>NC_073236.2:51620500-52945000 GCF_029281585.2 Gorilla gorilla gorilla
ATGGTCTGTTCTGTGAGGTGGAAGCAAGTTGATTCCTGAAGAGCAGGACAAAACTTTTTGGAGTTACAGAAATGTTATATGTATTGATTTTGCTTCCAAGAATGTATTTGTTTATTAAACCCAACAGTACACTTAAAATCAGTGTATTTGATTGGAATCTTTTTTTCAATAAAATTGGTTAACAGTGAATAGTGAATAATTGCAAATCCAATTAAGTAACACTGTCTTCACATCTTTTATTCTTGCAGTGTCCTGGAAGCTACATGAGCCAAAAGTTATTTCTGGGAGATAATCTCAGCCTGACACTAAAGAACTGTGTATCTTCTGGCAAGAGCTCACTTTTCTAGGTATTTTTGGATTTTTCCAAGAATTTAAATATATTTCATAGGTTAAATCAAAATGGTAGGCTTTTAATACACATTTCTTATTTATATCAACTAAAATTCTAAGCAATAAAAAGTCATTAAAAATTGGTAAAGAATTTAAATGCGAGGAAATATTTTTTAAGTTAGGGGAAGAGATCCAACATATCTTATGGTTCATATACATTTTTCAGAAATTAAAATTACCTATCAAGAGTTTTTATAAAAGCTGTAACACTTTTTACAATGTGTGTTCACTAAATGTGCAGATATACAGATGGATTGCATTTTTCTTTTTTTCTTAAGATATTTATTTTTATATTCACAATGGATATCAGCCTTTAATTTCTTTGTTTTGTTATGTGCATATGAATTTTTGCACTACAGGACATTATGACCTCCTATAATAATTCTGAGAGTATTTTTTATTCACTTGAATCTTTGTGTAACTTTGATAAGTACCATGTCACTAACTACCAAATATAAAATTGGAGTTTTCTGTCTGGGTAAATTTTCATTACAGATTTCTTGTTACTTTTGAGGCAAGAGGTAGGCAGGACTCCGCTCTGGACCAGATGTGAGGCTGGCCAAAACAGGAACAGGGTTCTGAAAGGACCTCTCCATAAGACATACCCACCAGTGCCATGAGAGTTTACCATTGCCATAGAAACATCCAGAAGTCGCAGCGCCTTGCCATGGCAACACCTGGAAATTCCTGCCCCTGCCATAGCAACACCTGGAAGTTGGGGCAACACCACCCATTTTCTAGCTATTTCTGAACAACCTACCCCTTAATTATCACATGATTAAAAGTGGGTATAAATGTGACTGTAAAAATGCCCCTGGCTGCTACTCTCGGCCCTCTGCCTATGAATTACCCCTGCTCCGCAGGAGTAGTCACAGAGCTGTAACACTGCTGCCCCATCAATAAAGCTGTTTTCTTCTATTACTGGCTTACTCTTACATTCCTTCCTGAGCAAAGCTGAGAACTTGCCTTGCATCAGTATTGAGCCAGCCACTCACCACTAGAGATGGTGAGAAGCAGCATTTGATGTGGCAGCAAGACAGTGGAAACAGCGGAGAAGCAAGACAGCAAGAGACAGCAAGAGATGGCACTTTATGAGAAGACGGGCACAGTGATCAGCAATGGGAAAGACAGCTATTGGAGAAGTGGCAAGACAGCGATCAGTGAGAGAGGATGAGACGGTGATCAGCGCTACAGCGATCAAAGCTACAGAGTTGCTAACATTGCAGAGCTATTAACACTAGCCAAAGGCTGTTTTAAGAGCCATCATCTTTCCTGACAGGTGGTGGAGCCCTGGGGATGGCCAAGTGGCCACAGAGCCACTGCTTCATGCAGGCTAACCGCTCCATGCTCCAGTTCCCCCATAGGAGCCCAACCCACCCGAGCTGGGAAGCCTGGAGAGATCTTCATGCAGGCCCCATGTCAGACACTGCTTGGCCCCATTTTGGCTCCTGCACACCTGTAAGTGTCCCATCTACCCACCTGCCCTATGTCAGATGATCCAGGAAATAAGGCCTCTGGCTAGATAGTCCATTTGAAGTCCCCCATAGCGCACCTGACTACATCCTCATTGCTCTTTCTCTTAGTCATTTCTCCTCTAATGACATTTTATTTATCCATCAGCCATTTCATTTTATTTTCTGCCCCGATATATGTGTTTGCTTTGCAGTTTTTTCTTTGGGTCCCTGCTAATTATGTTTGTGCAATTGTTTAAGGCAGGACACTTGGATGTAAGAATTCTCCTGTTCTGTTGACTCTAAGAAGCCAGAGTCACATTGTTCTGTGGCCCCAACCAGGCCTTTGGGGCTCATTGTTGGCCACCCCACTGAGGCTCCAGGATTTTCTGCACTGGTCAGCCCCTGGATACTCCAGGATTTCCTGGCATTTGGTGTGGGGACACTCATAGGCTGATACTCGGGTATTCTGGGTTTTCAGCATTTGGTATTTTGGGCCACTATCTGGATGCTCCGGAGTTTTCACCCTTGACATTCCTCCTTGGGTTGTGCATTGGAGGCTTGCCCTACAGGGATCTTGGTTTGCCTTTTCTTGTTTTCTGCCCTAAAGTTATCGTTTTCCATTATGGCATTTTGTTTTCTTATTGTCACCTTACTTACACTTTTTCTTCTACACTTTACTTAATAAAAATATTGCTTAAATCCCAGTGCGGTGGCTCACGCCTGTAATCCCAGCACTTTTAGAGGCCAAGATGGACGGATCATTTCAGGTCAGGAAGACCAGCCTGGCCAACACAGTGCAACCCTGTCTCTACTAAAAATACAAAAACAAATGAGCTGGACGTAGTGACACACACCTGTAATCCCAGCTACTTGGGTGGCTGAGGCCTGAGAATCACTGGAATCCAGGAGGCGAATGTTGCAGTGAGCCAAGATTGCACCCACTGCACTCCTGCCTGGGTGACAGAGTGACAGTCTGTCTCAAATAATAAGAAATAGAAATTTAAAAATAAAAAATAAAAATACTGTTTGAGTCATATTTTGTTCACTAACAAATGCTTATAATCCATTTTCATAACGTCTGGCTACCTATATGTATACCTTCTATGCAGGAAGTGGAAATCTGGGATGAGAACAATGGTGGCCCAGTCTCTTTCCCTCTTGTTGGACTTAGAAAAACTTCTGTGTCCAGTAGAAATCCTCGTTAGACATGGGGACAATGGCGAGCATCACAGAGGACTTGCCACTCGGGTGTCTATTAGGGTATTGGAGCAAATTCAAATTCAGCTTAAAGAAAAAGAAACTCATTTTCTATCACAACACTGCTTGGGTTCAACACAAATTAGAAAACCAAGAGACTTGTCTTAAACATGAGTCCATACATTATAACGCTATTTTACATTTAGACTTATTCTGTAAAAAAGAAGAAAAGTTGTCTCTTGTGTACATGCTTGTGTGGCCCTTTACTCCCTCCTGTTATTAGCCGGGTGTGGTGGCACATGCCTGTAATCCCAGCTACTTGGGAGGCTAAGGCAGGAGAACCACTTGAACCAGGGAGATGGAGGTTACAGTGAGCCAAGATCGCACCACTGCACTACAGCCTGGGCGACAGAGAAAGATACTGTCAAAAAAAAAAAAAATTGTAGCTTTGAATTTTAAACATCTATTTGACAAGAAATGCATAGTTCCTTCTCTTTAAAATAATGTAATGTTTCTTTCAAGAATAAGCTTGGTTTGATGCCTCTCTCCCCAACATGATAGAAGTGTAGCATAAATCTATGAAAAATTCCATTTCCCTGTGCCTACAACCACTACCCGGGATCGAAAACTTCTTCCCTTGCTCTAGTCCTTTCTTCTACACCTACTTCCACATCATCTGTGACTCAAAACAATACTTGTCAGGAAAGATCCCGGAAAGAGCAAAAAAGACTTTCTTAGAGGTGTCAGAGATTCCTGTGCCACTATCTGTCATCTCTAGAGGGGGTTGTGAGTATGAGGAAGAGCAGAGCTTGTAAATTTTCTACTTGCTTTCACTTCCACTTTATTTCCTAACAACAACAACCACAGCAATACCCATAACATCACAGGACAAACCTCTACTACTTCCAAGGCTTTTGTCTCGGTAAATCTTCTCTACCTCCATCACAGCAGCTAGAAGGTTTGATACTCATACAAATAGTACTGTAGCTTTCTGTTCATAATTGGAAAAATAGACAAGATTCAATGTAAACAGGCTTTCCTTCAGCCAGTTAGCGTTCAGTTTTTGGATCACCATTGCACACATATACCCAGCATATGTCTAACATGTATGTAGAAATCCGTGAAGCAAGAGTTATAATGGCTTGTGTTTTCTATTGTATTGTATTTTCCTCTTATATCATCCTCTTCTTTGTTCATTAAAAAAAAACCTGTTCAAGTAGGTCTAAATTAATTATTGGATCATAAGTAGATAAAATCTTTTATTTCATAACACATTGACCCGATGAATATGTTTCTTTGCCAGACATAGTCCTCATTTCCAAGATAACAAGCCTGACAAAATTATACTGGAGCAAGTCCACAGGTAATGATGGTAGCTTTTCCTTATTGTCCTGGGGCAAGAATAAGACAAAAGATAACAGGGTAGAATAAAGATTATGTAAGAAAGAAGGACAGCAACAGGACATGGGAACCTTTTATAGAGTAACATTTTGATAATGGATGATGAGAAGTAATGCGTTAGACAGGGATGGGTGGGAATGATTGAAGGTGTGAGTACTTTAGCACAGATTAAGACCAAATCATTAGGATTTAAAGAGTTGTGTAGAGTTAGTGAAGGAAAAGCCTTAGAATTAAATTTGGCTGTGGATAAAACATTCTTGGATTAGACTGAAGACTCTTTTCTGTGCCAAGTAAGTATACTTATGATAATGATGATGACTGTAGTGCTAAATATTTAATCAATAAAAACAAAATTAATTGCCGCATACATAATGTCCTGAATACTATTGTAAATGTTTTATGTTATTTTCTTTAAACTGTCTACAGCACTGTAAGGTAGGCACCAGTATTGTCACAGTTACACAGATATGGAAACTGAGACACAGGGAAGTTAAGTTACTTGATCAATTCCAAGCAATCAGCAAGCCATGGAGCATCTATGTCAGGGCTGCCAGGACATGTGACTGTAAACAGAAGTTTTTCACTTTTTAACTCAAAGAGGGTATGTGGCTGGGTTAATGGAAACTTTCAGGACCCTCAGAAAACATTACTAACAAGCAAATGAAAGGTGTATCTGGAAGATTAAGTTCTAACGGACTCTTCATTTCCATTGATCCAATAATGCACTTAGGGAGATGACTGGGCATATTGAGGATAGGAAGAGAGAAGTGAAAACACAGCTTTTTATATTGTTCTTAACAGGCTTGTGCCAAACATCTTCTGGGTGGATTTAGGTGATTGAGGAGAAGAAAGACACAGGAGTGAAATTCTGTGAGCACAAGGGAGGAGTTCTACACTCAGACTGAGCCAACAGACTTTTCTGGCCTGACAACCAGGGCGGCGCAGGATGCTCAGTGCAGAGAGGAAGAAGCAGGTGGTCTCTGCAGCTGGAAGCTCAGCTCCCACCCAGCTGCTTTGCATGTCCCTCCCAGCTGCCCTACCTTCCAGAGCCCATATCAATGCCTGGGTCAGAGCTCTGGGGAGGAACTGCTCAGTTAGGACCCAGACGGAACCATGGAAGCCCCAGTGCAGCTTCTTTTCCTCCTGCTACTCTGGCTCCCAGGTGAGGGGAACATGAGGTGGTTTTGCACATTAGTGAAAACTCCTGCCATCTCTGCTCAGCAAGAAATATAATTAAAATTCAAAGTAGATCAACAATTTTGGCTCTACTTAAAGACAGTGGGTTTGATTTTGATTACATGAGTGCATTTCTGTTTTATTTCCAATTTCAGATACCACCGGAGAAATTGTGATGACGCAGTCTCCAGCCACCCTGTCTGTGTCTCCAGGGGAAAGAGCCACCCTCTCCTGCAGGGCCAGTCAGAGTGTTAGCAGCTACTTAGCCTGGTACCAGCAGAAACCTGGCCAGGCTCCCAGGCTCCTCATCTATGATGCATCCAACAGGGCCACTGGCATCCCAGCCAGGTTCAGTGGCAGTGGGTCTGGGACAGACTTCACTCTCACCATCAGCAGCCTAGAGCCTGAAGATTTTGCAGTTTATTACTGTCAGCAGTATAATAACTGGTCTCCCACAGTGATTCAACATGAAACAAAAACCTCAAGAAGACCATCAGTGTTTACTAGATTATACCAGCTGCTTCCTTTACAGACAGCTAGTGGGGTGGCCACTCAGTTTTAGCATCTCAGCTCTATTTGGCCATTTTGGAGTTCAAGTTCTCAAGTCCAAAATTACTTATGTTAGTCCATTACATCATACCATTTCAGCATGGCTATTACATTCATTTAAACGCATTTTAGAAGGCATCTCTGTTTATGGCATCACAAAGAGTTTAATAAATCTTCTGTGCAAGAATAAACAACAAACACACCTATAAATATAAAGCTGAAATATCAAAACTATTTCAGCACTCTGAAAATTGGCAAAGCATAAAATAATTAAGGATGCATATTCTTTATAGAAAAAAAAGTGCTAGTGCTTTGAGTAAGGACAGAAAATGTCTGTAGCCTTTTGCCTGTGACAGCACCCTTCTATTCCCAGCTCAGTCAATATGAATTGCAGAACTGGAGTTTTACCCATGTGAGGATAGCAAATAAAACTGGCAGCTTGCTGCCAAAGTGGGTGGACTTGAGTAAAGCCAAGGAGTGGGAAATAATTCTTCAGTGTTTCCAGCTAAACATGGAGAACACCATAGGAAATGAACAGAAAAAGCCCACAGCCTTGCTAGTCCAAGATGATGCCTTGTTTGGGGCAAGTAGTACATCTGCTGATAGTAAATAGCAGATTCCTGGATAAGATAGACCCATATTGCTGAAATAATATCTGCACATTTTCGTAGTGACCTAGGAGTTATAGATATGAGTGATGAGAACTAGGAGTTTCCGGTGCAAAGTAAAACCAGAGGGAGGTAAGAACTAGCTGCATTTTGCATGCAGTTTGCTTTTTAAACTACACACAGATGGGCTGACAGAAGATAGATTTATAACCTCCAGATATTTGAGCAAAATGTCTCAGATCATTGGTGACCACTTCGCTATGCAGATACATGTGTAGTTCCTATAAAATCAAACTAAATATTAATATTAAGAACAGAAAGAAGCAGAGATATCTGTGGTCAAACACCACGTGAGATACAGATTTTTCTATATCATGCATTGAAAATACATTTAATACATCTAATCCACTTAACATTATGCCTCAGCCTATCCTATCCTAAATATGCTCAGAACACTTACATTAGCTTACTGTTGGTCAACATTATCTTACACAAAGCTTATCTTACAATAAAGTGTTGAATACCTCATGTAATTTATTGAATACTATATTGAAAGAAAATAGAATAGTTGTATAAATACTAGAATTTCTATTTCTACTTGAATGCATATCACATTCACACCATCTGAAAGTCAAAACATTATAACTCCAACTGTCATAAGTCAGGTACTATCAGTTAAGTTCAGACAAGAAACTAAGAAGAAAATTAAAAAATGATCAGAAAAACAAAACAAATTCCAGGCCTGACATGGTGGCTCAAGCTTGTAATCCCAGTACTTTGGGAGGCTGATGCAGAAGGATTACTTGATGCCAGGAGTTCAAGACCAGGCTGGGTGGGCAAAATAGTGACACTCTTATCTTACAATTAAAAAAAATAACAGAGAGTGGTGGCATGCCCCTATAGTCCCAGCTACTCAGGAGGATGAAGCTGGAGAACCCCTGGACCCCAACAGGTTGAGGCTGCAGCAAGCTATGATCACACCACCACACTCCAGCCTGGGTGAAAAAGTAAGACCCTATTTCTAAAAAAGTTAAAATTAAAATAAAAAAGCCCAAAATCTAAAGACAGCCACTATAATATGCTATCAAAAATGTACAATTTTTAGTTTAACAACTTCTGGAAAAAAGCAGAGAAGTATGAACAATATTAAAGGAATAAAAATAAAGCAGCTACAGTAATAACAACAGAAAATAGTCAATGAAAGCTAATTCTAAGTTGCCCCAATTATTGGATTTAGCAAAGACTACAAAGCAGTTAATATGCAGATGTTCAAATAATTATGTTTAAATCTATGATCATTGACATAAAAAAGAAAATATTAAAAAAAAGAAGATTCGGCAAGTAGGGCCTCAAGAAAAGACATGGAAAATATAAAAAATGACCAAATTGGAACTCTAGAAATGAAAAGTACAATAAACCAATTTAAATATTTGTTAGCTAGGTCTAATAGCAAATTGAGATGGCAGAACAATCAGTTAACTTGAAAATAGAGGTATAGAAATTATTGAGTCTAAAGAAAAAGTTTAGAAAAAAAAGAAGACTTCAGAGATTTATAGCTCAGAGTGAAGAATACCAACAAATGTATAATAAGAGTCACAAAGGAGGAGAGAAAGAGAAAGTGGCTGAAAAAATCTTTGGAGAAATAATGACAAAAACTTTTCAAAAGTAATAAAAAATTCTTAGATGAAAAAATTCAGTAAAAATCTTTTAGATAATCAATAGGAATTAATAACTGAACACATTATATTAAAATATTGAAGACAAAGAGAAAATCTTCATTGCATCAAGAATGAAAGCAGACACTATATACAGAAAAACAACAACATAGCCATTGGCTGAGTTTTCATCAGGACCAATAGAGGCTAGAAGGAGTGAAATGTCATATTTAAATGCTGAAAGGAAAAAAAAAAAAAGGCAACCAGGAAATCTATATCCAGTGAAAATACCCCTCAAATCTAAAGAAAATGCAAAAAAATTCTTTGATAAACAAAATACATTCATTCATAGCAGCTATGTCTTACAAGACATTTGAGAGAAAATCCTTCAGAATCCCAGGAAATGACATGAGACAGGTCCTTGACTCCTCTGGAAGAAATGAAGGCCTCAAAAGTTGTAACGAGCAATACCAAGTCTAAAAAGATAAAGATACACTTAATGCTATTTATATAAAGTTCAAGACAGGAAAACCTAAATGATCGTGTTAGATTTCAGAAAGACAGTTACTTTTGCTGGGTGGGAGGGGTGATAACGAGCAAAGATTGTCCATGAGGGAAGCACAAGGGAATGTGAAATACTCTATCATTCCACCCGGACAATGAATTATACATAAACTTTATTCAGTCGAACATTCAAGATTTACACACTTTACTCTGGTTAATTTATCAATTGAAATAAAACTAATAAAAACCAAACCTAGACTCTTTCACACTTACCAGTAATCACAGTCAAGAGCCCAGACTAATTTGGAATATTATTATTATTATCATCACCACTTCATTACCCTTTCTTGACATTTACACTTTTTATCCAGCTACAGTTTGACAGCTCCACCTCTGGCCCATTCTTTTGGAAGACCCCATAGCCATAGAGGTCAGGTAACACCTATGGAAGACTCATAAATGACATGATTGATGGGTATTTAGCAGAAAACAAGTTGTATGTATCACAGACTGTCCTATGCAGAGGGTACAATACATGTCAGTGAGAGAGTCCCACTAGCAAAGAAAAGAAGTGTGAACTAGACCTTCAGAATATGGTCCAGATTTTAGAGTTCGTCAGATGAACACAGATCAAGGTGTCATCTCATCTGGGTATGGGAAAGTGAAATGACTGCGTGTTCTCCCCAGATCAGCGGCCTGTGTCTTTGGAGACGTGTACACGAAACTCACATTTGTTCACATCCACAGTCACTTCCTGGCTTCACCCATAGGAATAATGGTCTGGCTTCCCAGTTATTTAGGAACTCTGCACACAGGCTGTCACTTACTAAAACGACAATTAAAAACAGTGACTTTCGTTAAATGTATATCAGTAGGTACATCCTGGAGGGAAAAATGAGCTGAGGGGATGTATTTTAATATCAAATAAAAAATCACAACCTTGTGATTCCTTTCCCTTCCCATATAATTCATTATGGTTGTACTGACATTTCAGAGTATCAAATGAGCCTTATATATTCATCCCTATAGCTTTGTCCTTCTCCAACCTGAGCCCACGTTTGGGCCATCCAGTGAAATCTGAGTACACTTGTGAGATGATCACTCTCCAAGCAGGATTGCTGGGGCAACTCACAGGCAGCTCCATGCTGAGTCTCCCCTCGAATTGCCAGCATCACTAACCCTGAAGGAGTGTCCTCCTGTCCTCCAAACCACCCAGAGCACAACCTACCCTGCCATGATTTCACTGCCCAACTCAAAACCTCATCACAGATTCCACTGGCTCAGAGACAAAGTCAGGTCCCAGGCAGAGGCTGGTGTGGGGGCCTAAGAAAAGCCATCATTTCATCAATTTTTCTGTTAGAAATTTCCAAGGATTTATAAGCTGAATTTCTATATATAGTTACTATCTTAAAAATAAAAGCATTTGTAATATGAGAAACATAAAACATGGGAAATAATTAAAGCCCACAAGAGCATCATATAGTCAGAGACTCCAAATTTACCTAATCTAATTCTGAGCTCCCTGCCTTATGGTCCATCTCCATGGTGTCTATGTGGTCCACCCTTATCAAATATATGTTCAAAGAATTATTTTAACCTTATATTATATAACCTAATTATAATAAAAGACTTAAAAAGGAATTTGTAAAGACAATTATTCAACAAATAGAGGCTCTCAAACAGAGACAAAACTATGAAAACAGGCTTACTGGGAAATCTAGAAATGAAAAGTACAACTCCATTGAAAAATGTATTAGATAGACTCAATAGACTCTTGTGTCAATTTAAGATGATACAAGAATCAGTGACCTGAAAAACAAGTCAATAGAAATGATCTCATATAAAGAAGGAAAAAATTATAAAGAAGAATAAAACCTCAGACGTTATAGGTCCATGTGAGCAATACCAACAAATTTGTATTAGGAATCACAAAGGAGAAGACAGAAAGAGGCTAAAAATGTGTTCCCATCTTTATGCCCATGAATATCCCATGTTTAGCTCCCACTTATAAGTGAGAACATATGGTTTTTGGTTTTTTGTTTCTGCATCTGTTCACTTAGGAAAATGGCCTTCAGCTGCATCCAAGTTTCTGCAAGGGCATGATTTTATTCTTATTTATGGCTGCATAGTATTCCATGGTGCATATATACCACAGTTTCTTTGTCGAATCCACGGCTGATGGGCACAATAGACATTGGGGACTACTAGAGGGGAGACAAAGGGAGAAAGGGCAGGGGCTGAAAAACTACCTATGGGTACAATGTTCACTACCTGGTTAATAATTTCAGTCATACCCCAAACCTCAGCATCATGCAAAATAACTTTGTAACATATCTGTACATGTATGCTCTGATTCTAAAATAAAAACTGAAAAAGAAGAAAATGGAGAAATAATGAAAAACATTTTTCACAATGATGAAACATATTAATCTATACATGAAAGTAACTCAGTGAAACCCTTTTAGGATAAGCACAATGCAGTTCATAACTATGCACATTATAGTACCAATGTTGAAAGTCAAAGACACAGAGAATTTGGAAGGCATCACTAAAATACTGACTTACTCTGTACTAGGAAGCAATGATAAAGCTATTGGCTAAATTTTCATCATTACTAATGGAGGTGGGAAGACAGTGGAATGATATATTTAAATGCTGGGGGAGAAAATGCTATATCCAGCCACAAATGCTATATCCAGCAAAACAATCATTTAAACATAAAAGCAAGGTAGAAATATTCCTTCATACACAAAGACTAATTCATTAATAGCATATGTGCCTTGTGGAAAATTCAAGAGAAAATCCTTCAGAATAACAGGGAATGACAGCAGACAGCAATTCAAATTGATAAGAAGGAATCAAGCCCTCAAAAAATGAAAGAAATAAGAAAGAAGCTACAAAAAATAATTACCTGATATAAAGATTAGGTACAGGAAAAAAAAACAATTATAATAGATGTCACAGTATCAGTTACATTGATTGTGTTTTGAGCAGCAGTTGCTGACTGGGAAGGTGCATAATGAAAGCAGCGAGATAATTGGAAACCTTCCATATTTTGATGTGGATCATGACATGAAATGATCTGGATCTTGACATTCATTTGCACCCTTAAGATTTGAACCCTTTGCATGGTGTGTTTTACCTTAAATAAAATAAAATAAAACAAACCTAGGTTCTTTTAAATAAACCTGAACAAAGAAATAAGAATCACCAAATATTTCTGAAAGCTCAACCTTACTAAAGAGAAGTGTAAAACATGACTGAGAAAGCCCTAACGAACTAGAAATTGGGTAGAGGAAACAGCAGGAAACATCTATATATGGCCCTTCTGCCACTCGGAAAACACAGATTTCACCTCTCTTGATTTCCTTAAAAACATAAAATATATTTATGTCATTTTGCTCACAAGAGAGGTCCCCACCTTCTCCTTGGCTCTTTCCACCCCACTGCACCCACCAGGGGATTTGCATACTGTCCCCTAGGGAGGACCTTCCCTTGTGAGTCTGAGAAAAAAGCTCACTCTAACCTTGCCTTGACTGATCAGGACTCCTCAGTTCACCTTTCTACAATGAGGTTCCCTGCTCAGCTCCCAGGGCTGCTAATGCGCTGGGTCCCTGGTAAGGGCAGAAGGGAAATGAGGGAGGATGATGGGGTGGGAGGGTGAACTCTGTGGGCCCCGCCACCTCCCATGTGTGTTCTGTCCTCGTGTTAGATGTGTCTTGTCCTCCAGGATGGGGCATGTGATCTCTAGATCTGTGAGAGTGAGGAAGATTCCAGAAGGAGCAAGGACATGTACTTTAGTGAAAGCTGTGACACAGAAAGAGGGAGATGGGGTAGGTGACTTCTAGGGTCCCCTTTGTGCTTTGCAAATCTTGGTTCTTTTTAAACCTGTATGTTTTGGGAGTATTAACCAAAATCACACACAAAAAATAGTTGAGCAAAACATAAATAACAGACAGAAAATTATTAAAATGGCTCACAATACATAACCTTGCACTTCTCTCTTATTATTTCAGGATCCAATGGAGATGCTGTGTGACCCAGCCTCCACTCTCCCTGCCCGTCACCCCTGGAGAGCCGGCCTCCATCTCCTGTAGGTCCAGTCACAGCCCCTTTTACAGTAATGGATACACCTATTTGAATTGGGACGTACAGAAGCCAGGCCAGCCTCCACGGCTCCTGATTTATTCGGTTTCCAACAGGGACCCTGGAGTCCCAGAAAGGTTCAGTGGCAGTGGGTCAGTGACAGATTTCATGCTTAAAATCAGGAGGATGGATGCTGAGGATGTTGGGGTTTATCGCTGCCAGCAAAGTACACATTATCCTCCCACAATGGTACAGTCCTGAACACAAACCTCCCTGCTTGCTGTGGCCTAGCTGCCCAGATGTGTTGTTTCTGTGGAGAGCAGGCACTGTGGATTCTCTTAGATGCCTAAAGAAGAAGATGTTGGAGAACTCAGAGGACTTGGTGCAGCTGAGGGCTCGTGACCATAAATTTCTCAGCTACACCTCAGGCACCACATTTTAAGTTCCCATTAGCTGCAGCGGGCTTTGCATGACAGAGTCTGCAAAAAGGAGGAGGTACACCTGCCCTTTGAGCAATGAGACACGAGAGAAGAGAAAGCTCAAGGAGAGCTCATTCTAATCCTCTCTTCCTTCCCTACATTCATTCATCAAGTAAATTCATTCTGCATAACGGGCACCTAATTAAGACTGATTACTGGCAATGCAAAACTAATACATTCTTTTGATTTTGTTTAGCAGTTACTAGAGTACATGTATATTGATAAAGTTTGGTGATATTAAAACAGTTTCCCTCCCCTCCTCCCCCTCCCCCCACCACTTTTTGTAAGGCAGGCCCCTGACCAGGACAGCAGCAGGCACTGTATTTTTTCCTATTTTTTTCAGGGAGTACCCAAATATAACTCTTCACAGTCTAGATTTTTAAGTTACTAGATATGTTGCTGCAAATGTATGCAAAAATAAAGACCTAGTGCCAAAAGTTTTTGCACAGTCTCAACCACAGCATGTTGAAGTAAAAAGTAGTTTTCTGAACTCCAAAGCTGGGTTTCAACAATAAGGACCAAGTTTGAAAGAATAAAGGAACATAAGTATGCCATCTTAAACAGAATTACAAGACAATATATAAGCCATATTTTTACCCCATGAAAAATAACTATCTGAAGACTTGGAGCAGAGGGCAGTATGTGACAGACTGGTGGGTTGTGTTTGAGATATGAACTCAGATGGAAGTTCTTATGTATTTCCTGGGAAGAATCACAGAGTTGAGAGATCCCTGCCTGACATCCAAGGCTGGGCCCTGATGCCACTGCAAGCTCCTGAGGAAGTGCTGCGTCACACAGAGCTCTAGGTCTGTGTGGTGACTCAAAGGTTACCTTAGGTCGTATCACACATTCCAGGTCAACCCAGCAGGAAATAGATATCTTCCAAAGGTTGATTCTGCTTGTGTCACTTACCTAGAAATAATATGAGAGAGAAATTTTAATACACTATATGTGTATTAGGCATTAATAAGTTGAGGATATCTTCTGTATAATAATCTTGCATATTTAGCAAGTTAATATAAGAAAAAATCTATAATTAAACTGACTAATTCAAATGAAAGCATGAATCAAGAAAATCAGAGGAAACAAGACGGTAGGTTTAACCCTAACTTTACAATAATTGCATCATAAATAAACAAATTTTTCCAAGTAAATCATAAAATTATCAGACAGGATTAAAATCAATGATGTATGTTAATCATTAAATACACACTATAGTAAGAATATAGAATGGCTTTGAAAATGAAAGGATGAAAAGTACATATCATGTAAAACTGAGCAAAAGAAACTAGGTCATGACTTTAACGCAAGAGATAAAATGGACATTTTATAATTATAAATCGGTAAATCCATCAAGAAGCCATTAAAATTCTAAATCTGTCTGAATCCCGTATTAGTCTGTTTTCACCCTGCTGAAACAGACATACCTGAGACTGGGAAATTTACAAAAAAAAAGAGGTTTAATGGACTTATGATTCCATAAGCTGGGGGGGCCTCTCAACCATGGCAGAAGGAGGAGCAAGTCACATCTTAACGTGGATGGTGGCAGGCAAAGAGAGAGAGCTTGTGCAGGGGAACTCCTCTTTATAAAACCATCAGATCTCATGAGACTTACTCACTATCATGAGAACAGCATAGAGAAGACCTGCCCTCAGGATTCAATTACCAACCACCGGGTACCTCCCACAACCTGTGAGAATTCAAGATGGGATTTGGTTGGGGACACAGCCAAACCATATCACTCTGCCCCTGGCCCCTCACAAATATCATGTCCTCACATTTCAAAACCAATCATGCCTTTCCAGCAGTCCCCCATAGTCTCAACTCATCTCAACATTAACTCAAAAGTCCACAGTCCAAAGTCTTATCTGAGACAAGGTAAGACCCTTCAACCTATGAGCCTGTAAGACCAAAAGAATGATAGTTACTTCCTAGGCCCAATTGTGGGTACAGGCATTGGGTTAATACAGCTGTTCCAAATGGAAGAAATTGGCCAAAACAAAGGGGCTACAGACCCCAGACAAGTCTGAAATCCAGGAGGGCAGTTAAACCTAAAGTTCCAAAATGGTCTCCTTTGACTCCATGTCTCATATCCAGGTCACACTGATGCAAGAGGTGAGTTTCCATGGACTTGACTAACTCTGTCCCTGTAGGTTTGCAGAGTACAGCCTCCCTCCTGGCTGCTTGCAAGGGCTGGCGTTGAGCATCTGTGGCTTTTCCAGGTGAACGGTGTAAGCTGTCAGTGGATCTACCATTCTGGGATCTGGAGTACAGTGCCCCTCTTCTCACAGCTCCACTAAGCAGTGCCCCAGTAGGGGCTCAGTGTGGGGGCTCCAACCCCACATTTCCCTTCTGCACTGCCCTAGCAGAGGCTCTCCATGGGCACCCCACCCCTGCAGAAAACTTCTTGCCTGGGCATCCAGGTGTTTCCATACATCCTCTGAAATCTAGGAGAAGGTTTCCCAACCCCAATTCTTGACTTCTGTGCACTTGCAGGCTCAATACCATGTGGAAGCTGCCAAGGCTTGGGGCCTCTGAAGCCACAGCCCGAGCTCTACATTGGCCCCTTTTGGCCATGGCTGGAAGAGCTGGGACACAGGCCAACAAGTCCTTAGTCTGCACACAGCATGAGGGCCCTGGGCCTGGCCCACAAAACCACTTTTTCTTCCCAGGCCTCTGGGCCTGTGATGGGAGGGGCAGCCATGAAGACCTCTGACATGCCCTGGAGACATTTTCCCCATTGTCTTGAGGATTAACAACATTGGGCTCCTCATTACTTTTTTAAATTTCTGCTGCTGGCCTGAATTTCTCCTCAGAAAATGGGATTTCCTTTTCCATCACATTGGCAGGCTGCAAATTGTCTGGACATTTATGCTCTGCTTATTTTATGTAACTGAATGCCTTTAAAAGCACCTGAGTCATTTCTTGAATGCTTTGCTGCTTAGAACTTTCTCCCACCAGATACCCTAAATCATCTCTCTCAAATTCAAAGTTCCACCAATCTGTAGGGCAGGAGCAAAATGCCACCAATCTCTTTGCTAAAACGTAACAAGAATAACCTTTGCTCCAGCTCCCAACAAGTTCCTCATCTTCATCTGAGACCACCTCAGCCTGGATTTCATTGTCCATATCATTATCAGCATTTTGGTCAAAGCCATTTAACAACTCTTTAGGGAGTTTCAAACTTTCCCACATTTTCCTGTCTTCTTCTGAGCCCTCCAAACTCTTCCAACCTCTGCCTGTTACCCAGCTCCAAAGTCATTTCCACATTTTTGGGTATCTTTTCAATAGCGCCCCGCTCTCCTGGTGCCAATTGACTGTATTTGCCCATTTTCATGCTGCTAATAAAGACATATCCGAGACTGGGCAATTTACCAAAAAAAAGAGGTTTAATTAAGTTACACTTCCAAATGGCTGGGGAGGCCTCAAGGTCATGGCAGAAGGCAAAAAGTAGCAAGACACAACTTACGTGGATGGCAAAAGGCAAAGAGAGAGAGCTTGTGCAGAATTCCTCTTCATAAAACCATCAGATCTCAAGAGACTTATTCCCTATCATGGGACAAACATAGGAAAGACTTGCCCTGAGTATTATGAACAATGTCACATCGGTGGTGATATTGGGAGCAATTTCATCCTCTCCACCACAGGGTACTATGAACAATATCACAAAAGAGGAGTAAATCACCCGTGATATGGAGAATACTATTATCTTCTCCACCACAGGGTATTACAAACAATATCACAGAGGGGGTACACTGCATGTGATATTAGGAGTTATATCATCCTCTCCCTGCCTGGGTATTACAAACAACAACATCATGCTGGGGCAGGGTACAATGCCGAGATATTGGGAGTAATATCATCCTGGCAGCCCTGTGTATTACAAACAATATCATGGCGTGGAGTACGTCACCTGCGATACTGGGAGTAAGATCATCCTCTCCCTCCCAGATATTACAAAAAATGTCACAAGACGGTGTACACCCCCCACAATATTGGGAGTAATATCATACTCTCCCCTCCTGGATATTACAAACAATAGGACAGGGGCATGTATACACAAAAAGTTTATGATATTGAAAGTAATATCATCTCCAATCACCCCTGGATATTATGAACAATATCACAGGGAGGTGTACACTCCCTGAGATATTGGGAATAATATCATCCCCTCCTCCCCTGGATATTAGGAACAATGTCACAGGGGTATGTACAACCCTGCGGTATTGGGCGTAATATCATCCTCTCCCCACCTGGATATTATGAACGATATCACAGGGGGGTGTACACAAAAGGTGTTTACGATGTTTAAAGTAATATCATCTCAAACCCCCCCGGATATTAAAACCAATATCACAGGGGGATTTTACACCCCCCACTATATTGGGAGTAATATCATCCTCTCCCCTCCGAATGTTACGAACAATATCAAAAGGGGGTGTGCATTCCCCACAATATTGGAAGTAATGTCATCTCCCCCCGATTATTACCAAGAATATCACAGAGGGGCCACACCCCCCACGATATTGGGCATAATATCATCCTCTCCCCACTCTGGATATTATGAACAATATCACATGGTGATGTACACCCCCCATAATATTGGGAGTATTATCATCCTCTCCCCCTCTGAATATTACGAACAATATCACAGGCGGCTGTACACACAAGATGTCAATGATATTGAAACTAACATCATCTCCAATCCCCCCCTGGATATTACAAACAATATCACAGGGGGGTGTACACTCCCGGCGATATTGGGAGTAACATCATCCTCTCTCCCACTTCATATTACGACAATATCACAGTGGGTTGTACACCCCCCGCGAAATTGGGAGTAATATCATCCTCTGCCCCCCTGGATATTATGAAAAATATCACAGGGACGTGTACACTTCCCGCGATGTTGGGAGTAATATTTCCTTTCCCCCACTGGATATTACGAACAATATCACAGGGGGGTGTACACACAAGGTGTTTACGATATTGAAAGTAATATCATCTCCAACCATCCCTGGATACAATGAACAATATCACAGAAGGGTGTACACCCCCCGCAGTGTTATGATTAATATCATCCTTCCCCCCTGAATATTAAGAAAAATATTACAGTGGGGTGAACATCCCCGGCGATATTGGGAGTAATGTCATCCTATTCCCCGCTGGATATTTTTAACAATATCACAGGGGGCTGTGCACGCCCCGCGATGTTCAGAGTAATTTCCTCCTGTCTCTCCCAAGATGTTATGAACAATATCACAGAGGCGTGCACGCCCCCGCGATACTGGGAGTAATATCATCCTCTTAACTCCTTAACGAACAATATTACAGGGGTGTGTAAAGCCACCGAGATATTGCCAGTAATATCATCCTCTCCCACCCTGGGTATTATGGACAATACCAAAGGAGGGTGTACACACAAGTTGCTTACGATATTGAAAGTAATACGTCTCCTCTCCCCCACTGGACATTATGAACAATATCACGGGGGGTGTACACCCTCCGTGATACTGGGAGTAATATCATACTCTCCTCTCCCGGATATTACGAACAATATCACAGGGGGGTGTACACACAACGTGTTTACGATATCGAAAGTAATATCATCTCCTCTCTCCCCCTGGATATTATGAACAATATCGTGGGGTGGGGGGGTGTACACACAACGTGTTTACGATATTGAAAGTAATGTCATCCTCTCCCCCCCCACCCCGAATATTACGAACAATATCACACGGGGGTGTACACACAATGTGTTTACGATTTTGGAAGTAATATCATCTTCCCTTCCCCCACGGATATTACGAACAATATCACAAGGGGGCGTGTACAGCCCGGGCGATATTGGGAGTAATATCGTCCTCTCCCCTCCTGGATACTACGAACAATATCACAAGTGGGGGGTGTACACTCCCCACGACATTGGGAGTAATATCTTCCTCTCTCCCTGGATATTACGAACAATATCACAAGGGGGTTGTACACTCCCCGCAATACTGGGGGTAATGGCGTCCTCTCCAACCCTGGATACTACGAACAATATCAAAATAACGGGTGTACACCCCCCCATGATATTGGAAGTAATATTGTCGTCTCCCCCCAGGATATTATGAATAATATCACTAGAGGGGTGTACACCCCCCACGATATTGGGAATAATATAGTCCTACCCACCCCCCCCCGAATATTATGAAGAATCTCACAAGGAGGGGGTGTAAACCCCCCGCGATATTGGTAGCAATGTCATCCTGTTTTCCCCCTGGATATTCAGAACAATAACACAAGGAGGGGTGTACACCTCCCGAAATATTGGGAGTACTATTGTCCTCTCCCCGCTCTGGATATTACCAACAATATCACAATCTTGACTAGTGGTTTTGACAGATCATCAGGCCTTAGAAGAAACACATCTGAAGGATTGGACACAAAGTCACTCTGGAGGAGATATGACTGGACCTTCCAAAAAAGGACCAGTAGAAAAAATAAATCCTTTCCAAGTGAATATTTATCTAAAGGCCATTAGAAGCAGGAGCTCAAAATAATTAAAATAATTCAAAACATGGACTTCATCAGTTACCTTTCCCAGCTTTCCCAGGGAATCTCATGAACTGATGTCATGACTATCCACGCATGGGCTCAACAATATGAATTTCAGTTAACTGGGACTCACGGGGATACTGGCACTTCTGAGCATCCACTTTTCCAAGGAGAATAACCCAAGATTGTACCAGACATCAAGGATCAGACTAACAGCCGGTGTCAGGTGTTTTTAGCA
Source organism: Gorilla gorilla gorilla (assembly GCF_029281585.2). NCBI lineage: Eukaryota > Metazoa > Chordata > Mammalia > Primates > Hominidae > Gorilla > Gorilla gorilla. The sequence goes on from NC_073236.2 coordinate 51,640,778, forward strand.
GGCCTCATCCAACATGAAAAGAGCAGCAGTTGTTTTTCTGTATATGCATTTGTCTTTCTTTCAGTTATATTTCTGCATGAAATATTATTTGAGGATTTTCCAAGTGCTTTCATCACAGTTAAGAAATTCTTCCATAATATGGCATTGAATCAGGCAACTTATTTACAACAAAAAAGTAAGGCAAAGTGTGCAGTTCGTGATCTTATCACCTGCACAGGTGCAGCCGTCTCTATAGAAAGGAGAAAACATATTCTTAGTCAAGCAAAACTGACACACAAACCCTAGGTAATTGAACAGATATCCTATCAGATGTGGTGAAGGTTCTGACACACTAATCATGTATGATGCTGTTACTTCCATCAAGGAATATATGTATAGTGAAAGTGAGCTGTGTACTCATAGTTAATTATTATGCCAACTGAACAGCTGGAAACATTGGTCGCTGTGGCACCCACTGAATAAAAGGAGACTCAATGGCAGTTAGGCCCCTTTGTGAATGGGAGACGGCATAAACCTCACCTGGGTGTTCTTTTGGTTCCCTTAGTCAAAATCATGAACAAAGTTGCCAACTTTGAAAGAGGCGTTTTGCAACAGTAGCCTTGGAATCTGTTCAACAAGGCCTGGCCCAGTCACTTCTCTAAGATTTTTACAGCCTGCTATCCAGATGGAAGTCCAGGTATCCACAACCGCTATGCATACTCAGTGGAGCATATAGCAACAGAAAACTGTCACTGAGTGCACCAGCCTCTCAATCTTAGGACACATAAGTTGCCTGAATCAGCCACTGAATGTGTTTATATTGAATATAGCAAGCAACTCCTTGCTTGCTATTAGGCACTGATGGAGACTGAACATGTTAAGGCTTCAGCACCATGTGTGACTGTGACACTGGTCCCTTAGCTGTCCATTCTCACTTGGATACTTACAAACACCATTAGTAAAACTGAACAATCTGAACAGAGCCATGTTATCAAATGGAAATGGCACATTCTTGATCAGGTTTAGTCAGGACCCCACAGGATCTGTGGCTCCGTGAACAAATGGGGAGCTTGCTAGAAGGGACCAAATAACTTGTAGGTGATAATTTGGCTCTTTATTTGCCCATGTGGAGCCCAAGATTCAGAGATTTCCATATGGCAGGAGTCACTGAAGGCTGAGCAAAACACTAACTGACAGGTCCACTAGGTGTGGCCACCATTCAGCCAGTGGATGGCCACTTTTTTAACTGAAACTTAACATGGGCTTTCTACCCAGTGGGCCAAACTACATTCAGTGGTAATGGCCATGCAGGCTGTCCCAACAACGCACCATGCCACATATCCACTAAATCCTAGGCCATTGCCAACAGCCTTGCCATCTGTTCAGGAAAATGGCAACTGAGAGACTGGACTATTAAAGAATCCCCAGTGTGAAGGAAAGGACTATGGCCACAGCTTTCCACCTGCAGGAAGAAGAAATATGATGCTCAATTTGATGCTGGGACTACCTAGGTAACCCTTGAGTGCAATTTATGTCATATTTTTGGATACTCCATGAGACTTCTCACTCACAAAGGAGCATCTTTCACTGCCCAAGCAACATGACAATAGGCACACTCTCATGGAACACAATGAACTTTCCATGCACCCTGCCTCCACAGGCCAACGAAACTAGCGAATGCTAGATCAGTGGAATCACACAGCAATATGCAGAAAGGACATCTACAAAGTCTGTTAATGGGGTGGTATCCCATCTGACTAGAGAAATATGTACATTAAAGATCCTGGGCCACAAAAAGGGAAATAGTGCATGTTGAGAAACACAGAGCTGGGTGGAAGTAAAGGTAGTCCAGGCAGACAATTTATTAGTCTGGACCTGTGAAAGCCATTTCAGTGTTCCTAAACATTCCTTTTCTTTTTTTCCTTTAGAATATATGCTCTGGGGTGGTTTGCAATCCAGGCCATTACAATGCCCCAGACAGGCCCCCTAACTCTAATATGAGGATTATGTTTCCTCTGGGTGTTTCCTTTCTACAAGATCCCACAACGATGGATAACAAGACTAAGAAATATCAGGGAGCTAGGGGCCCTTTTCTGGTGCCAGGGCCATCTTATCCTTCCTTTAGTGTTGGTGATATTATGAAATATGTCAAGTTTTTACAGGGCATAATCTCCCTTCCTGCGGTGGACAATCAGGACTGAAATGTCTGGGTCAAGTGACAAAGGAAATGGATTGTTCACAGAGCAAGGACAGCCAGACTGCATTCTTACACCAACATGGCCCAACCCTTGTAGATGGGTAGGGGACACCTGAGACCCTGGGATGGGTGCAAGATGATGCACTAACCTGTGAGGCTGCATTTTGGCAAGAATGAGGCAGCAAAGGCCTAGAAGCACAATCTCTTTGTTAGCCTCTTTTAGGTCACCAAGGGTAATCTTTCAAAATAGTGAATCTCCCATTCTTGACCTCATTATGTCATTAACTAGAGGTTCCCTTTCATTCTACCAAGGGTAAATTACACCAACATTCCTAATACTAAGATGTACATCAAAAGGACCCAAGCACTGGCCCACTAATTGAGGATCTGACACCTGCCACATGGGAGGAAACTGCAGGACCCCTGTTTAACTTAATTGCCTCTGGCAAATGTCATGACCACAACTAAAAAAAAATTGGTGGACTAATATTTTGATGCACCATACTTTTTTGATTGCATAGATGAGAAACATCCCAATGGCAATGACAAAAACAAGGACCGGACTAATGCTAGCCCTCTGTCTACAGACAATATTGTCTGAGCAAAACTTTGCTCATGCAACTCTGCCATCAGTGAGACTTGGCTAATGAACGCACCAATACCAGCATAACGATCACTGAGGGAGTGAACAAAAATGGGAAAAAGGGGGCTATATGCACCCAAGGGCTACATCTTTCTCTGTAAGTGGTTTGGGAGTGACCAAAATGCAGGATGTGTGATGCCATCTCTGGATAACTGTGGAATGGTGAGATTCTGCATGTTGGGCATGCAGGGGTTCTCTCTGGATATTGCTTCTTGGAATTAGGTAAACCATTGAGCCTGCAGCCCAAAGCTGTACCTCAGACTTACTAGGGACCTTCCAGAAGGTACAACAGATGATAGGTTTATGTCTTTTATGATATTTTTGGTACTACGTATAGGAGTCAGTGCTCATGACAAAAAAGTGAAATGATAAGAAACTTGTCCCTGCATGGCAGATATTGCTCCTCCTCCATAGCCACTGCCTTGGTAGCCCAGCAGACATCCCTTAACTCCTTCGGGAAGGATGTTTAAGATAACGGTGTTGCTCTAGACTTTTAAAAAATCCCAACTAGGAGGATTGTATACAATTTCCAATACCTCCTGCTGTACCTGGATAAACACCTCAGGTATCCTAGAAATTCAAGTACAGGAGATCTGGAAACAAGCTCATAATTGCAGAAAATGGATTCTGCAGATTCAGAAAATCCCACCTGATGGATTCTTCTTCCACCCTTTTAGCTAATTCTTCTGTCCATCATGGGATCCTGGGCTACATAACTGCTTCGGGTAGGCCTGATCATTCTGCCTCTGGTAGTAGTTTTCATTGGCCCAGTGAAATCTTTTCTGGCTCTGTCTCAATGATGTTGCTTTGAGATTGTGTTAGTCAAGGTGCTTCATCAGTCTGACAAGACACACCTCTGCCTCCAGTTCAGGGTGGTTGGTAGGCATATAAAATGGAATAGCTTTCTAAGGGGGATGTCTGTGTTGGGGGATGACTTCACTACAGTCCTCTGATGGTCCTGGACTCACTTGGTTTTCCCCACTCTCTTTCTTACACTTCTTAAGAATAATTGTAGAATGTGCTGGAAATGTAACATTCTGAAATAGAGAGGGACACGTCAGAACAGACTGGCTTCTGTTCCAGCTCCCTCTAGTACTGTCCTCCTGTACTTAAGTCCTCCAGTACTTTAGCTCCTTGTGTCCTGTGACACCAGGGTTTAAAACCCAGAGCATCTTCTTTCTGCGGTTCCTTAGCTCGGTCCAAGTGGGGTACACACAGTCAAGATTCCATCAGACCCACATACCTGTGCCTCAGGGCAAAGACCCACAATAAATCTTCGGCTTCTGCAGTGCCTTGCTGGCCACCTGTAAATACTAAACTAGGTTCTTGTAACTTGTGTATGATTGTTCTGTCTCCCTGGACTCTGATAATTTGGTAACCAGGGCACAGTGAACCTGCTTCAGAGTAGTCACTGTCATAGAGACAGAACTTGAATGGAGGTTGCCAGGAACTGGAAGCAGGGGAAATGGGGAGAGGGTTGTCATTTAATTGAAATAGAGTTTCAGTTTTAGAAGATGGAAAGAGTTCTGGAGATGGATATTATTGATGCTAGCCCAACAATGTGACTATAATTAATGCCATTGACCTGTACACTTAACAATGGCTAAGATGGGCAATTTTATGTTCCCTATACTTACCATAGCTTAAAAACTTCACATCTTTATTATGATATTATTGGATCAGAAGACATCGTTCTATTTTCTAATTTTCTGAGCAAATGTTAATAAATAATCACTTAGAGATGCCATTGTTCACACCACATCTTAACAAACAGTGGTTTTTTTCTCCCTGTTTTCCAGGCTGGTCTTGAACTCCTGGATTTCTGCTACCCTCCCTACTTGATCTTGCAAACATCTAGGATAACGGGGATAAGTCCCCACACCTGGTCTTAACTAACAGTTTACCAGGAGGTTTAACAGGGAACTTCCTTGGAAATGTGTATTCCATTGCAGCCACCTCTAAGGCCAGACAATCTCCTAAGCTATATTTCTGCACCCAAGTGCACTGCTCCCTCTGTGATGTCACATGCCCTCAGCATGAAGGCCCATAAGGAGAACAAGGCAAGGAGGCAACCAAATGTTCTGAGTGGAAATTATTGTGAAGGCCTGGCATTAGAAGAGCATCAGTGTTGCAGTGCTACTTGACTAGCAAAACACTCTCTGGCTTATGTTGCTGGATATTTTTTTCCTCAAACTTTTGCTAATATTGAATACTAGGGTTGAGACGAGAACCTTTCTATCCTAAGTCTAGTTAAACACCATTTCATTGAAGATATATTGCTTTATAGAGTTAATAAGTATTGAAAATACTTATTACTACTCCAACACTCCCTTTATATATCATGTTACCATCCGAAATATTATGGCTTGATAAAAGTGTTTGATAGGGAACTAGGACAGTATTAATTCTGTTCTCAATATCCTGTAACACATCAATTCCCCAAATTGACAAGAAAATGGGAAGAAAAACATAGCTTAATAATCACTAGCTATTCTGGTTACTGTTGAGTGACAATTAGGTGAAATCTTAAAAAAAATTGAAACATTTTGGAGGGTGTGGAGCTATAATAAGTTATTGGTGGACATGTAAAATATTATAGCCACTTTGGGTAAGGTCGGACAGAGTATTAAACACTTACTGAAAAACACAGCAACTACACGCCTAGGTATTAGCCCAAAAGAAATGAAGACATATGTTCATGCAAAGTCTTGTTCAAGAACATTCATAGCAACTTTATCCATAATAGCCCAAAATGGAAACAACCCACACAGCAATCAGTAGATGAAGGGATCCATCATAAAATTACTGAACAGTTAAATAATACTCAAAAATAAAGAGGAGCACATAATTAGAACACAGGACATCTGAATGAATCTGAGAAACAGTCATGCTGCACAAAAGTCACCAGACACAAAAGAGCACATCCTATATTTCATTTATGTGAAACTCTTACAAGGAAAATGAAATCTGTACTGACAGGAAGCAGATCAAAATTCCCTGATCTGTGAGGCAGAAAGCAAGTTGATTCCAAAAGAGTGGGTCAAAATGTTTTGGAGTTATAGAAATGTTCTATGTCTGGATTTTGGATGTGGTTCTAAAGATGTATTTATTTGTGACAGTTCATTGACAATGTGTTTTATTGTAATCATTTTTTTTTTTTACAGTGAACTTAGTTAACAGCGAGCAAAGCAAGTGCAAGGCCAGTTGGGTAGTGTTGTCTTCACATCTTCTGTCTTGCAGTGTACTGAAAATTGTATGAGCCAGAATATCTGAGAGATAATCTCTGCTTTGAAACTGAAGAACTGTGTATCTCACGGCAAGATTTCTCTTTTCCAAGTACTTTGGATTTTTCTTCTATAGAATGAGAATTTAAATACACTTCACAGATTAAGTCAAAGTGAATAAAATACCTAGGAATCCAACTTACAAGGGATGTGAATGACCTCTTCAAGGAGAACTACAAGCCACTGCTCAACGAAATAAAAGAGGACACAAAACAAATAGAAGAACATTCCGTGCTCATGGATAGGAAGAATCAATATAGTGAAAATGGCCATACTGCCCAAGGTAATTTATAGATTCAATGCCATCCCCATCAAGCTACCAATAACTTTCTTCACAGAATTGGAAAAAACTACTTTAAAGTTCATATGGAATCAAAAAAGAGCCCGCATTGCCAAGACAATCCTAAGCAAAAAAAAAAAAAACAAAGCTGGAGGTATCACACTACCTGACTTCAAACTATACTACAAGGCTACAGTAACCAAAACAGCATGGTACTGGTACCAAAACAGATATATAGACCAATGGAACAGAACAGAGGCCTCAGAATTAACACCACACATCTACAGCCATCTGATCTTTGACAAACCTGACAAAAACAAGAAATGGGGAAGGATTCCCTATTTAATAAATCGTGATGGAAAAACTGGCTAGCCATATGTAGAAAGCTGAAACTGGATCCCTTACTTACACCTTATACAAAATTTAAGTCAAGATGGATTAAAAACTTAAATGTTAGACCTAAAACCATAAAAACCCTAGAAGAACACCTAGGCAATACCATTCAGGACGTAGGCATGGGCAAGGACTTCATGACTGAAACACCAAAGCAATGGCAACAAAAGCCAACATAGACAAATGGGATCTAATTAAACTAAAGAGCTTCTGCATGACAAAAGAAACTACCATCAGAGTGAACAGGTAATCTACAGAATAGGAGAAAATTTTTGCAATCTACCTATCTGACAAAGGGCTAATATCCAGAATCTACAAAGAACTCAAACAAATTTACAAGAAAAAAATCAAACAACCCCCTCAAAAATTGGGCAAAGGATATGAACAGACACGTCTCAAAAGAAGACATTTATGCAGCCAACAGACACATGAAAAATGCTCATCATCACTGGTCATAAGAGAAATGCAAATCAAAACCACAGTGAGATATCATCTCACACCAGTTAGAATGGCAATCATTAAGAAGTCAGGAAACAATAGATGCTGGCGAGGATGTGGAAAAATAGGAAAGCTTTCACACTGGTGGTGGGAGTGTAAATTAGTTCAACCGTTGTGGAAGACAGTGTGGCAATTCCTCAAGGATCAAGAACTGGAAATACCACTTGACCCAGCAATCCCATTACTGGGTACATACCCAAAGAATTATAAATCATGGTACTATGCACACGTATGTTTATCATGCCACTATTCACAATAGCAAGACTTGGAACCAACCCAAATGTCCATCAATGATAGAATGGATTAAGAAAATGTGGCACATATACACCAAGGAATACTATGCAGCCATAAAAAGGATGATTTCATGTCCTTTGCAGGGACATGGATAAAGCTGGAAACCATCATTCTCAGTAATCTATCACAAGGAAAAGAAACCAAACACCTCATGTTCTCACTCATAGGTGGGAATTGAACAATGAGAACACTTGGACACAGGGTGAGGAACATCACACACTGGGGCCTGTCATGGGGTCGGGGGCAGTGGGAGGGATAGCATTAGGAGAAATACCTAATGTAAATGATGAGTTGATGGGTGCAGCAAACCAACATGGCACATGTATCCCTATGTATCAAGCCTGCACGTTGTGCACTTGTACCCTAGAACTTAAAGTATGATAAAAAAAAATTATATTTTGAGACTCATAGCAATTGCCCTTGTTCTGCAAACATTTCTAGAGGTAGCAGGCCAGTGGTGCTCACAGCAGTGTCTAGCATGCTGTATCTGTTCTATTTTTCATGAAAATTGTCTCACATAGTCTAGCAGTGGGCAGCAACAATTGGGTGTTGACATCATTTCCCTGAGTCTTGTTTAATAGACTCCTTAATAAATCATTTTCCTACTATTAAATATAAATTTTGCAGATATTTAGAGATAATTGGCTTATGATAGTTGCAATTAAGGAACCTTGAGGACATGTTAGAAATCACAAAGATTAGGATATTTTGCAAATGTTATGCCTCCAATAGGAGCTAGGTTACCCTAAAACCTCTCTTACAAAGTATGCTTCCCAAGATGTTCCCAGGGGTCACAGGACTAGTCAATGCCAGTAAGTACAGGACAGATTTCACACTCAGTACAAGTACCTGATATTTGAGGAAACTAAAGATGCCAGAACACCCTAGCAGAACCCTCTCCCCAGTGAATCACACAATTGTATAATCTACCTCCACAGAGAACAAGCAGAACCTAGACTTGCTTCTAATCCATATGATATGTCATAGGTTATGAGATGTCTTTCCAATGATTGTATTCTATAAGCCTCTGTCATAGCAGACTGGAAAGAGACACTCTCTGAAACCTTCTGCTGACCATGAGCAAGCAACCAGCCATGTGGGCATTGCCTGTGTGAGCATCACATGGCAGGGAATTGTCCACAGCCTCTTGGACCTAAGAGCAGCCTTGAGCCAAGAGCCAGTTAGAAATTGAAGCCCTGAGTCATAGAAATGCTAAGGAATGAGCTCTGCAACTACCTGAAAGAGCTCTAAAGTATCTGTGTTCTCAGGGGAGTCTCAGGTGAGAATGAAGCCCAGTCTACACTGTGGCACAGTCTTGTGAAATCCAATGGCCAGGACCCGACAAAGCCATGTGCCGACTGCTGACTCAGAAATTGAGAGATGATAAATGGGTGTAGTCTTAAGCTGATAAATTTGTGGTAATTTGTTACATGGTCATAACAAACTTAGCACACATTTTAAGAACAAATAATAGACCTAAGAGCAGCCATGCCACTGACATTGAATGGAGATGGGCACAGGCTTATTCTCATTGTGACCTTAGGGTTTCCAAGCACTGTGAGAGAGAGGAAAGCTTCGATGTGCAAGCCCTTTCCAAGACTCCACTTGTGTCACACCTGCTATTATCCTATTAGCCGGAGCAAGACATATGGGCAACACCTGCATCCATTTAGAATGAGGCCAACCAAAGGATGAGTACAGGGAAGGGATTTATTGTGGCTAATTGTGCAAGTAGTTTATCCATAAATTTTTTATCATTATTTGCTGAGAAATACCCTGACAAAAAGAAACCTCTTTAAAAGGCTTAAAGTTTTTAGGTTGTAGGTTCATTCATTGTAGCGTTCTGCTTTATATCCAAGTATAAATAATTGAGAACTCCTTCAAATTATTATTTCCATGATGGTTTATTTTCCCCATACCTTTACAGGTAATTTTGGTCCTGCAATGTGCTAGCCAAGTTTAATGTGCAGAGCTGACCATTTGCACAATGTGACTGACATGCCACTGCACCTTGAATGTGGACCTTGACTTGTGGTGATCTATGAGAATCTGTTTCTCAAAAGAATGTATTTGTCACCCCTTTGATCTTTATCCTGTCTGAATACACACACTTCTCTATTGTTCCATGGCTAATCTGTATGTTGTCTCTATTAACTCATTCTTGCCATAAGTGACTAAGAGCACCTAACACAGAAATAATAAATACAACCAGTTCTGAAAATTAAAATTAGTTAAATAGCATAGGGACATTATAGAAAAAAATGTATAACTATCTTAAGGATAAAGAAAATGAAGTCTTTGTATTTTGCAAAGAAGCTGTGTGAACGCTGTGTCTGGAGGTTTCAGCCCCAGGGTGGGCCCCTGCCTTTCCTGTGACTGAGCACATTGCCTTTCTCACACCTGCAGTCATCCAGCGAAGTGACAGGATGGGCTGAGCTGAGCTGTACTGTTGGGCCACCCTGGGGAGATCTCGGTTATATAAGATGCATTTCAGAGGATAACAATAACTGCTAACAGCAATAAATGACAGCAGTTCAGCTTCGTTCATGTAGAATTTCTCCCAAACAACCCACAATGAATAGACTTGAACTCCAGAGTTGATCTGGGAACAAACCTAATACAGGTTGGGGAATAGGACCCATGTTCCTGACCCATGTAAACCGATACCAAAAGTTGTCCAACCTGCACATCAAACCAGCTTCCAGATAGGTTAAAGAAGTCACATCAGACCATCCAGTCACAACTGAACCACAGGGTAACTGCAGACACATGAGCAGACTCAGCAGAGATCAGTCCAGCCAGCCCAGAATGGAAGAACCACAGAGCTGACCCTCAGAATTATAAGGAGCTGTACAGTCAGCTCTCTATCCATGGGAACTGCACCCATGGATTCAACTAATCCTGGATCAAAAATATTTCGAAAAAAAAATCCACAAAATTCCAAAAAGCAAAACTTGACTTTGCCATGTGCTGAGTAACACTTGGATGAATCTACACAAGTTAAGTCATGTGTAGACATCGTACTAGGTATTATAAGGAGGCTAGAGATGGTGTGAAATGTACGGGAGGATATGTGTAGGTTATATGCAAATATTGTGCATTTTACATAAAGGTTTTGAGTCTCCAAAAATTGGAATATCTGCAGGGTGCCCTGGAAACTATTTCCCATGGATACTGAGGGAGGACTGTACATGCTCATTTTATGGCATTTTGTTTGGAGCTGGTTTGTTTTCAAAGAAGAGTTAATAATACAACTTGTTTTTGTGAACAGGAGGCAATAGAGTTAAGTGATAGTGTAGTTCCATTTATTGCAATTTTTTTGTGACTGCAAAGCCTATTTGCTTGTTTTTTAAAAAAGATAAGAATACTCATACCTGATTATCATGGACTTTGGATGTCTTCCTTATCTCGCCAGCAAAATACAAACTATGAAGAGCAGCACACTGACTATGAAGAGCTGACTATGAAGAGCAGCACACTGCTATTCAAACTTCTCATTACTCAGAATAATCCATGTTTTACATTCAGTGGGTTGTTTTCAATGTGTATAGGTTATGAGTGTTGATTATGTCTTGGAGAGTTTCTTGCTTATTAACTTTTCATTCATTCATTCATTCATTCAATAAAGTGTTAATTGAGCAACTATGCTGGACCAGGAACATATCTAGGCTGCACCCCTGAGAAAGTCAGTGTCTGACTCTCATTTACCTATATCTTTTCTGGTGAAACAAAGGCCATGTCTAATTAAACATAAATCAACAAAAAGATTCTAGAAAAAAGTTAAGGGTCATAAAGGAAAAAAATGGCAAGGGAAGAGGAAGTGGTTAATAAGGAAAAGGAGTCAGTTAGTTGGGGAGGTAGAGGCTACTTTTTCTGAGGAGGTGACTGACCTGGATGAGGAGAACAACTGACCTGAAGAGAAGTTTCTGAAGGGCACCGAGGTTCATGACAATCAAGGCTCTTAGAAGGAATACAGTATGAACATGTGAAGGACAGAGAAAGGCACTATGAGGAGAGTGACTTAACCAAGGTAAAAAAGAGAAAGTTTGTGAGGGGGCAGGTCAGAGCCATTTTCTCTCAGTGTCTTAAAGATCACCACATGTGACTGGTGTGAAATTAATAAGGCCTTTATTTTCTGTTTGGGGAGCAAATGCTTTGTAAGTACAGCAGGACATTCTGGGAATTTTTTTAAGCAAAGTACCACCATGGTCATATTTATTTTTTAGCAGAGTAATGACTCGAATTGGGCTGTGAGAAGCAGAAGAGATGCTTATCTGGGAAAAGTGGATCCTCGAATAAACTAGTTTTGGGGCAGTGAAGATTGTTGGAGACATAGGCAGATGATACGATATTTTTAAATCAATGTCATTTACACTCCTTGGTGTGAGAAGAGTCAGATTAGGAGTGACCTGGCAGCTTTGGCCTTAATCTATTAGATAGATTCTGACTTACTGATGTTAAATGTATTAGCGGTCAAGAAAGTTGAGATAAAATGAAAGGAGTTTGTTATTTTTGCTCAATTCTAGATTGAGACACCAATGAACATGCAGATTAAGTGGCCAGGTTTGCAAGTGAGTGGAGTTTGAGCTCAGAGAAAAGAAAATACGCATAGGTATTCAGCAGCGCTTACAGGGTAATTTATGGTATTAAAACCAAGTGTATGCATATGCACCTGCACATATTTATGCATGTGTATGCACGTAGATAACCATATGCATATGAGTGCTTTTCAGAAAATAAAAGGGATAAAACCAATAATCTCAGCTTCCACCTTATGAAACTACATAAAGAGGAGCAATTTAAATCTGAAGTAGAACATGAGCAAAATAAATAATAAATATTAGAGCAGAAATCAATAAAACTGCAAACACAAAAAGTGACACTGAACACCGGGCAAACCAAAGGCTGGTTCTTTGGAAAGAACAATATTGTATAGTTCCCATATATTTGAAAATTTGGGGGTTACATTTTCAATATTGATTTCTAGTTTGATCCCTCCATGGTCAGAGAACACATTCACTGTGATTTTAATTATTGCAAATATGTTGAGAGGTTATGTGGGCAGGATATGTCCTATCTTGGTATATGTTGTGGGCACTTGGAAGAAAAAAATGTGAACTTCTTTTGTTATGGGTTGGAGTGTTCTATAAATGTCAGTTAGATCTCGTGGGTTGATGATATTGTTGAGTCCTAAATCCTTGCTGATTTTCTGTCCAGTTGTCCTATCGAAGATTAACAAGGGGTTTTGAAGTCTCCGTGTGCAATTGTTTTGTTAGTTTCTGCCACGTGCACTATATCGCTCTGTTGCTTGGTGTCTACGCACTTAGAACTGCTCTGTCTTCTTTCCAAAATGACTTTCTTCATTATGTAATGTACCTTTCTGTCCCTGGTAACATTCTTTGGCTCTGTAGTCTACTTTATCTGATATTAGTATTTGCTACTGATTCTTTTTATTAATGTTTGCATAGTATACCATTTTCCTTCCTTTTATATTCAATCTACTTATACTGTTATATTTGATGTGAGTGTCTTGTAGATAACATACAGTTGGGACATTTCTTTTTATTCATCAATTGTCTTTTTCAAAGTTTCGTAATTTACGCATTTAATATATTGATATTGATATATTAAAATTTAAGTCTGCACTCTACTTTTTTGCTGTATCTTTTTTTGCTTCTCTGTTTTCTTTTTGCTGCCTTCTTTTGGGTTACTTGAACATCTTTACAATTTCATTTTAATTTTACCTAATTTTGGGGTATCTCTTTTTATAATGATTTTCAAATTGGTTGTCATGGTATTTCCTTTATATGCATAGCTTCTCACAGTATGTTGGCATCAATATATTACCATTTAAAATAAATATAGAATTTTACCTTTTTTATGTCATGTTTCCTCCCCCATTGTAAATAGATTGTTTTTTAAAAGTAATTTATCTGCATATATTAGGAACAAAACAGTATTACGACTTTGATACAACTATCACACATGATTTAGCAATGCATTATATCCATCTATCTTCTCATTTTTGTAGACTTTTGTCCCTAACATTATTTAATATCCTCTCTTTATCTTTAGTTTTATCTTCCTAGGGCTCATTTTGCCTATGTTTAAAGTGGATCTGCTGGCAGCAAATACTCTTAGTTTTTCTACAACTCAGGACTTCTCAATTTGTCCTTCATTTCTAAATAATAATTTTGCTGGACATAGGATTTTAGGGTAGCAGATCTTTTCTTTAAATACTAGAAAATATGTCATAATTGACACCAGATAACAAGGTGGAAATATTTCCAAGAACAGAGGACAACCATGCTCTCAGTGAGGTGAAAGACATCTCTTCCCCTTGCATTAGTTTCCAATGCTGCTGTTTAAATCACCACAGTCTTATTGGCATCACACAAATAAAATATAGTACCCCGTGTCAGAAGTCTCACTGAGCTAATGTTAAGGTGTCAGTAGGGCTGTCACACATGTGTGTGTGAAGAGACAACCAAGCAGGCTTTGTGTGAACAATAAAGCTTTTTAATCACCTGTGTGCAGGCTGACTGAGTCCGAATAAGGAGTCAGCAAAGGGAGATAGGGGTGGGGCAGTTTTATAGGATTTGGGTAGGGTAGTGGAAAATTATAGTTAAAGGGGGTTGTTCTCTTGTGGGCAGGGTCAGGGGTCACAAGGTGCTTTGTCGGGGAGCTCCTGAGATTCATTTTCCAGGAGAAGCAATGTCACAAGGTTAATTGATCAGTTAGGGTGGGGCAGGAACAAATCACAATGGTGGAATATCATCAGTTAAGGCAGGAACTAGCTATTTTCACTTCTTTTGTTGTTCTTCAGTTGCTTCAGGTCATCTGGATGTATACGTGCAGGTCACAGGGGATATGATGGCTTAACTTGGGCTCAGAGACTGGACATTCCTATCTTCTTATATTAATAAGAAAAACAAAACAAAATAGTGGTGAAGTGTTGGGGTGGCAAAAATTTTTGGTGGTGGTGTGGAGAGAGAATGGGCATTGTTTCTCAGGGCTGCTTCGAGTGGGATTAGGGGTGGCATGGGAACATAGAGTAGAAGATATTAAACTGAAGAAAGATTTTCGGGTAAAGGGTGGTATTGTGGGGTTGTTATAAGGAGCATTTGTCATATAGAATGATTGGTGATGGCCTGGATGCGGTTTTGTATGAATTGAGAAACTAAACGGAAGACACAAGGTCTGAATAAGAGAAGGAGAAAAACAGGTATTAAAGGACTAAGAATTGGGAGGACCCAGGACATCCAATTAGAAAGTGACCAAGGAGGTTCAGCATAATTATTTGCTTGGTTGGTGAGTTTTTGGGCTCTATCCTTGAGTTTTTTTATGTTGTCATATACCAGGCCAGAATGATTTAGGTAAAAACAATACTCTTCATTTAAAAATACACAGAGTCCTCCTTTTTCAGCAGTAAGTTGAGGCCTTGGCAGTTTTGGAGGACAACCACAGATAAAGATTCAACCTGGGCCTGAACGACTGATAAAGTTTGTGATATGTCTGTGATGCTAGCAGAGAAGTCATTAGAAAGGCTACGGAAGGTTGTGACAGAGGTTGAAATGCCTGCTATTCCAGTTCCGAGAGCAATAGTGGAGGCAGAAAGTCCTAAACTGACAAGTAAGGGAATTAGTGGAATAACACTCTTTTATCATGTCGGTTTCATGAGGGGAACAGGAAGCTGTTTGGTCCCATTTGCAAATTGAATCTGGGGACTAAGGAAAACTAGTATGCATGTGCCTGTCTAATTAGCAGATAGACACATGTAGGTAGAGAATCCACAGAGGAAGAAGAGACCTTGTGCAAGGCAATACTGGAGCTGCAAAGTGAAAAGATGAGAAAGGAGTACTAAAAGAGGTGTATTGTACCCAGACTCCTAGGGATCCAGCTAGCGCAGCAGCCGTCAGAGGTTGTAATGGGGACTGATGGGGTAACTGCATAGAGGGGAAGGTTTGATTTTCATGGTGTAAGAGAAAGTGTCGAGTGTCTATGAACAACCTTTCACTGTTATTTACGGGGCTGGGTATAAGCAAACAAGAAGAGGGCCTGGGAGGAGAGTCTGAAGAGCAAGGGGAAGGCAGCAAAGGATGGAGTGAAATACAGGGTAATGTCTTCCTAAGCAATAATAACTGCTAATGTTTTTAAGTTTGTCAGTACTGATAGAGGGCTTATCTGTAATATGGGGCTGGAAAGCCACAATTGTTTCAGTGGTATGTGTAGCTGGGCTTTGGAGATCAAGAGTGAAGGAACATCGAGAAGATGCAAGGTTACCCAGGGGAATTCCAGTGGGTCTTTGCTGAGAGATACATAAAGGAGCAGCCACAGGAATAGCAGCTTGTGTTGTGAGGGGTCTAAATATTGGGGGAGTAGAGTTGATATGAGGAGAAAGGTTTTTTAAGTAAGTGTGAAGAAGGGCAGCAGCTTGCTGATGTGAAATGTCTGGGGAGGTCTTGCTGGACCTGTCTAGAAAGTAAAGAAGTTCTTCAGGAGGGTAAAGGTGAGGGCTGTTAAAGGAAGTTCGGAGATGTACA
This sequence comes from Gorilla gorilla gorilla, assembly GCF_029281585.2. Taxonomy (NCBI): domain Eukaryota; kingdom Metazoa; phylum Chordata; class Mammalia; order Primates; family Hominidae; genus Gorilla; species Gorilla gorilla. Next base: position 51,656,889 of record NC_073236.2, read on the forward strand.
GAGACAGGAGATCTTGCCCAGTAGGTATGTAAGGCAGGGACAGCTTTGTAAGCGCAGAAAGAAAGGGAAATGCAAAGCCAGCAATTGTTCGCTAAGGAGGGATTAGAAATGGCTGGGAGAGAGTGAGTGAGACTGATAGTGTGGTGGAGATAGTTGGGGAGAGGGAGAGGGTGGCATAAGAATGGGAATGAGAATAAGACTGAGTATAAAAGTAAAGAATAGGACTTCATCATGGTGAAAATATTGGAGTGTGCCCTGCCAGCAAAGATCATCTATCCACTCCAAGAGGGAGTCAAGAGTGGCAGTTTGGCGATAGGGCCAGGAGATATCAGCTGTGATGGTTTGGAGAAACAGTGTAAACCAGCAGTATAAACAAGAGCAGGGCATTTATGAGTAGTTGAGAATGGTGAATAGGAGTATGACTAGACAGAAGATAGTAGGGATGACAAGTTTTGGGACACAGTCAAAGTAGTGGTGGTGACTGTGTAAAGCCCTGTTGCAAAAAGTAGGGTAAGGATGAATAGACCTAATAGAATGAAGGGACATATTAGGTTCATAAGGGTTATTACTGTTTTCAGAACTGTGAGTGAGTTTAAGGGAAGTAGGGGAGAGTACTTGCGACTTCCAGGAGGAAGAGGAGAGATCAGGCTTGCTGTCCGATGGACACAGCTTTATTCTGGAATGGTGAACCCAATGGGGAGGGTCCTGCAGAAGGACAGCAGTTGGGGTGCTATAGATGACTAGGTAGGGTCCAGTCCATCAAGGCTGTAGAGTTTGAGGGCTCAGACTCTTAACAAGAACTGATCGTTCAGCTAGGGTGTCTTCATATGGCTGGGAATATGGAGTAGGAAAGAGAAGATTAGCAGTCGGGCGAATTTCCTGTCTAGCCTGCTGGAGGACTGGAAGATAGTTGCCCAGAGGGCTGGTGTCTGGAACAAGGTTGGGGCCAAGCAAGAAAGTAAGTCCATATAAAAGTTCAAATGGACTGTACCCTGTAGCATCTTGAAGGCAGGCTCTACTTCTGAGAAGGGCAAGTGGTAGAAATACTGTCCAGTCCCTTTTAAGTTGGAAGCTGAGCTTGGTGAGGTGTGTTTTTAAAAGACCATTACTCCTTTCTACCTTTCCTGAAGACTGAGGACAGTAGGGGGTATGAAGTTTCCACTGAATATCAAGAGCTTGAGAGACAGCTTGGAGAATTTGACTAATAAAAGCCGAACCATTGTCAGATTGAATAGAAGTAGGGAGGCCAAATCAGGGAATTATATCTGTTAGAAGGGAAGAAATGACTGCAGTAGCCTTTTCAGAGATAGTGGGAAAGGCCTCGACCCACCCAGTGAAGGTGTCAATCCAAACCAGGAGATATTTAAATTTACGGACATGGGGCATATGAGTGAAGTCAATCTGCCAATCTTGTGTTGGAGTAAATCCACGAGCCTGATGCGTAGGAAAAGGAGGAGGCCTGAGAAAGCCTTGGGGGCTGGTGGCATGGTAGACGAGCATTGAGAGGTGATAGTCTTAAGGATGGATTTCCATGAAGAGAAGGAGATGAGGTGCTGCAGGAGGCGAGCCAGAGGCTTGTATCCCACATGGAAGTGGTCATGAAGGGAAGAAAGCATGGACTGAGCTTGTGAGGCAGGAAGAATGAATTTTTCATGATTTAAGAACCACTTTCCCTGAGTTGGAAAAGACTAGCAGAGCAGGCTTTCAAAAGAGTAGGTGGTAGTGATAGATAAGGAAGAAAAATACTGGTCCTGTGGAGTGGGAGCTGGAATATTAGCGGGTGTGGAGGCATTGGCTATTTCTTTTGCTGTCCTGTCGGCATAGGCATTTCCTTTTGCAATAAGATGAGTAGGTTTCTGGTGTCCTTTACAATGAATGACTCCAGGCTTGGCCAGCAGGAGAGCAGCCTTAAGGAGGGCCTGTATTAGGGAGGCATAGATAATGGAAGAGGTTTGTGTGGTAAGGAAGCCTCTTTTAGCCCAGATGGCAGCATGGTTATGGAAGATGTGGAAAGCATATTTGGAGTCAGTATAAATGTTAATGTGCATTCCCTTAGCGAGAGAGAGCACATGAGTTAAAGCAATCAGTTTGGCTTGTTGGGAAGTGGTGGAGGGAGGAAGTGCAGCAGTTTCAATAATAGAGATGTGGGACATGACAGCATATCCAGCTTTAGCTGGTGAAAATTGATTGGGTGGTCTGGATTTTGAATTTGAAGAATAGAAATACGAGGAAAGGGGGAAGATGCTATGTGTATTAGGGAAATACAGTCACGTGGTTCAGGACGTGTGTTGGGTACTAACTGAGAAGCTGGGTTGAAATCGTGCCCATGGCCAATAGTTACTGTTGGGGTTTCAATAAAAGATGACTAGAGCTGGAGGAGTCAAGGGGCAGACAGTAAGTGTGAAAGGTGTGAGGAGGATATTAATGCTTGAAGGTTGTGAGAACTGTAGAGGGTAAGTGGAGCATAGCTTGTGATTTTGAGGGCTTCCAGAAGTATTACAGCAGCAGCTGCTGCCACACGCAAATATGAGGGCTGTGCCAGGATTGTGAGGTCAAGTTGTTCTGATAGAAAGGCAACAGGTCGTGGGCCTGGCTCCGGTGTGAGGACTCCAGCAGCACAGCCTTGTATTTCAGCTGTGTGTAAGGAAAAAGCATGGGACGAGTTGGGGAGTGCCAGTGTGGGAGCTGTCTCCAGGGCCTTTTTGAGAGAGCAAAAAGAAGAATGGGCAAAAGACTTAGGGTCTATGGGATCAGTTAAGTTACCTTTTGTGAGCTTGTAAAGTGGTTTGGTTAGGATAGCAAAGCCTGGTATCCAGAGTCAGAAATATCCAACAATGCCTAAGAAGGAAAGGCATTTTGTTTTGTGGTGGGGATTGGGGTCTGGGAGATTAACTGAGCACAGTCTGCAGGAAGGGCGTGTGTATGTTGATGGAGGATTATACCGAGATAGGTAACACTAGGGGAAGAAATTTGTGCCTTGGAGGGGGATACTCGGTACCCCTTTAAATAGAGATGTTGAAGAAGCAGGGTAGTGTCCTGCTGGGAAGATTGGTAAGAGGGACTGCAAAGAAGAAGATCATCAAAATATTGAATAAGGTGGGAGGCAGACAGGTGAAAAGAAAGCAGATCATGAGAAAGGGCCTGGCCGAAGTAGTGTGGGCTGTCCCTAAAGCCTTGGGGTAGAACAGTCCAGGTGAGTTGTTGGGATTGGTGGGTGTCACGGTCAGTCCAAGTAAAGGCGAAAAGAGGCTGAGAGGAGGGATGCAAGGGGATAGTAAAGAAGGTGTCTTTGAGGTCAATAACAAAATAGTGAGTTGTGGAAGGGGGTATTGAAGATAGGAGGGTGTACAGGTTTGGCACTATAAGGCAGATGGGAAAGACGATTTGATTAATAAGGCAAAGATCCTGAACCAACCTGTAAGATTTGTCCTGTTCCTGGATGGGTAGGATAGGGGAGTTGTAATGTAGCAGGACGAGCCATGGACAAAACCTCTCAGACACCGAGTTGTAGAAGGAAGGGCTTTATTCAGCTGGAAGCATCGGCAAGCTACTGTCTTAAAATCGGAGCTCCTTGAGTGCACAATTTGTGTCCCTTTTAAGGGCTCACAACACTAAAGATTTTACATGAAAGGGTCGTGATTGATTGAGCAATCTAGGGGTTATGTAACAGGGTCTTCATGCACTGGTAGTCAGAGTCAAACAGAACAGAGCAGGGAGTTTCACAATGTTCTTCCATACAACGCTTGGAATCTATGGATAACATTGGTTGCTAAGTCATGAGTTGATTTTTAACTACTAGGTTTAGGCCAGGCAGGCCCAGGCCTGGCGCTGGGCTGCCTGTCTCTGATTTCACTTCCTTGTTTTTTACTCTTAAAACAGGTACTGAGTATAAAACAATATAAAACAATATGAGAGGGTCTCTCTCTTCCCTCAGTAAGGAGAATTTGTAGGCTTTAAGAGGCCATGTTGTAACAAGTGGGTGATAACAGGCTCTAGTGGTAACAGTGATTAGGTTTTAACGGGATGGTAAGGGGTGCATGATCAGTTGCCAAGGAAGGAGTAGAGGTATCCCATACTTGTGGATTAAGGCAGGGAGACACAGGGGAGGATGCGAAGGAGGCTTTGAAGTGAGGAAAAGGGTGGCAATGAGGTGTGGCTGTAGCCCAGGAATAGTCAGGGAAGCGGATAGTTTTGTTAAAACGTCTCGACCCAATAAGGAAACTGGGCAGGTAAGGATAACTAAAAACGAGTGCATAAAAGAATGTTGTCCAAGTTTGCACCAGAGTTGGGGAGTTTTAAGAGGTTTAGAAGCCTGGCCGTCAATACCCACAACAGTTACGGCGGCAAGGGAAACAGGTCCTTGAAAAGAGGGTAATGTGGAGTGGGTAGCCTCCACATTGATTAAGAAGGGGACGGGCTTACTCTCCACTGTGAGAGTTACCCAAAGTGTCTGTGATGGTCCAGGAGGCTTCCAAGGCGATTGGGCAGCATCAGTCTCCAGTGGCTAAGCTGAGAAGATCTGGGAAGGAGTCAGTCAGAGAGCCTTGGGCCAGAGTTCCAGGGGCTCTGGGAGTGGCTGCCAGGAGAGTTGGACAGTCCAATTTCCAGTGGGGTCCCGCACAGATGGGACACGGCTTAGGAGGAATCCCAGGCTGTGGGCATTCCTCAGCCCAGTGGCCAGATTTCCAGCACTTGAAGCAAGATCCTGGGGGAGGAGGTCCTGGAGGAATGCCGGGCTGCTGAGGTTTAGGCATTTTTAAATTTTGTGACCTAGTGTAAGCAAAACACTATCTGAGGCAGGTCTCAATCAATTTACAGGTTTATTTTGCCAAATATATGGCTTATGGCCTGTGACACAGCCTTAGGAGGTCCTGCAAACATATGCCCAAGGTGGTTGGATTTTACGTTGGTTTTATACACTTTAGGAGATAGGAGACACAGAAATTACAGGCAAAGACATAAATCAGTACATATAAGATACACATAAGTTTGTCCTGGAAAGGCGGGATAGCTTGAAGCAGGGGCTTCCAGGTCATAGGTGGATTCAAAGCTTTCCTGATTGGCAACTGGTTGAAAGAGTTAAGCTCTGCCTAAAGAGTTGAATTCATCATAAAGAAATGCTTGAGTCTAGAAAATGGGGGGTTCTTGTCATGTAGATGAATCCTATGGGTAGTAAATAAAGTAGATAGTGAATGTTGATTATCAGACCTCAGAAAAAAATGTCAGACTCTTTGGAAAAGACTTAGTAAGGGGAGGAGATTCTCTATAGAATGCAAATTTCCCCCACAACAGGTAGCTTTGCAGGGCCACTTCAGAATATGTCAAAGAAATATTTTTAGGATAAAATATTTTGATTTTCTCCAGGGCCTATTATCTGTCACATTGGAGTATGGTATCTTATTGCTAAAAAGTATCTGTTTCATCAGTCCAGAGATCTCTGTTGTAATGATAATGCTGGTCAGTTGTGTCTGAACTCCAAAGGGAGGAGAGTATAATGAGGCACATCTAAACCCACCTGCCAGTCACGGCCTAACCTAGTTTTTCAAATTTCTTTGAAGTGCTTTCTGCCAAAAGAGGAGTCCATTCAGCAGGTTGGTGACCTACAACTTAATTTTTGGTTTTAACACACAGAAAAACAAAATCAGTGCACAAATTCCATCTGAAATAGATTGGTAAAGAAAAATTAAGTGCTTCCTGAATATTCCTACATGTCAAAGAAAAAGAAATTATTAGAATTCAGATGAGAAATACCCCTCATACAAAAGATTAACGATTTTTTTTTTTACTGTCTTAGTTTGGGTCCACCAGCAATAAGGATCCCTGTTCAGGCAGCAAATTTATGCTGGGAGGAAAGGAGGAAAGTGAGGAAGGGAACAGAAGATGAATTGTAAAAGACACATCAACAACCCACCTGACTCAGGATAACTGAAGATCAACCACCTGTGGAAACACGGACTAAATTCCTCCAGGCTGTTCCACCTGAGAAATGAGGAAGCTGAAGTATGTATACACCTCATCCTGTCCTCACTGATTGTGAGCTGTCTCTCTTGTTCTATTTCAAGCTGCTGTAACAGATTCCTTTTCACTGAGTAATTCATAAAGAACACAAATTTATTTTCTTACACTTCTGGAGAATGGGAAATTTAAGTTCAAGGCATGGGCAGGTTAAGGTCTGCTTTCTTTGCTTTCAAGATGATGCCTGGAGTTTGGGGTCCTTCAAAGGAAGGAAGGCCATGTCTTAACATGACAGACGGACAGAAGAGAGAGAGAGAGAGAGAGATCCCAGCCCCACGATTGCTGTTTATACTGGCATTAATGTATTCCACTAGAGGGCACCACACTCATGATCTAAACACATCCCAATAGGCCCCACCTGGCAATACCATTACACTGAGAATTAACTTTACAACAGATGGATTCTGGAGGACACAGTGAAACCATAGCACTTTCCTAAGAGATACACATTCCAGGTCATTTGGTCAGCAATGCACGCAGGCAGAGTTCTCTGCCCAAGACAGTAAAGAACATAAGACATGTATATTGCCATTGGAAGTGAGCAGAGGTACAGCAAAGGGAAAGCCCTAGAATACAGATAGGGACTCCTACATTCATCCTGGTACAGTTAACCCTCGAATAAACTGGGTTTGAAATTTGCAGATCCACTTGTATTTTCTTCTGTGTGTGTCACCTGTGAGCAAGTACTTAATAAGTAGTAAATATATTTTCTCATTTTTATAGTTTACTTAATTACATTTTTTTCTTTAGCAGTTTATTGGAATAATAGAGTATATGATATAAATAACTTAAAAAGTGTTAATCAACTATTTATTTTATCATTAAGGCTAGCAGTCAAAAGTAAGCTATTAGTACTTAAGTTAGAAATGCAAAAGTTCTACACAGGTTTTCATCTGCACCCGTGGTCAGTGCCCCAACCTCCACATTGTTAAGGGGTCAACTGCTCTTTCAGTCTGTAGCTGCATCTCTCTGGAACAGCATCTTGGTAGGTGAGTTGTAAGTAAAGGAATCCAGAAAATAACATCTCAAACTATGCTGCATTGGTATGAGGATTACGTAAAACCAAAGGCATTTAGAAAGCAGCAAATGCACAAAAAGCCTTCTCCTAAACATCCCTTATCTGCCAAAAAGCAGATTCTCCAGAAGGAAACCAATCGTCAAAAAAATTCTTCCTGAGAATTTTTATATCAGGGAAGATGAACACAAAACAGGAATCAAAAATAGAAGAGACTGGGAATTGATGCTTTATCCAGACAGGCTATTACCTTTTCTTTCGAAGATGCACTTCTGTTCTCATCTATTCTCTCCAGCTTGCCTACACTTCCCAATTCCCTCTTCGCTGGAAAGGAAATATGAACTACCAGATCTCATTGAGTTATTTGGGTAATCACCCTGCTATGATATACTGCTGCACTTTAAATGAATTTTGTTTGCCTTTTCTCTTATTAATCTTCCTTTTGTCCGTTTATTTTCAGCAAACATTTAGAGGACAAATGGAACTTTTTTCCTTTCTCCCAATATAAGCAAGTTCCCTTAAAATTCAGGCAGCTTACAAAGCAGCAGGAAGGTTTGTGCATGGGCTACAGCACTGTGATTTTGCTCCCCTAGTCAGGCATCAGTAAAATTTTGTGGAGCCCTAGGCTGCAGCCCACTGATGCTAATATAGTTGGATCCACTTCCCCTGCTACTGAGCTAGGCTGGGACATTTTTGGGCACATTAGATATGTGCGATATAATGATTGCAAATCATTTCCAGTTTCATCTGGATCAAACTGCTTTCTCCATGTACATAAGCAATTGCTTGATAAGAGATTGACTGTCTCTTTCCTAAAAATGGTAACAGACAGGCTGCTATCTGGGTCATGATGATGACCCCAGTCACTGAAAAAATGTAAAAGAGGAAAGTGTCATTGATGGTGCATGCCAGGGACATGCTCCGTGCAGTGGCCACCCTCACTAAGAGAGATGAAGTTTGGGAAAAAATACTCAATGGCAGAAAAGAAGGTAGACTACGAAGGTGCCCAAAACAAGAATAAGGTGCAGCCCATTTAGTCCCTGTAACTCTTGATAATGGTGGATGTGTGAGTGCTGCATGCATTGAGGAAACACCATATCATCTCTGTGTATCTGTAGTAAATTGCTTGATCTTATAGTGGTAAGAACAATGGCATAACACCATTACCTAATACTGACATGTGTATATAGCATCATGTCAATAAATTTTATTTTTAATTTTTTTAGAAAGGAACAATGTTAAACTCACAGAAATGTTCCAAGTATAGGACAAAGTAACCCCTTCCCTAACCAGGATCATATGAGAGTCTTTTGGAGACCTGATAATCATACCGTCTAACATTTTATTATGTGTTTCCTACAAACAAGAATATTCTCCTAAATAATCCCCATACACCAATGAAATACATTACTCCATCGACTCCTGAGGAATATTTCAAATTGTCAAAAAAACCTAAAAAATGTCTCGCATAACAAAATAGTCCCCAGTAGAAACACATTCTCTGCAGACAAATTTGTGCTACCCTGGTCTTACCTGGGACACCTGGGGACACTGCCCCTATGCTGAGTTACTGAGATGAGCCAGCTCTGCAGCTGTGCCCAGCCTGCCCCATCCTCTGCTCATTTGCATATTCCCAGAACACAGCCTCCTGCCCTGAAGACTTCTTAATAGGCTGGTCACACTTTGTGCAGGAGTCAGACCCACTCAGGACACAGCATGGACATGAGGGTCCCCGCTCAGCTCCTGGGGCTCCTGCTGCTCTGTTTCCCAGGTAAGGAAGGATAATTTACTTCTAGGAATTTACTCAGCCCAGTGTGCTGGGTACAGCCTGGCTCTTCAGGGAACTTCTCTTACAACATGATTAATTGTGTGGACATTTGTTTTATGTTTCCAATCTCAGGTGCCAGATGTGACATCCAGATGACCCAGTCTCCATCTTCCGTGTCTGCATCTGTAGGAGACAGAGTCACCATCACTTGCCGGGCAAGTCAGGGCATTAGCAATAGTTTAAATTGGTATCAGCAGAAACCAGGGAAAGCTCCTAAGCTCCTGATCTATGATGCATCCAGTTTGCAAAGTGGGGTCCCATCAAGGTTCAGCGGCAGTGGATCTGGGACAGATTTCACTCTCACCATCAGCAGCCTGCAGCCTGAAGATTTTGCAACTTATTACTGCCAACAGTTTAATAGTTACCCTCCCACAGTGTTACACACCCGAACATAAACCCCCAGGGAAGCAGATGTGTGAGTCTGGGCTGCCCCAGCTGCTCCTCTTGATGCCTCCATTGGCTGAGAGTGTTCCTCAGATGCAGCCACACTCTGATGGTGTTGGTAAAGGAGGATGTGAGGTCACCTCTGCATCCCAACTTCTTTTTCTTTTCTCAGCCCCAGCTGCACAAACATAACAATGCCTCTGCTGATTTAATAAAGATAGAGATCATGACACCAGAAGAGTCTAGTTTATGGCTTTGGTTGGAATTCATATAACAGAGAAGAAGCCATTATAGATATTCTAAGCAGGTATAGTCTTAATAGATAGAATTAGAGTCTAAAGTATTGAAGTCTAAATAAAATGTAGAGATAAATTTAATGTTTTATTTGCTAAGAAATTTTTGCCAAATGGGGCATACAGGAAAATGCAATGGTCTTCAGTATGTTGGAAGAACAAAGAGTTTTATGAAAAAGGGAAATTATTACCTATTGTTCTTTGAGAAATTTTAGTGGCTGTAGTAAGGGTTGGGAGCTGGCAAGCTCAGACTGGTGAGCAGTGGTGGTCAAACTGAATCCTAGAATTATATTAAGTTATCTCAGAAGTTGTGGGTAAATTTGCTTTCAGATTACAATAAGCCAAAGCAGTGAAGCTTGCAGAGAATTTTTTTACTGAAATGCCAGGGATTCAGTATAGATCCTGCGGCTCACCACACAGAAAGCCAATCACTAAGACAACAAGTGTTGCCAAAGAACAGGCTTTAATCAGGTGCTGCAGCCGAGGAGATGGGACACCATTCTCAAATGTATCTCCCTGACAAAATAAATTAGGGGTTTATATAGCAGGGAAGAAATGTGGAAAACAGGAATTAGAGAGGGGTAAGGAAGATAATTTAGTCAACAGGAAGCTGGAGGTCAGTTAGGCAATCATAATGGGTGAAGGTTCTGATGTCTCACTGTCCCCATTCAGTGATATATAACTTTCAGCTCCTTGATAGTATCTAGAGGCCTGATGATTGGTTTCCTGAAAAAAGAACTCAGATTAACAAATGTAACTACCTTGAGTTTTAAGACTGGGGGAGTCAGTTTCTATGTTTGTTCAAAAAATCATAAACATTAGTTCCATGGGATAATAGGGCCTATTTCAATTGCATTCTTCAGACAATATTTTGCACCCTGAGTGGTTTTCCCTCCTGATTTCTTGGCTCTGTTGGGTATGTCAAGAATGACCTAATTCCTATGATTAACTTTTACACTACAACCTTTCAAAGCCAAGGATATAGTAGTCAGGAAGGTTGACAGTAGAAGCAGGATTCTCTGGTATTCCCTCAGAAAATAGAATGCATCTGCCACTGAAGTATGGGCTATCTAACCATGTGGTCCTCAGTCCTGTCTGAAAGCTTAAGGGTGGGGTTGCAGCTGCTCTCAGCTTCCTATAGCATCTTTCAGGTTTTTCCCAGGCACATGTGTTGACAAGGAAGAAAACGGTGAGAATCACCATGTTTGGGTGAATCCAGTTTCTAATGGCTATGATTTGCATAGGAAAGCTTCCCAGCCTGGCTCTAAAAGCCAGGGCTTTCCAGCTAGACAAGAAGTGTTTCTAGAGCTGCTTTAAAGGAAACAAAACCTTCCCAAGGACCACTTTTCCTATCTGCCTAAAATAATTTCTTAAAAACTCCTATAACACTTGGGTTCCAGAGATGAGGACATGGACATCCTTTGGGGTGGGACATTATTCATTCCACCGACCATAAACATATTCCCCAAAATTGTCGTTCTCTAAAGTAAAATTTAAAAAATCACGAGGTATTTTTATGAATCAAGGGAGGTGGACAAAATCTTAGACTCAGGTTCCTCTAACTTGTGAGTTTTATCTGTTGGGGTATGCTCACTCCACTGTCTCTAATGTAGATTTATAGATGTGTAGAGAGTTTTAGAGGATTTTTAAATTTTGTGACCCAGTATAAACAAAACAGTATCTGAGACAGGTCTCAATCAATTTACAGAGTTATTTTGCCAAAGATAAGGCTTATGGCCTGTGACACAGCCTTAGAAGGTGCTGTAAACATGTGCCCAAGGCGGTTGGATTACACATTGGTTTTAAGCACTTTAGGGAAACACAGAAATACAGGGAAAGACATAAATCAATGCATATAAGATATACATTAGTTTGTCCTGGAAAGGTGGGATAGCTTGAAGCAGGGGCTTCCAGGTCATAGGTGGATTCAAAGCTTTCCTTACTGGCTACTGGTTGAAAGAGTTAAGGTCTGTCTAAAGAGTTGAATTCATCATAAAGAAATGCTTGAGTGTAGAAAAGGGGATGTGGAAGCCAAGGTTCTTGTCATGTAGATGAATCCTATCAGTAGCAGATAAAGTACACGGTGAATGTTGCTTATCAGAGCTTTAAAAAATGTCAGACTTTAAAAAAGACTTAGTAAGGGGAGGAGATTCTCTACAGAATGCAAATTTCCCCCATAACAGGCAGCTTTGCAGAACCACTTCAGAATATGTTGAAGAAATATTTTTAAGGTAAAATATTTAGATTTTCTTCAGGGCTTATTATCTGTCATGTTGGAGTATGGTATCTTAATGCTACAAAGCGTCTGTTTTGTCAGTCCAAAGATCTCTGTTGTAATGACAATGTTGGTCAGTTGTGTCTGAACTCCAAAGGGTGGAGAGTATAATGAGGCACATCTAAACCCACCTGCCAGTCACGGCCTAACCTAGTTTTTCAAATTTCTTTGAAGTGCTCTGTACCAAAAGAGGAGTCCATTCAGCAGGTTGGTGGCTTACAACTTAATTTTTGGTTTTAACACACAGAAAAACAAAATCAGTTCACAAATTGAGTGTAAAACGGACTGGTAAAAAAAAAAAAAAAAAAAAAAAATTAAGTGCCTCCTGAATATTCCTACATGTCAAAGAAAAAGAAATTATCAGAATTCAGATGAGAAATACCCCTCTTACAAAAGATTAACAATTTTTTTTTTTTTTTTTTTTTACTATCTTAGTTTGGGTCCACCCTCAGTGAGGATCCCTGTTCAGGCAGCAAATTTACAGTGGGAGGAAAGGAGGAAAGTGAGGAAGGGAACAGAAGATGAATGGTAAAAGACACATCAACAGCCCACCTGACTCAGGATAACCAAAGATCAACCACATGTGGAAACATGGACTAAATTCCTCTGGGCTGTTCCACCTGAGAGACGAGGAAGCTGGGGTATGTATACACCTCATCCTGTCCTCACTGATTGTGAGCTGTCTCTCCTGCTCTCTTTCAAGCTGCTATAACAGATTCCTTGTCACTATGTAATTCATAAGGAACAGAAATTTATTTTCTTACACTTCTGGAGAATGGGAAATTAAAGATCAAGACATGGGCAGGTGAAGGTCTGCTTTCTTTGCTTTCAAGATGATGCCTGGAGTTAGAAATGCAAAAGTTCTACACAGGTTTTCATCTGCACCCATGGTCAGTGCCCAAACCTCCACATTGTGCAAGGGTCAACTGCTCATTCAATCTGTAGCTGCATCTCTCTGGAACAGGATCTTGGCAGGTGGGTTGCAAGTAAAGGAATCCAGAAAATAACATCTCAAACTATGCTGCACTGGTATGATTATGTAAAACCAAAGACATTTAGAAAGCACCAAATGCACAAAAAGACTTTTCCTAAATGTCCCTTATCTGCGTAATAGCAGATTCTCCAGAAGGAAACCAATTGTCAAAAAAATTCTTCCTGAGAATTTTTACATCAGGGAATATTAACACAAAAGAGGAATCTAAAATACAAGAGACTGAAGTTGATGCTTTATCCAGACAGGCTATGACCTGTTCTTTTGAGGATGCACTTCTATTCTCATCTATTCTCTCCAGGTTGCCTACACTTCCCAATTCCCTCTTCCTTAGAAAAGAAATATAAACAACTGTATCCCATTGAGTTATCTGGGTAATCACCCTGCTATGATATTCTGCTGCACTTCAAATGAATTTTGTTTGCCTTTTCTCTTATTAATCTTTCTTTTGTCCATTCATTTTCAGCAAATATTTAGAGGACAAATGGAGCTTTCTTCCTTTCTCCCAATATAAGCAAGTTCCCTTAAAATTCAGGTAGCTTAAAAAGCAGCAGGAAGGTTTGTGCACAGCCTGCAGCACTGTGATTTTGCTCCCCTAGTCAGGCATCAGTAAAATTTTGTGGAGTCCTAGGTGACAGCCCACTGATGCTGATGTAGTTGGATCCACTTTCCCTGCTACTGAGTCAGGCTGGGACATTTTTGGGCACATTAGAGATATGAGATATAATGAGTGCAAATCCCTGTCCAGTTTCATGTGGATCCAAGTGATTTCTCCATGTACATAGGCAACTGCTTGATAAGAGATTCAGTGTCTCTTTCCTAAAGCAGTTAACAGGGAGGCTGGTGTCTGGGTCAGGATGATTTCCCCAATCACTGATAAAAAGTAAAAGAGGAAAGTGTCATTGATGGTGCATGGCAGGGACATGCTCCATGCAGTGGTCACCCTCAGTAAGAGAGATGAACTTTGGGAAATAATACTCAATGGCAGAAAAGAAGGTAGACTATGAAGGTGCCCCAAACAAGAATAAGGTGCAGCCCATTTAGTGTCTGAGTACTATAGAGACCTGTCGCTCTTGATAATTGTGGATCTGTGACTGCTGCATGCATTGAGAAAACACGGTATCATCTTTGTGTATCTATAGTACATAGTTTGATCTCATACTGGTAAGAACAATGGCATAACACCATTACCTGATACTTACAAATATATGTAGCATCATGTCAATAAATTTTATTTTTAATTTTTTTACATAGGAACAATGTTAAACTCACAGAAATGTTGCATGTATACGACAAATATCCCCTTCCCTAACCAGAATCATATAAGAGCCTTTTGAAGACTTGAGAATTGTACCGTCTAACATTTTACTATGTGTTTCCTACAAACAACAATATTCTCCTAAATAATCCCCATACACCAATGAAATACATTAGTCCATCAACTCCTGAGGAATATTTCAAATCGTCAAAAAGAAACCAAAAAATATTACTCATAAAAAAATAGTTCCCAGTAGAAACACATTCTCTGCAGACAAATTTGTGCTACGCTGGTCTTACCTGGGACACCTGGGGACACTGAGCTGGTGCTGAGTTACTGAGATGAGCCAGCTCTGCAGCTGTGCCCAGCCTGCCCCATCCTCTGCTCATTTGCATATTCCCAGAACAAACCCTCCTGCCCTGAAAACTTCTTAATAGGCTGGTCACACTTTGTGCAGGAGTTAGACCCACTCAGGACACAGCATGGACATGAGGGTCCCCGCTCAGCTCCTGGGGCTTCTGCTGCTCTGTTTCCCAGGTAAGGAAGGAGAACACTGGCAGTTTACTCAGCCCAGGGTGCTCAGTACTGCTTTACTATTCAGGGAACTTCTCTTACAGCATGATTAATTGTGTGGACATTTGTTTTATGTTTCCAATCTCAGGTGCCAGATGTGACATCCAGATGACCCAGTCTCCATCTTCCGTGTCTGCATCTGTAGGAGACAGAGTCACCATAACTTGTCGGGCGAGTCAGGGCATTAGCAATTATTTAGCTTGGTTTCAGCAGAAACCAGGGAAAGCTCCTAAGCGCCTGATCTATGCTGCATCCAGTTTGGAAAGTGGGGTCCCATCAAGGTTCAGCGGCAGTGGATCTGGCACAGATTTCACTCTCACCATCAGCAGCCTGCAGCCTGAAGATTTTGCAACTTATTACTGTCTACAAGGTTACGATTACCCTCCCACAGTGTTACACACCCGAACATAAACCCCCAGGGAAGCAGATGTGTGAGTCTGGGCTGCCCCAGCTGCTCCTCCTGATGCCTCCATTGGCTGAGAGTGTTGCTCAGATAGAGCCACACTCTGATGGTGTTGGTAGAGGGGTACATGAAATCGCCTCTGCGCCCTAATACTTTTCTCTTTCTCAGCCCCAACTGCACAGACATAGCAATGCATCTCCTGATTTGATAAATACAGAGATCATGACACTTGAGTAGTCTAGTTTATGGCTTCAGCTTGAATTCATATAACACAGAAGAAGCCACTATAGATATTCTAAGCAGGAATTGTCTTAATACAGAGAATTAAAGTAAACTACTAAAGTCAAAATAAAATGTAGAGATGAATCTCTAAATTTAATGTTTTATTTGCAAAGAAATATTTGCCAGGTGGGGCATACAGGAAAACTCAGTGGTCTTCAAGATATTGGAAGAACGAAGAGAAAATTAGCATTTTATGAAAAAGGGAAAATGTTACCTGTGGCTCTTTGAGAAAGTGCATTGGCACTAGGAAGGGTTGGGAGCTGGCAAGCTCAGACTGGTAAGCAGTGGTGGACAAAATGAATCCTAGAATTATATCAAGTTATCTCAGAAGTTGTGGACAAATTTGATTTCAGGTTACAATAAGCCAAAGCAGTGAAGCTTGCAGAGAATTTTGTTACTGAAATGCCACGGATTCAGTGAAGACCCTGCAGCTCACCCCACAGAAAGCCAATCACTAAGACAACAAGCGTTGCCAAGAAACAGGCTTTAATCAAGTGCTGCAGCCGAGGAGATGCGATACCATTCTCAAATGTATCTCCCTGACCAACTGAAATTAGGAGTTTATATAGCAGGGAAGAAATGTGGGAAAACAGGAATTAGGCAGGGGTAAGGAAGATAATTTGGTCAACAGGAAGCAGGAGGTCAGTGAGGCAATCATAATGGGTGAAGGTTCTGATGTCTCACTGTCCCAATTCAGTGATATGTAAGTTTCAGCTCCTTGATAGTATCTGGGAGGCCTGTTCGTTGGTTTACTGAAAAAACAAACAAACAAAAAAAACTCAGATAAGACAGATGTAACTATCTTGAGTTTTAAGACTGGGGGAGTCAATTTCTATGTTTATACAAAAAAGAATAAACATTAGTTCCATGGGATAATAGGGCCTATTTCAGTTGCATTCTAGAAACAATATTTTGCACCCTGAGTGCCTTTCCCCACTGGTTTCTTTGCTCTGTTGGGTATGACAAGAATGACCAAATTCCTAAGATTAATTTTCCCACTACAACCTTTCAAAGCCAAGGATATAGTAGTCGTGAAAGCTGATATTAGAAGCAGGAATCTCTGATGCTCCCTCAGGCAACAGAATGCATCTTCACCCGAAGTATGGGTTTTCTAACCATGTGGTCCTCAGTCCTGTCTGGAAGCTTAGGGGTGGGGGTGCTGATGCTCTCAGCTTCCTACAGCGTCTTTCCAGGTGTTTCTCTATTCCTCATCCCTGTCCCTGTGTCTGTCTTAGGTACCAATGGAGAATATTGAGTCATCCTTTTCGGACTTCCAAATCTCATGGGAGGACTTCTTATTGGGCAACTCTATAAGAAACAAGAGAGACAAAATGGGAATTTATGTAAGTTAAAATGATTTTCCCCCATGAGGCCATTTAAATAAATAATATTTAAAGCCACATGTTGAAAACACATCCAGCTTTATTTTCTTATTAATGCAAATTTACATTTGCAAATATTTTCAACATTGTAAAGGTTGAAAACATAATTCTTTGTCCACGGAATGATCAAACACCTCTATAATTAAATGGAGTAAACATTTTCTTAAAAATTTGTACTCACTGAAATAAAGCAATATATTTGAAATGTGTGAAGCTATGTTAGAAATTATTGGACTTAAACTCAACTGTGCAGTTTGGTTTGGGATGTTGTTCACTCTTGTGACCTGCCAGAAGAATCTTGAGTCGTGGGTAGTCACTGCTGTTCAGCCTTGTCCTCAGACAATTGATACGTGTAGGCTGAAGACGAGCTCAGAAACCACTCACCTGAGCCCTTCCTTGATCAGCCAGATTACTGTGAACATGAGCATCCATGAACATGAAAACAAATGTTTACTGTTTTCTGTCACTGAGTTGTGTATTTAACCAGTTACCAATCATTATGCATAAAAGCTTCCTGATACAGTATTTATACCTCTACCTATATATACACACATGTATTTTTTCTTAAATTGGTGGCATAAATGTAAATATTTAGTAATCAAATTATAAACTTAGAAAATTAATGACAAAATTAAACCTAATATTTCAATAAAAAATTAAAATTTACCATATTTATGGGAAAATGTGCATACATGTATGTAAGATACATACAAATCAATATATTATTTGATAAAATGTTGGCTATATATATAGTACTCATACTAAAGTGTGTTTATTCTATTATATATGCAATATATGCCTATTTGTAAAATTATTATCTAAATTGAATACATTTAAATAATTTTTGTTACATTCCATAAAAAATTGTATTCTGGACCACACATAGTTCATACTCTTGCTATGGAAAATTTATTTGTAGCCTTTATTTTGAAAACTCTACCAAATGATTGTCCTTACCCGAAAATATTTTCCAACCCAGTAGAGCTCCAAGGGTAGGACTAGAAGAAATTTTGACTAATGTTGAATATTAACCATTGCATCCTAAGAAAGTCTCCATTATGTTCATGCCCACAATGATGATATGCCAAATAGAGTTCTCACAACAATGGATGCTGGGTGGAGTCACATCAGTGCCATTGTCACAGAAGCCCTGGAAATGTAAAAATCAAAACAGTGGGTAAACTGCAAGGCCTACGTCTGATGATCACATTGCAAAGAGAATAACATTTTAATAATATTGGCTGTTGGTTTTGACAGATCATCAGGCCTTAAAAGAAATGCAACAGGATGATTACAGACAAAGTCATTGTGGAAGAGCTATGACTAGATGTTTTAAAAATGAGCCATAATCCAAAAAAAAAAATGCTTTCCAAGTGGATGCTAATCGAAATGCCATTAATGAGCAGGGGCTTTTAATAATGAGAATGATTCAACACATGGACTTCAGTCAGTCACCTCTCCCAGCTTCCCCAGGGAGTCTCATGAACCAATGTTATGTAGGTCCCTGTGGGGACTCAGTAATTTGAGTTTCCCCCAACCGAGACTTAGAGTGCTACTGGCTCTTCTGAACACCTAATTTGCCAAGAAGAATGACCCCTCCTGAACCCTTCACATTGTATCACACATCAGGGCTCAGACTAACATCTGATGTCAGGTGATTCTAGTGTCACTGGGTGCACCAGACTCAGATTTTGGACACAAAATTTCCTGAAGCAGCCAACAGTTGTGCCTCTTTTGAATGGCAGCTCCTTGCTTGCTGTAGGAAACTGATAGGGGCTGAGTATCTCAGAGCTAGAGCACCAGGCAGGACGCTGCGACGTTAACTAACCATTCTCACTTTGGTACCTACAAACACAATCAATAAAACTGGACAGGCCTAACCATGGAAATGATACAGTCAGAATCAACCCTAACCAGGATCCCACAGGACCCATGTGCCCCATGAATGAATGGCCAGCTTGCTAGAAGGGAACAAATGGCCCATAGGGGACAATTTAGCTTCTCCTTTGGCCACATAGAGCCAAAGATTCAGAGACATGCCTGTGTCAGTATGGCATGGGGCCCTGATGATTGTACAAAACACATGCCAGTGGGTCCACTGGGTGCAGCCACCATCCAGCCAGGGGATGGCATCTTTTGACTGACACTGAACATGGCCATTCTGCCCAATGGGACAAACTACATGAAATGATAGTAGCCATGCAGGCTGCCCCTAACACTATATTTTGCTCCATTTCCACTAAATCATGGGCCATTGCCAACAGCCCAGCTGTCTGGTCAGGAAAATAGCAACTGAGTGACTGAACTATTAAAGGATCTCATGTGTGGAGAAAAGGACTATGGCAATAGCTTGCTTCCTGGACAGCTAAATATATGTCACTCTATTAGATGCTGGGGCTACCAGGGCCACCCTTGAGAGGAATTTATGTCATGTTTTTGGATATTCCATGAGACTTCACTCTGACCAAGAAACAGCCTCACTGCCCAATCAACATGACAATGGGCACACTCTCATGGAAACCAATGGACTTTCCGTGCAATTACCAACACCCAACACTGGCTGCTGTACCTGGGTAAACACCTCAGGTATCCTAGAAATACAAGTAGGGGTGATCATAAAGCAGGCTCACTGGCTGCAGACAATAGGACATCAAAGGATCCCCCTTTCGCCTCTCAACATCTTAGTCACTACTTGGGGAGTCTTATCCTCCTACCAGTGGTACTAGCTTTTCACGGCCCAGTGAGATGTACTCTCACTATGGCTTCATAATCTGCATTGAGATTGTGTAAGTCAAGGTGCTTCATCAATCTGAAAAGATAAACCTCTGCCTCCAGTTCAGGGGAAGTTGCTGGGCATATGAAGTATGCTAGCTTTGCTAAGGGGGATGGGGTAACTGCAAGACCGTTCCGCAATGACCCTGGACTGACTTAGTTCTCTCCACTTATTGCTTATTTTAAGAGTTCTCAAGTACAATTGTAGAACGTGCTGGAATTGTAACATCCTGAGATAGACAGGAACTGAGCAGAACAACCTACCTGTCCTCTATACCAGTTTCCCATAGAATAGACTATCCATTAGCACTTTAGCCTTGTGTGTCTTGTTACCCCAGGATGCAAAACCCAGAGTGGACGCTTTCCTGGGTTCCTGCACTGTGGTGCATGTGGGGTACACATAGTCAACTCCATCAGCTCCACATAGCTTTCCTGTGCCTTGGGGGACTGACCCATAATGAGTCCAAGACTTTTGTGTTCCCTTGCTGCTTATCTGTAATAATAAACCCACTTCATGTAACTTGCTGTGGGGGGTGTTCTCTTCCCCACGCTCAAGTACGTTGGTAACCAGTGCACAGCAAAGCTGCTTCAAACATGTCATTGACATAATGACAGAACTGCAATGGAGGTTGCTGGAGATAGGGATAGAGAAAATGGGTGGAGTATTGTTTAAGGGGTATACATATTAATTTTTATAAGATGAAAAGATTTTTACTGATTGTGTCAGTAATAATGGCAGAACATGTGAATATACTTAATGCCACTTCTCCGCACTCTCAAGTATGGTTAAGATAGACAATTTTATATTCTCTGTATTTACTATAGTTAAATAACTAACGTCTTTATTATAGTATTGTTAGCTCAGAAGACATTGCTTTATTTTCTAATTTTCTGAGCAAATGTTCATAAATAATCACTTTGTGATGACATTGTTCACAAATTGTGTGTGTGTGTGTGTGTGTGTGTGTTGTAGACATGGGGTCTCCCTATGTTGCCCAGGCTTGCATCAAATTATTGGCCTTACATAATCCTGATCCTTTCTCCTTGGTCACTGAAAGTGCTGAGATTACAGGTGTGAGCCCGAGAACCTGGCCAGAAGAAACAGTTTATAAGACATTTCATAGGGAACTTCTTCAAAACGTATATTTCATTGCAGCCACCTCCAAAGCCAATCTCCTAAGCCATGTTTCTGTACACAAGTGCACTTCTCCCTCTGTGATGTCACATCCCCTCAGCATGAAGTCACACAGACACATAGGAGAACAAGGCAAGGAGTCAACCCAACTTTGTGAGTGGAAATCACTGCAAAGATCTGGCATTAATAGGGTTTAGGTGTTGCAGCACTTCTCCACTAGCAAAACACTCTGATTTGTCTTCCTGGATTGTTTTCTCAAAGGTTTCCTAATATTTAATGCTAAAGCTGAGATTAGAAGCTTTTTATCCTGAGTCTAATTGAATGCTATTTCACTCAAAATGTATTGCCTTATGGAGTATGATAATAAATATTGAATAATGCCTGTTACTACTACCAACAGTCCCTTTAGATCTCCTGTTATCATCCTAAATATCATGACTTAGGAAAAGTGTTTGAAAGGGGGTTTAGACAATATTGATCCTGTTTTCAATATCCTAATACAAGTCAAGCACCCACAAAAGTCAAGAGAATTGTAAGGAAAACATGACTTAATGATGATCAGCCATCTTGGTCACTGTTGAGTGAAGATTAAGAAAAATTCTTAAAAACAAGTAGCTGAAATATTGAGAACTCTCATCAGTTCTGGGCTGAGATGTAAAATGGTACAACTACTTTGGAAAACAGTTTGGCAGAGTATTAAACACTTGCTGTAAGACCCAGTAACTGCACTCCTAGGTATTTGCCTAAAAGAAATAAAGAAATATTCATGCAAAGCCATGTATAATACCATTCATGGTAGCTTTATCCATAATAGCCCAAAGTGGAAACAACCCACATATCTATCAGCAGGTGATGGGATACATTGTGAAATTACTACACAGTTAAATAGTACTCAAAAGTGAAGAGTGACACATCATGAGGACACAGGGCAACATGAATGAGCCTAGGAAACAATTATGCTGCATGAAAGTCACCAGCCACAAAAGAACATGTGCTATATTCCTTTATGTGAAATTCTTAAAAAGAAAGTGGAATCTATACTAACAATAAGCTGACCAAGGATGGTCTGTTCTGTGAGGTGGAAGCAAGTTGATTCCTGAAGAGCAGGACAAAACTTTTTGGAGTTACAGAAATGTTGTGTGTATTGATTTTGGAGGCGTTTACAAGAGTGTACTTGTTCAACAGTACATTTAAAATCAGTGTATTTGATTGGAATCATTTTTTTTCAATAAAATCGGTTAACAGTGAATAGTGAGTAATTGCAAATCCAATTAAGTAATGTTGTCTTCACATCTTTTATTCTTGCAGTGTACTGAAAGCTACATGAGCCAAAAGTTATTTCTGGTAGATAATCTCAGCCTGACACTAAAGAACTGTGTATCTTCTAGCAAGAGCTCACTTTTCTAGGTATTTTTGGATTTTTCCAAGAATTTAAGTGTGTTTCATAGGTTAAATCAAAACGGTAGGCTTTTAATACACATTTCTTATTTATATCAACTAAAAGTCTAAGTAATAAAAAGTTATTAAAAATTGGAAAATATTTAAATGCGAGGAAATATTTTTTAAGTTAGGGAAAGAGATCCAACATACCTTATAGTTCATATAAATTTTTCAGAAATTAAAATTACCTATCAAGAGTTCTTATCGTAAAAACTGTAACACTTTTTACAACGTGTGTTCACTAAATGTGTAGATACACAGATGGATTCCATTTTTATTTTTTTCTTATGATTTTTGTGTCTATGTTCATAAGAGATGCCAGCCTTTAATACCTTTTTTGTTATGTCCTTATTAATTTTTGGACTGGAGGACATTATGACCTCCTATAATAATTCTGAGTATTTTTTTTATTCCCTTGAAAGTTTGTGTAATTTTGATAAGTACCATGTCACTAACCACCAAATAAAATTTGGAGTTTTTTCTGGGTAACTTGTTATTACAGATTTCTTGTTACTTTTGAGGCAAGAGGTAGGCAGGACTTCACTCTGGAACAGATGTGAGGCTGGCCAAAACAGGAATAGGATTCTGAAAACACCTCTCTGTAAGACATACCCACCAGTACCATGACAGTTTACCATTACCATAGCAACATCCAGAAGTTGCAGCGCCTTGCCATGGCAACACCTGGAAATTGCTGCCCTGCCATGGCAACACCCAGAAGTTGGGGCAACACGACCCATTTTCGAGCTATTTCTCGATAACCCACCCCTTAATTATCACATGATTAAAAGTGGGTATAAATGTGACTGTAAAACTGCACCTGGCTGCTACTCTTGGCCCTCTGCCTATGAATTACGCCTGTTCCACAGGCTTAGTCACAGAGCTGTAACACTGCTGCCCCATCAATAAAGCTGTTTTATTCAATCACTGGCTTACTCTAACGTTCTTTCCTGAGCAAAGCTAAGAACTTGCCTTGCATCAGGATTAAGCCAGCCACTCAACTCTAGAGATGGTGAGAGGCAGCGTTTGATGTGGCAGTGAGACAGCAGAAACAGCAGAGAAAGCAAGACAACAAGAGACAGCAAGAGATGGGATTTTGTGAGAAGATGGACATAGCGGTCAGCAATGAGCAGGACAGCTATTGGAGAACTGGGAAGACAGAGATCAGTGAGAGAGGGTGAGACAGTGATCAGTGCTACAGCGATCAAAGCTACAGAGTTGCTAACATTGCAGAGCTGTTAACACTAGCCAAAGGCTGTTTTAAGAGCCATCATCTTTCCTGACAGGCGGTGGAGCCCTGGGGATGGGCAAGTGGCCACAGAGCCACTGCTTCATGCAGGCCAGCCACTCCGTGCTCCAGTTCCCCCGTAGGAGCCCAACCCACCCAAGCTGGGGAGCCTGGAGAGATTTTCACGCAGGCCCCACGTTAGAGACTGCTTGGCACCATTTTGGCTCCTGCACACCTGTAAGTGTCCCCTCTGCCCACCTGCCCTATATTGGATGATCCAGGGAATAAGGCCTTTGACTCGATAGTCCATTTGAAGTCCTCCATAGCACACCTGACTACATGCTCATTGCTCCTTCTCTTAGTCATTTCTCCTCTAATGCCATTTTATTTATCCATCAGCCATTTTATCTTATTTTCTGCCCTGATATATGTGTTTGCTCTGCAGTTTTGGCTTTGGCTCCCTGCTAATTGTGTTTGTGCAATTGTTTAAGGCAGGACACTTGGATGTAAGAATTCTCCTGTTCTGTTGGCCATAAGAAGCCAGAGTCACATTGTTCTGTGGTCCCAATCAGGCCTTTGGGGCTCACTGTTGGCCACCCAACTGAGGCTCCAGGATTTTCTGCACTGGTCAGCCCCTGGATATTCCAGGGTTTCCTGGCATTTGGTGTGGGGACACTCATAGGCTGATACTCGGGTACTCTGGGTTTTCAGCATTTAGTATTTTTGGACACTCCCTGGATGCTCCAGGGTTTTCAGCATTGACATTCCTCCTAGGATTGTGGATTGGAGGCTTACCTTATGAGAATCTTGGTTTGCCTTTTCTTGTTTTCTGCCCTAAAGTTACCATTTTTCATAATGGCATTTTGTTTTCTTGTTGTCACTTTATTTATGTTTTTTCTTCTACACTTTACTAAATGAAAATACTGCTTTAAGGCCGGGCACAGTGGCTCACACCTGTAATCCCAGCACTTTCGGAGGCTGAGGTGGGCAGATCGTTTGAGGTCAGGAGTTCAAGACCAGCCTGGCCAACATGGTGAAACCATGTCTCTACTAAAAATGCAAAAAAAAAAAGGGCCATAAGTGGTGGCACACGCCTCTAATCCCAGCTACTTGGGAGGCTGAGTCACAAGAATCGCTTGAACCCAGGAGGTGAAGATTGCACCACTTTTGTCAAGTTAGTTGCCAAAAAGTTACTCATTTAGCCTCTCTTTATTTTTTTACTCTAATAGGCTGTGTAATGACTTTCTCCTTTCCATTTACAATATTATGTTTTGTGTCCTTTTTCTTTCCCTCTTCCTATACACCCTTCATCAAGTAGTCACAAGTTTCAATTCAATTCTTTCTTGGTGGTAGTATGGCTCATGAGAAATGCAGACTCTTCTGGGTTTAAGGCCATTCGCCATTTTTATATGTAATACCGTGGAATGTATTGTGACATAATCCTCTGCTTCACAAACTGATCACTGTCAAACATCATCTCCCAAACAATACAGAATTTTTCTGTTCCTCACTGGTATAATTCACATAGGAGTAGAAATCTCAAGTTTAAATTGTGGATTTGCACCTTACCACTTGCTGTATTCAAGATGATGAATAATAGTAATACATCAGTAGGGCCAGGGGCAGTGGCTCATGTTTGCAATCCCAGAACTTTGGGAGACTGAGGCGCGCAGATCACCAGAGGTCAGGAATTCGAGACCAGCCTGACCAACACGGCAAAACTCTGTCTCTACTGAAAATACAGAATTTATCCGGGTGTGATGGCACACACCTGTAATCCCAGCTACTTGGGAGGCTGAGGGAGGAGAATCGCTTGAACCCGGGAAACGGAGTGAGCCAAGATCATGCAACTGCACTCCAGCCTGGGTGACAGAGCAAGACTCCATCTCAACGACAACAAAAAAAATCAGTAGCTTTGAATTTTTTTATATTTATTTATTTATTTATTTATTTATTTATTTTTGAGACAGAGTCTCGCTCTGTCGCCCAGGCTGCAGTGCAGTGGCGCGATCTCACTCACTGCAAGCTCTGCCTCCCGGGTTCATGCCATTCTCCTGCCTCAGCCTCCCAAGTAGCTGGGACTACAGGCACCCGCCAGCACGCCCAGCTAATTTTTTGTATTTTTAGTAGAGACGGGGTTTCACCGTGTTACCCGGGATGGTCTGGATAGCTTTGAATTTTAAACATCTATTTGACAAGAAATTTACAGTTCTTTCTCTCTAAAATAATGTAATGATTCTCTCAGGAGTGAGCCTGGTTTGATGCCTCTCTCCCCAACACGATAGAAGTGTGGCACAAATCTTTGAAAAATTCAATTTCCCTGTGGCAACAACAACTACCTGGGACTGAAAACTTCTTCCCTCACTCTAGTCCTTTCTTCTACACCCACTTCCACCTCATCTGTGACTCATACAATACTTGTCAGGAAAGATTCTGGAAAAAGCAAAAAGACTTCCTTAGAGGTGTCAGAGATTCCTGTACCAGCATCTGTCCATCTCTAGAGGGGGTTGTGAGTATAAGGAAGAGCAGAGCTTGTCAATCTTCTACTTGCTTTCACTTCCACTGTACTTCCTTAACAACAACAACCACAGCAGCAGCCATAACATCACAGGACAAACCTCTACTACTTCCAAGGCTTTTATTTCAGTAAATCTGCTCTACCTCTATCTCAGGCAGCTAGAAGTTTTGATACTCATACAAATACTACTGCAGCTTTCTGTTCATAATTGGAAAAGTAGACAAGACTCAGTGTAATGCAGGCATTCCTTATGCCAGTCAGCATTCAGTTTTTGGATCATCATTGCACACGTATACCCACCATGTGTCTAATATATATGTAAAAATCCATGCAGCAAGAGTCATAATAGCTAGCATTTGATATTGCATTGTATTTTCCTCTTATATCATCTTCTCCTTTTCGTCATTAAAAATCTGTTCAAGTCAGTCTAAATTAAGTATTTGATGATAACTAGATTAAATCTTTTATTTCATAACACGTTGACCCAATGAATATGTTTCTTTGCAAGACATAGTCCTCACTTCCAAGATAACAAGCCTGACAAAATTATACAGGAGCAAGTCCACAAGTAATGATGGTAGCTTTTCCTTATTGTCAGTCCTGGGGCAAAAATAAGACAAAAGATAACAAGGTGGAATAAAGATTATGTAAGAAAGAAGGACAGCAGCAGGACATGGGAAACTTTCATAGGGTAACATTTTGATAATGGATGATGAGAATTAATGCGTTAGACAGGGATGGGTGGGAATGATTGAAGGTGTGAGTACTTTAGCACAGATTAAGACCAAATCATTAGGATTTAAAGAGTTGTGTAGAGTTAGTGAAGGAAAAGCCTTAGAATTAAATTTGGCTGTGGATAAAACATTCTTGGATTAGATTGAAGATTCTTTTCTGTGCCAAGTAAGTATATTTATGATAATGATGATGACTGTAGTGCTGAATATTTAATCAATAAAAACAAAATTAATTGCCGCATACATAATGTCCTGAATACTATTGTAAATGTTTTATCTTATTTTCTTTAAACTATCTACAGCACTGTAAGGTAGGCACCAGTATTGTCACAGTTACACATATATGGAAACTGAGACACAGGGAAGTTAATTTACTTGATCAATTTCAAGCAATCAGCAAGCCATGGAGCATCTATGTCAGGGCTGCCAGGACATGTGACTGTAAACAGAAGTTTTAGCTTTTTAACTCAAAGAGGGTATGTGTCTGGGTTAATGGAAACTTTCAGGACCCTCAGAAAACATTACTAACAAGCAAATGAAAGGTGTATCTGGAAGATTAAGTTCTAACAGACTCTTCATTTCCATTGATCCAATAATGCACTTAGGGAGATGACTGGGCATATTGAGGATAGGAAGAGAGAAATGAAAACACAACCTTTTATATTGTTCTTAACAGGCTTGTGCCAAACATCTTCTGGGTGGATTTAGGTGATTGAGGAGAAGAAAGACATAGGAATGAAATTCTGTGAGCACAAGGGAGGAGTTCTACACTCAGACTGAGCCAACAGACTTTTCTGGCCTGACAACCAGGGCGGCGCAGGATGCTCAGTGCAGAGAGGAAGAAGCAGGTGGTCTCTGCAGCTGGAAGCTCAGCTCCCACCCCAGCTGCTTTGCATGTCCCTCCCAGCTGCCCTACCTTCCAGAGCCCATATCAATGCTAGGGTCAGAGCTCTGGGGAGGAACTGCTCAGTTAGGACCCAGAGGGAACCATGGAAGCCCCAGCGCAGCTTCTCTTCCTTCTGCTACTCTGGCTCCCAGGTGAGGGGAACATGAGGTGGTTTTGCACATCAGTGAAAACTCCTGCCACCTCTGCTCAGCAAGAAATATAATTAAAATTCAAAGTAGATCAACAATTTTGGCTCTACTCAAAGACAGTTGGTTTGATCTTGATTACACGAGTGCATTTCTGTTTTATTTCCAATTTCAGATACCACTGGAGAAATTGTGATGACGCAGTCTCCAGCCACCCTGTCTTTGTCTCCAGGGGAAAGAGCCACCCTCTCCTGCAGGGCCAGTCAGAGTGTTAGCAGCTACTTAGCCTGGTACCAGCAGAAACCTGGCCAGGCTCCCAGGCTCCTCATCTATGATGCATCCAACAGGGCCACTGGCATCCCAGCCAGGTTCAGTGGCAGTGGGTCTGGGACAGACTTCACTCTCACCATCAGCAGCCTAGAGCCTGAAGATTTTGCAGTTTATTACTGTCAGCAGCGTAGCAACTGGTCACCCACAGTGATTCCACATGAAACAAAAACCCCAACAAGACCATCAGTGTTTACTAGATTATTATACCAGCTGCTTCCTTTACAGACAGCTAGTGGGGTGGCCACTCAGTGTTAGCATCTCAGCTCTATTTGGCCATTTTGGAGTTCAAGTTGTCAAGTCCAAAATTACTTATGTTAGTCCATTACATCATACCATTTCACTGTGGCTATTATGTTCAACTAAATGCATTTTAGAAGGCATCTCTGTTTATGGCATCACAAAGAGTTCAATAAATTTCTGTGCAAAAATAAACAACAAACACACATTTAAATATAAAGCTGAAGTATCAAAACTATTTCAGCACTCTGAAAATTGGTGAAGTATAAAATAATTAAGGACGCATATTCTTTGTAGAAAAAAAGAGTACCAGTGCTTTGAGTAAGGACAGAAAATGTCTGTAGCCTTTTGCCTGTGACAGCACCCTTCTACCCCCAGCTCAATCAGCATGAATTACAGAACTGGAGTTTTACCAATATGAGCGTAGCAAAAAAAACTAGCAGCTTGCTGCCGAAGGGGGTGGACTTGAGTAAAGCCAAGGAGTGGAAAAAAAATTATTCAGTGTTTCCAGTTAAACATGCAGAACTCCATAGGAAATGAACAGAAAAATCTCACAGCTTTACAAGTCCAAGATGATGGCCTGTTTGAGGCAAGTAGTACATCTGCTGATAGTAAATAGCAGATTCCTGGATAAGACAGACCCATATTGCTGAAATTATCTCTGCACACATTCCTAGTGACCTAGAAGATATAGATATGAGTGATGAGAACAAGGAGTTTCCGGTGCAAAGTAAAACCAGAAGGAGGTAAGGACTAGCTGCATTTTGCATGCAGTTTGCTTTTTAAACTACACACAGATGGGTTGACAGAAGATAGATTTATAACCTCCAGATATTTGAGCAAAATGTCTCAAATCATTGGTGACCACTTCGCTATGCAGATACATGTGCAGTTCCTATAAATTCAAACTAAATATTAATATTAAGAATAAAAGGAAGCAGAGATGTCTGTGGTCAAACACCACGTGAGATAGATTTTTCAATATCATGCAATGAACATGCATTTAATACATCTAATCCACTTAACATTATAGCTCAGCCTATCCTATCCTAAATGTGCTGAAAACACTTACATTAGCTTACACTTGGGCGACACTATCTTACACAAAGCTTACCTTCCAATAAAGTGTTGAATACCTCATGTAATTTATTGAATACTATATTGAAAGAGAAAACAGAATAGTTGTATAAATACTAGAATTTCTATTTCTACTTGAATGCATATCACATTCATACCATCTGAAAGTCAAAAAGTTATAACTCCAAGCATCATAAGTCAGGTACTATCAGTAAGTTCACCCAAGTAACTAAGAAGAAAATTAAAAAATGATCAGAAAAACAAAACAAATTCCAGGCCTGACATGGTGGCTCAAGCCTGTAATCCCAGTACTTTGGGAGGCTGATGCGGAAGGATCACTGGATGCCAGGAGTTCGAGACCAGGCTGGGTGGGCAAAATATCTTACAATTAAAAAAAAAAAATAGCAGAGAGTAATGGCATGCATCTGTAGTCCCAGCTACTCAGGAGGATGAAGCTGGAGAACCACTGGACCCCAAGAGGTTGAGGCTGCAGCAAGCTATGATCACACCACCATACTCCAGCCTGGGTGAAAGAGTAAGACCCTATTTCTAAAAAATTAAAATTAAAAAACCCATAATCTAAAGAGAGGTACTATATTATCAAAAATGTAAAATTTTCAGTTTAACAGTTCCTGGGAAAAAAACGAGAAGAATGACCAATATTAAAGGAACAAAAATAAAGCAACTACAATAATGACAACAGAAAATAGTCAATGAAAGCTGATTCTAACTTGCCGTAATTATCGGATTTAGTAAAGACTACAAAGATTTTCAAATAATTATTTTTAAAACTATGATCATTGACATAAAAAATAAAATATTAAGAAGATTCAGCAAGTAGGACCTCAAGAAAAGACATGGAAAATATAAAAAATGACCAAATTGGAACTCTAGAAATGAAAAGTACAATAATCCAATTTAAACATGTATTAGCTAGGCCTAATAGCAATTTGAGATGGCGGAATAATTAGTTAACTTGAAAATAGAGGAATAGAACTTATTGAGTCTAAATAAAATGTTTAAAAAAAAGGAAGAAGACGTCAGAGATTTATAGCTCAGAGTGAAGGATACCAACAAAAGTATAATGACAGTCACAAAGGAGGAGAGAAAGAGAAAGTGGCTGAAAAAAAAATCTTTGGAGAAATAATGACAAAAACTTCAAAAGTAATAAAAAATATTATTAGATGAAAAAATTCAATAAAACCCTTTTAGATAATAGAAATTAATAACTGAACACATTATATTAAAATGTTGAAAGACAGAAAATCTTCACTGCATCAAGAATGAAAGGCCATTCACCATTTTTATGTGTAATACTGTGGAAAGTATTGTGACATAAGCCTCTGCTTCACAAACTGATCACTGTCAAACATCATCTCCCAACCAATACACAGAAACAACATATTGCTATTGGCTAAGTTTTCATTAGGACCAATAGAGATTAGAAGCAGTGAAATGACATATTTGGATGCTGAAAGGAGAAAAAAGTCTACTAGGAATTCTATATCCAGTGAAAATACCTTCACATCTAAAGAAAAAGCAAAAAAAAATTTCTTTGATAAAAAAGTACATTCATTCATAGCAGCTATGTCTTATAAGACATTTGAGAGAAAATCCTTCAGAATCCCAGGAAATGACATCAGACAGGACCTTGAGTCCACTGGAAGAAATGAAGGCCTCAAACATTGTAAGGAACAATACCAAGGCTAAAAAGAGAAAAATACACTTAATGCTATTTATGTGAAGTTCAAGACAGGAAAACCTAAGTGATTGTGTTAGATGTCAGAATGACAGTTACTATGGCTGGGTGGGAGGGGCGAAAACTGACAAAGATTGTCCATGAGGGAAGCACAAGAGTATGTGAAATATTCTATCATTCCACCTGGACAATAAATTACACATAAACTTTATTCAGTTGCACATTCAAGATTTGTGCACTTTACCCTGGCTACTTTATCAATTGAAATAAAACTTAAAAAAAAAACAAACCTAGACTCTTTCCCACTTACCAGTAATCACAGCCAAGAGCCCAGACTAATTTGGAATATTATTATTATTATCAACACTTCTTTACCCTATCTTGACACTTACACTTCTTATTCAGCTACAGTTTCACAGCTCCACCTCTGGCCCATTCTTTTGGAAGACCCCATAGCCATAGGTCAGGTAACAACTATAGAAGACGCATAAATGACAAGATTGATGAGTGTTTAGCAGAAAAAAACTGGTATGTATCACAGACTGTCCTATGCAGAGTGTACAATACACGTGAGTAGAGTCCCTCTAGCACAGAAAAGAAGTGTGAACTAGACCTTCAGAATATGGTCCAGTTTTTAGAGTTCATCAGATCATCAGATGAACACAGATCAAGGTGTCCTCTCATCTGGGTATGAGAAAGTGAAATGACTGCAGGTTCCCACCAGATCAGTGGCCCATGGCTTTAGAGACGTGTACATGAAACTCACATTTCTTCATATCCACAGTCACTTCCTGGCTTCAGCCATAGGAATGACGGCCTGGCTTTCCAGTTATTTAGGAACTCTGCACACAGGCTGTCAGTTACTAAAATGAAAATTAAAAACAATGACTTTGGTTAAATATGTATCAGTAGTTACATTCTGGAGGGAAAAATGAGCAGAGGGAATATATTTTAATATCAAATGAAAAGTCACAACCTTGTGACTCCTTTCTTTTCCCATATGATTCATTATGCTTGTGCTGAAACTTCAGACTATCAAATGAGCCCCATATGTTCATCCCTAAAGCTTTGTCCTTGTCCAACCTGAACCCACATTTGGGCCATCCACTGGCATCCGAGTATACTTGTGAGATGATCACTGTCCAGACAGGATTGCTGGGGCGACTCAACAGGCAGCTCCATGCTGAGTCTCCCCTCGAACTCCCAGCATCACTAACCCTGAATGAGTGTCCCCCTGTCCTCCACAGCACCCAGAGCACAGCCTGCCCTGCCATGATTTCACTGCCCAACTCAAAACCTCATCATAGATTCCACCGGCTCAGAGACAAAGTCAGGTCCCAGGCAGAGGCAGGTGTGGGGGCCTAAGAGAAACCATTTTTTCATCAATTTTCCTACTAGGAATTCCCAGGAATTTATAAGCTGAATTTCTGTACATAGTTACCATCTTAAAAAATAAAAGCTATTTGTATTGTGAGAAACATGAAACATGGAAAATAATTAAATCCCACAAGAGCACCATCTAGTCAGAGACTCCAAATTCAACTAATCCAATTCTGAGCTCCCTGCCTTATGGTCCATCTCCATGGTGTCTGTGTGCTCCACCCTTATCAAATATACGTTCAAATAATTATTTTAACCTATAATAAAAGACTTAAAAAGGAATTTGTAAAGACAATGATTCAACAAATAGAGGCTCTCAAACAGAGACAAAACTATGAAAACAGACCTACTGGGAATCCGAAAAACGAAAGGTACAACAACTCAATTGAAAAATGTATTAGATAGACTCAACAGCAATTTAACATGACACGAGAGTCAGTGATCTGAAAAAGAAGTCAATAGAAATGACGTCATATAAAGAAGGGAAAAATTATAAAGAAGAATGAATAAAACCTCAGACATTATAGGTCCCTGTGAACAATACCAACAAATTTGTATTAGGAATCACAAAGGAGAAGACAGGAAGAGGCTAAAAACTGTGTTCTCATCTTTACACCCATGTGTACCCCATGTTTAGCTCCCGCTTATAAGTGAGAACATGTGGTATTTGGTTTTTTGTTTCTGCATTAGTTCACTTAGGAAAATGACCTCCAGCTGCATCCAAGTTTCTGCAGGACCATGATTTTCTTCTTATTTATGGCTGCATAGGATTCCATGGTGTATCTATACACATTTTTTTTTTTTATCCAATCCACGGTTGATGGGCACAATAGACACTGGGAACTACTAGAGGGGAGACAAAGGGAGGAAGGGCAGAGGCTGAAAAAATACCTATGGGGTACAGTGCTTACTACCTGTTTAACAAGTTCAGTCATACCCCAAATCCCAGCATCATGCAAAATAACTTTGTAACATATCTGTACATGTATGCTCTGATTTTAAAATAAAAATTGAAAAAGAAAAAAATGGAGAAATAATGAAAAATATTTTTTACAGTGATGAAACACCTTAATCTATACACGAAAGAAACTCAGTGAAACCCTTTTAGGATAAGCACAGTACGATTCATAACTATACACATTATAGTACCAGTGTTGAAAGACAAAGACCCAGAGAATTTGAAATGCATCACTAAAATACCGACTTACTTTATTCTAAGAAGCAATATTAAAATCATTGGCTAAATTTTCATCATTACAAATGGAGGTGAGAAGACAGTGGAATGATATTTTTAAATACTGAGGGAGAAAAGTCAGCCACAAATTCTATATCCAGAAAAACAATCATTTAAATATAAAAGCAAGGTAGAAATATTCCTTCATACACAAAGATTAATTCATTAATAGCATATATGCCTTGTAAGAGATTCAAGAGAAAATTCTTCAGAATAACAGCGAATGACAGCAGACAGCAACTCAAATTGACAAGAAGGAATCAAGGCCTCAAAAAATGAAAAAAATTAGAAAGAAGCTACAAAAAATGTTTACTTTACCTGATATAAAGATTAAGTCCAGGACTAAAACAATTATAATATATGTCAGAATATCATTTACGTTGATTGTGTTTTGAGCAGCAGTTTTTGACTGGGAAGGTTCATAATGAAAGCAGCGAGAGAATTGGAAACCTTCTGTATTTCGATGTGGATCATGATATGAAATGATCTGGATCTTGACATTCATTTGCACCCTTAAGAGTTGCACCCTTTGCACTGTCTGTTTTACCTTAGATAAAATAAAATAAAATAAAATAAACAAACCTAGACTCTTTTAAATAAACCTAAACAAAGAAATAAGAATCATCAAATATTTATGAAAGATCAAGCTTATTAAACAGAAACATAAAACATGCCCGAGAAAGTCCTAAAGAACTAGAAGTCTAGTAGAGGAAACAGCAGGAAAATCTAAATACGTCCCTTCTGCCACTCAGGCAACAGATTTTACCTCTATTGATTTCCTTAAAAACATAAAATATATTGATGTCATTTTGCTCACAAGAGACACCCCCACCTTCTCCTTGGCTCTTTCCACCTCACTGCACCCACCAGGGGATTTGCATACTGTCCCCTAGGGAGGACTTTCCTTGTGAGTCTGAGACAAAAGCTCAGCTCTACCCTTGCCTTGATGGATCAGGACTCCTCAGTTCACCTTCCCACAGTGAGGCTCCCTGCTCAGCTCCTGGGGCTGCTAATGCTCTGGGTCCCTGGTAAGGGCAGAAGGGAAATGAGGGAGGATGATGGGGTGGGAGGGTGAACTCTGTGGACCCCGCCACCTCCCATGTGTGTCCTGTCCTCGTGTTAGATGTGTCTTGTCCTCCAGGATGGGGCATGTGATGTCTAGATCTGTGAGAGTGAGGAAGATTCCAGAAGGAGCAAGGACATGTACTTTAGTGAAAGCTGCGACACAGAAAGAGGGGGATGGGATAGGTGACTTCTAGAGGCCGGTTTTGTCTTGCAAATATTGGTTCTTTTTAAATCTGTATATTTTGGGAGGATTAATCAAAATCACACACACAAAAATAATTGAGCAAAACATAAATAACAGACAGAAAATGATTAAAATGACTCACAATGTTTGCACATAACCTTGCACTTCTCTCTCGTTATTTCATGATCCAATGGAGATGCTGCGATGACCCAACCTCCACTCTCCCTGCCCATCACCCCTGGAGAGCCGGCCTCCATCTCCTGCAGGTCTAGTCGCAGCCCCCTTCACAGTAATGGATACATCTATTTCAACTGGTACCTATAGAAGCCAGGCCAGCCTCCTTGGCTCCCAATCTATTTGGTTTCCAATCACGACCCTGGAGTGCCAGACAGGTTCAGTGGCAGTGGGTTGGGGACAGATTTCATGCTAAAATCAGGAGGATGGATGCTGAGGATGTTGGGGTTTATTGCTGCCAGCAAAGTACACATTATCCTCCCACAATGGTAGAGTCTTGAACACAAACCTCCCCACTTGCTGTGGCCCAGCTGCCCAGATGTGCTGTTTCTGTGGAGAGCAGGCACTGTGGATTCTCTTAGATGCCTAAAGAAGAAGATGTTGGAGAACTCAAGAGGACTTGGTGCAGCTGAGGGCTCATGACCATAAGTTTCTCGGCTACACCTCAGGCACCACATTTTAAGGTCCCGTCAGCTGCAGCAGCCTTTGCATGACAGAGTCTGCAGTATGGAGGAGGTCCACGTGCCCTCTGAGCAATGAGACACAAGAGAAGAGAAAGCTCAATGAGAGCTCATTCTAATCCTCTCTTCCTTCCCTACATTCATTCATCAACTAAATTCATTCTGCATAACAGGCACCTAATTGAGATTGATTACTGGCAACACAAAACTAATACAATCTTTTGATTTGGTTTAGCAGTTACCAGAGTACATGTACATTGATAAGATTTGGTGATATTAAATCAGTTTCCCTCCCCTCCTCCACCTCCCCCCTCCAATTTTGTAAGGCAGACCCTTGACCAGAACAGCAGCAAGCACTGTATTTTATCCTACTTTTTTCAGGGAGAACCCAAATAAAACTCTTCACAGTCTAGATTTTTTAATTACTAGATATGTTGTGGCAAATGTATGCAAAAATAAAGACCTAGTTGCTAAAGTGTTTACACAGTCTCACTCACAGCATATTGAAGTACAAAAGTAGCTTTCTGAACTCCAAAGCTGGGTTTCAAAAATAAGGACAAAGTTCGAAAGAATAAAGGAACATATGTATGTTATTTAAACAGAATTTGAATGAATACAAGATAATATATAAGCTGACTTTTTACCCCATGAAAAATTACAATGTGAAGACTTTGAGCAGAGGGCAGCAAGTGAGAGATTGGTGGGTTGTGTTTGAGATATGAACCCAGATGGAAGTTCTCACGTATTTCCTGGGAAGAATCACAGAGTTGAGAAGCGCCTGCCTGGCTTTCAAGGCAGTAACAATCTCAACAGAGTCATGTTATCAAATGGAAATGGCACATTCTTGATCAGGCTTAGTCAGGACCCCACAGGATCTGTGGCTCCATGAACAAATGGAGAGGTTGTTGAAGGGACCAAATGACTTGTGGGTGATAATTTGGATTTTCATTTACCCATGTCGAGCCCAAGATTCAGAGATTTCCATACGGCAGGAGTCACTGATGGCTGAGGAAAACACAAACTGACAGGTCCACTAGGTGTGGCCACCATTCAGCCAATGGATGGCCACTTTTTTAACTGAAACTTAGCATGGGATTTCAACCCAGTGGGTCAAACTACATTCAGTGGTAATGGCCATGCAGGCTGTTCCAACATCGTACCATGCCACATTTCCACTAAATCATGGGCCATTGCCAACAGCCTCAACATCTGTTCAGGAAAATGGCAACTGAGAGACTGGAGTTTTAAAGAATCCCTGGTGTGGAGGAAAGGACTATGGCCACAGCTTTCCACCTGCAGGAAAAAGAGATACGATGCTCAATTGGATGCCGGGACTACCAAGGTCACCCTTGAGAGGAACTTATGTCATATTTTTGGATACCCACTGACACTTCACACTGACCAAGGAGCATCTTTCACTGCCCAAGCAACATGACAATAGGCACACTCTCATGGAACACGATGAACTTTCCATGCACCCTGCATCCACAGGCCAATGAATCTAGTGAATGCTAGAACAATGGACTCACACAGCAACATCTAGAAAGGACATCTAGAAAGTCTGCTAATGGGGTGGTACCCCATCTTACTAGAGCAATATGGGCATTAAATATTGCACTCCAGAACAAGGGAAATAATGAATGTTAAGGAACATAATGCTGAGTGGAAGCGAAGGTAGACCAGGCAGACCCTTTATTAGTCTGGACCTGTGAAAGCTATTTCAGTGTTCCTAACCATTCTTTTTCTTTTTTTCCTTTAGAATGCATTCCCTGGGGTGATTTTCAATTCAGGCCATCATCTTATCCCAGACAGGCCCCCTAACTCTAATATGGGGATTATGTTTCCTCTAAATGCCTCTTTTCTACAAGATCCCACAGGATGGATGACAAGACTAAGAAATATCAGGGAGCTAGGGGTCCTCTTCTGGTGCCAGGGCCATCTTATCCTTCCTTTAGTGTTGGTGATATTATGAAATATGTCAAGTTTTTACAGGGCATTATCTCCCTTCCTGCAGTGGACAATCAGGACTGAAATGTCTGGGTCAAGTGACAAAGGAAATGGATTGTTCACAGAGCAAGGACAGCCAGGCCGCATTCTTACACCAACACAGCCTAACCCTTGTAGATGGGTAGGAGACACCTGAGACCCTGGGATGGGTGCGAGATGATGCACTAACCTGTGAGGCTGCATTTTGGCAAGAATGAGGCAGCAAAGCCCTAGAAGCATAACATCTTTGTTAGCTCCTTACAAGTCGCCGAGTGTAATCTTTCAAAATACTGAATCTGCCATTCTTGACCTTGTTCTGTCACTAACTAGAGGTTTCCTTTCATTCTACCGAAGGTAAATGACACCAACATTCCTGATACCATGGTGTACATCAACAGGACCTGAGCACTGGCCTACCGAGGATGTGACACCTACCACGTGGGAGAAAACTGGAGGCCCCCCGTTTAACTAAATTGACTCTGTGGCAAATGTCATGACCACAACTAAAAAAAACATTGGTGGACTGATATTTTGATGCACCATATTTCTTTGATTGCATAGATAAGAAATGCCCCAATGGCAATGACAAAAACAAGGAGAGGACTAATGCTACCCTCTGTCTATGAACAATATTGTCTGAGCAAAACTTTGCTCCTTCAACTCTGCCATCAGTGAGACTTGGCTAATGAACACACCAATACCTGCATAACCATGACTGGGTGATTAAACAATAAAATGGGAGAAAGGGGGCTGTGTGCACCCAAGGGCTACATATTTCTCTGTGAATGGTCTGGGAGTGAACAAAATGCAGGATGTGTGATGCCATCTCTGGATAACTGTGGGATGGTGAGATTCTGCATGTTGGGCATTCTGGGGTTGTCTCTGGATATTACTCCTTGGAATTAGGTGAACCATTGAGCTTGCAGCCCAAAGCTGTACCTCAGACTTACTAGGGACCTGCCAGAAGGTATAACAGACTATGGGTTTATGTCTTTTGTGATATTTTTGGTACTATGTATAGGAGTCAGTGCTCATGTAAAAAAGAGAAATGATAAGAAACGTGTCCCTGACCATGGCAGATATTGCTCCTCCTCCATAGCCACTGCCTTGGTAGCCCAGCAGACATCCGTTAACTCCATCGGGATGGATGTTTTAAATAACAGTGTTGCTCTAGACTTTTTTAAAATCCCAACTGGGAGGATTGTATACAATTTCCAACACTTCCTGTTGTACCTGGACAAACATCTCAGGTATCCTAGAAATTCAAGTAGAGGAGATCTGGAAACAGGCTCGTAATTGAAGAAAATGGGCCCACCTGAAGGATTCTTCTTTCACCCCTTTAGCAACTTCTTCTGTGGATCATGGGATCCTGGGCTACATAACTGCTTCAGGTGGGCCTGATCATCCTGCCTCTGGTAGTAGTTTCCATTGGCCCAGTGAAATCTATTCTGCCTCTGGCTCAATGATGTTGACATTGTGTTTGTCAAGGGGCTTCATCATTCAAACAAGACACACCTCTGCCACCAGTTCAGGGTTATTAGTAGGCATATAAAATGGAATGGCTTTCTAACGAGAGTGTCTGGGTTGGGGGTGACTCCAGTACAGTCCTCTAATGGTTCTCGACTCAGTTAGTTCTCCCCGCTCTCTTTCTTACACTTCTCAAGAACAACTGTAGAATGTGCTGGAAATGTAACATTCTGAAATAGGGAGAGACTGGTCAGAAGAGCCTGCCCCTGTTCCAGCTTCTCCTAGTACTGTCCTCCAGTACTTTAGCCCTCCAGTACTTTAGCTCCATGTGTCCTGTGACACCAGGATTAAAAACCCAGAGCATCTTCTTTCTGGGGTTGCTGAGTTGTGGTCCAAGTGGGGTACACACAGTCAAGATTCCATCAGACCCACATACCTGTGCCTCAGGGCAAAGACCCACAATACATCCTAGGCTTCTGCAGTCCCTTGTTGGCCACCTATAAATACTACACCAGATTCTTGTAACTTGTTGTGTATGATTGTTCTGTCTCCCTGGACTCTGATAAGTTGGTAACCAGGGCACAGTGAACCTGCTTCAGAGTAGTCACTGTCATAGAGACAGAACTTGAATGGAGGTTGCCAGGAACTGGAAGCAGGGGAAATGGGGAGAGGGTTGTCATTTAATTGAAATAGAGTTTCAGTTTTAGAAGATGGAAAGAGTTCTGGAGATTGCTATTATTAATGATAGCACAACAATGTGACTTACTTAATGCCATTGTCCTGTACACTTAAAAATGGCTAAGATGGGCAATGTTACGTTCTCTGTATTTACCATAGTTGAAAAACTTAGCATTTTTATTATGATATTGATGGATTATAAGACATCATTCTATTTTCTAGTTTTCTGAGCAAATGTTAATCAATAATCTCTTACAGATGTCATTGTTCACACCACGTCTTACCAAACATTCTTTTATTTCTACAGACGGGGGGGTCTCCCTATGTTTTCCAGGCTGGTCTTGGACTCCTGGCTTTCAGCTGTCCTCCATCCTTGACTTTGCAAACATCTAAGATAATGGGCATAAGCCCCTGCACCTTGCCTTAACTAACAATTTATCAGCTTTAACAGGGAACTTCCTTGAAAATATATATTCCATTGCAGCCACCTCTAAGGCCAGACAATCTCCTAAGCCATATTTCTGTACCCAAGTGCACTGCTCCCTCTGTGATGTCACATGCCCTCAGAATGAAGTCCCATAAGGAGAATAAGGCAAGGAGGCCACCAAATGATCTGAGTGGAAATTATTGTGAAGGCCTGGCATTAAAAGAGCATCAGTGTTGCAGTTTTTCTTGACTAGCAAAACACTCTCTGACTTATTTTCCTGGATGTTTTTTTTTTTCCTTAAACTTTTCCTAATATTGAATACTAGGGTTGAGATGAGAACCTTTCTATCCTAAGTCTAGTTAAACACTATTTCATTGAAGACATATTGCCTTATGGAGTACGATAATAATAAATATTGAAAACACTTATTACTACTCCCAACACACCTTGTATATATCCTGTTACCATCTTAAATATTATGGCTTGATAAAATTATTTGAAAAGGAGCTTGGATGGCATTGATTCTATTCTCAATATCCTGAAACACATCAACCACCAAAATTGACAAGAAAATAGTAAGAAAAACATAGCTTAATAATCACTAGCTATTCTGGTTACTGTTGAGTGACAATTAGGTAAAATCTTAAAAAAAAATCAAAACAGCAGTTGGAGGGTGTGGAGCTATAATAAGTTATTGGTGGACATGTAAAATGTTTCAGCCACTTTGGAAAAAGTTGAACAGAGTATTAAACACTTACTGTAAGACCCAGCAACTACACGCCTAGGTATTAGCTCAAAAGAAATAAAGAGATATGTTCATACAAAGTCTTGTTCAAGAACATTCATAGCAGCTTTATCCGTAATAGCCCAAAGTGGAAACAACTTACATGGCAATCAACAGGTGAAA
This sequence comes from Gorilla gorilla gorilla, assembly GCF_029281585.2. Classification (NCBI taxonomy): domain Eukaryota; kingdom Metazoa; phylum Chordata; class Mammalia; order Primates; family Hominidae; genus Gorilla; species Gorilla gorilla. Next base: position 51,697,813 of record NC_073236.2, read on the forward strand.
GGATCCATTATAAAATTACCAAACAGTTAAATAACACTCAAAAATAAAAATGAGCACATAACTAGAACACATGACATCTCAATGAATCTGAGAAGCAGTTATGCTGCACAAAATTCACCAGATGCAAAAGAGCACATGCTATATTTCATTTATATGAAACCCTTAAAAAGAAATTGGAATCTGTACTGACAATAAGCAGATCAAGAATTCCCTGATCTGTGCGGTGGAAAGCAAGTGGATTCCAAAAGAGTGGGTCAAAACTTTTGGGAGTTATAGAAATGTTCTATGTCTGGATTTTGGAGGTGGTTCTACAGATGTATTTATTTGTGACAGTTCATTGACAGTGTATTTTATTGTAATTTTTTTTTCAGTAAACTTAGTTAACAGTGAACAAAGTAAGTGCAAGACCAATTGGGTAATGTTGTCTTTGCATCTTCTATCTGTAGTGTACTGAAAATTGTATGAGCCAGAATATCTGAGAGAAAATCTCAGCTCTGAAACAAGAACTGTGTATCTCTTGGCAAGATCTCTCTTTTCTAAGGAGTTTGGATTTTTCTTCTATAGAATGAGAATTTAAATACCCTTCATAGATTAAATCAAAATGGTAGGCTTTTAATACACATTCATTATTCATTTCAACTAAAAGTCTAAGCGAAACAAAAAGTCATACAAAAATAAAAATAATATTTAAATAAGATGAAATATTCTTTTAAAAGTTAGGAAAATGGAACTGTCACATCTTCTGTTTAATATCAGTTTTTTAGAACTTGTAATTACATATCAAGTGTTCTTAGCATAAAAACTGTAATACACTTAACCATGTGTGTTCACAAACGTATAGATATAAAAATGATTATATTTTCCTTCTTTCCCTATTTTTCGGAATATTTGTGTTTATGTTCACAAGAGATACCAGCATTTAATTTCTCCGTTTGTTAGGTCCTTGTTTGTTTTTGGACTGGAGTATATGGTGATCTCACACGATAAGTCTGGGAGTATTTATTCTTTTGGAATCTCTTGAAAATTTGTGTAATTTTGATAAGGTATCAAGACACCAGTCAGGCAGATATAAAATTGGAAATTCCATTCTGGGTAAATTTATAATACAAATTTATTGTTACTTCTGTCAAGCCAGTTGCCACAAAAATACTCAGAATATCCACCTTTTGTATTTTTATCATCATAGGCTCTGCAATGATTTTCCCCTTTCCATTTATAATGCTGTGTTTTGGGGCTTTATTCTTTTTTCTACCCCTTTCATCAACTTGTCACAGACTTCAATTCTTTCTGGGAGGGCATATGTGGCACATGAGAAATGCTGGTTCTTGTGGATATGAGATCATTCACTGTTTTTGTATGTAATACTGTGGAAAGTGCTGTGACATAAACCTCTTCTTCACGAAATTGATTACTGTTCCAACATTCTTCCCCAACCAATATGGAATTTGCTGTGTTTTTAATGGTATAATTCACATAGGCATACAAACCCTGAATTGAAATAGTGGATGTGCCCTCTACCACATGGTATATTTAAAGAAGTTAAATAATATTAACACGTAATGAGTAGCTTTGAATTTTAAAAATCTATTTGGCAAGGAATTCACAGTTCCTTCCATCTAAAATAACCTAATGATTCTTCCAGAAGTGATCCTGGTTTGATGCTTCTCTCCCCATGGTGACAGAGGTTTGGCACATCATCACACTTATAAAGCCCCCCATTTACCTTTCTACAACCACTGTGCAGGCATGAACATTCTTTTCCCTTGCTCTAGTCCTTTTTCTACACCCTAGTTTCACATAATTTGAGACTCAAAACATTTATCAGGTAAGATTCTGGATTGAGCTAACAAGATTTCTCCAGAGGTGTCAGAGATTCCTGTACAATCATTGATGCATCTCTAGAGGGAGTTGTAAGTATGAGGAAGAGAAGAGCTTGTAAATCTTCAAGCTGCTTTTACTCCCACTGTACTAACAACAACTACTACAATCACAACATCCACAACACCACAAGACGAGCTTCTACAGCTTCCAATGCATCTATCTCAGTAAATCTCCTCTACCTCTATCTCATGCTGCTAGAATTTTTGAGAGTCATGCAAGTACTGCTGTACCCTTTAGTTCATAATTTGAAAAGAAGGAAGCCTCAGTGCAACATAGGCAGTCCTTAAACCAGTCACCCTTTAGTTTCTGGATCATCATTATACACATAAACACAGCATGTATCATAAATATATATATATATGCACACACACACACACACACACACACACACATATATCCATGAGGCAATACTTACCACAGTCTGTGTTTTCTGTGGTATTATATTTTCCTCTTTTTCTCTTATTCTGGTTTTTTCATTAAAAAACCTCCAACTAACTTAAGCAAATTAACAAGCAAAAAAAAAAACTATTTTAAAAAGTGGACAAAGTATATGACCAAACACCTTTCAAAAAAGCATATAAACGGCCAAAAAGCATATGAAAAGGTGCTCAAAATCACTAATTATTAAAAAAATGCAAATCAAAACCACAGTGAGATACCATCTTACACCAGTTAAAATGGCCATTATTAAAAACTTAAAAATGACAGATGCTAGTGAGTTTATGGAGAAAAGAGAATGCTTATACACTGCTGGTGGGAATATAAATCAGTTCAGCCATTATAAAAAGCAGTTTGGCAATTTTGCAAAGAACTTAAAACAGAAATATCATTTGACCCAGCAATCTCTTTATTGGATATATACTCTAAGGAATATAAATCATTTTACCATAAAGACACATGTATGTGTATGTTCATCACTGCACACTATTCCTAATAGCAAAGACATGGAAGCAACCTAAATGCCCATCAGTTGTAGATTGGATAAAGAAAATGTGGTACATATGCAACATGGAATACTTAGTATACAGCTATGAAAAATGAGATCATGGCTTTTGCAACACTGTGGATGGTGCTGGAGGCCATTATCCTAAGCAAACTAACACAAAGATTCAAGTTTATGCTAATCAAGGCTCCTATAGTAGAAGAAGAAAAAAAACTGTTTTAAAGTAATCAGATTTAGCATTGCTAGTCAGACTTTTATGCTGATGGACCGTGGGAAATAATTCACAATGACAGAAAAGGCGGTAGAATATGGGGGTCCCCAAACAGAGAATAAAATGAATCCCATTAAAACTCGAGCATTAAAGAGACTTATAGCTCTGGACAATGCAGGAACTGTGGATGTCACATGCTTTAAGGAATCCCAATATCATCCTCTTTGTCAATCTGCAGTAAACCTCTTCAGCTTAGACTGGTAATAACATAGGTTTAGGGCCATTACAAAATGCTTTTGAGAACATTTTACTTGCTCATGACTAAGTGTTCTTTTTTACTTAAAAAAAGATCAATTTCATGCTTACAAAAATGTAGTATGTATGTCACAAAGTATCGCTCCCAACTGGAACAATTTCACAGTGTGTTGAAGACCTGATAGCCCCACTCTCTAAGACTTTATTAAGCACTCTTTACAAACAAGGATATTCTCCTACTTATTCCCAATACAGCATTGAAATATATTATTCCATCTAGTTCTCACAACCACTTCGAGTTTTGCCAATAAATGCTCAAAGATGTACTTGGTAACAAAATATCCTTTAGGAAGAAACATTCTCTGCAGGCAAATCTAGGTGCACTGGTCTGACCTGGGACACTGGGGACACTGCCCCTGTGCTGAGTTACTGAGATGAGCCAGCCATGCAGCTGTATCCAGCCTGCCCCACCCCCTGCCGATTTGCTTGTTCCCAGAGCACCACCCCCTGCCCTAAAGACTTCTTAATAGGCTGGTCACACCTGTGCAGGAGTCAGTCCCAGTCAGGACACAGCATGGACATGAGGGTCCCCGCTCAGCTCCTGGGGCTCCTGCTGCTCTGGCTCCCAGGTAAGGAAGGAGAACACTAGGAATTTTCTTAGCCCACTGTGCTCTGGCACTTCTGGGAAGTTCTCTTATACCATGATTCATGGTGTGGATATTTGTTTTTATGTTTCCAATCTCAGGTGTCAGATTTGACATCCAGATGACCCAGTCTCCATCTTTCCTGTCTGCATCTGTAGGAGACAGAGTCAGTATCACTTGCCGGGCAAGTGAGGGCATTAGCAGTGATTTAGCCTGGTATCTGCAGAAACCAGGGAAATCCCCTAAGCTCTTCCTCTATGATGCAAAAGATTGGCGCCCTGGGGTCTCATCGAGGTTCAGTGGCAGGGGATCTGGGACAGATTTCACTCTCACCATCATCAGCCTGAAGCCTGAAGATTTTGCAACTTATTACTGTAAACAGGACTTCAGTTACCCTCCCACAGGGTTACAAGCCTGAACATAAGCCCCTTAGTGAAACAAATGTATGAAGTTGGGTTGCACAGAGGCTCCGCCTGGTGCCTCCATCTGCTGAAAGCATTTCTCAGATGTATACAAGTTTTTAAGCTTTTGGCACAAGGGATCAGGGAGTCTCCCCTGTTTTCTAATTCTCTTTCTTCATCCTCAGTCCCAGGAGCACAGACATGACAACGTCTCCCTGATTTAGTAATGGATAGCAATTATGATACCTGAGGAATCTGTGTTGTTGCATCAGTCAGGGTTCATACATCAAAATAGAAACCACTCTACAGATTTCAAGAAGGTATTGTTTTAAAACAGGGAATTAGAGTCAAACATCCATACCTGGCGGTGTGGTAAACAGAGAAGCTGATACTAGAAATACGGGACTCTCTGGTGGTCCACCAGAAGCCTGAACGCATCTGCCCCTGAATATATGGGCTGCTTAAACATGTGGTCCTCTGCCCTGTCTACGAAGTAGAGATGTTAGGGTGCTGATTCTCTTAGCTGCCTGTAGCACGTCACTCGGTGATTCTCCAGTCCTCACCTCAGTCCATGTGTCTACCTGCAGGTGTCAATGAATATTGAATCATCCTCCTCTGACTCTTAAATATGACATGAGGGCCCATTATTGAGCAACTCTACAAGAAACCATAGCAGGAAAAGGGTTTTTGTGAAATGTGCTTCCAGAAATGATGGTGATAATGAGGAATGGAGAGCTGACAACCAATTAAGGTCAATATTTCCCCAAATCTCAGGATTTTCCAGATTTGGGATGACCCAAGAATATCCTTGCATGTGCTTCCATGTCTTATTAGCAAGTTCGGGATTATTGCAAGAAAACTTCCTATGTCATAAAGTAAACAGAAAAAGGAGAAAATTGTTTAGAATACCTAGCAATTCTTTGACAAAAAAAGAAACACTTTCTTGATAAAACAAGCAAGACACCTAAGTGTTCCTAAAGTATATTTTTTCCTTAATGTGAAAACACTTTGCTAATCAAAATTTGTCCAGCTGCCAACTCAACTGCCTCCTCAGCATCACAATGAGCATGTTATGAATGCAAACTAACAAATGCGTCTTGTACCTATTGTGTTACAATCTGCATTTTAACAAGTGTAGGGGTAATCTACTGAAATTTTCAGGAGCTATGTTCTAGAGGATTTTACCTCAGCTCAAAATGTATATTTTTTACAGAGTCCATTCATATTAAAACCACATGTTAAAGACACACTCAGCTTTAATTCTAATTAGTGCAAAATTTCTTTCAAAGGCATTTTTAAGATTGTAAAAGTTAAAAAAAACATTATTTTTTATCAATAGATCAAATACCTTGATAATTAAATGCCGTAAATGTTTTTAGAAACTTTAGTATTTACCAAAGGGAAAGAACAAATTAAAACTGTGTGTACCTGGGTTAGAGATTATTGTCCTTATAATAATTATTAGACTTAAACTGAAAAGGCAAATAATGTAAGTCCAATAATTGGATTTAAATTATTTTCCTATTCAGTTTGGTTTGGGGATTGTATTCACTCCTGCTACTTGCCACAGGCATGTTGTACCTTGGTTAGACCCTGCCTGGGTCCCAGATCAAACCCTATCCAAGTGCTGGTGATAATCTCAGTGCCTTGCAGCAGAACCACCCTGCTAAGCCCTTCCTTGATCAACCAGATGATTGTTATCATGAACAGGAAAATAAATGCTTAGTGTTATTAGCCACTGAGTTTGGGTGGTTATATACCATATGCACATTTTTTTAATGACACAAATTACCATCATTATACACAAATATCATTTAGTTTCAGTTTCTTCTTAATATTTTTCTGAATGGATTACCAACTGTTCATATCTATACCATCAATTTTTATAAAATTAATCTATCTGTATGGTTAGAAATGTAAATATTATATTGGTCAGGTTTTGCCCAGGTGATCAGGTCAGAAAAGGCTGTTAGCTCAGCCTGAGTTTAGAATTTCTGTCCTTGGTCACAGAATTTAATGCCTGTGTTCTCCTGTCTCACCAGTCATCTAGAGTCACTGAGATGGTGTTTGGAAAAGGACTGTTAGGAACAAAATAGAAACCTGTGGCCCCATCTCTCTCTTTCTACCCAAAATGTGCCTAGTTGTCTCTCTTGGTGCATGATTGTGAGAGTATAAGGAAGAGAATCAGTTGTGGCAGGAAAAAGACATTGTTCTCAGGATCCCAATGGGCCTCACATGTCCAGGAATGTTTCCACTCCAACCTTCTTGCCTCCCTTAACATAGCTGATTCCAGTTCCATAGCAAAAAGCTGTCCTCTCCCAACTTAGTGGACTAGGCCAAAATCCTATCCATAAAAGGAAGAGCTCAACCATTTATCTCCTTCGGAGATGTCTCTCAAGGTTTTATTTTATTTTTTTCTTGAGACAGAGTCTCACTCTGTCACCCACGATGGGATGCAGTGGCACAATGTCCGCTCACTGCAGCCTCTGCCTCCCAGGTTCAAGCGATTCTCCTACCTCAACCTCCTGACTAGCTAGGACTTCAGGCACACGCCACCATGCCTGGCTATTTTTTGTATATTTAGTAAAGATGGTGTATCACCATGTTGGCCAGGCTGGTCTCAAACTCCTAACCTCAAGCGATCCATCCTCCTTGGCCTCCCAAATTGCTGGGATTACAGGTGTGAGCTACTGCCCCTGGCCTCTCAAGGTTTCTAAAGTGGAACTCTAACGTTCCTGATAAGAACCTGGTCATCTTGTAAGATTGCTGCAAGATCTGGCATTGCTCCAAAGAACCAAATGAGATCTAGCTGGCTGAAGACAAGATGGTCTCCAGCACTGACCTTTCACTGATTTTTCCTCATTATAATCTCATTGTAATACTAAAATATCCACCAAAGGCAGAGCTTATTCTCCATTTCCTGATCATGTTATATATGTTAGGGCATGACGCTCCGCTGCACAAATGCAAAGAAAACTTTGTCTAAACGTGCTTGTATGTCATTCCTTTTCCCCCTCAGCTTCCTTAAAATGGTAAGAGCTGGGCACTTCAGAGCATTGCCACTGGGATCTGTTACCCATAGTCTGCTCCCTTGCTTTGCTCATGCCACAAACCTATTAAACTTTGCCTGAGAAAATTTCTGTTGTGGTCTGGTGTTAATTTCTATTTACGAAAGGGGCAAGGGCCAGGCGCAATGGCTCACTCCTGTAGTCCCTGCACTTTGGGAGACTGAGGCGGTGGGTCACCTGATGTCAGGAGTTCAAAATCAGCCTGACCAACATGGTGAAAGCCTGTCTCTACTAAATGTGCAAAATTAGCTGACGTGGTGGTGAGCACCTGCAATCCCAGCTACTCAGGAGGCTGAGGTAGGAGAATCACTTGAACCCAGGAAGTGAAGGTTGCAGTGAGCTGAGATCTCACCACTGCACTCCAGCCTGGGCAACAGGAGCAAAACTCTATCTCAAAAAAAAAAAAAAGAAATAAATAAATAAAAGAAAAAACAAAATTGGGATCAAGAACTTGGGGTCCCAGCAGCAGCAAATATTGCATCAGGTGGGAATGAAGAGCTGATTAGAATTTTCTTCCAAGAATGCCTTTTGCTTGATGCTTAGTGATTTTTACCAAGGGTCCTGAAGCTGCCTCAAAAAGTAACACTCAATTAACTCCAGCACTGCAGGTGCAAAGGTGACCACAGCTGCATGGATGAGCAAGACCCAGTCTCTGACCCTCAGGGTACCGATACAATTGCCGTGAAGACAGATGATGATGCGATCCAGGAAGGCAGGGGACAATTCCTTGGCTGATTCTCTAATCTCCACACCACTCATTCTGCACAACACATCTATCAAACTAGACTCAATTTCTCTTCTCCTTAATGGTTGTGAAAAACTCTGTTCGCACTCCAGAACTCCATTTCCTATAAATCTGCTTCTTTCCTTTAAGCAGTTAAACTCTTTTGCCCTCTGGACATTTCTCTTGGTCTGAAGGAAACAATTTTATTAATGCTACACCAAGTTCTACCGGCATCTTCATCCATTCTGGAATTAGAGCTTCATGTACAGCCAGGCAAGACACATGCAACAGTCCAGACATTGTCTTGGCAGGCCCTGAAGTCAAACCCTTGGGGTTGGGGACAGAGCTTACTGCTTACAGACTGTGTGACATTAGTAAAGTGACTTAACCTCCCTTTACCTCAGTTTCTATACCTGCTTTGCTGTGACAATAGTAGGTTCTACCTCACAGGTCTGTTTACAATTTAAACAATGTAAAACATTTAGAATATTATCCAACAGATAATATATGCTGCTATTAATTTCAGTATACTTATTGCTATAATACTTAGCACTGTAATAGTCATCATTATCATAACTGGCCTAACTTAGCAGAAACTTATTGGAAATAGTGTTAAATCCAAGTGCATTACATCCCCAGATTTTTCCACTATCCAGTTCACAACACTTTAAATCCCAAGGATTCTGTCTTGATCTATGCTAAATTGCTCAGATCTTCAATCACGCCCATGCCTATCTGTCCAATCCATTTCTTCTCACCATCCATTATCACAACCTATTATCCTATGATATGTTCAATTGTCATAGGGCTGTCCTGCTTTCTTGTGTAAGTCTTATTCTATCTTTTAAATCTTTTCTCTATTTCTCTAATACTTGTGCCATAACTCACAACCTAATCTTAGTTTCTTTGACATGCTTCTATGATAATGATGTAGTTTATTTGATGTTGTTTATGCTTTTACTTGCTGGATTCCTATGGAAACAAATTCCTTTTAGCTCAGGCCCTTCTAAGACCTCAGGGATAGAAGGTGAAAAAAAGCTAAGTGAACGTGTATGAAGAAGAGTGATTTGGGAAACTGAAGTGTCACTTCACCTTTTTCTAAAGTCATCTATTTTCTCTAGCAAGAGTTTTCAAGTTGTATTTGATTTTTTTTTTTAGACAAGCCATGTGTGACTTTGTCCAACACTTTTCATCTAAAGCCTTTTTTTCTCCAAAAGCCCACGTCAGATTAACTATATCCAGTAAAGTCTGGTAGGCCTTTCTCTGATATTCTCCCTGTATATACTCAAAAGTCTACACATGATACCCCTCCAGATTTAACAGCCTTGGCCTGGCAGAACCAGCAGGACAATGGAGGGGATCCAAGTGCCCCCCTGAGTAACCAGACGTGACAGCAGATAAAGCTGAGTGAAAGCACATCCTAATCCTTCCTGCCTTCCCTACATTTTTTGGTCAATTGAACCCATTCAGTATAACAACTTTATATTTAAGACTGGTTAATGCCAAACCAAAACTAACACCTTTTCTGGATTTTATTTTGATTAAATAGTTCCTGGTGTACATGTACCTGGGTTAGTTTAGGCGTATGAAGACTGTTTCTCTTTCTTTTCCCAGCTTCACACTTCCACTTTTTTTTTGCACCTGTCTCTCTCCAGGAAAGGGGGTGGAATGACCCCTTTTTATACCACTGTTGCAGAGAGTAGCCAGGTAAAAATGTTGACATTCTCAGCTTTCAGCTACTAAATAGATGTTGTTAAATCTACTAAAAAACAAAAGTCCTGTGTGAAATGTCTGATCAGTCAGACACAGCAAGATGAAGTAAAAGGAGAGATTTCTGAATTCTCAATCTGAGTTTCAAAAATGAAGAAATAAGTCTGGAAGAATTTAGAAAGTATACATTTGTATGCCATATTCAATAGAATTTTGAAAAATATAAGATAATATAAGGCAACTTTTTGCCTAATAGAAATGAGAACAGTAGGATTTGGGGCAGCAGCAGTGAAAGCAAGCAGTGAAAGCAGATGTCAGCTTTTGGTGCAAACCAAGCTCTGTTGCTCATGTTTGTTGGGGTTCCTATGACAGTGGGGTTTGGGTTTAGCTACAAACCCAGATAGAAACTAATAAGTATCTCTTAGAAAGAATCAAGTGTTGAATAGACTCCTGCCTGAACTTCAAGGCTGTGCCCTGATGTCGCTGCAAGCTCATGGGGTAACTTGTGCATCACACAGGGCTTTAGGACTTTAGTGACTCAAGGGTTAGGGAAATTACTGTGCAATCATGTCACACCTTCCTAGTCAACCCAGAAGGACACAGATGAGCTTCCAAATGTTGATTTTCCCATATCATGTATCTGGGGATGATATGAGAAAAAATGATGATTTGGAAGGCACCAGAATTTCATATCCAGACAAACAAACCTTCATAAGTGAAGAAGAAATAAAATTCTTTACAGACAGGCAAATGCTGAGCTATTTTGTTACCACCAGGCCTGCCTTACAAGAGCTCCTGATGGAAGTGCTAAATATGGAAAGGAAAAACCGGTACCAGCCACTGCAAAAACATACCAAAAAGACCAATGACACTACGAAGAAACTGTATCAACTAATGTGCAAAATAATCAACTACCATCATGATGACAGGATCAAATCCACACATAACAATATTAACCATAAATGTAAATGGGCTAAGTGCCCCAATTAAAAGACACAGACAGGCAAACTGGATAAAGAGTCAAGACCTATTGGTGTGCTATATTCAGGAGACCCATCTCATATGCAAAGACATACATAGGCTCAAAATAAAGGGATGGAGGAATATTTACCAAGGAAATTGAAATAAAAAAAAGAAAAAAAAGCAAGGGTTGCAACCCTAGTCTCTGATAAAACAGACTTTAAGCCAACAAAAATAAAAAAACAAAGAAGAGTATTACTTAATGGTAAAGGTATCAATGCAACAAGAAGAACTAACTATCCCAAATATATATGCCCCCAACACAGGGGCACCCAGATTCAAAAAGCAAGTTCTTAGAGACCTGCAAAGAGACTTAGACCTCCACACAATAATAGTGGAAGACTTTAACACCCCACTGTCAAAATTAGACAGATCAATGGGACAGAATATTAACAATGATATTCAGGACTTGAATTCAGCTCTGGACTAAGTGGACCTAATATATATACACAGAACTCTTCACCCTAAATCAACAGAATATACATTCTTCTCAGCACCACATAGCCCTTATTCTAAAATTGACCACATAATTGGAAGTAAAACACTCCTCAGCAAATGCAAAAAAATAACAATCATAACAGTCTCTCAGACCACAGTGCAATCAAATTAGAACTCAGGATTAAGAAACTCACTCAAAACCGCACCACTACATGGAAACTGAACAACCCTCTCCTGAATGACTGCTTGATAAATAATGAAATTAAGGCAGAAATAAATAAGTTCTTCGAAACCAATGAGAACAAAGACATAATGTATCAGAATCTCTGGGACACAGCTAAAGCAATGTTGAGAGAGAAATTTATAGCACTAAATGCCCACATCAAAAAGTGGGAAAGTGATCAGTGATAGACTGGATAAAGAAAATGTGGCACATATATACCATGGAATACTATGCAGCCATAGAAAAGAATGAGTTCATGTTCTTTTCAGGGACATGGATGAAGCTGGAAATCATCATTCTCAGCAAACTAACACAGGAACAGAAAACCAAACACTGCGTGTTCTCACTCATCAGTGGGAGTTGAACAATGAGAATACATGGACACAGGGAGGGGAACATCACACACTGGGGCCTGTCAGGAGGAGGGAGGCAAAGAAAGGGAGAATATTAGGACAAATACCTAATGCATGTGGGGCTTAAAACCTAGATGACAGGTTGATGGGTGCAGCAACCCACCATAGCCCACGTATACCTATGTAACACACCTGCATGTTCTACACATGTACCCTAGAACTTAGAGTATAATAATAATAAATAAATAAAGGAATGCCAACTTTGTGATATCAGAAAAATGCATATCAAGAACATAACAATGTGTATCAAATGAATATGAATAAATGCACAAGACATGATCACACCTATGTGGAAAGTGAAGGGTAAAAACTGAACAAATGATAGTCAGAGCTTGCAATACTTGATACTAACTGATTTTTATACTCCAGTAATAAATATATAGAACCATATGCTTCATATATGCCACATTTAAAGGAATGCTCTAATAATATTTGGATCCAAGACAGAGAGTATCAAGTTTGATGTTATATAATGATAGAAATAATTAAAGTTTTATTTAACAAACAAAACAATTCCATATTATATTTATATTTGGAGACTCATAACAATTGCCCTCGTTCTGCAAACATTTCTAGAGGTGGCAGGCCAGTGGTGCTCACAGCAGTGTCTAGCATGCAGTATCTGTTCTATTGTTCATGAAAATTGTCTCACATAGTCTAGCAGTGGGCAACGGCAATTGGGTATTGACCTTATTTCCCTGAGTCTTATTTAGCAGACTCCTTAATAATTCATTTTTCCACTATTAAATATAAATTTTGAGGATATTTAGAGATAATTGGCTTATGATCATTGCAATTAAGTAACCTTGAAGACATGTTAGAAATCACAAAAATTAGGATATTTTGCAAATGTTATACTTCACCAACAGGAGCTGGGTTATCCTAAAACATCTCTTATAAAGTATGCCTCCCCAGATGTTCCCAGGGGTGACAGGACTAGTCACTGCCAGTAGATGCAGGACAGATTTCACACTCAGTACAAGTACCTGATATATTTGAGGAAACTAAAGATGCCAGAACACCCTAGCAGAACCCTCTCCCCAGTGAGTCACAAAATTGTATAATCTACCTCCACAGAGAACAGGCAGAACCTAGACTTGCTTCTAACCCATACGGTATGGCAGAGATTATGAGATGTCTTTCCAATGATTGTATTGTATTCTATAAGCCTCTGTCATAGCAGACTGGAAAGAGACACTCTCTGAAACCTTCTGCTGGCCCTGAACAAGCAAACAGCCATGTGGGCATTGCCTGTGTGAGCATCACACGGCAGGGAATTGTCCACAGCCTCTAGGACCTGAGAGCAGCCTTGAACCAAAAACCAGTTAGAAATTGAAGCCTTAAGAGATAGAGGTGCTAAGGAATGAGCTCTGCAACTACCTGAAAGAGCTCTAAAGTATCTATGTTCTCAGGGGAGTCTCAGGTGAGAATGAAGCCGAGTCTACACTGTGGCAGTCTTGTGAAATCCAGTGGGCAGGACCCAACAAAGCCATGTGCCGACTGCTGACTCAGAAATTGAGAGATGATAAATGGGTGTAGTCTTAAGCTGATAAATTTGTGGTAATTTGTTACCTGGCCACAACAAACTTAACACACATTTTAAGAAAAAATAATAGACCTAAGAGCAGCCATGCCACTGACATTGACTGTAGATGGGCACAGGCTTATTCTCATTGTGACCTTAGGGTTTCCAAGCACTGCGTGAGAGAGGAAAGCTTCGATGTGCAAGCCCTTTCCAAGACTCCACTTGTGTCACATCTGCTATTATCCTATTGGCCTGAGCAAGACACATGGGCAACATCTGAGTTCATTTAGAATGAGGCCGACCAAAGGATGAGTGCAGGGAAGGGATATATTGCAGCCAATTGTTCAAGTAGTTTATCCACAAATTTTTTATTATTATTTGCTGAGAAATACCCTGAGAAAAGGGAAACCTCTTTAAAAGGTTTAAAATTTTTAGGTTGTAGCTTCATTCACTGTAGCGTTCTGCTGAACATCCAAGTATAAATAACTGAGAACTCCTTCAAACTATTATTTCTGTGATGGTTGATCTTCCCCATACCTTTATCGGTAGTTTTGGTCCTGCAATGTGCTGGCCAAGTTTACTCTGCAGAGCTGACCATTTACAAAATGTGGCTGACATGCCATTGCACTTTGAATGTGGACCTTAACTAGTGGTGATCTATGAGAATCTGTTTCTGCAAAAGAATTTACTTGTCACCCCTTTGAGCTTTATCCTATCTGAATCCACACACTTCTGTATTGTTCCATGGCTAATCCATATCTTGTCTCTATTAACTCACTCTTGCCATAAGTCACTAAGATCACCTAACGCAGAAATAATAAATATATCCAGTTCTGAACATTCAAATTAGTTAAAAAACATGGGGATATTATAGAAAGAAATTGTATAACTGTTTTAAGTATAAAGAAAATGAAGTCTTTGTATTTTGGAACGAAACTGTGTGAAAGCTGTGTATGCAGGTTTCAGCATGAGGGTGGGCCCCTGCTTTCCTGTGACTGAGCATATTGCCTTTCTCACACCTGCAGGCATCCAGGGAAGTGACTGGATGGGCTGAGCTGAGCTGCACTGTTCAGCCACCCTGGGGAGACCTTGATTATATAAGATGCATTTCAGAGGATAACAATAACTGCTGACAGCAATAAATGACAGCAGTTCAGCTTTAGTCATTACCAATGGTCTGTGTGGAATTTCTCCCAAACAACCCACAATGAATAGACTTGAACCCCCGAGTTGATCTGGGGACAAACCTAATAGAGGTTGGAGAACAGGACCCATCTCCCTGACCCATGTAAATTGATACCAAATGTTGTCCAACCTGTACATTGAACCAGCTTCTAGATAGGTTAAAGAAGTCACATCAGACCATCCAGTCACAACAGAACCATAGGCTACAGCCAGCCCAATATGGAAGAACCACAGAGCTGACCCTCAGAATTATAAGGAGCAATACAGTCAGCCCTCTGTCCATGGGATCTGCATCTATGGATTCAACTAAACCTGGATCAAAAATATTTAGAAAAAAAATCCACAAAATTCCAAAAAGCAAAACTTGACTTTGCCATGTGCTGAGTACCACTTGGATGAATCCACACAAGTTAAGGCATGTGTTAGGTATTATAAGTAGGCTAGAGATGGTGTGAAGTGTACAGGAGGATATGTGTATGTTATATACAGATATTGCTTATTTTACATAAAGATTTTGAGTCTCCAAAAATTGGAATGTCTGCAGGGTGTCCTGGAACCTATTTCCCATGCATACTGAGGGAAGACTGTACATGCTCATTTTATGGCATTGTGTTTGGAGCTGGTTTGTTTTGCAAGAAGAGCTAACTAATACAACCTGTTTTTGTGAACAGGAGGCAATAGAGTTAAGTGATAGGGTAGTCATGTTTATTGCAATTTTTTTGTGATTGCAAAGCCTATTTGCTTGTTTTGTAAGGCAGATAAGAATCCTCATACCTGATTATCATGGACTTTGGATGTCTTCCTTATCTCCCTGGCAAATGCAAAATGCAGCTGAGGAAACAATTCCTTTCTTCGATTTCCTCTCATTCTTTCTGACTATGAAGAGCAGCACACTGCTGTTCATACTTCTCATTACTCAGAATAATCCATGTTGTACATTCAGTGGGTTGTTTTCAATGTGTATAGGTCACGAGTGTTGATTATGTCTTTGAGAGTTTCTTGCTCATTAACTTTTCATTCATTTATTCATTCATTCATTCAGTAAAGTATAAATTGAGCAATTATGCTGGACCAGGAATGTGTGTAGGCTGCATCCTTGAGAAAGTCAGTGTCTGACTCTCATTTACCTATATCTTTTCTGGTGGAAAAAAAAGGCCATGTTTAATTAAACATAAATCAACAGGAAGATTCTAGAAAAGGATAAGGGTCATAAAGGAAAAAAATGGCAAGGGAAGAGGAAGTGGTTAATAAGGAAATGGAGTCAGTTAGTTGGGGAGGCAGAGGCTGCTTCCTCTGAGGAGGTGACTGGCCTGGATGAGGAGAAGAACTGACCTGAAGAGAAGTTTCTGAAGGGCATCGAGGTTCATGACAATCAAGGCTCTTAGGAGGAACACAGTATGAACACGGGAAGGACATAGAAAGTCACTATGAGGAGAGTGACTTAACCAAGGGGAGAAAGAGAAAGTCTGAGAGGAGGCAGGTCAGAGCTGTTTTCTCCCAGTGTCTTCAAGATCACCACATATGACTGATGTGAAATGAAGGACGCCCTCATTTTCTGTTTGAGGAGCAAATGCTTTCTAAGTACAGCAGGACATTCTGGGAATTTTTTAAAGCGATGTACCCCCATGGTCATATTTATTTTTCAGTAGAGTAACAACTCTAGTTGGGCTGTGAGAAGCAGAAGAGATACTCATCTGGGCAAAGTGAACCCTGGCATAAACTAGTCTTGGGGCAGTGAAGATTATTGGAGACATAAGCAGATGATATCATATTTTTAAATTAATGTCATTTATACTCCTTTATGTGAGAAGAGTCAGATTAGGAGTGACCTGGCAGCTTTGGCCTTAATCTATTAGATAGATTCTGATTTACTGATGTTAAATGTATTAGCAGCCGAGAAAATCAGGATAAAATAAAAGGAGTTTGTTATTTTTGTTCAATTCTAGATTGAGATGCTAATAAACATGCAGATTAAGTGGCCAGGTTTGCAAGTGAGTGGGGTTTGAGCTCAGAGGAAAGAAAATACACATAGGTATTCAGCAGCGCTTACAGGGTAATTTATGTATTAAAGCCACATGTATGCATATGCACCTGCACATATTTATGCGTGTGTATGCACGTATATTAACATTTGCATAGAAGTGTTTTTGAAAAAATAAAAGGCATAAAATCAATAATCACAGCTCCCACCTTATGAAACTACATAAAGAGGAGCAATTTAAATCTGAAGTAGAATGTGAGCAAAATATATAATAAATATTAGGGCAGAAACCAATAAAACTGCAAACAGAAAAAGCAACACTAAACACCAAGCAAATCAAAGGCTGGTTCTTTGGAAAGAACAGTGTTGTATAATTTCCATATATTTGAAGAATTCGGGGTTATACTTTCAATACTGATTTCTAGTTTCATCACTCTGTGGTCAGAGAACACACTTACTGTGATTTTAATTATTGCAATTGTGTTGAAACGTTATGTGAGCAGAATATGTCCTATCTTGGTATATGTTCTGTGGGCACTTGGAAGAAAGAAACGTGAACTTCTATTGTTATGGGTTGGAGTGTTCTATAAATGCCAGTTTGATCCCATGGGTTGATGATATTGTTGAGTTCTTCTCTATCCTTGCCGATTTTCTGTCAAGTTGTCCTATCAAAGATTAAGAAGGGGTTTTGAAATCTCCAAGTGTAATTGTTCTGTTAGTTTCTGCCACATGCACTATATTGCTCTGTTGCTTGGTGTCTACGCACTTAGAACTGCTCTGTCTTCTTTCCAAAATGACTTTCTTCATTATGTAATGTAACTTTCTAGCCCTGGTAAAATTCTTTGGCTCTATAGTCTACTTTGTCTGTTAATAGTATTTGCTAATGATTCTTTCTTTTGATTAATGTTTGCATAGTATACCATTTTCCTTCCTATTATATTCAATCTACTTATCCTGCTGTTTGATGTGAGTGTCTTATAGACAATATACAGTTGGAACATTTCTTTTTGATTCACCAATTGTCTTTTTAAAAATTTCATAATTTACATATTTAATATATCAATAATTATTGATATATTAAGATTTAAGTCTGCACTCTACTTTTTTGCTGTATCTTTTTTTGCTTCTCTGTTTTCTTTTTGCTGCCTTCCTTTGGGTTACTTGAACATTTTTACAATTTCATTTTAATTTTACCTAATTTTGGGGTATCTCTTTTTATAGTGATTTTTAAATTGGTTGTCATGGTATATTGCCTTTATATGCATAGCTTCTCACAGTACGTTGGTGTCAATATATTACCATTTAAAATAAATATAGACTTTTACCTTCTTTTATATCATTTTTCCTCCCCCATTGTAAATAGGTGGTTTTTTAAAAGTAATTTCTCTGCAGATATTGGGAACAAAACTGTGTTACAACTTTGATACAAATATCACATATGATTTAGAAATGCATTATATTCATCTCTCTTCTCATTTTCGTAGCCTTTTGTCCCTAAATTATTTAATATCCCCTCTTGATCTTTAGTTTTACCTTTCTAGGAATCATTTTGGCTATGCTTAAAGTGGATCTGCTAGCAGCCAATACTCTTAGTTTTTCTACAGCTGAGGACTTCTCAATTTGACCTTCATTTCTAAATAATACTTTTACTGGAAATAGAATTTTAGGGTAGCAGATCTTTAAATACTAGAAAATGTGTCATAATTGACACCAGAAGACAAGGTAAAAATATTTCCAAGAACAGAGGACAAGCATGCACTTGGTGAGGTGAAAGACATCTCTTCCTTGTGCATTAGTTTCCAACGCTGCTGTTTAAATTGCCACAGTCTTATTGGCTTCACACAACATAAATTTATTACCCTGTAGTTCTGGGGGTCAGAAGTCTCACTGAGCTTATGTTAAGGTGTCAGTAGGGCTGTAATTCTTCTAGAGGCTCCAGAGGAGAGAACTGGATCCTCTGCTTCTTATCTTCCAGGTGCTCCCACATTTCTGGTTCCATGGCCCCTTCCTTCTTCAAACCACATCCCTCCCCATTGTTCCAGCTCCTCTCTGACTGCAAGCCTCCTCCTCTATTTTAAGGACCTTGGGGATTATATTTATTTAATCTGGATAACCAGGTTGCTTATTCTCAAAGTCCTTAACTTCCATCTGTCAAGTTCTTTTTTTACTATGTAAGGAAGAATCCTTATGATAAGGCTCCGATGACTGGAGGAACACCAGGGTTCTTGGTCTCACGCCAGTTTGGATAAAATGACACGGACATGCGTGGAGTGGTTTTAAGGAGAGAAAAGTTTAATACACAAGTATGAAGGAAGATGAAAACAGCTCCCCCCATACAGAGACAGAGGGACAGGTGATTCGAACAAAGGGAAAACCCCATGTGCTGCGGAAAAGTGGCTCCTTATATAAGGAGGCTGGAGAAGGTGGTGTCTGATTTGCATAGGGCTCAGGGGATTGGTATGACCAGGCATGTCGTTCAGGTAGCCTACAGAAAAAACTGGCCCTCCCACCCTAGCCTTTTAATATGCAAATGCAGGGCACCATAATGTTCTACACACATGGGGATATATGGGGACAGCCATGTTGCCAGGCATATGTGGGGACAAGGAAGAAGATGGTGGGAATCGCCATGTTTGGGTGAACCCAGTTTCTAACGGTGGGCATTTACATATGAAAGCTTGCCAGCCTGGATCTAAGAGCCAGTGTTTTCCTGCTAGACAAGAAATCTTTCTAGAGATTTCTTGACATAACAAAACCTTCACAAGCACCCCTTTTCCTCTCTATCTGCCTACATTAATTCCTTAATAACTCCTATAACACTTGGGTTCCGGAGACGAGGACATGGACATCTCTTGGGGTGGGGACATTATTCATCCCACCAACAATAAACATATTCCCCAAAATTGTCGTTCTCTAAAGTAAAATTTAAAAAATCACAAAGTATTTTTATGAATCAAGAGAGCTGGACAAAATCTTAGACTCAGGTTCCTGTAACTTGTGAGTTTTATCTGTTGGAGTGTGCTCACTCCACTGTTGCTAATGTAGATTTATTGATGTGTAGATAATTTTAGAGGATTTTTAAATTTTGTGACCCAATGTAAACAAAACAGTATCTGAGAAAGGTCTCAATCAAGTTATAGATTTATTTTGCCAAAGATAAGGCTTATGGCCTGTGACACAACATTAGGAGGCTCTGCAAACACGTGCCCAAGGTGGTTGGATTACACATTGGTTTTATACGCCTTAGGGAGACACAGAAATTCAGGCAAAGACATAAATCAATACATATCAGATACACATTAGTTTGTCCTGGAAAGGTGGGATATCTTGAAGCAGGGGCTTCCAGGTCATAGGTGGGTTCAAAGCTTTCCTGATGGGCCACTAGTTGAAAGAGTTAAACTCTGCCTAAAGAGTTGAATTCATCATAAAGAAATGCTTGAGTTTAGGTAATGGGGTGTGGAAGCCAAGATTCTTGTCACATAGATGAATCCTGTGGGTAGCAGATAAAGTAGATAGTGAATGTTGCTTATCAGACCTTTAAAAAAAGTCAGACTCTTTGGAAAAGACTTAGTAATGGGAGGAGTTTCTCTGCAGAATGCAAATTTCCCCCCACAACAGGCAGCTTTGCAGGGCCACTGCAGAATATGTCAAAGAAATATTTTTAGGATAAAATATTTAGATTTTCTTTAGGGGCTATTATCTGTCATGTTGGAGTATGGTATCTTATTGCTATAAAGCATCTGTTTTGTCAGTCCAAAGATCTCTGTAGTAGTGATAATGCTGGTCAGTTGTGTCTGAACTCCAAAGGGAGGAGAGCATAATGAGGCACATCTAAACCCACCTGCCAGTCATGGCCTAACCTAGTTTTTCAAATTTCTTTGAAGTTCTCTCTGCCAAAAGAGGAGTCCATTCACCTGGTTGGTGGCCTACAACTTAATTTTTGGTTTTAACACACAGAAAAAAAAATCATGGCATAAATCCAATCTAAAATAAATTGGTAAAGAAAAATTAAGTGCTTCCTGAATATTCCAAATGTCAAAGAAAATGAAATGATAAGAATTCAGATGAGAAATACCCCTCATACAAAAGAATAATGATTTTCTTTTTAACTATCTTAGTTTGGGTCCACCAGCAATGAGGATTCCTGTTTAGGCAGCAAATTTACACTGGGAGGAAAGGAGGAAAGTGAGGAAGGGAACAGAAGATGAATGGTAAAAGACACATCAACAACCCACCTGACTCAGGATAACTGAAGGTCAACCACATGTGAAAACATATACTAAATTCCTCTGGGCTATTCCACCTGAGAGATGAGGAAGCTGGGGTATGTATACACCTAATCCTGTCCTCACTGATTGTGAGCTGTCTCTCTTGTTCTCTTTCAAGCTGCTATAACAGATTCCTTGTCACTGTGTAATTCATAAATAACAGAAATTTATTTCCTCACACTTCTGGAGAATAGGAAATTTAAGATCAAGGCATAGGCAGGATAAGGTCTGCTTTCTCTGCTTTCAAGATGATGCCTGGAGGGTTGAGTCCTTCAAAGCAAGGAAGGCCATCTCTTATCATGACAGACAAGCAGAAGAGAGAGAGAGAGAGAGATCCCAGTCCCATAATCCCTGTTTATACTGGCATTAATGTATTCCACTAGAGGGCACCACACCCATGACCTAAACACACCCCAATAGGCCCCACCTGGCAATACCGTTACACTGAGAATTAACTTCACAACAGATTGATTCTAGAGGACACAGTCAAACCATAACAGTTTCATAAGAGATACACATTCCAGGCCATTTGACCAGCAATGCATGAAGACAGAGCTCTCTGCCCAAGACCGTAAAGGACATAAGACATATATATGGTCATTGGAAGTGAGCAGAGAGGTACAGCAAAGGGGAAAGCCCTACACTACAGATGGGGACTGCTACATTCATCATGGTACAGTTAACCCTTGAATAAATTGGGTTTGAAATTTGCAGACCCACTTATATTTTCTTCTTTGTGTGTCACCTGTGAGCAAGCTCTTAGTAAGTAGTAAACATATTTTCTAATTTTTATGGTTTTCTCAATAACATTTTTTCTTTAGCATACTTTATTGGAAGAATAGAGTATATAATATAAATAACTTTTAAAAACTGTTAATCAACTGTTTATTTTATCACTGAGTCTTCCAGTCAAAAGTAAGCTATTAGTTCTTTGTTAGGAAAGCAAAAGTTCTACACAGGTTTTCAACTGCACCAGTGGTCAGTGCCCCAACCTCCACGTTGTTCAGGGGTCAACTGCTCTTTCAATCTGTAGCTGCATCTCTCTGGAACAGGATTTTGGCATGTGGGTTGCAAGTAAAAGAATCCAGAAAATAATATCCCAAAGTATGCTGCATTGGTATGATGATTATATAAAACCAAAGGCATTGAGAAAGCAGCAAATGCACAAAAAGGCTTCTCCTAAATATCCCTTATCTGACTAAAAGCAGATTCACCAGAAGGAAACCAATTGTCAAGAAGATTCTTCCTGAGAATTTTTATATCAAGGAAGATTAACACAAAACAGGAATTAAAAATAGAAGAGACTGGAAGTTGATACTTTATCCAGGCAGGCTGTTACCTGTTCTTTTGAGGATGCACTTCTATTCTCATTTATGTTCTCTAGGTTGCCTACACTTCCCAATTCTATAGAAAGGAAATATAAACACCTGAATCTCATTGAGTTATCTGGGTAATCACCCTGCTGTGATATTCCACTGCACTTTAAGTGAATTTTGTTTGCCTTTTCTCTTATTAGTCTTTCTTATGTCAGTTTATTTTCAGCAAACATTTAGAGGACAAATGGAACTTTCTTCCTTTCTCCCAATATAAGCAAGTTCCCTTAAAATTCAGATGGCTTGCAAAGCAGCAGGAAGGTTTGTGCATGGGCTACAGCACTGTGATGTCTCCCCATAGTCAGGCATCAGTAAAATTTTGTGGAGCCCTAGGCTGCAGCCCACTGATGCTGATGTAGTTGGATCCACTTCCCCTGCTACTGAGCCAGGCTGGGACATTTTTGGCACATTAGAGATGTGAGATATAACGAGTGCAAATCGTGTCCAGTTTCATCTGGATCCAACTGATTTCTCCATGTACATGGGAAATTGCTTGATAAGAGATTGACTGTCTCTTTCCTAAAAATGGTAACAGGCAGGCTGGTGTCTGGGTCATGATGATGACCCCAGTCACTGATAAAATGTAAAAGAGGAAAGTGTCATTGATGGTGCATGGCAGGGACATGCTCTGTGCAGTGGCCGACCTCACTAAGAGAGATAAACTTTAGGAAAAGATACTCAATGGCAGAAAAGAAGGTAGACTATGAAGGTGCCCAAAACAAGAATAAGGTGCAGCGCATTTAGTCTCTGGGTATTAAAGAGACCTGTAGCTCTTGATAATGGTGGATGTGTGAGTGCTGCATGCACTGAGGAAACATGGTATCATCTCTGTGTATCTGTAGTAAATTGCTTGATCTTATAGTGGTAAGAACAATGGCATAATACCGTTACCTAATACTTACAAATATATATAGCATCATGTCAATAAATTTTATTTTTAATTTTTTTTTAGAAAGAAACAATGTTAAACTCACAGTAATGTTGCAAATGTAGCACAAAGTACCCCCTTGCCTAACCAGAATCATGTGAGAGTCCTTTGAAGACCTGAGAATAGTACCGTTTAACATTTTACTATGTATTTCCTGCAAACAAGAATATTCTCCTAAATAATCCCCATACACCAATGAAACACATTACTCCTTCGACTCCTGAGGAATATTTCAAATTGTCAAAAAATGCCTAAAAAATATTTCTCATAACAAAATAGTCCAAAGTAGAACACATCACTGCAGACAAATTTGTGCTACCCTGGTCTTTCCTGGTACACCTGGGGACACTGAGCTGGTGCTGAGTTACTGAGATGAACCAGCCCTGCAGCTGTGCCCAGCCTGCCTTGCCCCTTGCTAATTTGCATGTTCCCAGAGCACATCCTCCCGCCCTGAAGACTTATTAATGCGCTGGTCACACTTCATGCAGGAGTCAGACCCAGTCAGGACACAGCATGGACATGAGGGTCCCCGCTCAGCTCCTGGGGCTCCTGCTGCTCTGGTTCCCAGGTAAGGAAGGAGAACCCTAGCAGTTTACTCAGCCCAGTGTGTTCCGTACAGCCTGGCTCTTGAGGGAAGTTCTCTTACAACATGATTAATTGTATGGACATTTGTGTTTGTATTTCCAATCTCAGGTGCCAGATGTGACATCCAGATGACCCAGTCTCCATCCTCCCTGTCTGCATCTGTAGGAGACAGAGTCACCATCACTTGCCGGGCCAGTCAGGGCATTAGCAGTTATTTAGCCTGGTATCAGCAAAAACCAGGGAAAGCCCCTAAGCTCCTCATCTATTATGCATCCAGTTTGCAAAGTGGGGTCCCATCAAGGTTCAGCGGCAGTGGATCTGGGACGGATTACACTCTCACCATCAGCAGCCTGCAGCCTGAAGATTTTGCAACTTATTACTGTCAGCAGTATAACAGTGACCCTCCCACAGTGTTACACACCCAAACAAAAACCCCCAGGGAAAGAGATGTGTGAGGCTGGGCTGCCCCAGCTGCTCCTCCTGATGTCTCCAACGGCTAAGAGTGTTCCTCAGATGCAGCCACACTCTGATGGTGTTGGTAGAGGGGGATGTGAAGTCACCTCTGCATCCCAATTTCTTTTTCTTTCTCAGCACCAGGTGCACAGACATAACAGTTCCTCTCCTGATTTAAAAAAGGCAGGGATCATGACACCTGAGGAGTCTAGTTTATGGCTTCACTTGGAATTCAAGTAACAGAGAAGAAGCCACTATAGATATTCTAAGCAGGAATTGTCTTGATACAGAGAAATAGAGTATAAACTATGGAAGTCTAAATAAAAATATAGAGATGAATCTCAAATTTCATGTTTTATTTGCTAAGAAATATTTGCTAAATGGGGCATACAGAAAAACTCAATGGTCTTCAATATGTTGAAAGAACAAAGAGAAGCTTAGAGTTTCATGAAAAAAGGAAAATGTTACCTATTGCTCTTTGAGAAAGTTTATTGGCTCCAGAAAGTTTTGGGAGCTGGCAAGCTCAGAATGGTAAGCACTGATGGACAAACTGAATCCTAGAATTATGTTAAATTATTCAGAAGTTGGGGGTGAATTTGATTTCAGGTTACAAGAGGCCAAAGCAGTGAAGCTTGCAGAGAATCTTGTTACTGAAATGCCAGGGATTTGGTGTAGATCCTGCTGCTCACCACATGTAAAACCAATCACTAAGACAACAAGTATTGCCAAGAAACAGGCTTTAATCAGGTGCTGTAGCTGTGGAAATGGGACCCCATTCTCAAATGTATCTCCCTGACAAACTAAAATTAGGGGGTTATATAGCAGGGAAGAAATGTGGGCAAACAGGAATTAGGGAGGGGTAATGAAGTTAATTTTGTCAACAGGAAGCAGAAGGTCAGTGAGGCAATCACAATGTGTGAAGGGTCTGACGTCTCACTGTCCTGATTCAGTGATATGTAAGTTTCAGCTCTCTGATAGTATCTGGAGGCCTCTTGGTGGGTTTCCTGAAAAAAGAACTCAGATAAGACAAATGTAACTATCTTGAGTTTTAAGACTGGGGAAGTCAATTTCTATGTTTATTCAAAAAACCATAAACATTACTTCCATGGGATAATAGGGCCTATTTCAATTGCATTCTTCAGACAATATTTTACACCCTGAGTGTCTTTCCCTTCTGGTTTCTTGGCTCTGTTGGGTATGTCAAGAATGACCCAATTCCTACAATTAACGTTCACACTGTAACCTTTCAAAGCCAAGGATATAGTAGTCATGAAAGCTGATATTAGAAGCAGGATTCTCTGGTGCTCCCTCAGAAAACAGAATCCATCTGCCCCTAAAGTATGGGCTATCTAACCATGTGGTCCTCAGTCCTGTCTGGAAGCTTAGGGGTGGGGGTGCTGATGCTCTCAGCTTCCTACAACATCTTTTCAGGTGTTTCTCCAGTCCTCATCCCTGTCCCTGTGTCTGTCTTAGGTACCAATGGAGAATATTGAGTCATCCTTTTCTGACTTCCAAATCTCATGGAAGGACCTCTTATTGGGCAACTCTATAGGACAAAAGAGAGGCAAAAAGGGATATTTATGTAAGTTAAAATGAATTTTCTCCCATGAGGCCATTTAAGTATATTATATTTAAAGCCATGTGTTGAAAACACATCCAGCTTCAGTTTCTTATTAATGCAAATTTACATTTGCAAATATTTTCAATACTGTAAGTTGAAATCATAGTTATTTGTCCATGGAATGATAAAACACCTCTATAATTAAATGGAGTGAACATTTTCTTAAAAATTTGTACTCACTGAAATAAAGGAATATATTTAAAATGTGTGAAGCTATGTTAGAAATTATTGGACTTAAACTCAACTGTGCAGTTTGGTTTGGGATGTTGTTCACTCTTGTGACCTGCCAGAAGAATCTTGAGTCATGGGTAGTCACTGCTGTTCAGCCTTGTCCTAAGACAATTAATATGTATAGGCTGAAGACAAGCTCAGTGCCATGCAGAGAAACCACTTACCTGAGCCCTTCCTTGATCAGCCAGATGATTGTGAACATGAGCATCCATGAATATGAAAACAAATGTTTACTGTTATCAGTCACTGAGTTGTGTATTTAGCCAGTTACCAATCATTAACGCATAAAAGCTTACTGATACAGTATTTACGCCTCTACCTATATATACACACATGTATTTTTTCTTAAATTGGTGGTATAAATGTGAATATTTAGTAATCAAATTATAGTTATTAAAAGAAAATTAATGACAAAATTAAAACTAATATTTCAATAAAAAATTAAAATATACCTTATTTGTGGAAAAATGTGCATAAATGTATTTAAGATATGTACAAGTAAATATATATTTATTTGTTAAAATGGCTACAAATATATATAGTATTTATGTTTAATTATGTTTCTTCTATTATATATGCAATATAAGCCTATTTGTAAAATTATTATCTACATTGAATACATTTAAATAATTTTGTTACATTCCATAAAAAATTGTATTCTGGACCACAAATAGTTCATACTCTTGCTACAGAAAATTTATTGGTAGCCTTTATTTTTAAAACTCTACCAAATGGTTGTCCTTACACGAAAATATTTTTCCAACCCAATAGAGCTCCAAGGGTAGGACTAGAAGAAATTTTGACTAACGTTGAATATTAACCATTGCATCCTATGAAAATCTCCATTATGTTCATGCCCACAATGATGATATGCCAAATAGAGTCCTCACAACAATGGATGCTGGATGGAGTCACATCAGTGCCATTGTCAAGGAAGCCCTGGAAATGTAAAAATCCTAACCGTGGGTAAACTGTAAGGTTACATCTGATGATCCCATTGCAAAGACAAGAGGATTTTAATAATATTGGCTGTTGGTTTTGACAGATCATCAGGCCTTAAAAGAAACACAACAGGATGATTGCAGACAAAGGCATTCTGGAAGAGCTATGACGAGATGTTTCAAAAATGAGCCACAATCCAAAAAAATGCTTTCCAAGTGAGTATTAATCAAAATGCCATTAATGAGCAGGGGGCTTTTAATAATGAGGATGATTGAACACATGGACTTCAGTCAGTCACCTTTCCCAGCTTTCCCGGGGAGTATCATGAACCAATGTTATGGAGGTCCCTGTGGGGACTCAATAATATGACTTTCAACTAACTGAGACCTACAGGGTACCGGCTTTTCTGAACATCTAATTTGTCAAGAAGAACCCCTAACATTGTATGATACATCAGGGCTCAGACTAACAGCTGGTATTAGGTGATACTAGTGGACCTCATGTAACATAAGGAAAGCACTGGTTATTTTCCTATATATGAATTTGCCATTCTTATCGGTTATGTTTCTGCATAAAATATTATTCGAGGATTTTCCAAGTGCTTTCATCAGAATCAGGAAATTCTTCCATAAAATGGCTTTGGATCAAGCAAGTTATTTACCTCAAAAAAGAAGAGCGAAGTGTAGCTTATGATCTTGTCTTGTGCACAGGTGCAACTTTCCCTATAGACAGGGAAAAACCCATTATTAGTCAAGCAAAGTTGTCACACAAACCCTTGTGCTGTTGAATTACTGTACGATCAGAAGTGGTGGAGGCTCTGAAACACTAACCGTGATGGGTGCGTTTACTCCCTTAAACAGAATATATATATCTTGAAAATGAGCTGTAGACTTACCATTGTTAATGCCAACTGAACAGCTTGAAATACTCTATTTCTGTTTTCTCAGGGCTGTGGTTTTCTGGTTGATGGTTCTTTTTTTTTTTTTTAAGACGGACTCTTGCTCTGCTGCCAGGCTGGAGTGCAATGGCGCCATCTCGGCTTCACTGTAACCTCTGCCTCCCAGGTTTAAGCTATTCTTCTGCCTCAGCCTCCCGAGTAGCTGGGACTACAGGTGGTACACCACCTGTAGCCCAGCTAATTTTTGTATTTTTACTACAGACGGGGTTTCAACATGTGGGCCAGGATGGTCTTGATCTCTTGACCTCATGATCTGCCTGCCTCTGCCTCCCAAACTGCTGGGATTACAGGCGTGAGCCACCACGCCTGGCCTGGTTGATGGTTCTTAATCCAAAGAGTTGACATGACAATTATTCCATGAAATTGGAAGAAATGATATGATAAGCATGTGACCATTTAGACTTAATACAATACTGGATAAGTTGTCAACACAGGGCTTTAGGGTGTGTGCTGGGCGCATAGATGTAGACAATATAAAGCAAGAGCAAATGGAATTGATTTTACATATTTTAGAGAAGAAGTACAGAAAATATGGACCCTAGGGGACCCTCTGGAATGTTTCTATTTATTGCCATTTCCACTGGTAAAACTCAGAGAAGACGTCAACAGTCATCAGGATGAAGTTCTAGGGATCACAGTCATGTGAAGCATTCCCTGCACTTGGATCGCCAGTGAGGCAAAGGAAAGATGAAACGCATAGTGGGATATGGAGGTGGAAACATTCCTGGTCAGCTTAAACGTGGGAAAGTGTATTTATTTTTTCTCTTTAGATTTATCACTGAATCAGTTGGATCTGAGAAAAGCGATTATAACTGGTTAGGTAGAAGGGTGTTTATTATCATGAATGAAATGGATTGAAAACATTTGGAGAAACCAGTGGCAGCTTAGGGAACTCCAAGTACTCCCTTTGCTATTCCCTCCCCCTGCCCACCCCGTGTTTTCCACAGTGAAGGAAGATACTCTCATTTTGATAGAAACATGGCAAGTGAAGATACTGTGCCCACAAGACTGGGCTGCCTGGCTGTGACCCCGACCAGGAAATTGAGTACATTTGAGTGAGATCAGGCACTTCCCCTCCCTCATCTCAATCCAAAAGCACTCTGTAGTAACACATCTGATAGGCATTCTTCACCACATATGGGACTTAGGAAGCCAAGGACATGAGGAATAGCCTTTCCAGACTCTACCATTGAGAAATTATTGCCAGAAACTAGAGAATAAAATAAATACGAAAGAAGCTGGTGACAATAACAAAATAAGTCATTCATATATGTATGTTAAATAATTTAGTTTTTTCAATACACCCTTTCTTTAAAAAAATCAAAGTGCTATTTTTAGCCACCTTTATAATATAGACCACATATTAAATAATATGTACACAGATTAATGGCTCATGAGAGAAGATCATTTTTTCCTGGATGGTGTTGGGCTGAACAGATTGGAGATTCCCCACATTTTGGGGAGCACAATGCTACATTGGTAGCATGATGTTCTTTGTAAAGAAAATATTTATGTTAGATTGTAGCCTGTTGTAGTTGATACTAGTAATGCCTGGAAATTCAAATGTAGAAAGATGTGTATTTACGATAGAAAGCCACAGGATGGACTTGGGCAGAAATAAACCCTGTAGCCTTGAATCTATGTGAGACTGACATGAAGATGTAATCAACTCAGGCAGGTCTGCAGAGAAAGGGGTCAGTTTTCTAGTAGTTGATAGCAGAGCGGCTGTCCTTCTGGGGGCAGTAGTGAGAAGAGCTGCTCTCTTTTCTGCAGGAGACAGCTTGAATGTGGAGTCTCAGGCAGCAGGAGCTCCTCCCCAGCCTGCGCCAGCAGTGCCATTCTTGGAATTGTTCTAGAGGCTTTGCCAGGAGCACGTTCCTTAAGGCTTTTCAACAATTTGTAAGGAATTTAATATCTCTAGTAAATCCTTTTATGCTTCATGGATTTGACATTTGCAACAGGGAATATACACAGTCCACAGTGACTTCATTCACTGCCTCCTGTTTTTCTTGCTAAATATAATGCTTTTCAGGTGGACCTGCCAGAGGAAGCCAATGCGAGCAACAATCCATGTCATCAAAAATGCAAGACAAATAAGCTCGGGAAAGTCACTGGGTTCTCACATAGCTGCACTGTCCC
Source organism: Gorilla gorilla gorilla (assembly GCF_029281585.2). Taxonomy (NCBI): domain Eukaryota; kingdom Metazoa; phylum Chordata; class Mammalia; order Primates; family Hominidae; genus Gorilla; species Gorilla gorilla. The sequence continues at coordinate 51,727,933 of NC_073236.2, forward strand.
CCGGTACAAAATGGGAGAGTGTAAAACTCTTAGCTCCACTATCAGAGAGATGGTGAAGTGTGACCTTCTCAGTAAGTAAGTCAGTATGTATAGACATTTAAATACTAACACCTTTAACACCAAAATACAGGCAAAGGTAGAAAAGAAGATAAATTGGACTTCATAAAAATTTAAAATGGGCATCAAAAGACATAATCAACACAGTGAAAATGCAACATGTGGAATAGAAAAAAATATTTTTAAGTCATATCTGATAAGGGGTTAATAATATCTACTATACAAAAATAAGTTCTACATGTCAACAGTACAAATAAAATAACTGATTAAAAATGAGAAAAGTACATGAATAGACATTTCCCTAAAGAAGATTCTTTAGAGATAATTAGATAACTAGAATAAGAAAAGATGCTCAATGTTATTAATCCTTAGAAAAATAAAAACAAACCCCACTTTACACATATTAGGATTTTTTTTCCAACAGAAAATGACCAGTCTTGGTGAGAATTTAGGGAACTGGAACTCCTGTGGACACTGTCGTGGTGATGTAAATGGCCCACCTGCTGTGGGAAACCAGATGGCAATTCCTCAAAGAAATACAAATAGAAATACTATGTAACTCAGCAATTACATTTTTGGACTCATACCCAAGTAATTGAAGATATTAACTTGAGGACATATTTGTATACCCACATTCAGAACCGAATTGTTCATAATAGCCAAAAGGTAGACGCAACTCAAATGTTCACAAAGGAAGGAATTGGTAATCCATATGTGGTATATACATACAAAAGCACATTACTGAGGGAAATTCTGACACACGCTACAACATGGATGAAACTAGAGGACACTACACTAAGTGAAATAACTCAGTCTCAAAAATACCGAGTTATGATTTCACTTTGGTATTTGCAGAAAAGTTTCCATTTAGTCATCAATCAACCCAGTCTCCTTCCCTTTCTTGAAGTAGTTTTCAGGAATAGCTGTAGAATGTTCTGGAAATGTAGCATTCTGAGATAGGACAAGATTGGCCAAAATATCCTGGGCTCTGTTTCTGTCCCTACTAGAAAGAGGAATTCCCTCAACACTCTAGCCCAGTGTGTCATGTGATTCTAAGACATAAAACCCAGGGTGGACTGCATTCCTGGGTCCCTCAGCTGCAGTCCTTGTCAGGTATGCATGGTCTAGAGTCAATCAGGCCCTGACAGCTTTGTGCTCTCTCATGCTGACTCTCTGTAAGTAGTAATCCACTTCAGGTAACTGGTTATGCATGGGTGTTCTGTCTCACTAGATTTGGGTAAGTTGGTGACCAATGCACAGCAAACCTTCTTGGCAAAATTGGTGCAGTGAGAAGGTTTGATTTGAGAGAACCATGGCTTATGGTGAAGTTGGAGGAACAATACTCTCCAGTACCTGGCCCAGGACAGAGATATCAGCCTGGGGATGCAAGGGCTGGACATGCAGATGGATGTTTAATGAGGAGGGAGGATAAACAGGACATTTGTCCTCCTCCCATTAATATGGATCAGCTGGCTGACTGAATTGAGACATAGAGAAAAGAATGTGGAAATAGGAATGGGGTACACAATTTTCTAGTTGTTAGACAGTTGCATGATTGCTCATTCCTGAGGCAAGAGAGCTCAAGACATGGGTAATCAGATGGACCCTGAGTCACCCAAGATGACACAAGAAAGATAATCTCAATGGTCCCTGAAGCATCTGATAAGGAACCAGAATGAACAACAATGGCCATCACAGAAAAGGAGGCTCACTCTCTATAAAAGAGACATGGAAAAACACCAGGGAAGTCTTATGCAGCCTGGTCGGTGTGTTTGTTTGGTTAAGCCACATTGCAGACCCAAATGTCTGTCTGAATGGCACAGTTAGGAATAGGGCCAAGGTCTCCACCAGAGGCTACCAGCCCTATATTCCTCTCAAGATAAAAGGTAAAAAAAAAAAAAAAGAATTCAGACTATTCTGGGATTTTTGTATGCTGCAATCCACCTGACAATATTACCAGGTCCTCCCTGGAAAAAATTAAACTGAAGACATCAGAAGGTGTCAGGACAAATGAGGACCCCATGGTGAGTATGTGCTTGTGTGCTGATCTGCATGTGGACCATACCCTTTGGGCCATGTTGGGTGCTGGTGACCATGGTTCTCACTGCAGAATGCAATAGAGGTACTGACATTTTGCTGCTGTGCCACAAAGCATCACTGCTGCCTGAGGGGCTATCTGCACTCATAGCTAAGTATTCAAGGCACGACAGTGGGGCATATCCACTCCTGCCTGCCACCTAAGTTTCCCGTGTCCCAGAGTGTTGTTCACAAAGCAGGACTGCATATTCAATGAAGATCGGAACACTACCTAGTAAATTTCATAGTTGCTACAAAAAGATTAAAATGTCACAAAGCCTGGTGTCACAATGGAACAACTCAGTTTGGCAGACCAATGATGGATTGTTGAAGGCTGAATGCCAAGGCCACCTGAAAAAGAAACCAAGGAGGTATCCCAGGTATATTTAATCATTGCTGGTCCTGGTGGCATCCACTAATAAGATAGAGACCCAGAAGCTAGTAGGTATTTTTGGGTACTGGGGACAGTAGAAACCTTACCTGGGTGTTCTTTTGGTCATGTTAGTCAAAATCACCCTTGGAATCTGTTCAACAAGGCATGACTGAGGCACTTCTTTAAGACCTTCAGAGGCTGCTTGCTCAATGGAAATCCAGGTGTCCACTATTTCTATATATGCTGACTGGAGCCTGTGGCAACAGAAGCCACCAGTTGTGCCTCTTTTGAATGGCAACTTCTTGCTTGCTGTAGGAAACTGATAGGGGCTGATTATCTCATAGCTAGAGCATCAGGGATGACGCTGCTACCTTAACTACCCATTCTCACTTTGGTGCCTACAAACACAATCAATAAAACTGGACAGGCCCAACAGATCCAAATTATTAAATGGAACTGGTACAGTCAGAATTCGCCCTAACCCAGTTCCCACAGGATCCATGTGCAAATGGATGAATGCCCATAAACAAATAGCAAGCTTCCTAGAAGGGAATAAATGACCCATAGGGGACAATTTTGTTTTTCCTTTGGCCACAATGAGCCAACGATTCAGAGACATGCCTATGTCAGTATGGCATGGGGCCCTGATGATTGTACAAAATACATGCCAGTGGGTCCACTGGGTGTGGCCACCATCCAGCTAGGGGATGGCATCTTTTGACTGACACTGAACATGGACATTCTGCCCAATGGGCCAAACTTCATGCAATGATAGTAGCCATGCAGGCTGCCCCCAACACTATATTTTGCTCCATTTCCACTAAATCATGGGCCATTGCCAACAACCCAGCCATCTGGTCAGGAAAATAGCAACTGAGTGGCAGAACTATTAAATGATCCCCTGATAGGGAAAAGGACTATGGCCATAGCTTGCTTCCAGGACAGCTAAATGTATGTCACTCAGTTAGATGCTGGGGCTACCATGGTGACCTTTGAAAGGAATTTATGTCATGTTTTTGGATACCCCATGAGACTTCACTCTGACCAAGAAACAACCGCCCAATCCGCATGACAATGGGCACATTCTTGAGGAACCCAACGGAGACTTTCCACGCAATTACCAACACCCAATACTACCTGCTGTGCCTGGATAAACACCTCAGGTATTCTAGAAATACAAGTAGAGGTGATCCTAAAGCAGGCCCACTGGCTGCAGAGAATAGGGCATCTGAAAGATCCCCCTTTCACTTCTTAACATCTTAGTCACTGCTTTGGGGAGTCTTACCCTCCTGCCAGTGTGTGTGCAAAAGATTACGTAGGTGCTGAGGAAGAGACTGCAGGCAAAACTGTTTCAGTAGAATAAAGAAAATAGTTAGAATAAGAATAGTCATAACACAAATTAGATATAGAGATGATCATGGACAATTATCAATCATTATTATAAACATTATTAATCATTAGCTTTTAATATTACTCTTTGTTGCATTACTAATATAACCTAGGAATAACCGAAGAGTATAGTGTCAGGTACTGAAGGGACATTGCTAGAAGTGACCTAGAAGGCAAGAGGTGAGCCCTCTGTCACACCTGCATAAAGGCCACTTGAGGTCTCCTTGGTCAAGCAGTAATGCCAGTGTCTAGGAAGACACCCTTTACTTAGCAGACCGCGAAAGGGAGTCTCCTTTCCTTGGAGGAGTCAGGGAACACTCTGCTCCCCCAGCTTCTTGTGGAAGGCTGGATATTATCCAGGCCTGCCCACAGTCATCCGGAGGCCTAAACCCTTCCCTGTGGTGCTGTGCCTCAATGGTCACACTCCTTGTCCACATTCATGTTCCTCCCATACTCCGGGTTCCTCTTTGACGTTCGTAGTAGGTAGCGGTAGAAGAAATACTGAAAGTCTTAAAGTCTTTGATCTTTCTTATAAGTGCGTAGAAGAAAATGCTGACGTATGCTGTCTTCTCTCTCTCTGCTTCGGCTACCTAAAAGGGAAGGGCCTCCTGTCCTATGATCACGTGACTTGCTTCACCTTATCAATCACTTGGAAGATCCACCCTCCTTACCCTGCCCCCCTTGTCTTGTATGTAATAAATATTAGTGTGCCCAGCCGTCCAGAGCCACTACCAGTCTCCACGTCTTGATGGTAGTGGTCCCCCAGGCCAAGCTGCTTTCTCTTTATCTCTTTGTCTTGTGTCTTTCTTTATTACAATCTCTCATCTCCGCACATGGGGAGAACCCCCACTAAGCCCCACAGGGCTGGACCCTACACCAGTGGTACTAGCTTTTCGTGGCCCAGTGAAATGTACTCTCACTATGGCTTCATAATCTGCATTGAAGTTGTGTTAGTCAAGGTGCTTCATCAATCTGAAAAGATAAACTTCTGCCTCCAGTTCAAGGGAAGTTGGTGGGCATATGAAATATGCTAGCTTTGCTAAGGGGGATGTCTAGGTGGTGGGGTAATTGCAAGACAGCTCTCCAATGACCCTGGACTGACTTAGTTCTCTCCACTTTCTTGCTTATTTTATGAGTTCTCAAGAATAATTGTAGAATTTGCTGGAATTGTAACATCCTGAGATGGAGAGGAACTGAGCAGAACAACCTACCTGTGCTCTATACCAGTTTCCCATAGAATAGGATGTCCGTTAGCACTTTAGCCCTGTGTGTCTTCTTAGCTCAGGATATAAAACCCTGAGTGGCTGCTTTCCTGGATTCCTGAGCTGTGGTGCATGTGGGGTACACATAGTCAACTCCATCAGCTCCACATGGCTTTCCTGTGCCTTGAGGGACTGACCCATAATAAGTCCAAGACTTTTGTGTTCCCTTGCTGCTTATCTGTAAATAATAAACCCACTTCATGTAACTTGCTGTGTGGGGGTGTTGTGTTCCCCACACTCAAGTATGTTGGTAACCAGTGCAGAGTGAACCTGCTTCAAATATGTCAATGACATAGAGACAGAACTGGAATGGAGGTTGCTGGCGGTAGGGATAGAGGAAATGGGGGGGAGTATTGTTTAAAGGATATAGATATTAATTTTATTCAGATGAAAATGGTTCTGGATTTAGTATCAGTAATAATAACAGAGCAATGTGAATATATTTAATGGCATTGCACTACACTCTTAGAAATGGTTAAGATAGACAATATCATGTTCTCTGTATTACTATAGCTAAAAAATTGACATCTTTATTATAGTATTGTTAGCTCAGAAGACATTGCTTTGTTTTCTAATTTTCTGAGCAAATGTTCATACATAATCACTTTGTGATGCTATTTTTCACACATTTTAACAAATTGTGTGTGTGTGTGTGTGTGTGTGTGTGTGTGTGTGTGTGTGTGTGTGTTTTGTAGACATGGGGTCTCCCTGTGTTGCCCAGGCTGGCATCAAATTCTTGGCCTTATATGGTCCTTTCTCCTCGGTCTCTCAAAGTGCCCAGGGGCTACTAAGTGTCTGAAATCTTCTCAGGGGAACAGGCTGGGGGACATCTCTGAATTCGCATCCCCTCTGCCTGAAATCCCCTTCCCACCTCCTCTATGGGCACCTCTAGTGTATCTTGTGGGCATCACTGCCTGGAGCATGTCAGGATGTTTTCTCCCATCTCCTACTCTGAATTCATGATGCAAATTCATCCTCACTTCAGACACGGGCTGGCCACGCCTTGTGTCTCTTACCTGCATGCCCCGGCACGTTGCTGAACCCATAGTTCTGACCCCACTCTACGAATCTTTGTGGAAGGGTCATGGTTGGCAAGTTGTGGTTATTGGAGACCAGAAAGTAAAATGGCAACTATTGAGAAGCTTGTGCATGGGGCAGACATAGGCCATTGTCAACAGAGTCCCAGCAGCTGGTGAGCCATGAAAGCTGGGCAGAGAGATCCCACATCACCCCAGTCAGAGGGGAAGCTGGGAATGAGCCATGGAGGGGCTTCATCCTGTGACAATGCAGTCTCTGAGCCATATGTGCTGCTTTGTTTGACAGAAATGACCAGAGGAGGACTTGTCTATGCTGAGCTCTGGAAACAAAACGTCCCTCCATTCAGGGCCCAGACCCACTATCCATTTCCTGGGCATCTGCTGTTCTGTGATTCCGTAGACCCCCCTCAGGTCACTCATGATCCTCAGCAATGGGCAGTTCACTTCTCTCAGCCCAGGGGGAACATGGAAGAGGGTCCTGAGCTTTATGACCCTCAGGCCCTGGAGTGAGGAGGGCCATGAGCTGGTGCACCCAGTGCTCATTTTCAATGTTCATGTTAAATTTATTAAAGTTTAAAACTATACCTTATACTAGCAACCAAAGTTATATCTCTTTATATATAAACATGCACCACATATTTATTCATAAGTACATAGTATATACAAATATATAAATACAACTTATTTCTTAAATATGTATTCAATATGTAAAGTTCACAATAGAAATTCATATTACAGATACATATAATTTTAGGCTTATTTGTGTAGCGTGTGTTTCTTTTCTTACCAAGCAGAATAGAGTCTGGCTGAGTAAAGACTTTAAGGACATTTGCTGACTGTCCGTTTTTGGCTCCAGCAGGGTTCCAGTCATTCAGCACCAGGGAGGGCAGAGCTGACAGCAGCCAGCCCAGGAACCTAGCACCAGCCCTAAGGTCTGGGTCTCTGAGACTTTTACTCTTGCCAGGCTGGGGGATATATGCTTAATGCAGCTCCCCTGAATTTGTGAGCAGTTTCCTTCCCTGAAGCCCCTGCCAGGCAGCCCTGTGGCCAGGGCCTGTGGTTCCTCCCAGATTCTCAGCCCTGTGGCTCAGGAGAGCAGCTGCTTCCTCCACAGCCCAGGGCCAGTGCCTGGCAGCTCTCAGGCACTGCCAGCCTGACCTTAGCCCTGGGCTAAGGACCCTATTCCAAATGTCTCCTCATTTATTGCAGTATCTGAAAGTCTGTCTTGTTCTTAAACTCGAAGTCCACACTTCCACAATTGCTAAAGCTAGCATTTGCCATCTGAAAATTTAGAAATGTGAATTCATTGTCACTCTCAGAAACTGCCCTCTTCAAACTCTACCAGACAGAGTTGCCCATATGTTCTCTTCTCTCCACACAACTTTACTTAGAATTATAGTGAAATGTAACATGTGGTAAATAAAGCTCTTACCTCCTGTACAGAAACCATCCTCTTCTCCTTTGGTGCCTAGGGCACGAGCTCTAGCCTGCTGGGCATGGTGAGGACAGTGAGCCTCTCCCAGCCCGGGACAGGAGCAGGGATTAAGGCACATGTGATTAGCTCCACAATGCAATGTCAGGGGAGTGAAGGAGGGGCAGGGACTCTGGGTAGAATTTGATCCTTCATAAGAAGATGGAAGGTGAAGAGCTTTGCTTCACCTTCTAAAATGAATGACTTTATTTTAGATTTGGGAGCTGGGACACATGTTTCATTGCTCTGACACCTTCCACATCTCCTCTTTCTCTTACAATAGCTCTGACTCAGTCTGTCCCTCTCAGATTGTGTCCTGAAAATCTAATTTTCCCTCCTAATATGAAAACAAACTAACAAAACCCTCTTCCTCCTATCATGTGCTGTGAGTTCTGACCCCTAAACTCTGTGATACCCAGATCGTATAAGAGATAATCATGGGATTTTCCCAAGAGAATTTCTAGCTAAAAAGAATTTTTGTACGAGCTCTTCTCTCAGAAAAAATTTTCTCTGTCTCTTGTCTGACACCAGATAACAAGGTGGAAATATTTCCAAGAACAGAGGACAAGCATGCTCTCAGTGAGCTGAAAGACATCTCTTCCCCTTGCATTAGTTTCCAATGCTGCTGTTTAAATTGCCACAGTCTTATTGGCTTCACACAACGTAAATGTATTACCCTGTAGTTCTGGAGGTCAGAAGTCTCACTGAGCTAATGCTAAGGTGTCAGCAGGGCTGTAATCCTTCTGGAGGCTCCAGAGGAGAGAACTGGATTCTCTGCTTCTTATCTTCAATGTGCTCCCATATTTCTGGTTCCATGGCCCCTTCCTTCCTCAAACAACATCCGTCCCCATTGTCCCAGCTCCTCTCTGACTGCAATCCTCCTCCTCTATTTTAAGGACCTTTGTGATTGTATTGATTTCATCTGGATAACCAGGAAGCTTATTCTCAAAGTCCTTAACTTACATCTATCAAGGTCATTTTTTGCTATCTATCATAAGGTAGAATCCTTATGATATGGCTCCAATGACTGGAGGAACACCAGGGTTCTTGCTGTCTCACACTGCTTTCGATAAAATGCCACAGAAAGATGTGGAGTGGTTTTAAGGAGAGAAAAGTTTAATACGTAAGAAGGAAGGAAGAATAAAACAGCTAAACAGCTACCCTGTACAGAGACAGAAGGACAGGGGATTCCAACAAAGAGAAAACTCCATCTGTGGTGGAAAAGTGGCTGCTTATATGAGGAGAATGAAGGAGGTGGTGTCTGATTTGCAAAGGGCTCAAGGGATTGGTTTGACCAGGCATGTTATTCACATAGCCTGAGCAAAAACTGGCCCTCCCACCCTAGCCTTTCAATATGCACATGTAGGGCATCATAATGTTCTACGCACATGGGGATATGTGGGGGCAGCCATGTTGCCAGGCACATGTAGGGGCAAGGAAGAAGAAGGTAGGAATAGCCATGTTAGGGTGGACCCAGTTTCTAATGGCCTTCATTTGCATATCAAATCTTGCCAGCCTGGCTCTAAGAGCCGGAGCTTTCCTATTAGACAAGAAACATGTCTGGAGTTGCTTTAAAAGAAACAAAATCTTACCAAGGATGCCTTTTCCTCTCTATCTGCCTAAAATAATTTCTTAATAACTCCTATAAAACTTGGGTTCCAGAGACGAGGACCTGGATATCTTTTGGGGTGGGGACATTATTCATTCCACCAAAAATTAATATATTCTCCAAAATTGTCCTTCCTTAAAGTAAAATTTAAAAAATAACAAAGTATTTTTATGAAGCAAGAGAGCGGTACAAAATCTGAGACTTAGAGTCTGACTTATAAATCCTCTAACTTGTGAGTTTTACCTGTTGGGGTATGCTCACTCCACTCCTTTATCTCACTCCTTTATCTCACTCCTTTATCTGCTTAAAAGCAGCTTCTCCAGAAGGAAACTGATTGTCAAGAAAATTCTTCCTGGGAAATTTTATATCAGGGAAGATTAATACAAAATAGGAATCAAAAATAGAAGAGATTAGAAGTTGATGCTTTATCCAGACAGGCTATTACCTGTTCTTTTGAGGATGCACTTCTATCCTCATCTATTCTCTCCAGGTTGCCTACACTTCCCACTTACCTCTTCGCTAGAAAGGAAGTATGAACAACTGGATCTCATTGAGTTATCTGAGTAATCACACCGCTATGATATCCCACTGCACTTTAAGTGAATTTTGCTTGCCTTTTCTCTTATTAGTCTTTCTTTTGTCAGTTCATTTTCAGCAAACGTTTAGAGGACAAATGGAGCTTTCTTCCTTTCTCCCAATATAAGCAAGTTCTCTTAAAATTCAGGTGGCTTACAAAGCAGCAGGAAGGTTTGTGCATGGGCTACAGCACTGTGATTTGTCTCCCCTAGTCAGGCATCAGTAAAATTTTGTGGAGTCCTAGGCTGCAGCCCACTGATGCTGATGTAGTTGGATCCACTTCCCCTGCTACTAAGCCAGGCTGGGACATTTTGGCACAGTAGAGATGTGAGATATAATGGGTGCAAATCCATGTCCAGTTTCATCTGGATCCAGCTGATTTCTCCATGTAAGTTGGCAATTGCTTGATAAGGGATTGTCTCTTTCCTAAAGATGTTAACATGGAGGCTGGTGTCTGGGTCAGGATGATTTCCCTGATAAAACGTAAAAGAAGAAAGTGGCATTGTTGGTGCATGACAGGGACATGCTCCATGCAGTGGTCACCCTCAATAAGAGAGAAGAACTTTGGAAAGTAATACTCAATGACAGAAAAGAAGGTAGACAATGAAGGTGCCCAAAACAAGAATAAGGTGAAGTGAATTTAGTCTCTGGGTATTAAAAAGACCTGTAGCTCTTGATAATGGTGGATGTGTGAGTGCTGCATGCATTGAGGAAACACGGTATCATCTCTCTGTATCTGTAGTAAATTGCTTGATCTTATAGTGGTAAGAACAATGGCATAACACCATTACCTAATACTTACAAATATGTATAGCATCATGTCAATAAATTTTATTTTTAATATTTTTAGAAAGGAACAATGTTAAAACTCACAGAAATGTTGCAAGTATAGGACAAAGTACCTCCTTCCCTAACCCGAATCATATGAGAGTCTTTTGAAGTCCTGAGAATCATACTGTTTAACATTTTACTATGTATTTCCTACAAACAAGATATTCTAAATAATCCCCATGTGCCAATGAAATACATTACTCCGTCGACTCCTGAGGAATATTTCAAATTTTCAAAAAAATACATAAAAAATGTTTCTCATAACAAACTACTCTCCAGTAGAAACACATTCACTACAGACAAATTTGTGCTACCCTGGTCTTTCCTGGGACACCTGGGGATACTGAGCTGGTGCTGAGTTACTGAGATGAGCCAGCCCTGCAGCTGTGCCCAGTCAGCCCCATCCCCTGCTCATTTGCATGTTCCCAGAGCACAACCTCCTGCCCTGAAGACTTATTAATAGGCTGGACACACTTCATGCAGGAGTCAGACCCTGTCAGGACACAGCATGGACATGAGGGTCCCCGCTCAGCTCCTGGGGCTCCTGCTGCTCTGGTTCCCAGGTAAGGAAGGAGAACACTAGGAATTTACTCAGCCCAGTGTGCTCGGTACAGCCTGGCCCTTCAGGGAAGTTCTCTTACAACATGATTAATTGTATGGACATTTGTTTTTATGTTTCCAATCTCAGGTGCCAGATGTGCCATCCGGATGACCCAGTCTCCATCCTCACTCTCTGCATCTACAGGAGACAGAGTCACCATCACTTGTCGGGCGAGTCAGGGTATTAGCAGTTATTTAACCTGGTATCAGCAAAAACCAGGGAAAGCCCCTAAGCTCCTGATCTATGCTGCATCCACTTTGCAAAGTGGGGTCCCATCAAGGTTCAGCGGCAGTGGATCTGGGACAGAATTCACTCTCACCATCAGCTGCCTGCAGTCTGAAGATTTTGCAACTTATTACTGTCAACAGTATTATAGTTACCCTCCCACAGTGTTACACACCCAAACAAAAACCCCCAGGGAAGCAAATATGTGAGGCTGGGCTGCCCCAGCTGCTCCTCCTGATGCCTCCTCGCCTGAGAGTGTTCCTCAGATGCAGCCACACTCTGATGGTGTTGGTAGAGGGGGACCTGAAATCACCTCTGCAACCCAATTCCTTTTTCTTTGTAAGCCCCAGCTGCACAGACATAGCAATGCCTCTCCTGATTTAATAAAGGCAGAGATCTTGACACCTAAGGAGTCTAGTTTAGGGCTTTGGTTGGAATTCAAATAACAGAGAAGAAACCACTATAGATATTCTAAGCAGGAATTGTCTTAATACAGAAAATTAGAGTCTAAACTACTGAAGTCTAAATAAAATGTAGAGCGGAATCTCTAAATTTCATGTTTTATTTGCAAAGAAATGTTTGCCAAATTGGACACACAGGAAAACTCAGTGGTCTTCAATATATTGGAAGTACGAAGAGAAGGTTAGTGTTTTATGAAAAAGGGAAAATATTACCTTTTGCATTTTCAGAAAGTTCACTGGCACTAGTAAGGGTTGGGAGCTGGCAAGCTCAGACTGGTAAGCAGTGGTGGACAAAGTGAATTAGGATTCACTAATTATATCAATTATATCAAGTTATCTCAGAAGTTGCAGTTAAATGTGAATTCAGGTTACAAGAAGCCAAAGCAGTGAAGGTTGCAGAGAATTTTCTTACTAAAATGCCAAGGATTCATTGTACACCCTGCTGCTCACCACACAGAAAGCCAATCTCTAAAACAAGTATTGCCAAGAAACAGGCTTTAATCAGGTACTGCAGCCGAGGAGATGGGACACCATTTGCGAATGTATCTCCCTGACCAACTAAAATTAAGACTTTATATAACAGGGACAAAATGTGGGAAAACAGGAATTTGGGAGGGGTAAGGAAGATAATTTGGTCAACAGGAAGCAAGAGGTCAGTTATGCAATCATAATGGGTGAAGGTTCTGATGTCTCAGTGTCTGGATTCAGTGATATGTATGTTTCAGCTCCTTGATAGTATCTAGGAGGCCTGATGGTTGGTTTACTGAAAAAAGAACTCAGATAAGACAAATGTAACTATCTTGAGTTTTAAGACTGGGGGAGTCAATTTCTGTTTATTCAAAAAACCATAAACCTTAGTTCCATGGGATAACAGGGCCTATTTCAATTGCATTCTAGAAACAATATTTTACACCCTGAGTGCCTTTCCCCACTGGGTGTCTTGGCTCTTTTGGGTATAACAAGAATGAACCAATGCCTATGATTAACGTTCAGACTACAACCTTTCAAAGCCAAGGATATAGTAGTCAGGAAAGCTGATATTAGAAGCAGGAATCTCTGTTGCTCCCTCAGAAAACAGAATGCATCTGTCCCTAAAGTATGGGCTTTCTAACCTTGTGGTCCTCAGTCCTGTCTGGAAGCTTAGGGGTGGGGGTGCTGATGCTCTCAGCTTCCTACAGCATCTTTTCAGGTGTTTCTCTAGTCCTCACCTCTGTTCCTGTGTCTGCCTTAGGTACCAATGGAGAATATTGAGTCATCCTTTTCTGATTCCAAATCTCATGGGAGGACCTCTTCTTGGGCAACTCTATAGGACACAAGAGAGGTAAAAAGGGATATTTACATAAGTTAAAATGATTTTCCCCCACTGAGGCCATTAAAATATATATATATATTTAAAGCCACATGTTGAAAACACATCCAGCTTTATTTTCTTATTAATGCAAATTTACATTTGCAAGTATTTTCAGAATTGTAAAGGTTGAAAGCATAATTATTTGTCCATGGAATGATCAAACACCTCTATAATTAAATGGAGTAAACATTTTCTTCAAAATTTGTACTCATTGAAATAAAGGAATATATTTAAAATATGTGAAGCTATGTTAGAAATTATTGGACTTAAATTCAACTGTGCAGTTTGGTTTGGGATGTTGTTCACTCCTGTGACCTGCCATAAGAATATTGTGTCATGTGTAGTCACTGCTGTTCAGCCTCGTCCTCAGACAATTCATATCTGTAGGCTGAAGATGAGCTCAGTGCCCTGCAGAGAAACCATTCAGCTGAGCCCGTTCTTGATCAGCCAGATGATTGTGAACATGAGCATCCATGAACACAAAAACAAATGTTTACTGTTATCAGCCACTGAGTTGTGGATTTAACCAGTTACCAATCAGTAATGCATAAAAGCTCCCTGATACAGTATTTACACCTCTACCTACACACACGATTTTTTCTTAAGTTGGTGGTATAAATGTGAACATTTAGTATTAAATTATGAAGTTATTAAGAGAAAATTAAAGACAAAATTAAAACTAGTATTCAATAAAAAATTAAAATTTACCTTATTTATGGAAAATGTGCATATATGTATATAAGATACATAAAAGTTACATATATTTATCTGATAAAATGTTGGCTACAAATATACATGTATAGTATTTATATTTAAGTACGTTTATTTATTATATATGCATATTTATACAATTATTTAAATTAAATACATTTAAATAATTTTTGTTATATTCCATTAAAAAAGGGTATGCTGGCTACATATAGTTCATACTCTTGCTACAGAAAATTTCTTTTAGCCTTTATTTTTAAAACTCTACGAAATGATTGTCCTTATCTAAAATATTTTTCCAACCCAGTAGAGCTCCAAGGGTAGGACTAGAGTAAATTTTGACTAATGTTGAATATTAACCATTGCATCCTATGAAAGTCTCCATTATGTTCACACCCACAGTGACGATTTGTTAAATAGAGTTCTCACAAATAGATGCTGGATGGCGTCACATCATTGCCATTGTCAAGAAATCCCTGGAAATGTAAAAATCGTAACAGTGGTTAATCTGCAAGGATTACATCTGATAATAACATTGCAAAGAGAACAGCAATGTAATAATATTGGCTGTTGCTTTTGACAGATCATCAGCCCTTAAAAGAAATGCAGCAGGATGATTGCAGACAAAGTGATTCAGGAAGAACTATGACTAGACGTTTCAAAAATGAGCCAAAATAAAAACATGCTTTCCAAGCGAATCGAAATGCCATTAATGAGTAGGAGGCTTTTAATAATGAGGACGATTCAACAGATGGACTTCAGTCAATCACCTTTCCCAGGTTTCCAAGGTGTCTCCTGAACCAAGGTTATGGAGGTCCCTGTGGGGACTCAATAATATGAGTTTCAACTAACTGAGACATACAGGGCTACTGGCTCTTCTGAACACCTAATTTGTCAAGAAGAATGACGTCTCTTGAACCCCTAACATTGCGCCACACATCAGGGCTCAGACTAACAGCTAGTGTCGGGTGATACTAGTAGACCTCATGTAATGTGAGGAGGGCACTGGTTATTTTCCTATATATGAATTTGCCTTCCTTTTTGGTTATATTTCTGCATAAAATATTATTTGAGGATTTTCCAAGAGCTTTCATCAGAGTCAGGAAGTTCTTCTGTAATATAGTTTTGGATCAAGCAACTTATTAACCTCAAAAAAAGTGAAGTGAAGTGTAGCTCATGCTCTTGTCATGTGCTTTCCCTATAGACAGAGAAAAACCCATTATTAGTCAAGCAAAGCTGGCACACAAACCCTTGTGCTATTGAATTGCTGTCCTGTCAGATATGGTTGAGGCTCTGAAACAGTAACTGTATGAATGGTGCTGTCACTCCCATAAACAGAATATTTATATCTTGAAAATGAGCTGTAGACTCATCATTGTTATGCCAAATGAACAGCTTGAAATACTCTATTTCTATTTATTCATGGCTGTGGTTTTCTGGTTGACGGCTCTTAATCCAAAGAGTTGATGTGAAATTATTCCATGAAATTGGAAGAAATGATATGATAAGCATGTGACCATTTACATTTATTAAAATACTGGATAAATTGTCAAGACAGGGCATTAGGGTGTGTGCTGGGGCCATAGATATAGTCCATAAAAGCAAGAGCAAACATAATTGATTTTACATATTTTAGAGAGGAAGTACAGAAAATATGGACCCTAGGGGACCTTCTGGAATGTTTCTATTTATTGCCATTTCCACTGGTAAAACTCAGAGAAGATTTCAACCGTCATCAGGATGAAGTTCTAGGGATCACAGTCATGTGAAGCATTCCCTGTACTTGGATCACCAGTGAGGCAAAGAGAAGATGAAACGCATAGTGGGATATGGAGGTGCAAACACCAGGGACAGCATCCCGGTCAGCTCAAACATGGAGAAGTGTATTTATTTTTTCTCTATAGGTTTATCACTGAATCAGTTGGATCTGAGAAAAGTCATTATGACTGGTTAGGCAGAAAGGTGTTTATTATCATGAATGAAATGGATTGAAAACATTTGGGGAAACCAGAGTGGCAGCTCAGGCAACTCCAAGTACTCCTTTTGCTATTACTTGACCCTCCCCGCCCCCACCCCTATGTTTTCCACAGTCAAGAAAGATACTTTCATTTTGATAGAAACATGGCAAGTGAAGATATTGTGCCCAGAGGACTGTGCTGCCTGGCTGTGACCTAGACCAAGAAAATGATCACATTTGAGTGAGTTCAGCCATTTCCCCTCCCTCATCTCAATCCAAAAGCACTCCGTAGTAACACAGCTGATGGGCATTCTTCACCACATCTGGGACTTCGGAAGCCAAGGACATGAGGAGTAGCCTTTCCAGACTCTACCATAGAGAAAGTATTGCCAGAAACTAGATAATAAAATAAATATGAAAGAAGCTGGTGACAATAACGAAATGAGTCATGCATATATGCATGTTAAATAATTTAATCTTTTCTTTACACCCTTTTGTTAAAAGAATTCGAAGTGCTATTTTTACCAATCTTTATAGTTTAGCCCACAAATTAAATAATAAGTTGACAGATTAACGGCTCATGAGAGAAGATCCTTTTTTCCTACATGGTGTTGGGCTGAACAGATTGGACTTTCCCCACATTTTGGGGAGCACAATGCTACGTGGGGAGCATGATGTTCTTTGTAAAGGAAATCTTTATGTGAGGTTCTAGCATGTTGCTGTTGACACTAGTAATGACTAGAAATTCAAGTGTAGAAAGATGTGTATTTATGATAGAAAGCCACAGGGTGGACTTGGGCAGAAATAGCCCCTGAATCCATGAAAACAGATGAATCTACATGAGACTGAAATGAAGATGTAATCAACACAGGCAGGTCTGCAGAGAAAGGGGTCAGGTCTCTAGTAGTTGATAGCGGAGCAGCTGTCCTTCGGGGGGCAGTAGTGAGAAGAGCTGCTCTCTTTCCTGCAGGAGACAGCTTGAATGTGGAGTCTCAGGCAGCAGGAGCTCCTACCCAGCCTGCGCCAGCAGTGCCATTCTTGGAATTGTTCCAGAGGCTTTGCCTGGAGCCTGTTTCTTAAGGCTTTTCAACAATTTCTAAGGAATTTAATATCCTCTAGTAAATCCCTTTATGCTTCACGGATTTGACATTTGTAACAGGGAATATAAACAGCTTACAGTGACATCATTCACAGCCTCCTTTTTTCTTGCTAAATATAATGCTTTCCAGGTGGACTTGCCAGAGGACGCTGATGTGAACAACAATCCATGTCACCAAAAATGCAAGACAAATAAGCTCAGAAAAGCCACTGGGTTCTCACCTAGCTTCACTGTCCCCTAGGACAAAATGGGAGAGTGTAACACTCTTAGCTCCACCATCAGAGAGAGAAGGTGAAGTGTGACATTCTCAGCGTAGTAAGTGAATATTTACAGACATTTAAATACTAACACCTTTAACACCAAAATACAGGCAAAAGTAGAAAAAAAAATAAATTGAACTACATAATAATTTAAAATGGGCATCAAAAGATAAAACCTACACAGTGAAAATGCAACATGTGGAATAGAAGAAAATATTTGAAAATCATATCTGATAAGGGGTTAATAATATCTACTATACAAAAATAAGTCTTATATGTCAACCTTAAAATAAAATACCTGATTAAAAATGAGGAAAGTACATGAATCAACATTTCTCTAAAGAAGATTCTATAGAGATAATTAGAAAACTAGCATAGGAAAACATGGTCAACATTATTAATCCTTAGAAAAATAAAAACAAAACTCACCTCACACCTATTAGGATTTTTTTTTCCAACAGAAAATGACCAGTCTTGGTGAAAACTTAGGGAACTGGAACTCCTGTGGACACTGTCGTGGTGATGTAAATGGCCCACCTGCTGTGGGAAACAAGATGGCAATTCCTCGAAGGATTAAAAATAGAAATACTATATAATTCAGCAATTCCACTTTTGGACATATACCCAAGTAATGGAAGACATTAAATTGAGGAGATATTTGTATATCCACATTCAGAAGCAAATTATTCACAGTAGCCAAATGTAGAAGCAACTCAAATGTTCACAAAGGAGGGAACTGGTAATCCAAATGTGGTATATACATACTATTCCATATTATTTAGTTTTAAAAAGGGAAATTCTGACACATGCTACAACATGGATGGAACTAGAAGACATTACACTAAGTGAAATAACCCAGTCTCAAAAATACTGAGTTTTGATTTCACTGTGGTATTTGCAGAACAGTTTCCATTTAGTCATGAATCAACCCAGTCTCCTTCCTTTTCTTGATTGTAGTTTTCAGGAATAACTGTAGAATGTTCTGGAACTGTAACATTCTGAGATAGGGCATGATTGGCCAGAACAGCCTGGGTTCTGTTTCTGTCCCTACTAGAAACAGGAATTCCTTCAACACTCTAGCCCAGTGTGTCATGTGATTCTAAGACATAAAACCCAGGGTGGGCTGCATTCCAGGGTCCCACAGTTGCAGTCCTTGTGGGGTAGGCACAGTCTAGTGTCAATCAGGCCCCCGCAGCTTTGTGCTCTCTCTGACTGACTCTCTGTAGGTAGTAATCCACTTCATGTTACTCGTTGTGCATGGGAATTGTGTCCCAGTAGATTTGGGTAAGTTGGTGACCAGTACACTGCAAACCTTGGCAAAATTGGTGCAGTGAGATAGTTTGATTTCAGAGAACCGTGGCTTATTGGTGAAGTTGGAGGAACAATACTCTCCAGTACCTGGCCCAGGACAGAGACATCAGCCTGGGGATGCAAGGGCTGGACATGCAGATGGATGTTTAATGAGGAGGGAGGACAAATGGGACATGGTGAGAGGCAGTGTTTGATGTGGTGGTGAGACAGCAGAAACAGTGGAGAAGCAATACAGCAAGAGACAGCAAGAGATGGCATTTTGTGAGAAGATGGACATAGCGATCAGCAATGGGCGAGACAGCTATTGGAGAAGTGGCAAGTCAGCGATCAGTGAGAGAGGGCGAGATCGGCGCTACAGCGATTAAAGCTACATAGTTGCTAACATTGCAGAGCTGTTAACACTGGCCAAAGGCTGTTTGACGAGCCATCGTCTTTCCTGACAGGCGGTGGAGCTGAGCAGATAGGTAAGTGGCCACAGAGCCACTGCTTCATGCAGGCCAGCCGCTCCATGCACCAGTTCACCCGTGGGAGCTCAGCCCACCCAAGCTGGGGAGCCTGGAGAGATCTTCACGCAGGCCCCATGTCAGACACTGCTTGGCACCATTTTGGCTCCTGCACACCTGTAAGTGTCCCATCTACCCACCTGCCCTATGTCAGATGATCCAGGAAATAAGGCCTTTGGCTAAATAGTCCATTTGAAGTCCCCCATAGCACACCTGACTACAACCTCATTGATCTTTCTCTTAGTCATTTCTCCTCTAATGACATTTTATTTATCCATCAGCCATTTTATCTTGTTTTCTGCCCCGATATATGTGTTTGCTTTGCAGTTTTTTCTTTGGGTCCCTGCTAATTATGTTTGTGCAATTGTTTAAGGCAGGACACTTGGATGTTAGAATTCTCCTGTTCTGTTGACTCTAAGAAGCCAGAGTCACATTGTTCTATGGCCACAACCAGGCCTTTGGGGCTCACTGTTGGCCGCCCCACTGAGGCTCCAGGATTTTCTGCACTGGTCAGCCCCTGGATACTCCAGGGTTTCCTGGCATTTGGTGTGGGACATTCATAGGCTGATACTCAGGTACTCTGGGTTTTCAGCATTTAGTATTGTTGGCCACTCCCTGGATGCTCCAGGGTTTTTAGCATTGACGTTCGTCCGAGGATTGTGGATTGGAGCCTCACCCTATGGAAATCTTGGTTTGCCTTTTCTTGTTTTCTGCCCTAAGGTTATCATTTTCCATAACAGCCTTGTGTTTTCCTTCTGTCACTTTATTTACACTTTTTCTTCTACACTTTACTTAATAAAAATACAGCTTTAAGGCTGGGCATGGTGGCCCATGCCTGTAATCCCAGCACTTTGGGAGGCCAAGGTGGGAGGATCATTTGAGGTCAGGAGTTCAAGACCAGCCTGGCAAACATAGTAAAACCTCGTCGCTACTAAAAATACAAAAATTAGCCAGGCACAGTGGCATGTACCTGTAACCCTAGCAACTCAGAAGGCTGAGGCAGGAGAATGGCTGAAACCCGGGAGGTGGAGGTTGCAGTGAGCCAAGATCATGCTATTGCACTCCAGCCTGGGTGACAAAGCGAGACTCTATCTCAAAAAAAAAAAAAAAAAAAAAGTAAAACAAAAAATTTTGCCTGTGATACGATAATGAGTTTCTTTTAAAACTTCTGAGACTAGTGTCTTAGAGATTTAACTGTTGTGTTTTGCTGCTTTCAACTTGTTCTCCCTTTAAAAAGGCCTGGGATCATTGCTGTCTCCATTTCCTTTTTCATGAGCTCCTGTGACTTTTTCATCTCAACACTTTGGGAGGCTGAGATGGGCGGATCACTTAGGCCAGGAGTTCGAAATCAGCCTTGCCAACATAGCAAAACCATATCTTTACTAATATTACAAAATTAGCTGGGCATGGTGGTACATGCCTGTAATCCCAGCCACTCAGGAGGCTGAGGCATGAAAATAGCTTGAAAACTGGAGGCAGAGGTTCCAGTGAGCCCAGCCAAGATTGTGCCACTGCACTCTAGCCTGGGCAACAGAGTGAGACTCCATCTCAAAGAAAAAACAACAACAACAACAACAACAACAAAATGATCCCCCAAGAATCAATAATAACCAGAATAAGGAGCCCTTATCAGATATTCTTAATTACTCTTAATTACTGTTAGGCTTCAGGAAGCCACTAGTTGGGTACAGCTGCCCAGGATTAAACCTGTTTCTTACAAGGTCCTACAGCCACAAAGGTGGACACCACAACCTCCATTTATAAAACAGAAAACTTAAGGCTGTTGTTTTGCAAACACATAGATTAATAACATGGCTCTGTGGGTGGACCTAGGAACATTAATTTTTCCCCCTCTTCCAATTATAATTTTCTTGTTTAACATCCTAGTAAAGTTTATGTCTTCTAAATTTCATGTGAAGATGATACGGTCTGTCATAAGTCTTCCAACCCATTCTGTCTTCTGGCCCCACAAATGAACGCATCGTGCCATTGGGTCCCTTAGTTCAGGTACCAAAGATTTTTACTCCCCAAATGCTAGGGAAGGCCTGCCCCCATAAAGTCAGAAGGAAGCACTCACAGAAAAGGGACTCTGCTCTTCTGCAGTCCCCTTAAGATTAAGGAGGAGTATCTAATCTCTGAGGGAGCAATGAGATAGGAGGTAGGTGGGACTCAACCCAGGACCAGATTGAAGAGTGGGTGACACAAGGAAGAGACACTGGAAGCACCTGTCCATAACACATGTCCACCAGTGCCATATCAGTTTACCATTGCCATGGCAACACCTGAAAGTTACTACCCATTTTCTAGCTATTTCTAAATATCCCACTCCTTTATTAGCATGTCATTAAAAGTGGGGATAAATATGAGTGCAAAACTGCCCCTACGCTACTGCTCTTGGCACACTGCCTATGGGGTAGCTCTGTTTCACAAGAACAGTCACAAAGCTGTAACACTGCCACCTCAGTAAAGCTGTTTTCTTCTACCACCAGCTTACGCTGCATTCCTTCCTGAGTGAAGCCAAGAACCTGCCCTGCACCACTTTTGTCAAGTTAGTTGACATAAAATTACTCATAATATCCTCTCTTTATTTTTTTACTCTTGTAGGCTGTGTAATGACTTCTTCCTTTCCATTTATGATATTGTGTTTTGTGTCATTTTTCTTTCCCTCTTCTTTTTCTTTGAGACAGATTCTTGTTCTGTCACCCAGGCTGGAGTGCAGTGGTGCAATCTTGGCTCACTGCAACCTCTGACTCCCCAGTTCATGCCATTCTCCTGCCTCAGCCTCCCGAGTAGCTGGGACTCCACCACGCCCAGCTAATTTTTTTGTATTTTTAATAGAGATGGGGTTTCACCATGTTAGCCAGGATGTTTTTGATCTCCTGACCTCATGGTCCACCCGCCTTGGCCTCCCAAATCTTTCCCTCTTCTTTATACACCCTTCATCAAATAGTCACAGGCTTCAATTCAGTTCTTTCTTGGTGGTAGTATGGCTCATGAAAAAAGCTGATTCTTCTGTGTTTGAGGCCATTCACCATGTTTATATGTAGTACTGTAAAAAGTCCTGTGACATAAGCCTCTGCTTCACAAACTGACCGCTGTCAAACATCATCTCCCCACCAATAGAGAATTTTTTTGTTCCTCACTAGTATAATTCACATAGGAGTAGAAATCTCAAGTTTAAAGTGTGGATTTGCACTTTACAACTTGGTGTATTCAAGAAGATGAATAATATTAATACATCAGTAGGGCCAGGCACAGTGGCTCAATCCTATAATTCCAGCACTTTGGGAGGCCGAGGCAGGCAGATCACCTGAGGTCAGGAGTTTGAGACCAGCCGGGCCAACATGGCAAAACCCCGTCTCTACTAAAAATATGAAAATTAGCTGGGTATGTTGGCACACACCTGTAATCCCAGCTACTTGGGAGGCTGAGGCAGGAGAATTGCTTTAAATGGAGAGATGGAGGTTGCAGTGAGCCAAGATTGTGCCACTGCACTCCAGCCTGGGTGACAGAGTGAGATTCTATCTCCAAAAAAAAAAAAAAAAAAAATCAGTAGCTTTGAATTTTAAACATCTATTTGACAAGAAATTCACAGTTCTTTCTCCCTTAAATAACGTAATAATTCTTTCAGTAATGAGCCTGGTTTGATGCCTCTCTCCCCAACATGATACAAGTGTCACATAAATCTATGAAAAATTCAATTTCCCTGTTCCTACAACAACTGTCTGGGATGGAAAACTTCTTCCCTTGCTCTAGTCCTTTCTTCTACACCTAGTTTCACCTAATCTGTGACTCAAAACAATACTTGTCAGGAAACATTCTGGAAACAGCAAAAGGCTTCTAAGAGGTGTCAGAGTTTCCAGTACCACCATCTGTCCATCTCTAGAGGGGGTTGTGAGTATGAGGAAGAGCAGAGCTTGTAAATCTTCTCCTTGCTTTCACTCCCACTGTATTTCCTAACAACAACAACCACAACCACATAATATCATAGAACAAGCATCTACTACTTCCAAGGCTTTGGTCTCAGTAAATCTTCTCTACCTCTATCACAGCATCTAGAAGGTTTGATACTCATACAAATAGTGCTGTAGCTTTCTTTTCATAACTGGAAAAGTGGGCAAGACTCAGTGTAATGCAGGCATTCCTTAAGCTAGTTATCATTCAGATTTTAGATTATCATTGCACACATATACCCAGCATATGTCTAATATATATGTAAAAATCCATGAAGCAAGCGTTATATTAGCTTGTGTTTTCTATTGTATTAAATTTTTCTCTTATATCGTCTTCTCCTTTTTGTCATTAAAAATCTGTTCAAGTCAGTCTAAATTAATTATCGGATCATAAGTAGATAAAATCTTTTATTTCATAACACATTGACCCAATGAATATGTTTCTTTGCAAGACACAGTCCTCATTTCCAAGACAACAAGCCTGAAAAAATTATACTGGAGCAAGTCTACGAGTAATGATGGTAGCTTTTCCTTATTGTCAGTCCTGGGGCAAGAATAACATAAAAGATAACAAGGCAGAATAAAGATTCCATAAGAAAGAAGGACAGCAACAGGACATGGGAACCGTTTATAGGGTAACATTTAAATAATGGATGATGAGAAGTAATGCATTAGACAGGGATGGATGGGAATGATTGAAGGTGTGAGTACTTTAGCACAGATTAAGATCAAATCATTAGGATTTTAAGAGTTGTATACAGTTACTGAAGAAAATGCCTTAGAATTTAATTTGACTGTGGATAAAACATTCTTGGATTCGATTTAAGACTATTTTCCATGCTAAGTATATTTATAATGATGATGACTGTAGTGCTGAATATTTAAACAATGAAAACAAAATTAATTGCCACATACATAATGTCCTGAATACTATTGTAAATGTTTTATCTTATTTTCTTTAAACTGTCTACAGCACTGTAAGGCAGGTACCACTATTGTCACAGTTACACAGATATGGAAACCGAGACACAGGGAAGTTAAGTTACTTGATTAATTTCAAGCAATCGGCAAGCCATGGAGCATCTATGTCAGGGCTGCCAGGACATGTGACTGTAAACAGAAGTTTTTAACTCAAAGAGGGTATGTGTCTGGGTTAATGGAAAGCTTCAGGACCCTCAGAAAACATTACTAATAAGCAAATGAAAGGTGTATCTGGGCCGGGTGCGGTGGCTCATGCCTGTAATCCCAGCACTTTGGGAGGCCGAGGCGGGTGGATCACCAGGTCAGGAGATCGAGACCATCCTGGCTAACACGGTGAAACCCCGTCTCTACTAAAAATACAAAAAATTAGCTCGGCGTGGTGGCAGGCGCCTGTAGTCCCAGCCACTCGGGAGGCTGAGGCAGGAGAATGGCGTGAACCCGGGAGGCAGAGCTTGCAGTGAGCGGAGATCGCACCACTGCCCTCTAGCCTGGAAGACAGAGCGAGACTCCGTCTCAAAAAAAAAAAAAAAAAAAAATGTGTATCTGGAAGATTAAGTTCTAACAGACTCTTCATTTCCATAGATCCAATAATGCACTTAGGGAGATGACTGGGCGTACTGAGGACAGGAAGAGAGAAATGAAAACACAGCCTTTTATATGGTTCTTAACAGACTTGTGCCAAACATCATACGGGTGTATTTAGGTGATTGAGGAGAAGAAAGGCACAGGAGTGAAATTCTGTGAGCACAAGGGAGGAGTTCTACACTCAGACTGAGCCAACAGACTTTTCTGACCTGACAACCAAGGCGGCGCAGGATGCTCAGTGCAGAGAGGAAGAAGCAGGTGGTCTCTGCAGCTGAAAGCTCAGCCCCCACCCAGCTGCTTTGCATGTCCCTCCCAGCTGGCCTACCTTCCAGAGCCCATATCAATGCCTGGGTCAGAGCCCTGGGGAGGAACTGCTCAGTTAGGACCCAGAGGGAACCATGGAAGCCCCAGCGCAGCTTCTCTTCCTCCTGCTACTCTGGCTCCCAGGTGAGGGGAACATGAGGTGGTTTTGCACATCAGTGAAAACTCCTGCCACCTCCGCTCAGCAAGAAATATAATTAAAATTCAAAGTAGATCAACAATTTTGGCTCTACTCAAAGACAGCTGGTTTGATCTAGATTACATGAGTGCATTTCTGTTTTATTTCCAATCTCAGATACCACCGGAGAAATTGTAATGACACAGTCTCCAGCCACCCTGTCTTTGTCTCCAGGGGAAAGAGCCACCCTCTCCTGCAGGGCCAGTCAGAGTGTTAGCAGCTACTTAACCTGGTACCAGCAGAAACCTGGGCAGGCTCCCAGGCTCCTCATCTATGGTGCATCCACCAGGGCCACTGGCATCCCAGCCAGGTTCAGTGGCAGTGGGTCTGGGACAGACTTCACTCTCACCATCAGCAGCCTGCAGCCTGAAGATTTTGCAGTTTATTACTGTCAGCAGCATAGCAACTGGCCTCCCACAGTGATTCCACATGAAACAAAAACCTCAACAAGACCATCAGTGTTTACTAGATTTTACCAGCTGCTTCCTTTACAGACAGCTAATGTGGTGGCCACTCAGTTTTAGCATCTCTGCTCTATTTGGACATTTTGCAGTTCTAAAAAAAAAATCATTGAACAATTTGGACTTTGATTCTTGGACTCTCTTCAACTGAGGCACCAGAATCCCAGGTTTCCAGAAATAGTGACTCATTGTATGAATCCTTATATAGCCTCAGTGGTTCTTAACTTTCCCAGTAGAGGTAGCTCAGTGCATGCTACACTGCTCCATTTGAATTTTGCAACATTCTAAGTAGTAGAAAATTCTATTTATTTATCCAAATAGTTGACTCGGTAAAAGCTGTTCATGTGAAGATACTACCATGGCTGAATAAATCCCATTCTTTTTCTTTCTTCAGGCGATCAACATTTCAGTGGCAAATGGTTATTATGGAAACATTTGCCATTTAAAAGTGAACTAAATTATTTCTTCAATTTTCGCTGTGATGCAGTAGACTGTAAAAAGATTAAAGTTTGTTAAAATAAAGTATATATTAGATAAGGAAGAAATAGATTATTCGTAATGACATCTGCAATGACCTAGTAGAAAGAGTGATAGAAGCAGTTGTTTTCATTATTTTTGTCCAAAACTTCCTTCCAAATGGGATTTCATTGATCATATTCATTTATTACCACCTATAAGACATGTTGACATTATGTAACATCTGATGTGAAGTGCTGAGGATACATCCTGTCTGTATTATTCTTGCCAAAAATTAATGGTGTGAATTGAATCAGTAGTAAACATCATATACAAACCCAACTAGGAGGACATTCTTCAACATACCTGGACGTAAACTTCAAATGTTTGAAGGCCATGAAAGAGAAACAAAAGTGAAAAACTATCACAGATTTAAAGATATTAAGGACAGGATAACCAAATAAAATACAGAAACCTGAATTTTATCATGTAACATAAAAAAAGTCATCAACGGGAAAAATCAGTGAAATCCATATGGTATTTTAAATGAGTTAACAAATAACATTATATCTATGTTCATTTCATGGTTGTGATACTTATACTGTGGTTATTTATGATGCTGACATTAGAGCAAGCTGAAAGAGGCGCATATGGGAATCATTTTTACTATATTTTTCAAATTTTAGGTCTAAAAGTATTTCCACATAAACTTAAAACACACACACAAGTAACTAAAAAACAAGAAAAAGGTAGTTTTTAAACAATTCCGCAAGTTTCCTCCTGTTTTGCGCTTTCCTATTTCTTTCTTTCTTTTTTTTTTCTTTTTTTTCAGACGGAGTCTTGCTCTATCACCCAGGCTGGAGTGCAGTGGTATGATGATCTCGGCTCACTGCAACCTCTGCCTCCCAGGTTCACGCCATTCTCCTGCCTCAGCCTCCCAAGTGGCTGGGACTACAGGCACCCGCCACCACGCCTGACTAATTTTTTTGTAATTTTTTTAGTAGAGACGGGGTTTCACCATGTTAGCCAGGATGGTCTCGATCTCCTGACCTCGTGATCCACCCGCCTCAGCCTCCCAAAGTGCTGGGATTATAGGCGTGAGCCACCGCACCCAGCTACCTTTTCCTATTTCTAATTCTTATCTCTATTAAAGACAATCATAGCTCCCATTATGTAGAGTGTAATCACTAATTTGTTCAGTTCTAGAATACAAAGAAGGCATCTTAAAAATTGACTGTGCATTTCTTCATGAATGTGAAATCCAGGGACCAGGATTTTCTATTTTTTAAGTCCTTGGTTTCTCTTTAAACTGAGGGTGCAGAGTTCAAGTTCTCAAGTCCAAAATTACTTATGTTAGTAAATAACCTCATTCCATTTAGCATGGCTATTATGTTCATTTAAATGCATTTTAGAAGGCATCTCTGTTTATGGCATCACAAAGAGCTTAATAAATCTGTGCAAAAATAAATAACAAACACACATATAAATATAAAGCTAAAATATCAAAACTATTTCAGCACTCTGAAAATTGGTGAAGCATAAAATAATTAAAGATGTATATTCTTTATAGAAAAAAAAGTACTAGTGCTTTGAGTAAGGACAGACAAAGTCTGTAGCCTTTTGCCTGTGACAGCACCCTTCTACCCCCAGCTCAGTCAGCATGAAATGCAGAACTGGAGTTTTACCAATATGAGGATAGCAAATAAAGCTAGCAGCTTGCTGCCAAAGGGGGTGAACTTGAGTAAAGCCAAGGAATGAAGTAAAATTCTTCAGTGTTTCCAGCTAAACATGCAGAACTCCATAGGGAATGAACAAAAAAGCCCACAGGTTTGTTAGTCAAAGATGATGCCCTGTTTGGGGCAAGTAGTACACCTGCTAACAGTAAATAGCAGATTCCTGGGTAAGATAGAGCCATATTGCTGAAACAATCTCTACACACATTCCTGGTGACTTAGAAGCTATAGATATGAGTGATGAGACCCAGAAGTGCCTGGTGCAAAGTAAAACCAGAAGGAGGTAAGAACTAGCTGCATTTTGCAGGAGCTTTTTAAACTACACACAGATGGATTGACAGAAGATAGATTTATAACCTCCAGATATTTGAGCAAAACTTCTTCTCAAATCATTGGTGACCACTAAGCTGTGCAGATACATGTGCAGTTTCTATAAATTCAAACTAAATATTAAGAATAAAAAGCAGAGATATCAGTGGTCAAACACCATGTGAGATATAGATTTTTCAATATCATGCATTGAAAATACATTTAATATATGTAATCCACTAGCTCAGCCTATTCTATCCTAAATGTGCTCAGTACACTTACATTAGCTTACAGTAGGGCAACATTATGTAACACAAACCTTATCTTACAACAAAGTGTTGAATATCTCATGCAATTTATTGAATACTCTATTGAAAGAGAAGATAGAATAGTTGTAGGAACACTAGAAGTACTATTTCTACTTGAACGCATATCACTTTCACACCATCTGAAAGTCAAAAAATGATAACTCCAACTATCATAAGTCAGGTACCAGAAGTAAGTTCTGACAAGTAACTAAGAAAAAAATTTTAAAATGCTCAGAAAAATGAAACCAATTCCAGGCCTGACATGGTAGCTCAAGCCTGTAATCCCACTACTTTAGAGCCTGATGCAGAAGGATTACATGAGGCCAGGAGTTCAAGACCAGGCTGGCCAAAATAGTGACACCCTTATCTCTACAAAATTTTTTTTTTAAATAGCAGAGAGTGGTGGCATGCACCTATAGTCCCAGCTACTCAGGAGGATGAAGCTGGAGGATCACTGGAGCCCAAGAGGTTGAGGCTACAGCGAGCTATGATCACACCACCACACTCCAGCCTGGGTGACAGAGTGAGACCGTGTTTCTAAAAAAATTAAAATTAAAATAAAAACCCCACAATCTAAAGAGAGGTACTATAATATATTATCAAAAGTGTGCAGCTTTCAGTTTTAAAAAATCCTGAAAAAAAAACAGAGGAGTATGATCTATATTGGAGGAACAAAGTAAAGCAACTACAATAATGACAACAGAAAATAGCCAATGAAAGCTGATTCTAACTTGTCCTCATTATTGGCTTTAGCAAAGACTACAAAGCAGTTAATATGCAGATGTTCAAATAATTATTTTTAAAACTATGATCATTGACATAAAAAAGAAAATATTTTTAAAAAGAAGATTCAGCAAGTAGGACCTCAAGAAAAGAAATGGAAAGTATAAAAAATGACCAAATGGGAACTCTAGAAATGAAAAGTACCATAATACAATTTAAATATTTATTAGCTAGGTCTAATAGCAAATTGAGATGACAGAACAATCAGTTAACTTGAAAATAGAGGAATGGAAATGATTGAGCCTAAAGAAAATGTTTAGAAAAAAAGGAAGAAATGTCAGAGATTTATAGCTCAGAGTGAAGGATACCAACAAATGTATAATGAGAGTCACAAAGAAGGAGAGACAGAGAAAGTGGCTGAAAAAATATTTGGAGATACAATAACAAAAACTTTTCAAAAGTAATAAAAATATTCTTAGATGAAATAATTCAATAAAACCCTTTTAGATAGTCAATAGAAATTAATAAGTGAACACACTATATTAAAATGTTGAAAGACAAAGAAAAAATCTTCATTGCATCAGAATAAAAGCAGACACTATATACAGAGACACAACAACGTAGCCATTGGCTAAGTTTTCATCGGGACCAATAGAGGCTAGAAGCAGTAAAATGACATATTTAAATGCTGAAAAGAAAAAAAAAGAAGGCAGCCAGGAAATCTATCCAGTGAAAATATCCTTCAAATCTAACAAAAAAGCAAAAAAAAAAATTTTGGTAAACAAAATACATTCATTCATAGCAGCTATGTCTTATAAAACATTTGAGAGAAAATCCTTCAGAATCACAGGAAATGACATCAGACAGGACCTTGAGTCCACTAGAAGAAATGAAGGCCTCAAAAGTAGTAAGGAATAATACCAAGTCTAAAGAGATAAAAATACACATAATGCTATTTATATGAAGTTTAAGACAGGAAAACCTAAATGATTGTGTAGATGTCAGAAAGACAGTTACTTTTGCTGGGTGGGAACGGTGACAACTAGCAAAGATTGTCCACGAGGGAAGCACAAGAGAATGTGAAATATTCTATCATTCTACCTGGACAATGAATTACACATAAACTTTATTCAGTTGCACATTCAAAATGTGTGCACTATACTCTGGCTGTTTTACCAATTGAAATAAAACTAATAAAAACCAAACCTAGACTCCTTCGCACTTACCAGAATCACAGCCAAGAGCCCAGATTAATTTGGAATATTATTATTATTATCACCACTTTTTTACCCTATTTTGAAGCTTACACTTTTCATCCAGCTACAGTTTCACAGCTCCACCTCTGGCCCATTCTTTTGGAAGAGCCCAGATTCATAGGGCAGGTAACATCTATGGAAGACTCATGAATGACATGATTGATGGGTATTTAGCAGAAAACAAGTTGTATGTATCACATACTGTTCTATGCAGACAGTACAATACATGTGAGTAAGAGAGTCCCTCTAGCAAAGAAAAGAAGTATGAACTAGACCTTCAGAATATTAGTTTTTAGAGTTCATCAGTTTTTAGAGTTTTTAGAGTTCATCAGAAGAACACAGATCAAGGTGTCCTCTCATCTGGGCATGGGAAAGCAAACTGACTGCAGGTTCTCCCTAGATCAGTGGCCCATGGCTTTGGAGACATGTACATTAAACTCACATTTGTTCACATCCACAGTCACTTCCTGGCTTTACCATAGGAATTATGGTCTGGCTACCCAGTTACTTAGGAACTGTGCACACAGGCTGTCAGTTACTAAAACAATTAAAAACAGTGACTTTGGTTAAATGTGTATCAGTAGTTACATTCTGGAGGGAAAAATGAGCAGAGGGGATATATTTTAATACCAAATGAAAAATCACAACCTTGTGACTTCTTTCTCTCCCCATATAATTCGTTATGCTTGTGCTGAAACTTCAGAGTATCAAATGAGCCCCATATATTCATCCCTAAAGCTTTGTCCTTGTCCAACCTGAGCCCATGTTCGGGCCATCCACTGGCATCTGAGTACACTTGTGAGATGAGCACTGTCCAGAGAGCATTGCTAGGGCGATTCACAGGCAGCTCCATGCGGTCTCTCCCCTCGAACTCCCAGCATCACTAACCCTGAAGGAGTGTCCTCCTGTCCTCCTCAGCACCCAGAGCACAGCCTGCCCTGCCGTGATTTCACTGCCCAACTCAAAACCTCATCATAGATTCCACCGGCTCAGAGACAAAGTCAGGTCCCAGGCAGAGACTGCTGTGGGGGCCTAAGAAAAACCATCTTTTCATCAATTTTTCTGTTAGAAATTTGCAGACATTTTCGCCATATTAAAAAATTATTTTCATTAGTGCTGACCTAAATGGTTACAGTTAGACACTCACAGTGTTATAGCTCAGAGCACAAACCTCAGCAGCTGTTAGTCCAGAGAATCAGGTGGTCTCAGATGCTTGCTGGCTGGTGCAGCCACTGTTTCAACAATGGGAGGAATGAAGCTGAGTAGACAGATCCAGACCAGGGGCCCTCTACTCCCGACCCTAGCCCTGGACATTGTGCTCTGCAGGGCCCCTCACAACCTCACTCTCTCTTTCCCAGAACCACATTGTTGGCGTCTCACATGGATCACGGAATTTAACACCTGATTGTTTTGTGACCATCTTTTCTCAACTCTTTATCTTCAACTAGGTGACTGGTTTATTGAGGAGAGGAATCATTTTGTATTCCCTGCAGAATGCAGCCTATTGATGGATGTAATAAGATCAACTCCATGAAAACCCATGAAAAAACTCCATCAAGTCTCACTGGAAACCAGCATCTAAAATTCTATAAGATGTTACGTTACAAACCTGCCATTGGGTGGTATGTCACAAACCTGGCCATTGGACAGACCCCATAATAAACACAAAATAGAAGCCTGATCTTAGAAATAGTGAAATTAAGGGTGATGTTGTTTCATTATCAGCAGGCAGCCCCCAAGGCAGGAATGGGGTCTCATGTGTGACCTGGATCACCTGGGAGGAGCTGCCAGTGTGCTGAGTGGTGGGAAAACGCCCTCTGTGCTCTGAGACTGGAAGCCTTGCCTTGCCCTTCCTACTGCCTTGGCCATATCCTCAAAGTGCACCTGCTATGAACTGAATGGTGTTTCACAAATTCATATTTTGAATCTCCAACCTCCAATATTACTGCATTTAGACATAGAGGTTATGAAGAGGTAATTAGGGTGAAATGAGGTGAAAACACTGGGGTTCTGATTTAATAGGATTTGTGTCCTAATAAAAAGAAATATCATTGAGCTGTTACTGAACCCCTCACCAGCCTCCAAGCGTGTACTGAGTAAAGCATGCACTTGCTTCTCTTACACATGCCTGGCACATTGCTGAACACACATGAGGATGTATCCAGAGAGGACTTCTGGAAACAAGAAACAGGGTTCTCACCAGAAAGCAAATCCTTCTGGACTTTGATCTGGAACCTTCCATGGTTCTAATATATTCGCAATAAATGTCTAATAAATTAGCAATAAATGTCTGTGGTTGAAGCCATCCAGCTCAGAGTATGATGGTGTGGCATTCTCAGCAGACTTATCCACTGTTGCCACCTTCTCTGAGCAGGATCAGCCCCAGGAGTCACCTTGTGGACTTTGGGACCCAGCTTTTCTCCTTTTGCTCCTGCTGTCCTGACTGCCTGGTGAGGAAGGGGAAGTCAGGCTTCAGCCTCAGATAGTTTGTATTAAACATGAACTTTCCTTGGTGATGAATTTGTTAGACTGTTTCTCCTTCTGATCAGAATTTCATCAAGTTGGATGAAATAAAAGCTTGGTATTAATATTTGGGAATCTGCATGCTTGTTCCCCCACTTGGATGACAGTGAGCATGTTATGTGGATGCCATCTTCATCCTCTTCCTTGTCTCTCAGTTTAGAGGGTCACTGTCACCTGCAGCGCTGGCCAGAGTATGAAGAACATCCTAGCCTGGCACCAGCAGAACTGGGGCATGGCTCTGAGTTCCTGCTGGCTCCTACTGCCCTCCTGGACATGATCCCTGCCTGGGTCAGGGATAATAATGGGCCTGAACAGATGTCACTCTGGCCATTACCAACCAAGATGCCTTCAGAGGTAGGTGATCCCTCTTCCTGTCCCCTATCATGTACAAATCTTCCCTAGCAACAGCTCTACCTGGGGGCCCAGGGGTTGCTAAGAGTCTGAAATCTTCTCAGGGGAACAGGCTGGGGGACACCTCTGAATTCACATTCCCTTTTCGTCTCAAACCCACTTGCCACCTCTTCTATGAACACCTCTAATGTATCTTGTGGCCATCACTGCCTGAAGCATGTCAGATGCTTTCTCCCACCTCCTTCTCCGAATTCATGATAAAAATTCATCCTCACTTCCACATGGGCTGGCCACGCCTTGTTTCTCTTACATACATGCCCCGGCACGTTGTTCAACCCATAATCCTGACCCCTCTCCATGAATCTTTGTGAAAGGGTCATGGTTGGCAATTTGTGGTTACTGGAGACCAGAAAGTAAAATGGTAACTATCAAGAAGCTTGTGCATGGCACTGACATAGGCCATCGTTAACAGGGTCCCAGCAGCTGGTCAGTCATGAAAGCTGGGCAGAGAGATCCCACGTCACCCCAGTCAGAGGGGAAGCTGGGAATGAGCCATGGAGGGGCTTATTCCTCTGACCATGCAGACTCTGAGCCACGTGTGCTGCTTTGCTTGACAGAAATGACCAGAAAAGGACTTGTCTATGCTGAGCCCTGTGGACAAAACGTCCCTCCATTCAGTGTCCAAATTCACTATCCATCTCCTGGGCATCTGCTGCCCTGTGATTCTGCAGATCCCCCTCAGGTCACTCATGATCCTCAGCAATGGGTAGCTCGCTGCTATCGGCCCAGGGGGCACATGGAAGAGAGTACTGAACTTTATGACCCTCAGGCCCTGGAGTGAGGAGGGGCCATGAGGTGATGCACCCAGTGCTTGTTTTCAATGTTCAAGTTCAATTTATTAAAGTTTAAAACTATACCTTATACTAGCAATGAAACTTGCATCTCTTTATACATAAACATGCATCACATATTTATCCACAGATACATAGTATATACAAATATATAAATATAACTTATTTCTAACATGTATGTATTTAATATGTAAAGTTTATATTATAAATTCATATTACAAACACACATAATTTTATGTTTATTTTTGTAGCATGTGTTCCTTTTCTTTCCAAGCAGAACAGAGTCTGGCTGAGTAAAGACCTTGAGGACATTTGCTGACCTTCCCTCTTTGGCTCCAGCAGGGTCCCAGTCATTCAGGACAAGGGAGGACACAGCTGACAGCAGCCAGCCCAGGATCCCAGCCCCAGCCCTAAGGTCTGGGTCCTGAGACTTTCACTCTTGCCAGGCTGGGGGGATATATGCTTAATGCAGCTCCCGCGAATTTGTGAGCAGTTTCCTTCCCTGAAGACCCTGCCAGGCAGCCCTGGAGCCAGGGCCTGTGGTTCCTCCCAGGTCCTCAGCCCTGTGGCTCAGGAGAACAGCTGCTTCCTCCACATCCCAGGGCCAGGGCCCAGAAGCTCTCAGGCACTGCCAGCCTGACCTTAGCCCTGGGCAAAGGACCCTATTCCAAATGTCTCCTCATTTATCGAAGTACCTGAAAGTCTGTCTGGTTCTTAAACTCAAAGTATGACTTGAGTTGAGGTATACTCACTCCACTGTCTCTAATGTAGATTTATAGATGTGTAGAGAGTTTTAGAGGATTTTTAAATTTTGTGACCCAGTGTAAACAAAACAGTATCTGAGACAGGTCTCAATCAATGTATAGGTTTATTTTGCCAAAGATAAGGCTTATGGCCTGTGACACAGCTTTAGGAGGCCCTGCAAATATGTGCCCAAGGTGGTTGGATTACACGTTGGTTTTATACATTTTAGGGAGACACAGAAATTACAGGGAAAGACCTAAGTCAGTACATATAAGATATACATTAGTTTGTCCTGGAAAGGTGGGATATCTTGAAGCAGGGGCTTCCAGGTCACAGGTGGTTTCAAAGTTTTCCTGATTGGCAACAGGTTGAAAGAGTTAAGCTCTGCCTAAAGAGTTGAATTCATCATAAAGAAATACTTGAGTTTAGATAATGGGGTGTGGAAGTCAAGGTTCTTGTCACTTAGATAAACCTTGCAGGTAACAGTAAAGTAGATGGTGAATGTTGCTTATCAGACCTTTAAAGAAATGTCAGACTCTTTGGAAAAGACATAGTAAGAGGAGGAGATGCTCTATAGAATGCAAATTTCCCCCACAACAGGCAGCTTGCAGGGCCACTGCAGAATATGTCAAAAAAAAATATTTTTAGGGTACAATATTTATATTTTCTTCAGGGCCTATTATCTGTCATGTTGGAGTATGGTATCTTATTGCTACAAAGCATCTGATTTGTCAATCTAAAGATCTCTGTTGTAATGATAATGCTGGTCAGTTGTGTCTGAACTCCAAAGGGAGGAGAGTATAAGGAGGTACATCTAAACCCACCTGCCAATCATGGCCTAACCTAGTTTTTCAGATTTCTTTGACGTTCTCTCTGCCAAAAGAGAAGCCCATTGAGTAGGTTGGTGGCTTACAACTTAATTTTTTCTTTTAACACACAGAAAAAAAATCACAGCGTAAATTCAATCTAAGATACATTGGTAAAAAAAAAAAAAAATTAGGTGCTTCCTGAATATTTCTACATATCATAGAAAGAGAAATGGTAAGATTTCAGATGAGAAATACCCCTCATACAAAAAATTAATGACTTTTTTTTTTACTCTCTCAGTTTGGATCCACCAGCAATAAGGATTCCTGTTAGGCAGCAAATTTATACTGGGAGGAAAGGAGGAAAGTGAGGGAGGGAACAGAAAATGAATGGTAAAAGACTCATCAACAACGTACCTGACTCAGGATAACTGAAGATCAACCACATGGTCTGCTTTCTCTGCTTTCAAGATGATTCCTGGAGCGTTGAGTTCTTCAAAGGAAGGAAGGCCATGTCTTAACATGTCAGAGGAGCAGGAGAGAGATCCCAGCCCTGTAATTCCTGTTCATGGTGGCATTAATGTATTCCGCTAGAGGGCTCCACCCTCATGACCTAAACACATCCCAATAGGCCCCACCTGGCAAAAACCATTACACTGAGAATTAACTTTACAATAGATGGATTCTGGAGGACACAGTCAAACCATAGCACTTTCCTAAGAGATACACATTCCAGGCCATCTGGACAGCAATGCATCCAGGCAGAGTTCTCTTCCCAAGATCATAAAGAACATAAGATATATATATGGTCATTGGAAATGAGTAGAGGTACAGCAAAGGGGAAAGCCCTAGATTACAGATGGGGACTGCTACATTCATCATGGTACAGTTAACCCTTGAATAACTTGGGTTTGAAATTTGCAGATACACTTATATTTTGTTCTGTGTGTGTCACCTGTAAGCAAATGCTTAATAAGTAGTAAATATATTTTCTCTGTTTTATGGTTTCCTTAATAACATTTTTTTCTTTAGCATACTTTATTGGAATAATAGAGTATATAATATATATAACATTAAAAAACGTGGTAATCAACTATTTATTTTATTGCTAAGGCTTCCAGTCAAAAGTGATCTATTAGTACTTAAGTTAGGGATGCAAAAATTCTACACAGGTGCAGCCCATTTAGTCTCTGGGTATTAAAAAGACCTGTAGCTCTTGATAATGGTGGGGCTGTTAGTGCTACATGCATTGAAGAAGCACGGCATCATCTTTGTGTATCTGTAGTAAATTGTTTGATCTTATACTGGTAAGAACAATGGCATAACACCATTACCTAATACTTACAAATATATATAGCATCATGTCAATAAATTTTATTTTTAATTTTTTAGAAAGGAACAATGTTAAACTCACAGAAATGTTTCAAGTATAGCACAATTACCCCCTTCCCTAAATGGAATCTTCTAACCGTCTTTTGAAGACCTGAGAATCGTACCGTCTAATATTTACTGTGTTTCCTACAAACAAGAATATTCTCCAAAATAATCCCCATACACCAATGAAATATATTACTCCATTGACTCTCGAGGAATATTTCAAATTGTCAAAAAATATCTTTAAAATGTTTCTCATAACAAAATAGTCTCCAGTACAAACACATTCTCTGCAGACAAATTTGTGCTACCCTCGTCTTACCTGAGACACCTGGGGACACTGCCCCTATGCTGAGTTACTGAGATAAGCCAGCCCTGCAGCTGTGCCCAGCCTGCCCCATCCCCTGCTCATTTGCATGTTCCCAGAGCACAACCTCCTGCCCTGAAGACTTATTAACAGGCTGATCACACCCTGTGCAGGAGTCAGACCCAGTCAGGACACAGCATGGACATGAGGGTCCCCGCTCAGCTCCTGGGGCTCCTGCTGCTCTGGTTCCCAGGTAAGGAAGGAGAACACTAGGAATTTACTCAGCCCAGTGTGCTCGGTACAGCCTGGCCCTTCAGGGAAGTTCTCTTACAACATGATTAATTGTATGGACATTTGTTTTTATGTTTCCAATCTCAGGTGCCAGATGTGCCATCCGGATGACCCAGTCTCCATCCTCACTCTCTGCATCTACAGGAGACAGAGTCACCATCACTTGTCGGGCGAGTCAGGGTATTAGCAGTTATTTAACCTGGTATCAGCAAAAACCAGGGAAAGCCCCTAAGATCCTGATCTATGCTGCATCCAGTTTACAAAGTGGGGTCCCATCAAGGTTCAGCGGCAGTGGATCTGGGACAGATTTCACTCTCACCATCAGCAGCCTGCAGCCTGAAGATTTTGCAACTTATTACTGTCTACAAGATTACAATTACCCTCCCACAGTGTTACACACCCGAACATAAACCCCCAGGGAAGCAGATGTGTGAGGCTGGGCTGCCCCAGCTGCTCCTCCTGATGCCTCCATTGGCTGAGAGTGTTGCTCAGATGCAGCCACATTCTGATGGTGTTGGTAGAGAGGGACATGAAATCGCCTCTGCACCCTAATTGTTTTCTCTTTCTCAGCCCCAACTGCACAGATCTAGCAATGCCTCTCCTGATTTAATAAAGACAGAGATCACGACACCT
Source organism: Gorilla gorilla gorilla (assembly GCF_029281585.2). Classification (NCBI taxonomy): domain Eukaryota; kingdom Metazoa; phylum Chordata; class Mammalia; order Primates; family Hominidae; genus Gorilla; species Gorilla gorilla. The sequence continues at coordinate 51,766,234 of NC_073236.2, forward strand.
GAAGAGTCTAGTTTATGGCTTCAGTTGGAATTCGTATAACAGAGAAGAAGCCACCATCGATATTCGAAGCAGATATAGTCTTAATACAGAGAATTAGAGTAAACTACTGAAGTCTAAATAAAATGTAGAGATGAATCTCTAAATTTAATGTTTTATTTGCAAAGAAATATTTGCCAAATGGGGCATACAGGAAAACTCAGTGGTCTTCAATATGTTGGAAGAACAAAGAGAAATTTAGCATTTTATGAAAAAGGGAAAATGTTACCTATGGCTCTTTTGAGAAAGCTCATTGGCACTAGGAAGGGTGGGGAGCTGGCAAGCTCAGACTGGGAAGCAGTGGTGGACAAAGTGAATCCTAGAATTATATCAAGTTATCTCAGAAGTTGTGGATAAATTTGATTTTAGGTTACAATAAACCAAAACGGTGAAGCTTGCAGAGAATTTTGTTACTGAAATGCCAGGGATTCGGTGTAGATCCTGCAGCTCATCACACAGAAAGCCAATCACTAAGACAAAGTATTGCCAAGGAACAGGCTTTAATCAGGTGCTGCAGCTGAGGAGATGGGACGCCATTCTCAAATGTATCTCTCTGACCAACTGAAATTAGGGGTTTATATAACAAGGAAGAAATGTGGAAAAACAGGAGTTAGGGAGGGTTAAGAAAGATAATTCGGTCAACAGGAAGCAGGAGGTCAGTTAGGCAATCATAATGGGTGAAGAGTCTGATGTCTCACTGTCCCGATTCAGTGATATATAAGTTTCAGCAAATTGATAGTATCTGGGAGGCCTGATGGTTGCTTTCCTGAAATTTAAAAAAAAAAAAAAAAGGTAAGATAAATGTAACTATCTTGAGTTTTAAGACTGGAGGAGTCGATTTCTGTTTATTCAAAAAACCATAAACTTTAGTTCCATGGGATAATAGGGCCTATTTCAATTGCATTCTAGAAACAGTATTTTTCACCCTGAGTGCCTTTCCCTCCTGGTTTCTTGGCTCTGTCGGGTATCACAAGAATGACCGAATTCCTATGATTAACTTTCCCACTATGACCCTTCAAAGCCAAGGATATAGTAGTCAGGAAAGCTGATATTAGAAGCAGGAATCTCTGTTGCTCCCTCAGAAAACAGAATGCATCTGTCCCTAAAGTATGGGCTTTCTAACCTTGTGGTCCTCAGTCCTGTCTGGAAGCTTAGGGGTGGGGGTGCTGATGCTCTCAGCTTCCTACAGCATCTTTTCAGGTGTTTCTCTTGTCCTCACCTCTGTTCCTGTGTCTGCCTTAGGTACCAATGGAGAATATTGAGTCATCCTTTTCTGATTCCAAATCTCATGGGAGGACCTCTTCTTGGGCAACTCTATAGGACACAAGAGAGGTAAAAAGGGATAGTTACATAAGTTAAAATGAGTTTCCCCCTTTGAGGCCATTTCAAAAATTATATTTAAAGGCACATGTTGAAAACACATCCAGCTTTATTTTCTTATTAATGCAAATTTATGTTTGCAAATATTTTCAGGATTGTAAAGGTTGAAAACATAATTACTTGTCCATGGAATGATCAAACACCTCTATAATTAATTGGAGTAAACATTTTCTTGAAAATTTGTACTCACTGAAATAAAAAAATATATTTAAAATGTGTGAAGCTGTGTTAGAAATTATAGGACTTAAATTCAACTGTGCAATTTGGTTTGGGATGTTGTTCACTCCTGTGACCTGCCACAAGAATCTTGTGTCACGTGTAGTCACTGCTGTTCAGCCTCGTCCTCAGAAAATTGATATCTGTAGGCTAAAGACAAGCTCAGTGCCCTGCAGAGGAATCAATCAGCTGAGCCCTTCCTTAATCAGCCAGATGATTGTGAACATGAGCATCCATGAAGATGAAAACAAGTATTTACAGTTATCAGACACTGAGTTGTATATTTAACCGGTTATCAATCATTAATGCATAAAAGCTTACTGATATAGTATTTACGCCTCTGCCTATATATAGACACATGCATTTTTTCTTAAATTGGTGGTATAAATGTGAACATTAAGTAATCAAATTATGAAGTTATTAAGAGAAAATTAAAGATGAAATTAAAACTAATTAGTATTTCATTAAAAAATTAAAATTTACCTTATTTATGGAAAAATGTGCATATATATAAGATACATAGAAGTTAATATATATTTATTTGATAAAATGTTGGCTATAAGTATATATAGTATTCATATTTAATTATGTTTATTCTATTATATATGCAATATGTACAAATTTACAAGATTATTATCTAAATTATATACATTTAAATAATTTTTTCTTGCATCTGTAAAAAAATGGTATTCTGGACAACAGATAGTTCATACTCTTGCTAAAGAAAATTTCTTTTTGGCCTTTATTTTTAAAACTTTACCAAATTGTTGTCCTTACCTAAAATATTTTTCCAAACCAGTAGATCTCCAAGGGTAGGACTACAGCAAATTTTGACTAATATTGAATATTAATCATTGCATCCTATGAAAGTCTCCATTATGTTCATGCCCACAATGATGATATTCCAAACAGAGTTCTCACAACAATGGATGCTGGATGGCATCACATTAGTGCCATTGTCAAGGAAGCCCTGGAAATGTAAAAATCCTAACCGTGGGTAAACTGCAAGGCCTACATCTGATGATCACATTGCAAAGAGAACAGCAGTTTAATAATATTGGTTGTTGGTTTTGACAGATCATCAGGCCTTAAAAGAAACGCAACAGGATGATTGCAGACAAAGTCATTTTGGAAGAGCTATGACTAGATGTTTCAAAAATGAGCCATAATCAAAAAACATGCTTTCTCAGTGAATATTAATCCAAATGCCATTAATGAGCAGGGGGCTTTTCATAATGAGGATGATTGAACACATGGACTTCAGTCAGTCACCTTTGCCCACTTTCCCAGGTAGCCTCATGAACCACTGTTACGGAGGTCCCTGTGGGGACTCAATAATATGAGTTTCAACTAACTGAGATGTACAGGGCTACTGGCTCTTCTGAACACTAATTTGCCAAGAAAATTGACCCTTCCTGAACCCCTAACATTCTACCACACATCAGGGCTCATACTAACAGCTGATGTCAGGTGATTCAAGTGCACTTCATGTAACATGAGGAGAGCAGCGGTTATTATCCTATATATGAATTTTCCTTTGTCTTCGGTTATGTTACTGCATAAAATATTATTTGAGGATTTTCCAAATGCCTTCATCAGAGTCAGGAAGTTCTTCCATACTATGGCTTTGGATCAAGAAGGTAATTGACTTCAAAAAAAGTGAAGTAAAGTGTAGCTCATGATCCTGTCATGTGCACAGGTGCAGCTTTCCCTGTAGAAAAAAAACCCATTATTAGTCAAGCACTGCTGGCACACAAACCCTTGTGCTATTGAATTGCTATGCTGTCAGATGTGGCAGAGGGTCTACAACACTCACCGTGAATGTTGCTCTTACTCCCATAAACAGAATATTTATATCTTGTAAATGAGCTATAGAATCATCATTGTTGTGCAAACTGAACAGCTTGAAATACTCTATTTCTATTTTCTCAGGGCTGTGGTTTTCTGGCTGATGGTTCTTAATCCACAGAGTTGACATGACAATTATCTCATTAAATTGGAAGAAATAATATGATAAACATGTGCCTATTTAGACTTAATACAATACTGGATAACTTGTCAACGCAGGGCGTTAGGGTGTGTGCTGGGGACATAGATGTAGCCCATATAAAGCAAGAGCAAATATAATTGATTTTACATATTTTAGAGAGGAAGTACAGAAAATATGGACCCTAGGGGACCTTCTGGAATGTTTCTATTTATTGCCATTTCCACTGGTAAAACTCAGAGAAGATTTCAACAGTCATCAGGATGAAGTTCTAGGGATCACAGTCATATGAAGCATTCCCTGCACTTGGATCTCCAGTGAGGTGAAGGGAAGATGAAATGCATAGTGGGATATGGACATGTAAACACCAGAGACAGCCTCCTGGTCAGCTTAAACATTGAAAAGTCTATTTATTTTTTCTCTTTAGTTTTATCACAGAATCATTTGGATCTAAGAAAAGCGATTATGGCTGGTTAGGCAGAAAGGTGTTTATTATCATGAATTTAATGGATTGAAAACATTTGGGGAAACCAGAGTGGCAGCTCAGGCAACTCCAAGTACTCCTTTTCCTATTCCTTGACCCTTACCATCCCCATATTTTCCACAGTCAAGAAAGATACTCTCATTTTATAGGAACCTGGCAAGTGAAGATATTGTGCCCACAGGACTGTGCTGCCTGGCTGTGACCCAGACCAGGAAAATGAGCACATTTGAGTGAGATCAGGCATTTCCCCTCCCTCATCTCAATCCAAAAGCACTCTGTAGTAACACATCTGATGGGCAGTCAGAGAAAGGGGTCAGATCTTTCGTAGTTGATAGCAGAGCGGCTGTCCTTCGGGCGGCAGTAGTGAGAAGAGCTGCTCTCTTTTCTGCAGGAGACAGCTTGAATGTTGTGGAGTCTCAGGCACGAGGAGCTCCTCCCCAGCCTGTGCCAGCAGTGCCATTCTTGGAATTGTTCTAGAGGCTTTGCCTGGAGCCTGTTCCTTAAGGCTTTTCAACAATTTGCAAGGAATTTAATATCCTCTAGTAAATCCCTTGATGCTTCACGGATTTGACATTTGCAACAGGGAATATACACAGTCCACAGTGACATCATTCACTGCCTCCTTTTTTCTTGCTAAATATAAGGCTTTCCAGGTGGACCTGCCAGAGGAAGCCAATGTGAATAACAATCCATGTCACCAAAAATGCAAGACAAATAAGCTTGGTAAAGCCACTGGGTTCTCACATAGCTGCACTGTCCCCCGGTACAAAATGGGAGAGTGTAAAACTCTTAGCTCCACCGTCAGAGAGATGGTGCAGTGTTACCTTCTCAGCATAGTAAGTCGGTATTTATAGACATTTAAATACTAACAACTTTAATACCAAAATACAGACAAAAGTAGAAAAGAAGATAAATTGGACTACATAAAAATTTAAAATGGGCATCAAAAGACATAATCAACACAGTGAAAATGCAACATGTGGAATAGAAGAAAACATTTGAAAATCTTATATTTGATAAGGGGTTAATAATATCTACTATACAAAAATAAGTCTTATATGTCAACCTTAAAATAAAATACCTGATTAAAAATGAGGAAAGTACATGAATCGACATTTCTCTAAAGAAGATTCTATAGAGATAATTAGAAAACTAGCATAGGAAAACATGGTCAACATTATTAATCCTTAGAAAAATAAAAACAAAACCCACCTCACACCTATTAGGATTTTTTTTTCCAACAGAAAATGACCAGTCTTGGTGAGAACTTAGGGATCTGGAACTCCTGTGGACACTGTCGTGGTGATGTAAATGGCCCACCTGCTGTGGGAAACCAGATGGCAATTCCTCGAAGAATTAAAAATAGAAATACTATATAATTCAGCAATTCCACTTCTGGACATATACCCAAGTAATTGAAGACATTAACTTGAGGAGATATTTGTATACCCACATTCAGAACAGAATTATTCACAATAGCAAAAAGGTAGATGCAACTCAAATGTTCACAAAGGAGGGAACTGGTAATCCAAATGTGGTATATACATACAGTAGCATATTGTAGCTTTAAAAAGGCAAAATTAGCTTTAAAAAGGGAAATTCTGACACATGCTACAACTTGGATGAAACTAGAGGACATTACATTAAGTGAAATAAGCCAGTCACAAAACGATTACTGAGTTACGATTTCACTACAGTATTTGCAGAACAGGTTCCATTTTGCCTTGAATGATCCCAGTCCCCTTCCCTTTCTTGCTTGTAGTTTTCAGGAATAACTGTAAAAGGTTCTGGAAATGTAACATTCTGAGATAAAGCAAGACTGGCCAGAACAAGATTGGCCAGATATTGCAAGATTGACTCCATTTCTGTCCTATTAGAGGAATTTCTTCAACACTCTAGGCAACAACGTGGAGAAAAGTTGAATTGTGAGTCATGCTTGGTTAAACACAAATATCAAGAATGGGTGAGGAAGGCATGATATTTTATAAAATAGTTTTCTTTGGGTGTTTCTGAGCTTTTTAAGAGTATTTTGAAATATACTGTTTTTAATCTTTATTCCACATATTCCATGAATGTGCTCAAAACTTCCCCAGCAGGACCAGCTTAAAATATCAAACCTTAAGGAAAAGAACATTGTAATTAATCATATTTGGACCTTATATTGGATGCCTGCCTGAGATCACTCATCAGCTCCCCCTTGCTTCTAAGGACTGAATCACCAACCAATCCAGCAATCCCCACCTTTCTTCCTCCTGTGTTGAATACAATTAATCATAACTGTACACTTTACATGCAAACTGTGTTTATTCAACATCATAATAATGCTTGCTAGTTTTGTCAATATGTTTCCCTATGTCCAATTAATCATTTTCAACTGTAAAAGTAGTTTAGTATCCTTAGTTGATGTGATTGCACCATATTTCTTCTAATTAAAAAAAGAAGCATGTAGTTGCTTTTAAGGGATTTTAACTTAATGTCAGAATTTTCAGAACCAATAAATGCTATCATTTAAGGTTTAGTGCATGTAAGTAAATAAAACAATTTTTGATCACAAGTACTGGTACTCAGTAGGGGAATGAGCCATGCACAGAACAATAACTACATAATGAAATGGAATAGAATACTTTCAGTGTTGATAAATTACATAAAAATCAGACAATGGCGTGTGGTATCTGTAGGTTGAAGCTGTTCAATTTATGTTGATCAGTGAAGATCTTGGTGTTGTACTGAGGATGCATCTCATCGGTAAGGAGGCCACCAAGTGACCATACGACCTGCAAAGACCACGGAATCATCACTGGAAGGGCAGGGGCTGGAAGATTCCTGATAAACCACTGCGCATTGAAAAATTTATTTTTACCACTTTAGTGGTATAAAACCCAAACAGTCCTATAATAATCAGATGCCTTTTGTGTTTTTATTTTCTTAAGAATATAATTTATCGTAATATCTTTTATCAAATACCTTGACCTGGATCACACCTAGGACATACAATGTTCCCTTGCTCAGAAGCTGGAAGCCCAGGTCTGCACCCTTATTGCTAGTTAGCAGGCTCCCCACAGCCCTTCCCTGCCACTCAAGCCTTCATCACTGCGTCCTGTAGGGTGGGATCACCAAAGGAAGAGGCAACACTGGACACTGGACATGGGGCTCTGGCTTCAACTGCACGGGCTGCATGTGACAGGGTTCATACGTCCCATGGGACTGAGAAAGACTATTGATTAAGGAGCACAGCATTCACCTCCCACTTGATCAGACAGCACCTCTCTGCTGGGAAGCCTATGGAGAGGGACATGAGTAATACTGAGGAAGATCTATGTTCTGTTTCCACCGCAGCTTCCAGGAGAAACACCCAGCTTCCTGGTCGGTAGCTTCAATGTCAGTGTCTTCAAGACAGAGAGTTTACATCATTCACCTGGAGGAAGCAGAATCTGGGTTCCAAAGATCCACCTACATGCTCTTTCCACCTTGTCCACTCCAGCTTGGTGCAATGGTCCTGGGATCATCTTTGCTTAACATTTAGCAGATTGGTTGCCCTGATGACATTGCTGTTTATTACCATCTAAAACTTCCCTGACTCACATGGCCAACATTAGCAGTACCCAGCCACAAACATGTATATTGGAATTAATTAAAATTAACAATGTAGTTCCTTAGTTGTTTTCACTACATTTCAAGTGCTCGGGAGTCACATATGACATATAATGGCTACACTTGCAAAGCATAAATATAGACATTTTCACCATCTTAAAAAATATTTTCATTAGTGCTAATCTAAATGGTTACAGTTAGAGACTCACAGTGTTATAGCTCACAGCACAAACCCCAGCAGCTATTATTCCAGAGAATCAGGTGGTCTCAGATGCTTCCTGGCTGGTGCAGCCACTGTTACACGAATGGGAGGAATGAAGCTGGGTAGACGGATCCAGACCAGGGGCCCTCTACTCGCCACCCTAGCCTTGGGCATTGTGTGCTGCAGGGTCTCTCACAACTTCACCTTCTGCTTTCCAGAATCACATCATTGGCATCTCACATGGATCACAGAATCTAGCCCCTAATTGTTTTGTGACCATCTTTTCTGAACACCCTTTATCTTCAACTAGGTGACTGGTTTATTGAGGAGAGGAATCATTTTGTGTTCCCTACAGAATGCAGCATAATGATGGATGTAATAAGATCAACTCCATGAAAACCCATGAAAAAACTCCATCAAGTCTCACTGGAAACCAGCATCTAAAATTCTATAAGATGTTATGTCACAAACCGACCATTGGAGGTTATGTTACAAACCTGGCCATTGGACAAACCCCATAATAAACATAAAATAGAAATCTGATCTTAGAAATAGTGAAAATTAAGGGTGATATTGTTCCACTATCAGCAGGCAGCCCCCAAGGCGGGAATGGGGTCTCATGTGTGACCTGGATCACCTAAGAGGAGCTGCCAGTGTGCTGAGTGGTGGGAAAACGCCCTCTGTGCTCTGAGACTGGAAGCCTCGCCTTGACCTTCCTACTGCCTTGGGCATGTCCTCAAAGCACACCTGCTATGAACTGAATTGTGTTTCACAAATTCATATTTCAAATCTCCAACCTGCAAAATTACTGTATTTAGACATAGAGGTTATGAAGGGGTAATTAGGGTGAAATGAAGTGAAAACCTTGGGGCTCTGATTTAATAGGATTTGTGTCCTAGTAAAAATAAACATCATCGATCTGTTCCTTAACCCCTCACCAGCCTCCAAGCATGCACTGAGGAAAGCATGTACTTGCTTCTCCTACTTACACATGCCCGGCACATTGCTGAACACACGTGAGGATGTATCCAGGGATGACATCTGAAAACAAGAAACAGGGTTCTCACCAGAAAGCAAATCCTTCTGGACCTTGATCTTGAACTTTCCAGGGTTCTAATACATTCACAATAAACGTTAATAAATTAGCAATAAATGTCTATGGCTCAAGCCATCCAGCTCAGGGTATGTTGGTGTGGGAGTCCCAGAAGACTCATCCACTGTCACCACTTTCTCTAAGCAGGATCAGTCTCAGGAGGCACCTTGTGGACTTTGGGACCCAGCTTTTCTCCTTTTGCTCCTGCTGTCCTGACTGCCTGGTGAGGAAGGGAAACTCAGGCTTCAGCCTCAGATAGTTTGTATTAAACATGAACTTTCCCTGTTGATGAAGTTGTTAGCCTGTTTTTCCTTCCAATCAGAATTGCACCAAGTTGGAGGAACTACAAACTTGGTATTAATATTTGGGGATCTGCATGTTTGTTCCCCCACTTGGATGACAGTGAGCATGTTATGTGGATGCCATCGTTGTCCTCCTCCTTGTGTCTCAGGGGAGAGGGTCACTGTCACCTGTAGAGCTGGCCAGAGTATGAAGAACATCCTAGCCTGGCACCAGCAGAACCAGGGCCTGGCTCTGAGCTCCCGCTGGCTCCTGCTGCCCTCCTGGACATGAACCCTGCCTGGGTCAGGGACATTAGGCCTGAACAGATGTCATTCTGGCCATCAGCAACCAAGATGCCGTCAGAGGTAGGTGCTCCCTCCTCCTGTCCCTGTCCTGCACAAATCTTCCGTAGCAACAGCTCTGCCTGGGGTCCCAGGTGTTGCTAAGGGTCTGATCTCTTATCGGGTGAACAGTCTGGAGACACCTCTGAATTCACACTCCCTCTTTGCCTCACATCCCCTTCCCACCTCCTCTGTGGGCACCTCTAGTGTATCTTGTGGGCATCACTGCCTGGAGCATGTCAGGATGTTTTCTTCCACCTCCTACTCCTAATTCATGGTGAAAATTCATCCTCACTTCAGACATGGGCTGGCCACACCTTGTTTCTCTTATATACATGCCCTGGCACATTGCTGAACCCATAGTTCCAACCCCACTCCATCAATTTTTGTGGAAGGGTCATGGTTGGCAATTTGTGGTTATTGGAGACCAGTAAGTAAAATGACAACTATTTAGAAGTTTGTGCATGGGACAGACGTAGACCACTGTCAACAGCGTCCCAGCAGCTGGTGAGCCATGAAAGCAGGGCAGAGAGATCCCAGATCGCCCCAGTCAGAGGGGAAGCTGGCAATGACTCATGGAGGTGCTTCATCCTGTGATCATGCAGCCTCTGAGCTACATGTGCTGTTTTGTTTGACAGAAATGACCAGAAGAGTACTTGTCTATGCTGAACCCTGTGGTCAAAATGTCCCTCCATTCAGGGTCCAAACTCACTATCAATCTTCTGGGCATCTGCTGCTCTGTGATTCTGCAGATCCCCCTCAGGTCACTCATGATCCTCAGCAATGGGTAGTTCACTGCTGTCCATGCCGGGGGACATGGAAGAGGGTCCTGAGCTTTATCACCCTTAGGCCCTGGAGTGAGGGGGGCCATGAAGTGGTGCACCCAGTGCTCATTTTCAATGTTCGTGTTCACTTTATTAAAGTTTAAAACTATACCTTGTACTAGCAACCAAAGTTATATATCTTTATATATAAACATGTACCACATATTTATCCATAAATAGATACATAGTATAGGCAAATGTATAAATACAACTTATTTCTAAAATATATGTGTTCAATATATAAAATTTATATTAGAAATTCTTATTACAGATACACATGATTTTATGTTTATTTGTGTACCATGTGTTCATTTTCTTTCCAAGCAGAACAGGGTCTGGCTGAGTAAAGACTTTGAGGACATTGGCTGACCCTCCATTTTTGGCTCCAGCAGGGTGCCAGTCATTCAGCACCAGGGAGGGCAGAGCCCACAGCAGCCAGCCCAGGATCCCAGCCCTAAGGTCTGGGTCTCTGAGACTTTCACTCTTGCCAGGCTGCGGGATATATGCTTAATGCAGCTCCTGTGAATTTGTGAGCAGTTTCCTTCCCTCAAGCCCCTGCCAGGCAGCCCTGTGGCCAGGGCCTGTGGTTCCTCCCAGGTCCTCAGCCCTGTGGCTCAGGAGAACCGCTGCTTCCCTCACAGCCCAGGGCCAGCGCCTAGAAGCTCTCAGGCACTGCCAGTCTGACTTTAGCCCTAGACTAAGGACTCTATTCCAAATGTCTCCTCAATTATTGCAGTACCTGAAACCTGTTCTTAAACTCAAAGTCCACATTTCCACAATTGCTAAAGCTAGCATTTGGCATCTGGAAAAGTAGAAATGTGAATTCATTGTCATTCTCAGAGCCTGGTCTCTTCCAACCCCACCAGATAAAGTTGCCCCGTGTTCTTTTCTCTCCACAGAACTTTGCTTAGAATTTTAGGGAAATGTAAAATGCGATAAAGCTCTTATTGCCTGCACAGAAACCATCCTCTTCTCCTTTGGTGCCTAGGGCACCAGCTCTAGCCTGCTGGGCATGGTGAGGACAGTGAGCCTCTCCCAGCCCGGGACAGGAGCAGAGATTAAGGGCACATGTGATTAGCTCCACAATGCAATGTCAGGGGGGTGAAGGAGGGGCAGGGACTCTGGGAAGAATTTGATCCTTCCTAAGAAGATGGAAGGTGAAGAGCTTTTCTTCACCTTGTAAAATGAATGACTTTATTTTAGATTTGGGAGCTGGGACACGTGTTTCATTGCCCTGACTCCTTCCACATCTCCTCTTTCTCTTACAATATCTCTGACTCTGTCTGTCCCTCTTAGATTGTGTCCTGAAAATCTAATTTTCCCTCGTAATATGAAAACAAACAAAACCCTCTTCGTCCTATCACATGCTGTGAGATCTGACCCCAAACTCTGTGATACCCAGATCGTATAACAGATAATCATGAGATTTTACCCAAGAGATTTTCTAGCTAAAAACGAATTCTCGTGGTAGCTCTTCTCTCGGAAAAATTTTCTCTGTCTCTTGTCATAACTGACACCAGAAAACAAGGTGGAGATATTTCCAAGAACAGAAGACAAGCACGCGCTCAGTGAGCTGAAAGACATCTCTTCCCCTTGCATTAGTTTCCAATGCTGCTGTTTAAATCGCCACAGTCTTATTGGCTTCACACAACATAAATGTATTACCCTGTAGTTCTGGGGGTCAGCATTCTCACTGAGCTAATGTTAAGGTGTCAGTAGGGCTGCATTCCTTCTGGAGGCTCCAGAGGAAAGAACTGAATCCTCTGCTTTTATCTTCCAGGTGCTCCCACATTTCTGGTTCTATGGCCCCTTCCCTCCTCAAACCACATCCCTCCATATTGTCCCAGCTCCTCTCTGACTGCAAGCCTCCTCCTCTATTTTAATGACCTTTGTGATTATATTGGTTTCATCTGGATAACCAGGTTGCTTATTCTCAAAGTCGTTAACTTACACCTGTCAAGTTCTTCTTTTGCTATGTAAGGTAGAATCCTTATGATAGGGCTCTGATGACTGGAGGACCACCACCGTTCTTAGTCTCACGCGGGTTTGTTTAAAAAGAAACGGACATGCGTGGAGTTGTTTTAAGGAGCGAAAAGTTTAATACGCAAGAAGGAAGGACGAAGAAAACAGCTCCACCGTACAGAAACAGAGAGAGGGGAGATTAGAACTAAGAGAAAACTCCATGTGCGTTGGAAAAGTGGCTGCTTATATGAGGAGGCTGAAGGAGGTGGTGTCTGATTTGCATAGGGCTTAGGGGATTGGTTTTACCAAGCATGTCATTCATGTAGCCTGAGAAAAAACTGGCCCTCCCACCCTAGTGTTTTAATATGCAAATGCAGGGTGCCATAAAGTTCTACACACATGGGAATATGTCGGGGCAGCCATGTTGCCAGGCACATGTGGGGGCAAGGAAGAAGACAGTGGGAGCTGGATGCGGTGGCTCACACCTGTAATCTCAGCACTTTGGGAGGCCAAGGAAGGTGGATCATGAGGTCAAGAGATGGAGACCATCCTGGCCAATATGGTGAAACCCCATCTCTACTAAAAACACAAAAAGTAGCTGGGCGTGGTGGCATGCGCCTGTAATCCCAGCTACTCAGGAGACTGAGGCAGAAGAATCGCTTGAACCCAGGAGGCAGAGGTTGCAGTCAGCCAAGATCGTTCCACTGCACTCCAGCCTGGGCGACAGAGCAAGACTCTGTCTCAAAAAAAAAAAAAAAAAAAAGAAGAAGAAGAAGAATGTGGGAATCTCCATGTTTGGCTGGACACAGTTTCTAATGGCCAGTATTTGTATATCAAAGCTTGCCGCCTGTAATCCCAGCACTTTGGGAGGCCGAGGCGGGCGGATCAGGAAGTCAGGAGATCGAGACCATCCTGGCTAACACGGTGAAACCCCGTCTCTACTGAAAAATACAAAAAATTAGCCGGGCGTGGTGGCGGGTGCCTGTAGTCCCAGCTACTTGGGAGGCTGAGGCATGAGGAAACCAGAGGGCAGTGCTTGCAGTGAGCCGAGATCGCGCCACTGCACTCCAGCCTGGGTGACAGAGCCAGACTCCCTCTCAAAAAAAGAAAAAAAAGCTTGCCGGACCAGCTCTAAGAGCCAGGGCTTTCCTGCTAAACAAGAAACATTTCTGGAGCTGCTTTAAAAGAAACAAAACCTTCCCAATGACCCTGTTTCCTCTCTATATGCCTAAAATAATTTCTTAATAACTCGTATAACACGGGTTCCAGAGACAAGGATATGGACATCTTTTGGGGTGGGGACATTATTCATTCCACCAACAATAAATATATTCCCCAAAATTGTCCTTCTCTAGAGTAAAATTTAAAAAATCACAAAGTATTTTTATGAAGCAAGAGAGCTGGACAAAATCTTAGACTCTGGTTCCTCTAACTTGTGAGTTTTGAGTGTTGGAGTGTGCTCACTCCACTGCCTCTAATGTAGATTTATGGATGTGTAGATAGTTTTACAGGATTTTAAATTTTGTGTCCCAGTGTAAACAAAACAGTATCTGAGACAGGTCTCAATCAAGTTATAGATTTATTTTGCCAAAGATAAGGCTTATGGCCTGTGACACAGCCTTAGGGGGTCCTGTAAACATGTGCCCAAGGTGGTTGGATTACACGTTGGTTTTATACATTTATTCTGTGTCTTAGGGAGACACAGAAATTACAGGCAAAGACATAAATCAATACATATAAGATATACATTAGTTTGTACTGGAAAGGTGGGAGATCTTGAAGCAGGGGCTTCCAGGTCACAGGTGGCTTCAAAGTTTTCCTGATTGGCAACTGGTTGAAAGAGTTAAGCTCTGCCTAAAGAGTTGAATTCACCATAAAGAAATGCTTGAGTTTAGATAACGGGGTGTGCTTGAGTTTGGATAAGCCAAGGTTCTTTTCATGTAGTTGAATCCTATGGGTAGCAGAAAAAGTAGACGTTGCTTGTCAGACCTTAAAAAAAAAAAAAGTCAGATCTTTGGAAAATGATTAGTAAGCATAGGAGATTCTCTACAGAATGCAAATTTCTCCCACAATGTGCAGCTTTGCAGGGCCACTTCAGAATATTTCAGAGAAATAGGTTGGGTGTGGTGGCTCACTCCTGTAATCTCAGCACTTTGGGAGGCTGAGGCGGGTGGATCACGAGGTCAGGAGATCGAGACCATCCTGGCTAACAGGGTGAAACCCCATCTCTGCTAAAAATATTTTAAAAAATCAGTCAGGCGTGGTGGTGGGCACCTGTAGTTCCAGCTGCTTGGAAGGCTGAGGCAGGAGAATGGCATGAACTCAGGAGGCGGAGCTTGCAGTGAGCCGAGATTGCGCCACTGCACTCCAGCCTGGGCACAGAGCGCGACTCCATCTCAAAAAAAACAAAAAAAAGAAAAAGAAAAAGAAATATTTTTCGAGTAAAATTTTTCGATTTTCTTCAGGGCCTATTATCTGTCATGTTGGAGTATGGTATCTTATTGCTACAAGCATCTGTTTCCTCAGTCCAAAGATCTCTGTAGTAGTGATAATGCTGGTCAGTTGTGTCTGAACTCCAAAGGGAGGAGAGCATAATGAGGCACATCTAAACCCACCTGCCAGTCATGGCCTAACCTAGTTTTTCAGATTTCTTTGAAGTTCTCTCTGCCAAAAGAGGAGTCCATTTAGCTCGTTGGTGGCTTACAACTTAATTTTTGGTTCACAAAACACACAGGAAAAAAAATCAATAAATTCAATCTAAAATAGATTGGTTTTAAAAAAAAGTGTTTTCTGAATATTCCTAGATGTCAAAGAAAGAGAAGTGATAAGAATTCAGATGAGAAATATCCCTCATACAAAAGTACAACGATTTTTTTTTTTCTGTCTTGTTTTGGGTCCACCAGCAATGAGTATTCCTGTTTAGGCAGCAAATTTACAGTGGGAGGAAAGGAAGAAAGTGAGGCAGGAACAGAAGATGAATGGTAAAAGACACATCAACCACCCACCTGACTCAGGATAACTGAAGATCAACCACGTGTGGAAACATGGACTAAATTCCTCTGGGCTGTTCCACCTGAGAGATGAGGAAGCTGGGGTATGTATACATCTCATCCTGTCCTCACTGATTGTGAGCTGTCTCTCCTGTTCTCTTTCAAGCTGCTATAATAGATTCCTTGTCACTGTGTAATTCATAAAATCAGAAATATATTTTCTCACACTTCTGGAGAATGGAAAGTTTGAGATCAAGGCATGGGCAGGTTAAGGTCAGCTTTCTCTGCTTTCAAGACGATGCCTGGAGCATTGAGTCCTTCAATGGAAGGAAGGCCATGTCTTATCAGGACAGACCAGCAGAAGAGAGAGAAAGATTCCAGCCCCATAAACCCTGTTTATACTGGCATTAATGTATTCCACTAGAGGGCTCCACCCTCATGACCTAAACACATCCCAATAGGCCCCACCTGGCAAAAACCATTACACTGAGAATTAACTTTACAACAGATGGATTTTGGAGGACACAGTCAAACCATAGCACTTTCCTCAGAGATACACATTCCAGGACATCTGGCCAGCAATGCATGTAGGCAGACCTCTCTGCCCAAGATCATAAAGAACATAAGACATATATATGGCCATTGGAAGTGAGCAGAGGTACAGCAAAGGAGAAAGCCCTAGAGTACATATGGGGACTGCTACATTCATCATGGTACAGTTAACCCTTGAATAACTTGGGTTTGAAGTTTGCAGATCCACTTATATTTTCTTCTGTGTCACCTGAAAGCAAGTACTTAATCAGTAGTAAATATATTTTCTCATTTTTGTGGTTTTCTTAAGAACATTTTTTTCTTTACCATACTTTATTGGAAGAATAGAGTATAAAATATATATAAAATGTAAAAAAGTGTAATCAACTATTTATTTTATCACTAAGGCTTCCTGTCAAAAGTAAGCTATTAGTACTTAAGTTAGAAATGCAAAACTTCTACACAGGTTTTCATCTGCACCTGTGGTCAGTGCCCCAACCTCCATGTTGTTCAGGGGTCAACTGCTCACTCAATCTGTAGCTGCATCTCTCTGAAACAGGATCTTGGCAGGTGGCTGCAAGTAAAGGAACCCAGAAAATAACATCTCAAACTATGCTGCATTGGTATGATGATTATGTAAAGCCAAAGGCATTTAGAAAGCAGCAAATGCACAAGAAGTCTTTTCCTAAATATCCCTTATCTGCCTAAAAGCAAATTCTCCAGAAGAAAAACAATTGTGAAGGAAATTCTTCCTGGGAAATTTTATATCAGGGAAGATTAACACAAAACATGAATCAAAAATAGAAGAGACTGGAAGTTGATGCTTTATCCAGGCAGGCTATTGCCTGTTCTTTTGAGGATGCATTTCTTTTCTCATCTATTCTCTCCAGGTTGCCTACACTTCCCAATTCCCTCTTCCCTAGAAAGGAAATATGAACAACTGGATCTCACTGAGTTATCTGAGTAATCACCCCACTATGATATCCCACTGCACTTTAAGTGAATTTTGTTTGCCTTTTCTCTTATTAATTATTCTTTTGTCGGTTCATTTTCAGCAAACATTTAGAGGACAAATGGAACTTTCTTCCTTTCTTCCAATATAAGCAAGTTCCCTTAAAATTCAGGCTGCTTACAAAGCAGCAGAAAGGTTTGTGCATGGGCTGCAGCACTGTGATTTTGCTCCCCTAGTCAGGCATCAGTAAAATTTTGTGGAGCCCGAGGCTGCAGCCCACTGATGCTGATGTGGTTGCATCCACTTCCCCTGCTACTGAGTCAGGCTGGGACGTTCAGGGTACATTAGAGATATGAGATATCATGAACGCAAATCCATGTCCAGTTTCATCTGGATCCAACTGATTTCTCCATGTACATAGGCAATTGCTTGATAAGAGATTGAGTATGTTTTTCCTAAAGATGTTAACAGGGAGGCTGGTGTCTGGGTCAGGATGATGTCCCCGTGCACTGATAAAAAGTATAAGAAGAAAGTGTCATTGATGGTGCATGGCAGGGACATGCTCTGTGCAGTGGCCACCCTCACTAAGACAGATGAACTTTGGGAAATAATACCCAATGGCAGAAAAGAAGGTAGACTATGAAGGTACCCAAAACAAGAATAAGGTGCACTTCATTTAGTCTCTGGGTATTAAAGAGACCTGCAGTTCTTGATAGTGGTGGATCTGTGAGTGCTGCATGCATGGAGACAACACGGTATCATCTTTGTATATCTGTAATAAATTGCTTGATCTAATACTAGTAAGAACAAAGGCATAACACCATTACCTAATACTTGCAAATATATATAGCATCATGCCGATACATTTTATTTTAAATTTTTTTTAGAAAGGAACAATGTTAAACTCACAGAAATGTTGCAAGTATAGCACAATTACCCCCTTCCCTACCCGGAATCTTATGAGAGTCTTTTGAAGACTTGAGAATCCTAACATCTAACATTTTACTATGTGTTTCCTACAAACAAGAATATTCTCCTAAATAATCCTGATACACCAATGAAATACATTACTCTATCGGCTCCTGAGGAATATTTAAAATTCTTAAAAAAATACCTAAAAATTGTTTCTCATAATAAAATAGTCCCCAGTAGAAACACATTCTCTGGAGACAAATTTATGCTACCCTGGTCTTACCTGGGACACCTGGGGACACTGAGCTGGTGCTGAGTTACTGAGATGAGCCAGCCCTGCAGCTGTGCCCAGCCTGCCCCATCCCCTGCTCATTTGCATGTTCCCAGAGCACAACCTCCTGCCCTGAAGCCTTATTAATAGGCTGGTCACACTTCATGCAGGAGTCAGACCCTGTCAGGACACAGCATGGACATGAGGGTCCCCGCTCAGCTCCTGGGGCTCCTGCTGCTCTGGTTCCCAGGTAAGGAAGGAGAACAGTGGCAGTTTACTCAGCCCAGTGTGGTCAGTACTGCCTGGTTATTCAGGGAAGTCTTCCTATAATATGATCAATAGTATGAATATTTGTGTTTCTATTTCCAATCTCAGGTGCCAAATGTGACATCCAGATGACCCAGTCTCCTTCCACCCTGTCTGCATCTGTAGGAGACAGAGTCACCATCACTTGCCGGGCAAGTCAGGGTATTAGTAAATGGTTAGCCTGGTATCAGCAGAAACCAGGGAAAGCCCCTAAGCTCCTGATCTATGCTGCATCCACTTTGCAAAGTGGGGTCCCATCAAGGTTCAGCGGCAGTGGATCTGGGACAGAATTCACTCTCACCATCAGCAGCCTGCAGCCTGATGATTTTGCAACTTATTACTGTCAGCAGCATAGCAGTACCCCTCCCACAGTGTTACACACCCGAACAAAAACCCCCAGGGAAGCAGATGTGTGAGGCTGGGCTGCCCCAGCTGCTCCTCCTGATTCCTCCATCAGCTGAGAGTGTTGCTCAGATGCAGCCACACTCTGACGGTGTTGGTAGAGGGGGACATGAAGTCACCTCTGCACCCTAATTCTTTTCTCTTTCTCAGCCCCAACTGCACAGATCTAGCAATGCCTCTCCTGATTTAATAAAGACAGAGATCATGACACCTGAAGAGTCTAGTTTATGGCTTCAGCTGGACTTTATATAACAAAGAGGCCACTATAGATATTCAAAGCAGAAATTGTCTTAATACAGACAATTAGAGTCTAAACTACTGAAGTCTAAATAAAATGTAGAGATGAATCTCTAAATTTAATGTTTTATATGCAAAGAAATATTTCCCAAATGGGGCATACAGGAAAACTGAGTGGTCTTCAATATGTTGGAAGAACAAAGAGAAGGTTAGAGTTTTACGAAAAAGGGAACATGTTACCTGTGGCTCTTTGAGAAAGTTCACTGGCACTAGGAAGGGTTGGGAGCTGGCAAGCTCAGACTGGGAAGCAGTGGTGGACAAAGTGAATCCTACAGTTATATCAAGTTATCTCAGAAGTTGTGGATAAATTTTATTTCAGGTTACAATAAGCCAAAAGCAGTGAAGCTTGCAGATAATTTTGTTACTGAAATGCCAGGGATTCAGTGTAGATCCTGCTGCTCACCACACAGAAAACCAATCACTAAGACAAGTATTGCCAAGGAACAGGCTTTAATCAGGTGCTGCAGCCGAGGAGATGGGACACCATTCTCAAATGTATCTCCCTGGACTACTAAAATGAGGGGTATATATAGCAGGGAAGAAATGTGGGAAAACAGGAATTAGGGAGGGGTAAGGAAGATGATTTGGTCAACAGGAAGCAGGAGGTCAGTGAGGCAATCACAATGGGTGAAGAGTCTGATGTCTCACTGTCCCGATTCAGTGATATGTAAGTTTCAGCTCCTTTTGATAGTATCTGGAGGCCTGATGGTTGGTTTCCTGACAAAAGAACTCAGATAAAAAAAATTTAACTATCTTGAGTTTTTAAGACTGGAGGAGTCAATTTCTATGTTTCTTCAAAAAACCATAAACATTAGTTCCATGGGATAATAGGGCCTATTTCAATTGCATTCTTCAGACAATATTTTGCACCCTGAGTGTCTTTCCCTCCTGGTTTCTTGGCTCTGTTGGGTATGACAAGAATGACCCAATTCCTACGATTAACTTTCCCACTACAACCTTTCAAAGCCAAGGATATAGTAGTCAGGAAAGTTGATATTAGAAGCAGGAATCTCTGTTGCTCCCTCAGAAAACTGAATGCATCTTGCCCTGAAGTATGGGCTATCTAACCATGTGGTCCTCAGTCCTGTCTGGAAGCTTAGGGGTGGGGGTGCTGATGCTCTCAGCTTCCTACAGCATCTTTCCAGGTGTTTCTCCAGTCCTCATCTCTGTCACTGTGTCTGTCCTAGGTACCAATGGAGAATATTGAGCCATCCTTTTCTGATTCCAAATCTCATGGGAGGACCTCTTATTGGGCCACTCTATAGAACACAAGAGAGGCAAAAAAGGATATTCATATAAGTTAAAATGATTTTCCCCCAATGAGGCCATTTTAAAAAATTATATTTAAAGCCACATGTTGAAAACACATCCAGCTTTATTTTCTTATTAATGCAAATTTACATTTGCAAATATTTTCAAGATTGTAAAGGATGAAAACATAATTATTTGTCCATGGAATGATCAAACACCTCTATAATTAAATAGAGTAAACATTTTCTTGAAAATTTGTACTCACTGAAATTAAGGAATATATTTAAAATAAGTGAAGCTATGTTAGAAATTATTGGACTTAAATTCAACTGTGCAGTTTGGTTTGGGATGTTGTTCACTCCTGTGACCTGCCACAAGAATCTTGTATCATATATAGTCACTGGTGTTCAGCTTAGTCCTCAGACAATTGATATCTACAGGCTGAAGATGAGGTCTGTGTCCTGCAGAGGATCCACTCAGCTGAGCCCTTTCTTGATCAGTCAGAGGATTGTGAACATGAGCATCCATGAACATGAAAACAAATGTTTACTGTTTTCTGTCACTGAGTTGTGTATTTAACCAGTTACCAATCATTAATTCATAAAAGCTTCCTGATACAGTATTTACACTTCTACCTATATGTACACACATGTATTTTTTCTTAAATTGGTGGTTTAAATGTGAATATCCAGTAATCAAATTATGAAGTTATTAAAAGAAAATTAAAGACAAAATTAAAACTAATTAGTATTTTAATAAAAAATTAAAATTTATCTTATTTATGGAAAAGTATGCATACATGTATATAAGATACATAGAAGTGAATATATATGTTTTTGATAAAATGTTGCCAACAAATATATATAGTATTCATATTTAAGTACATTTATTCTATCATATATGCAATATATGCATATTTATAAAATTCTTATCTGAATTAAATACATTTAAAATTTTTCGTAACCTTCCATAAAATAATGGTATTCTGGACCACATATAGTTCTTACTCTTGCTACAGAAAATTTTTTTGTTTGTTTATTTATTTATATTTATATTTATATTATGTTTAAATTTATTTATATTTATATTATATTTATATTTATATTATATTTAAATTTATTTATATTTACATTTATATTATATTTAAAATAAATTTATTTATATTTTTCCAACTCAATAGAGCTCCAAGGGTAGGACTAGAACAAATTTTGACTAATGTTGAATATTAAACATTGCATCCTATGAAAGTCTCCATTATGTTCATGCCCACAATGGTGATATTCCAAATAGAGTTCTCACAACAATGGATGCTGGATGGCATCACATTAGTGCCATTGTCAAGGAAGCCCTGGAAATGTAAAAATCATAACAATGAGTAAACTGCAAGGGTTACATCTGATGATCACATTGCAATGATAACAGTTTTGGGGTGATCAGACCCAACACCAGGTCGTGGGGGTGACAAAGTCTGGTGGAGTCAAAGATTGAGAAAAAGACAGTTTGAGAGAGAAATGTGGGCACCAGGGACCATCGTAGTGTATGGAGGCTGAGAAGGCCCTGAGCCCTGGGATCCCATGCTATTTATTGGTAATCCAACAAAGAAACACATGGTAAGAATGTGGAGGCCAAAAGGATGCATTGCATTAAGCACATGATTTACGCCTGTGATGGTTTAGCATTTGCTCTGCTACTTGAGATAATGGAGAGCAGGTTCTTTTAACTCAACATACAATCGATCCTGGGAGAGCAAGGAGAACGCAGCCAGCAAGTGTAGACACATTCCAGAGCCACGAGTCCTGGATTCTATCCAAGCCACGAGGGGTTTTATGCCCTGGGCTTAGATTATGGTGCATCAGGGTAGCCTTCCACCCTTTAGCACAGAGCTTGGTGTTCCAAAGGCCACAAGGGGTTTTAGACCCTGGACCCTGGACGTGTTCCAAGACTCTTTTACATTATGTCAAACATGCAAGCCCTGCCTCAGCTTCTCCCAACATTCAGCTTTTCCCAACATAACAGCAATGTAATAACTTTGGCTGTTGGTTTTGACAGATCATCAGGCCTTCAAAGAAATGCAACAAAATGATTGCAGACAAAGTGATTCTGGAAGAGCTATGACTAGACGTTTCAAAGATGAGCCAAAATTTAAAAAAAAATGCTTTCCCAGTGAATATTAAACAAAATGCCATTAATGAGCAGGGGCTTTTAATAATGAGGATGATTCAACACATGGACTTCAGTCAGTCACCTTTCCCAGCTTTACCGGGGAGTCTCATGAACCAATGTTATGGAGGTCCCTGTGGGAACTCTATAATATGAATTTCAACTAACTGAGACTTAAAGGGCTACTGGCTCTTCTGAACACCTTATTTGCCAAGAAGAATGACCCCTCCTGAACCCCTAACATTGTACCACACATCAGGGCTCAGATGAACAGCTGGGGTCAGATGATACTAGCGGACCTCATGTAACATGAGGAGGGCACTGGTTATTTTCCTATATATGAATTTGCCTTTCTTTTTGGTTGTATTTCTGCATAAATATTATTTGAGGATTTTCCAAATGCTTTCATCAGAGTCAGGAAATTATTCCATAATATGGCTTTGGATCAAGCAACGTATTTACCTCAAAAAAAGTGAAAAAAGTGTAGCTCATGCTCTTGTCATGTGCACAGGTGTAGCTTTCCCTATAGACAGGGGAAAAAACATTATTAGTCAAGCAAAGCTGGCACACAAATCTTGTGCTGTTGAATTGCTATGCTGTCAGATGTGGTGGAGGCTCTGAAACACTAACCATGATTCGTGCTTTTACTCCCATAAATAGAATATTTATATCTTGAAAATGAGCCGTAGACTCATCACTGTTATGCCAACTGAACAGCTTGAAATATTCTATTTCTATTTGCTCAGGGCTGTGCTTATCTGGTTGATGGTTCTTAATCCAAAGAGTTGACATGACAATTATTCCATGAAATTGGAAGAAATGATATGATAAGCATGTGACCATTTAGACTTAATACAATACTGGATAAGTTGTCAACACAGGGCTTTAGGGTGTGTGCTGGGCGCATAGATGTAGACAATATAAAGCAAGAGCAAATGGAATTGATTTTACATATTTTAGAGAAGAAGTACAGAAAATATGGACCCTAGGGGACCTTCTGGAATGTTTCTATTTATTGCCATTTCCACTGGTAAAACTCAGAGAAGATTTCAACAGTCATCAGGATGAAGTTCTAGGGATCACAGTCATGTGAAGCATTCCCTGCACTTGGATCTCCAGTGAGGCAAAGGGAAGATGAAATGCATAGTGGGATATGGAGGTGTAAACACCAGAGACAGCCACATGGTCAGCTTAAACGTTGAAAACTGTATTTATTTTTTCTCTTTAGTTTTATCACTGAATCAGATGGATCTAAGAAAAGTGATTATGGCTGGTTAGGCAGAAAGCTGTTTATTATCATGAATGAAATGGATTGAAAACATTTGGGGAAACCAGAGTGGCAGCTCAGGCAACTCCAAATACACCTTTTGCTATTTCTTGATCCTCTCCCTGCCCCGTGTTTTCCACAGTCAAGAAGGACACTCTCATTTTGATAGAAACCTGGAGAGTGAAGATATTGTGCCCATAGGACTGTGCTGCCTGGCTGTGACCCAGACGAGGAAATTGAGCACATTTGAGTGAGATCAGGCACGTCCCCTCCTTCATCTCAATCCAAAAGCACTCTGTAGTAACACAGCTGATGGGCATTCTTCACCACCTATGGGACTTAGGAAGCCAAGGACATGAGGAATAGCCTTTCCAGACTCTACCATAGAGAAAGTATTGCCAGAAACTAGAGAATAAAATAAATGTGAAAGAAGCTGGTGACAATAACTAAATGTGTCATGCATATATGTATTTTAAATAATTTAATATTTTCTATATATCCTTTCTTTAAAAAATTCAAAGTGCTATTTTTAGCCACCTTTACAATTTAGGCCAGAAATTAAACAATAAGTTGACAGATTAATGGCTCATGAGAGAAGAACATTTTTTCCTAGATGGTGTTGGGATGAACAGATTGGAATTTCCCCACATTTTGGGGAGCACAATGCTACGTGGGGAGCATGATGTTCTTTGTAAAGGAAATCTTTATGTTGGGTTGTAGCATTTTGCTGTTGATACTAGTAATTCCTGGAAATTCAAGTGTAGAAACGTGTATTTATGATAGAAAGCCACAGGGTGGACTTGGGCAGAAATAACCCCTGTACCCTTGAAAACAGATGAATCTACATGAGTCTGACATGAAGATGTAATCAACACAGGCAGGGCTGCAGGGAAAGGGGTCAGGTCTCTAGTAGTTGATAGCAGAGCGGCTGTCCTTCAGGGGGCAGTAGTGAGAAGAACTGCTCTCTTTCCTGCAGGAGACAGCTTGAATGTGGAGTCTCAGGCAGCAGGAGCTCCTCCCCAGCCTGCGCCAGCAGTGCCATTCTTGGAATTGTTCCAGAGGCTTTGCCTGGAGCCTATTCCTTCAGGTTTTTCAACACTTTGCAAGGAATTGAATATCCTCTAGTAAATCCTTTTATGCTTCATGGATTTGACACTTGCAACAGGGAATATACACAGTTGACATCATTCACAGCCTCCTTTTTTCTTGCTAAATATAATGCTTTCCAGGTGGACCTGCCAGAGGAGGCCAATGTGAACAACAATCCATGTCGCCAAAAATGCAAGACAAATAAGCTCGGGAAAGCCACTGGGTTCTCACCTAGCTGCACTCTGCCCTGGTACAAAATGAGAGAGTGTAAAATTCTTAGCTCCACCATCATAGAGATGGTCTAGAGTGACCTTCTCAGCATAGTAAGTCAGTATTTATAGACATTTGAATACTAACACCTTTAACACCATAATACAGGCAAAAGTAGAAAAGAAGATAAATTGGACTACATAAAAATGTAAAATGGGCATCAAAAGACATAACCAACACAGTGAAAATGCAACATGTGGAATAGAAGAAAATATTTGTAAATCGTATATCTGATAAGGGGTTAATAATATCTAGTACATAAAAATAAAAATAAGTCCTACATGTCAACATTAAAATAAAATACCTGATTAAAAACGAGAAAAGTATATGAATCGACATTTCTCTGGAGAATATTCTTTAGAGATAATTAGATAACTAGCATAGGAAAAGATGCTTAATATTATTAATCCTTAGAAAAATAAAAACAAAACCCACCTCACACCTATTAGGATTTTTTTTTCCAACAAAAAATGACCAGTCTTGGTGAGAACTTAGGGAACTGGAACTCCTGTGGACACTGTCGTGGTGATGTAAACGGCCCACCTGCTGTGGGAAACCAGATGGCAATTCCTCAAAGAATTAATAATGGAAATACTATATAATTCAGCAATTCCACTTTTGGACATATACCCAAGTAATTGAAGACATTAACTTCAGGAGATATTTGTATACCCACATTCAGAACCGAATTATTCATAGTAGCCAACAGGTAGAGCAACTCAAATATTCACAAAGGAGGGAACTGGTAATCCAAATGTGGTATATACATACAATAGCATATTACTTACCTTTTAAAAAGGGAAATTCTCACACATGCTATAATATGGATGAAACTAGAGGACATTACACTAAATGAAATAAGCCAGTCACAAAAAGATTACTGAGTTGTGATTTCACTATGGTATTTGCAGAATAGTTTTCATTTTGTCTTGAATCAACCCAGTCCTCTTCCTTTTCTTGCTTGTAGTTTTCTAGAATAACCGTAGAAAGTTCTGGAAACGTAACATTCTGAGATAGGGCATGATTGGCCAGAACAGCCTGGGTTCCATTTCTGTCCCTACTAGAAACAGGAATTCCTTCAACACTCTAGCCCAGTGTGTCATGTGATTCTAAGACATAAAACCCAGGGTGGGCTGTATTCCAGGGTCCCTCAGCTGCAGTCCTTGTGGGGTACAGGCAGTCTAGTGTCAATCAGGCCCCCGCAGCTTTGTGCTCTCTCTGGCTGACTCTCTGTAAGTAGTAATCCACTTCATGTAACTGGTTGTGCATGGGTGCTGTGTCTCACCAGATTTGGGTAAGTTGGCAACCAGTGCACAGCAAACCTTCTTGGCAAAATTGGTGCAGTGAGAAGGTTTGATTTGAGAGAACCATGGCTTATTGGTGAAGATGGAGGAACAATACTCTCCAGTACCTGGCCCAGGACAGAGACATCAGCCTGGTGATGCAAGGGCTGGACATGAAGATGGATGTTTAATGAGGAGGGAGGATAAATGGGACATGGTGAGAGGCAGCGTTTGATGTGGCAGTGAGTCAGTGGAAACAGCAGAGAAGCAAGACAGCAAGAGACAGCAAGAGATGGCATTTTGTGAGAAGATGGACATAGCGATCAGCAACGGGCGAGACAGCTATTGGAGAAGTGGCAAGACAGTGATCAGTGAGAGAGGGTGTGATGGGGATCAGCACTACAGCGAGCAAAGCTACAGAGTTGCTAACATTGCAGAGCTGTTAACACTAGCCAAAGGCTGTTTTAAGAGCCATCATCTTTCCTGACAGGCGGCGGAGCTGAGCAGTTAGGTAAGTGGCCACAGAGCCACTGCTTCATGCAGGCCAACCGCTCCATGCACCAGTTCACCCACGGGAGCTCACCCACCCAAGCTGGGGAGCCTGGAGAGATCTTCACGCAGGCCTCATGTTAGACACTGCTTGGCACCATTTTGGCTCCTGCACACCTGTAAGTGTCCCATCTACCCACCTGCCCTATGTCAGATGATCCAGGAAATAAGGCCTTTGGCTAGATAGTCCATTTGAAGTCCCCCATAGCACACCTGACTACATGCTCATTGCTCCTTCTCTTAGTCATTTCTCCTCTAATGCCATTTTATCTATCCATTAGCCATTTTATCTTATTTTCTGCCCTGATATATGTGATTGCTCTGCAGTTTTGGCTTTGGCTCCATGCTAATTATGTTTGTGCAATAGTTTAAGGCAGGACATTTGGATGTAAGAATTCTCCTGTTTACTCTAAGAAGCCAGAGTCACATTGTTCTATGACCCCAACCAGGCCTTTGGGGCTCACTGTTGGCCACCCCACTGAGGCTCCAGGATTTTCTGCACTGGTCAGCCCCTGGATACTCCAGGGTTTCGTGGCATTTGGTGTGGGGACACTCATAGGCTGATACTCGGGTACTCTGGGTTTTCAGCATTTGGTATTTTTGGTCACTCCCTGGATGCTCCAGGGTTTTCAGCATTGACATTTGTCTGAGGATTGTGGATTGGAGCCTCACCCTATGGGAATCTTGGTTTGCCTTTTCTTGTTTTCTGCCCTAAAGTTATCATTTTCCATAACGGCCTTGAGTTTTCTTTTTGTCACTTTATTTACACTTTTTCTTCTACACTTTATTTAATAAAAATATTGCTTTAAGGCCGGGCATGGTGGCTCACGCCTGTAATCCCAACACTTTGGGAGGCCGAGGTGGGTAGATCATTTGAGGTCAGGAGTTCAAGACCAACCTAGCCAACACTGTGAAGTGTTGTCTCTACTAAAAATAGACTGGACATAGTGATGCATGCCTGTAATTCCAGCTACTTGGGAGGCTGAGGCATGAGAATTGCTTAAACCCAGGAGGCGAAGGTTGCAGTGAGCCAAGATCGCACAACTACACTCCAGCCTGGTAAAAGAGTGACACTCTGTCTCAAAAAATAATAACAATAAATAAAAATTAAAAAAAAATAAAAGTAGCGCTTTAGTCATATTTTGTTCACTAACAAATGCTTACAATTTAGTTTCACAATGTCTTGCTACCTCTTCTTACACCTTCTCTGCAGGAAGTGGAAATCTGAGATGAGAACAATGATGGCCCAGTCACTTTCTAGAAAATGGTCTGCATATTGAAACTGGGTTTTCTTAAGTTATTAATTTGCTACATTATTGAAAATTATACAGGCCGGGTGCAGTGGCTCATGCCTGTAATCCCAGCACTTTGGGAGGCTGAGGCGGGTGGACCATTTGAGGTCAGGAGTACAAGACCAGCCTGGCCAACATGGTAAAACCCCATCTCTACTAAAAATACAAAAATTAGCTAGGCACAGTGGTATGTACCTGTAATCCTAGCAACTTGGGAGGCTGAGGCAGGAGAATGGCTGGAACCCGGGAGGCGGAGGTTGTGGTGAGCCAAGATTGCGCTATTGCACTGCAGCCTGAGTGACAGAGTGAGACTATCTCAAAAAACAAACAAACGAAAAGTAAAACAGAAAATTTTGCCTTTGATACAATAATGAGTTTCTTTTAAAACTTCTGAGATTAGTGTCTTAGAGATTCAACTGTTGTGTTTTGCTGCTTTCAGCTTATTCTCCCTTTAAAAAGGCCTGAGATCATTGCTGTCTCCTTTTGCTTCTTCATCAGCTCCTGTGACTTTTTCACCTCCAGTTCTGACTGTTGTTGCGGGCTTGATGCTAAAGTGTTTTGTCTTAGAGGTCTCTGGAAGCAATGTTTTCCCCCAATATAGTAGTATTCTACGTACTTGGTTTTTTAACATATATAACCTTATTTGGGGCTTTACTTTTTTATTTTTATACAGCTTTAAAAATACATATATTCTTCTTTGAGATGGAGTCTCACTCTGTCGCCCAAGCTGCAGCGCAGTGGTGCGACCTCGGCTCACTGCAACCCCTGCCTCCTGGGTTCAAGGGATTCTCCTGCCTCAGCCTCCCGAGTAGCTGGGACTACAGACACATGCCACCATGCCCAGCTAATTTTTTTTTATTTTTAGTAGAGATGGGGTTTCACCATGTTACCCAGGATGGCCTCTATCTCCTGACCTCATGATCTGCCTGCTTAAGGGCTAATGAGTGCCTGCCCACCTCCATGCTGTCTGGCCTAAAATATTTAATTGGCTATAAATG
The DNA here is from genome assembly GCF_029281585.2 of Gorilla gorilla gorilla. Lineage (NCBI taxonomy): Eukaryota > Metazoa > Chordata > Mammalia > Primates > Hominidae > Gorilla > Gorilla gorilla. The sequence continues at coordinate 51,795,452 of NC_073236.2, forward strand.
TTTTCATTCCAAGCTCTGTGGCCAAAGGAACTACCAAAGAAACCTAAAAAAAATCTAACTCAAGCCATGGTGGGAAACAGGGAGTCAGACACACCTTGCTCCACCTCTGTTTGAAATGTAGGCCAGATTCAAAAGGGCTTTTAAAATTATGACAATAAAATAGTGCCCTTTTCCACAAAAGAAAATAATAGCTCCTCTGTTTAACCAAAAGACTTAGTCTTACAAAAAACTTAAAAAGAAGGAACTGGCTGGGTGCAGTGGCTCACGCCTATAATCTCAGCACTTTGGGAGACTGAGGTGGGTGGATCACTTGAGGCCAGGAGTTCAAAACCAGCCTTGCCAACATAGCAAAACCATATCTCTACTAAAATTACAAAAAATTACCTAGGCATGGGGGTACATGCCTGTAATCCCAGCCACTCAGAAGGCTGAGGCATGAAAATAGCTTGAAACCAGGAGGCAGAGGTTGCAGTGAGCCCAGCCGAGATTGTGTCACTGCACTCCAGCCTGGGCAACAGAGCGAGACTCTGTCTCAAAAAACAACAACAACAACAACAAAATGATCCCCCAGTAATCAATAATAATCAGAATAAAGGGGCCCTTACCAGATATTCTTAATTATTCCAACTACTGTTAGGCTTCAGGAAGCCACTAGCTGTCCAGGATTAAACCTGTTTCTTATGAGATCCCGCAGGCACAAAAGGTGGACACCACAACCTCCATTTATAAAACCTAGAAAACTTAAGGCTGTTGTTTTGCAAACACATAGATTAACAACTTGGTTCTGTGGGTGGACATAGGAGCATTAATTTTTCTCTCTCTTCCAATTATAATTTTCTTGTTTAACCTCCTAGTAAAGTTTATATCTTCTAAATTTCATGTAAAAATGATACGGTCCGTCATAAGTCTTTCAATCCATTCTGTCTTCTGACCCCATAAATGAAAGCATCCTGCCACTGGGCCCCTTAGTTCAGATACCAAAGATTTTTACTCTTCAAATGCTAGGGAAGGCCTGCCCCCATAAAGTCAGAAGGAAGCACTCACAGAAAAGGGACTCTGCTCTTCTGCAGTCCCCTTAAAATTAAGGAGGAGTATCTAATCTCTGAGGGGCAATGAGGTAGGAGGTAGGTGGGACTCAACTCTGGACCAGATTGAAGAGTGGGTGACACAAGGAAGAGACACTGGAAGCACCTGTCCATAACACATGCCCACCAGTGCCGTATCAGTTTACCATTGCCATGGCAACACCTGAAAGTTACTGCCCATTTTCTAGTTATTTCTGAATAACCCACTCCTTAATTAGCATGTCATTAAAAGCAGTGATAAACATGACTGCAAAACTGCCCTACATTACTGCTCTTGGCACACTGCCTATGGGGTAGCTCTGCTCCACAAGAGCAGTCACAGAGGTGTAACACTGCCACCTCAGTAAAGCTGTTTTCTTCTACCACCAGCTTACGCTGCATTCCTTCCTGAGTGAAGCCAAGAACCTGCCCTGCACCACTTTTGTCAAGTCAGTTGACATAAAATTACTCATAATATCCTCTCTTTATTTTTTTACTCTTATAGGCTATGTAATGACTTTCTCCTTTCCACTTACAATATTGTGTTTTGTGTCCTTTTTCTTTCCCTCTTCTTTATACACCCTTCATCAAGTAGTCACAGGCTTCAATTCACTTCTTTCTTGGTGGTAATATGGCTCATGAGAAATGCTGATTCTTCTGGGTATGAGGACATTCATGTTTATATGCAATACTGTAAAAAGTACTGTGACGTAAGCCTCCACTTCACAAACTGACCACTGTCAAACATCATCTCCCCACCAATAGAGAATTTTTTTGTTCCTCACTATTATAATTTACATAGGAGTAGAAATCTCAAGCTTAAAGTGTGGATTTGTACTTTACTACTTGGTGTATTCAAGAAGATGAATAATATTAATACATCAGTAGGGCTGGGTGCAGTGGCTCAAGCCTGTAATCCCAACACTTTGGGAGGCTGAGGAAGACAGATCACCTGAGGTCAGGAGTTTCAGACCAGCCTGGCCAATATGGCAAAACCCCGTCTCTACTAAAAATACGAAAATTAACCAGGTATGTTGGCACGCACCTGTAATCCCAGCTACTTGGGAGGCTGAGGCAGGAGAATTGCTTCAATCAGAGAGACAGAGGTTGTGGTGAGCCAAGATCGTGCCACTGCACTCCATCCCAGATGACAGAGCGGACTCTATCTCAAAAAAAAAAAAATCAATAGCTTTGAATTTTAAACATCTATTTGACAAGAAATTTGTAGTTCTTTCTCTCTAAAATAATGTAATGATTCTTTCAGGAATGAGCCTGGTTTGATGCCTCTCTCCCCAACATGATAGAAATGTGGCATAAATCTATGAAAAATTCCATTTCCCTGTTCCTACAACAACTGTCTGGGATGGAAAACTTCTTCCCTTGCTCTAGTCCTTTCTTCTACACCTAGTTTCACCTAATCTGTGACTCAAAACAATACTTGTCAGGAAACATTCTGGAAAGAGCAAAAGACTTCTAAGAGGTGTCGGAGATTCCTGTACCACCATCTGTCCATCTCTAGAGGGAGTTGTGAGTATGAGGAAGAGCAGAGCTTGTAAATCTTGCTTTCACTCCCACTGTACTTCCTAACAACAGCAACCACAGCAACAGCCATAACATCATAGGACAAATCTCTACTACTTCCAAGGCTTTTATCTCAGCAAATCTTCTTTACCTCTCTCTCAGGCAGCTAAAAGTTTTGATACTCATACAAATAGTACTGTAGCTTTCTGTTTATAATTGGAAAAGTGGGCAAGACTCAGTGTAATACAGGCATTCCTTAAGCTAGTTAGCATTCAGTTTGTAGATTATCATTGCACACATATACCCAGCATATGTCTAATAGATATGTAAAAACCCATGAAGCAAGAGTTATAATAGCTTGTGTTTTCTGTTGTATCTTCCTCTTATACCATCTTCTGCTTTTTGTCATTAAAAAAATCTGTTGAAGTCAGTCTAAATTAATTATTGGATCATAAGTAGATAAAATCTTTTTTTGATAACACATTGCCCCAATGAATATGTTTCTTTGCAAGACACAGTCCTCATTTCCAAGATAACACACTAGAATGTCAAGAATAGTTTCCCTTAAATCAACAGAATAATAAATTTTGTCGCAATGTCTGCTCATCCGCATGTAGGCACAGCTTAGTTTAGTCTTTACATAGACAACACTCCTATATAAGAAAAACTTAAAACAAAGATGGTATGTTCCTCTGCTTGCTTTCTGAGGATGCCTTACTCTGTAATGGAGTAATTTTCAATAAACTCTGTCTTCTCACTGCACTTTCCAACTTTCCTTGAATTTCTTCCTGCATGAAATCCAAGAATCCTCTCTTGGAGTTTGAATCAAAATCCCCTTTTCTGGTAACAATATGGTCTAGTTTAGTAAATTTTTTGAAAAGATTATACAATCTGCTGTGCTGGTGGAGTGTTCTCGAAGTGTCAATTATGTCCAGATGGTTGATTGTGCTGTCCAATTCATCTGCATCTGCACTGGCCTGAGAGGCAGGGCTGCTTGTGCTACAGGCTGAACCTGCTGCAGAGCCCTTTTTTTACCCCGGGTCCCACTCAAGGCTGGCTGACTCGTGTATCAGTCAGTCAGTGAGCCAGTACAGTATTCCAAGGTACAGAATTTCTTGCCTCTAGAATCCAAAGAGGCCTACCAAGGCCTTCCTCCCTTCAAAGACAACGACACGCATTAGATGCAATGGAATGGAATATGCATTCCTCTTCCCGTGAACTCTAATTTTCTCCTTGTTTATGAAGCACACATTACAGCTAGCTTATTCACTGGGGCATCATTTAGTGCCATTTAATGGCAGCTGTAGAGCCAAGTGCCCAGAAATACCAGCTACAGTGAAATACAAGCTGAGGGAAATCAGCCTTGCAACCACAGCCAAATAACTCTGGAACTGTTTTGAGTTCATCCTGATACTTAGAGACATTCTATCAATGAGCACCAGAGTTAGTGAGAGCTAGTTCCTCCTCAGAATTAGCTGGGTGGAGCCAAGAAGAAAGCCTATTCACCACCTAAAGATTGATACACATCTTCATCATCAGAATCTCCATTGCATCAGCAATGAAGAGTGACAGGCTGCAGCCACAGTGTCTTCCACATTGATTCATGGTATTTCAGAATGTCACCCTTCTAAGCCAGACAACACCAATATTTTATTTTGGTTTCATCAACACAAAAGATATTTTGTGTCACTTTGCTTACATAAGAAGCCCACTCTTCGACCCCAACTGGATATTTCTTCACTGCTTCACTCACCAGGGGATTTGCATGTTGTTCCCTAGGGAAGACCTTCCCTTGTGAGTCTGAGATAAAAGCTCAGCTCTAACCTTGCCTTGACTGATCAGGACTCCTCAGTTCACCTTCTCACAGTGAGGCTCCCTGCTCAGCTCCTGGGGCTGCTAATGCTCTGGGTCTCTGGTAAGGACAGAAGAGAGGAGAATGGGACTGGAGGGTGAGCTCTGGGGAATCTGCAGCCTCCCATTTGTTGTTCTGTCTACATGTCAGATGCAGATTTCTTGTCCTCCAGCAAAGGGAATTTAATATTTAGACCTGTAAGAACTAAGAACGAGCCACAAGGAAAAAGAACTTCACTGTCGAGAACTTCAAAAACAAAGAGGCCACTTTGTGCCTTTAATTATTGGATTATTTTTGGATATTGGATAAATGTAGTGTATGAATCTAATCAAACACAAAAAAGTAGCCTAACGTATACAATAAAACTAAATTATAAAAATGTCTCACATTGTTTGTATGTAACCTTGTACTTCTCACTGTTATTATTTTAGGATCCAGTGGGGATATTGAGATGACCCAGCATCTGCTCTCCCTGCCCGTCCCTCCGGGAGAGCCGGCCTCCATCTCCTGCAGGTCTAGTCAGAGCCTCCTGCATAGTGATGGAAACACATATTTGGATTGGTACCTGCAGAAGCCAGGCCAGTCTCCACAGCTTCTTATCTACACAATTTCTAACAAATTCTATGGAGTCCCAAACAAGTTCAGTGGCAGCAGGTCAGGGACAGGTTTCACACTTAAATTCAGCAAAGTGGAGGCTGAGGATGTTGGGGTTTATTGCTGTGAACAGGGTCTGCAAGGTCCTCACACAGTGGTAAAACCCTGAACACAAACCTCCCTACTTGGTATGGCCCAGCCGTCCACAAGTGTTTGCACATGGACTGCCTGCATGGCACATTCTGAGTTGGCTTCACAGGTAGATGTTAGATGACTGCAGGGAATAATTTGCAGGAAGATCCAGACTGTTCTGGCCCCATCACTGTAACAGCCTTATTTCACATGGCTCAAGCAGAAGAATGAAGGTGATCAAAGTGCTCTCTGAGCAACTAGACATGACAGAAGAGAGAGCTACCTGGAAAGTGCATTCTGATCCTCCCTGTGTTTCCTGCATTTGTCAATGAGATTTAGTCAGCATAACAGCAAGAAAATTGAGGCATACTCATGGCTACAAAGGTTGGGTATATGTTAGGATTAGCAGGTTTTGTTATATTTTTAACACGATAATGTTTGGTAATATTCAGAAATTGGTATTTTCCCACTTTCTAACTTCCTACCTCTCCATACCGGTTATACCAAACCTCCGCTTACATACCTGTGATTGCATTCTACACAAGCTATACTCAGGGGGAGTGTGACTCACAGCAATTAGTGAAAATGTTTAGTTTGCAAACATCTAAATAGACTTTGTCAATTCATAGCGGAGATAACATTTTATCCCAAAAGTCTTTGATTTGCCTCAACTGCCTTTTGTGAGAGAAAAGGAGAGCTCTTAGAATTGCAAGTGGATTTTGAAAATAAAAGTATAAGCCATTTGGTGACAACTGCAGAGGAGAGTGCCCACAAATTTCAGCTGTACAATATTGATACTTCCAGCTGGGGTAAATCAGCCATCCAACCACAGCCAGGATGTTACTAGGCAGTCCAGAAACAGTTCCAGGGCATTTTCACATAACTTTTTTTTCATCTTTATACAGTATCTGAGCTAGTGCTTTAGTTAGGAGGCTCTAAAATTTGACATTATAATTTTCATTACTTCTGCTGTATGTACCTCCATCTAGTCCTTATGTCAATACAACCCCAGGACACAGTCAAGTCAAATTCATGAGAGCCATATTTACCCTGTTCCAAATTCTGGTTTAAAGATTTGTATTTGCTTATCAAATTGAAGATTTTAGTGCTATGAGAATAGATATTCATAAAACACCTACCTCTCCTTCATAAATGTTAACATTGGGATACATTTCATAACATATTTCTCATTATCCCTTCTTTTTTGTTGTTGTCTTCTACAAGTTCTGGTGGTAGTTGAATTACAGTTATGACCAATACTATGAGTCTGAATCCAAGGCAAATTACTTTTAATGAATCTTGAAAACTTAGCATTAATCCAGAAACAATGATGTCGCTGTTATTTAGGGGCATACTTAGGATTAGCTTTATTGACCAGCAAATATTCAGTTAATTATTTCCATGGTATCAACAAATTTTTCCTTTTATTTTACTCTAAATAGTTAATTTTTGTGTAACCAGATTTCCTAGGATAACTGGTTAGTATAAATTCTCATAGTTTCAAATTTCTCCTATGGCTGTTAAGATTCCAGAATATAAGAAAGGCAATCATTCTTTGGGTTGAGAAAATTCCTAATTTGTGAGGGCAAGAATATAAAATAAGAGTAAAATTTGACTAAATTAGTTTTTAGTAAGTTGTTCTAGGCTATAGTTTTTTGTTAAACTTTATAATTTTATCCCACAACTACTTCCAGGAGTTCATAAGTTATTTTATTTTATTTCTTTTTATTTTATTACCGATCTTTATTTTTCTATTTGGCATAAAAAGTGTTTTAGAAGAGCCCAGTATGAATATTTCTAGAATTACAGAAAGATGAGGACTGTTGCTGCTCAAAGACCACTGAAACAGTGGATTACCCTCGGCTCCTGCACAAGAAAGATCAAGACGGAGGGGAAGTTTACAACTGTGAGTCCCCTTCTCCCTTAAGGCAGAAAGTCACCATTTCCACTTTCTGATGAAGATATTGTCTCATTATTATCTCATTATAACTAAGAGTGACCACCAAACAATTCATTCACCTATTGCATCTTACTTTATCTAATGTTTTTGATTGTTGTTCATTGGAAATAAAACACAGTAGTTAAAACACAATTTTGGTTGATGTCAGAAACTAGTGTAAGGGATTTAATTTGGTCCTTGATTTTTTCTGAAGCTCTTAAAGTTTCTGTATTTAAAGTTTATGTAAGTATTTTATAGATTCTTGAAATTATTTAAACTGGAAGAAAAACCATTGAATTTGAGAATTCTAGGTTCATAGTCTCCATTTTTCTGCAAGTAAACTATCTTATCTAAATTAAAAATACAAAAAAATTATTTACCTTGTTATTTCGGTATATTTATACAAATTCTTATTTCAAAGACAAATGTAACCACAGTTTAAAATGCTATTGTCCTTGATTCTATCTCTAAACTCTTCTTTAGTTTTCCACTTTTCATTTGTCTGGCAAATCAAATTTTCTTACAAGGTGGAATAGACAAATCTCACATTAAAAAAACTGAAAATTATTAAACAAGCTCTGGCTTTTGAGAAAAACTTCTTTTCAAGATAGAGGACCCTGTCTTCAAGAGTGAGCCTAGAGCAGAGATGTTAGAGGCAGTTAAAAATTTTAAGGTGGGGAATGCTCAGGTAGACAATGGAATTATTGTCTCACTTTATCCAGTTAGTCCATGGGTGAGCAGGGCTCAGCAGAAAGTTTAGCATTTACAGATAAAAAGCCTTCATCTCCAACACATGATTCTCAAACTCATTTTTATGGTTGGGTTGAGTACCTCTGTAGGACTTTCTAGTATTTACTTCAAGTAAAAGGAAAGAAAAAGAATTTAAACATTTGGATACAAATTCATATTAGGTAGATCAAAAATGGGATCTTGACAACCCAGATAAGTCAGACATGTAAACATACTAACGTCTCCCAATGTTTAGAGAGAATGTATAAATTCGGAGGATAAAAACGTCCACGAAGCCTGCTCTGAACCTGTAAAACAGAATGGTTAGCCATGAATTTGACTTCTTCTGGGTGACAATTTATAGTTATTTAGAAAAGACAACCAGCTTTCATTACAAGTGCCTTGAAGCCAGGAATCCACTCTAGACAATCTGCATTTGGGGAATATCATCCCTCTGCTAGTTGAGATTTTTAAAACCATTTTATTGAGATAATTGACATACCAAAAAATTGTACATATTTAATGTACACAATTTCATGAGTTTGAAGATTAGTACACACCCATGAATCCATCACCACAATATATATAGGGCAGTTTATACTGTCTATTTCTTTTAGTTAGTTTTGGTAGATTGCTTCTTTCAAGGACTTCATCCATTTCATCAAAGTTATCAAGTTTGGATCATAGCATTGTTTATAATAGTCGTACAATATCCTTTTAAGCTTCATAGGATCTGTAGTGATGTCCCCTCTTTCAGTTCTGCTGTTAGTAATGTGTGTGCTTTCTGTTTTTCCTTAGCTTGGCTTGAGGCTTATCAATGTTATTTGTATTTTTATAGTATTAGCTTTTAATGTTTTTTTTTTCTGTTGACTTCCTGTTTTCAATTTTTTTGATATCTGCTCTAATATTTATTTCCTTTCTTCTGCCTAATTTAGATTTAATTTATCTTCTTTTTCTACTTTCATACAGTGAAAGCTTAGATTATTGATTTTAGATTTTTCTTCTTTCTAATTTATACATTTGATAATATAAATTTCCCTCTCAGCACCTCTTTCGCTGTATTCCACAAATATTGATGAGTCATGTTTTTATTTCCACTTAGTTCAAAATCTTCTTAAATTTCTCCTGAGATTTCTTCTTTAACTCTTTTGTTATTTGGAAGTGTGCTGTTTAATCTCCACATATTTGGGTATTGTCTGCATTTTAGTATTGATTTGTATTTTAATCCCATTGTGGTTTGAGAGAAGGCACTGAATGATTTCTATTTTTTTAAAATATGTTACTGTGTGTTTTATGACCCAGCATTAAGTTTATCACAGAGAATATTCCATGTGATCTTGAAAAAATATGTGTTTGGACAAAATATCATGCACATGGCAATTATACGTAGTTCATTGATAGTGTTGTTGAGTTTGACTGTTTTTATGGGTTTTCGGCCCACTGGATCTATCCATTTCTGATAGTGAAGTGTTAAAGTCTTTAACTGTAATCGTGGACTCAGCTGTACCTTCTTGTAGTTCTATCAGTTTTTGCCACATTTATTTTGACAGTCTGCTGTTAAGCTCACATATGTTAAGCATTGCTTTGTCTTCTTGAAGAATTGGCCCCTTTTTCATATGTAATGCTCTTTCGTCCATGATAAATTTCCTTGCTTTGAGATCTTCTTTTCCGAAATTAATATAGCTACTTGTGCTTTCTTTTGATTAATATTAGCATGGTATATCTTTCTCCATTCATATACTTTTCAATCTATATGTGCTTTAATATTTTAATTAGGTTTCTTATAGACACCATATAGTTGAATCTTCCTTTTTGATACACTCTAGTAACATATCTTTTAATTTGTACATTTAGATACTTGATGCTCCAACTAATTATCAATGCCTTGGATTAATGTCTACCACACTTTCACTGTTTTCTATTTATTGTTTGGTGTGTTTTTTTTTCTATGTTTATCTTCTACTTGTTTCTGCTTTTTTATGGTTTTAATTTAGCATCTTATGCACTTCTATTTTCTCTCCTTTATTAGCATATTAGATTTTTTTAACCACTTTTAGTGTTGCTCTGAAGTTTTCAATATACATTTACAACTAATCCAAGCCTACTTTCAAATACTCCTATACCATTTCATAGGTCATGTGAGTACCTGATAATAACAAAGTATTCCTAATTTTTTCCATTTGTTGCATTATTGTCATTCATTTCACTTATATGTAAGTATAAATAAGTATGCATATGTGTATACGTGTATATTTATATATGTAAATGTATACATCAGCATGCATAATAATCACATTACTATTATTTTGAAAAAAATTATATCAGTTAAGAATAAGAAAAATATGTTCCTTAATGTTTCCCTCACTTATTTCTTCTTGATGCTCTTCTTTTATGTAAATTCAAATTTCTGACCTATACTATATTCCTTGTCTCAAAAGAACTTTTCTTTTTCTATTTATTACAAAGCATGTTTACTGGCAACAAATTTTTCTGAATTTTTGTTTGTCTGAGAAAGCCATCATTTATCATTTCCTTTTGAAGGATGATTTCATAGAAAACAGAATCCTAGGTTGGTGGTTTTCTTCTCTCAACACGACACACTTCACTCTACTCTCCTCTTGCTTGCATTGAAGTGAAGAATGCTTCCTGTTTCACAGAAGAAGTTGGATGCAATATTTATATTTGCTCCTCTACATGAAAGGTTTGTTTCTCTTATGTTCATGCTCTCTCTCTCTCTCCTTTTCAATACTTTTTCTTTGTTTTTGACTTCCTATAGTTTAAAAATTATATGCTCAAGTGTTTTTTGTTTTTGTTTGTTTGTTTGTTTGTTTTGCTTATTTGCTTATTTTGGCATTTACACTGCTTGGTGTTTCCTGATCTTCCTGGATCTGTGGTTCGATATCCGATATTAATTTAGAAAAATTTTCACTCAATATGGTTTTGTTTACCACCCCTCCACCCCGTCCTCCTCCTTTTTCTTCATGTCCATTAACCCATTTACCTTTTGCCCAAGAATACTTGCTGGCAGCACTTGCAGCTACGGTATTTACCTCAAAAAGAAGAAGGTGAGAATGTGGTCAACATTCCACAATGATACTGTGATTGAAGTAGACAACAGAAATGGAGAGAAAACTAAGAAGTTATATGCCACTGTGGACTATAGTGAGAAGATGGGAGCAGTGGACTCAGCTGATTTGATGCTCACTTCTTCAAAGGGCACAAGATTTGGTCTAAGAAATTCTTTCACCACCTTCTAAACATTACAGTGCTGAATGAACCTCTACACCCTGTTCAAGAAGGACAATCCTGAGCACACGATTAGCCATATAAACTTCAGACTGACGTTGATTGAAAAAATGCTCTTAAAGCATCACAGGCCAGGGCAGCAAAGTGTTCCAGGTCATCCTTGCTCTGATGATGTCATACCTCTTTGCCTGTATGGAAGACCTTTCCCCAAGAGATATCACCAACATCAGGGAAACGAAATCCAACTGGTCACTGCAAAGTTTGCTGCTTGTGCAAAGACGAGCCTAGCAAGACAATCTGAAGAGAAACGTGATATTTTTGTGTGGAATGTGATATTCCGCTTTATGTTGTTCTGTGCTTTGAAATTTACCACACTAAAAATTATTAAATACTGATTATCATATACATTTCTGTTATATTAGGATTAGAGACAAGTTCTGTTTAGAAATAATTCCAAGAACGGATTTTATATTTTATTTCACATTGAAAATCAGTCAGATTTGCTTCAGCCTTAAAGAGTGTGTTTATGTAAAATTACATGAATGCTGGCAGCAAACTGCACTTTTTTTTTTCTAAAGAGAAAAAGAGTTAAACAATGTAACGCCTTTTGTATATGTCTCAGAGTTCTTGGGCCTTTGGTTTTCAGTCTTTATTCTCTTTTCTCTTCAGTTTTGGAGATTTCTATTAATATACTCTCAAGATCAGACTTTTTTTTTCTCAGCCATACCCAGTCCTTTCTGTTACAGTGTTCTGTTTAGTTTTGTTTTTTAATCTCTAGCATTTTCTTTTTTTTTGCTTTTTCTTGGGATCTTCATCTTTCAGTTTACATTGCTCCTCTATTAAAAATTACAATATCCCTGCCATGTCTGGTTCCGAAGCTTGCTTGGTATCTTCAAACCATGACTTTTTGCCTTTTATTATGCCTTATAATTTTTACTTGATAGCCAGATAAAATATATTGGGTGAAGGGAAGTGCTAGAAATAAGCCTTTAATAATATGGGGGTAAGGTGTAGGGGAAGAGAAGCATTCTATACTTCTATGCTTAGGGTTCAGTGCTTTAGTGAGCTTATGTCTGTGGACTGTAAACATCACAAGTGTCTCTTTGCTTCCTTCTCCACCCATATAGGTGGGACAGGATGCTAGAGCTGGATGGAGTTGAGTATTTCTCTTTCCCCAGTCAGTTAGAAAATAATAAAACTGTATGTAGCACATTAGGCTGGTTAAATAGTTTCTCCCTAGAGCAGAGCTTAAGAACAGAGTGCTCTGACTTCCTCCCTATATAATTGTGTCATGATTTTTGGTTTAATCAACTTACTGTTCTTCTATTAGTGAGAAAACTATAGTCACCCCAAGAAACGTGAATCATATTTAATATATGAAAAAAATTTACTATATCGTGTATGCTACAGTTCTGTGGTTATTATTGTAGGTTCTGAAACACTGGATTATGTGTTATAAAAACATTTTTGTATTTCTGCTTTTACACTTGATATTGTATAATAAACAGATCAATTGTATGAAATTAACCCTTTCTTTCAAAAATTGCATAATTTTTCTTTTTTTTTTTTAAGGCAGAAAATTTTTCTTAGTACAGAAAAAAATGGAGTCTCCTGTGTCTACTTCTTTCTACACAGACACAGTAACAATCTGATCTCTCTTTCTTTTCCCCACATTTCCCCCTTCTCTATTCGACAAAACTGCCATCGTCATCATGGCCCGTTCTCAATGAGCTGTTGGGTACACCTCCCAGACGGGGTGGCGGCCGGGCAGAGGCGCCCCCCACCTCCCGGACGGGGCGGCTGCCGGGCGGAGACTCTCCTCACTTCCCAGACGGGGCGGCTGCCGGGTGGAGGGGCTCCTCACTTCTCAGACGGGGCGGCGGGGCAGAGACACTCCTCAGTTCCCAGACGGAGTCGCGGCCGGGCGGAGGCGCTCTTCACATCTCAGATGGGGCGGCGGGGCAGAGGTGCTCCCCTCATCCCAGACGATGGGCGGCCGGGCAGAGACGCTCCTCACTTCCTAGACAGGATGACGGCCGGGAAGAGGCGCTCCTCACTTCCGAGACTGGGCGGCCGGGCAGAGGGGCTCCTCACATCCCAGATGATGGGCGGCCAGGCAGAGACGCTCCTCACTTCCTAGACGGGATGACGGCCGGGCAGAGGCTGCAATCTCCACACTTTGGGAGGCCAAGGCAGGCGGCTGGGAGGTGGAGGTTGTAGCTAGCCGAGATCATGCCACTGCACTCCAGCTTGGGCAACATTGAGCACTGAGTGAGCAAGACTCCGTCTGCAATCACGGCACCTCGGGCGGCCGAGGCTGGCAGATCACTCGCGGTCAGGAGCTGGAGACCAGCCCAGCCAACACGGCAAAACCCCGTCTCCACCAAAAAATACGAAAACCACTCAGGCGTGGCGGCGCGCGCCTGCAATCCCAGGCACTCGGCAGGCTGAGGCAGGAGAATCAGGCAGGGAGGTTGCAGTGAGCCGAGATGGCGGCAGTACAGTCCAGCCTCGGCTGGGCATCAGAGGGAGACCGTGCAGAGAGGGAGAGCAAGAGGCAGAGGCAGAGGCAGAGGGGCAGAGAGGCAGAGAGGCAGAAAGGCAGAGAGGCAGAGAGGCAGAAAGGCAGAGGCAGAGAGGCAGAGGCAGAGGGGCAGAGGGGCAGAAAGGCAGAGGCAGAGAGGCAGAGGCAGAGAGGCAGAGGCAGAGGGGCAGAGGGACAGAGGGGCAGAGGCAGAGGCAGCCATAATTTTTCATAATATGAAAATAGCGCAATATATTTAGCCATCTCTTACTGATAGGCATTCAGATGTTTCCTTAGACAACACGGAGTTTTTAGTTCTACAGGCAATTTTCTTAGTAGTAAGTTTGGGCCAACAAGTATACGTATTTTAAATTTCACTCCAATAGTGAGCAGAGATTACTTAGGAAACTGTAGAAATCCACATTGCAACCAACAAAGAATGGCTTTTCCATCCCTCTCCATTCCCACCAGCAGAGGGAGGCATAAGGCTTTAAGTTTTTTTGCCAATCATTTGATAGAAAAAGGGCAATTCATTTTTTTCAAGGTTTTCAAGTAATAAAGCTTAAGATTTTTTTTACTTTTTATTTTTTAACTATAACATAGTTATAGGTTCACAGGAAGTTGCAAAGAAATATACAGAAGTCTCATACATCTTCAACTTCCTCCAGTGTTGACATCTTTCAAACTATAGTACAATACCAAAGACAGGAAATTAACATTGGTGTCATCCATAGAACTTATTCAGTTTTCACAAGTTACTCACGCACAAAATTTTTGTTTGTTTATGTGATTGTGTTTATGTGTGTGTAGCTCGATGTGAATGAATCATTTATGTGGCCTTCTATAACCACCACTGTAATCAAGAAACTCAGCTAAATGATCACCACACGACTCCTGGTGTTACCCTTTTATAGCTGCACTCACCTTCTCTACCCCATCCTTAACCCTTGGCAAACACCACATAAAAGACATCATGCAATAAGTACCATTTCGAGATTGGCTTATTTCACTGAGCATAATACCCTTCAGGCTCATCAAAGTTTGGGTATATCAATTGTTTATTGCTTTTTATTTCTGAATGTATTCTATAATATGGATTACCCCAGTTTATTTAACTATTTACTTACTGAAAGACATTTGGGTAATTTCCTTGATTTAGCTACTATAAATAAAGCTTCTGTGAACATTTGTGTACAAGTTTCTGTATAATAATGTTTTATTTCTCTGAGATAATTGCTCAAGAGTTCATTTGCTAAATTACACAAGTCCACTTTCAATTTATTACATCCCTTTAATAGAGATATTTTTTCAGATCAAAAACTTCAATTTAGATGAGGTCCAATTTATTAATTTTTCATTTTATGGATTATTTTTCTAATTTAAATTTGCTTTCTTTATCATTTTGCAAGATGTCTTTGATTGTTATAGTTTACTTTTATTTTTACATGTATTGATTTTCTTCAGTGTATAATTTTGTGTTTGACATTGATTTAAAACTTCTACTTAGAAACTTTATATTAGGCTTCTGTTGCTTTCTTTTTATATTTTTTTGTTTCTTTTAGAATTCCTTTTTCTTCTGGCTTATAAATAGTCTCTTTAAATACCAAGTCAGATATATATTCATATAAATTCTTTGTTATAGATTTATCTTTTAATATTTCTGTATTTAATAAATATGTAATTCACATATATGTTATGATGGGGCGTTTTAACATATCTTCACTTAAACATATTGACATTCTGGTCATTATGTTATTACATTTTATTTCATATGCCATTTTATTAAATTCCATAATTAAAACACATCAATTATCCATGTATATTGGGTGCCTATTTTCTATCCTTTCTATAATTATCTGTAATTTTTTTGCCTTTTTTTCTGAACTTTATCCCTTTACTAAGCTTACCTTATGTGTCTTTGACTCCATTTATTTCTTTGCCTTATTACATTTTTTCTATCTATGTTAAAATTACTAGTTCTGCTTTACTTTTTTAATCCTGTACCTGTAACCAGACACATTTATTTTACCTATTATTTTCTTGCTATCTCATCCTTGAAAATAAATTTAAGTGTTTTTTTTTTTGGTGTGTCTTCTAAATTTACAATCATTTGATGCAGAAAATACTTTTGTTTTACTAGAGTACATCATTTTCAGAAGAGTTATCTAATTTATTATTTACTTGCTATGTATTTTTGTCAGTCATATAGCCCTCTCCCATGGTATATTTGTAATTTTCAGTATTATTTCATTTCAAATTACTTATCCTCGATGGGGTTGCTTTACCCAAGTCTTTTATTTGCCAAAATATGGTATAGTTCAATATTTCTTGATTGCTCCAAACACATGTGGGTGCATTTTATTATTACCTTCCCTACCTCCACCCCAGATCTGAGTCTGAGGACTGTATCCTTGCAGGTTGTGTGTAGTAGGGCCTTTTTATCACTTGGTTGCTGGAGAAAGAGTAGAAGACAGAGGATGGGACAGTGAACAATTTAAAGTGGTCAAGTTTGTCTCTATTTTCTAGAGCCTTCTTAATGATCGGTCATCTAGGTGGCCTAATAAAAAAATGCAAATTTCACCCCTTTTACTTCCCACCTCTACTTCTGTCCTCCTCCACCCAGAGTTGTAGGAGGGGGCAAAGCTCAGGGATTGTCCCAACCCTAATCATGGCACGAAAGTGCCAAGGGTTCAGGTGGAGTTTTTCAGGACTTTTCTCATGGCATATTGGCTCCTCTGAAATATTTTACCTTTCTTCTCAATCCACAAATTGATGCTTGCCCTGTTTTCCAGAGATATCTACTAGACATCTGAAAGGTTAAAGTTTGAAAACTTCTTAAATTTCTTGAAAATGTTCTTCGTTTTTTCAAGGAATACTCAAATTCCATTATTCCTACTTTCTTCTAGGGGAATAGAGCTAGGTAAGCAGAATTTAATTATTTAGGAAAAACAGGAGGGTATAGTACTTTCCACTCAAACTCAACACACTAATCTAAGTTCCCACTCTTCATCTCCTTTGCCCTAAGGTGTAGCTGTAATTCTCAGCTGTTCATTTTCAACTGTTTATAAAAATGTAGATTTAAGGTGTAGAAAGACCATTATTTT
Organism: Gorilla gorilla gorilla; assembly: GCF_029281585.2. NCBI lineage: Eukaryota > Metazoa > Chordata > Mammalia > Primates > Hominidae > Gorilla > Gorilla gorilla. Next base: position 51,812,157 of record NC_073236.2, read on the forward strand.
AGTTCTACCTAGATCCTTTGGGAAGCCACTAGTTTATTTTAGTTGAAATAAAATAAAATAAAAATTTAAAAGTATAAAAACAATTCCCAGAGTGATAAAAGAAAACTTTTAGTTAAGTAGAGCTAAAATGCATGTTAACATCAATGAAAAATATAACTGAGTAATCAGGGACCCAAGTGCACAGTTGGAAGCAGTATAGAGGGACCTCTCTGGCCCTGAACTCCATCACAAGTAACAGAATAGAGTCCTGGAGTGGAGCTCATAGAGAAGTGATGGTTGGCATCATGTTCCCTGACTTTTCATGTTCCTTGTAGCCTTGTGTTGGTGTCTGCACATTTGAAGATGCAGTCCCTTCTTCCAGACATTTTAGACTGGTTTTGTTGGGGGAAAACCTTCACCTATGGATGGGTGAGAGTGCCAGCTGACTGGTGTGGACACCATATCTTGCTGTAGGAGAAGATGGACTTCCTTAGCCCCAGCTTCCAGTGGCAAGGCAGATGGAACCAGTGGGAGTTGGGGGATGGTTATTCTCCACTCTGAATAGGATCCACTACAATGACTCTTCTGCCTCTGAGGGCCTCTGGTGGATACAGCATTGGTTTCAGGACTAAGCAGATGGAGAGACCCTGCCTTATCCACAGTGAGGCAAGTTCCTTGATTAGTTTAGGTTACCAGTCTTCATCAAGGTTTCATGCTCACCCCCTTCATCCTTTCCAGATCATGATAACATTTATAGACTTGTTTTAAATACCACTTACTCAGTGGAACAAACTTCCCCTTCCCATATGAACCAGTTTCATAAAACCCACCCAACTTGCTTTCTCTTTCTGACAATGATAACTTAAAATGCATTATTATTGATAATGATATAAAATATGAATTTTGAAAAATCAAAAGTATTTCTGAAATAACTTATATCCAAATGGCAGGGCAGCCCCAGTACACTCCTCCACATGGCATCTCAAGTAGACTGGCAGGCAAAGATCCAATAGAAAAGGTCACCAAATCCCTTGGGACATGCTTGAGCTACCCTAGGAAATGTTTTGTTAGCCCCAACTCCCACTGGGTGAAATAAGAGCAGGTGTCCCCTTTGAGCACCAACTCAAACTTTTCTGAGCTGATTTGCCTGTTGGGTCATTAGACAACGGTCCAAGCTACTCAGAGCATCCTTAAAGACAGCTTGTCAGGGCCCCTGAGGAGCAGCCTCTAGTTCAGCTCTCAGAGATGGGGTTCGGGGCTCCTTTGCTGTGTATCCTCCTGCTCTGGGCTCCAGGTGAGGGGGTATAGGGAAACATCGGGCAAACTCATGTGGCCATCATTGTTTTTTGTGTCTCTGGGTTCTTGGTTGTTGGATTTAGGGCATTCATTGTAGGTTGTAAGTTCCCCAGTTATCTTTTGTTTTCTGGTTACTCAAGATGTTGCATATGACTGTGGTTACAAGTGTCACCAATGCATGGGCCTACATGGGGACAGTCTCAGTATATCTGATATAATTTATTTGTCTTTATCATTTCAGGCTGCAATGGGGACATTGTGCTGACCCAGTCTCCAGCCTCCTTGGCCATGTCTCCAGGACAGAGGGCCACCATCACCTGCAGAGCCAGTGAGTGCGTCAGTTTCTTGGGAATAAACTTAATTCACTGGTATCAGCAGAAACCAGGACAACCTCCTAAACTCCTGATTTACCAAGCATCCAATAAAGTACATTGGGGTCCCAGCCAGATTCAGCGGTAGTGGGTCTGGGACCGATTTCACCCTCACAATTAATCCTGTGGAAGCTAATAATACTGCAAATTATTACTGTCTGCAGAGTAAGAATTTTCCTCCCACAGTGCTTTAGGTCTAAACAAAAACCTCCCCAGGCAGCTGCTCCCTGAGGCTCAAATCCCTCAGATGTGGCTTTTTATGCAGGTCCATCAGCCTGCTGTCATAGGCTTGTTTGAACAAAGGGGTCAAATTATCAAAGAGAAAATCCTTAAATTGATGTGTGTGTGTGTGCATGCGTGTGTGTGTGTGCATGCGTGTGTGTCACAGCCAGTTTTATAATTTAATAATTTCTTTACTGTATCAGGACCTCTCAGAAGTTTTCTACTTCTCAATGTATATTTTTTATGTCAAAGACCCTATGAATAGAAGAATTTTAAACATTAAGAAAACTTTGTAGTCATTTAAAAAATGCTCTGAATAGTCAAAATTATTAGCTCTGTATCTTTCAGATATAGGTGACCTTCTCACCTGAATTTTGACTTTTCTCCACTTTTATTTGCTGAACCCACATGAAAAGGCTTTTCTAGTTTTTAGAAACCTAAGACTTGTGAGGTAGTTATCTCTGCTTATTTTATTTAGATGTCTCTATCTCTGTGACTTTCCCAAAAGTTAGATTCTCAGCTCTAGTTTTAATAAATTGTCCTTTACTCTTCATGCAGTGTTCATGTCCTTTTTCTTTTCTTTTTTTTTTTTTTTTTTAAACAGAGTCTCACTCTGTCACCCAGGCTGGAGGGCAATGGCACAATCCTGGCTCACGGCAGCCTCCACCTCCCAGGTTGAAGTGATTCTCCTGCCTCAATGTCTCAAGTAGCTGGGATTACAGGTGCCTGCCACCACGCCCGGCTAATTTCTGTATTTTTAGTAGAGATGGGGTTTCACCATGTTGGCCAGCCTGGTCATGAACTCCTGACCTCATGATCCACCCGCCTTGGCCTCCCAAAGTGCTGGGATTACAGGTCATGTCCTTTTTCTATGATATTTTCCATGTCCATTGTTAAGGTTTTTTTTCTCATCTTCTCTTTTTGCTTTTCTAGTTGCTCTAACACTGCAGGTAGAGTGGACTCCAGAAATGCAGGTGTGCATAGCCACGATCATGGAAAGATTGGTGATTATGTGCCTCTCCATCCCTACCTTGGCCTCCGTCAGTCTTCTGCATCCTCCACAAAGCAAGCAGAGAAACTCTGGCAAAATAGGCTTTTGCAGCATTTCAGTCTAATAAGACTTACATTGGGTTCTAAATTTGTAACCCTTGTAACCCTATCTCGCTACATATAAAATTTTATTATTAGTTGGCTGTTGGCCCATGCAAATTATCACACACTTAGTGGCTTAAAATAATACACGTTTATAATTCACATGCAGTTTCTATGAGTCGGGAGCCTGGGCAGAGTTTATCTGGGTCCTCTCTTCAAGGTCTCACAGGCTGCAGTCAAGGTGTTGACCAGGCTGCATTCTCATCCGGGGACTTAAAGAGTCTGCTTCCGTGATCATTCAAGTTGTTGACAGAATTGTTTTCATAGTAACTCTAAGGCTGAGGGTCCTGGCTTTTTGCTGGCTGTTGGCTGGAGATCACCCTAAGCTCCTAGAGAACATCTTAAGTTTCCTGCCACATGGGCTACTAATAATCAAACCAGCTAGGATAATTTCTTGGTAACAAGGAGAGCTCAGTCCCTCTTTTAATGGCTTTGACCTACTTAAGTCAGATCCACTCACAATAATCTCCCTTATGATTAACTCAAACCCAACTGATTTGGGACCATTGCATCTGCAAAATACTTTCACCTTTGCAATATTGTGTGTGCTAGAAGGAAGTCAAAAATTCTGCCCAGACTCAAGAAGAGGGAATTACACAGTTTGGAACACCAGTGGTTCTGTATCATGGGGCCAACTTAGGGTTGTCCACTAAAACTGTCATACTGCCTAAGTGTTTTGTTTGCTTTTATTCTCTTTCTCTCAAATGGCCCCTGTCCTAAGGGGATTAAATAAGGAAGCTTCCTCTGGTAATAGGTTCTGACCAGCATCAGACAAACAGATTCCTCAAAATGGTGTTTTCATCCCAGCTTCTCATGTTTCTCCTGTTGCTTCCTGAGTGACGAAGTGGTGAAGGTTTCATCTATAGAGTGGAAGATTTGAAATAAATAAATAATTTTATAAATATTGGCCTGTAATTACCTGTATAGTAAAGAAAGAAAGAATATCGAAAAACCAATGGGGTAGTTTCTATTTTAAGAGACTAGACAAAGAAGAACCAGCGAGATTCACAGCAAGCAGAAGGAAGAAAATAATTTTAAAAATAGAGTATAAATCAGTGAAGTAAAAGACGAAAATCATTGAAAGCAAAAGTTGTGTTTCTGGAAAGACTGGCAAAATTAAAAATCTTTATGACTCTTGAAGAAAAAAAGAGAAGGCCAAGATTATTAAAATCAGGATTGAAATAAGGGGTACAACTGCCTATCCTACAGAAACTTTAAAAATACTGTAAGAGAATATGATGAACAATAATAAGTCATTAAATTAGGCAATTTAGATGAGATAACCCAAAACTAATTCAAAAACAATAGAAAATATGAATAGAACCATAACAAGTGAAGAAATTAAAAAGTTTCCAACAAAGAAAAACTGAGACTACATGGCGTCACTGGTGAATTCTATCAAGAATTTAAAGAATAAATATTACCAATCTTCATTAAATTCTTTCAGTATACATAGGAGAAAAGAATACTTCCCAACTCATTCTATGAAGCCAGTGTTACCCCAATACCAAAGCCAAACAAAGACATTCCAAGGAAAGAAAACCATAGACCAATATCCCCTACTAATGCATGCGAAAAAATTATCAAAAGATATAACTAAATAGAATCCAGTAGCATATAGAAATGATTATGCACCATAATAAAAATGAGATTTATTAACCAATGCAAGATAGATTAACATCTGAAAATCAATAAAGTAATATGCCACATAGAGTAAATATAAAAAATGTAATCATCTCAATAAATGGAGAAAGATATTTGATAAAATTCAAAACTCTTTTATGACAAAAGCTCTCAACAAACTTGTAATAGAAGGAAACTTCCTTTACCTTATAAAGGATATATATGAAAAACTTACAGTTAACATCTACTTAAAGTTGATAGAATGCCTTCTTTCTAATGTCATAAACAAGACAAGGATATTCACTCTTGCTACTCAATTCAACACTGCACTGGATGTTCTTGTCAAGCAATCAAGCAAGAAAAAAATGAAAAATAAAGTATATCAATATTTAAAAGAAGAGTAAAAGTATTTTAATTACAGAAAATATAATCCTGTATGTATATTAAATGATAAGGAATACATGTCCCCCACCACTACACATACAATCTACTAGTAATAAACAACTTTGGCAAAGTCACACAATAAAATATGCAATATGCAGAAATAAATTTTATCTCCATATACAGTTACATTTTGTTATGTTTCAATAGATATCTGTAAAGTCACAAATGCTGAATTAACAAATATTGAACCATTGGTCCTAGTGGTAGTACTGGTTTATGTTCCTATGAGCCTATGGTCACATTTTCATTAACTGATCAATAGGTAACTTTTTGTATGAGTATCTTAAACAGATTATATATATCTCATGAAGTCTTAAATGTAGGCATATACATATAGGCATACCTGTAGATTTGGTTCCAGACCACTGCAATAAAGCAAATACCACAATAAAGTGAATCACACAAACTTTTGGGTTTCTGCATATATATAAAAGTTATGTTTATACTATACTGTAGCCTATTAAGTGTTCAATAGCATTACGTTTTAAAAACAATGTACATAATTTAAAATATTTCATTACTAAAAAATGGTAATAATCATCTGAGCCTTCAGTGAGTAATCTTTTTGCTGGTTGAGAGTTTTATCTCAATGCTGTTGGCTACTGGCTGATTAGGGTGGTGGTTGTTGATAGTTGGGGAGATTGTGACAATTTCTTAAAATAAGACAGCAATAAAGTTTTCCGCATTGATTGAATCTTCCTTTAATTAAAGGTTTCTCTGTAGCATGACATACTTTTTGATGGCACTTTACCCGTAGTAGTACTTCCTTCAAAATTGGAGTCAATCCTCGAGCCCTACTGCTGCTTTATCAACTAAGTTTTTTTATACTATTATAAATCCTTTGTTGTCATTGTAACCTTGCTCACAGCATCTTCACAGCAGTAGATTCCATCTCAAGAAACTATTTTATTTGCTCATCAGTATGAAGTAACTCCTCATCCATTAATGTTTTACTGTCATATTGCAGCAATTCAGTTACATCTTCAAGCTCCGCTTCTTTTCTTTTTCTTTATTTCTTCTTAAAAATGGGATACATGTGCAGAACATACAGGTTTGTTACATAGTTATACTTCTAATTCTAGTTCTCTTTTAATTTTACACATCTTCAGTTACTTACTCCACTGAAGTCTTGAACCCCTCGAAATCATCCATGAGGGTTGGAATCAACTTTTTTCAAACTTCTGTTAATACTGATCTTTTGGCCAGCTCCCATGAATCACAAATTTTCTTAATGGCATCTAAAATAGTGACTCCTTTCCAGAAGGTTTTTAATTTACTTTGCCCAGATCTATCAGAGGAATCACTATCTACAGCAGTTCTAGCCTTATGAAATTTATTTCTTAAGCAATAAAGCTTGGAAGTCAAAATTACTCTTTGATGCATGAGCTGAAGAATTAATGTTGTGTTAGCAGGCATGAAAACAACATTCATCTCCTTGTATATCTCCTTCAGAGCTCTTCAGTGACTAGGTGCATTGTAAATCAACGAGCAGTAATATTTGAAAGAAATCTTTTTTTTCTGAGCAGTAGGTCTCAACAAATATTTGGTAAACCATGCTCTAAACGGATGTGCTGTCATCTAGGTTTTGTGGTTCCATGTATACAGCACAGGAAAAATAGACTTAGTATAATTCTTAAGGGCCCTAGGATTTTCAGAATGGTAAATGAGCATTGGCTTCGACTTAACATAGGTCATCAGCTGCATTGTCTTAATAACAGAGTCTGCCTGTCCTTGGAAACTTTTAAGCCAGGAACCTCTCTAGCTATGAAAGTCTTAGATGGCATCATCTTCCAACATAAGACTGTTTCATCTACATTGAAAATCTGTTGTTAAGTGTAGCCACTTTCATTAATACTTCTAGCTAGATCTTCTAGATAACTTGCTGCAGGTTCTCCATCAGCACTTTGCTGCCTCACCTTCCACTTGTATGTCATGGAGATGGCTTTTTTTCTTTAAACATCATGAACCAACTTCTGCTGCTTCAAAGTTTTCTTCGGCAGCTTCCTCATCTCTTTCAGCCTTCATAAATTCTATGAGTTTGGGCCTTCCTCTGGATTAGGCTTTGGATTAAGGGAATGTTGTGGCTGGTTTGAGCTTCTATCCAGATCACTAAGACTGTCTCCATATCAGCAATAAGGCTATGTTGCTTTTTAGACATTTGTGATGTGTTCACTGGAGTAGCACTGTTAACTTTCTTCAAGAACTTTTTCTTCGCATTCACAACTTGGCTAACTGGGGCGAGAGGTCTAGCTTTTGGTCTATCTAAGCTTTTGACATGCTTTGCTCACTAAGCCTAATCATTTCTAGCTTTTGACTGATAGTGAGAGACGTGTGACCTTCTTTCACTTTAACACTTACAGATCATTATAAAGTTCTTAATTAACCTAATTTTCATATTATCGTGTCTCAGGAAATAGGGAGGCCAGACAAGAGGAAAACAAGGAACGGCCAGTTACTGGAGCAGTCACCACACATACGTTTATCGAGTAAGTGTGGTTTGTGTGTTTTGTGGTTCCCCAAAGCAATTATAATAGTAACATCAAAGATCACTAAATACAGATCACTCTAACAGATATAATAATGAAAAAGTTTAAAATATTGTGAAAATTAGCAAAACGTGATACAGAGACACAAAGTGAACATATTCTTTTGGGAAAATGGTGATGATAGATCTGCTTAACCCAAGGCTGTTACAAACCTTCAATTTGTAAAAAACAGTATCTTCAAAGAGCAACAAAGTGAAGTGCAATAAAACAAGGCATTTTCCTGTACACACACACATACACACACACACATACACACACGATTTATTAACATTGAACTCATGGTCAAAAACACTATGACTTGTGCCTGAACAAAGCTTATCTAACACACATATTTTCTTCGTAGGACACATGGCAGACTTGTGCTTAGGAACATTAAACAGCAATTCAGCATTATTATATTTGAGGAACATTTATAACCACAAAATTACCAACATAAAGAGCAAAATTGAGCAAAAGGACACTTGTTTACAGTACGAGAAGTGAAACAAGATGGAAGAGTGTGGCTTTGTTAAACCTCAGTTGGGAACATGTGTGTTCAGTGGCTCAATTTTTTTGCCACTCTGTGCATGTCCACAAATGAGAATAAAAGCACTCTATGTATTGACTTTGGGATTGTATTAAATTTTAGCTGGCAGGCAAATTCACAAATACAGAATACACAAATAAGATTGGCTATTGTCGATCAATAACTTGAAAATAAAGTATAAAGACAATGAACAAACATTGATAAGAAGAAAATACTTCTGAATATATTTAACAAAAAAGTAAGAGATATGCTGAAAACTATAGAACATTACTGAGAGACATTAAAGAAGATCTAAATAAGTGAAGAGACATTTCATGGTCATGGATTGGAAGATTCAGTATTATTAAGATGATAATTCTCTCCACTGTGATCTACAGATTCAGCACAATTTGAGTCAAAATCCCAGTAGGCTATAGAATTTGGTGAACTGATTCTAAAATTTATATGAAAATTCAGAAGACTTCAAATAATCAAAACAATTTTGCAAGAAAATTGAAGTTGGAGGGCATAAAATTTCCAGTTTCAAAATGTACAGTTGACCCTCTAACAATGTGGGAGTTAAGGGCACGGATGCTGTGCACAATAGAAAATTTATATATAATATTTGAATCCCCAAAAATCTAACTACTGATAGCCTGTTGTAGACTGGAAGCCTTGCCAATTGTATAAACAGCTGATTAGCTCATATTTTGACTGTTATATGTATTATATACTGTATTTTACAATCAAGTAATGTAGAGAAAAGAAAATGTTTTTAAGAAAATTATAAAGAAGAGAATATATGTTTACTATTCATTAAGTGAAAGTGGATCATTATAAATGTCTTCATCCTTATTGTATTCACATTGAGTAGGCTGAGGAGGAGGGAGAGGAGAGATTGGTCTTGTTATTTCAGATGTGGCAGAAAATCCATGTATGAGTGAACCTGCACAGCTTAAATCAGTGTTGTCCAAGGATCGCCTATACTATAAAGCAGAGAACAACTATAAACTACAGTTTCCAGGACAAGATGGTGCTGGCACAAAAATGAACTTATAGATCAGTAGGATGGAATTGAGAATCTAGAAATAAACCTTTACATTTTTGGTAAGTTATTTTTTAAAATAATGCCTAGGAAATTAAATGGGAGGAAGGATAGATTTTCAATTGGTATCTACAGGTGAAAAGACGAATTTAGGCCCTGATCTCTTGCCATGCACACTAGATCAAAATAGATCAGAGATCTTATTTTATTTTTTAACTTTTAAGTTCAAGGGTGCATATGCAGTATGGTCACGTTTGTTACACAGGTATACATGTGTCATGGGGGTTTGATGTACAGATTATTTCATCACCCAGGTATTAAGCCTAGTATCCATTAGTTATCTTTCCTGATTCTCTCCCTTCTCCCACCCTCCACCCTCCTATAGGCCCAAGTGTGTGTTTTTCCCCCTTGTGTGTCCATGTGTTCTCATCATTAACTCTCATTTATAAGTGAGAACACGCAGTGTTTGTTTTTCTGTTCCTGTGTTAGTTTGCGGAGGATAATGGCCTCCAGCTCCATCCATGTCCCTGCAAAGGACATGATCTCGTCCATTTTTATGCTTGCATAGTATCCTATGGTGTGTATGTACCACATTTTCTTTACCCAGTCTATCATTGATGGGCATTTGGGTTGATTCAATGTCTTTGCTATTGCGAATGGTGCTGCAATGAAAGTACTCATACATGAGCCTTTAGAATAGAATGATTTATATTCCTTTGAGTATATACCCAGTAATGGGATTGCTGGGTCAAATTGTATTTCTGACTTTAAGTCTTTGAGGAACCACCACACTCTCTTCTACAATGGTTGGACTAATTCACACTCCCATCAATGGTGTATAAGCATTCCTTTTTCTCCACAACCTCATCAGCATCTGTTATTTTTTGTCTTTTTGATAACAGCCATTCTGACTAATGTGAGATGGTATCTCATTGTGGTTTTCATTTGCATTTCTCTAATGATCAGTGATGTTGAGCTTTTTTTCATATGACTATTGACTGCTTGTATGTCTTCTTTTCAGAAGTGTCTGTTCACATCCTTTGCCCACTTTTTAATGGGGTTGATTGTTTTCTTGTAAATTTGTTTAAGTTCCTTATAGATGCTGGATATTAGACCTTTGTCAGATGCATAGCTTGAAAAATTTTTCTCTCATTCTGTAGGGATCTATTCATTCTGTTGATAGGTTCTTTTGGTGTGCAGAAGGTCTTTAGTTTAATTAGATCCCATTTGTCAATTTTTGCTTTGGTTGCAATTGCTTTTGGCATCTTCGTCATGAAATCTTTGCCTGTGCCTGTGTCCTGAATGGTATTGCCTAGGTTGTCTTTCAGGGTTTTTATAGTTTTGGGCTTTAAATTTAAATACTTTATCCATCTTGAGTTGATTTTTGTATCTGGCTTAAGGAAAGGCGTCCAGTTTCAATCTTCTGCACATGGCTAGCCAGTTATCCCAGCACCATTTATTGAATAGGAAGTCCTTTCCCCATTGTTTGTTTTTGTCAACTTTATTAAAGATCAGATGGTTATAGGTGTGAGGACATATTTCTGGGCTCTCTATTCTGTTCCATTGGTCTGTGTGTCTGTTCCTGTACCAGTACCATGTGGTTTTGATAACTGTAGCCCTGTAGCATAATTTGAAATTGGGTAGTGTGATGCCTCCAGCTTTGTTCTTTTTGCTTACGATTGCCTTGGTTATTCAGGACTTTTTTGTTGTTGTTGTTCCGTATGAACTTTAAAATTGTTTTTTTCTAGTTTTATGAAGAATGTCAGTGGTAGTTTAATGGGAATAGCATTGAATCTATAAATTGCTTTGGACAGTATAGCCACCATTTAATGTTACTGATTACTCCTATCGGTGAATATGGAATGTTTTTCCATTTGTCTGTGTTGTTTCTGATTTCTTTGAGTAGTGGTTTGTAGTTCTCCTTGTAGAGATCTTTCACTTCCCTTGTCAGCTGTATTTCTAGGTATTTTATTCTTTCTGTGCCAATTGTGAATGGGAGTTCGTGATTTGGCTCTCGGAATAACTGTTGTTGGGGTATAGGAATGCCGTATGAATGTATGAATGGTGCATAGGAATGCTAGTGATTTTTGCACATTAATTTTGTATCCTGAGACTTTGCCGTAGTTGCTTATCCAGCTTAAAAATCTTTGGGGCTGAAATGATGGGGTTTTCAAGATACAGGATCACGTCATCTGCAAACAGGGATAGTTTGACTTCCTTTCTTCCTATTTGAATGCACTTTATTTCTTTTTCTTTCCTGATTGCCCTGGCCAGAACTTCCAATACTCAGTTGAAAAGGAGTGGTGAGAGATGACATCCTTGTCTTGTGTCAGTTTTTAAGGGGAATGTTTCCAGCTTCTGCCCATTCCTAAAAGCTGAAATTATAAAAACTTTAGGTTAAAACTTTTCCATTTCTGGGTTCACCAAATATTTCTTAGTTACAACATCAAAAGCTCAACTTATGGAAGAAAATGCTAATATATTAGGTTTCATTAATGTTCAAAACATTTGCATTTCAAAGGATACCATTAAGAAAATGAAAAGACAAACCACCGACCAGAGAAATTATTTATAAACCATTTATCTGATACACGCCATATTTCCAGAATATATAAGTCATAAGACAACCCAATTTAAAAATGAATAAAATATTTTAGTATAAATGTTATGGAATAAGATATATGAACAGATAGTAAGCACATGAAAAGGTGCTCAACATTATTAGTCATTAACAAAAATCAAATTAAATTCACAATAGGCACCATTCCATATACACTATAATGATTTTAATAATTTAAAAAACAGACAATAACAAAAGTTGGTGAGAATGTGACAGAAAAGAAGGCTTCATACACTGTTGGTGCAAGTGTTCAATGCTGCAGCCACTCTTGAAAACAGTTTGGCAGTTTTTTAAAAATAAACAGAAATTTATCATGTGGCTCAGCATTTCCACTTGTAGAGGTCTGTCTGAGAAAAATCAAAACCGGTGTCCACACAAAGACTTACAGGTAAATATTCATAGCAGCATCGTTGATCATCATATAACCAAAAAGTGCAAAGGACCTCAATGTTTCTCAACCTGTGAATAGATAAATAAAATGTGATATATCCGTACAGCGGAATACTATCCAAAAATAAAAAGGAATGGACTACTGATACATGCTAAAACAGGGATGAAACTAAACTTCGTTTAATGGAAAGAAACCAGATAGAAACGACCATGCATGCATTATTCCATTTATATAGAATGTTCATATCAAGCAATCAATAGAGGGAAAGTCGATTAATAAATGCCTGAGACTGGGAGTGGAAATAAAAATAGCTGCCGGTCTGCATAAGGGATCCTCCAGGGGATGATTAAAATGTAAGTTTAAACTGTGGTTATCTGCAACTTTGCAAATTTACCATAAGTCAGTGATTTGCACACTTAAAATAGATGCTTTTCATGGTTTGACACTGTACTTTAATAAAGCAATTTTAAAATTCCACTGATTTTGTGACTGATCGACCTTGGACTTTCACCTGGGTAGAAGACACCTGAGGAGCTGAGCCTGGAACTGCACTTCCTCTACAGATATGGTGGATGCAAAGGAGTGTTGATTATGGGGAATCTGCACACTGATAAGGGCTTCTGGCAGCTGGACTTTCTTTGCACATTTGGGGAGGGCGTGGGTCAGTGGATAGGCAATGTTATCACACAGAGCTCTGGAATCCTCCACTGTGGGACTCTTTCATAATCACTTCCTCAAGGCATGATCTCTCAGCTCCCTCTTGAGGTCTGAATATGCAATGACACTATGGCTTTCCATCTCACTTCCCACCAAAAGTTCTCAGTGCAGGTAAAATGTGATTAGATGAAGTTTGATGTAGTCAGAAGGTCGCCTATAAATGCTAAACAGAGAGGAGTTCTGAAAGTTGTAATGCGCATTACAAGTCCAAGGATTTAACCAACATGCATTTACATGATTATGCCTGGACTCAAGAAATATCTCATTACCTGATATGATTTAGGTCAATTGTTTAAAAAATATTTTTCTGAGTAGCACCCTATTTCTCTGATGGTGAAAATATTAATAATAATGTAGGGACTTCCATCTTTCTATGAATGAACACACATACACAGGATCTTTTTTAATTCTAGTGATTATTATGCTGTTTTTAGATGTTTAAATAGCATTGTTTTATTTCTGTAATATCCTTATTTCAGGCATTGGTCAGAGTTTTTATTGTGTTTACCTGTCTCCTCTCATTCCATATTCCTGACATATATATATTCAATATAAATCAAATTGCCTTTTACATTTTTCATTTGTCACTATAACTTCATTCATCTCTGCGAACATTGCTGTATGTTACGCATACATTTTTCCCATTGTCACAACTGCTTTTTTTCTTCATTGTAACCCCACAAGATGTAAAATGATTCCATATTTGTAAAGATAGAAAAGACAAATTACTACTTTTCATAATTCTGCTTCTATGTTTTCAAATATTGGCTCATAAATTAACATGTTTGGGAATTTATGTTTAACATTTCTAAAGAAATTATCTCCAGATCAAGAGATGAAAAATATAACCTATTCTTTATCATCACATTTTGGATTGTGTAGAAAATCTATACTTTATTCAAACATTTCTATTGAAGGGCAATTAAATTATGTTCAGGTTTTGCTAATATAATCAATGGATTAGTTAATACAATTTTACCTGTATCTTTACACATGCATACTTCTATTTCTATAAATTAGCTTCTCAGATGTGTTTTAGGTAATAGATATGTGTCATTTTAATTTTATTGTAAAAATTCAAGTTGTTGCAATTTATTAATCTTTCTTGTTGTGTAGTATTACATTGTATAAATAATGTCACACTTTACTATCTACTGATCAAACAAAAAAATCTTAATCAGAAAAAATTCTCTCATTTTGAAGAAACAAGAATAAGATTAATAGCTAACCTCTAAACATAAATGAGGAAAAGCAGAGACCATAAAATTTCCTTAAAATGATAAGAAAAAGTAGCCATATAGCTAGAGTTCTCTTCAAAGTTAAGCATCCTTCAAGAATTAAGGTAAACTCAACACCACGTAGGAGGTCAGTATCTCTGAGCATGGGAACTTTAGTCACAAATCCCCTAAGTTATTTTTACTTCTAATCTTTGAGAATCAATGAGCAACAATGGGAGAATTCTTTCCCAAGAGAATCAATGGGGCAATTAAACATCCTTGAGGCAGCAAAGCAGATATTTTCGTGCTTTCTCATGGTCTTTATATTTCTTCAGTAGTCCGTTCAAGAGGAATAGAATCCAAATTTGCAATGAGACTAAAATTTAAGACCTTGCTTTGAACAAACTCTTACATATATTCTCTGCTTCTAGTGCTCTCACTAACTCTTTGTTTATTAATATATAACTATATATATTAATATATAATATATATTATATAATATATATATAATATATAATATATAACTTTTAGGAACACTATTCTTCAGCATACCCAGATAAAAATATTTCATGACAAAAACATCAAAAGCAATTGAAACAAAAGCAAAAATTGACAAATGTGACTTAATTAAACTAAAGAGCTTCTGTACAGCAAAAGAAACTATCATCAGACTGAACAGACAACTACAGAATGGGAGAAAATGTTTGCACTCTATCCATCTGACAAAGGTCTAATATCCAGAATCTACCAGGAATTTAAACAAATTTACAAGAAAAAAACAAAAAACTCCATTGAAAGTGGACAAATGACATGAACAGACACTTCTCAAAATATATGTGGCCAAAAAATATATGAAGAAAAGCCCAACATCACTGATCATTAGATAAATGCAAATCAAAACCCCAATGAGATACCATCTCATGCCAGTCAGAATGGCAATTATTAAAAAGTCAAGAAACAGCAGACACTGGTGAAGCTGTGGAGAAATAGAAACACTTTTAAACTGTTGGAATATAAATTAGTTCCACCATTGTGGAAGACAGTGTGGCAATTCCTCAAAGACCTAGAACCAGAAATACCATTTGGCCCAGCAATCCAATTACTGGGTATATACCCAAAGGAATGTAAATCATCATATTACAAAGATACATGCTCATGTACATTCATTGCAGCACTATTCATAATAGCAAAGACATGAAATCCACCCAAATGCCCATCAATGATAGACTGGATAAAGAAAATGTGGTACATATACCTTGGAATATTATACAGCCATAAAAAGTAATGAGATCATGTCCTTTGCATGGAAATGGATGGAGCTGGAAGCCATTGTCTTCAGCAAACTAACACAGGAACAGAAAACCAAACATCTCATGTCCTTACTTACAAGTGGGAGCTAAACAATGAGAATGCATGGACACAGGGAGGGACAACACACACTGGGGGATAGGGGAAGAGCATCATGATAAATAGCTTATGTACATAAGGCTTAATACCTAGGTGATGGGTTGATAGGTGCAGCAAACCACCGTGGCACACGTTTACCTATGTAGCAAACCTGCACATCCTGTACATCCGTACATATATCCTGGAACTTAAAGCAAAATAAAATTTTTTTAAAAACTTATCAAAAAATACTAGAACTAATAAATAAATTAAATATAGTTTCAGGACAGAAAATAAAAAAGTTGCATTTCTACAATAATAATAAACAATCTGAAAAACAAATTAAGAAAATGATTCCATTTACAGACTTAAGTGAGTAAAAAGGTAAACCAGAGACAGAGACAAATGCGAAAAAATACTGGTTCTCTCTATCTATATCTATAATTTTATAGATATAGATACAGATGTTAGTGCAGGCTGCTATATCAGACTACCATAAACTGGGGGATGGACAGGGTTAAACAGCAGAAACTTTTTCTATTCTGGAAGCTGAGAAGTTCAAGATCAAGGTGCCAGCCAATCTGGTGTATAGTGAAGCCCGACTCCAGGTTTGTAGAGGACCTTCTCCTTGCATCCTCATGTGGCTAAAAGCAGAGAGCTAGCTAGCCCTCTGGTCTCTTCACTTCTTCTTATAAAGACATTAATTCCATTCATGAGGGCTTTACCCTAACAGCCTAATTACCTGCCAAGGCTCAATCTTGATCAACATATTGGGATTAAGATTTCAACATATGAATTTTGGCAGAGCACAAACATTCAGTGTGTCTTGATTGATGGATAGATAGATGGATGGGTGATAGGCAGATACACGCTGATATATATCACGCATATGTTATATATATATTTCATACATATCTATTCAACTAAATCAGAAAATGCATTAGTAAAATGGGCAGAATTTGACAGAAATTTTAACCCAGAGGATGGTCAAATGCCCTACAAGCATATATAATCCATATATAATCCCACAAACACAGATCGTAATTATGGAGTGATACTACTACACATGTAGAAGAAAGGCTTAAACTAAAAAGTTTTACAATACCAAGTATTGGTGGACATGTAGAACAATAGAAACCTCATACATTGCTGGTAGAAAGGTACATTTGTATACCCTGTTTGGAAATCAGAAGGATTATCTACTACAGTTTGATATACCAGCAACAATGTATTTTACTCTATATTCCAGCAAGTGTGTTCAAAGATTGCTAACATGTTACATATCCTTTCTAAAGTTTGGGACATAAGACATATATAACTTTTATCATTTCTTCTGTATACACACACACACACACAAATGTGAGTATGTTTGTGTGTTTATGGAGATAGATTAGACAGACAATAGATAGATTGACAGATAGATCAATTGATAGATAGAGAGATAGATAGATGATGTTTTTATAATGCTGCTGTGGTGACAGTGTGAGAGACCCAGGGAATGTCCAACAAGCGTACACAGTTAACCACATAAATAACCTTTTCTCTGCTAGCTGCTTCAATAGGTTCATCCTATCATAAACCACTGGGGGTTGTGTACATGGTGCAAGATAGTGACTCAGTAAGAAAATAGCATACAGGCAAGGGATAGAGCATCTATATAAAAAGAAATAATCCGGGTTTATATATTCCCAGAAGATGGAAATTTGCTTTCATGTCACTATGAGCCTAAGGTAGATGGGAACAGAGAGAAAGGGAATATAATGTAATATTTCCTGGACAGGATTTTCACTAAAACCTGGAGCTTCAATCTTAGAGAAGACTTGATAAGAATTGACAAAACTCAATAGTTTTATTTTTAGCTAAATACTTAATTGTGTTGTTCACATTCTGACCACTTTCTGTATTCACCATCTTTGAGATTAAACATACTATTTATTATTCTTATTAATGTCTGCTCCAGACATTAAGGGGAGCGATTACATTACTCAAGAAAGAAGCTTAAGTGAGGACTAAAAGCTTGCAAACACGAATGTTTCTGTTCCCTCTTATAGGGTAGTCACTAATATTGACATCACCTTAATATTCTGTTGACCATATTTATCAATGTATGTCCTTGGAAGTGGAAAAGAGATTAGAGTAGAAAAAAAGAGAGCTGTAAGAGAAAAAACAAGATTCCAGAATCAGATTCTTTGATGTCTGCTCTTACAGAAAGTGGGAGAAATCTCCGAAATTGAGCCTTCCAAAGAACTTAACATATGAAATCATGTTTTTGATTATCATTCATCTACCCTGCCCTCCAGGGTTCCAGCCCAGTTCAATGACAATAAATCTAAGACAGAAATTGCTCTTAACTACAAGCTCATCATTGTGCATATTATTACTGGTTGCAATGGCCTTTGTTGGTCTTCACCATGCAATAACCACAAAGTCCTCATTTCTATGATCCAATTATTTCCTTCCTTGGTAATATTATTTCAGCCACTCCTTATTTGATGGCTATTAAACACTAACCTGAGAAGTCAGTTAAGTTTGCAGAGTTAGGGATAATTGCAGATAAATCTTCATATTTCATTAGGAAACAATCCTACATGAGGTTTCTTCAGGTAGTGGCTGTAGTAGAACAATAGCATGAAGGCTAGCATAATCCGGGAATAATGAGGTCAAAACATGAAGACTACCTTGCTGGTGCTGTTTTCCCACAAGTTTCAGAGGGGTGATTCTAAATAGCAAATGCTCGATTAAACAGCATCACCTGAACATTAGAGAGTGAAGATAAAAAGATACATGTTTCCTCAAGTATTGTGATTTGCCAAATTTAATTTCCTCAACCTCTACACAGTTTTCAGGTTTTTGGAAAAATATGTGGGGTTTCAGGTAAGATTTGAGCAGTGGCATGAAGGGGATAACGCAAAACTTGTCCAGATATAACACATGCCAAAGACATACAGGGTATCTCTTTAAATTTGGAATTATAGAATTGAATTGTGTTAAAAGAACAAGTATCTTTAAAAAAAAGAAATGAGACATCTTACTGATCAATATAATTAAGAAAAAAAATGGAAAATAAAAGAAAGATAAATACTTGAAATCTGAGGCAAACCTGACTAGTAAGAGTCTGCACCCAGGTTACATGTTGCTCTCATATCTATCACTCGCTTTTCCCCATCACTGGAGGGGACTGAAGAGGACTGGTGAGCACTCAGTGGGTTAGGGAAGAGTCACGATGACTGTGTGGATGAGGGTGAGAATGCTTATAGGGAGGGACAATTTCCTTTAATGCTACTATTTGGAATCTAAGCTAGATGCATTTTGGTCTTTGGTTTTGTTTTTCTTGGAGGTGGAAATGATGAGTGTGGCAAAAGACAGGGAGTTGGCCATGAGAATTTACCTCTGCTTGGAAGTGAAATTGTTGGCACAGCTGGACAATGTGAGAAAGGCTGTCCTGGTTTTTGCCATATCAAGTGTGTCAGGCACAGCATGGGGGCAGCAGAAACCACAGAAACAAAAAGGAAAAGGAAGTGAGTTGCATGGGCCTGGAGAAGCCTTATAAACACCACAGGGCCACCCAGTTCCACATTCTGAACATTTTCAGCAGCAGCTGAGGCAATCCCACCGAGAGCACTTGGAGGTTTTTGTAACAGGGTGTATCACTGTGAGAGGGAAATTATCATCTTGTAGACAGAAGTAATATGCAGCATCCTCAGATTCTATGTTATTAATTGTGAGGGTAAAATCTGTTCCATACCCGCTGCCACTGAATCGAGGTGGGATTCCAGAAACGAGAGTAGTAGCTTCTTGAATAATGAAAATAGCAGCTTCTCCTGGTTTCTGTTGGTACCAGTTCATATCATCATCAATGTCTTGGCTGGCTTTGCAGGAGATGGTGACTTTGTCTCCTGGAGTCGCTGACACGAATGCTGGAGACTGCGTGAGTGTCGTTTCTGCCCTGGTATCTGATTATGGAGCAAAGTAAAAAACATAAATCAAATGCATCATATTTGCAGAGAATGAGGAAAATCAATTCCTTATGAAAATATATTATTTTTGTGGAGATGCAGGGGACTTGATGGCACAGAGGAGAGGAAGTGTTTCTCTTACCAGAGATCCAAAGGAGGAGGAAGCTGAGGAGATGAACCTGGGACCCCATAACCTTGGCCCTGACCTGCAGGTGGTAGTCAGTTCCTAATCAGTTTGACAGCATAGATTTTATGGCCACAAACATATTACAGGGTTATATAAAGGACAAATATGCAAATTATATGGTACATGATGGTGACATAGGGAGTGTTTAAATGGCAGACTGTGTGAAACCTAACCCATGAGCTGTGCATAGTTTTATCTTCACAGCTGTGCACACTCAGAAGGTTAAAATTAACGTAACCTCCTGGGTGTGCATTTATCATCTTTTTCTTTGCATTTCTGCAACAAGACTCATTATTCTGCAGGCTTCAGTGTTACCTCTTCTGTGGTTCTGATGCTCAGTAACCCACCAGTGGTAGACGCCATGGCAATATTCCTGACATTGCCAACAATTGCCTTTTTTTGTTCCCTGCATCAAGCATCCTGTTCTGTTACCTGTGATGAAACCCAGTGTCAGAGAGGCTGCACTTTTACAATGCACACTTGGTTCCCTGATTACTGAGCCCTATTTTTCTTTTGCATTAATGCACTTGTTAGTTCTACTAAACTATAATTTCATAACATTTCGATAGTTGTTTTCATGTATTAAAATTTTTATTTTATTTTGACTACAGTGTATTAATTACTTTTCAATGGAACCTGGTAGTCGTAAAATGATTTTCTTTCTATACCATAAATGCATATTTTAAAAAACTATAAGCAGTCTTTGAAAATGGAACTCTGAAAATTACAGGTATACCTTAGTGTAAAAGAGATAAAGAATGAGAAATTAGATTAGTGTAGTCAGTTTGAGTGGAAAGTGATGTTACTCTTCTGGGTTTTTTTTTTAATAGTAAAATTCTGTTTTTCCCATTTTATTCTTCTAGAAGGCAAAGGGAATCATGGAGGTGGAGGACTCTTGCTAATGAAACAAAAAGCATTCTAGAAAGTTTCCAAACTTCAGCATTGCTGGTATCTGATATGTATTACTGGAAAACAGAACCAACTACATAATTTGTGAGCCCCAGTGCAAAATAAAAATGCAGGGCTGCTTCTTAAAACAGGAAGAGAATTTTCTCAAAAATATTTTATTACTTTGAAAATATAATAGTAACATGAATAGCAAGATCAGCTTTCATATAATTCAAAATGTCTGCTTATGCATTCTATCATATCACTGGATCCTCCATTACAAGGAAAAAATAATTTTTAAATTGTTTTTCTCAATAATAATTGATAATTTGAATCTTCATATGAGAATAATGTTCTTTTCTATCAAATATAACAATATTTAAACTTAGTTTTTACTTCTAATACTGTGGAAAATTGCTTTGCATTATTACAGCAATTTTCAAACATGGAGATTCTAAACTCTTGGGAGAATTATAATAACTCCTTGATATGTTTTGTTACAATGTTTATGAGTATGCTTTTATTTTGTAATGATTTACTCACAGTGCTTACTGCCTAAGCATCAGTAGTTACTGTTTTAATACTCAGGCTGGAGAGTTAAAATTAATTATACTTCAATTTAATTTCAATTTATTAAGCCACACAATTATATAACAGCAGTAATACATAGAATTTTGATTAATAGCTACTATTATCATAACATATTTGCACTACCCATGAAACATTTAATGTTAATTAAAAGTGGACTTAGAAATAAGCCAGACACAGAAAGACAAATATTTCATGTTCTCACTCATATGTAAGAGCTAAAGTAGTGGATCTTATGGAGCTAGAGAGTAGAATAGTTACCAGAAGCTGGGAAGGGGGGAATAAAGAGAGGTTGGTTGATGGGTACAGACATGCAGTTAGAGAAAAGGCATAAGTTTTTGATAGCATCATAGGGTGACAATAGCTATCAATAACATTGTACATTTAAAAGTAGCTAAAAGAGAAGATTTTGAATATTCTCAATACATAGAAATTATGAATGTTTGAAGTGATGGATGTCTTAAATATCTTGATTTGTTTATTACACATTTGATTTGTTTATCACACACACATATATCAAAATGTCACATGTACCCCATAAATATGAAAAATTATTATTTAATAATAAAATATTTTGGCAAAACAATTAAAAATTATTTTATTAAATCACTGGAACAGTAGAAAGACCACTAGTGGTGTATGAAGAGTGACTTTTACTTTTTAATCTAAATACTTCATTGTAGTTTCTTAATAACAAGAATGTATTCAAACATCACTTGTGTAATCTACACATAGGAATATATATTAAAAGTTTTCTGTATGTAATGTGTTTATTTATAGCTTTCATTCTAATAAAAAAATTAACATAAAAAAGTAAATAAAACCTGACTTGGATTAATTGTACATTTATTGCAATCCCTAGTACAACTACTTAAAAAGTAAAAAAAAAAAAAACAAAAAAAAGATCACCATCACTGATATGCTAAGAAAAGAAAGAAAATGGAATCATACAAAATGCTCAATTGAAATCACAAAAGACAGAAAAAAAGTGTGGAAACAAATGAGCAAAAAGAACCAGAGCACCAAATATGAAATAACAAACAGTATTCATCAATCCAAATGTACTAATAATCACTTTAGACATCAGTGGATTGTTACACCAATTAAAAGAGATTGTCAGCACACATTACAAAAAACACCCAACTATATGTAGTCTACAAGAAATCCATTGTAAATATAAAGACATATAGATTAAAAGTAAAGGGATGGAGAAAGATATACCATGCTAACACTTATCAAAAGAAAACCAGAATAATTTCAGACAGACCAGACTTCAGAGCAACGAAAAGTATCAAGGAATTAAAAAGAGGACATCATTATAGATTTTATGTATGCTAAAAAGAAATAGTAAAAAGAATACTATAGATAACTTTGTGCCCACATACTTGATAACCTAGATGAAATAAACCAACTTTTTGAAAAATGCAATCTACAAAAGCTCACACTGAAGAAATAGTGAAATCAGAAAAGACCTGTATCTATTAAAGAAGTAGAATCAATAATTAATAAGCTTTCAAAACAGAAAACACCAGGCCTAGATGGATTTATGGGTGAATTCTATCTAATATTTAAGGAAGAAATTATACCAATTCTCTACAATATATTCCAGAAGAGAAAAGCAAGAGAGAATACTTCCTGTTTCTATGAGACCGGCATAATCAGAATGCCAAACCAAAAAAAAGAAATTACTAAAAACATCTACAGACCAATATTGCTCATGAAAATAGATGCAATATTCCTCAATAAAATATTAGTAAATCAAACCCAACAATATCTAAAAAGAATTATATACTATAACCAATTGGGATTTATTCCACATCTGCAAGGGTGGTTCAACATTAGTAAACCAATTAATGTAATCCATCATATTAACAGATTAAGAAGAAATACATAATCATATCAATAAATGCAGAAAAAGAATTTAAAGAAATCCCATACTCATTAATTATAAAGAAAAAACTCTCAGTAAACTGAGAATAGAAGAGAACTTCCTCTTGTAGATGCAAGTCATGAAGTCCATCTACAAAAATCTGCATATAACACCATATTTAATGGTGAGAAATTAGAAGCTTTCCTGCTAAGATGTGGAAAAGATGTTCCCTCTTACCTCCTTTTCCACATAGTACTACAAGTTCTGCCAATATAATAAGAAAAATAATGGAAATTAAAGATACACAGATTGAGAGGAAAGAAATTTCATATGATTATATCATTACGTGCAGAAAAAGCATGTGTCAAAATCCAATACCTATTCATGATTTGTAAAAATTAGAAAAATTTAAAACACAATAGCTGTTCATAACAATTTATTCACAAAATTAAAAAATGAAAATGAGGCTGCCGCAAAACTAAGTTTTTGAGTGGCACATTTGTTAGCTAAGGAAGAGAAGCCACTTACCCATGGTAAGTTAATTAAATCATGTTTGATTGCAGCAGCTAAAAACTGTGTCCAGAGAATATAAACTTGCTTAGGACTATTGGCTTTCTGTATGTTTATGGATCATAGTTCAGGCAAAAGCACTGTGTTCAGGGAAGGTAAATTCATATCCAGAGTAGGCATCTATCTTAGTAGGAATGAAATGCTGTTTCTTACATGATGGAAGTGGTCTAATGTAATCAACCTGCCACCACGTAGCTGCTTGTCACCCAGGGGAATGGTGTCATATTAGAGAATTAGTGTAGGTCTCTGCATCTGACAGATTGGACACTCGGCTGTGGCCACAGCCAGATCAGCTGTAGGGAGTGAAAGTCCATTTTACTGAGGCCATGCATAAGCTCCATTCCTGCCACTGCGATCACTTTGTTCATGAGCTCATTGGGCGATGACTGGGCATTTTGCTGCCATTCTTATTACCGTTATATGACCAAGCTATTCAATGCAGACACACAAAGATAACACCATGTTTCTTTGAAGGGTGTGTAACTCACACATACATCATTGTCCAAGGCCATGGGTCTCTTTAATTTCCAGTGAACCAAATGGGCTATACCTTATTCTTATTTTGGAAACTTCCGTATTCCACCCTTTTGCTGCCATTTGATCTTATTTCCTACAGCTCATCAGCATGAAGCCTCTGACTACTGATGCCACGGATGATTATCTTTTAAAAATCACCATTTCTTCCTCCAACTCAAGAGGATAGCCCTGGAATTAGAGTCTGGGTCAGGATAAACCTAAAACTCTGGATGAGGTGAGGCCTCTGAGGATCAGTTTTCTCTAAGGCAGGATGAAGACCAAGAATATCCCAAGGAAATCCCCAGGATATCACCTAGAGAATTATTGGGATTTGCATAGGGGATAGGGAGGAAGGGGAATTGGGGATAGAGTCAAAGCCAGTTGTGCTATCAGTGTAGCCAGGCCAGGCAACCCCCAAGCCCTCAAGTGGAGGCTGCAAATACAGCAAACTTGTGTCTACTACTCAGAGTCGAAAACCTGTCTGTGCACAGCGGTCCTGGTACCATCTGTGTCAGTGATGGCTCAGGGGTCAGCTGTTACATATGTAAGTATTACTTGATGCATTTTAAAATCTTACAAAAGACAATTCTAAGGGTCAGACTGAGAGAAAGACTTAATTCAATGTCTCATTTGTATCAGTAAGATCTAATTTGCATCACTAAGATCTAATATGAAAAGTTATGTGAATCTGGTTGGTCTCTCTCGCTCTCAAAATATCTTCTTGTACAGTACTCATGTGTTTTAGACTGTGGTTGACTATAAGTAACTGAAACCACAGAAAGGGGATTTGTGGATGAGGGGGGACTAACATACTTAGGAATACAACTATATACATATGACTTCATTTTTAAGACCATATTGTATTTAGGTATCTACTAATATATTATATAAAGCGATGTTTTATTCCATTCCCTGGCTTTTACTTTTATCATGTATGTACTCGGACACACAATAAAGCAGAAAATTGTTTCCCCCAACCACACTTTTACTCAAAACTTAGAATCATCTGCAGTCCTTGGTTAAAAATGTGTTTTTCTAGAATCTTCTGCAGTTTTGATTAAATAGATTCCATGGAAACCACACACACACAAAAAGAACTAAATGAGAGCTCAGATTTACCTCACCTACAGAGGTCTATTTCTTCTCTAGAATTTTAGGTCATCTAATCTTTGTGTCTTCTGTAGCTCTCCGATGTCATCATACACATGAATTTTTAGTTAACTTTGTGTTTATTTCTGCATTTATAGCAACAGCTATGGTGATCTTCTAAGTGGAAGTTCTTTCATTTTTTAATTAAATTATAATATACTCATGTCCACTTCTGTATTATATTATAAGACATTAAGTTCTATGTCAATCAATAAATACATATGACATAATCACACAAATGCTGAAAATTTATAAAAACTAAAGAAATGATAGTGATCATGTCAGAGTTTATAATATTAGATAATAAACATGATTTCCATATACCAGTAATAAATGTCTAGAAATATGTTTTAAATATACCGCATTTAAAATTTTCTCTTTTTTTTCACGAGGGGTCTCACTGTGTCACTCAAACTGGCCTCAAACCTGTGAGCTCAAGCCATTCTCCTGCCTCAGCCTCTCATTCCTAATACTGTTTGTGATTTAATAACAGGAGACGTCACTTATGGTATTATGTTACACTAAAGTTAATGAAGGTTTGAATTCACAACAAAATAATCCTCCTTCTGCCAAAGGAAATAAATTGTATTTGAGATGCTGCCTATTCCAAAGTAAGATATCCCATGGTGAGTACAATCAAAATTTCAATGACAATATATAACATACATCAATATATAGGGAACAGAAAGAAAACTTAATTATTTGATTAAAAAATCATTATCTCAGCTGGGAGCGTTGGCTCATGTCTGTAATCCTAGCACTTTGGGAGGCTAAGGTGGGCGGATCACTTGAGGTCAGGAGTTTGAGACTAGCCTGGCCAACATGGTAAAACTCTGTCTCTACTAAAAATACAAAAATTAGCCAGGCTTGGTGGTGTACACCTGTAGACCTAGCTACTCAGGAGGGTGAGGCAGGAGAATTGCTTGAACCCATGAGTCAGAAGTTGCAGTGAACCGAGATTGCACCACTGCACTCCAGCCTAGGTGACTGAGTGAGACCCTGTCTCAAATAATAATAATTATTATTATTACTATTATTATTTTCTCAATAATTAATTTACAAATATTTGAAGTTGCAGAGAGAGAAAAAAATAGAGCAGAAGGAAATACAGTTGGAAAAAAAAAAAACAGACAGATACTTACCTGTGCTACTCTATCAAAAAAATGCTAAAGAAGTCTTTGCTCATGCCTATGTCCTGAATGGTATTGCCTACATTTTCTTCTAGGGTTTTTATGGTTTTAGGTCTTATATTTAAGTCTTCAATCTATCTTGAGTTAATTTTTGTATAAGGTGTAAGGAAGGCATCCAGTTTCAGTTTTCTGCATGTGGCTAGCCAGCTTTCCCAACACCATTTATTAAATAGGGAATCCTTTCTTCATTGCTTGTTTTTGTCAGGTTTGTCAAAGATCAGATGGTTGTAGATGTGTGGCACTATTTCTGAGGCCTCTGTTCTGTTCCATTGGTCTATATATCTGTTTTGGTACATGTAAATTAGTTCAACAATTGTGGAAGACAGTGTGGCAATTCCTCAAGGATCTAGAACCAGAAATACCATTTCACCCAGCAATCCCATTACTGGGTATATACCCAAAGAATTATGAATCATTCTACTATAAAACACATGCACACATATGTTTATTGCGGCACTATTCACAATAGCAAAGACTTGGAACCAACCCAAATACCCAGCAATGATAGACTGGATAAAGAAAGTGTGGCACATATATACCATGGAATACTATGCAGCCATAAAAACAGATGAGTTCATGTCCTTTGCAGGGACATGGATGAAGCTGGAAACCATCATTCTCAGCAAACTAACACAGGAACAGAAAACCAAACACTGCACGTTCTCACTTATAAGTAGGAGTTGAACAATGAAAACACATGGACACAGGTAGGGGAACATCACACATGAGGGCCTGTCGGAGGAGAGGGAGGCTAGGGGAGGGATAGCATCAGGATAAATACCTAATGTAGATGATGGGTTGATTGGTGCAGCAAACCACCATGGCACGTGTATACCTATGTGACAAACCTGCACGTTCTGCACATGTATCACAGAACTTAAAGTATAATAATAATAAACCAGGAAATAAATAATAATAAACCAGGAAAACCAAGTTAAACCCATTTGCTTCACTGATCATGATCCTACTGGATACATTCTCATGGGTCCCAATTTTGCCCACTGCTCATTTTCATTGATCTCATTTTAGGGGGTTTTAGGTATGGAGTCCTTAGGATTTGGCGTTAAGTTTGGCGATTTTTCAGAGAGGCCTATCACCAGAGCTGCATCAGTGATCATTTGACTTTATGTCTGACCCTGTGCACAGGTGGCTACTTGTCTTCTAACCTCAGTTTTCCTCTTTTTCCTTATTAGAAAACAATAACAACATCAACACAGACCCTCTTGGAGCTAGGAATGGCCAATAGAAGTGATGTGTAAAATACAAACAAAAATAAATAAGTAAAAACCGCTTAATAAACTGGATGTGGAAGAAACATATCTTAACACAATAAAAACTATATATAACAGACACACTGAATGGGGGAAAAGTGAAAGCCTTTCCTGAGAGATCTGGAACATGACAAGGATGCCCACTTTCACCACTCTTATTCAGCATGGTACTGGAAGTCCTAGCTAGAGCAATCAGACAAAAGAAAGAAATTAACGATATCAAAAATTCAATGGAAGAAGTCAAATTATTCTTGTTAGCCGATTATATGATCTTATATTTTGAAAAACCTAAGGACTCCACTAAAAAACTCTTAGAACTGATAAACCAGTTCAGTAAAAGCTGGAGGATACAAAATCAACGTACAAAAAACAACAGTATTTCTATATGCCAACAGTGAACACTCTGACAAAAAATTAAAAATAATCCCATTTACAATAACCACACTTAAATACATAAGAATTAACCAAACAAGTGAAAGATCTTTATAATGAAAACTATAAAATACCAATGAAAGAAATCGAAGAAGACACCAAAAAATGGAAAGATATTTCATGCTTATGGATTGGAAAAATCAGGATTGTTAAAATTTCCATAGTACCCAAAGCAATCTACAGATTCAATGCAATCCCTATCAAAACGCCAATGACATTTCTCACAGAAATAGAAAAAAAAATCCTTAAATTTATATTAAACCACAAAAGACCCACAATAGCCAAAGTTATCTTAAGCAAAAAGAACAAAACTGAAAGAATTGCATTACCTGACTTCAAATTATACTCAGAGCTATAGTAACCAAAACAGAGTGGCACTGGCATAAAAAAGAGACACATAGACCAATGGAAAGAATAGAGAACCCTGCAATACAAATCCACATACCTGCAGTCAATTCATTTTCAACAAAGATGTCATCAATTTACACTAGGGAAAAGAATCTATTCAATAAATAATGCTGGGAAAATTGGCTATCCATATGCAAGAGAATGAAACTAGACTTCAATCTCTCACCATATAGAAAAAGCAAATCAAAATGGATTAAAGACAAATCTAAGACCTCAAACTATGAAACTACTACAAGAAAACATTTGGGAAACTCTCCATGACATCATTCTGGGCAAAGATTTCGTGAGTAATACCCCACTAGCACAGGCAATCAAAGCAAAAATGGACAAATGGGATCACATTAAGTTTAAAAGCTTCTATACAGCAAAGGAAGCAAGCGAAAAAGTGAAGAGGCAACCACAGAATAGGAGAAAAAATTTACAAACTATCCATCTGACAAGAGATTAAGAACCATAACATGTATAAGGAGCTAAAACAACTCTATAGGAAAAAGTCTAATAATCCAATCAAACATAGGCACAAGATTTGAATAGACATTTCTCAAAAGAAGACAAACAAATGACAAGCAGGCATATTAAAAGGTGCTCAGCATCATTGATCATTAGAGAAATGCAAATCAAAACTACAATGAGATATCATCTCGCCCCAGTTAAAATGGCTTATATCCAAAAGACAGGCAATAACAAAAGCTGGCAAGAACGTGGAGAAAAGGGAACTCTTGTACACTGTTGGTGAGAATGTAAATTAGTACACGCACTATGGAGAACAGTTTGGAGGTTCCTCTAAAAGCTAAAAATAGAGCTACCATATCATTCAGCAATTCCACTGCTGGGTATATACCCAAAACAAGGGAAATCAGTATATCAAAGAGATATCTGCTCTCCCATATTTGTTGCAGCACTGTTCACAATAGCTAAGATTTGGAAGCAACCTAAATGTCCATCAACAGATGAACAGAAAAAGAAAATATAGTACATAAACACAATGGAGTACTATTCAGCCATAAAATAGAATGAGAGCCTGTCATTTGCAACAATATGGAAGGAACTAACGTCATTACATTTAGTGAAATAAGCCATGTACAGGAAGACAAACATCATTTATTCTCATGTATTTGCAGAGTCTAAAAATGAAAACAACAGAATTCATGAACATAGAGACTGGAAGGATAGCGACCAGAGGCTGAGAAGAGTAGTGGGCGGGGGTGGGGAGTAGGGGGAAAGTGGGGATAGTTAATCCATACAAAAAATACTCAGAAAGAATGAATAAGTCCTACTATTTGCTAGTACAACAGGGTGACTTTAGTCAATAATAACTTAACTATACATTTTTAAATAACTAAAAGAGTATAATTGGATTGTTTGTAACACAAAGGATAAATGCTTAAGGGGCTGGAGACCCCATTCTCCATGATGTGATTATTACACATTGCATGCCTGTATCTAAACATCCCAGGTACCCCATAAATATATATATATATGTGTATATATATATATATGTGTGAGTGTATATATATGTATATATGTAATCTTTCTACTATATACCATGAAAATTAAAAATAGAAAAATGATAAATAAATAAGAAGAAAGTTGGCAAACTATTGTAAAAGGCAATGAGAAATGCTGTCACATATTTCTAGAGTAATAAAGAATTAGAAAATTGCCTATGAAAGTATTAATATGATGGAAAGAAACTGAGGGGGAAAAAGGGCAGAACAAAAGGGGGTGGAGTGAGCAAGAATTTTCAGCAACATTGACCAGTTGGGTTTTGTTGGAAAACAAGGTCTCTGGAAGGAAAAAGCTACAGAGGGACACTACCTTCTATGTGTGAGGCTATGAATAGGAACGATCAAGGTTTAATACTGGGAAGGATTGCAGATGAAGAAAGAAAAAAGAGAATTAGAAATCCAAGTAGAAACTTTCCAGAGTCAAGGAGGCACATAGGGGAAAGAATTGACCCATCTGTGCGTAAAACTGAGTGGACCCTGTTCTAGAGAGTAAAGATAAATCTATTTGGCTCGGTCATGTGTTGTGTCCATGTGAAACATGCAGGTTCCTGTAACACAAAAACTCCTGACAGTGTCTCTAAGGGATCTTTACAACATTTTGCTTTAATAATCTTCTACAAAAAGAGATCCAGCAAAAGTCAAATCTCTTAATTTTATCCTGGGCCCTGCAAACACTCCAACGAATAAATCAAGAGAGTGACCTCCCCGACACACAGAGGAAGCATGCATGTTTGGGGCTGTGTGCAGAGGAAGCAGCTGCTGCAGCAAAGACCTACTGGCCCAACACATGGGGAGGAGGTTTGTGTTCAAGGCTGAAGCACTGTGGGAGGAGTACTATAATACTGCTGACAGTAGTAAACTGCCACGTCTTCAGCCTGCAGGCTGCTGATGGTGAGAGCGAAATCTGTCCCAGATCCGCTGCCACTGAATCGGTCAGGGACCCCAGATTGCCGGGTGGATGCCCAGTAAATGAGCAGCTTAGGAGCCTGTCCTGGTTTCTGCTGGTACCAGGCTAAGTAGTTCTTATTGTTGGAGCTGTATAAAACACTCTGGCTGGACTTGCAGTTGATGGTGACCCTCTCGCCCAGAGACACAGCCAGGGATTCTGGAGACTGGGTCATCACGATGTCCCCGTAGGCACCTGTAGTCAGTAATGGACAATGATTATACATAAACTTATACACGCTGTCTCAGATATAATTGAAATATGTCATTTAAATTTGCTTTCTAGTAGTAGTATAAGTCAGCAGATAATTGGATCCATATTGGAAATAGTCATTATTTCCAACTATATCTTAATTTTTTTTTATTTCTACACAGATATTACTCTGAAAAGACTGTGGCACTTTTTAATTCCTCACCAGAGATCCAGAGCAACAGGGAAATGAAGACTTGGGTCTGCAACACCATCTTGCTGCCCCTGCCTGCCTGTTGTAGCTCAGTTCACAATGCAAAGGTCCCGTTTATAAAATCCGAACAGCTGGTCGTGGCCTGGAGGGGCCTATGCAAAAACAATCAGTGAGTACAAAAGCAAATTTCATGAGCAGTGGGTTGTGAAAGTACCCAATGTAAATCAAGAGCCAAAAATATCATCACAGAATGTGTAATTGTATGAATAGAAAAGACAGAAGTCAACTTAGAAGCTCTAAAACTACAAACTGCTGAAAGATCTAATGACTAGGACTGCCTAGTAATTTTCATAGGGGCATAAATGTGAAACACCTTGTGCATCATAGAAGAAAGCAGAAGAGAAAGCATTCCCAATTTCTTAACTGCCTTTTACCTATATTAATCAGTAATATACTGGCTTTTACCTCTGTTAATCATAATAAACAAATTCTCAATAAATTTTATTCATACTCTTCAATGCCTGCTCAGCAACATTTTCCGAAGGCAGCTCAAGATATTAAATAACTCATAAGGGCCAACCTCCTATTGCAGCATTCTTTGGGATTTAACCAGGTTCCCAAGACTCTTTTCACAATGTTAAGATGTTAGAAATAGATCCAAAACTAGGTGATATATCCCCTAGTAAAACTGTGAGGTCAAACTTGTCTGGCTAATGCTTCCATTTAAAAATTTCTCTTTCTTGATCCTTCATTGTACGTACACAATAAATCAGGGGAAAACTTTAACTGAGTGAATCAAAGTATTCTCATTATTACAATAGGAGCTTCACACACACAAAAAAATCAATTCTATTACTCTCAGCCTCAGTTCCTAAAGCCAAGTTAAAGTCCCATTCTAAGATCATTGTTGCATGACCATATGTATTCCAGGTCTAATCTAAACTGTGGATAAATCCCAGCAGGACATTAGAGATTTTTGTGAGAGTAAGCATATAGGATTCAGGGTTTATGAGCTTTAGATTTTTCTTGTCAAAATGAATGAGAGTTGCCATATCTAAAAATTATTCCCAGATAAATAAAATTCACTACCTAGAATTAATTTATGCATATAAGTAGAAATGCTATCTCCCTTTTTACCATCCAAAGTGGAAAGCCTTGTGGAACTAGAAATTAATCTATAAAATTCACTACCTAGAATTAATTTATGCATATAAGTAGAAATGCTATCTCCCTTTTTACCATCCAAAGTGGAAAGCCTTTTGGAACTAGAAATTAATCTTAGAAAAATCAGTTAATAAAGGTATGTCATTTCATCAATTCAATAAGTTATAATAGCAAAAAACCATAATAAATTATCACTTAAATGTCAATACATTTATTAACTATGGTACATAAATATAATAGAATATTGAATAGTCATTGATGCTCCTGATGAAAATTAGCAGGCAGTGATAAATGATAAATATGAAGCACATGTCAATATATAAAATAAGTTTTATGTAGTTTAGGAGAAAATGGTGATAATGACACAAAATGTGAATTATGGATGCATCTATAAAATTCTTTGTACATTTGTGAATTGTAAATATTTATCTTAGAGACATTATTACTTTCTATATGTTCCATTTGCTCACCTATATGTCCCAGTCTCCTTACAGATGTAATCAGT
This sequence comes from Gorilla gorilla gorilla, assembly GCF_029281585.2. Lineage (NCBI taxonomy): Eukaryota > Metazoa > Chordata > Mammalia > Primates > Hominidae > Gorilla > Gorilla gorilla. The sequence continues at coordinate 51,845,222 of NC_073236.2, forward strand.
TATGGCCAATGAAATAGGCATGGAAGTAACATACATCCTTTGCAGGCTGAGGCAGGAAAAAGATCTTACGGAATTTTCCAGTCTATCCTTTATCTGTAGAAGCAACTTAAGAGGCCATGTGCTCCAAATGGTGCAAATACAAGATGGTAGAACCTCTGTCTGCCTGGATCCTTGAGTGACTGCATGGAGCAGAGCACCTTTCTGGTCCTTGTGAAGAATGTAGCATGAGCAAGACATAAGCATTTGTTGGTGCTAGGCCATGAGATTTGGGGCAATGGTATAACCTACCCTATTATGGAAAATATAAATACACAAAACAGAAAAGAGAGAGAGAAGTGAGAGAAGACTGTGAGAGAAGTTCATGAGAGAAGACTGTGTTTTGTTCATTTCCTATAATCTTATATCACCGTGGGATCCTGTGTCTTCTGGTGATCAAACTAATGTTCTACAGCTCCAAAGAAGAATGCTCACCTAACGTCTCCATTCCAATGACTTAGAGACTAAAAGCCAAAAAGAACCTTAGAAATTATCTACTGCATTCTTTGATGTAAAGAAATATCTTAGAGGGCACAGATAGAAATGTCTTAACCTGGGTCACTTACTTAGTTCATGGCAGAACTGAGGCTAAAACCAGGCCTTTTGACTCCTAATTTTGTGCTCTTTCCACCTTCTCACATCACTTCTCCAACCCAAAGTCTAGCAGAAAAGGCTAAATAAGATATATGCATAGATTTGCTCTTATAAGTCCGTGTATTTCATCAGACACTTTAGGATGGGACTTCTTATAGTTCACAATAAGCAGCAGAGGGAAGTGAATAACTATCTTCATCTCCCCCACTGCTATTTGTGCAGTTTGAAGCTTATCTTTTAAATCCTGTTTTCTTCTCATAGTAAATATTACAACTTGTGCCTTTTATGTGTGTATAAATTTTAATATAATTTTTTTCCATGAAACATTCAAATAAAATGGACACTCCAAAAAGATGTTCAATAAGGTTACATGGCTTCACATTGCCCACTTTACACCATCTTGTGGAGCTACAGATTCACCTCACCCAAATTTGAGAAAAGTAATCAAGAAAATGACTCTCACTAGCAGTGAGACCAAGTCCATAAGCAGTAATGTCATCAGTGCACACTGCAGCCTCATGCTGCCAAGCATGTTTTGGGCGTATCCCTGGACTGGTTTGGTGACATGATCAAAGGTACATTTTCCACCTGCATAGCCCCATCCTGGATCTACAGCGTTCCTTGTGTCTTTGTGAACAACCTAGTGCGAACTCAAAGTATGAGACAGATCTCAATTAATTTAGAAAGTTTATTTTCCCAAGATTAAGGACAAGCCCATGATAAAGCCTCCAGAGGTCCTGATATATGTGCCCAAGGGGGTCGGGGCACAGCTTGGTGTTATACATTTTAGGGAGACAAGAAACATCAATCGATATGTATAAGATGTGCATTGCTTCACTCTGGAAAGGTGTGACAACTCAAGGCAGGGAAGGGGGCTTCCTGCTGGGGTTGCATTGTTTTGAGTCTCTGATCAGCCTTTCACATGTGAAAGGCAGGTAGAGAAATGGTCATTTAGGCCTTAGTCTGGCTTATTGAAACAATAGGGCAGAAGAAGCATTGCATATGCATTTGTCTGAAGTGAACAGAGGGATGACTTTGAGCTCTGTCCTTTCTTTGTCCACAAGGAATTCCCTTGTGGGCAAATTGTGAGGGAGGTATGTAGCTTTTTTTTTCTTTGTAGCTATCTTATTTAGGAATAAAATGGGAGGCAGGTTTGCCTGATGCAGTTCCCAGCTTGACTTTCCCTGTTGGTTTAGTGATTTTGGGGCCCTGAGGTTTATTTTTTCTTTCACATTAGTATAACTACTTTTCTTTTTCTAATTCCTTTTCTACTTGTATGTGTTACGGCTGACTTATGTTACTTGCAAAAAGAATTCTGACTAATGCACCATCTGACTAGAAGGCAGGGTTCTTCGATGATAACGAATCCTCCAGAATCTAGTAAACAGAATTGCCTGAAAAAGAGGTGGGTGTCTTCTTGGGGAATTTCTCATGGCAATGAATGGCTACTGGTCAAAGGATTTATGACTAGACTGAGCTCTCTTTTATCTATTCTGTTACTCACCAAGACCTATTAGGGTTTGTGCTCCACAGGGACCCTGGTTTCTAAGTTCTAGGGTTAAACAGTCCACTCCCAGGCCCACCACACCATACCCTCCTGACACCTGGTGAACAGCAATAAAATCGTTTCATACTCTGAAAAGCCTCCAATATTTCCACCATCCTCAAAAAGGCAGTGGAGGAGGAGAGAAAATGAATCGTTCCATTAGAGAACACAATATCCATTATATTATTCTTGGCCTTTGAGATACCTTACAAAACAAATACAAAAAAAAAGTCCCAATTTAACATCTTTTAATAATCTTTACAAAACAGAACACACCTCCTTTCTTGATAATAGTCAAGAGGCTCAGTGGCAACTGTGGTGAAAAGTGTCAGATTCTGGTCATGTTTCAAAGGTAGAAAAAATAGGATTTGTTAACATATTGGATGTGAGGCGTGGGAGAAACGTGAAATCAAGGTGGTTGCAAGTGTTTAACCTGAGCAACTAGAGAATTTGGAAGGACATTTTCTGAGATGGGGAAGGCAGGCGGGAATCAGGGATTAGAGTTGAACATATTAGACATTTGAGATGCCTGCTAGACCTCTAATTGGCAATATCCCTTGGACAGGTGGATGAATATGCGTGATTCTGGACCTCGGAGGAATAGTCCGGGCTGGAGATGCAAATCTGGGAAACAGGGCGAGGTTACTAGCAATGAGTTAAATCAATGAAGGCAGACTGGGCCCTGGCAGGTAACCCAACAAGTAGAGGTCGAAGAGATGAGAAGAAAACAGCACAGGAGACTTAGAAGCAGTGGTCAGGAGGAAGGAGTTGAACCAAGAAAGTGATGTCTCAGAGCCAACAAAATAAGGATTTCTTTTCTGTTTACAAATGTAAAATTAAAAGGTTTAATAAAAAGAAAATTTACTTTTATGGTTGGTTGTTATTAAGTGGTCCAAACACTGTCTCCTATTTGTAGAATCAGAACTCTCTCATGGCAGTAGAAAATTTGGAAAGTTACTTTTTAAAAGGTGTGTGCACTGCTGCCCTTTGCTGGTCAAGTTTATGCACTGCAAATTCCAAGGACGATTTCTCGTCAGCTTTTCTCCTTTAAAATAGCTCAGGCTGTACAAGCTAGAAAGAACCTCGCAAGATATTCCTTCCAACATTTGCATTTGACTTATGGGAAGTGCAGGTTCAGCCAGAAAAGTTGTGTGCAAGGCCGTTTATGTAAGTTCATCAGACCTGATTCTTAGGGCTCTTCCCATTGTTTCGAGCCTCCCTTCCATTCACTTGCCTCTCATACGCGACCAAGTATAGCACAGGAGTAGCTACTCTGCACTTTATAGCAGCTCCACTGTCTGGCACGCTGATGTTCTTTAATTACAAGCTTTATGACAGTGATTCTCAACCCGCTCCACTGCATCCACCTAGTGGCAGAAAGAAGAAAATGTGTGTAACTCGGGAGTCTCTGGTCTCAAAGCTCCGGGGTATCATTTCTTTAAAGTCTTGAGCTTGTTTTTGTTTGTATTTATTTTTGTATTTATTTATTTATTTGTTTTAGAGACAAGGTCTCGCAGTGCACTCCAGCCTGGGAGACAGAGCGAGACAATTCAGGATCTATCTAGTGAATAAAGAGATATCAGTAATGACTTTTATATTGTGGCTGTAGCGCTTTCGAGGGATAAGTTGATTCTGTTCTGCTTTCGAATGCATGGTGGCTCACTGTAACCTCCAATTCCAGGGCTCAAGCGATCCTCCTACCTCAGCTTCTCCAGTAGTTGAGCCTGACTTATTTTAAAATTTCATAAAATTTTGGCATTTCTTTCCACAATATGGCCCTGTGTGCTTTACTATAAAATATTTTCATCACAAAATTTACATCGCTGGAAATCCCCATAAGCCAGTTTGAGAAACACAACCCAAGAAAGCAGAACAGACTCAAATTATCCCTCAAATCCCCCTTAACCACAAATATAAAACAGTCCGTGGCTGGGCGTGTTGGCTCAGGCCTGTAATCCCAGCACTTTGGGAGGCCAAGGCGGGTGGATTACTTGAGGTCAGGAGTTCAAGTCCAGCCTGGCCAATATGGTGAAACCCCGTCCCTATTAAAAATACAAAATTATCCAGGAGTGGTGGCAGGCAGTTGTAATCCCAGCTACTTGGGAGGCTGAGGCAGGAGAATCACTTGAACCCAGGAGGTGGAGGTTGTAGTGAGCCAAGATTGTGCCAATGCACTCCAGCCTGGGCAACAGAGCGAGACTTCCATCTTAAAAAAAAATTAAGTAAATAAAATACAATAAAATAAAGCAATCCCTATTGATATCTCTTTATTCACTAAATCAACCTGGAATTGACCTAAATTCTGATTTTGTTTTACATCATGGATTTTTTGCATTAATTTTGATTGTTTAAATATTACATTAAAATATTATTTATCTTGACTATTGAGTTTGGGGGACCTCCTTAAAATTTATGACCAAGGCAATGCCTCACTTGCCTTACCATAGTCTGGGCCACATATCAGGGGCTCCAATAGCAACATGACTTTTGAACAGCTAAGACTTCTCTCTTCACTGTGAAGACCAGATGGGCCCTGCAAACAGTGAAATCTCTACATGAAAATGCACGAGATTCCAACTACAACCAGGAACAAAAGACTCTGATGGTGCAGTCCCGGCCCTCCAAGCCCCAGCTTCCTGAATGGAAAGAGCACCCCAAGTTCTGACCAGAGGCCAGAGTCATAATGAAGATGGAATGTGAGCTTGACATGGAAGGGGTGGTAGCACCCAGCTCAGGAATGAAGAGGCTTTAGGTCCTGAAGGAAGAGCTCAGCACATTCAAAGATTAGAAGGGAGGTCCCAGTCATAGGAGCAGGGAAGGAAAGAAGGCCCAATAAGAAACACAGACAGGAGGGAGGGGTCAGGGCAAGATCATGCTGGAAACATCTAGAGAGCTCATAAAAGTCACAGTGCCCAGTCCCCACACAGACCAGGCTCTTCAGAATCTCTAGGCATCAATTTGGGCACCAGTAGTTTTCAAAGTTCTCCAGGAGATTCTATGCACATCAGCCAAGGGTGGGAACCACAGGTGTTGGCCTAGGGATCATGACAATGAGTTTCTAAGTACAATAAGAAACCTCCAGAGAGTTAAAGCAGGGGAATAATTTGATTTGTTTCTTGTTTGTGATTTTTAAAGATCAGCCTGGTTACTGTGTGTAAGACAATAATCCAGAAAATCTGTTGCTCATGAACCACATATCTGTAAATTTGCTTCCCCTGTGACTGGATCTAACCAACAAAAATTAGTACTTACTAAGAAATTACATGCCCAGGGACTATGCTAAGTAATTCATAAACACTATTTTATTTACTCCTCACAGCAAGTTTATAAGAGAAATGTTATTATTTCCACATTTCGGATGAGAAATTTGAGGCTTGGGGAAAGTTAAGTAATTTACCTAATGTCACACCCAGTTCATAAGATGCAGAGTTAGGATTCTAATTCTGTGTCTAAGTTGATGCTCCATCAAACACACCAAGCCTCCAACTAGAAAGAAACATGCTGGCCAGAGGATGCCGTCATCACGTTTACAGGATGGTTAGATTTCTAGGCACAGATGAATAAATCAACATGTTGGTTTGCAATAGAATGAATCTATCCAGCTCTGAAATTGCATCCAAGGGTTTGTGAGCACACAAGTCTAAAAGTGTGGCCTCTGCTCTGCTAACTTCATCAAGGTGAATACCTAGGAGGCCACCCTCTGACACCACCAGATGGACAGTCCACCGTCTGTTTACAGATGGCAAAGCCACATACCAGCTTTACCATCTGATCTTCTCTATTCACATTCAACATTTATACAAGAAATAGTCATATGGATGCTTTTCAATAGACAATACTGGGGAAATTGAATTGCCATATGCAGAAGAATGGAACTAGACCTCTATCTCTCACCAAATACAAAAGTTAACTCAAGACAGATTAAAGACTTACATATGAGACCTGTAACTACAAAAACACTAGAAAAAAACCTAGGGAAAATGCTTCTGGAATTGATCTAGGCAAGGAATTCAGGACTAAGATATCAAAAGCACAAGCACCAAAACAAAAATAGACAAACAGGACTTAATTAAACTAGAAAGCTTCTGAACAGCAAGAGAAATAATCAATAGAGTGAACAGATAATCTGCAGAATGGGTGAAAATATTTGCATACTATGCATCCTACAGGGAAATAATGTCCAGAATTCAGAAGGAAGTCAAACAATTCAACAACAACAGCAAAATAACCCCACCAAAAAAGTGGGCAAAGGACATGCATACACATTTTTCAAAAGAAGGTATATGATATGGTTTGGCTCTGTGTCTCCACCCAAATCTCACCTTAAATTGTAATAATCCCCACATATCATGGGAAAGACCTGGTGGGAGGTAATTGAATCATGGGGGCAGGTTTGTCCCATGCTTTTCTCATGATACTGAATAAGTCCTATGAGATCTGATGATTTTATAAAGGGGAGTTCCCCTGCACACACTCTCTTGCCTGCCTCCATGTAAGATGTGCCTTTGCTTCTCCTTTGCCTTCTGCCATGATTGTGAGGCCTCTCCAGCCATGTGGAACTGAGTCAATTAAACCACTTTTTGTTTATAAACTACCCAATCTTGGGTATGTCTTTATTAGCAGCATAAGAACAGACTAATACAGTATACAAATGGCCAAGAAGCATACAAAAAACAAAATGCTCAAATCACTAATCACTAGAGAATTGCAAGTTAAAACCACAATGAGATATTATCTTACAGCAGTCAGAAAGCCTATTATTAAAACACCAAAAAATAACATGTTGGCAAGGATGCAGAGAAAAGGGAATACTTATACACTATTAGTGGGAATGTAAACTAGTACAGCTTCTGTGGAAAACACTATGGAGATTTCTCAAAGAACTAGAAATAGAACTATCATGTGGTTCAGCAATACCACAACTGGGTATCTACCCAAAGGGAAATAAATTATTATATAAAAAAGATATCTGCACTCACTTGTTTATTGCAGCACTATTCACAATAGCAAAGATATGGAATCAACCCAAGTGTCCACCAACAGATGACTGGATAAAGAAAACGTGGTGTGTGTGTGTGTGTGAGTGTGCGTGTGTATACACATACCATAATGAACTACTATTCAACTATAAAGAAAAGAATGAAATCATGTCTTTTGCAGCAATGTGGTTGGAACTAGAGGCCATTATCTTAAGTGGATAATTCAGAAACAGAAGGTCAAATGTCACATGTTCTCACTTACACGCGGGAGCTAAATAATGTGTACACATGGACATACAGTGTGGTATGATAAACACTGGAGATTGAGATGGGTGGAAGGGTGGAAGGAGGTTGAGTGATGAGAAAATACTAAATGGATACAATGTACATGATTCAGGTGATAGATACACTAAAAGCCCAGACTTCACCACTACACAATATAGCTATGTAGCAAAATTGCACCTGTACCGCTTAGATTTACACAAGTAAAAAAAAAAAAAAAGCATACAAATTCTGTTTTTTATTCTCTATGAAATTACTACTGAGAGCATTATCCAATGCAGTTTCTATGCAGTGCCCCCAATATTATCCATTTAGCAGCTCCTATGCAATGCCCCAAGATAGAAATTGTCTTCAACTTTTATCCCAGGAAAACCTTCAGTCACACGTAGAAACTAGAAATTTTTCCCCTAGATGAAAGTTATGTAACATAACACATCATCTTCATTTAGTCGGTTTCCAAGAAGCTCAGAACCAGATTTTATGTTCAATCAAAAACTGCTTATTTTAAGTGAGGTTTACTGAGGTATAAATTACAATAAAAGCCACCTTTTCATGTATATTTCTATAAGTTTTGGCAAATGCATAGCTGTGTAACCACAACCACATTCAAGATATAGGACAAGTCCCTCATCCTTTGAAGTTCCTTTATGCCCCTTCCTTCACCCCAGCCCTTGGCAACCACTGGTTTTTGTCCGATCCAATCGTTTGCCTCTTCCTGAATGTCATGTAAATAGAGCCATGCAATGCGAAGCCTTTTGAGTCTGGCTTTGTTCACTTATTCACTTAGGAGAATGCATTTGAGATTCATCCATGCTGTTTCGTGTAGCACTAGTTCACTGTCTATTGTTGAGTAGTATTCCATTGTGTGGATACGCCACAGATTGTTTATCTAGCTAACAATTTAAAGCCATTTGGTCATTTCTAATTTTTGGCTGCTAAGAACAAAGTTGCTGTAAGCTTTCCAATGCAGGTTTTTGTGTGAACTCAGGATTTCATTTCGCTTGGGTGAATTCCTAGCTTTGGGACTGCTGAGTCATCTGGTAGGTGTATGTTGAACTTTATAAGTAACTGCCAAACTGTTTTCCAAAGTTGCTGTGCTATTTTGCACTCCCATCAGCAGTGAATGAGGGTTCTACTTGCTCGAGCCTAGTATTGTAACTTCACTATATACCTTCTTTGATGACATATCCTTTCAAATTTTTGGCCGAGTTTTTATTGGGGTGTTGTTACTGTGGACTTGAGAGTTCTCTGTATATTCTGCATATGACTTTTTCTCACATTTGTGTTTTATGAATATGTTCTCCCAATGTGTGGCGCCTTTTACTTTCTTAACGTGCCATGTGAGGAGCAGAAGTTTAATTTTATGATGTCCAAATTATCTTTTTTTCTTTTCTTTTTTAGATCAAAATAGGGGTCTATTTTGATTACCACTGTTATTTTATCTCAATTTGATTTTCGATTTTTATTTTTATTTTTCTAATTTCACTGTAAATTTTTAATTAAACCCAAATATTCTAGGGGAAAGAGGCAAGATAAAAATAGTCTAACTTGGGCATAAAGTTTAGAGTCATATTCTCTTGCCGAGAAAGGAAACTAGCTCTCTTACATTGATTGTTTAATTTCAGACGTCACTACTTTATGAGGATGCCCAAATTATGGGCTTTAAAAAATATATATCCAAACAGGGGTTCAGAAAGAATAACTAATTTGTCCACAACAACACAAAAAATGATTCCACCATAAGTTTGCCCAGTGACAGGGTCTACATTATTTTCTATATATCAAATTCTACAACTGGTTCTTAAAGCTACTGTATATAACCTAAGTTAAAATATTAGGTATTAGTTGATAAGACATTTTATCATCTGTGAAATGTTGCCTGTTGTCATAGTTAGAGAATCTTTTAAAATATGGAGCTGTTTTCATAGATTAAACTATGCCAGTTAAAAGCTGGGTAAAAAGAACTACAGAATAATATTTATGTTTATCGTATAAGGTTTTAAAGCTAACTCCAAGTCATTTTCATCAATAAAATCAATAAAGTTTTGCAAATATATATGTATGAAAATACTGATTTAAAATGCAAATAAGGGGAGAGTTTGAGAGAGAGAGAGAGACCAAATGATTTTATAATTGTAGTAAGTTTATAGGTTTATGGGGTTTTTACGTACATTTCTACCTAACTTGTCTATAAGACTTTAATGAATCACTTAGAATTTTTTAAATAATTTATTATTACTCTGTACCTGTTCTTTACTCTGCAAATCTTACCTTGCCCTTTTGTCTAAAAGCAATAAAATCTGACCTGGCTTATATTGTATCATTGATTTTGTTGCTTAGCAAGCACAATGATCCATTAGGCCTATGTAGGCTCATGGTTTATACAACACTGCCATCTGCTGACAGAGTGTGACAGTTACAGTCAGCAACATGAGACCACTTTATTTTCATTTTTAATGTTTATAGAAATATGAATATACACAAATAGTATAATGAACCCTAAGCTTCACAAATTAACATTTTGCTAACCTTGTTTCAACTACCGCCTCCCCGCCATCCAATTACTCTGTTCTCTCACCTCCTCACACACAGACACTGGCAGTATTTTTCAGCCAATCATTAATACGTTGCCAACCGATAAGGACTTTTAAAAAACAACCACCATTCCATTATGATTCCCAGCATAATTGAGAGTAATTCCCTAATATCCAATACCCATTTCCTATTCCAATTTCCTTGATTGTCTTTAAACTGTTTTTACCCTAAGTTTGCTTAAATCAAAGTCCAGGTCCTGTTAAACATATGGTTAAGTTTTACCAAAACCTAAATAAATAAATAAGTAACCTATTTTTTTCCAATTCCAGGGAATAGTGAAAGAGGGTAAATGCCATTATTTAGAAACATAAATCACACCATAGGACTAGAATTATCTTGAAGTCAAAATTGAAGACTGAAAATGGAAAAGAAAGGTATAGACTGAACTTATTTAAAAACTTCAATGCAGAACTCTAAGAGAAGATATTAGAAAGTTGTACCAGTATTCATTATTCAGTATTCATCAGTATTCACTCAGCTATATGTAGTTGAAATCTAACTAGAGGAGCTTGATCAGATAAAGAGATACATTTTTCTCACCAAGGCGGTCTCTGGAGGCAGGTGGTTCAGAGCTAGACAGCTGCTGTAGGACCCAGGTCCTTTCCCTGCCTGCTCCTCCACTCTAGCTTGTGACTTTCATCCTGCAAGATGGGTGCTTCTGCCAAGTTCCAGATAGAAGAAGATAGAACACAAAGGAGAAATAAGCAGTGGTGCCTCTGTCCATCAAGCAAAATTTTTCCAGAAATGCACAATAGATTTCAGATTATGTCTCAACAGTCCTAACTGCAAAGAAGCTGAGGAATTAGATTTTTGGCTGGGACACTGTTGCTCTGTAAAAAAATTGGGATTCTGTTATTAAAGAATAAGAGGAGGGAAGAAAGATTGAAAACTTCTATGCAATAGTGAAAAAAATAAGAAACTCAATAAAAAAGTGGGCATATCTTAAAAACAGGCAATTCACAACAGATGAGACCCCAATAGCCAATTAACATTTTTAAATGGTCAACCTCATGAGTGATCAGAAAACACAAATATGTATTTGAAACCAAAAATAAAATACAACGTATTGACCATTTAAGTGGAAAAAAATAAAAAAGCTTGATAATATCAAGTATTTGGAAAGGATGTAGAGTGAGGAAACTCCATGGAGGACCTATCATTGCAAATGTGGGAATGAAACTTAATACACGAATTTGAGGCCAATTTGTAAATTGAAAAATGCGCACACCCTGCAACCAAGAAGTACCCCTTGCAATATTTTTGAAAAGACAAAAACGTTATGTAAATGGAATCATGCAATATGTGACCTTTATACTCAGCATAATGCCCCTCAGATCCATTCAAGTCATGTGTATCAACAGCTCACTATTTTTTTTTTAATTTTTTTTAGAGACAGAGTCTCACTCTGTCACACAGGGTGGAGTGCAGTGGCAAGATCATAACACTCTCTAGCAGCCTTGAACTCCTGGGCTCAAGCATCCTCCTGCCTCAGCCTCCCAAGTAGCTAGGACTACAGGCATGGGACACAACACACAGCTAATTTTGTTAAATTTTTTTTAGAGACATGGTCTCACTATGTTGCCCACACTGGTCTCAAACTCCTAGGTCAAGCGATTCTCCCACCTCTTCTTCACAAAGTGCTGTAGGTATGTAGGTATGGATTGTAGGTATGAACCACCGTGCCCAACTCACTATTTTTTTAATACTAATTATTCCATGGGATGGATGTACCGCAGTTTGTTTTACCATTAATCTATTGTAGGACATTTTGACTGATTCCAGTTTTTTTAATACAAACAAAACCACTATGAATAGTTGTGTATTATATACATTTTTGTGCTGACATAAGTTTTCATTTTTCTGGGATAAGTTTTCATTTCTTTGGGCTTTTACTGTATCCTTGATATTATAATATGTTACATCTTCAGTTTTATTCTATTCAATATATAATCTTTTATTTTCCTTGAAATCTCCCATGGATTGTTTAGAAGTGTGTTGTTTTGTTTCCAAGGGTTTGGCATTTTTCCCATTATTTTTCTATTATCGATTTCCAGTTTGATTCCAGGTGGTCAGAGAACACACTTCGTGTGATTTCAATTCTATTAAATTTGTTGAGGTTTGTTACATGGCCCAGTATATGGCAATTTTGGTATATGTTCCATGGGCACTTGAAAAGAATGCGCATTCTGCTGGTGCTGGTTGGAGTTTTCCAGCAATGTTGATTTATGATCTTACTCATTAATGGTGTTGTTGAGTTTGATGTGTTCTTATGATGGCAGCTTTAACATTCTTGTCAGGTAATTCTAACGTCTCTGTCATGTCAGTATTAGCGCCTCTTAACTGTCTCATCAAAGCTGAGATTTTCCTGGTTCCCCTGGTTCCTGTTGGGATGTGTGGTTTTCAGTTGAAATCTGGACTTTGGAGTATTGTGTTATGAGGCTTTGGATCTCATTTAAACTCATCTCAGCGAATTTCCTCTCTTGCCACTCAGGAAGGAGAAGTTAGGGTGTTTGAATGGAGCAGAGCCGTTACTGCCTAAGAATTGTTTTACTGGGCTTCCCCTTTCTTTCTCCTTTGACTAGAGAGAGCCAGCTTTTTATTAGGGCTTTATGTTTTTCTGGGCCTGTTGGTGTTTCTGGGTTGACAAACTTCTCCAGAACCAAGTCTGGAATGGATGAGGCAAAAAGAAACCCCGGGGAATGCACTGCTGGGTCGCTCCTTGGGTCCCAATGTTCCTAACTGGTCTGCCTTCTTCTCTCCACCTTCCAGAGTCTTCATAAGTTTGCTTTAAGTACAATGTCCGGGGTTTTTACTTTACTTGAGAGAAATAGGTAAAAGTAATTCTACTCCATCTTTCAGGAAGCAAAAGCCCCCTTGCGTATTTTTTTAAACTTTCAAAAACAAAACAAAAGGCAGCTGCAACAGTAAAGAAGCTAGTAACACCCTTGGTGGGAAATTCAAGTCCAAATACACATTTTAAGTTTGGCTAGCCAGTGAGAACATCAGAATAGTTCAGGTTTTAAACAAATTTATATTTATGATTACGCATATACTAAAAGCTGAAGGCATCTTATATTTACTAAGCACCTATTTTGTTGTTGTTAAAAAGACAGAATTCCATTCCCTTGGAAATTTGGCCTGGCAGCTGGAGCTGATCCACCTGGCCACTAGAGCACAGAGCAGGGAGAGTAGTAGCCCTGCCCCAGCCACCCCTCAAGACAGGATTCTTTCTCTGGGAACTGTAGGTAACACTAAATCGTTCTGGAACACAACAACAAAAGAAGAAAGGAAAGAGAAAGAAAGAAAGGAAGGAAGGAAGAAAGAAAGAAAGAGAGAGAGAGAGAGAAGGAAGGAAGGGAGGGAGGGAGGGAAGGAAGGAAGGGGAAGGGAAGGGAAGGGAAGGAAGGAAGGAAGGAAGGAAGGAAGGAAGGAAGGAAGGAAAGAGAAGGAAGGGAGAGAGAGAGGGAGGAAGGAAGGAAAGGAAGGAAGGAAGAAGGAAAGAAAGAAAGAAAGAGAGAGAGAGAGAAGGAAGGAAGGGAGGGAGGGAGGGAAGGAAGGGGAAGGGAAGGGAAGGAAGGAAGGAAAAGGAAGGAAGGGAGAGAGAGAGGGAGGAAGGAAGGAAAGGAAAGGAAGGAAGGAAGAAGGAAACAAAGAAAGAAAGAAGGAAAGAAAGAGAGAGAAAGAAAGAAGAAAGAAAGACAAGAAAGAAAGAAAGAGGAAAGGAAAGAAAGAGAAAAGAAAGAAAGAGAAAGAAAAAGAAAGAGAAGGAAGAAAGACAGAAAGACAAGAAAGAAAGAGTAAAGAAAAGAAAGAGAAAGAAAGAAAAGAAAGGAAAGAAAGAGAAAGAAAGAAAGAAAGGAGAAAATGACAGCAACTACTTTTGCAACAACCTAATATAAGTTTTTTAAAAGTTAAATATTCTGTTCCATGCATTGCTGGATACCTTATAAATAACAGGGCATCCTATGACCTGAATTTCCCAAATTATGAGTTGAGGGTTTGAACTAGTTTTAAAAAACAAGGAGGCCAGGCGCACTGGCTCATGCCTGTAATCCCAGCACTTTGGGAGGCAGAGGCAGGTGGATCACGAGGTCAGGAGCTCGAGACCAGCCTTACCAACATAGTGAAACACCTTCTCTACTAAAAATACAAAAATTAGCCGGGCGTGATGGTGCGCACCTGTAATCTCAGCTACTCAGCAGGCTGAGGCAGGAGAATCGCTTGAACCCAGAAGGCGGAAGTTGCAGTGAGCCAAGATCACAGCATTGCACTCCAGCCTGGGCGACAGAGGGAGACTCTGTCTTCAAAAAAAAAAAAAAAAGACAAGGAATCTGTAAAACAGGCACTGGAAGTATATGCTCTTTTATTTTCATTCTATGCTATCCGATGCCTACTGCTATTTCCCTTCATATTTAACCTCCAACAGCGGCATTTTGCTCCCTCCAGACCACCTGATTGGAGCTCACGTGCTCCCACACAGTACCTCCAACCAGAGGGAGTCGAGTCCCACAGAAAGGCGTAACAATCACCAGTAATTTTGCATTTATTTTACATTGTGTCTTGATACAGAGTACTTAATGAATGCTCTTTGAATCATATTTAATAAATATGTGTATTTGGGATTGTAGCATATTGCAGCTACCTGGATATATAATTTAATTAGAAAAAAAAATTTGTGTGGCTCAATCAACAAACGACTTTTCTCTCTCTCTCTTTCTCTTTCTCCCTCTCTCTCTCTTTCTTCTCAGTTGATGTTGCTGGAGTTCAGTGTTGTGCAGATGGCAGTGACAAATGCCATGGGCACATGAGATATGATAAAAGGTCCCTGAAGAAGGTGGAGAACCAGATATCTTATGAAATTTTCCAGAGTGGGTACTGGATGTCTCCTGTCTGGCACCCTGCTGGCCTCAGCCCAAGGGGAATTTCCTTCCAGAGACAGAGGGCAGTGATTGAGGTGGGGAGACAGATCGTTAACACTGAGACTTACATGAGGACACCAAACAGAAAAAAGGTGGCAAGTATAGAAAATTCTTTCTTCTGGACAGTCTTCTCTGTTCTAACTTTAGCAAAATTCTCCCCCCAGTGGATGCTATTGCACAACCCTACATATGCTATGTTTTTTCCTATACATACTTACCTATGATAAAATGCATTAATTAGTCACAGTAAGAGATTAACAACAACAACTAGTAATAAAATAGAACAATTCAGTAAAATAAGAGTTACTTGAGCACAAACACTAGGATATCATGACAGTCAATCTGATGACCAAGAGGGCTACTAAGCATCTAAACAGGAGGGTAAGTGTAGACAGCATGGAGACGCTGGACAAAGGGATGATTCAGTCCCAGGCTGGGATGGAGCGGAAGGGCATGAGATGTCATCACGCTACTAAGGCACACAATTTAAAATGAGTAAATTCTTATTTCTAGAAATTTCTTTTTAATATTTTCAGACTACAGTTGCCTACAGGTAACTGAAACCCCAGAAAACAAAATTGTGGATAAGGAGGTACTACTGTACATCGTCCTTTGAACCAACTTTATCATTTGCTAGTATATACATATATACCTACATACATACATATACACATACATGCACACACCTATATGTATACGTACACACACACACACGCACACACACACACTCACATCTACTAATGTTAGAATAAGTTTGCTAAATAAGATGCACAACTTGTTAATGTCCTACAGAGCAATAAAACCATACGCATTGGGGTTATCTTTTCTACTAGATAAAAATCCATTATCATTTTCATAAAGTTTTCTTTACATTAACATCTAACTTTCGCAATCTAGTTTTTAATCATCATAAATAGGAAGCAAATGAACTGTTTCTCTAGTGAATCAAATATCCTTGAAAAGATACATAGTCATCTTTTTGGTTTATTTTTATTTTTAGATAAACTATTTAAAGTTTTAAATAATTTAACATTCACAATAGTTTGTGACTGTATATTTTGACTTGGTCCTTCAAACTTAATTTGTACTTTTATGTATCGTGCTTACCTCAATTTTTTGTTCACTTTTCCTAAACTTTGCTGGATTGGTTTATTATTTTTGTCTATTTCTTTTCCTTCTAGTGGTTTTGGAGGGTTTTTTAAATCCCATTACTATTGAATGCCTATTAACTTGCCCCCTTTTTCTATCAATCTCTATTCCCATGGCCTGAAGCATGAGGGCCAAGCTGTCTGTAACCAGCAGAGAGATGACCCAGGTGTTATTCCACTCTCCACTGCCCACCTATCACCATTCCCAGCCCGATAGCTCTGAAGTACGGCTTTTCTGGGGCTCTGTGGGGAAAACTAGAACTGGCTGCTTCAAGGACGCCTCCTGTTTTTGCAATGGAAAAAATGTTTCTAAATTCCAGTTTCTCTATGAATTCAATGACATGGTTTAAATCTCTGTGGTGTTCTTCAAAGTTTTTTCTTCTAATAGGACCTCTCATGATTCTCCAACCACGAAATAAATTCATTATCATTTTTATATTTCTTCTGTCATTGCAAAGGAGGCTTTGAAAGAGTGGAGGACGCGCTAATGAACTCAAAAATCCACACTATTCCTTGCTTCCATCTGTTGTTCATTCATTGTTTCCATTGGTCTGTCCGCCTCCTATCCTCCCTCTTAGACTTGGAGCTCTAGCCTCAGCCAGGATAGGGAAAAGAGAGATCAGACTGTTACTTTGTCTGTGTAGAAAAGGAAGACATAAGAAACTCCATTTTGATCTGTATCCTGAACAATTGTTTTGCCTTGAGATGCTGTTAATCTGTAACTTTAGCCCCAACCTTGTGCTCACAGAAACATGTGTTGTATGGAATCAAGATTTAAGGGATCTAGGGCTGTGCAGAATGTGCCTTGTTAACAATATGTTTACAGGCAGTATGCTTGGTAAAAGTCATCGCCATTCTCCGTTCTCGATTAACTAGGGGCACAATGCACTGTGGAAAGCCGCAGGGACCTCTGCCCAGGAAAACCGGGTATTGTCCAAGGTTTCTCCCCACTGAGACAGCCTGAGATATGGCCTTGTGGGATGGGAAAGATCTGACTGTCCCCCAGCCTGACACCCGTGAAGGGTCTGTGCTGAGGAGGATTAGTAAAAGAGCAAGGCCTCTTGCGGTTGAGATAAGAGGAAGCCCTCTGTCTCCTGCATGCCCCTGGGAACGGAATGTCTTAGTGTAAAACCTGATTGTACATTCGTTCTATTCTGAGATAGGAGAAAACCGCTCTGTGGCTGGAGGCGAGATATGCTGGCGGCAATGCTGCTCTGTTGTTCTTTACTACACTGAGATGTTTGGGTGAGAGAAGCATAAATCTGGCCTACGCGCACATCCAGGCATAGTACCTTCCCTTGAACTTATTTGTGACACAGATTCCTTTGCTCACATGTTTTCTTGCTGACCTTCTCCCCACTATCACCCTGTTCTCCTGCCGCATTCCCCTTGCTGAGATAGTGAAAATAGTAATCAATAAATACTGAGGGAACTCAGAGACCGGTGCCAGCGCGGGTCCTCCGTATGCTGAGTGACGGTCCCTTGGGCCCACTGTTCTTTCTCTATACTTTGTCTCTGGGTCTTATTTCTTTTCTCAGTCTCTGGTCCCACCTGACGAGAAATACCCACAGGTGTGGAGGGGCTGGCCACCCCTTCGAGCCAGGATTATCAGGGCATTTGGGGTTCTGCAAAACTAAGCCCAAACTCATCGATTTCTCAGCTTCATCCAGAGCCAGCCTGAAGAGTAGTTGCCCATGATTTCTATGCCTTAATACGAGAAGAGAACATAGGGGCTGGGTGCCAAGTAGGTAGACAGGGAGGGCAGGGAACTCTAAGACAGAGCTTGAGGGGTTCGTTCCTCTTGCAAAATGAAACAAAAACCACAGCACTGAATATGTAAATCTCGGTGGCTGAACCCCTCCTAGGATGGTAAGCCCTGACACAATTGCTGCTATCTTCTCTTTCTCTCAAGGAAGTCAAAAAACACCTGCAGCCTTACTGTCCCCTTGGAAACAAGATGAACATCTACATTTTCTAGAGTGGGACCAGAATCTCTGTTCATATTTATGTCCCATGCATTTGCACATGGCCGGACAAAGGACTTTGCTTCTGCCAGCACATCTGTCTTCAGATATGAGAGGAAACAGACACAACAACATGGAGGCAGCAAAGAAGCAGCTCTTTCTCAAGTGACCTCCTCTATCTCCCTACTTCCTGGCTAATGGGGCAGCCTTGATCCTTGGGAATCCAGGACAGATATCCACTCGTGACAAACTAGCTGGAAGAATGACAACCAATCAGGTTCCAAGCACCACTGGATGTGAACCACAGAACTTCCTCCTCTCCTTGTGGAATATCAGCTTACGTCTGACAAAAAATGTAAAACTGAGAGAGTTACAATCTTAAGGAGGAGTCAAGCTAAAGCAGAAAGAATCACCTACTCTGGACTCCAGCATGACTGCCGAGCTCAAATATATATATAGAGAGAAAGAACCACAAACTTGAAGATGGATATCAGCTACAGACTTTCCTGAGTCAGGTAGGGAAATGGCCATCCCTCAAACCTTGCAAAAGGCAAACTTATGCCACTGTGTCCCCTGACATACTGGGTGATGTACTGTATGTTACTGATGTGAGGGGAACTTCCTAAATTGGCTAGTAAATTATGCCAAATAAAAAGCAAAAATGATATTTCTTGAAATGTTACATCTGAGGAACATTGCTAAAATAATTTATCAGTAGTTTTCAAGATGATTTATAGATGTGCATTGAAATGTGTGCTTGTGCTCTCTCTCTCTTCTCTCTCTTTCTCTCCTCTCTCTCACTCTTTCTCTCCTTGCCCCCCTCCCTCCCTGACTTTCCTTCCTCTCCCCTCCACAGCAGTTTATATTTTTTTTTCTGATAATCTAACTTTGCTGAGGGTTCAATGTAAAGCACCTTCAGTGATGAGTTAGTTGGAATGCTCCCCAAGAAATTCTATTTCCAGCACTCTTTGACATGAAATCCAAGAACCTCTCAGACTATCTTACTGACACCTTGCCTTTCCTCAACAGATCAATCTTATCAATGTCCATCACAGGTATTTTGTAGAACGGTGGATACTGGCAGAGTCTCACAGATGCTTCTGAGACAACATTTGCTTTCAAAAAATGAACCACACACATCCTAAAGATCTCAGCCACTTCCCATGTTTCATTTTATGTTACAGCAAACATCACAACAATCATTCCTACAGATCCCCACTGCATGTGATCAATAAAATAGTTTTTGCAACAATGGTACTTATGATAATCATCTTTTATTGTTTACAAATACTGCTTTACAATAGTTATTCTGTTGCACTGTTCATATTAGATTTCCAGTTAGCTCACTTAGGAACATAAGTCCCTCAAACAGCTCAGTCATCTTTTTCATTCCTGTTTCTATCCCCTACATCTCTTTCATTTGCAGACGACTATCTCCTACACTGAAACAGGAAAGCTTTTATCTTTTTGGCACGCTTGATTTAAAGACTATAGAAAAGTATTTGACAAAGAAAACTCACACATGTGTGTACATATCATTTAAAAAGTTATGTTTATGCATTGCACAGGAATATTGAGAATGCTAATAGGCAATGTCAGAGTTTACTGTTTTTCAAAATTAGCACAGTTTTATTATTTCTAAAAACTATAAAATGAATATATTCACATCACCATACAGAAGAGTAGGAGGAGATGGCATAAAGTGTCATTGTTCCTCCTCTGCAATCCCAGGAGATAACTACCAAGCACAATTTATGTGTCTTTTAAAATTCAGCCCGTATTTATATACATATATATTCAATGTAGATGGGGTCATGATATCTCACCACACATACTCTTCAGTGACCTGCATTTTCACAAACACCTTCCACGTAACTATATAGAAGTCTACGTCTTCCTCTTATTGTCTGCTTTGTGCTACATTGTAAAGCTCTAGCACAGTTTAACCAAACTCCTATTAAAGAGGATTTTAGTTATTTTTCACTCTTTAAACAATATTTCCATGCGTAGTCTTATACATACGTCTGTACACACTTATCCCAGTCTAAGGAGTTCCTTTTACCTTCCCCCATCCCAGCATTCCCTGTCATGCTTGTTGCTTCCGTTGGGTGACTTTACTCTTGGAGTATAATCTGCATATAGTTCAGTTAAATCCATGGGATCTGAGTTTAGGTCACAGCTCTGCCACTTACTGCCATAAGCCAGTTCCTTGACCTCTCTGCCCTCAAGTTTTTGCACCTACAAAGTAGGGGATAATATTAGTTCCTAGTTCATAGAGTCTTGGGAATAATTAAATGTGATGATCCATGTACAATGTCTGGCACTTAGTAAGTGCTCAATAAATGTCACCCTTTATGATTGGTATTGCGTGTATGTCTGCAGAGAAAATCACTTTGTGTCCCCTTTAAAAAAGGACTATGCCCTTGGTCAGCTATTTTGCACATTAAATTTCACTTGCCAATGTTACCTCTCCACCTCTAACTTGATCCCTCTCATTCCTCATCTTCTGGTGAGACCAAATGCTAATTCTGCTATTCAAGGCAACTAGCAAAGCTGCCAGTGACAGAATCAAATAAACCTACCCCTAATCTTTAGAATTGTAGTTATGATTTCTGTTGTAAAAGTTAGTGTTGTGGTAGTCAGTATTAGTCTTTGGTCTATGATAGCACCTCTGATCTATTATTGATTTTCAATTATGTATTTTTTTTAAATTTATTCTGAAAATGTTTGTTAAGCATTTGCTAAGTAAAGATACTGGACTGAGCCTCCCAAATACAGGGCATATAAAACATCAAACAGCTTATAATTTAGAAGGGTAGAAGAGAATCTGAAAGCAGGTAAAAATAAACAGGCACTCGGCTGGGCGCGGTGGCTCACGCCTGTAATCCCAGCACTTTGGGAGGCCGAGGTGGGCTGATCACGAGGTCAGGAGATCGAGACCATCCTGGCTAACATGGTGAAACCCTGTCTCTACTAAAAATACAAAAAATTAGCGAGGCGTGGTGGCGGGCGCCTTTAGTCCCGGCTAGTCGGGAGGCTGAGGCAGGAGAATGGCGTGAACCTGGGAGGCGGAGCTTGCAGTGAGCCAAGATCACACCACTGTACTCCAGCCTGGGCGACAGAGCGAGACTCCGTCTCAAAAAAATAAATAAATAAATTAAAAAATAAGTAGATACTCTAGGCCCAGTGACCTGTCTCTGTACTCTGTAAATTCAGGTCGCCTGCTCAGGGCTAATCTGAGAGAAGGTCTCTCTTCAGTTGAATTTTGAAAGACAGTTAGCAGTTCACAAGCTAACCCAGGTGGACAAAGATGTTCCCAAGCAGAGGGAGTGCTTGTAAAAGCTGGAGGCCATAGAAAAACTCTAAGGAGTGTAGGAAGGTGGGAGTAATGTATGGAAGGGGTGGAGAAGGAAGGTTAAGAGAGATACAAGGCTGCAAAAATGGAGCTGGACTCAAAAGAAAATACTGAAAAGGTCTTCAGTGTTGTTGATGAGATTACTGTGGAAACACTATGGAACACTGGGACTCCATGGCAGCTCCAAAGATGGCATGCGCCTGGCCCAGCTCAGTAAGAGCTGAGCTCTTCCTGTGCTGTGAAAACAGACAAACCAACCAAGTAAAGTCTACTTTTCTACTCTATTAATCTTCACTTTGGTTTCGTATACCATCTGGAGCTACATTTCAAAATGCATTTCAAAGTTATGAGCCTTAATTTGATATATATTTAGTCTACCTTTTTTTAAATGACATTGCAGCAAAGGAGAAGATAAAATAGTAAGACAACCTGTAATTATTACTCATTGAGAAGCTGATGATTACCATAATTACACTAAATGAAGTTTATCCTTTGCAAAAGCCCCCCAGCCCACCCCAAAAGAAAGTACAAAAAAACTGGCCATTTTTTTTAATCGCTTGTTTTTCTTTGTAATTAACATTCAGTCTACTTTCTAAAAAATAAATAAATAATAAGCAGTCCAGATGTGGCAAGTTGCTAAAGAAAGGAACTATCAGGCCATAGACATAAATATATTCTCTTCTTGGATTTTAGATCTCACCTAAGAAAATAAACACATGCTATGTCAGAGAAGCTTCAGGGCTTCCACACCTGCTTGAAAAGGGAGCTGAGCTTCAGCAGCTGACCCAGGACTCTGTTCCCCTTTGGTGAGAAGGGTTTTTGTTCAGCAAGACAATGGAGAGCTCTCACTGTGGTGGACGTTCGGCCAAGGGACCAAGCTGGAAATCAAACGTGAGTAGAATTTAAACTTTGCTTCCTCAGTTGTCTGTGTCTTCTGTTCCCTGTGTCTATGAAGTGATCTATAAGCTGACTCTGCAATCAGCCTCTGATATCCTTCAGGAAAAAGATAAAGATAAGTCTGTAGTCAAACTCGAGAATTGATTGCACATTTTCTTTGAAGAGCAAGCAAGATTCAGTCATTGGGTGAGAATAACTTGTCTAAGTAATAGCTTCAGAAATGTCCTGGGGAACATAACATGTTCTGGACAGAGCCTTGGTCAACTGTCAGAAAGGGAGTTTTTGTATAGGAGGGAAGTTAAGAGGAACCATTGTGTGTACACTTTTGGCCAGGGGACCAAGCTGGAGATCAAACGTAAGTACTTTTTTCCACTGATTCATCACTGTTGCTAATTAGTTTACTTTGTGTTCCTTTGTGTGGATTTTCATTAGTCGGATGCCAGGGATCTAACAAACTTCATTCCCAGGTTAGGTACAGAGGAGGGGAAATTGTTCCACAGGAGGCTAGCTTGTGGCTAATTTTTAAGATTTCTAAATCAAAATAACTTCATTGGGGGAAAGAGGCTTGCTGAGCTTTCAGGGAGGTTTTTGTAAAGGGAAAAGTTAAGACGAATCACTGTGATTCAGTTTCGGCCCTGGGACCAAAGTGGATATCAAACGTAAGTACATCTGTCTCAATTATTCGTGAGATTTTAGTGCCATTGTATCATTTGTGCAAGTTTTGTGATATTTTGGTTAAATAAACCTGGTGACCCAGAAGTAAATAGCAGGACACCAGAAAATGAACTTAAAAAGCTGAGCAAATAGACAAATCATTGGGTTTGAGAGGAGAATAGGATTCACGAGGGAAATGGGGAAGAAATAGCTAGATTTTTCTCTGAACAAGCAGCCTATCTCATATGATTGGCTTCAAGAGAGGTTTTTGTTGAGGGGAAAGGGTGAGATCCCTCACTGTGGCTCACTTTCGGCGGAGGGACCAAGGTGGAGATCAAACGTAAGTGCACTTTCCTAATGCTTTTTCTTACAAGGTTGTAAATTTGGAGCATTTTTGTGTTTGAGATATTAGCTCAGGTCAATTCCAAAGAGTACCAGATTCTTTCAAAAAGTCAGATGAATAAGGGATAGAAAATTAGTTCATCTTAAGGAACAGCCAAGCGCTAGCCAGTTAGGTGAGGCATCTCAATTGCAAGATTTTCTCTGCATCAGTCAGGTTAGTGATATTAACAGCGAAAAGAGATTTTTGTTAAGGGGAAAGTAATTAAGTTAACACTGTGGACCACCTTCGGCCAAGGGACACGACTGGAGATTAAACGTAAGTAATTTTTCACTATTGTCTTCTGAAATTTGGGTCTGATAGCCAGTATTGACTTTTAGAGGCTTAAATAGGAGTTTTGTAAAGATGGGTAAATGAGGGCATTTAAGATTTGCCATGGGTTGCAAAAGTTAAACTCAGCTTCAAAAATGGATTTGGAGAAAAAAAGATTAAGTTGCTCTAAACTGAATGACACAAAGTAAAAAAAAAAAAAGTGTAACTAAAAAGGAACCCTTGTATTTCTAAGGAGCAAAAGTAAATTTATTTTTGTTCACTCTTGCCAAATATTGTATTGGTTGTTGCTGATTATGCATGATACAGAAAAGTGGAAAAAATTTTTTTTAGTCTTTCTCCCTTTTGTTTGATAAATTATTTTGTCAGACAACTATAAAAATCAATAGCACGCCCTAAGAAAAATCAGGAAAAAGTGAAGTGTACCTATTTGCTATGTAGAAGAGGCAGCTTACTTGAAAATCAGCAGCAATGTTGTTTTTAGAGTCTGTAATAAGTAATAAACTCAAAAAGACACATGCTATAGGAATAAGAGCTTCACAGATAGAGCTCATTTTTAAAAAATCCAATTTGTACATTAGACTAAACATGAAATTATCTCTTATTGTAATGGTGGAAAGGTGGTTATTCCCAAAAGCTCAATCTCAAAGAAATGTGTTTAAATGAAAAAAAGTAAATAATTGCATTTTTTAATGACCATGAGTCTGTGAACAAAATAGGAAATATTTTAAAGAGTATATTCTTTCATTATCCTCTGTTATTACTTGTCTACATTTTTATTCCGCCAAGAAGGCCGTGGCACCGCGAGCTGTAGACACAGCCGCGGTCTTTCTTGATTGAGTGGCTTTGGTGGCCATGCCACCGTGCTCTTGGGGCAGCCGCCTTGCCGCTAGTGGCCGTGGCCACCCCGTGTCTGCCCGATTAATGCTGCCGTAGCCAGCTTTCCTGATGCACAGTGATACAAATAATGCCACTAAGGGAAAGAGAACAGAAACATAATGGGCGCTGAGCTGGGAAAACCAGGGAGAAGACTGATTTATTAGAGATTTCAGAAATAAAATTCACATTCATTATGATATCTCATTAGTGAAAATTTCCATTAGGGGATTGTAAAGAATTTAAAGCTTTTTTTTTTTTTCAGTGCTATTTAATTATTTCAATACCCTCTCATCAAATGTATTTAAATAACAAAAGCTCAACCAAAAAGAAAGAAATATGTAATTCTTTCAGAGTAAAAATCACACCCATAACCTGGCCACTGAGGGCTTGATCAATTCACTTTGAATTTGGCATTAAATACCATTAAGGTATATTAACTGATTTTAAAATAAGATATATTTGTGACCATGTTTTTAATTTTCAAAAATGTAGCTGCCAGTGTGTGATTATATTTCAGTTTTACAAAATATCTAAACCTATAGCAATGTGATTAATAAAAACTTAAACATATTTTCCAGTACCTTAATTCTGTGATAGGAAATTTTAATCTGAGTATTTTAATTTCATAATCTCTAAAATAGTTTAATGATTTGTCATTGTGTTGCTGTCGTTTACCCCAGCTGATCTCAAAAGTGATATTTAAGGAGATTATTTTGGTCTGCAACAACTTGATAGGACTATTTTAGGGCCTTTTTAAAGCTCTATTAAAACTAACTTACAAGGATTCAAAACTAACTGTTTTAAACTATTTCAAAATGATTTTAGAGCCTTTTGAAAACTCTTTTAAACACTTTTTAAACTCTATTAAAACTAATAACTTGAAATAATTTTCATATCAAATACATTAATTGTTTAATGTTTAAATGCCAGATGAAAAATGTAAAGCTATCAAGAATTCACCCAGATAGGAG
Source organism: Gorilla gorilla gorilla (assembly GCF_029281585.2). NCBI lineage: Eukaryota > Metazoa > Chordata > Mammalia > Primates > Hominidae > Gorilla > Gorilla gorilla. The sequence goes on from NC_073236.2 coordinate 51,870,711, forward strand.
TATCTTCATAGCATGTTTTTCCCTGCTTATTTTCCAGTGATCACATTATTTTGCTACCATGGTTATTTTATACAATTATCTGAAAAAAATTAGTTATGAAGATTAAAAGAGAAGAAAATATTAAACATAAAAGGTTCAGTCTTTCATGTTGAACTGCTTGGTTAACAGTGAGGTTAGTTTTTAAAAAAAAAAAACAAAAACTATTTCTGTTATCAGCTGACTTCTCCCTATCTGTTGACTTCTCCCGGCAAAAGACTCTTATTTTATATTTTAACTACTGCTCTCCCACCCGACGGGTGGAATCCCCCAGAGGGGGATTTCCAAGAGGCCACCTGGCAGTTGCTGAGGGTCAGAAGTGAAGCTAGCCACTTCCTCTTAGGCAGGTGGCCAAGATTACAGTTGACCTCTCCTGGTATGGCTGAAAATTGCTGCATATGGTTACAGGCCTTGAGGCCTTTGGGAGGGCTTAGAGAGTTGCTGGAACAGTCAGAAGGTGGAGGGGCTGACACCACCCAGGCACAGAGGCAGGGCTCAGGGCCTGCTCTGCAGGGAGGTTTTAGCCCAGCCCAGCCAAAGTAACCCCCGGGAGCCTGTTATCCCAGCATAGCCCTGGAAGAGGCACAGGGGAAATAAAAGCGGGCGGAGGCTTTCCTTGACTCAGCCGCTGCCTGGTCTTCTTCAGACCTGTTCTGAATTCTAAACTCTGAGGGGGTCGGATGATGTGGCCATTCTTTGCCTAAAGCATTGAGTTTACTGCAAGGTCAGAAAAACATGCAAAGGCCTCAGAATGGCTGCAAAGAGCTCCAACAAAACAATTTAGAACTTTATTAAGGAATAGGGGGAAGCTAGGAAGAAACTCAAAACATCAAGATTTTAAATACGCTTCTTGGTCTCCTTGCTATAATTATCCGGGATAAGCATGCTGTTTTCTGTCTGTCCCTAACATGCCCTGTGATTATCCGCAAACAACACACCCAAGGGCAGAACTTTGTTACTTAAACACCATCCTGTTTGCTTCTTTCCTCAGGAACTGTGGCTGCACCATCTGTCTTCATCTTCCCGCCATCTGATGAGCAGTTGAAATCTGGAACTGCCTCTGTTGTGTGCCTGCTGAATAACTTCTATCCCAGAGAGGCCAAAGTACAGTGGAAGGTGGATAACGTCCTCCAGTCGGGTAACTCCCAGGAGAGTGTCACAGAGCAGGACAGCAAGGACAACACCTACAGCCTCAGCAGCACCCTGACGCTGAGCAAAGCAGAGTACGAGAAACACAAAGCCTATGCCTGTGAAGTCACCCATCAGGGCCTGAGCTCGCCCGTCACCAAGAGCTTCAACAGGGGAGAGTGTTAGAGGGAGAAGTGCCCTAGGCCCCCCACCTGCTCCTCAGTTCCAGCCTGACCCCGTCCCATCCTTTGGCCTCTGACCCTTTTTCCACAGGGGACCTACCCCTATTGCGGTCCTCCAGCTCATCTTTCACCTCACCCCCCTCCTCCTCCTTGGCTTTAATTATGCTAATGTTGGAGGAGAATGAATAAATAAAGTGAATCTTTGCACCTGTGGTTTCTCTCTTTCCTCATTTAATAATTATTATCTGTTGTTTTACCAACTACTCAATTTCTCTTATAAGGGACTAAATATGTAGTTGTCCTAAGGCGCATCACCATTTATAAAAATCATCCTTCATTCTATTTTACCCTATCATCCTCTGCAAGACAGTCCTCCCTCAAACCCACAAGCCTTCTCTCCTCACAGTCCCCTGGGCCATGGTAGGAGAGACTTGCTTCCTTGTTTTCCCCTCCTCAGCAAGCCCTCATAGTCCTTTTTAAGGGTGACAGGTCTTACAGTCATATATCCTTTGATTCAATTCACTGAGAATCAACCAAAGCAAATTTTTCAAAAGAAGAAACCTGCTAAAAAGAGAATCATTCATTGCAACATGATATAAAATAACAACACAATAAAAGCAATTAAATAAACAAACAATAGGGAAATGTTTAAGTTCATCATGGTACTTAGACTTAATGGAATGTCATGCCTTATTTACATTTTTAAACATGTACTGAGGGACTCCTGTCTGCCAAGGGCCGTATTGAGTACTTTCCACAACCTAATTTAATCCACACTATACTGTGAGATTAAAAACATTCATTAAAATGTTGCAAAGGTTCTATAAAGCTGAGAGACAAATATATTCTATAACTCAGCAATCCCACTTCTAGATGACTGAGTGTCCCCACCCACCAAAAAACTATGCAAGAATGTTCAAAGCAGCTTTATTTACAAAAGCCAAAAACTGGAAATAGCCCGATTGTCCAACAATAGAATGAGTTATTAAACTGTGGTATGTTTATACATTAGAATACCCAAAGAGGGGAATTAACAAGCTACAACTATACCTACTCACACAGATGAATCTCATAAAAATAATGTTACATAAGAGAAACTCAATGCAAAAGATATGTTCTGTATGTTTTCATCCATATAAAGTTCAAAACCAGGTAAAAATAAAGTTAGAAATTTGGATGGAAATTACTCTTAGCTGGGGGCGGGCGAGTTAGTGCCTGGGAGAAGACAAGAAGGGGCTTCTGGGGTCTTGGTAATGTTCTGTTCCTCGTGTGGGGTTGTGTAGTTATGATCTGTGCACTGTTCTGTATACACATTATGCTTCAAAATAACTTCACATAAAGAACATCTTATACCCAGTTAATAGATAGAAGAGGTGGAGAGGAATAAGTAATAGGTCAAGACCATACAGCTGGTAAGTGGGGGGGCCTGGGATCAATAGCTACCTGCCTAATCCTGCCCTCTTGAGCCCTGAATGAGTCTGCCTTCCAGGGCTCAAGGTGCTCAACAAAACAACAGGCCTGCTATTTTCCTGGCATCTGTGCCCTGTTTGGCTAGCTAGGAGCACACATACATAGAAATTAAATGAAACAGACCTTCAGCAGGAGGATAGAGGACAGAATTAACCTTGCCCAGACACTGGAAACCCATGTATGAACACTCACATGTTTGGGAAGGGGGAAGGGCACACGTAAATGAGGACTCTTCCTCATTCTATGGGGCACTCTGGCCCTGCCCCTCTCAGCTACTCATCCATCCAACACACTTTTCTAAGTACCTCTCTCTGCCTACACTCTGAAGGGGTTCAGGAGTAACTAACACAGCATCCCTTCCCTCAAATGACTGACAATCCCTTTGTCCTGCTTTGTTTTTCTTTCCAGTCAGTACTGGGACAGTGGGGAAAGACAGTCATGGAAAAACTACATAAGGAAGCACCTTGCCCTTCTGCCTCTTGAGAATGTTGATGATTATCAAATCTTTCAAACTTTGGAGGTTTGAGTAGGGGTGAGACTCAGTAATGTCCCTTCCAATGACATGAACTTGCTCACTCATCCCTGGGGGCCAAATTGAACAATCAAAGGCAGGCATAATCCAGTTATGAATTCAAACCTTCTTCTCAGAAGATAACACTCTGAAGTGAGACCCACCCATAACCTAAGCAAGTGAAGACAGGTGCTGCATGTGGAATTGTGTCCTTCAAAAAGGTATGCTCAACTCCTTGCTCTTGGTACCCATAAATGGGTCACATAAATGTGACTTTATTTGGAAAGAGGGTCTTTGCAGAGGTAATCAAGTCAAAATTAGGTCATACTGAAATGTTTTTGAGGATGCGGTGAAAATGGATCATTCATATATTGCTGGTGGGAATATAAAAGGGTATAGCTACTCTAGAAAATAGTTGTCAGTTTCTTGAAAAACTAAACAAAAGACACCTACCATATGACCCAGGAATTATACTCCTTGGGAATTTACCCCCAGGAAATAAAAACTTATGTCCACACAGAACCCATACATGATTGTTCACAGCAGCTTTATTTGTTGTAGCCAAAGCTAGAAAGAGCCAACCCATCCCTCAATAGGCAACTGGCCTAACAAATTGTAATGTATCCATGCCATAGAATATTATGAGGCAATAAAAAGGAACGAAGTGTTGATACAGAGAACAGCTGGAGTGATTCTGAAGGACTTTCTACTGAGTGAAAAAAGCCAATCTCAAAGGGTCACAAACCATGTGATTCCTTTTATGTACCATTGTTGAAGTGACAAAATTATAGGGATAGAGAACAGATTCTGGTTGCCAGGGGTTAGGGTGGTGGAGAAAGAAGAGTAGACGAAACTATAAAGGGAGATCTTTGTGATCATGGGATAAATCTGTATCTTGATTGCAGTGGTAGTTGCAGGCATCTAGACATGTGATAAAATGACATAGAACTGTACACACTTATTTTATCAATGTCAAATTCTTGGTTTTAATATCGTACTGTAATTACGTAAGAAGTAACCATCAGGAGAAACTGGGTGCAGGACACATCAGACCTCTGTGCTTTATATCCTGTCTTTGCTACTTTCTGTGAATCTATAATTATTTCCAAATAATTTTTTTTAAACTTTTTTTTTATGCTGGATCCGAGTGGGCCCTAAATCCAATGACTGGTGTCCTTATAAGAAGAGGGAGATTGGAGATGCAGTGACACATAGGAAGAAAGCCACGTGACCAAGGAGGCAGAGACCAGAGGGATGCAGCTGAGAGCCAAAGAGCACCAAGGATTGCTGGGAGCCACCAGAAGCTGGAGAGATGTGGGACACTCCAGAAGACACTAACTCTGCCTGTGCCTTGAATTCAGATTTCTGTCTCCAGACCTATGACAGAATAAACTTCTGTTGTTTTACGGCTCTTAGTTTGTGGTACTTTGTTAGGGCAGACCCAAGAAACTACTCCAATGGGGATGGCCGAGAAGACAGCGTACCTGTGAAGGAACTCCCTTCTACACTGATGAGCCATACCCCAGCAAGGGTTCACCTCCCCAGGTGGCTGGCAAAATCCACTCACAGAAATCGGGCTCCACAGGTCTGAGAGTTACTCAAATCCAGAAAGTTCAGGTCAGCATGAGTTAAAAGCCAAGCAGACAAGAGATCTAGCCTGCTTCTCCTGAGACGTGGTATGCTTTTGGCTCTGAAAATGAACCTTGGCATGAGAATGCCCTTACTCTGACATGTACAGGCTGTGTGGCCCTGAGCACATTTCTTAATCGGTGTGGGCCTCCCTTTCTCACCTGTAAGGTGCAGATCATGATGGTAATGCCTGATAGGTAAAGAATTGTGAAGATTAAAAGAGATAGCATGAGTAAAAAGCTTAGCACACTCTGGGTTGCATGGCTCCAAAGCTCCCTGGGTCCCATGGTAGATCTAGGGCAGAAGTGAGGCAAGAGAAAGAAAAGGAAAAGAGAAGAAATCAAAGAGGGAGGGAAAAAGAGAAGGGAGGAGAGAAAAAAAAAGTGAGAAAAATATGTCTGCCAAGGAAAACCAGGAAGGACATCCCATGATATGCCCCACCTGTGGTAGGATGGGTGTCCCTTCTCCAGGTCAGAGACGGCAGCTTGGCATACTGCGTGGCTCACCAAGCATGAAACAGCGGTCATTCTGAGAGAGAAGAGGCAGGCCCACACCCATGGCACAGAGCCACACATCAACTGTGGGAGAGGAACGATGCCTGGACATTGGGGGAAAACAGTTTATGGATGCCATGGAGACTAAGACATAGTAAGAAAAATGAAAACTTCCTGGTAGTTGACAGTGGGGTTAGTATAACAATAAATGTTAAGTGTCACAAGATTGGGGCACTCCAAATGCTAACCACCACCTCCACTGACACTCTTATCAGCCACCTACACCATCCCAAGTACGCTTGGGCACACAATTCCCCTTGTCCCTCCCTCACACTGTCTGTGGGACAAGGAGCTTCACTGGTCTTTTCAAAGTCTTTTTCTGACTCTAATGTCTATACATCAGAGTGAGGTCTTCTGTGGCTTCAAAACTGGACTGTAGCTTTCTATTTTTAACTCTTTTTTCTATGAGAACAAGTTTTTAGAATTCGCCATGTTTCCTAGAGTTGGTGCTAATACATTCGCCCCCACAAGTCCCTGAGCAAGTCAATAAGTTGAACATATTATTTTGGAGAAAAGAGAAAGGGAGAAGAGAGGATGAGTATACGAATTTTGGAAGAACAATAAATGGAAGATAGAAAGAAATTGGGAAGGGCAGGGAGGAGGAGGTGAAGGAGGAGAAAGAGGAAGCAAAGTCTGACTGACAGAGGATAAGAAATGAAACAGAAAGAGAAAAGAGGAGGACAGATTGATGTTTGTGTGTTTCTTTGTCTTTTCACACCGTGCCTTGTTCCAGGTATTAACAATTCCAAGACTTAACTCTTCAACTGCGTCTCTTCAACCTAACAGCTCTCTTTGTTCTTTCTTGAAACCTGCACCCCCAGTGAGCTCAAGTGCTTGCCAGTTCTTTTCATCTTTCCATAGAAAGTGCCCCTTGGGCTGGGTACCTGTGCTGGGAAGGGGAAGGAGGATTTTTTATAACAGTTATCAGGGTAGGATCTAACATTTTACTAAACTAAATTGTCAACTAGAGCAGCTGCTGGAGATCTCAAGCCTGAGTCACTAGGACACGGGCCAGGGGCTCTGCAGCCCTTCCCTCACTGAGGGAGCACAAGTGGGTGACCACCAGGGATCAAGTCAGCCCTTACCATGAGCATGGAGAAACATAGTGAATAAATTATTGGGCTGCTTTCCCTACATCATCCTGTGCATATAATTGCCTGGGAAAATATGCTCACAAGTCATAATAGCAAGTTACTGCACTTTTGTGCTTCAGTTTTCTCATCTGAAAGCGGATGGAGGTCTTGTAAGATTGCTGTGAGGATTAAATGAAACAGTTCATATAAAGTTCTAAGCATCAGGCCTAGTATATACTAAGGGATCTATAAATATTTGTTATCATTAGTAATGGAAGGAGTAGCTCAGTGAAATTTGGCTATTGTTTGATTTCCTCCTTGAACTTGTTCTTCAGTCATAACTCTTTCAGCCTTAATGTGCTTGAACCTTGAATTAATTCACATATGTTCTAGACTTGATATCCAATATCCTGCCACTAGCCACACAGAGTTATTGAGCTCTGGAGATAAGGCCAGTCCATACCAAGATGGGCTATACGTGTAAAAACACATCCAATTTTTAACATTTTGTACAAAAAATACATGTAAAATATTAATGTTTTATATTGATTACATGTTGAGATTACCCTGTATATCTTGGGTGCAAACAAAAATATTATTAAAATTGATTGCACAGATTTCTTTTTACTTTTATAACATGGCTAGTGAAAACTTTTAAATTATATATGTGGATCACATTATAATTTTCTGTATTTCCTGCATATTTCTATCAGTCAGTGTTATCTAGATTATTGTAAACTACTAAACGTATCCTTGAAAATGGTCCCAAGCTTTACACAAGAGTTTTGGATCTTGACATTAAGCTGGCCCATGAAGAAATAAGATAGAGTTCCCTGGACTAACACTGAGCACCTCGTCAAGGATTAGAATAAATATTAATCAAAGGATTTTTCTACTTCAACACCCCCACTCTCACCATTATACAGATAAGAAAACTGACAGAGAAATTCTTGCTTCGGGTTATCCAGATCCTAGAAGGCTGGGCTTGTATATCCTGATAGTTAGCTCACTATTAATTCCTTTTTACCACTCTCTCTTCTTTTTTTTTTTTTTTTTTTTTTTTTTTTTTTTTTTTTTTGAGACGGAGTCTTGCTTTGTCGCCCAGGCTGGAGTGCAGTGGCGCGACCTCGGCTCACTGCAAACTCCACCTCCCGGGTTCACGCCATTCTCCTGCCTCAGCCTCCCTAGTAGCTGGGACTACAGGCGCCCACTACCACGCCCGGCTAATTTTTTGTATTTTTAGTAGAGACGGGGTTTCACCGTGTTAGCCAGGATGGTCTCGATCTCCTGACCTCGTGATCCGCCCGCCTCGGCCTCCCAAAGTGCTGGGATTACAGGCGTGAGCCACCGCGCCCGTCCTACCACTCTCTCTTCTTCCAGTCAATTATGTTCCTGGAAATGCTCTCAATATTTTTTTCTTATAAATATGGGCATAGAAGTTATGACAACATAAGCCATAATTACATAATTGCCCAAGAATATGAATATACTAGAACTCAGATATTGATATGACTTATTTTGCACAGAGTGAGAAGGAGGTAGACCTAATATATTTATAAATACTAATATATTTGTATGATATGACATATGATGTAGGGAACTGCACGGAGGGAAGCCACTCCCTTGTTCCCCCTCACAATGGCAGCAATAGTGGAGGATATAGAACAGTACAAGATAAGATCCACAGTCCTTGCCATTAACGCTCTGCCAATCTAATTGGACAGTCAAGCAATGGATAAGGAAATTGAACTTGCCCCATGAAATAATAGCATCAAGCAGGAAAACAGTTTGGGGATATGGGAAACACTGACCAGTCATCTGTAAACCTCAATCACAATTTAGTCTTTTTTTTTTTTTTTTTTTTTTTTGAGATGGAGTTTTGCTCTTGTTGTCCACGCTGGAGGGCAATGGTGCAATCTCAGCTCACTGCAACCTCTGCCTCCCAGGTTCAAGTGATTCTCCTGCCTCAGCCTCCTGAGTAGCTGGGATTACAAGCATGTGCCACTATGCCCGGTTAATTTTGTATTTTTAGTGGAGACAGGGTTTCACCATGTTGGTCAGTCTGGCCTCAAACTCCTGACCTCAGATGATCCACCCACCTCGGTCTCCCACAGTGCTGGGATTACAGGTGTGAGCCACCGCGCCCGGCCACACTTTATTCTTTCATTCAATAAGTATGTATTGAATGCCTGAAATGTGCCAGGTACTGTCTTTGATCCTGAGGCTATCACACAGGTAAAACTCCCTGCCTTTGTGAAGCTTATCGTCTAGCTGGGGAGATAAATGATAAAGATTGATAAATTTTAAAATATAGTATTTTAGATAATGACGGGGTAAACAGAGCATTAAAGCAAGGGCAGGAATTGTTGGAGGAGGGTTATAAGTTTCGACAGGGTCATCAGGAAAGGTGTCAGTAAGGAGGTAGCATTCAGGTAAAGATTTAAATGGAGTGGGAAGTAAACCATGTGGATAAATAGGTAAGAGCACAGCAGGAACTGCAAATAAAAAGCCCTGAGGTGGGCATGTGCCCGGAGTGCTCATGACACAGGGTTACAGGGAGGGCAGGTCATGTCAGGTTTTGTGGGTCACAGGAAGCATTTCTTTTAAGTGAGATGAGGCTGGTAGGCTTTGAGCAAAATAATAATATTGAGGCCGGAGACGGTGGCTCACGCCAGTAATCCCAGCACTTAGGGAGGCTGAGGTGGGTGGAGTTTGAGACCAGACTAGACAACATGGGGAAACCCTGTCTCTACAAAAAATATTATACAAACAATTAGCCAGGCGTGGTGGTGTGTGCCTGTAGTCCTAGCTACTTGGGAGGCTGAGGTAGGGAGCCCAGGGAGGTGGAGGCTGCAGTAAGCTGTGATCGTGCTACTGTACTGCAGCCTGGGACACAGAGTGAGACCCTGTCTCAAAAATAATAAAAATAATAATAATAATATCATCTGACATATATAAACAGGATTTCTCTGGGTGATCTGATGAGAATAACCCATCCAGGGTGGGAAAGGAAGAAGTGTGGAAACCCCAGTTGGGAGCCTGTTACATAATCCAAGTGGGAGATGAAGCTACTTTGAAAGTAGCCCTGCCAGGAAGCACTGCTAGTGTTGATGTGGGGAAGAGAGAAAATTGAAGGGGGAATCCAGGGTTTTCAGCCTGATGAATTGGAAGGATAGAGTTGCCTGAACTGAAATGAAGAAGTCTATAGAACATAGGCATAGGTTTGGGAGCTCAACTTTAATTCACCTGGAATTAATTTTTGTGTATAGCATGAGGTAAGGGTCAAGGTTCATTTCTTCCATGTGGATGTGCAGCTGTTCCAGCACTATTTTTTACTTTTATTTTTACTTTTTTTCATAAAATATATATACATTTCATGAGCTGCTGAAAATTCCAGCACTATTTGTGTAAAGACTTTTCTTTCCCATTAGATTGCTTTGTTGCTTTTGTTGGAAGTCAACTGACAATGTAAGTTTGGTCTATTTCTATTTTATTTAATTCCCCTGATCAATTTTATTATCCTTATGTCAATAGACACAGTCTCGATTCCTGAAACTTTAGGAGCTCTGTTTTGGGTACGTTGAGTCTGAGATGTCTATTAGACAACAAAGTGGAGATGTCAGATGGACAACTGGCTATAAGAGTCTAGAATTCAGAAGCAAGAGGTTAGTGCTGGAGACACAAACGTGATGTCATCACCACACACATGGTGTAAAAAGCCATCAGACTGGGAGAGAGTACCTAGCAACGACATACCACAAAAGAAATCCAAGCACTGAGCCAGGAGGCACTCCAACGTAAAGAAGTTGGCAAGATGAGGAGGAACCAGAAAAGAAGATTGAAATAGACTGGCTAGAGAAGGAGATGAAAAAAACAGGAGAGTGTTTTTATCCTAGGATCCAAGAGGAAAAATGTTACAAAGAGGAAAAAAATGGATCAACTGTGTCAATTGCTGATGACAGGTCAACCAAGATTAGGAATGGAAATGGGCCATTGGATTTAGCCATATTGGGAATCACTGGTGAACTAGACAAGTGCAGTTTCTATAGAATGCCAGGGGCAAAAGTCTGATCCAAATGGGTTCAAAAGAGAATGAGAGCAAAGAAATTGGAGAGAGCATGCATGGACAATGCTTTCAAGGAGAGAATTAGAAGAGGGAAGGAGAGAAATGAGGTGGTCACTGGAAGGACAAAGGGGCTCTACAGAGGATATATTTTATCTTTTTTCTTTATTTTCTTATTTTTTAATATTTTTCTTATTGATAGTTCTACATGATATGCAGGTGAAGGTTTATTTTAAATGGAGAGAAATGACAGCATGTTTAAGTGCTGATAAGAATGATTTGGTAGAAAGGGAAAAGCTGGTGCTGAAGAGGAGAGAAGAGAAATTGCTGGAGCAATGTTGCTGAGTAGGTGAGAAGGGTGGGTGAAGACAGGTGGAGGTGTCATCCTCAGCTAGGAACACAGATGTTTCATCCACAGAAACAAAGGAGAAAGAGGTGTCCAGGGCCCAGATGCAGAGAGGTCCACAGGAGGGCTGGGAACTGTTTGTGATTTCTCCAGTAGATGTGTGTTGCTTAGATTTTGTAGGTTTAGAAGCTTGGGAAAATCTTGAAAATTGAAGTGAGCAAGGAAAAGGTCTAGCGAGGGTGAAGCTAAGAGGAGAGAGGATGGGGAGAAGAGTGACTCTCACAGGAGGACATCCTGACCACCTGCCAGTTCCTTTCTTGTTGGCTCCATTTGCAGACCCTTTCCCTGAAAAAACCCTCCATAAACACCCCAACAGACATGCCCTCACCTGCTGCCTTCCCTCTCCTTTTTCCATTCCACTTGCTCCTTTCCTGTTCTCAGATACAAAATGTCCTCCTTTCTCCCTTTCTTTTCCTTCCCTTTTCTCTGTCTCTCTCCCCAGTTCCTCTCATCCTTTCCACCCTCCATTGACCTGCCAAACTCTTCTCAGGATCTGAATGGCCCTTACTACCCATATCATGTGGTTATCGATCTCTGTATGAGAACAGTCTGTCTCCCAACTCTGGAACCTTTTGTATCCCTAAAGCTAGCAAGATTCTCTGCACGCAGCCAGAAAAGGGATGACAGAGGAGAGGGTCAAGGGAGTTGGGAGGTAGAGAAGAGGAGGGGACTGACATTTGCTAGCACTGTCACCTGTATGACCCCCTTTGCTGTCATACCATACACTGAGATGTTTCTCATTAGCCCTGTCTCATAGATGAAGAAACAGACTAAGAAAGATTGCATTACGTGTTTGGGATTACGGAGCTAGTAAGACAAAGAATCACTATTTAAACTCAGGTTGTCAAACCCAGACTTCCAAGCCTTTCCCACAGTTTTGCACATGGTAGGTTCTGTGTTGGTTTCCAATAATATCAGTTTGTAATAATAACAGTTAGGTCTCAGTCAGCTCCTTTAAAACTAATAAGGTCAGACTGAATGTTCAGTAAGGGCCTTTCATCTCTATGAATCCTTCTAAAAAAATATACAAGCTTTTATTTCACCATGGGTCCAAGAACAAATAAGAAAGAGCCCCTAATTTATGACACACCATTAAAATATTGATGATCAAAATGAAAAACAAAATAGGCATAAAAGAGATGTATGAAATTGCTGGCAACTCGGCCCATGCCAACTTGTAACAGGTTTTTATTCTATGTTAGTTGTAATGGATACAATGTCTCAACACTGACAAGCAACGTGTCACTGAATCTTCCAGCAACCTCTGGGCTAGCTTGTTTTACCCTCTTTTGCAGACAAAAAAAAAAAAACAAAAAACTAAGACTTAGAGAGAGTCAATACCATGTCCAAGATCACATCATCACAAATTCCCAAATCAGGATTCAAAATGAGGCAGCCTGATCAAGAGCCCTAACTCTAAAACACGGTGCTCGTTTCTCAATAACTACTCTTCATGGTTGCCATTTTCAGAGGCAAAACATCAGTGACTCTCAGAGTGAAAAGGAGCTTGGAAATCAAATCTCTCATTTACCACATGAGAAGACCCAAGCAGAGACTGAATGACATGACCTGGTAGAGACAGATTTGAGATTCAAGGTCAGTGTTCTTTCTACCTGTTATGTTTTTATAATTTGCAACAATGAACTAATTGCAGACATCTCAAGGGAAGAATTCTGAACTTCTGCAGAAACGGAGAGTCATCAAGCCTAAGACAACTAGGAGGAGTGTTGGTCTAATTTGGAAAAATAACTCATTAATCAAAGGTACCTCTTGGTACCCCAGCATCTTCCACCAACACATCCCAGTACTCAGGCCCAAACATGCCCCCAACCAGCCCCACCTCAGACTGGTTATTACAGAGTTTCATGGTTACTTGCCTGAGAAGATTAAAAAAAGTAATGCTACCTTATGAGGGAGAGTCCCAGGGACCAAGATAGCAACTGTCATAGCAACCGTCACACTGCTTTGGTCAAGGAGAAGACCCTTTGGGGAACTGAAAACAGAACCTTGAGCACATCTGTTGCTTTCGCTCCCATCCTCCTCCAACAGGGCTGGGTGGAGCACTCCACACCCTTTCAGAAGTTCCCAAGGCCCCGTGCACCTGGGGTCGCAACAGAACCTGGCCAAGGCTGTGTCCAGCACTGGGATGGGAAGTAACACCAACCCCAACCTTGTTTGATATCACTTCACCTAAATGCACTGCTCCATCTCCAGTCCTGGAGTTCTCACCGTGGAAAACCTCAGCCCAGAATAAGTGTCCTCTAAGAGTTCTGATATGGTAACAGGACCTATGCAGACTGCACGTGAGAATGAAGTTGTGAGCAAGCAGGTGCTTCAGGAGACTCAGAAGTGTCCTGGAAATATTTAAGAGCAGCAAGAAACCATTTATGTTGAATAGTTTGTTCATCTCAGAAAAGAGAGGCTGGGAAGAATAAGGATGAACTATACATATCAACCTTTCAGAATATATTTCAGTAAACTTCCTAGAGCCCATGACAGAAGCATTCTCTTCTACCATATTCCCTTTCCATCCATGCATATAACCATCTGTACTTCTATCCACCCATCTGTTGATCCTTCCTCAAGGCATAAGGCTCATTGACAGCCCTTCTACACCAAACAACACCAACTCCAGAAAAAAACCTGTTCATATGCCTGGATGTATGAATGTCCACCTTCACTAATTCCATAGAAATGTATTAGCATTTCCATGTACCTGACTCTCTATGAAGATCTGCAGATAACATAGTCAACAAGACAGAACTCTCGACCTCAAGGAGCTCCTAGAGTAGTGTATAAACAAATAACCAGAAATTGCAACATGGAGAAATGGAGCTGAGAGGAGTGCCTACAGAGCTCTATGTAAGCACACAGAAGGGGTGCCTAACACATATTGGAGGCCAGAGAAGTTACACCCCTCCTGCCCAAACATTAACCAACCTGGGAATTACCTAACATCAACAGTGTCTTCACACGTCATTCCAATGCTCTAGCCCTCTGATTGGGATACCATGGGTTAGTGAGCTCTCACATGGGAATCTATCACTTTTTTATCCCCTCTTGGTTTGGGGTTACTAGTTTATAATAAAGCAATAACAATAAACCTCTATGTCAACATCACTGTGAACAGCAAATGAAATATTGTGTATAATCCACTTTGTACGGGGCATGGTGCAGAGAAGGTGCTCAATTCACAGTCTTTTCATATTCTTAATTACTAACAGGTTCTTGAGTTCAATGGCTGAGCTCAGTGGATATTCTCCCTGCAGTAATTCCACAAAGAAACCCTTCTTAATTTTGACCTGATACCTTTGTTTCTTCCAATATGCAATACATCACAATCCTTCCATTCATCCTTACCTACTTAACATGTAAAAGTGAAAAAAGTCTCTCAATTTTGAAACCTGAAGAAACTGAGCCACAAGGTGAAGGCACTATCTGCCAATACTGTGTCTCACCCACAGGCCTAAGGATTCAGTTCAGTTCAGTGTATTTCCCTTCAGCCCATCCTGCCTCCTGCTTGGTGCCATGATGGAAATTACAAAATGCTGCAAGATTAGGGTGAACATTGGATTTCCCAAAAAACTAATATTTCATACTGAAAAGAAATGTGCATCATCAGCAGCAGTCATCACTATATGATTTAAAGTGGTGCTATCATTCAGCTATCTTCCCAGCCAAAAGACCAGTGAGTTAACTGTGTGTTTTGTATCTTTGTGGGAAAGGAGGTTCTAGACTCTAAGATGTGACAAACTCTTCTCGGGCTACATGCCAACTGAGACCTGCCTTCCCAACCTCTTGGTTCATAAGCAGGTAAGTGATAGCGTGTTTACTGAAGTCTTCTAGTGACTAGAACTATTTTTTTTTTTGTCTTTCATTGTGCAAAGATACAAATAACAAGAAAAAAAGAACCATCACAGAGAAGAAAAAGAAAATAAGTAGACAAAAACAACTTGGGGAATCAGAATATATTCAACCCAATCTCTTACGACTTCTGACCCCACATGTATTCCTAGATTTTTCCAACCTATAGACATTTATGAGCCCCTGGTCCATGTGCTAGAGATAGGGAGGCAGATGAGGGAAGGTACATAAGGAAGAGGAGGACATGGCAACCCCTGTCCTCGTGTTGCTGAGCAGGATTTACAGACACTCACTTTGAGTCCTTTCAGAGCTGCAGCCACCAAATTCAAGCCCAATTCTGTTCCTGGACATGAATAAGAAGGTTTTCTCACCTTTTCCCATTCAATTTTCACTGTTCTTTCTACTGTATTCTCAAGGATCCACAATTGGGTTTCCAATAAATATTTTCCTTTGTCATCCACCAGACAATAATCTAGATGTGAGGAAATTCTGGATTAAGGATCACTAATCTAAACAAATAATCTGCCCTGGCCTCCGATATTCCTCCAGATTTTTTAATTCTTACTATGCATTTTGTTGTTTTTCTTGTTGTTGTTAAGAAATAGAAAATACTCTGTGGGTGTGAGTGTGGGTGTACACAGCATTTTATTTAGAAAATTGATGTTTATCATTTAATTCCATTGTGTGTGCAACTGAAGTAAATTTTTCAAAGAACTAGGGGAAAGGATAATATACAGACCTTAGAGAAAGAGAAAAAATAATAGTGATGGGAATCATGAGAAAGGAAAGAAAAGACAGAGAAACAGAGACAGACTGGGCAGGCTCTGAAGAGCATTGTAACCAGAGGCCCTCCCTAAGTGTCCTGGCGGAGGGCGTCTGAGAATTGCTGTGCATTGAGATGTTCATCAGTTAGTCTGCCACTCACTGCACCAGAGCTCTATTGCTGGATGACATAATTTTTATTAGAGTCTCCACTATATTAACCACAGCAGCCCACCCAGAATTTGAAAGATTTCCTCAGGTTGCAGCAATAGCAGACAGAACCACTCCAGCCAAAGGGCTAGAAGATTCTGAGGCTTAATGCCTACCACTCCCACCCATCCTTTTAAGATTGACAATGCTTGAGGACGGAGGCACAATATCCTAAATTGACTATTAATAAAACCCAAAGTCCCTGAAACAGGAGAAGCTAAATAAACATATGCGGAAAATGACACAATCTACCCCTCCCTGCCCCCAACCTAGCACACACGCAGGCCTGCAGATACATGCTGCTGTCCAGATACCTTCTGCAGCTGGCTCTCTCCACCCTCAACCTCAATTTGGTTTTCTAATTGAAATTACATTTCCATTGGAAACTCTTGAGCCTTGTTGCTCAGAAATGTAGTAACCCCTAATGATTATGTAAGAAAAAGGAATGTGCTTCTTTCAAGTCTATATTCTGCAGTAAGAGTTGGTAGATACAATTAAACAAGTTCTTAAAAGTTGCATTTTCACTAGGACTACCTGATATTACAGTGGCAAATAGCATTATCCCCCATGTTATCAGATTCTTGACACATCCCAAAATAATGAGGCACAAATAAATTGTCAAATGTAAACTAACGAAGCTGTTAGTCTTATAATTCTTATGAGTTGTTTATCTTCAAGTATATCTGAACATGAAAGCCTGGTTCCATTTCCAGCTGACCTAAAAAGTCCCACCTCCTGTAAGAGATCATCTGTGAATAATGAGAAACCCTCCTGATTTCACCCAGAATTCACCCTCTCTTTGATTCCCCACAGTACTGTATTCCCTACATACTATCCATCATTTATGTATTTAATTTGTCTAAGTTCCAAGTATTTCTATCTTTATTTCCTATCAAAATATATACTCCTGAAAAGCAAAGTCTTTTGTCCATTATAGAAACTGGCAGTTTCCCGGGGAAACTCTGCACCCAAAAGAACATTTGAAGATCACAATAGTCGTGGAAGACCTCCTTACTTTACTTCCACGTTTCAGTCTATGATTCACGTATCATTTATTGAGGACCTGAACTAGAATTTTTACACCTTGATCTTTATACAATTCTATATTTATAGTAGAGCTTAGCACAAAGCACAGTGCTTTGGTCATACGAGTATTTGTTGAATAAATGAGTGAACGAATAAATGAGTGAACAAATAAATGAATTGTTGATGATTAATATAAGTTTATAGGGCATTTATGGGGATTGTTTTTCTGTGTGTGGGTTTGTTTGTTTGTTATCTGGATGCACCAACTCACAGAGTGGGACATTACTAACCCAGTTTGCAGATGAAGAAACAGGACCAGAAATATCAAGAGACTTGCCCAAGTGGAAAAGTCATCTCTCAGGTACGTGCTCGCTGATTTCAAATCTTTTTGCTCCACATGACCACCCACCTGGAACAACACCATTAGACCTGATGGTCCAGGCCTCCCTGAAGAGTTCTACTGCGCTGGTAATCCACTTTCCAACTGTGATTTCAGGGATCAGTCAGCTCACTCTTCTGCTGTCCTGTGCAGCACACCCACCCTTTGTTGCCCTGAGTTCCAAAGCATGCTTCATATAAAAATAGAAGATGGCACCTTCTGAAGCCAGCCAGCTAGAAATGAATTTTCATTTCACATGATCCCAGATAATCTAGTCCAACTCCACCAACACCACCCCCACCTAGCACCATGGCCGTTCTCACCAGCTCTGTGCACACACAATGGGCACTTACAGATAGAGTCAAGAGGATCAGTCCACTTTATTTGTGGAGTGGTTTGACCAGAGGCAAGCGGTAATTGAGTTGCCCAGGAAAGGAGTGCCTATTTGCCCTGAGTGTGTGTGTCTCTCCAGACAAATTTGCCAAACAACCTCATTTGGTTATAAGAATAGATCTTTTTTCCAAAAAAAAAAGTAAAGAAAATGTTCCTTGTGAAGTTACTTCCAATATGTACTCTAAAAAGAAATAATAGATCTATAAAAATTCTAGGGTTTATGTAAAATATTGGTATGATTTTACTCTTGAGTTATGACTTCTATAGATAAGAAAAAGAGTCTCAGAATCACTGAGAAATGTGTTGTTTTGACAAGGGCCCTAAGAGTGCAGGGCACAGTTGAGGACATACAAGCACACAGATATCACAGCATCTATCCTCAAGGAGCCAGTTAAAAAGAAAAAAATACAATCCTTGCCAAAAAAAAGAAAAATTTTGAAGGGTACAAACAAGGGAAAATTCTAACAGTGCAAATTGGGCACTAATGCTCTAAGAAGAGCCAACTAAAAGTGGCAGAGTGAAGAAGCTAGATTCTAATGAATCAAAAATTTGCATTAAAAAGCTAAAAATGAATTCACAGACTAGGAGGACAGGAGAGAAGGGGCCAGAAAAACCAGACTACCCTCTTTATTTTAACAAATATGGAGACTGAGACTTTGAGAAGCTGACTGACTTCCTCAACACTATTAGTAGTTAGAGCTGAACCCAGACTGTAAGTCACTTCTCTAGGCTGTCTGTCCATTTCTCCTTCCTCTACTCTACATTCTCAAGCAAAATTAGACAAGGAGGCCCTGAGAAGTTGGCACATGTGGTAAGAAAGAGCCCCAGGCTTCTTAATGGTGGCAGGAATGACTAGAGGGCAGTATGAGCTATCCTGTCTTGTTAACTTCTAATTCAAGGGGGAATGATTTGATCGTTAGATTTATTGGCACAAACACCCAAGTATTTTTTGGACTGGTTAGATTGGACTCATTTGCGTCAAATTGGCTTGCATAGGGTTGAAATGAGTGGCCTGAATCAGATTAAAAGCTGGAAGACCACCAAGGGTCACAGTTGTGTTGCATCTCTTCAGATTGTTTCATTTAAAGGGAACCCACCTACTCAAGCTGTGGAAGGCCAGCCCTAAGTATGCATTACTGCCTACCGGGCACGTCACTGCATGGAGTCCATGTGTTCCAGAAAAGTCAAAACACTTTTAAAGGAAGTTCACAGGGAGTTCTATTGAAAATGAAGGCTCCATCTGCCAAAGTAAAATGTAAATCACCTCTGGAATTACCTGTTTGCTAAGTTGACTGCTTTTCCTTGAAGGAATAGTTACCTCCAATAGAGCTGACCCATTCTTGGGAAAACCAGGCATTTTCTAAAGAAATGGCAGCACAAATCCCTGAGCCCTTATATCAGGGCTCCTAGAAACTCTCCCTTTCTTCAGATTCAATATGAGGTTATAGGCAATTTGAGAAGGAAGATCCACAGAAATATAAACGGAAGAGAGAGGATTCCATCACCTACTGGATTTGTCATACTTTTTTCTCTTAAAAGAAAAAGCAAGCCATTCAAAGGCAGAGATCACGATGAAAACCAGAGAGGAAATCCTGCCCCAGAGAAAGATGGAACCTTCGCCCAGGAACTGGTATATTATGCAATCCAAGTCATTATGCAATGTGAAATTTTTCAAAATGTTTGACTTATGAAGTGAAAGCCTAATAAAAGGAATGTTTTTGAAATTCATCCAAAAACCCATAACCCTAACACATCTATTATTTTCATTTCCCACATTATATTCTTTTCTAACATTTATCTGAGTATCTTCATACATAGCCATAGGGTCATTGACACTATTACTAGAATTTTGTGTTCAAATTCTTTCACTTGCTGTTGTTTCACAGCACTTCTTTTTTCTACTTATGCATCATATTGACCATTTTGAATGGTGCACATCATTCTATCTTACTAATACTGCATAATTTCCTTAGCCTTTTCTCCACTGTTGGAACCCATAACTTGCAGTCTTGACTTTTTCTTACGATGATCAGCTATGCTGGCACTTCACTCTCCAAAATTTGACTCAGAGACCATCCTTTTAAGAATTTACCTGCTCTGCATGGGGTACCTTGTCCTAGGTGTAGCATTGGAAGGATTTTCCAGACTTAATCCATTCTCTGTTTCATATGTATTTATTTTGTCTTATCCAAAATATTGCTAGCTTTCCTTCCTATAGGAGATAGCTTTAAAAAGAAGATAAAATATTAATAGCCTCTTGAGGTCAGAGGGCCCATCTTAAACTTATTTTTCAGCCTCAAAGCTAATCAATAGCTAGAAGTCATGAAGAGAAAATGGACCTTATTATTTGACCCCAAGTGAACAAGCATTGTCTGAATGCCTAACGTGTATCACTTGCTAAGCAATGTTAAATCCTCTCTCTCATATGATTCACACCATGAATAAGGTATTATTATTCCTAATTTACAAAGAAGGAGACTGGGGTTCAGGGTCAGAGATGGTTGATGGTATAGAGCAAATGGGATGTCAAGATGGTGAGATGATGTGCTTTAACCAAGAATAAGTTTTAGTCCCAGCTATTTCTGCTGGAATAATATTGCTGGGAGAAATAAACAAGATAGAAATGGTAAATTCCAAAATCTGACCCCTAATCGGAAGCATGGAGACAGATTATCAAAGATAGGAGGGACCCTTGAGGTTATGAAGAACAAGTCCTGTATTTTACAAATGAAGAAACTAGAAAGGTCAACTGACAATGACAGGAAGTCAATAAAACACCACGATGAGGGGAGAGATCTTCATCATTTCATTAATCTGATCAACAGGCAAGGAAGCAAGGGAGTTTCCACCGTGCCACGTCACATGAAACAAGGGCTTCTATTTTAAGAGCCTAGCCCTGCACCTGCTGTATCCAGATGGGCTTGGTGAAAGAAGAAACGAAAACAGGCTTTTCTCACTATGGGCCTGGGGTGAGGGTCTGGTCACAGGTTTCTTAAGCAAAATGGAGGAGCCAAATGTCACTGACGTGCCCCCATGGGGGTGGGGTGCCTTTGCTCCTAAGATTCTCAATGTAGTTACTACAGAGTTTGTCCTCATAACACAAGGGGGAAAGTAAGACAAGGTCCAGGGAGGGCCTGTCTAACACCCTGGCTAATGTATAGTCCCACTGTGTGCTGATGAAGCAGGAGGAACAGGCAGCAGGAGAAGGTGCAGCCCAGCCAGAGGGTAGAGGCAAGGAAGTTGAGAGCTAGTGCTCCCTGCTCAGTATGTCCAGGAAAAAGAAATGGTTAGATCTTGAAATAAATTGTCAAGGAAAGCAGAAAATATTTTAATCATAAGTTCTTTGGTTTAATAATAAAAGTGCAATGAAAAGAATCTAAGCTTTAGAGCCAGACAGCACTGACTTGGAATCCAGCTCTGCCACACATTGAGTGACTGGCCCTGAGCAAGTTACTAACACTGTCTAAACCTTAGTTTCCTCATCTGTAATTTTTAAAGATAATAACAGAGCACCTCTTTGAAGCTTATTATGAAGGTAGTGACAACATGACAGCACCTAGGGTCGGACCTAGGTTAACATAACTTCTTCTGTTACTTTTATCAACCTACCTGTGAACATTGCTTTACAATTCTCAAAGTTTTGATAACATACTTCACTAGTCTGTTTCTTCATGTCAGAACATAGGCAATAAGTCCTGTCTTCAGAGTCCTACCAGTGACACAGAGGCCATTCTGTTGTATCCTCCTTCTTCCAAGAACCTGCCTCTCAAATTTGAAAGATTTTGTAAATGTTAGTTTCAATCATTCATTAGACCCCCTTGCTCTATCAAAACCAGATGATTTAAAATCTGTTGTGGGCAGTTATCAAGACCCACAAACACTATTTCTTTAGAAAAAAAAGAAGAAGAAGAAATAAAAATACTTCATGTAGAGCTAAGGAAATTGCCAAAATTGTTTAAGTAACCTCAGAAAATTCCATGTTAGCTGACTTACTTTAAGAATGAATTAGTCTAGTTAAAATAAATTGAATAGATTTTAAAAGACCATGACTGAAGTAAGATAGAGCCAGTAGCTCTGGTTTCCTTTTTTAAATGATTTTCTTCCTCTGATAATTCAGAAACGATTTCAGTCTCACAACAAATTATTGCAGTACTATAAAGGGGTAAAAATGTTGGTGAATTAGGGTTCCATTTTATAAAATATCAAATAAACCTTATTTTCCATATTTATATTTCTCTATTTCTCTGTGTCTAAGAGTCTAAAAACCATAAAGGACTCCACAACTGTAAGGTGCTGTTGTGATTATGATTAATTTTTTTGCCTCTGATTTCTGAACTAGGGTATTTTCACTTTAGTCAACTCTGTTCCCTTTCTGTAGAAGACCAAACATCAGATGCTCACTATACAGTCATTAAAAACAGCGAACTGAAGTCCCTTCTCAGTCACTACCTTGTTAATAACTGGGAAAGTCACCAGGCCTCAGTTTCCCTGTCTGTAACATGAGTGGGTTAAACTGAGTGATTGTGAAGCTCCCCAACACATCTAAAATACTGTGATTTCTGCAAGGCAATATGAAAAATTTTTAAGGTCTTTTCTTTGAACATGATTTACTATCTACAATGTGGAGACGACCACTTTAATATGAAAAGAGGCCTGGCAGCATGCCTTTTAGAGACAAATTTTTAGATTTCACCAAATGAAAAAGCATTTAAACAGGCACTACTCTAAGGAAGATAACTGGCCAAAGAGAATAACAGCTAAAATAACAGCTCTGCCAGAAATAGACTGGGCCCATCATGCAACTTGATCCACAACTCCCCCAGTGTGCATGGCCTTGGGCCTCCACAGGCCTTTAGGAATTTACTGCTTAAAACACATGCCCTCCCTCACAGACACTGAGAATACACCTAGAGAGTCCAAGAGCAAGATTAGGAGATGATCCAGATTATTTCAACAATGTAGTCGGAAGGTAACACAAATTCAATCTAGAAATCCCTGAATGTCCTGGTCTGAGTGGACAAAATTGCCAAGGCAACTGATCTAGTTTTCTCTTCATCTTTGCTGTGGATTCCTATTGAGAGATCCCTACTCCAAAAGATATGTTTTAAAATAGTTAAGTGGCTGACAATGGAAATAAAACTTTGGAAAGAAGCACTGGAGTTGAAAACAAACTTGGTTCTGGTTCTGCTTTGATGCGATTCTGACTGAGTCATATAATCCACGTAAAATAAGTCTCGGTATAAAATTGGGGATAATATCACCTGACTACATTCTACACAACGTTGAGTAATGGTGACACAAACAACGATCAAGAAAACACTTTGCGAGTTTGTTGAACATGACCTTCTAACAATAGCTCCCAGGGATGGTAGCAGAATTTTTTTTTTTTTTTTTTTTTTTTTTTTTTTTTTTTGTGAAAGGCAACATGGCCTGCCTCCCTGTCCCTGCCAACAATGGGAACCAAAAGTGTTTTCTCCATATGTGATGGGCTCACATGTCTACTTTCCCTTCTGACTCCATATCCAGTGTTCACTTAGTACTGTGTAATTAGGACAACAGGAAGAATTTCCCTCAACTCCCTCTTTGGATAGAAATCTGCAATCAGAAGCAAAAAGTCAAAGTTTCCACTTTACTCTTCAGAGTTTGTGACAAAAAACTTACAGCATCAGACTATCAAATAGAACAAGCACCAGACTTGCAGCCTGGATAAGTCAGTTATTCTTGTTTCTCAGTGAGAGAATATCTGTAGAATTCAATATTTGAAGCTTAGACATTCGTAGTAAATGTAAACACATAAGCATATATGTATGTCTATATCCTAACTCACCCTTGAGTACTTTCATTTTTATTTTTATTTTTATTTTTTGGCTGGTTGAAGAGGAGAGAGAGAGATGTATGGAAATAAACAAAAATAATCCTCACATAGTTGGAAAATAATACTTGTAAAACATTTAATTGGCATTGTAAATGAGTACAATCTTTTGAAAAGGGATTTAGTGACACATAACAAAAGTTGCTAAAATTCTGC
This sequence comes from Gorilla gorilla gorilla, assembly GCF_029281585.2. NCBI lineage: Eukaryota > Metazoa > Chordata > Mammalia > Primates > Hominidae > Gorilla > Gorilla gorilla. The sequence goes on from NC_073236.2 coordinate 51,894,425, forward strand.
TCCCTTTAACTCAATAATTTCAAGAAATTTAAAAGTCAATCATTAGAAAAGTTCTAAATGCTCAACGATAGGGGAAATGACCGAGGACATAATGGGGCACCAACTCAGCGAGTAATTTGCAGTCAGTTGAGAGGAGGCCCCTGAAGTCTATGTGACAACATGGAAAACAATAAATTAACAAGGCATTTATAAAGTGTGGAATTCTATACCTCTTACAATCAGCTCTATGTAGAAACATATGTGTTTATAAACAAAGATTGAAAAGAGAACACAGACAAAAATGCTGACTATGGTTGCATTAAACTGCAAGATTGCAAATTTTTGTCTTTAAAATTTTTATTTAGAATATCATTTTTATTATACAAGAAGTAATATTCAGGAACTGGAAAAGAGTCAGAACAACCTGCCAACATTGCATAGCAGAAGTAAGAAATAAACCTTTGTCTGATTTTCAGACTGAGATGGAACCAGTCCCTCCCATGCCAGGGCCTGTGTGGATCATTCCATGGCCCCAGAGACCCTACTCCTGCACCCAAAGTAAAATACTTTCACTAACCAGAAGAACATAAGAGCTAATTGCTTCCTAACAGTTTGAACTAAATGATCTGAAAGGTAAAAATTCCCCAATACTGGTGAAATTTTAATGGTCACACAAACAACGATCAGGAAAACATTGTAAGCTTATTGAACATGACCTTCTAACAACAGCTTCCAGGGATGGTAGCAGAATTATTTTTGTGAAAGGCAACATGGCATGGCCTTCTAATGTTTGACTTTTAAATTTACTGAAATCATTCACTTAAAGGGAGTGGAATTTTCATGGCTTTTGAAATGTGTTACTAAATTCCTTTTCAAAAGATTGTACTGATTTACAATGCCACCTGAGAGACAAATGCTTCTTAGAATCATAAATGATCTTTTATTGTCAAGTGGCATGTAGAACCACAAAAATAAGTTTAGCCATTCTAGATTGAGAACTGGAAATACTTTAGATTCTGACAATTGTCTAAAATATTAATAAATTAACAAGGGTATGTCTGGGCACAGATGCATGTTTAAGTTAAAGTCACTTCTCTCTAATTTATCACTTACGTTTGTCTAGTTCCATTCTTGAGAATATTCAAAAAGGCAAAAGTAGGTATAAAAAAACTGAAAAGCATGAGAAATTTTACTGATTGATTATTGAAAATATTTCCATTTCTTTTGGAAAGGCAATGCATGCATTTGGTAAAATATTCAAACAGTGCAAGGGAGTAGCCATGGGAAGTAATTCTCTCTACCACTCCATATCCCCCAGGCTGAGAAATTTTTAATAAAATATTTATCTCTAAAGTAGGGTTTTTAAATTTTTAATAAAATATTTTAGCTCTAAAGTAGGTTTTTAACCCCAAAACTGGTATGTTAATAAAGGCATAGCAAGAAGCTAGGGCTTAGGGGTACAACTTGTATAAGCTCTCCGTGCAGAGCCAAATAGTTCTTGAACTTCTTCTAAAACCAAAACTTTCAAAATTTGTTTAGAATTATCCTTACTATGAAATTCAGATTGTAAAAGTGTTTGTCATTTTAATTATAGAAAATTATTCAAAAAAATAAGTTCTAGAATGCAATCTCTTACTTATATAAATATATTTGGGATCATTTACTTATTGTCATTATTACTCAGATACAGACTCAGAATTAAAAATAATCCAGCAAGTTTCCTATAGAAAGGGGCACACAGAAAATATATTTTGCCCACGAACTGAATTTATAATTAATGAGAACTTGTTGTATGCGTGCAATTAAAAACAAAATCTATAAAGTTACTTAGAGAAAGGATTCTTCTTTTCTCCTCAAAACTTTTCAACATAAATATAAAATTTCATATGCACACATGTCCTATGATACAGCAATCTCTTTTAGGAGTAAGAGTGTATTATGATGAATTTTCATTGTATATTTCAATAAAAAATAAGAATGTACTAAAAACCCAAGAAGATTATGCTTAAAAAAGGACCCAATTTCCTTTGAGTGTCACCCCAGAGAGCACAACTCTCAGCTCTGAAAGGTACCTGAAGAATTTTCAGGATCAACATTTGTAAGCATTATCAGCCCAGGATAATGCTTATTTACAGCAGTTCAACTTTTCTCACCTGCAGTAGTTTACTTTGATGAAATCCTGCTTATTTTTCACAATTAAAATTGCATCCATGGCCCTTGTTACCCTTAAGAATTATATTTTGCTGACACAATCTCTTTATCTACATTTCACCTAAGTAAGCTTTTTCTTTACATGATTTTAAGTCATTTTCCAAAACAGAAAAGCATAATTATACAACCTTCTATGTGTATTGGAGGAAAAAAAGGGTCACACAAATAATAGTACACTCTCTCAGTTAAGGAGTAGGCAGGAGGAGGGGGTTGAGAAAGACAAACCAGAAAGAATTACATGAAATTTTCCTTCCTCCTCACTGAGCCTCCCTTGAATTGTCCAATAATATCCCCCCAACACACACACATAGACACAGAGCAGACTGTGAGGGACACACAGCCTGGGTGGGACTCCAGGAGCCAGCTCTTACCCCAGAGTTTCTGCACGGGCAGCAGGTTGGCAGCGCACACTGTGGGAGCCCTAGTGGCAGCCCAGGGCGACTCCTCATGAGGCTGCAGCTGCATTTTTGCCATATCCACTATTTGGAGTCTGACCTCCCCAGGAAGCCTCCCTGCTCCCTAGGACAACCTGCTCTGACCTCTGAGGACCTGTCTGTAAACGTCCAGAGAAAAGCATGTGCCTGAAGGGTCTATGAAGGGGCTTGAGGCAAGTAGGGAGCCCAGCCCAGCTAACATTTGCAGCCATGGGATGGCCATGTGTACCTAGAAGAGCAAAGATGAGGACTAGGCGAGCACAGGCCCCAAACGTTCACGATACACATCTCACTGCAAAGAAATGTCCTCTGGCCACTTCATAATGCAGCTCTAACTATAACTGGTGCTTTGCTGGTTTGTGGCCTGGGCTGGTCTCCCAGAGTCAGTGGCTTTGGGTGAGACGGCTCCAGGAGACAGCAGAAACTCTCATATATGAAGCCTTGCTTGCAGCGATTTGAGGCTTACTAGGGAAAAGCCATGATGGGTTTTATGGAGCATTAACTGTGATACGCCATCTAGGGCTGAAAGCTCTAAGCAGTGACCACTGGCACCTCCATGCAAGTGCCCTTAGGCTACACATAATGAGCACAGTGAGGCTCTGGGCTCAGTGGACACCCGTGCCAATCACCCAAAGGGACAAGGAATGACCCTCGAGTGCCAGTGGTGCTTGGCTTGGCTTTCTCATGAGTCCTGGTAAAAGCCTGCCTGAAATGGGAGGAAGGGTCAGCTCTGAGATGGAGGCTGACAGAGACAAACCTCTTGGGGGCAGGAGCTAGCTGACAGGATGACACCTGCCCTAGGGTCCTGCTCTGAAATGCAAGGAAATCCCAGCCACAGTCCGCAGGTCAAGGAAGGCCTTGTGCTAGACTGGATCGCCCCCTGCTGGCCCCATGCAGCCAGGACACTAGCCCTTTTAGGGCCACTGACTAGAGCTGGAGGGAGCACGGGGAGACACAGCATATAAAAGTCTGTTGTTTAACAACATCCCATCTATCCCTACGTACACATTATCTTTTTAAAAACGTTATTGTATCTGCCACAAACACACTTTCCATTTATTTAATTTTAATAATATTGTTCAGTTTCTTTAGAAAATACAGAAAAACATAGGAAACTAAAAGCCATATATCGCCCTGTCAGCAAAAGTAATAGCATTTAACATGCATCATGTTTATCTAGTCGAGATCATGCTGTGTGGTGGTCATTGTCCATCTACTCAGATCCATTTCCTGTCCATGGTTCCATTGGCAATTGGCTTCCGGCTGGATATGGCCGGTGGGAGACACCAGCAAGAGACAGGGTAGTGAAAAGAAGGGATAAGGCAGGGTACTTGACCCTCTCTCTCCTTCAGGAAGCAGTTTTGCATCAGTAGCTGCATCTCCTCCATGATTCTAGCTGCCACCAAGTGCCCATCCTCTGGGCTCTCCCAATGCCACTTTCTGCAGCCCTGATGGTGGAGTGGCTTCCTGCTGTGACTCATCTCTGGGCTGCTTCCATGATGATTGGGTCTGTGCTCTTCATCTGTGAAGCATTTCCCACAATAAATTCCCTTTGTTTAAAATGTCCAGGGTAGTTTATTTTCCCCACTGGATCATGAATGACAAATGTCACATGTATAATTTTTGGTTAATTTATTACTTAAAAATGTACCACTCAATATTATTCCATTAAGGTTTTCCTATAATAGTCAGCTCTTTCTTTTTTTTTTTTTTTTTTTCTGAGATGGAGTCTTGCTCTGTCACCCAGGCTGGAGTGCAGTGGCATGATCCCGGCTCACTGCAACCTCCACCTCCCGGGTTCAAGTAATTCTCCTGCCTCAGCCTCCCGGTAGCTGGGATTACAGGCACCTGCCACCGCACCTGGCTACTTTTTGTATTTTTAGTAGAGACAGGGTTTCACCATGTTGGTCAAGCTGGTCTCGAACTCCTGACCTTGTGATCTGCCTGCCTTGGCCTCCCAAAGTGCTGGGATTACAGGCGCGAGCCACCATGCCTGGCCAATCCTCAGTTCTTTACAAACCTTTCTAAGAAAGGGTTGCTTCTGCTTATTATCTTATTATATCACATCTTAATTGCCTCATTTCATTCAAGTTTCCAATTTTTACTAAAATATGAACACCTTCGTGCATAAATTTCTTTCCATACTTCTAAGTATTTGCTTAGACTAAATTCCTGGAAGTGACAAAGAATAACTCATTTTAAGATCTTAGTACATATAGCCAAGAAATCTACAGGAAAAAAGGTTAGGTCAGTTTACTATCCCACTAGCAGTAGAAGAAAGCTTGTCTCACCATACCCTCTGCAGCTGTGATTAGATGAATTTGCAAATTGTAAAGGCAAAAACAAAAAGGCATCTGGTTGTTACTGTTTTAATTCAGATGTGTTTTGTTTTTGTCGTAAGTGAGGTGAGACATTTCTCAGGAGTTATTACCCACCTACATTTCCTCTTTAGTAAATTATCTTGTTTATTTTACTGTACAGCCCTTAGTGATTATCTTATTGACCAAAGAATCAGTCAGCACCCTTAGAGGCAAACAACAGAAGTGGCCTCTGGCTAAATTAAGCAGAAAGGGCATTTATTAAAAGGATATCATGCAACTCCAAAGTGAATGGGAAGTCTGAAAAATCAGGCTCAGAAAATAGGTGAAAACAAGGGAAACTGGTAAGCTGGAAATATGGCCAAGGTTCTACCCTAAAACATTCTGAAAAACAAAAAATGTCACTATTAATGCTGCTGCCTGAATGCTATTCCTGGCACTGCTGCCACCCACCACTGGATTGGATACCGCCAGCTGAATGAACTTTAGTTTAACTCTTCTTGCATCTTTGTCATTCCCTTTAACAGACGAGTTGCAAACTCTGCATTCATTCCTTCTCTCATCAGGAAGTGGAATCTCTTTCTCCACCTCCTTGAATCTAGACTGACATTTTGCCTTGCCGTGAGCAATAGAAGTGGTAGCAGAAGCATCTCTCACAACCGACACTTGCTGTGCCTTGAAACTGGGAAGAAAACATTCCATCAACTTTAAAGAAAGCCTTACAATAAGCTGAGACTCCTCCCTGAACCATTTCTATAGACTCATAACGGATGCCCCAGCCCAAACTCTGCCTCATTCATCCCAGCCTCCTCCCTGCAGCCAGCAATGGCTTTGATCATGCCACTCCACTGCCTAAAACCCCCACTGTCAGGTTAAGTCCAGAGTCCTTAGTGATGGTGAGCACAGCTTTTCATTACACGGCTCCTCCCTTCCCTTCTCTTCTCCCAACAACTCCCCAGAGCCAGCATTACCTGTCAGCCCTCAAAGCTCCTCGAATTTACCTGTACAAACCACGTCCTCACTGACCCTCGTCTTTGCACATGCTGTTCCCTCTGCATGGATGCTCCTTCTCCCCTCACTCCTTCCATCACACGGCCTGCCTCGTGGCCTCTTAGTTTTCCTTCCAGATTCGGTAACTACAGAAATTACTAAGAAAGTTATACATACGTATATATTTTTTTAAAAAGAGGAATTATAATGGTGTGAAAAATTTTATATATATATATATATATATATATATATATATATGTACCAAAAGAAAATAAAAGAGGAATGGGCAGACGTGGTCCTCGGGGAGGAGGAAGCAGGAATGGGGATGCCTGGCCCTAACTCAGGGCCCCTCCTGGACTGCGCTTCCTACCATTCTGGACCCATCCCAGGGAGGCTGGGCGCATTGCCAGCCCCATTCTGCGAGTGCTTATGAGTGCCAAGGACCCCCTTAAATGACTTGCTCAGTCAAGAGCAGCTGCGACGGGAGTTTCTGCCAGTGCTGGATGGAAGTTCCCGCCAACACTGTTATCCAGTGGGAGATGAGACCCGGCCCTCACTGGAGGCCTTAGGGGCCTGGGCTGGCAATTTCCTGCTAGCCTTAAAGCCACAGAAAAAGGAAATTCTCCCTCCATGAGCCAGGACGCAGTGACTCGGGGTTTGTAAGTGTGCTAGGTTGAACTGCGGAGTGTGGAACTTTCATGCAATGCTACTTGTTTTCAGGGTCCTCTTGGGGTACTGGAGACAGGCCTGCCACGCCCCTGCTGGGTAACTGAGGATGCCCCTCTGCCTTTTAGAGCCAGCATCCTCCCGTATTCAAAGCACAAAGGAGATAAGGATGGCTGCTCAGAAGGCTTCATGAGGCTGCAGGGCCAGTGACACGGGGGTGGGAGCTGCCTCATGGGCTGTAAGCAGCACCCAGGTGGGCTCTGGGTCTCTGAGCCACCCACAGGGAGACTTGCAGTCAGGTGAGCCCTGCTCAGGAGCACCCAGCACAGCCTGGCTGGGTCCCTGACCTCCAGCTGTGGCACTTGGGGTAGGAGCATGCGTGTGGAAGACCCTAGCTCGGATACAGGAAGTTCCAGCCCCACAGAGGTAGGTCACTCCAGGGCTCCTCCCACTCTCCCTGACAGCGGGCCTGTCATCTCACCACATTTCCCTTCACCTTCCTCAGCTCCCACTCCCACCCAGACCCCTGCATGGCCCCTCAGGCCCTGGGATGGGGTTCCTGCTGCAGTCGCCAGGCTGGGGCCTGTGCTGGGCTGTGGCCTACCCATGGGACAGTGCTGTGAAGGGAAGGAATGGTCCAGGGGTGGGCAGGAAGGAGGGCATGCTGGAGCAAGGGCTTCCACAAACTCATCCACAGAAAGAGAGAGATTTCCATCGCAACCTGGTACACTACAGGCGGGTGTGGGTGTGTGTGTAAGTGAAACAAAAGATCCAGGAAACAGTATTTCCCGTTCATGTACACAATACGCTCCTATACTTTATATCCTAGTCTGCTTAAGTTCTTTTTGTTTTGTTTTGTTTTTAGAGACAAAGAGTCTTGCCCTGTCACCCAGGCTGACAAGTATAGTTCACTGCTGCCTCGAACTCCTGGGCTCAAAGGATCCTCCCACTCAGCCTCCCAAGTAGCTAGGGCTACAAGTGTGCGTCACCATGCTCAGTTAATTTTTTGAAATGTTTTCTAGGGACAGGATCTCATTTTGTTGCCTAGGCTGGCCTCAAATGCCTAGCCTGAAGCAATCCTCCCACCTCAGCTTCCCAAAGTGCTGGGATTACAGGTGTGAGCCATTATGCCCCGTCGGCTTCAGTTCTTAATGCCGGTTGATAATCCTCTAAATGAAGTCACAATCCATGAATGAGTCTCACTCACAGTTTGCCAGTCCCAGGACTGGGGGAAGTGGTGGAGGCATGGGGAGCCCGGCATAAAGGCAGAGGGTTGGTGTCCTGAGTTTGGCCTGGGAGTCAGGTGAAGCAGTGGAGTGTTTGAAGAGAGGGTGAGGGGTATGGGTGACCCGCACAGACTTGAATCCCAGGGGCTCCTCAGCAGTGCTGTGAAAGGGCTGTCGCTGGCTGGGACTGGCCTTAATAGAAGGGAAATGCACTGTCTCGTGTCCTGCGATCTGGGTCAGCAGCTCGGTCGTGTCATGTGGGATGCAGGCTCCTTTCCTCTTTCTCCTCCTCCATTTCGTAGCTCCAGGTTCACCACTGCACAGTAATGGCCAGAGCAAGAAAGGGACCATTGTGCCCTGTGCCCCCTTCTTAGGCACCAGGTAGACTTTCCCTCTGTCTCGTTGACCAGGACTAAGTCAAGTATGTGTCCCTAGTAGGGAATGTGATGAGCCTAATGGCGTGGGCAGCGACATCCCCTTACTGGTGAGAGCCCAGTTGGGGAGCTCACTCCAGAGAAACAGTTTATAATGAGAGAACTCTCTCTGCAGCAAGGTATTCACTGCAGCATCATTTGTAACAGGAAAAAGCTAGAACACTTCACATACCCTGACTAGGGCCTAATTGAGTAAATGAGGTTTTATCAACTTGATGGAAGATAATTTTGACACTGAAAATACAGTGGACCCTCATAACTCCTGGATTCTGTATTTGCAAATTCACCCACTTGCTAAGATGTATTTGTAACCCCCAAATTAATACACTTGGCACTTTCACAGCCATTGACATGCTCAGAGCAGCGAAAAACTTGAGTTGCCAGACATGAACACACATTCCCAGCTGAGGTCAAGCAAGGTGACACTCTGCCTTCCTGTTTGAGTTCTCGTGCTGTAAGGTGTCCTTTTTGAGGTCCCCTTAGTGCTGCGTGTTCAGAACCAAACTCCCACTCATTTTGCGTGAACAGAACCAAACCCCCAAGGGATGCTACAGTGGCAGGAACATGTGCACATCTGTTTGACAGAGCTGTGACTTGTGAGGCATTTTGCAGAGCAACTGCCTAATGGGGTCTGAAGCACAGCCCCAGGAGAAGCCTTATCTTGTTTTTTCGCTTTTTTTTGAGACAGGGTCTCTCTCTGTCACCCATGCTGAAGTGCAGTTGCAAAATCAAGGCTGTCTGCCTCCCGGGCTCAAGTGGTCCTCCCATCTCAGCCTCCCGAGTAGTGGGGACTACAGGCATGTGCCACCATGTCTGGGTAATGTTTGTGTTTTTTTAGAGACAGGGTTTTGCCATGTTGCCCAGGCTGCTTTTGAACCCTTGGGCTCAAGTGATCCCCACCTTGGCCTCCCGAAGTTCTGGGATTACAGGTGTGAGCCACTGCACCCAGCTGTTTTTTCTTTTTCGGGAGTGTGCATCGAAGAGCTATTTGGACACCCGTGTTCATAGCAGCATTATTCACAATAGCCAAAAGGTGGAAGCAACGCTAGTGTGTATAAGCAGATGAGTGGATAAACCAACTGTGACACACATATGCAGTGGAATATTATTCAGCCTTGAAAAAGAAGGAAATTCTGACACATGCTACAACACAGATGAACTTTGAGGACATTATGCTAAGCGAGAAAGGCAGTCACAAAAGGACAAATACGGCATGATTCCGTTCATATCAGGTACCCAGTGTAGACAGAAAGTAGAATGGTGGTTGCCAGGGACTGTGGGGAGGGAAGACTGGTGAGTTGTTGTTTAATGGGTGCAGAGTTTCAGATCTGCAAGATGGAAAGCACTCTGGAGATGGATGGTGGTGACGGGTGCACGACAGTGTGAATGAACACGAATGCCACTCAACTGTACACTGAAAAATGGTTAAGATGGTGGATTTTGTTATATATGTTTAACCACAATTTTTAAAAAGAGAGAGAGGTATATAGTAGACAAGAGAGCCTGGACTTAAACAGCATGCACTCTGCACACCTGAATGTGAGGGACAATCGTTTCCTTCATCCTGAAACATCACAATGGCAGAGGGAGCCTTTGGGACATCCAGGTTCCTGCCGTGGGCAACGCCCATGTGTGTCCTTTACAGAGCCCATTACTGCCTGGCCCGTGGTGGGACCAGGAGACCCCGGCTCACCTGTGTGCTGATGACAACAGCCGCACCCATCTTGACTGGGGTCTTTTCCTCTCAGCCTGAAGTTTTTTAGGCTTTATGAAGCCTGTGGTCACCTAAGCGCCAGGGAAGAGAAGGAGAGGCAAAGCTGTCATGAAAATTAAGACAAGCAGTAAGAAAAGGAATTTGGGGTTGGCAGTACATGAAACCTGCCATGCTGAAGCAATGCCCAGCTATGCAGAAAAACCTGCCACCGGGTACCCACCCCTGGCACACCTCTTTGCTTCTCAGCAACTTGTCTGCCCCACCCCAAACCCACACCTCCAAGCCATGGCCTGGAGGCCCGGCCACACAGACCTGAGACCATGCATCTTTTTGACATATCCTTCACGGTTCCCAGGGCGTCATTACTCAGGCAGCAACTGTCTCAGAACCTCAGTGTGTGATCCCGGCCCCTGCAGCAGCCCCTCTCCCACCCATGAGGGGCTTCCAGATGCTCTGTTCAGGTGAGCAGATCCACTCTCCCCAAAGGCCATCCTCCTTATCTCTTCCCATTCAGAATTCTCCGTGAGCCTCCAATGCCCACGCGGCTTTCTTTTCTTTTTAAATGTACCTGTTATTTGTTTTGGATTAATGTAAACATGAATATGGTCCTACATTCAAAACTGTCTCCAAGACAAGAGGTTCTGCTTCCCCGAGACCAAGGCACTGACTGGCTGATTGGGTCTCATTCTGGAAATATTCTGTTCACCTTCAACAAATGCACATATACACAGACACTCACACATGCATTTTCTTATTTTTCTGCACAAATCATAGCACACTGGGTACACTGGTCTGTGCCTTTACAAATTATTGGAGATTGTTCTTGTTCCATTTTGGGATATAGAATTTTCTCTTTTTTTTTTTTTTTTTTTGAAGATTGCAGAGTGTTTCACTCTGTAGATACAATTGATTTAACTGGTCCCCTGTGGATGAAGAGGTCATTTCCTAGCTTTTCTGTAATCAACAGGCTGCAATAAACAACTTTTATAGTTGTCATTTTCCTCACATGCATCATTTGTAGGACAAATTCCATCAAGTGAAATTACTTAGTTGAAGAGTATGGGCATTTAATGTTTTGATCAATATTGCCAAAATAATAGAGTCGTTGATGACAGTTATTTAACCTGGAGGTGGCAATGGACTTCAACTGTTGGGGTTGCAGACGGACATTGCGGGGTCTGTGAGTCCTTAGATTTTGTAGGCAAAAGTTGTGTGTGTGTATAGGTACATTTTTCTTGGTAACCAAAGCCATCATCAACTCATAAGAAGGGTCTGTGCCCTCTAAATATTATCTCGCCCACCCAGCTGATTGATCTCCCATCTCTCCTTTCCAAAAGTGAATTTCCCATCCTTTAGAGAGGCCTCTCTTAGACATTCCCTCCTCTGTATCTTTCTCATGGAACGTCTCTTCCTGCCCTCTGTGCCATTCCAAATGGTTATGGCTACTACAGCCAACATTCACCATGTGCCAGACAGACTCATCAAACCCTCACAAGGGCCAGATGATAGAGGGGCCAGTGAGACCCCCACCTCTTCTATTTGATAGACAGGCACACAGAGGCACAGACAAGCTAAATGACCTACCCACCAGGCAGAGCTGGGATTCAAACCCAGTAGGAATGGCGCTGCATGGTGCATGGACTGGAGGTGAGAGTAGAAGCAGAGAGCTGGCCTCAGGCTTTCTCAGCCCTGGCCACCCCGCCTGGGGAACTCTCAACAACGCAGGCTCCCTTACCTGTTCAAGCAGACTCTCTGGGGCAGGACCCAGACCCTGGGGCTTTCTTGAAGTCCCCAAAGGGTTCTAGGAGTAGCAGGACTTGGAGTGCTGCCCAGAGGGTAGTGCTCAGGTATGCGCGTATTTCAGAAGCTCTTTGCCCCCACAACACATTTTTTGCCGGCTTCTTTTTCTTTTAAAGCAGTTTTCAAAATAATAAGCATCCTCCGAAAGTGACCAAAGAAATTTTTGTTTTAAGTATCATTTTGAACTCGTGGATTTCACCTTAGTTGGTGCATTCCAATCCATTGTAGCTATAAGAAGCCCAAGCGGTCCCATCTTTGGCCAACAGGAGCCTGCCGAGTCCTTTTGACTGGACCTGAGGAGCCTTTGGAAGTTTTCTCTCTATCTGGTGTGGTAACATCCAGGTTCAACCTCCCTCTCCAAACCTGGCATCAGCCCTTTCTTCCTGGACTTCCAGATTCCAGATTGGAAGCTGAATCTGGGTGTTGTTACCCCAGTTCTTATATTCTAGTTCTTAACCAACTTTCTAAACATGAAGGAGCTCTTCTCCATGTTCTAGAGAAGAATAGGTTTTAAAAACCTATTGTTAATATCCATCTTTCCTTAAGACATCCTTTCAAGTTTCAGTTCAGCCTTTTGGAAAATCTATATAAGACAGTGTTTCTTATAGAAAAGGATTTCGCCAATGTTGTGCTTGAAATCTACTTGCTGTAAATGGCTCACTGTAATCAAATATTTCTCCACTTTTAGGGCCAGCCTCAACCATTGAAGAATATCTCCAGCTCTGATGAGATACAAAAATAAGCATTAAAACGGGAAAGCAGTTTAGGCCACCATACGAGCTTTAAGAAAAAGTAAAAACAAATACTCAAAGTTTTCACAACTATAAGGAATCCAACCTAGGCTACTGGAGACAGAAATGAGATCACTAAGTCTACTGGGTTTAAAGCCACCTGCAGCCCTTGGCTCTGGTCCCTCCTACTGTTTAGGAGGTAGAGGGGTGTAGAAATAAGAAGTGAATGACTTTCTTCGGCAGAACATTGATTCTGCAACACTGAAGCCATTGCAGGAAGGTTCCCACAATGTTTGAGCATATTCCCAAATACTCAGAGGCCCCTGGCCTGTTGTGAAAGGTAGGACAGGGATCCCCAAGCCATAGCTGGAATCCAGAGAGAGGAGGCCGCTGATGCGCTCCCTGAGACTGCAGGCGTGATATCCCCATCAAGGCCCCTAATGCCCCAGGCCCACCTTGGCTGAGGCTGTAGCAGGCCACCCTCTGGCACATTCTAGGAGCCTCTATCTGGCCCCGCCCTTGGCCTTGAAATCTGGTTTCGGGGCAAGAACCACAAGTGTCCTACACCATGTCTGAGTCCCACCACGCACTGCCTGTGTGACCTCAGGCCCCAGTTCCCTCTGGTACAGACTATCTCATGGACTGTGGCAAAGATTAAATGTGCAAATGTAAGTAACATGCATATGGCTGTGTCTGGCCAGGGAAGCTTCTGATGGCAAAAGGGGCACCGGGACCCCTCTGCAGGCACTGACTGGCAAGATGGGGCTGAGGTTCCCTTGCTGTCCCCATGCCTGGTGCAGGTGAGCTTGCAGTAAGCAGTGGAAGGTATCAAATGGCAGTTCTCTGGTCTTTCTAAGGGAGTTAGAATTGTTGTGTGGACTAAACCAGGCAGTCTGAGTGAATGTATTTTATTAACTGTAAAGCACCTGGTGAATCACTAATAACCAGCATTGTTTGGGTGCTGTTCATGTGCCAGCATCTTAATGCACTTCTCATGGCTTCTTGGCAAGCGCTTTAAAGCTGAGCCCTGGTACCTTTCTGAAGCATCAGAAGCCCTTGTCACTGGGATTGACATGCAACAGCACAGTTGACGGGGAGCCAGAGGACAGCGGCTTCCATCCCTCACCACCCCCTCCCTGGGACAATCTAGCCTTGACTCATTCTCCGGCAGTCTCAGACCAGCCTAGGACTTCCAAAATTCACTTAGGTATTGATTGTTAAGGAGGAATTTGCTACCAGAACTGGTGCTTTAAGAGGCAGCCACGCTGCTGGAGTTGTTTTCCGGCCCTGTAAAGCTGTGATTGTACTCCTTGCTGAGGAGTCTCTGCCTTGTGGTCAACTTCCTGTTCTCTTCTGGCTTCTCATCTCCCTTTTCTTTTTTCTCCTTAAGAGACCATGAATACTCCATAAATTCAAAGACAACAGCCAGACAACAGCAAGTGGAAGCCTCAGAAGGGAAAGGGTGACATATCTATGTCTACGTATTGGCCAGTTGTAAGATAAGAACTGCTGGTTCCAGAAAGCTAGGGATATGTTTTGGAAAGCAGAACTGAAGTGTATATCTTTTGGCTGAGCTATACAGAAGGGCGTGAAGGCAGGGCACAGTGGCTAATGCCTGTAATCTCAGCACTTTGGGAGGCCAAGGCAGGAACATTTCTTGAGGCTGGGAATTTAAGACTAGCCTGGGCAACACAGCAAGACCTGGTCTCTACAAAAACTAAAACAAAAATTGGCCAGGTGTGGTAGTGTGTGCCTGTAGTCCTAACTACTTAGGAGGCTGAGGTGGGAGGATCATTTGATCTCAGGAGTTGGAGTCTGCAGTGAGCCATGATTGAACCTCTCTCTGCACTCCAGCCTGAGTGACAGAGAGAGACTCTCTCAAGAAAAAAAAAAAGTGAGTGAAGTTGTTTGGTCTAGAAAGTTTCTAATACATCATTCAGAACTGAGCTACCTCCACAGATGTGAGCTTCCAATCAAAATTCACTAAACCTAAGAGGAAAGAAGTGAACAAGAATGGAAGTTAATGGAAGTGACAAATTGCAGAATCAAGCTATTACGGTCAAGTGAATGGAATTTTCAGATATTGAATATAGAATGAATACCAAGCAGGAGTAATAAAAAAAATCCACATCTCGACACATGGTATCACTGTTTCACAAACTGCAGAATGCCAAAGACAGAGTGAAGACTAAATATAGCCAAATAAGGAAGACAGAATCCTACAAAATAAGAGTTCAACTGACAGCTGACCTTTCAACGGCAACAATGGAAGCCAGAATACAACAGAATCATATGAAAAAATATACAGCGCAGTGGAAATATATCTTGGAAGTGTGGAGAGAAAATAATTGTCAGGGGAAATTTAAGGACATTTTCTAGTAAATCAAACTGACTACTAGCCACTGACCTTCACTAAAGAGACTACTAAAGGGTGCACTTCAGGAAGAAAGTAAATTATGTCAGGAGGAAAATCTGGAATGCAAGAATATCTTCATGACTCCCAAAATAGAGAAGAATTTCTTAAACTTTATAAAAAACATAGTCAATAAACGATTGACATATTCAACTGCATTAAAATTACAGGCTTAATTAATCAAAGGAAGCCATAAAGTACGTGAGTGCTAGCAGAATATATTTGCAATGTTTATGACAGCCCATGAAATTTGCACTATTAACAAGAATTCCTATGAATCAATAAGAAAAAGAAAAATCTATTTTAAAATATTTAACTGATTAAAAAAAGACTTTACAGAGGAGGAAATATTAATGGCTAACAAACATACAAAAATAAGCTCTATCTCATTAGTAAACAATTCCACAGTGTCAGTGAGCAACGGGGAATGTGCCACAGCATGCTGTGAGGTTAATGGGGTGAGGGGATGTGGTCCACTGAGGACTCCAGGTCCTTTTTAAAGAGACAGTCACAACTCATTCCAGCCTACTCTGACCTGAGAAATGGGTACACTGTGGCCAGGACCCATGGATTTCTAAAGAAATGACCCAAATATGGATTTTCCATGTGAAATATCCTGTTTTAAATGTTGGCAACTTATTCAGAATTGTTTAAAAGTGTATATGCCAATACTGCTTGAGCCAAGAAGACACATTCACAGGCCAGAGTTGGTCGAGAGTCCCTCTGTTCACGATTTCTGCATTAAACCCTTGAATTTCTTTTTTTATTTTTTATTTATTTATTTTATTTTTTTTATTATACTTTAAGTTCTAGGATACATGTGCACAAAGTGCAGGTTTGTTTCATGTGTATACATGTTCCATGTTGGTGTGCTGCACCCATTAACTCGTCATTTACATTAGGTATATCTCCTAATGCTATCCCTCCCCCATACCCCCACCCCACAACAGGCCCTGGTGTGTGGTGTTCCCCACACTGTGTCCAAGTGTTCTCATTGTTCAGTTCCCATCTATGAGTCAGAACATGCAGTGTTTGGTTTTCTGTCCTTGCAATAGTTTGCTGAGAATGATGGTTTCCAGTTTCATCCATGTCCCTACAAAGGACATGAACTCATCCTTTTTTATGGCTGCATAGTATTCCGTGGTGTATATGTGCCACATTTTCTTAATCCAGTCTATCATTGTTGGACATTTGGGTTGGTTCCAAGTCTTTGCTATTGTGAATAGTGCCGCAATAAACATACGTGTGCATGTGTCTTTATAGCAGCATGATTTATAATCCTTTGGGTATATCCCCAGTAACAGGATGGCTGGGTCAAATGGTATTTCTAGTTCTCAATCCTTGAGGAATTGCCACACTGTCTTTCACAATGGTTGAACTAGTTTACAGTCCCACCAACAGTGTAAAAGTGTTCCTATTTCTCCACATCCTCTCCAGCACCTGTTGTTTCCTGACTTTTTAATGATCACCATTCTAACTGGTGTGAGATGGTATCTCATTATGGTTTTGATATGCATTTCTCTGATGGCCAGTGATGATGAGCATTTTTTCATGTGTCTGTTGGCTGCATAAATGTCATCTTTTGAGAGGTGTCTGTTCATATCCTTTGCCCACTTTTTGATGGGGTTGTTTGATTTTTTTCTTGTAAATTTGTTTAAGTTCTTTGTAGATTCTGGATATTAGCCCTTTGCCAGATGGGTAGATTGCAAAAATTTTCTCCCATTCTGTAGGTTGCCTGTTCACTCTGATGGTTGTTTCTTTTGCTGTGCAGAAGCTCTTTAGTTTAATTAGATCCCATTTGTCAATTTTGGCTTTTGTTGCTGATGCTTTTGGTGTTTTAGACATGAAGTCCTTGCCCATGCCTTTCAACCCCTTGAATTTCCTAACAATCGGATCTGACTTTACCATGACTCAGAGGGGCCAGGCTTCCTGCTCCATTTCCCCCTTGGTTCCCTCCTAACTTCACCTGAGCTTTTAACTAGAGACAGAAAAGAGATGCCCTGCAAAGGGAAACATGCTCCATACTGGCTAATGAAGCTCCTTCTTTTATGCTTTTATCTTCCAGATATTTGGGTTCTGGGTCTGGATCCTGGTAGCCACCACCCAGGTAGCAAACCCATTGCTGCAAGGATGGGTGATGTATGTCTCACTCACCTTGTTTCTCATCTCCCTGGTGTTCCTGTTGTCTTCCTTGTTTGGATTTTACAAAACATTTGAATCCTGGAGAGTTCTGGTAAGAACCAGCAGCATAACTCCTCCTGGGTGGACGTCCTGGGTTGGGTGAGGACAATTGGTCTTTCTGGGCAGGGAGGGATCCTGGGCTAGGCTCCTATGGAACCAAGACTCTTTATCTTAGTATGTTTACTACCAGGCCAAAATGAAGACATTTCTCTGCAAGAGTAAATCATTCCTTGTATTCCCCTTCACTGCCTTCCGTGTTAGGAGAATACACAATGCCCTGTGATCAAGCATATTCTGATGTGTTTCCCCTAAATTTTCTTCCTGGTAAAATCCTTGGAGCAACACTGAAGAAAAAGCTAGTAGGAAAAAAATCACTCCATTCTCAAGGCCCTATCACAATCCCTGTGACAGGTTATTTCTTCCATATCCCACATAAATTTTATGCAAAAAAAAATATATATATATAATATGCTACAAATAATTTTGGATGTAGATGCTTTCATTTAATATTATATCATTAATTTTTATGTTGTTGCATCATCTCAAAAAATCATTTAGAAGTGTTCCATATTGAACAATTAAAGACATATTTAAAAGTACAAAATATTGTATTATAAGCCCTCATGTAGCCATAACCCAGATTCCAGCATTATCAAGATCTTACCACATTTGTTTCATCTAGCCTTTGTCCCCACTAAGGAATTTTAAGGCAAACTCCAGACATCATGTCATTCTATTCCACACACTTCAGTATGTTTCCAGAAAACCTCGCAAATTTTCTCACATTATCACATGTATACAAAGTTAACAATTCCTCAGCATACCTAAGACAGTATACAGTGGTTCCCCCTATTTCAGGATGATAAGTCCCAAGACCCCCCAGGGGATGCCTGAATCCTCAGATAGTACTGAACCCTGATTATGCTGTGCATGCACTTCTTTTTTCTTCCTCACAATTTCACAGATAGACAATTCATTCTTACTGTATATCTTAACAACCTCAGCATATTTTTTTCTTTCCTTATTATGTTGAAAACTTTCACCTTTTCACTTATAGAAAGCACTCTATGACTTCTCTTTGGCATATCCAAATTGCCAGCATCACTACTCTTGCAATTTGGGGCCATTACGAAGTAAAATAAGGATTCTTTGAATGCAAGCACTGCAGTACCACAACAGTCAATCTGATAGCCTAGACGGGTACAAAGTGACTAACATGGGTGGCACAGACAGTGTAGATGTGCTGAACAAAAGGATGATTCACTGGGATGATGTCCCAGGTGGCACAGGGTGGAACAGTGCAAGATTTCATCATGATACTCAGAAAGGCACACATTTAATTGTTAATTTCTGGAATTTTTCATTTAATATGTCAGACCAAGATTGACTTTGGATAACTGAAACATACTGATCTTTATTAATCTGCCATTTTTTTATGACATAGACATTACGTTTAAAACACTGTGTATTAGTCTAATCTCACACTGCTATAAAGAATGACCTGAGACTGGGTAAATTATAAAGAAAAGAGGTTTAATTGACTCATAGTTCCTCATGGTTAGGGAGGCCTCAGGAAACTTACAATCATGGTGGAAGGTGAAGGGAAAACAAGGCATGCCTTACATGGCAACAGGAGAGAGGTGGGAGATGAAAGTGCTATATTTTTAAACAATCAGATCCCATGAGAACTCATTCACTATCATGAGAACAGTATAGGGGAAACTGCCTCATGATTCAATCACCTCCCACCAGGTCCCTCCCTTGATACATGTGGATTACAATTGGAGATGAGATTTGGGTGGGGACAAAGAGCCAAACCATATCATTACACCCCCAGCCCCTCCCAAATCTCATGGCCTTCTCACATTTAAAAACTCAATCATGCCTTCCCAACAGTCTCCCAAAGTTTAACTTATTCTAGCATTAACCCAAAAGTCCAAGTCTAAAGTCTCGTCTAAGACAAGGGAAGTCTCTTCTGCCGATGAGCCTGTAAAATCAAAAGCAAGTTAGTTACTTCCAAGACACAATGAGGGTACAGGCATTGGGTAAATGCTCCCATTCCAAATGGAAGAAATTGGTCAAAACAAAGGGGCTACAGTCCCCAGGCAAGTCCAAAACCCAGGGCAGCCATTAAATGTCAACACTCCAAAATCTCCTTTGACTTCATGTCTCACATTCAAGTCATATTGTTGCAAAGGGTAGGCACCCAAGGCTTTGGGCAGCTCCACCCCTGTGGCTCTGCAGAGTACAGCCCCTGCAGCTGCTTTTACAAACTGGCATGTAGTGCCTGTGGCTTTCCAGGTGCCTGGTGCAAGCTGTCAGTAGACCTACCATTCTGGGGTCTGAAGGATGGTGGCCCTCTCCTCACAGCTCTACTAGGTAGTGCTGCAGTGGGGACTCTGTGTGAGGGCTCTGACCCCACATTTTCCTTCCACACTTCCCGAGTAGAGGTTCTTCGTAAGGGCTCCAACCCTGCAGCAGACTTCTGCCTGGACATCCAGGCATTTCCATACATCCTCTGAAATCTTGTCAGAGGTTCCTAAACCTCAATTCTTTCCTTTTGCATGCCTTTAGGCCCAACACCATGTGTAAGCTGCCAAGGCTTGGGGCTTACACACTCTGAAGCAATGGCCCAAGCTGTACCTTGGCCTCCACTGCTGGAGCTGGAGCAGCTGGGATAAGGGTGCTGTGTCCCAGGACTGCACAGAGCAACAGGGCCCTGAGCCTGGTCCACAAAACCATTTTTCTCTCCTAGGTCTCTGAGCCTGTGATGGGAGGGGCTGCTGTGAAGATCTCTGAAATGCCCTAGAGACATCTTCCCCATTTGTCTTGGGGCCTCTCATTACTTATGCAAATTTCTGCAGCTGACAGCTTGAATTTCTCCCCAGAACATGTGTTTTTCTTTTCTACCACATGGTCAGGCTGCATATTTTCCAAACTTTTATATTCTGTTTCCCTTCTGAACATAAGTTCCAGTTTTGGACCGTCTCTTTGTGAATGCATATGATTGTACACTTTCAGGAAAAGTCAGGTCACATCTTGAAAGTTTCACTGCTTAGAAATTTCTTCTGCCAGATACCCCAAATCATCTCTCTTAAGTTCAAAGTGCCACAGATCTCTAGAGCAGGGGTAAAATGCCACCAGTCTCTTTGCTAAAGCATAGCAAGAGTGATCTTTATTCCAGTTCCCAATAATTTCCTCATCTCCATGTGAGACCACCTCAGCCTGGATTTCACTGTCCATATCACTATCAGCATTTTGGTCAAAATCATTCAACAAGTCTCTAGGTAGTTCCAAACTGTCCCACAGAATCCTGTCTTCTTCTGAGTAGTCCGAACTGTTCCAAACTCTGTCCATTACCCACTTCCAAAGTCACTTCCACAATTTCAGGTATCTTTATAGCAGTGCCTGACTTTAAGCACCAATTTTCTGTATTAGTCTGTTCTCACACTGCTATAAAGAAGTATTTGGGACTGGGTAATTTATAAAGAAAAGAGGTTTAATTGGCTCACAGTTCTGCATGGCTGGAGAGTTCTCATGAGACTTGCAATCATGGTGGAAGGTGAAGGAGAAACAAGGCATCCTTATATGGCAGCAGAAGAGAATGGGGAAGTATCACACTTTTAAACCATCAGATCCTATGAGAACTCTCTCACTATCATGAGAACAGCATGGGGAAACCGCCCCCATGATCCAATCATCTCCCACCAGGTCCCTCCCTCAACACGTGGGGATTACAATTCGAGGTGAGATTTGGGTGGGGACACAGAGCCAAACCAAATCACACAGCAAACAAAAAAAGCAGGAGTTTGTGGGGCTGGCCTGCCTCATTTGCTCATTCTTTACAGCTACGTAGCCAAAAAGGAAAGTGCTCACCTGAGTGACATGGCCATATGTGGCTCTGCTCTGCATTTCCATGACAGCCTGTACCACGGGACCGCTGGCATTCTGTACATGAGTGCTGCTGTCCTACAAGTACATGTCATGATCATGTCTGAGGCCCAGGACCTGAGAAACTACTGCATTAACATGGCAGCCTTGGTGAGTGAGCTGGCTGTGGACAGCAAGTCTTGGCTGGAGGATGTTTAGTGCAGGAGGCCTAACTCTGCTTGTGCTGTATGGACCCTGAGCCTTCAAGTGGAAGGAGCCATGGGGGCAGGGAGAGGGATGCTTGTCCCTGTAAACATGTGTACCCACATTCAGGGGTCTTCTTTTACCTTCTATCATTCCCACCCCAGTTTTCCTCTCTCTTAGACACCCCCACATTGTCTGCAGAATTTTTTTTTCCAAAACACAAATTGGAACAGGTGTCTCTCTTCTACTGAAAATCCTTCAATGGCTCCTACTGCCTTTGGAATGGGGCCCACATCCTTCAGCATGACTGAACTATTCCAGTGTCCTTTGTGTCAATCACAGAACCCTACAGGGGTAATGTACTGGTTGTGGGACCACGGCGAGGTGGTCCAGCCACAGGGTGGAGACAGCAGGGCCCCCAGGCTTCAGGTCCCCTGGGGCCTCCTGAGTCTGCCACTTACCAGCCAGATCTCCTCTCCTTCCCTTGTGGGATGGTGCCCTCACATGGCAGAGAGCTCACAGTGACACATTCCTCCTTTGAAGTGTATATTAGTCCATTTTCACGCTGCCAATAAAGACATACCCAAGACTGTGCAATTTACAAAAGAAAGAGGTTTATTGGACTCACAGTTCCACATGGCTGGGGAGGCCTCACAATCATGGCAGAAGGCAAGGAGGAGCAAGTCACATCTTACATGGATGGCAGCAGGCAAAAAGAGAGCTTATGCAGAGACACTCTCGTTTTTAAAACTATCAGATCTCATGAGACCCATTCACTATCACAAGAACAGCACGGGAAAGACCCACTCCCATGATTCAATCATCTGCCACTGGGTCCCTCCCACAACACATGGGAATTATGGGAGCTACAGGATGAGATTTGGGTGGGGACACAGAGCCAAACCATAGCAGAGTGGCCTAACCTTCCTGAATCCTACCTTGAAAACTTCCAAGGAAGGACTCCAACGCCAAGGCTACATCTCTTCCCATCCCTGGATCAGTCACTGTGGCGAGAAGGCCCCATGTCAGCCTGGCAGCTCTTGCAGGCTCATGTGGCCATGGCAGAAGGAAGGGGTACATGGTGGGGTGCTGTCTTCAGAGTAAGTATGGGGTTCCAGGGAGCACTGTGACCCTGTGGGGTGGCCACAAAATATCTCAGCTGCCTTCCAGCCTGTCTGCCTCCCTTCCCCCCTCATCAGGTGAGTTTAACTTCCTAAACTTGCAAGTCCAGAAGTGACCCCTGAGGCCCTCCATGACCCAGCCTGTCCCCAGCAAGGCCCCCTGCTGTTCACCCATGGTCAGCTGCCCCAGCTACACCACCCTCCTCACTGCCCATGAGCACACAGACATGCACTCGCATGGGACCTTGGCAGGGGTAACTGCCTGGTGGCTCCTGCCTCCTTCTGTCATCTTGACAGGGCCTTCCCTGATGGCCCCTCCCCTGAGACCTTGGCATTCCGCTTTCGGCTTCCCTGCTTCATTTTCTCCCAGGCATTTACCTCCATTTAACCCACGGATGTGCTACTTATTATCTTGCTGCCATCTGCTTCTTATCTCTCAAATGTAAGCTCCATGAAGGCAGGAATTTTTGTATATTTTCTTCACTGTTATACCCACAGTTGTTCTTGAAGGAAAGCAGGTGCTTAAAAGACATTTGTTGACTGACTGAATGAATGAGGAGCATGTGAGTGGACAGTGGGGCAGAGTGGGGCTGGGATGGTTGGCAGGGCCCGAAAGGTGTTGAAGGTGACGGCCCCTACCCTGAGAAAAGAGCAGAGCCATCACACAGCTTCAACGTGGGGCAACACAGTCGTGTTCTCCCCATGAGTGAGAAGTGTCCTCACTTATCCACTTCTGCCTGTCCTGCCCAAATCGTGGAGCAGATTCGAGGGGCAGGGCAGGCAGAAGTGGAAAAGTGAGGCCATGAGGAGTCCTGGCCTGGGATGCCGGTGGCTGAGACAAGGGAGAAATTCATGTCCCATGAGCTAGGCAGGGAAATCAGTAGCCTTTGGGGTGGCTTTGCACATGGCTGGCAAGGGAGGCAGAAGGAGTCAGGGGCCACAGGCATCAGGCTCAGAGAGCGGGGTGAGAAGAGGACCCTGGGGCCCACTGGGCTTGTGAGGCTTGTGAAGAAACGTCAGAGGCTCAGTGTGAGCCAGGAAGAGCTGGAGGAGGTCTGAACATTCACAAAGAGCTGAGGAGCTGCTCAGAGCAGAGTTCTGGGCCAGTGAGTGGAGCTGTAGGGGCAGTCAGAGCATGGGTTTTCTGGAGGTGGGCAGAGGAGAGTGGGCCTTAGGCAGGAGGTCAGTGTGGGACGTGGGCCCAGGGCCGGGGTGGAGGCAAGCCTGCTTCACAGCCAGGTGCAGATGAGACGGAGACTGCAGTCAGAGCAGGACACCAGGATAGCCCCAGGGACACCCTGATGGAGAGTTTCCAGGAGAGGGAGTCGTTGGCCAGGGGTTGCTCCCCTCAGGCCAGGCAGGAGGCTAGGAGGCAGGGTCATGCATGGCCTCCTGGGCAGTGGGGCTGAGGGTCCCTGGGGGTGGGCAGGAGCTGGCACTGCTGTCTCTAACAGTCACTCTCCATCTCCTTCCAGTTCTTCGCCTTCGTCACCATGCTGCTCTACATTCTCCATGCCTTCAGCATCTATTACCACTGATGCACAGGCACCAGGCCAAGGGGGAAATGCTCTTTGAAAGCCCTGATTATTTCTCCCCGAAAGCAGCTTCCAATGCTTGCCATCTGGATGATAAACAGAAGATCCACTAAAACATCCACAGGATTAACAGAGCTTCCTTGCAGACTAAGCGATGACACCACACTTTGGACATTTAAATTCACTCTACTGAATAGGAGGAAGCTTTTATTTTCCTTTTCCTGGGAAAGTAACTCTCTCTTGGAATTATCTGACCGTGAACTTGCTCTTCTAGCAAACTCACATCAAAGCCCTCACTGTTGAGAATCCCAGCTCCACTGTCAAGCCTGTTTGGGGATTTTGCCTCAGCTGTGGGCTTCCCTAGAGTAGTTTCAGGGGAATACTCAGCCTGATTATCTTAAAATTGAAGAGGTGCCACCAAGGCCTTCAGATCTAATGCAGATCTACAGACCTTGCTCCTGGTACTTGTTCAGCCTGTGCTGGGGAGCCATGGTCCTGAGTTCCCGGGGAGGCTGACAGGGTCAAGCCACCCTGCCCACCACCCTCCCACTTCCCCTCCCCTTTCCTCTCCAGCATTGGGATCCAAGGAAAATCTGCATGAAGCCAATTTTGAGGGTAGATTTGTGTGGAAAATAAATCATTATACAGTAAGACCTGGGGCTTGAGGGGTGGGGAATGGGGAAGGAAGGGCATAGCCTGCTCCTCCATGAGTCTGACATCTCAGAAACTGCGCAGCTGCCGGACGCCTGGGTCAGGACTCCAAGACCCCACCTCTTAAGGACTAGAAAATGCCTGGTTCCTCAGAAAAGACCCTCAGGGAAGAAGGTGAAAACATTACATCCAAGGATTCTCCTGCCACAACCGCATTGGAAGAAAAGGCTGCCGCATCATCTCAGCGAGGAGTGAAGGACCCATGTCCCAGGGACCACGCTCCTCCACCTGCACTCACCCCCCTCACATTCTCTTAAGCACCCGGTGGCCCTTCGAGGCCTGGCGGAATGGTGGTGCCCACGGGGTTGGGCCAGGGCTCAACGGGCAAAGTTGTGCACACTAAAATATCAAATCAAGGTGCTTGGTTTTAAAGTAAATGTTTTTCTAAAGAAAGCTGTGCTCTTCTGCTGACCCAGACGAGTAGGGCACAGCCCTGTAACTGCACTTGCCTTCTGTCATTTGGAATGAAATAAATTATGAGAAAGGGGCTTGTCTTAACTGATTCGAGTGCTTACAGTTTAGTATCAACCTTTTTCTCCTCCTGGGGTTTGCAAGGGCAGGGACAGAACTACAGGAGTCCTGGGAAAGAAAATTCTGGCTTCATTACTGCTCACTGCTCACTTTCTGATCACTCTGATACTTTTTTTTTGCAACCTGATACCTTGAAAAGCCACCATGTGTCTCCCTTTTGTTGCCGGGCAGCTGTCTAGGATGATCACTGTTTAATATTTACTAAGTAGCCACATGCAAATAAAAGTTGTTTGTGTGGTAAAAAGGAGCAGTTGGTCGACTTCATCTTGTTAGCATCTGGAACTGACCATTAGGTCCTAAGTGCTGTCAGTAATTTCACTAAAAGCACCCCTTGGAGCATTTCACAACCCAAGTTTTGAGCATGGGAGCTCAGCCCACCCAGCCTTGCTTCTAGAGCAAGAGTGAAGGGAGGTCACATTTGTCTCCAAGGCTTTGGGTTTATAATGTCATTTCCACTTCAGTAAGGACAGTTTGGGTGCAAGTTCCAGAACCAAATTCACACAGCTTAGGCAAAAATGGGAGTGCACCAGTAGGGGCTGGGAGAGGTGAAGAGGGCTCAGTAGGAGGAGAGCTGACCCCTGCATGGCTCTCTGCTGCACATTGGCCATCATCTCCTGCCACATTGCAAGACTTGTCCAAGTCTCAACAAACACTGGCCTCCCATCCCCTGTACAGACACTAGAGGCTCAGCCTGGGCCCCCAGAGTGCACCTGCAGCTGTTGCAGTGCTGCTACCTTTCTGCCATGAGGGGCAGCCCTCCTCTCAGTGTAGGGGTCTCCTCAGGCTCTCGTCTTCTGAAGGGAACACCCCAAGGCTCTCCACAGGCTCCTCAGAGGCCCCAGCTGGAGTGGGCTCTGGCGCAAACTTCACGGGCTTTCTCCTTTCTAGGCGCTGCACCCGTGGTTTCCCCTGGGCTTCCCAGGATCCTGCACCCAAGTCTTACCTCAGGGTTGGCTTTGGGGGAAACTTAGACCCAGATATCCTACAACCATCTCCTGAGGCCCCAGCATGTGCTGGGCGCTGGGGTGCAGTACCTTGAAACACAGGGTCCCACCAGTCACACCAGATGCCCCACACTGAGCAAGCCCCTCTGACTGGCAGCTTTGTCCAGGACAGCCAGAGGCTCTGCTTTGGCCAATAACTGGGCTCTGATCTTTAAAAGATAGAGGAAAAAGCACAATAAAATGTTAAAATTTGAAAAACAAACAACATCCTAATCTCTGGGGTTTGCCACAGAGAAACTGGCAGCCCTACTTCCCACCCCAGAAGGAATCTTCAGGGAAGCACATCTCAGTAATAACTAGATGCTGGACTTGAGAGTCAAAGGCGAGCTCCTGTTCAAAGGGAGGGACTATGAGGGAGCATTACCAGTTCCTCCCCCAAATCTGCAGAGCTCAGATCCCAATTTGTGCTGCTAGATTCACTCAGTTGGATCTGGTCCTCCTTGGGACACCAGCAGGTGATAAGCTCCCTTGCTCCAGAGCCTCTCTCTCCCTCCATCAGTCATCTCCAGTGCTGCATGTGCCTCTGTCTAAGCCTGATTCCTGACACTGTGCCTACCCATCACCCTCCATCCCTTCCTGGGCTGGGAGAAGGGTGTGATGTTTCCATGGTGATAATGGACCACCCCCGTGCAGAGGCTTAATCACCGTAAATTTTACTGATTCAGTGGCCCAGGGCTTTGTGTATAGGTAGGAAATAGGATTGTAAATCCCTCTATCTCCCATGTATGTTTGTGTTCTCAGAGAAGGAATGTTGGAACTAGTGGCAAAATACCTGGGGTGAGTCAAGGCCCCACATAGATGCCTCTTCTGTTCTAACTTACTTGTCAGGAGGGTCCAGGAAACACACTGATTTCTGAGTCCACATCTAGGATCTCCATCCCCTGAAGGGCCACACATCCAGCTCACTGATTCCAACCCACCTTACTGAGTCCCACTGACCAGAGTCCACCCTCATTCCACCCCAGTTTCTGTGCCTTGGGCCATGCCTGTGGGAGATTCTAGCCAGGTGGAGTATCTCTGGCTTGTCTCCTCCCTGCCCTGCCTTGTCTCCTCCCTGCCCTGCCTTGCCTGCCACAGGCCCCAAGGAACTCCACCCTGCTCCCCAGTCCTCTCTTCCCAGCCTCATTTCTGCCTGGCCATCCTGAGCCCTGCTTAGCACAATGACAATGCCGCCTCCCTTGTTGGGTCACAGCCACTCCTCAGAGGCATCACGTCCTCATCTGACAGATGAGGAAAAGCCTAGATTTCACATCCAGAACACATTGCAGTCAACACTTAGATCAAGGCTTCTTAAATGCCAACCTCTGTGTTTCTCCACCTTTTCTTCCTCATCTCAACCTTTAGCCATAAGACGTTTTCAAAGGAGAGACCCAGTTTATCAGAACATGCAAAACATCATCCCAGGAACATTAACTGTCCCGGGGCATTCTGTCTTCTCAGGTGATTTGATAAATTAAATGTGTGGTTTTAAGTGTCTGAAACTTCTGTGACAGTCAGTGCCCCGGACACCCATTCCTGCCTTCTCCGTTGCTAGCACACACCTGAGATTGTACTATGCTTGGGCTCCCTGGCAGCCAGGGCTCAATTCTGGCCACTGAGAGAAAGCCAAGGTCTGCTCCAGGGCTATGGTTGCTTTCCTGATATGGTGGTCAGATACAGCTGGCTGTCTTAGACTGACTTTCCGGGGACAGACTCTGAGACAGAGAGCCCTGTGCATGCAGGAGGTTTACTGTGGAGGCTTTCGGGAGATGTACCTGGGACAGATGAGGGAGGCAGGATGGGGCAGTGGGAAAAGCTGGCTGACAATGAGGTTGCAACTGAGGCTGTGGCTGACACTGCAGGGAGCTCTGGAGCTGGTTGGCTCTGCAGCTGCCCTGCCTTGAGTCAAGTGGGCAGAGCCTTCATCTCTCATGTCAGCCAGTAGTTCCCAGGCAGGGGTGAAGGCATCTGTAGCAGCTGCTCTCCCCAGCAGCTGTAGGGAATGCCTTGGCTTGAACAGGTAACCTGGGCAGGGTGCCACCACATCCACTACACTGCCACCTCCTCTTCCTGCCTTGGACAAGGACTTCATGGCCAAAGAGATGGCCAAAATAGAAGCCCAGATGCTGGCAGCTGTTCGACCAACACCAGCCACCTCTTTGCTTGAACTTTCTAAGAAGTCCAAGATGACAAAATCCATTCCCCACTATGCTCAGCTCACGATACATGCAGCCAAATGCACTGCAGCCTGGTAGAAGTGCGCTTTCCCACCTTCCACTTCCTCCAAAGGCCCACCAGGGCCTTCCCTCCAAAGCTTGGTCCTCCCTCAGGCCTGCAGAGAAGACGGAACCTCCCGAGCTCTTGTCTCAGGAGAGAATGTGGATTATAGAAAGATTGTGGGTGTGAGTGGAGTGGGAAGTTATTTAGGTAATAAGATTTTCAGGCTTGGCGCAGTGGCTCACACCTGTAATCTCAGCACTTGGGGTGGCCGAGGTGGGCAGATCACAAGGTCAGGAGATGGAGACCATCCTGGCTAACATGGAGAAACCCCATCTCTACTAAAAATACAAAAAAAACTAGCTAGGCGCCTGTAGTCACAGCTACTCGGGGGCTGAGGCAGAAGAACCGTGTGAACCCAGAAGGCGGAGCTTGCAGTGAGCCAAGATCGTGCCACTGCACACCAGCCTGGGCGACAGAGCCAGACTCCGTCTCAAAAAAAATAATAATAAAAAAATAAAAAGTTAAAGAGGCCAAGAAACATCATTTAAAACACGATATAAATTTTCATCAGACATAAAAGATACAAAACTATTTTCATTTAATAAACATCTTTGCATGTCACACATTTAATGGGAAACAAAATATCATGTTAATAGCCTAGTAATACAATTTTATTAAAGTCAGTATAAGTTGAAAAGTTTATCAGTGTTAATAAGAATGAAAAATGTGTAAAATATGCAATTACTATTAAATATAATTTGCTCATAGTTGCACACTGAATTCATTATCACGGCAGTTAAATATCAGAGCTTCTGGTTTCTCACTCTTCATTCACGTATTCAGCAACCATGTGCTAAGTTACTAGGACAAGCACTGGAATTACAAGATAAAGATGATATGGTCCACCCCTCAACAACTGTATGCTATAATCTGAAAAAACAAACAGGCAATTCCCATACAGAGTCATACATACAATGACAGGCACAAGACAGCACTTATTGGAAGACATAGAAGGGATACTAGCCCAGGTTTGTGCCAATATTGTAGGCTTTTTGGTAGAGGCAATTCATAGGTTGATATCTGAAAGGGAAGGAAAACACATGTAGGATAGAGGGAAGAAGTAAATGCAAAGAGCTGGAGGTGAAGACGATCACTGTGGAGCTCCATGTAGTCTAGTTTGGCTGGATGATAGAACAAAGGTGCAGAGTATGGTAAGTGGCGAAAGAGAAGGCTGAATAACCTGACAAGAACCACACTGATGTGAGAGTTTTGATTCCATGCTAAGGAATTTTCAACTTTTCCCAGGGGCAAAAGTAAACCAATGACAAAGTCATGACTAGAGATTTAAAATGTCACTGGACAAGTGACTGCTTGTGACCTGTAATTGCTTAACTAATTATTATCACATGAGTGTGGGGTCTGTTAGCCTTAAATCACTACCTTAACCTTGAGAAGTTGATGATGCCTTTGTTTTCTGAGAACAGTTTCAGTGTGCAGGCTGACAGTTCTATAGGGGTGGCAGAAGAAAAGTGTAGGGCCAGAAAAAAAGGGATACACAGACTTCTTGCAATTTTTTTAAAGCTATGGAACATGATGAATTAACAAAGCATAAGTATACTCTTCACTATGAATGTTTGTTTTCACATCTTTCACTAGATGTGTGTAAGAAAAAATATTTAATGTAGCATTTATTAACCAAACAATTGAGAGGAATACCGTTCACTACTTAGAGTTTACTGCAGAAATCAATGATTTGAATTTAATTCATAAATTTTGGCAACATACCTTCATCTAGCTCTTGAACACCTGTGGCATCTGAAATAAAGCAAATATTACTTATAATGTTTCAGTCAAACAAGAGACATTATCATGTAAGCCCACTGTAAGTCAAGGAGCATCTGTACTGTAGATTGATCATCCCTAATCTAAAAATCTGAAATCCAAAATGCTCTACAATCTGAAACTTTTTGAGAACGGACATGACACCACAGCTGCAACGTTCCACACCTGACCTCATGTGACAGGCTCTGGTGAAAATAGTAAAAACTTTGTTACCTGCAAAAAATTACTGTAAAACATTGTAGAGAATTACCTTCAGGCTATGTGCATAAGGTATATATGAAACATAAATGAACTTCATGTTTAGACTCAGGTACCATCCCCAAGATATTTCATTAGGTATATACAAATATTCCAAAATCTGAAAAAAATCTACTTTTGGTCCCAAGCATTTTGGACAAGGGATATTTAACCCGTCCTACTGGAAAAATAAAATTCCTTTTCAGTATGACAGAAATTAAGAGATCAGCTTACCAAACTTGAACACTGCAGGATTTTCTCAAGCCGCTCAATTTGGTCATCCTGTTTTTTAATAGTTTTTCTCATCATGGCATTTTCTACTTCAAGCCTAAAATGTGCATTTTAAAATAATTACTCTCACACATAATTTTTTTTTAATCATGTAAATTCTAAACAAACTTCTGAAGGTATAATTACACAAATTCTTAGCGGTCACAAAAGTAGATGATTGGGCTGCTGTGTCATTTTTCTACCTGTGTTTTGTTGATAATATGCAAAATTTAGGAATAATGTAGAAAAATGATGTATTTCAATACAGCTTACAAATGAAACTTTTTTGGCTTCACAAAGACATACTTATTATCATAACTGATACAATTTTCATACTACAGTGCTCTTTTGCTTTATAAATACTCAAGTTATTTTGTGCGCTGCTTCAAATTTCACTTTTGTGCGTTGTCTTCCATCTCCTTAGTACATCTTATAGTAGCTGTAAGTTGATCCTGTATTTCTTGAAGCTAAAACAAAGAATTAAAAAAAATTACATTTAGAAATGACCTAAATGTCCATCAGTAGATGAATGAATCAACAAAATATATATAAAATATTTTAGACTATCACAATCTTTTTTATTTAAAAAAGGTCATAATGTAGGAGAAATCATCCCATTACCTGTTTTTTGTAATTAATTTTAGTGGGACACTGCTATACCCCTTCAATCTGCATATCGTTAATGGCTACTTTTGTGCTATAACTACAGGGCTGAGTTATTGCAACAAGGATCTTATGGCTCACAAAGCCTTAAATAATACTATCTGGCCCTTTACAGAAAGTTCACTGACCCCTGCTCTAGGACTAAAACACAACATTCTTCTTGCTTTTGAATTACATTTTATCAGTTACATACTCAAACTTACAAACTGGTAAAATGTGGAAGGATAAAGGATTACCTCATGCTAAGCATTTATATTTTGAATTCCAAACACTACCACATCAACTATAATGTTATTTTTTGTATATATGCATTTAGTTTTATTATAGCAAAGCAACTTGCACATTTTTAAATATTTAAAACCAAGCATCATCTTTCCTTTCTAGGGAAACAACAAGAAAATTTAAAAACAAGCAGGAACAAAATTAAAATCGACAAAGTCAGTTCCAAAGAAGATCCTACAGGATCTTATTGACTCTCCCATTGAATAGCAGAACTCAAGTCATCATTAGGAGAGAAGTAATTTAAAAGCGTCATCTTAAACTGCAAAGATGTCCATTAAACACGCCAAAGGAGAAGCCTTGTTGTCTAAATGCCTGCTTAACCAACCCAAACATCTCAAACCCATCCTTTGCTGATCTTCTATAACCCCCATTTTAGTTTAGCTTTTTCTATAAATAAGAGAAAATAGATACATGTTGGCAAATGCTAACTGTCCATATTCACATAGAGACAGAGTGTGCTCTCTGAGCCCAATACAAAGAGAGTAAGGATTTTCATCGAAATAAAAATGTATTCAGTAAAATGGCCTTTCTGAACAAGTTAACCTGAAATCTATGAAATAAGTATACACAGGGTCTTTATACATTCAGAAAAGTAGAGACTAAAAATAAGATAATTTTCTGAAACATTCCATTAGACATTATCCTCTGAATTAATCTGGCTTGCCTCACCATGCCAATAGAGAAATCATTAAAAATAGACTGTTTAACAGGAAAAAAACTCTCTCAACTTCTGTGAGAAATGATGCATAATTCTCAACTTTTCCTAAGGTTAAATATTTAAGAAAAAAATATGTGTATAAAAAATGGCAGAATGAAAGCCAGAGATTAAGATATAGGTGCATTATAATAAAATTGTAATAAAATTAATAATAAGGAAAATACAAAAGAAAGCCATCCACCATAAAATTTTAATAAAATTAATTATAATAAAAATACAAAAGAAAGCCATCCACTAAAATTAGTACCCCAAAACACTTTATATTAGTTAACTAGCTACAGATTAACAGTTGTTGGCGTGCAAAGTTTCATACATACTTGACTTCTCATCTGGTCTAATTTCTTCCTTGAATCCTGCATCTCATTTTCTAAACAGATGCAGTGACGCGATGAAGCATCCAGCAAAGCTTTTATTGCTGATTGTTTGTTTAAGACATCATCTCATTTTTGTTAAAGCTGTCTCACAGCTACCTGATGTTAATTTCGTTACTGATTTTACAAATCACCTTATTATTAAACCATTAATAATATTTAACTCTAAAGCATACACTTTGAAAAATATCACCACACAGACCGATTCACCTTCTTTTCCTCATGTGTACACATCCCTGTTCATTACTGAATCCAGTTAAGGATACAGAAGGTGTTATCTTCCTGCCAAACTGGTATTGTTATTCACATAGCATATTCAGCCCACTAGTCATTCCTCCCCTGATGAATCTGCAATGCTTAAAAACCTTCTGAAGTCTCAAAAAGAAATGAGTATGTGGGTGAGACTGATGGTGGTAAATTCTACATTGTGGAATGATTTCCCTCTTTTTTTTATTACAAACTCAAATCAACCTCAGAGTTCCTCACATTAAATCATCTGCTTAAATCCTTCCAATAGATGTCTATCTCAGAAGAAAAGTAAAATTCCAGTGGCCTTAGATGCTCTAAGTTACCTACCCTCCACCTCCCGCCCTGACTCAGCTACTGTATCTCTCCTCCCTGACTCACTCCATTCCTACTCTGCGTGAATCCTGCCACTCCTCATTAGTCTGAAATCCTCCTTAGTCTGAAAACGGGGATCCAGTGTCAAACTAATAAATCACAGATAGCTATGCCTGTCTTTGTCCTGGACAAAGTTATATCCAAATGATAGTAATTGAGCCTTGAAATAAAAATTATGAGCAAATTTTTTGTTTAAAAACTGAAAGTAAATTATAAATGCCAGTGGGAAGATAAAATCAAACATGATTTGGCTAAAATTTACTGCATTTTCCCCATAGTATAATATAAGTAAAATTAGATGCCTTTAAAGAATAGAATGATCATATCTATACATAATTTGAGATTGAAATAGTTTCAGATTTAAGTCAAATTGACATGAAGAAAAACAAAATTTTACCAACTAAGACATATTTCAAGCTACTGAAGAAAAGTAATTATGAAATAGGGAATACACTTCAGTTCATCTAGGAAATCTGAAATTAACTGTCAAATACCCCACTTAATTGAATCAATTTCAAAATACCATTTTAGGTATGAGCATTTCCATATATCTGATTTATCATGGTCTTAAAATGTTGCAACATAAATACATCAAAATTATTATTTCAGCAGTATAAGACTACATTATTAATATTAGTCTATATTAACATTTTATAACTTAAAATTTTATAAGTGACACATTGACTTTAATCAGAGGAAAGCATCTCTCAGTTCTAACTTTGACTTGCTGGAAACAAGGAATGTTTCTAAGCTGATATAGCAGATATATTTATCATATGTATCTTTTTTATATTCAACTAGATCCAACATTCAGCTGTAACCAAATATTACTTTAAATTTTACTTCAGGAAGTTTGAAAAACACTTATTTTTCTTGATACTTACTTCTCTTTCTGCTTGCTCTTTTTCATATTGGCGTTCTTTTTCTTTCAAATGATTCAATTCATTTACCAACCTTTTACTGTCTTCTTCTAGTAAAAGACGGCGCTTTCTGCACTCAGCTTGAAGGTTCTGTACTCTAGCATCACATCTGGCTTGAATATTAAGTATTGCTTTTTCTTGATTGTCAGCTTTGTTGCGAGCATCATCCAGTTGCTGTTGAAGCAACATATTTTGTTTTTTTAGTTGACAAAATCTTTCCTGCTTTTCTATGCATTTTTCCATTGTATTGTATCCACTTTTGTACTTGTTTTCAATGTCCTTCATTTGACTCTGTTTTTGCTTTAGCTCACTTCGCACGTGTTCCAAAACCAAAGCCTTTTCTTTCAGAGCCTCTCTTGTGTAATGGAGCTCAGTTTTGAGGACTCTGGACTTACTCTTAACTTTAGAAAGTTGCTAAGAATCAGAACACAAGAATTCAAATTTTCCTGTAAATGACACAATTTATCTACTGTGCCCTGGAAAGCAAGCTCTTGGTCTCTTTCTGATGAGTGACTTTGATCATGATCACATAGAGCAGCATTCAGTCTACAACGGTATGATTGCATTTCTGTTTCCAGTCTTTGCCTGCTCTCTCTTTGCTTCTCCAGTTTGGAACGGAGCGTTGTGTTTTCATCCATCAGAGCAGCAAGCAGTCCACTATAACAGGCTATCGTTTTTGCTAATGTTTCCCCATTCCGTTTTACAGCCTTTTGAAGGTCCTCATGCTTTCTTTTCACAATCAATTTCAAAGTCTTTTAAGTATTTCTTTTCCAGGTTTTGGTTTTTTATTGTGTCTATTTCCAACCTGAGCCTGGCAATTTCATCTTGCATCAAGCGGTTTTCATGCAGCAAGTCTTCTTCTTTTTCATCAGTTTCAGAAATCTAAGTAAAACAAAGAAAACTTATAACTAGTATCCAATAGGATAACATATTGTGATTGCTACCGAAATTAAATAATAACCTGTACATTTATACAATAAGAGGTTGCCATAACTGGATATCTAACTGGGAAAAAAGAAGTTGAGTCAAAACCTCAAACCTCATATAGCATAAATTCCCCAAAGTTCAAAAGTTTATTTGAAGACAGTGAATCCATGAAAGCAAAAAAGAAACCACTAGATAATTTTTTTAAATTTCAGGATTAAAAAAGGCTTTTACTGAATTACAACAAATTGCAAGGCATAAAGAATTAATACTATGACCACATTAAAAAATTGGGTTTACACTCTAACATCTAGACTATACCTCTCCCTATAGTGAGAACCTTAGCTTGGCAGATATTTGGACAGATGAATGACATTTTCCAAATTCTTTAAGTTCCCTTTTTCTAAAATATTGTATAGATATTCTACTTTTCTAATATTGTTATGGTCAGTTTTAAGAATGACATTTATTGATAAATGATAAGTCTAGGCATTGTACTAAGCACTTTTACATGCACTAATCAATGAACTCATTTAATTATAATTCTATAGCAAAAGGTTAAAAATATAAGCAAGCTGCAGGATTTTTCCCAGCTTTTCTGACTCTACTCCTAGTGCTCTTCCACCAAATCAGTAACTTCTGTGAGGTAGATATATACATACAAAAATAATCTTCTATTTCAAGACACCAAAAGTCAAGAAAATTAAATTTATAAAGCTCTTCTTAGAAAATCATGAGATTATTTGCTATTGTGATAACTTTTATTTCTTTTCCATAACATTTGAAATGTAATTAACATGAAATAGGGGAAAATATGCTGAACTATGTCACTAGGAACAAAATACTTACAATATCATTAAGTATATATTATAGAATAGCATTGTTTTCAAAAGGCCTTTGAACTTAAATAAAATATTTCAATATTTATTATAAATAATTGTAGCTATAATCATGATTCACTTTTAAGATGAAATAAAATTTGGGGATTGTTTAGGCCTAAATAATATACATTAAATGAAATAGATATTATAAGTAATATTAATAAGAGTAGAAATATGAAGTTTTACCAAACATTAGTTTACCTGATTTGAATTATTTCCTCCTGTCTTCAATTCCACCTCTGCTGATTTGAGAGCCAGTTTAATTTGTTTTGTCACATCAGCTTCTATACTATATTGCTCTTCTGTTATTCTTAACTTTTCCCTAACTTTTTGGTACAACTCTTCAACATTTCTTGTTTTCTTTTTTTTCTTGCTGTATGGCAAATCTGTAAATATACTTATCTTAGAATTTATCTTATCAGTGAGGACTAAGCTCTAATTTTTTATGTTGCCCAAATTCCTACCTAAGGGGTCCAGGAAGTCATGCCCTACAAACCATGGATTCTCATCAGATGGGTTATATTTGACCCTGTATATTGTGACTTGCTTTTCAATCTGACTCTGGCATAACATTACGAGACAAGGAAGAAAATATCTAATCCAAAATATATTTCCTTGCCATGCCTTGAAATTGCCCTGCAAAGTCTCTTGTGGGAAAAATCCACATTCCATAGAGAACCCCCTTTCCCCTTTGTTTTCCTTCCTTTCTATGCAGATCCAGGGGATAATCAGCTAAGAGCCAGGCACCTTTCTGGGTCTGATAAGAAATATTTTACAACCTGCTCTCTCTGAAGTCTGCTGAGAGATTCCTCTGCACAATAAAACTTGGTCCCCACACAATCATTTATCTTAACCTGAACATTTCTTTCCATTAATCCCAGGTCTTCAAATAAACTCAACCAATTGTCAACCAGAAAATGTTTAAATTTACCTATAGCCTGGAAGCCCCAGCTTTGAGTTGGCCTGCCTTTCTGAACCAAACCAATGTATTTCTTAAATGTATTTGATTGATGTCTCATGCCTCTCTAAAATGTACAAAACTAAGCTGCACCCTGACCACCTTGGGCACATGTTCTCAGGATCTCCTGAGGGCTGTGTCGGGGGCCACGGTCACTCATATTTGGTTCAGAATAAATCTCTTCAAATATCTTACAGAGTTTGACTCTCTTTGTTGATATTAGAAAATAAAACATTCATACGTTGGTTTATTATCCTAATAAAGTTTCTATGTTCTTAAATACTATTTTTCTTTCTAGTTCTCATGTTTTAATTTCTCACCTCAACTTCATCCAAAGGACATGTATAAGTTGAAATGTATTGATAAAAGAACATCTTGCATAAGTTTCTGTTACTAGTAACTCTAGCATAGATTATGAAAAAGGATGTTGAAAATTATTCAGTAAAGTTACAAGATAAAAATTATCTTTTCTTCACACAGTAATTACTCCTCAATTAGGATGAATCATTTAGAGTTAATTAACATAAAGTTACTTTTTATAAACAAGCTGATGCATTCACTAGAAATACATTTTCATCTTCATGAAACATTCATTCCAAGTATCCCTAAACATAATTTACATTGTAAGATAGCATTTTTGATGTCTTTATGAAACATATATCAGCAGATTACTGTAATCCAAGATGAGGTTAAGAATGTAATATGTTACCCTACACTTTTTAAGATTGTTTTTTGGGTAACACTTTCAGTCTATCCTGTTGATTAGTATGTATTTTATAACCAACTTTAAAATCTGTTTTGGAACAACACAAGATCTAATATTTAATTAAACGATAAAGAATAATACATGTCTTCAGCATAAAACCGAACTAATTTTATCTACATAGCAGAGATATGTTGAATAAGAGATGAGAGAGATGTTGAATAAGCTAATCAGTAATCACCTTCCATTTTACTTTTTATTCCCTGCATATTAAGAATAAAACTGGATAATTTTTTTTTTTTTTTTTTTTTTCGAGAGGGAGTCTTGTACTATCGCTGGGCTGGAGTGCAATGGTGCAATCTCGGCTCACTGCAACCTCTGCCTCCCAGGTTCACGTGATTCTCCTGCCTCAGCCTCCTGAGTAGCTGGGATTACAGGTGCAACTACCACACCTGGCTAACTTT
The DNA here is from genome assembly GCF_029281585.2 of Gorilla gorilla gorilla. NCBI lineage: Eukaryota > Metazoa > Chordata > Mammalia > Primates > Hominidae > Gorilla > Gorilla gorilla. The sequence continues at coordinate 51,932,551 of NC_073236.2, forward strand.
TTGTATTGTTAGTAGAGACAGCATTTCACTATGTTGGGCAGACTGGGCTCAAACTCCTGACCTCGTGATCTGCCCACCTCGGCCTACCAAAGTGCTGGGATTACAGGCATGAGCCACTGCACCCAGCTGATAATTTTTAAAATAATTATTCTGGGTAAAGAAAAATATCTGTTTTATACTCTGTTGGTTGAATTATAAATTAATATAAACATTCTTAAGAACAATTTAGAAATAATGATCAAAGATCTAAAACAGATCTAAAAAGTTTCTGTACTTTAACCAGAAGAATTTATCCAAAGTAAATAATTAGAAATGTAGAAAACTATGTGTATATAAAAGATGTTCCTTGTAGCGTTATTACAAAAATTTTTAAAACCTAAAATTCCATTCATCAATTAAATAATGAGATTCCCAAAGGGTAAAATTCTACACAGCCATTAAAACTATGATTTAAAAGAATATGCATTTAATTATTAGAGAAGTATTCACAATTAAGAACTTGTGATATTATATCCAATAATTTCACACTCCATAAGATTAAGAAGCTTTCTTCCCTGTTAAATCCTAGAAGGAAAGTTTGCAATTACAAAACTTCTCCTTATACGTCTTTAATATAAAACAAATAGTTCAAACATTTATTTAAAACTAGGTCATACCTCAAACTACAGAGTTCTTTTTCCAATTCAAGTCTTTCATGCTCTAACTGCGATTTTATTTCTTCTTTTTCAGATAGTCTCTTTTGTAGTACACTAGCCTTATTTTTCATTTTTTGAATTTTTACTCTAAGTTGCTCACAGTGATTATCTTTAAGTTCTATTGATCTTTTACATAAACAAAATGTATTTTTAATTTTCAATAGGTGAACACAATCTGTAACCAGGAAAAAACAAAGTAGAGATAAAATACATGAGTAGATTTTTGGATATAAAGGACTGTGCATTTTTAACATGTATTCATTCATACATTGAACAAATATGTACATATTGAGTGCCTACAAGGTGGAAGATATTATAGTAAGCTCTGCAGATAAGACAACACCTCTGCTATTGTTTTAGCTTAAAGTGTAGTGAAGAACCAAGATAAAAAGGTGACAGTTATAAACTCAGATAGGTCTCGTAAAAAAAAAAGAGAAAAACCATAGTTATATGATTGCATAAGATAATTTGATCTATACTTCACCTAGGGAAGATTTCCCTGAGGAAGAGATGCTACACTGAGAAATGAAGGATGAGAAAGAAGCAGTTAAGCAAAGAGGAAAGCAAAGCACTCTGGCCAGTTTGCAGCATGTGCTGTGCTGAAGCTCTGCTGCAATCTGTTACTAGCTCTGATGGAGTAACAGATACTGATTTTTCATCTTATCTGAATGAATAAAAAACAAAACAGACAAAATACATTAAACAATGATTTTCAACACAGTGGACTTCAGGCCATGAAGATGGTAGGTGATCACTGAAAGACAGAAAACAAATATAGCAGGCCTTACAAATGTCCCAGCTCTTTTGGCAGAGTTTTGACAGAGGTTCGAGGCCATGACAAAGGGAGAAAATCTGACATAGAGCTGGGGTGATGAAGCTGAGAGGCTAGTAAAACCAAAGCATATAGAGATCACAGGACAGAAAACTGGAGAGAAAAAAGCAGTAAAGGAAACAAATCCTGGAGATGTGCAGAGATTCCCTCTTGGGTATTTAGTGGAGTAATGAAAAGTGCTTGCGTGCTAGGAAACTTCCTAAGAACAATGGAAAACAAAATTTTAAAAAATGGTTAAAGAAAATTAGCAGAAACTATGTCTGGGGTTCACACAATGACTGGAAGAGGGTCCATTCCCATGAGCCAGGCCAAAATACCACATACTTCACAGGACAATGAATATTCAGAAAGGTCTTGCCTCAGGAGTGAGGAATTACCCCAAATCTAAAAGCAAGAATGGAAAGAGTATAAGTAAATCTCTGTACTCCAAATAAAACTCAAGACAATAAGTGGAGGCAGGGAAGGTTTTTAAAAAAAAAAAAACAAAAAAAAACCGTACTTATAGAGATGCAAATTACATTGTCAGAAGTAAAAACTATAGTGGATGGAAATAAACACAAATTAAAGATAACAAAGGAAAAATTCCTAAATTTGACACAATAAACTGCAGGAAACTTTCAAGCAGCTAATAGATAACTCCCCAAATAAAAAAGAAGAGACAGAAACAAAATCAAAGAGAAAATGGCCAAAAATATTTAACCTTAATACAAACCATAATCCCACAGATTCAGGAAGGAAGTGTCTGGGACAGAAAAAAATGAAAATGTATGATTCTCATTTTTTATACCATCTATGATGTATAATATTACTGAAGGTGAACTGTGATAAGTTAAAATTATCTACTAAAAATCCTAAACACTAAGATAGCAAAACAGTTATCGCTAACAAACCCAAAAATATATACAAAATTGAATCATAAAAAACAGTTGACTAATCTAAAAGAAAGCAGGAAAAGAAGGGGAACAAAGAACAGTTGGGACTAATAGCAATCAAACAGCTACTAGACAAACATAACTATATCAATAATCACATTATAAATGACACTTGTCTAAGAACCTCAACTATAATACAGACTGTCAGGCTCAGCAAGAAAGCAAGACCCAACTACAGGCTGCCTATAAGAAATGCACTTTAAATGTAAAGACACAAATTGGTTGTAAGGATGGAAAAAGATACATGCTAACAGTTGCCAAAGGCAGCTGAGCAGGAGTGGCTGTATTAATACCAAAGTAGATTTCATAGCAAAAACAAAAATCCAGCAATAAATAACAAAAGGTCATGTCACAATAGTAAAAGGTTCTGTTAATCAACAAAACATAACAATCCTAAGTCTTTATGCCCCTAATAACAAACCAGCCTCACAATATATGAGACCAAAGTGGATAGAACTACAAAAAGAAACAGACAATTTCTAAGTAATCTGAGGTTTCAATACCCTTTACTCAATAAGTGATAGAACAAGAAGGCAGAAAATCAGCGAGAATAGACTTGAACAACACTATGCTTTTCAAGTACCCATGGAACACTTACCAAAATAGACCATATTTTAGGCCATACAACAACTCTCAATTAAAGGATTGAGTCAGAAGCATTTAAGTCATACAAAGTATGTGCCCTGACCACAAATCAATCAGATTAAAGACCAATAACAAAAATAACTCTGGGAAATACTCAAATATTTGGAAACTAAGTAACACACATCTAAATAACCCTGGATCAAACAGGTAATGAAAATAGAAATAGAAATTAGAAAATATTCTGAACTGAATAAAAATTTGTCAACCAGAATTTGTGGAATGCAGCTACAGCTGTACTTGAATACAAATTTTTAGCACTGCCGAATGTCTATATTAGAAGAGTCTTAAATCAATGACCTTGACTTCTACCTTAAGCAACTAGATAAAAGAAGAGTGAATTAAACCCAAAGCAAGCAGAGGAAAGGAAATAATAAACATCTGCTGTGGTCTGAATGTTTGTCTTCCCCAAAATTTATATGCTGAAAGCCAATCACAGATGTGACGGTATTAGGAGGGGGGATTTTTACAGGTAGTTGGTCATGAGAGCCAAGCCCTCATGAATGGGATTAGTGCTTAGTGCTCTTATACAACAGACCCCAGATCTCCTTCACCCCTTCTGCCAAGTGAGGGCGCAGAGAAAAAGAATTCATTCGTGAACTAGGACATGTTCCCTAACCATACACCAAACATGACAGCATCTGGATCTTGGACTTTGCTGATCCCACAACTGCGAGAAATCAACTTCCGTTGTTTGAACCAGTCTATGGTATTTTGTTATACTGTTGGTTCCAGAAGAAACAATAGAAAAAAATCAACAACACAAAACACCTTGAGGAGATCAATAAATGTGATAAAGCTCCATTTAGCCAGGCTGCTCAGAAAAAAAGAAACAAAGCAAATTACTAATTTCAGAAATAAACAATGTGACATTATTATAGATTCTATAGATACTAAAAATATAACAAGATATTATAATTTCTATGTAAGTAAACATGACAATTTAGATAAAATTAACAAATTCCTTTAAAAATGAAAATTAGCAAATCTCAATCAAGAAGCAATAGATAACGTGAATTGCCCTATATCTATAAAAGAAAGTTAAGTTATAGTTAAAAACCTTCCTAAAAGAAAACTCCAGACCCAGCTAGCTATGCTGGTGAATTCTACAAAACATTTCTGGAAGAAAATAATACAATTATACATAAACTCTCCCAAAAGAAACAGAAAGAAGGAGTATATCTCAACTCAGTCTGTAATGTTAGCTTTACCCTGAACCAAATCCAGAAAATATTACCAACAAGAAAATTCCCTCATGAGTGCGAATGTAAAAATTCAACCAATTTGTGATGCAATGAAGACATCCTCCAATAGCGGAGTGAATAAACTGTGGTTACACAGCCATACAGTGGAATATCACCCTACACATAAAGAAAGGAGCAATCAATTCATGAAAATATGTGAAGGAACCTTAAATGCATATTACCAAGTCACATAAGCTAATCTGAAAAGGCTACTTACTGTATGATTCCAACTATATGATCAGGAAAAGGCAAAACTATGGATAAAGTAAAAGGGTGCCAAACGGTAAGAGACAGCAGGAAAAGATACATAGGCAGAGCACAGAGGATTTTTAGGGAAGTCAAAATAATTTATATAACATGGATACACATCATTGTACATTTGTCCAAATCCATACATGTACAGTACCAAGAGTGAACCCCAATGCAAATTATGGGCTTTGGGTGATTGTGATGTGTCAATTTAGGCTCATCTATCATAGCAACTACCACTATGGTGAAGGACACTGGTAATGAAGGAGGCTAAACATGTATTGGGTTGGGGGTATACAAAAAAATATCTGAACCTCCCTCTCAATTTTGACAGGAACATAAAACTGGTCTAAAAAATAAAAGTCTTTATAATAAATTCTAAATAAGACTTTAGTAAATTGTATCCAATGGTATAATAAAAAGGTAATACATCATAAACAAATGGGGTTTATTCCAGAAATGGAAGGTTGGCTTAACATCGAAACATCATCATTATTTACCATAAAACGAACTAAAAGAGAAGACCCATAGGATCATCCCAACAGATACAGGCACCTGATAAAATTTACTCCTGATGTTTCAAAGAAGAAACACTCTCAGCAACATAAGAATCCAAGGGAAGTTCTTCAGCATGGTAAACAATGTCTATGATGAATCTACAGCTAACGTGCATCATAGTGAAAAACTGAATGCATTTCCCATAAGATGAGGAAGAACATGGGAATGTCTGCTTTCACTACTTGTTTGTAGCATTGTTCTGAAGATTCTAGTTAATGCAGTCAGGCAAGAAAAAGAAATAAGAGGCATCCAAGTTTAAAAGAAGAAATAAAATTGTCTTTATACACAACCATGACCATACAATAGGTATGGGTAAACCCCAACCTGTGGGCCAGCTTCTTGTCTGATAAGCTTTTATTGGAACACAGCTGTGTTCATTAATTTATGGATGATCTATGGCTGCTCTCATCCTAAAATGGCAGAGTTTATCAGCTGCAAAAGAGACCCTTTTGCCACAAGTCTAAAATATTCACTATCCTTAGTAAGAGGGTAGTTTGAGAAAGAAAGGCTTAACAACCTTTGGTCTATGAAGAAAATCTGATCAAATCTACCAACAATGTGCCAGAACTAACAAGTGAGTTTAACAAGATTGAAGGATACAGATTCAATATAGAAAAATTAACTGTATTTCTATAGGCTAGCAATAAACAATCAAATGAAAATTTTAAAACTATCATTTTCTATAGTTTTATAAAAATGTGTATTTGGATTAGCAATGCTCAACCTGTATAAAGAAAGTCAAATTCATCTACACTAACTAAACTATCATTTACAACTTCATCAAAAATGAAATACAGATAAATCTGATAAAATATGAAAAGACCTATAAACTAAAAACTACAAAATACTACTGAGAAAATTAAATATTACCTCTATAAAAGCAGACATACATTTTATTGAGGAGTAGATTTACTATTGTTAAGATGTCAATTCTCCCCAAATTAATCTATAAATATGACACAATCCCAACTTAATTTCCAACAAGCAAGCAGTCTTTATTTTATTGATAAGCTGATTCTAAAGTTCATGAGAAAATGCAAAGGATCTAGCATAGTCAAAACAGAACAAAGAACAAAGTTGGAGGATTCATTTCAAGAATTACTATAATTCAATAGTTACCAAAACAGTGTGCCATAGGTACAGGCTGAGTATCCCTTATTCAAAATACTTCAGACCAGAAGTTTTTCAGATTTTGGATTTTGGAATATTTGCATATACATGATGAGATATCTTGGGGATAGGACCCAAGTCTAAACACAAAATACATTTATTTTTCATATGTACCTTATACACAAAGACTGAAGGTAATTTTAAACAATACTTTTAATAATTTGGGGCATGAAACAATGTTTGTATACACAAGGTCGGATATAGAATTTTTCCACTGTGGTGTCTATGTTGGCAATCAAAAAGTTTGGGGTTTTAGAGCATTTCAGATTTGGGATATTTAAATTAGCAATGCTCAACCTGTATAAAGAAAGTCAAATACAGACAATCCCCAACTTAAGGTGGTTTGACTTATTGACTTTACAGTGGGTTTACTGAAGTATTAAATTGCTTTTGACTCAAACACTGGCTTTCCCACAATTTGGGGAGCATCTGCAAATTAATAAAATTCAATAGACAGTCCAGAAATAGATAACACATATGCAACCAGCTTATGACTGACAAAGGCAGGATGGCAATGCAGTGGAGAAAGGACAGCCTTTTCAACATGTGGTGCTGGAACAATTGGCTGTCCATATCCAAAAAGTGAACTTGAATCCATACCTCACCTCACTCCATATACAAAAGGAAACTCAAAATGGAGCACAGATTTAAATGTAAGATCCAAATCTGTAAAATTTCTAGAACAAACATAGAAAAATCTTTGTGACCTTGTGCTAAGCAAACATTTTTTACATATGACACAAAATGCATAATCTGTAATTCAACAATTAAATTGGACTTCATTACGATTAAAATCTTCTGCTCTTCAAAAGATACTACAAAGCAAGTGAAAAGTCAACCCAAAAACTGGAAAAAATACCCTTGTAAAAAAGTAGCTAAAAAGTAATAGTATCCAAATACATACAGAATTATTAAAACTCAACAAGAAAACATCAACCTACTTTTTTAAATGGCAAAAGATTTGAAAAGACAGTTCAACAAAGAAGATGTACAGATGGCAAATAAACACATGGAAAGATGCTCAACATTTTAGTCATTAGGATCGTGTACATTAAACCCATAATAATATACATAATACACCCATCAGAATGACTAAAATTAAAAAAAATAAATACAGCAGTAGTGTGACAACATAGCAACTGGAATGGTCATTTACTGCTAATGAGAATAGAAAATAGTACAAATATTTTGGAAAACCATTTAGCAGCTTTTAAAAACAGGAACATAAAGGGCCATGAGGAGACGTTAGTGGGTGATGGATACATGTTGACTATCTCGATGGTGGTAATGGTTTCACATGTGTATACATCTGTTAAAACTTATCAAATGGTACCTTTTACATGTGTGCACTTTATCGCATATCAATTATACCACACTAAAGCTACTGATTGTAGGAGCAAACACCTAAGGCACTGGCTGTGGCACAGAGAAGGGTATGCAATGATGCAATATAAAGCTCAAGGACTGAGATCCATACCTTATAACAATAAATGGCAGCTGGGTTTTCAGCAAGCAGGTAACATGATCAGGTGTGATGTTTTACAACTATATAATTACGATTTCAGAACAGGCCGTGGTTTTGGAAGGTGGAATAGTAGGAAAGACAGTTAGAAGGTTATCACAGTATTTCAGGTGGGAGGAAATGGTAACCTGACCATGGGTAAATGGGTAATGGCATAGAAGAGAAGCAGAGTAAACAAACACACTGGGCGTGCCATTCATACTGAGAAAAGTACAGTGAAATGATCATAGCTCTTTGGCTGAGAAGGTACAAGATACAGTTGTTTTCATTCTATTTTAACATAAGGCATATTTCTGAGATGAACATTCTTGTAACATATCAGTACTCTATGGTACAGTGCTAAGCAATGTGTGGTTACATTGCTATAGGATTTTTAAAAAGCCTTATATTTATGCACTGGTCCTACCTTTACACTTCATTTCATGTTGATCAATGAGTAATATGACTTTCTTACAATTAGAGCAAAGCAAGTCCTCATCCTCTGAGGCTATTTGAGATGACTGAATTATGTCATCAAGGTCATCCCTAGAATGTATTTGGTTTTTCACCTACAAAATATATAACACTGTTTCAAAATGTCCCCAAAATATTTATAACATACACTAAATGTACAGAAGTGGGAATTACCCATCTGTTTATACAAGCACAAACACAGGTACTTGTTCTGTACTTCTTTTTTAAGCAATTTCCTTTATGTTGACTCTAGTTCAGAAGACCACATGGTCTATGGATAAATTACTTTCCCAGTTCCTATGCCATTTAGAAAACTGACAGAGAGACTTGGGTTAATTAAGAAACAAAGATTAAGAGAATGTCTTCCTGAGCTTGAATTATTTTAATTGCAAAAACAATCTATTTACACGTACAATTATGTATTTAGATAACCCCATTTTACACAAGAGATTTGCATAAGTAAAAAATTCAGGGGGAGGAGCCAAGATGGCCGAATAGGAACAGCTCCGGTCTACAGCTCCCAGCGTGAGCGACGCAGAAGACGGGTGATTTCTGCATTTCCATCTGAGGTACCGGGTTCATCTCACTAGGGAGTGCCAGACAGTGGGCGCAGGCCAGTGGGTGCGCGCACCGTGCGCGAGCCGAAGCAGGGCGAGGCATTGCCTCACCTGGGAAGCGCAAGGGATCAGGGAGTTCCGTTTCCGAGTCAAAGAAAGGGGTGACGGACGCACCTGGAAAATCGGGTCACTCCCACCCGAATATTGCGCTTTTCAGACCGGCTTAAAAAACGGCGCACCACGAGACTATATCCCACACCTGACTCGGAGGGTCCTACGCCCACGGAATCTCGCTGATTGCTAGCACAGCAGTCTGAGATCAAACTGCAAGGCGGCAGCGAGGCTGGGGGAGGGGCGCCCGCCATTGCCCAGGCTTGATTAGGTAAACAAAGCAGCCAGGAAGCTCGAACTGGGCGGAGCCCACCACAGCTCAAGGAGGCTTGCCTGCCTCTGTAGGTTCCACCTCTGGGGGCAGGGCACAGACAAACAAAAAGACAGCAGTAACCTCTGCAGACTTAAATGTCCCTGTCTGACAGCTTTGAAGAGAGCAGTGGTTCTCCCAGCACGCAGCTGGAGATCCAAGAACGGGCAGACTGCCTCCTCAAGTGGGTCCCTGACCCCTGACCCCCGAGCAGCCTAACTGGGAGGCACCCCCCAGCAGGGGCACACTGACACCTCACACGGCAGGGTATTCCAACAGACCTGCAGCTGAGGGTCCTGTCTGTTAGAAGGAAAACTAACAAACAGAAAGGACATCCACACCGAAAACCCATCTGTACATCACCATCATCAAAGACCAAAAGTAGATAAAACCACAAAGATGGGGAAAAAACAGAACAGAAAAACTGGAAACTCTAAAACGCAGAGCACCTCTCCTCCTCCAAAGGAATGCAGTTCCTCACCAGCAACGGAACAAAGCTGGATGGAGAACGATTTTGACGAGCTGAGAGAAGAAGGCTTCAGATGATCAAATTACTCTGAGCTACGGGAGGACATTCAAACCAAAGGCAAAGAAGTTGAAAACTTTGAAAAAAATTTAGAAGAATGTATAACTAGAATAACCAATACAGAGAAGTGCTTAAAGGAGCTGATGGAGCTGAAAACCAAGGCTCGAGAACTACGTGAAGAATGCAGAAGCCTCAGGAGCCGATGCGATCAACTGGAAGAAAGGGTATCAGCAATGGAAGATGAAATGAATGAAATGAAGCGAGAAGGGAAGTCTAGAGAAAAAAGAATAAAAAGAAATGAGCAAAGCCTCCAAGAAATATGGGACTATGTGAAAAGACCAAATCTACGTCTGATTGGTGTACCTGAAAGTGATGCGGAGAATGGAACCAAGTTGGAAAACACTCTGCAGGATATTATCCAGGAGAACTTCCCCAATCTAGCAAGGCAGGCCAACATTCAGATTCAGGAAATACAGAGAACGCCACAAAGATACTCCTCGAGAAGAGCAACTCCAAGACACATAATTGTCAGATTCACCAAAGTTGAAATGAAGGAAAAAATGTTAAGGGCAGCCAGAGAGAAAGGTCGGGTTACCCTCAAAGGGAAGCCCATCAGACTAACAGCGGATTTCTCGGCAGAAACCCTACAAGCCAGAAGAGAGTGGGGGCCAATATTCAACATTCTTAAAGAAAAGAATTTTCAACCCAGAATTTCATATCCAGCCAAACTAAGCTTCATAAGTGAAGGAGGAATAAAATACTTTACAGACAAGCAAATGCTGAGAGATTTTGTCACCACCAGGCCTGCCCTAAAAGAGCTCCTGAAGGAAGCGCTAAACATGGAAAGGAACAACCGGTACCAGCTGCTGCAAAATCATGCCAAAATGTAAAGACCATCGAGACTAGGAAGAAACTGCATCAACTAATGAGCAAAATCACCAGCTAACATCATAATGACAGGATCAAATTCACACATAACAATATTGACTTTAAATGTAAATGGACTAAATTCTCCAATTAAAAGACACAGACTGGCAAGTTGGATAAAGAGTCAAGACCCATCAGTGTGCTGTATTCGGGAAACCCATCTCACGTGCAGAGACACACATAGGCTCAAAATAAAAGGATGGAGGAAGATCTACCAAGCAAATGGAAAACAAAAAAAGCCAGGGGTTGCAATCCTAGTCTCTGATAAAACAGACTTTAAACCAACAAAGATCAAAAGAGACAAAGAAGGCCATTACATAATGGTAAAGGGATCAATTCAACAAGAGGAGCTAACTATCCTAAATATATATGCACCCAATACAGGAGCACCAAGATTCATAAAGCAAGTCCTGAGTGACCTACAAAGAGACTTAGACTCCCACACATTAATAATGGGAGACTTTAACACCCCACTGTCAACATTAGACAGATCAACGAGACAGAAAGTCAACAAGGATACCCAGGAATTGAACTCAGCTCTGCACCAAGCGGACCTAATAGACATCTACAGAACTCTCCACCCCAAATCAACAGAATATACATTTTTTTCAGCACCACACCACACCTATTCCAAAATTGACCACATAGTTGGAAGTAAAGCTCTCCTCAGCAAATGTAAAAGAACAGAAATTATAACAAACTATCTCTCAGACCACAGTGCAATCAAACTAGAACTCAGGATTAAAAATCTCACTCAAAGCCGCTCAACTACATGGAAACTGAACAACCTGCTCCTGAATGACTACTGGGTACATAACGAAATGAAGGCAGAAATAAAGATGTTCTTTGAAACCAATGAGAACAAAGACACAACATACCAGAATCTCTGGGATGCATTCAAAGCAGTGTGTAGAGGGAAATTTATAGCACTAAATGCCCACAAGAGAAAGCAGGAAAGATCCAAAATTGACACCCTAACATCACAATTAAAAGAACTAGAAAAGCAAGAGCAAACACATTCAAAAGCTAGCAGAAGGCAAGAAATAACTAAAATCAGAGCAGAACTGAAGGAAATAGAGACACAAAAAACCCTTCAAAAAATCAATGAATCCAGGAGCTGGTTTTTTGAAAGGATCAACAAAATTGATAGACCGCTAGCAAGACTAATAAAGAAAAAAAGAGAGAAGAATCAAATAGACACAATAAAAAATGATAAAGGGGATATCACCACCGATCCCACAGAAATACAAACTACCATCAGAGAATACTACAAACACCTCTACGCAAATAAACTAGAAAATCTAGAAGAAATGGATACATTCCTCGACACATACACTCTCCCAAGACTAAACCAGGAAGAAGTTGAATCTCTGAATAGACCAATAACAGGAGCTGAAATTGTGGCAATAATCAATAGTTTACCAACCAAAAAGAGTCCAGGACCAGATGGATTCACAGCCGAATTCTACCAGAGGTACAAGGAGGAACTGGTACCATTGCTTCTGAAACTATTCCAATCAATAGAAAAAGAGGGAATCCTCCCTAACTCATTTTATGAGGCCAGCATCATTCTGATACCAAAGCCGGGCAGAGACACAACCAAAAAAGAGAATTTTAGACCAATATCCTTGATGAACATTGATGCAAAAATCCTCAATAAAATACTGGCAAACCGAATCCAGCAGCACATCAAAAAGCTTATCCACCATGATCAAGTGGGCTTCATCCCTGGGATGCAAGGCTGGTTCAATATACGCAAATCAATAAATGTAATCCAGCATATAAACAGAGCCAAAGACAAAAACCACATGATTATCTCAATAGATGCAGAAAAAGCCTTTGACAAAATTCAACAACCCTTCATGCTAAAAACTCTCAATAAATTAGGTATTGATGGGACGTATTTCAAAATAATAAGAGCTATCTATGACAAACCCACAGCCAATATCATACTGAATGGGCAAAAACTGGAAGCATTCCCTTTGAAAACTGGCACAAGACAGGGATGCCCTCTCTCACCACTCCTATTCAACATAGTGTTGGAAGTTCTGGCCAGGGCAATCAGGCAGGAGAAGGAAATAAAGGGTATTCAATTAGGAAAAGAGGAAGTCAAATTGTCCCTGTTTGCAGACGACATGATTGTTTATCTAGAAAACCCCATTGTCTCAGCCCAAAATCTCCTTAAGCTGATAAGCAACTTCAGCAAAGTCTCAGGATACAAAATCAATGTACAAAAATCACAAGCATTCTTATACACTAACAACAGACAAACAGAGAGCCAAATCATGAGTGAACTCCCATTCACAATTGCTTCAAAGAGAATAAAATACCTAGGAATCCAACTTACAAGGGATGTGAAGGACCTCTTCAAGGAGAACTACAAACCACTGCTCAAGGAAATAAAAGAGGATACAAACAAATGGAAGAACATTCCATGCTCATGGGTAGGAAGAATCAATATCGTGAAAATGGCCATACTGCCCAAGGTCATTTACAGATTCAATGCCATCCCCATCAAGCTACCAATGACTTTCTTCACAGAATTGGAAAAAACTACTTTAAAGTTCATATGGAACCAAAAAAGAGCCCGCATTGCCAAGTCAATCCTAAGCCAAAAGAACAAAGCTGGAGGCATCACACTACCTGACTTCAAACTATACTACAAGGCTACAGTAACAAAAACAGCATGGTACTGGTACCAAAACAGAGATATAGATCAATGGAACAGAACAGAGCCCTCAGAAATAATGCCACATACCTACAACTATCTGATCTTTGACAAACCTGACAAAAACAAGCAATGGGGAAAGGATTCCCTATTTAATAAATGGTGCTGGGAAAACTGGCTAGCCATATGTAGAAAGCTGAAACTGGATCCCTTCCTTACACCTTATACAAAAATCAATTCAAGATGGATTAAAGATTTAAACGTTAGACCTAAAACCATAAAAACCCTAGAAGAAAACCTAGGCATTACCATTCAGGACGTAGGCGTGGGCAAGGACTTCATGTCCAAAACACCAAAAGCAATGGCAACAAAAGACAAAATTGACAAATGGGATCTAATTAAACTAAAGAGCTTCTGCACAGCAAAAGAAACTACCATCAGAGTGAACAGGCAACCAACAACATGGGAGAAAATTTTCGCAACCTACTCATCTGACAAAGGGCTAATATCCAGAATCTACAATGAACTCAAACAAATTTACAAGAAAAAAAGAAACAACCCCATCAAAAAGTGGGCAAAGGATATGAACAGACACTTCTCAAAAGAAGACATTTATGCAGCCAAAAACACATGAAAAAATGCTCATCATCACTGGCCATCAGAGAAATGCAAATCAAAACCACTATGAGATATCATCTCACACCAGTTAGAATGGCAATCATTAAAAAGTCAGGAAACAACAGGTGCTGGAGAGGATGTGGAGAAATAGGAACACTTTTACACTGTTGGTGGGACTGTAAACTAGTTCAACCATTGTGGAAGTCAGTGTGGCGATTCCTCAGGGATCTAGAACTAGAAATACCATTTGACCCAGCCATCCCATTACTGGGTATATACCCAAAGGATTATAAATCATGCTGCTATGAAGACACATGCACACGTATGTTTATTGCAGCACAATTCACAATAGCAAAGACTTGGAACCAACCCAAATGTCCAACAATGATAGACTGGATTAAGAAAATGTGGCACATATACACCATGGAATACTATGCAGCCATAAAAAAGGATGAGTTCATGTCCTTTGTAGGGACATGGATGAAATTGGAAACCATCATTCTCAGTAAACTATCGCAAGAACAAAAAACCAAACACCGCATATTCTCACTCATAGGTGGGAATTGAACAATGAGATCACATGGACACAGGAAGGGGAATATCACACTCTGGGGACTGTTGTGGGGTGGGGGGAGGGGGGAGGGATAGCATTGGGAGATATACCTAATGCTAGATGACGAGTTAGTGGGTGCAGTGCACCAGCATGGCACATGTATACATATGTAACTAACCTGCACAATGTGCGCATGTACCCTAAAACTTAAAGTATAATAAAAAAACAAACAAACAAACAAAAAAAACAAAAAAAAAATTCAGATGGATCAAATAATGGGTGAAGAGAAAAAACAGAGTAGCAGCAAGTGACCCTCTAAGTCTTTTTGAAGTTGAACTTTCTCCAAAGCCAGGAACTCTACTTTACTTATAATATGCTTACCTCATTCTTAAATCTTTGCATATATCACTTAATTCCACTTCTAGACATACTGCTGATGTTCTGTCACCATGTGGTGGAGAATAATGCACATTTTCTAATTCAAGTTTTATGCTTTCATACTTATTTGCACTACAGTTGTCATATAACAGCTTCTGGAACACATTCTGTATTGGTTTTGTACTGTTGTGTTTGTAACAACAGAAACACCATAATCTTTTTTTTTTTTAAATCACATGCTTCATTTCTTTGGAGCAGGTAAGCCACATATCTAAACGGCTTTTTGAATCACTAAATTGAGGCATATGTCCAATGTTTAATTTCCAATTAGTGGTGTTTTGGTTTTTTGTCATTTGCCTAACAACCTATTGGTCTTCTTTTATTTCAACCATAACTACTTCTGGGTTTCTTGCTTTCATACTTTCTGCATCATTATAAAAATTTTCCTTGTCTGGGTTAAAAACATGTTCAGTATCTGGTTTGTTGTCATTTTCACGGTCTACTTTATTTCTACTTAAATAAAGCTCTGAAGGTGACTGGCAAGCATATTCTGGAGACCCAGAGTATGAATGAGATAGAAAGGCATTTTTGAGACTGGGTTATTTTTGTTCAGGAAATATGTGGACTACTACAGAGACAGACATGCCAGATGCATCACTTTCCTGACAATCAGGTGAATCATTTGTCAAATGAGAGGGTATTTACTTAAGTTTGTTCTTCCTGTAGAGCTATTATGTAGTTGCCCTTCCTCGATACAAGCAGTTTTGTAATTTTCACAAATTTCACCAAAACTCTGCTTTAACTTATTTGTGATGAATTTTAAAGTTTCTTTTTACCCTAATTTGTCTTGTTTGATCCACATTCTCTCATACTTTTGTGCACAAGTAAGTCCTGCATAAAGAGGTCCTTTCTATCACAACACTTTTTCACTACTAGTTGTTGAGACAATTTTTGCACATGCAAAAGTGGAAGATAAATTTGCTAGTTTTGTTTCTCAGATGTCTTTTCTGTCAGAGTACATGTTTTAAAAATAACTTCATCTTTAAATAATCAAGTGTCAAAAGAGAAAAATTAAAAAATAATTAAAGTTTAATATTAAACTTCTTAATCTATGTTTACCTACTCCCAAATCACTGGATTGTAACTAAGAAGTGAAAAATAATTTGCATTAGCCTAAAATAACTGAAAAACATACACCATGAAACTTTAATTTGTCACTGTTTGTTTGGACTAAACTTGACTAATTCATTATGTGTTAAATTTCCCAAAAATGAATTAGGAGATGACTTGTGTTACTATAAAGGCACTGTCACTTTAAAAGATTTTATCACCATACGTACAGTGTACACTTGAGTGCTTTCTCCAAAGATTACTAACTAATGATTAGGCAAACTTTAAATTATTAGGAGCCAAAATCAACACCAGTCAGTAAGAAAAGCAAATTCTTACATTTTAATGCAAATTACATAATGTAATATGATTGATGGTGTTATATATTTATATAGATTATAGGCTTAAGTTCTAAGGTCTACTAATGACAATGGATTTAATCAATTTAACAATATTTATAGATTTTCTATATTGAAGTATATTAGGCAGTTATTTTTATTATTATTATACTGTAAGTTTTAGGGTACATGTGCACAATGTGCAGGTTTGTTACATATGTATACATGTGCCACGTTGGTGTGCTGCACCCATTAACTCGTCATTTAGCATTAGGTATATCTCCTAATGCTATCCCTCCCCCATACCCCCACCCCACAACAGGCCCCGGAGTGTGATGTTTCCCTCCCTGTGTCCATGTGTTCTCATTGTTCAGTTCCCACCTATGAGTGAGAACATGCAGTGTTTGGTTTTTTTGTCCTTGCAATAATTTGCTGAGAATGATGGTTTCCAGTTTCATCCATGTCCCTACAAAGGACATGAACTCATCCTTTTTATGGCTGCATAGTATTCCATGGTGTATATGTGCCACATTTTCTTAATCCAGTCTATCATTGTTGGACATTTGGGTTGGTTCCAAGTCTTTGCTATTGTGAATTGTGCCGCAATAAACATACGTGTGCATGTGTCTTCATAGCAGCATGATTTATAATCCTTTGGGTATATACCCAGTAATGGGATGGCTGGGTCAAATGGTATTTCTAGTTCTAGATCTCTGAGGAATCACCACACTGACTTCCACAATGGTTGAACTAGTTTACAGTCCCACCAACAGTGTAAAAGTGTTCCTATTTCTCCACATCCTCTCCAGCACCTGTTGTTTCCTGACTTTTTAATGATTGCCATTCTAACTGGTGTGAGATGGTATCTCATTGTGGTTTTGATTTGCATTTCTCTGATGGCCAGTGATGATGAGCATTTTTTCATGTGTTTTTTGGCTGCATAAATGTCTTCTTTTGAGAAGTGTCTGTTCATACCCTTTGCCCACTTTTTGATGGGGTTGTTTGTTTTTTTCTTGTAAATTTATTTGAGTTCATTGTAGATTCTGGATATTAGCCCTTTGTCAGATGAGTAGGTTGCGAAAATTTTCTCCAATTTTGTAGGTTGCCTGTTTACTCTGATGGTAGTTTCTTTTGCTGTGCAGAAGCTCTTTAGTTTAATTAGATCCCATTTGTCAATTTTGGCTTTTGTTGCCATTGCTTTTGGTGTTTTAGACATGAAGTCGTTGCCCATGCCTATGTCCTGAATGGTACTGCCTAGGTTTTCTTCTAGGGTTTTTATAGTTTCAGGTCTAACATTTAAGTCTTTAATCCATCTTGAATTAATTTTTGTATAAGGTGTAAGGAAGGGATCCAGTTTCAGCTTTCTACATATGGCTAGCCAGTTTTCCCAGCACCATTTATTAAATAGGGAATCCTTTCCCCATTGCTTGTTTTTCTCAGGTTTGCCAAAGATCAGATGGTTGTAGATATGCGGCATTATTTCTGAGGGCTCTGTTCTGTTCCATTGATCTATATCTCTGTTTTGGTACCAGTACCATGCTGTTTTTGTTACTGTAGCCTTGTAGTATAGTTTGAAGTCAGGTAGCGTGATGCCCCCAGCTTTGTTCTTTGGCTTAGGATTGACTTGGCGATGCGGGCTCTTTTTTGGTTCCATATGAACTTTAAAGTAGTTTTTTCCAATTCTGTGAAGAAAGTCATTGGTATCTTGATGGGGATGGCACTGAATCTATAAATTACCTTGGGCAGTATGGCCATTTTCACGATATTGATTCTTCCTACCCACGAGCATGGAATGTTCTTCCATTTGTTTGTATCCTCTTTTATTTCCTTGAGCAGTGGTTTGTAGTTCTCCTTGAAGAGGTCCTTCACATCCCTTGTAAGTTGGATTCCTAGGTATTTTATTCTCTTTGAAGCAATTGTGAATGGGAGTTCACTCATGATTTGGCTGTTTGTCTGTTATTGGTGTATAAGAATGCTTGTGATTTTTGTACATTGATTTTGTATCCTGCGACTTTGCTGAAGTTGCTTATCAGCTTAAGGAGATTTTGGGCTGAGACAATGGGGTTTTCTAGATATACAATCATGTCATCTGCAAACAGGGACAATTTGACTTCCTCTTTTCCTAATTGAATACCCTTTATTTCCTTCTCCTGCCTAATTGCCCTGGCCAGAACTTCCAACACTATGTTGAATAGGAGTGGTGAGAGAGGGCATCCCTGTCTTGTGCCCACTTTCAAAGGGAATGCTTCCAGTTTTTGTATATTAGGCAGTTATTGTTTGTACACTAATACCAAAGGTGCCATTCTGCAACGTATAATTCTCTTGATAGCCAGTTGGGTTGATTTTATGACCCATTCTCTCCCTGAACATAGAAACTGAAGTCAGAGATCAAAAGGGAAAATAAATTCTTAACCTTGATATTAGTGACTGGCAATAAAAAAACTGCAAAGTTTGAACCACTAGCAATAATTACTCCTTTAATCTGAATCCAATACGGTGGTCATCACTGTTAAATTGTTCATAATTTCTATTGCTTAAAGTTGTAATTCAATATTTGATGTTACCTTCTTTATTATAATAGGAAGTTATAAAAATAGAAGTGCAAACAATATCAGGAAATTTTTAACTCAATTCCAAGGGTAAAGATTAGATATAAGTTGCTATAGATTCCAACACTATTTTAAGTTTTATAACTAGTTAAGTGTTTTTAAAATGAAATATTAAATTATAATCAACTGAGACTAAAAGGCTAATCCAAAGGTAAATTCATTTCAAATATGCTGTATTACCAAAGCAAGGAAAACAAGATTAAACCAGAAATTTGATTTTAAATTTTTACATACCTGTGGCTGGTTATTTTCATATTCTTCAAGCCTCTTTTGCTCTCCCTCTGATGCCATTTCTAAGTCTTGTTCTGCTAAAAAATATATATATTTAGTTAAAATGAGCTACACAGAACAGTTAGATAAAAGCCATGGTCAGCCAGGCGCAGTGGCTCACGCCTGTGAGCCCAGCACTTTGGGAGGCTGAGGCGGGCAGATCACGAGGTCAGGAGATCGAGACCATCCTGGCTAACAAGGTGAAACCCCGTCTCTACTAAAAAATACAAAAATTTAGCTGGGCGTGGTGGCGGGCGCCTGTAGTCCCAGCTAGTCGGGAGGCTGAGGCAGGAGAATGGCGTGAACCCAGGAGGCAGAGCTTGCAGTGAGCCGAGATCTCACCACTGCACCTCCAGCCTGGGCGACAGAGCGAGACTCCGTCTCAAAAAAAAAAAAAAAAAAAAGCCATAGTCTTTCTAAAACCAGAAAATAAAAGTGTTTAAATGAAGCTTAATCTTTAGTATAATATTTACTTCTTTAAGAAATGCTTTTAATCCTCCAAAACTTCAGCAAACCACTTGGGGAGGCACTAGATGTCACCAGGTTCAAGCCATGCAAACATGGTCAAAGATTCACTCATAAATTCATCAACCCAACATCAATGAACAAAACCATCGGAAATAAAACAAAATGTAAAAATCCAATAGAAACAGAAAAAGTAACAGCACACTGTTCTTTACTTCACAATAGTACCTTTAAAACAGCACATTGAGCCTGCTGTTCATTATTAATCATTTCCAAAATGACTGCTACTGTTTACATTTTCATCGATGTGCAGTCTCTTCTTTATATCTAAAATATTTTCAACTATTCTGACAAATTTCTTTCATAATTTAAGACTCAGACAGCTATGTGAAGTCTTCCTTGATTCTGGCTATCTTTCCTCAGATAAACGGGTTTATTTAATACCGGTTTTATAAAATATGTAGTTAAGGTTTCAGAAGTGAGATTATGTCTCAACTAACTATAACTAAAATAGAAGAGTGTGTCTATTCCAATGTAAACATGTTGACTGATAATAAGAAAAATGATCCTTATAAAGAATAGCAAATCATGATCCTGAGAGAGTAAGTGTCAAAGCTGACGGGAGGATGCTATGGCCTATCTTTAATGCAATACTTCAGATCCAATTACACCATTATACTACAAGTATTTATCATGTCCAACTATTTTTCCTATTATTTAGGAAGTACAAAGTTGTGAGGACACTTCCAATAAATATGTAATTTATTTCTCATCAGAGAAACTGTTTAAAATTAATCAGCTTAGATAGACAGTTGTAGAATAAAAATTAATAAAACTATTCATTTTTTTCATTCCTAGGTAGGCTACTGCTATGTCTACATTGCTTGTATCCTGCAGTTTGGCCCTGTCAAGAAGTTTCTGAATCCACTCATGCAAGAAGATATATAAACCACATCAAAAATAGTGTATAGGCTGGGTGTGGTGGCTCATGCCTGTAATCACAGCACTTTGGGAAGCTGAAGCAGGTGGATCACAAGGTCAGGAGTTCAAGACCAGCCTGACTAGCATGGTGAAACCCCATCTCTACTGAAAATACAAAAATTAGCCGGGCATGATGTCATGTGCCTATAATCCCAGCTAATCAGGAGGCTGAGGCAGGAGAATTGTTTTAACCCGGGAGGTGGAGGTTGCAGTGAGCCGAGATCGTGCCATTGCACTCCAGGCTGGGAGACAGAGTGAGACTCCATCTCAGAAAAAAAAAAAAAAGTGTATAATAAGCTTTCAATATGTAAATAATTGTCAAAAATGAAAAAATTAAATTTCCACAGACTTATTAATAACATTTTATACTTCAAAACCAGTGCAATGTTCACTGATTATTTTGGTTTTGTTATTCAAAGAATGAATGCTATAACTTTTTGTTTCTAAAATTAGTTTGATTTGATATACCATGCTAATCTCTAAGGCACTTTCATGGAAGTGTGATCTTATTAAAAAAATAGATTTCTTAGTAAAATCAGTCAAAGTTTCTTAGTTCAAATAAATTTCATTTGATTAACTAATATCAGCACTTCTATATAGCTCTCATAAATTATTCCCACCACAAATAAAGAGGAAAACCTCTTAATTTAGCAGTAGTATCTTACATGTATAATTTCTATTTCCTAAATTTGTGTTCCTTTCCCTCTGTCTAGAAACATGCTCAGAAATAGTAGCAAAATGACACTGTTATGTTTCAAACTGCTATCAGATGGCAAACAGGTATATGGAAAGGTGCTCAACATCACTGATCATCACAGAAATGCAAATCAAAGCTACAATGAGGTATCTTCTCACCTCAGTTAAAATGGCTTTTATCCAAATGGCAGGCATTAAGAAATGCTGGTGAGGATGTGGAGAAAGCGGAACCCTCGTACACCATTGGTGGCACTGTGAATTAGTACAGTCACTATGGAGAACAGTATAGAGTCCTCAAAAAATTAAAAATACAACTACCCACATGATCCAGCAATCCCATTGCTAGGTAACTACTCAACAGCAAGAAAATCAGTATTATAAAAGAGAAATCTGCCCGGACATGTTTATTGCAGCACTTTTCACAATAGCCATAATTTGGAATCAACCTAAATGTACATCAACAGACAAATGGGTTCTAAAAATGCGATACATATACTGCTCAGCCATATGAAAGAATAAGATCCTCTCATTTGCAACGACATGGATGGAACAAGAGGACATTATGTCAAGTAAAATAATCCAGGCAAAGAAAGGAAGGCTTCACATGTTGTCAGTCCTTTGTGGGTGTGAGAAATTTAAAAAATAGAGCTCATGGAGATGAAGAGAAAAATCACCATTACCACAGTCTAGGAAGGGTGTGGGGGTGGTAGGAAATGAGGATGCTTACTAAGTACAAACTACAGTTAGAAACAATGAATAAAATGTAGCATTTTATAGCACAAAAACATGACTATAGTCAGCAATAACTTGTTGTACATTTTAGCATTCCTGAGGAAGTACAAATTAAAAGACAGCACAGGCCGGGCGCGGTGGCTCACGCCTGTAATCCCAGCACTTTGGGAGGCCGAGGCGGGCGGATCACGAGGTCAGGAGATCGAGACCATCCTGGCTAACACAGTGAAACCCCGTCTCTACTAAAAAATACAAAAAATTAGCCGGGCGTGGTGGCGGGCGCCTGTAGTCCCAGCTACGCGGGAGGCTGAGGCAGGAGAATGGCATGAACCCGGGAGGCGGAGCTTGCAGTGAGCCGAGATCGCGCCACTGCACTCCAGCCTGGGCGACAGAGCGAGACTCCATCTCAAAAAAAATAAAAATAAAAAAATTAAAAAAATAAAAATAAAAGACAGCACAAAGAAATGGTTAATGCTTGAGGTGATGGATAACCCATTAACCATGATGTCATTATTACACATTGTATGCCTGTATCAAAATATCTCATTTACTCCATAAACATAAACACCTACAATTTACTCATTAAAATTAAAAACAAAAAAATAAAGTAACACACACACAGACACACAGTGTGCTAATCAGAACATCTGATTGGCTTAATACAATAAGCGTAACAAAATTGACCAAAACCAATAAAAGTTAAAACAAAACAAATATGTTACCAAATAAAACATTTCATTAGCTAAAAGCCATAATTTGAACTGACTTTTAAAGCAAAACAAATATTTTACAGTATCAAAATTGATCTCTTTAAATCACTAAAAACTATTGAAATTCCAAATTGGAAACTTCAGAGTATCAAAATGTAAAAGTAGAAACATCTGAATAAAACCTTATATTTTTAGGCCAGGCACGGTGGTTCACGCCTGTAATCCCAGCACTTTGGGAGGGCGAGGCGGGAGGATCACCTGAGGTCGGGAGTTCAAGACCAGCCTGACCAATATGGAGAAACCCTGTCTCTACTAAAAATACAAAATTAGCGAGGCATGGTGGTGCATGCCTGTAATCCCAGCTACTCGGGAGGTTGAGGCAGGAGAATTGCTTGAACCAGGAAGGCGGAGGTTGCGGTGAGCTACAATTGAGCCATTGCACTCCAGCCTGGGCAACAAGAGCAAAGCTCTGTCTCCAAATAAAAAAAAAAGAAAAAACCTTATGTTTTAAAAATATATTTTCCTTATGCATGTAAATCTCATTTTTGAAAACATAAATAAAAATGATAACAGCTGCATTATTTAGATGAAATCCTGAAATAAAATATAAAAAGTGAAATAATTGAGAATAGAAAGACTATGAGCATTACAAATAGATTAATGTACTTCTTTCCAGAGTTAAATCTACAATGCAAAGTTTACCTGGTGTGGATGTTTGTACATCCTTCATTTTGGTGGCTGTATTCAGAACAGAATCTTTATTTTCAATTGTAGCCTGAATGGATTTTAAAACAAAATGATTAGCACATGATGCATATTGGTATAGGAAATGCAGTTAATAATTAAAAATATTAATGTAAGAGTAATTACCTTCATGGTGGGCAGATTCTCAGGATACTCTAACAAGCAAGAGAAATATATAATCAATCATATGTAAATATGGTAAGGCCAACCATACATTCATGGAGTGTTAGCATCAAACTGAATACTCTTGCCTGTATTAGTGTGGGGTTTCATGTTTTTCTAGTTTGTTCTTTGGGACAGTAACATGATAGAAATGCAATGAAGAAAATAGGAATACAGGCTTCAAAAAACATACAGTTACAAGTTAAAAAGTGAGATTATGCACCACATCTATTGCTAAAAAAAAGTGTTAATATCAATGTGGATATGCTGATTAACAAGGAGAAATGTGATCTAAAATCAGAGGAGCAAATCATAACCCTAGAAATAAGTGTAAATGCTGGTGCTAACTGCGACCTCATGACTTTCATGCAAGGCATCAGAAGGATTTATACCATTATAACACAAATATTCATCATGCTCTTTAACTTGTTCGATAACTGAGAAGGTACACAATTACAATGACACTTCAGTTGAATGTACACTTCACGTCTCTTCAGTGTAAGTGTCCTGAATTGATCTGCTTGGATATATGTTTGGTGAATCCTAGTAGTTAATATTAATTATTTATCATGCCCATGTGGTGTAATAATCTGCCTACGTTTCTTATATCCTCTAGTTTAGCCTTCAGAAAGTTTCTTCATCCACTAATGGCAAGAAGGTATAATATATAAACCCCATCACAAAGTATAATAAATTATACATACTTATACAAAATGGAATTGCTCCAGGCATTAGATATTAATAAATTTATACATTTGGAAATCAGTCCAATATTCATTGAAAATAACCATTTTAGGATTTAATTAATGCATTCAACATTATTTTTGTCTGTCTGGAATATCACTTTACTATAAAGAATTTTCATTAAATAGCTATTTTAACAAAACAGCCAGCATTTTGGAAAAAAGCTAATATATTCATATTAAATTTCAACTCATTTGAATAACTAATAAAAATACATGTCTGATGTCTGATAGTAATAAACATGAATAATGAGGCACTGTGGTTTATCCCAACTCTAGCACTCCTTCCTGATTCCAGTAGTCATTGGAGCAGCCAGAAATCAGATCTTCTGGTATGCAAATACTCTAAATGCATCTGAAGTGAGTTCACTCAGGTTTCCTCAGCAGAAACCCGAAAATTACCTAAATAACTTCTTCCTTCCTCTCTTTCTTGCCTTGCAATCCCTCTTTCTTGATGAAAATAATTACTACATCAGTGGTCACCTTGCTCCTCATTCTCCAGTGTTTATGGATTATTTTGACAACTTCCTCCCTCTGGTTTTAGCAGTACCATCTGACATCTATAATTTCTATTACTTTTTTCTCTTTCTCCTTCCCCTTTCCATAGAAACATGCTCTGAAATAAGAGCAAAATTATGCTGTCCCCAGAACCTCTTATGTCTTGAACTGTTTTCCAGTGGTTCTTCTATCCAAATTCAATGTACGGAAGTCTATAAGCTTGTTACTAAGATCATGGCCAAGGACCAACAGCATCAGCATCACCTGAGAACTTACTAGAAATGCACAATCTCAGGCCTGCTGAATCAGAAAGTGCATTTTCAATGACACCCCACTGACCTATTCAGGGGTGGGACGTTCTCTTCTGTCTTGAGTGCACATGACATTAAATGTGTATTGCCAAATTACCTGTTCCAGATTTCCGACCACCCATTATTCTTGTGGCAATATTCAAAAGAGAAACTTTCTTTTTAAATATAACCTGAATGGAAAGAGAAGCAAAATAGTCAACATAATATATATTTCATATGCTATGCAATAAATAATTCAAAATATAAATGAAAGAATAACTACCTTCCAGGCCAATTGTTTCTGAGAAGACACTGAAAAGCAAAAGAAATGTATAATCCATCATATGAAAATATGATAAAGTTATCCATACATTCATGCAGTGTTAGCATCAAGCTGTATCCTCCTGCCTGTACTAGTGTAGGATTTGATGTTTTATAGTTTGTGTCTTTGGGACAGGAACATGAGGAAATACACTGAAGAAAATAGGAATACAGGCTTCCAGAAAATATACAGTCAGAAATTACAAAGAGGTATTATGCGTCATGTGTGTACCACTGAAATAAAAAGTGTCAATATCAATGTGGATATGCCAAATGATGAAAAGAAATGTGATCTAAAATCAGAGGAGCAACTCATACACCCAGGAATCAATGTCAAAGAAGGTAGTAAATGCTACTGAATGTTTTTCATGCAAGACATCAGAAGGATTTATACCATTATACTGCAAGTATTCATCATGCTCTTTAACTTGCCTGGTAATTGAGCAGGTACACAATGACAATGACACTTTAGTAGAATGTACACTTCACAAGTCCTCAGTGGAAGTGTCCCAGCTTCATCAGCTTGGATATAGGTTGGGATAATCCTGTATATAATATTCTTTATTTCTCAAACCCATGTGGTGTAATAATGTGCCTACATTTGTTGTGCCCTCTAGTTTAGGCTACAGAAAGGTTCTTCACCCACTCATGGCAACAAAGTATAATACATAAACCTCATCAAAAACTATAATAAATGATTAAATTTGACATACTTATACAAAATAAAGTTGCTACAAGCATTAGATATGAATAACCTTTTACATTTGGAAATCACTCCAATATTCATTGAAAATAAGAATTTTAAAAGTCAATTAATGAATTCACCATTATTTTCTAAAATAGTCTGGTTTAAAATATCATGTTATTCTCTAAAGCATTTTCATTAAATTGCTATTTTTATCCAAAAGTTAGCTAATTGAAAAGCAAAGCCAATATATGCATATTCATGTTTACCTCATTTGAATAACTAATATAAACAAAATGTATATCTCTGATGCCCAACAGTAACAAAGAGGAGTAATGAGTCACTGTGGCTTGTCCCAGTTCTAGTACTCCTTCCTGCTTCCACTGGTTCCTAAAGCAGCCAAAATCAAAGCTTCTTTTAGGAAAATGTTCAAATATGCAACTGAACTCAGGTTTCCTCAGAAGAAATCCCAAAATTACATAAATAACTTCTTATTTTCCCTCCTTCCTGCCTGACAATCCTCTTCCTTGAGGAAAGTCATTGCTACATCAATGGTCTCCTTAGTTCTCGTTCTACAGCGTTTATGGGTTTTTACAATCATTTCTCCATCTGTTTTTAGCAATACGATGTGACGTCTGTAAAATCTATACTTCATCTCTTTCTCCTTCCACCCTTGGTGAAAACATGCTGTAGAATTAAAGCAAAATTATGCTGTCCCCTGACTCCTTATGTCTTTAATGGCTCTCCAACCTTTCTTCTTCCCAATTTCAATGTGTGGAAGTCTATAATCTTACTGCAAAGTTCATGTCAAAGACCAGCAGCATCAGTGTCACCTGAGAACTTACTACAAATGAAGAATCTCAGGCCTGCTGAATCAGAATGTGCAGCTTCAACGAGACCCCCGCTGATTTATTCGGGGAAGAGAAGTTCTTTTCTATCTTGGCTGAACATGACATTAAATGTGCTTTGCAAAATTATGTCTCCCAGATTGTTGTCCATCCTTTATTTCTGTGGCTATATTCGAAACAGAATCTTTCTCGTCACTTGCAGCCTGAATGGGATTTGAAGCAAAATAATCAATAAATAAAGTAGGTTTCATAGACTATACAGTTACTAGTTCAACGTATAAATGAGACTTTAATTACCTTCTCAGCTGGTTGTTTCTGAGAAGACACTGAAAAGCAAAAGGGATACATAATCACTCATATGTACATATGATAAATTTATTCAAACATTCATGCAGTGTTAGCATCAAGCTGTATCTTCCTGCCTGTACTAGTGTAGGCTTTGATGTTTTCTACCTTTTGTCTGGAGACTGGAACACGACAGAAATACACTGAAAAAAAAGGAATACAGGCTTCACAAAATATACCATTACAATTTCAAATGTGGTATGATTTGTGATACATCTAAAACTAAAATAAAACCGTGTCAATATCAATGTGGATATGCCGAGTGATGAGGACAAATCAGAGGAGTAACTCACACACCTGAGAATCAATGTCAAAGCAGGTGGTACATGATCCCGCATGTCTTTCTTGAAAGAAATCAGAAGGATTTACACCATTATACTACAAACATTCATCATGCCCTTTAACTTGCCCAATAACTAGAAGGTACACAATTACAATGACAATTCAGTTAAATGTACGCTTCACGTCTCTTCAGTGGAAGTGTCCTAAATTGATCACCTTGGATATATGTTTCCTGAAATCTAGTAGATAATATTCATTATTTCTCACACCCTGTGGTGTAATAATTTGCCTAAGTTTCTTGTATCCGCTAGTTTAGCCTTCTGAAAGTTTCTTCATCCACTCATGGCAACAAACGATAATATATTAGCCTCAATAAAAATATCATCAATTACCAATGTTAACATACTTCTACAAAGTAAAACTGCTACAAGCATTAGATATTAATAAGTTTTACGTTCAGAAATCACTCCAATATTCATTGAAAATGACCACTTTAGGAGTTAATTAGAATTCAACATCATTTTTGTTTCTAAAATAGTCTTGTTGGGAGTATCATGTTATTCTCTAAAGAAGTTTCATTAAATAGCTATTTTATCTGAGAGTTAGCTCCTTGAACAAGGAAGCCAATGTATTCATATTCAAGTTTATCTCATTTTTATAACTAAAGTCAACAAAACATGCATCTCTGATGCCCAGTGGTAACAAAGAAGAGTAATGAGTCACTGTGGTTTATCCCAATTCTAGCATTGTTTCCTGCTTCCAGTAGTTCTTGGAGCAGCCAGAATCAAATCTTCTTTTATGCAAATATTCCAAATGCATCTGAAATGAGTTCACTCAGGTTTCCTCAGCAGAAACCCCAAAATTACATAAATACCTTCTTCTTTTTCCTCCTTCCTGCCTCACGATCCCTCTTCCTTGAGGAGAATAAGTGCTACATCAGTGGTCTTCTTAGTTCTCATTCTACAGTGCTTATGGAGTTGTTAGGATCACTTTTCCCTCTGTTTATAACAGTACGATATGATGCTTATAATATCTATTACTTCATCTCGTTCTCTTTCCCCTCTTGATGGAAACATGCTGTAAAATTAAAGCAAAATTATGCTGC
Organism: Gorilla gorilla gorilla; assembly: GCF_029281585.2. NCBI lineage: Eukaryota > Metazoa > Chordata > Mammalia > Primates > Hominidae > Gorilla > Gorilla gorilla. The sequence goes on from NC_073236.2 coordinate 51,961,430, forward strand.
TCCCTGAGCCTGGTATGTGTTGACCTGCTCTCCAATGGTTCTTCTTCCCAATTTCAATGTAGGGAAGTCTGTAATATTACTACTCAGATCACGGCCAAGGACCAGCAGCATCAGGGTCACCTGAGAACTCACTACAAATGAAGAATCTCAGGCGTGCTGAATCAGAACGTGCAGCTTAGATGAACTACCCACTGATTTATTTGGGGAAGGGAAGTTCTCTTCTATCTTGATTGAACATGACATTAGATGTGTTTTGCAAAATTACCTGTCCCAGATATTGGTCCCTCCTTTATTTCTGTGGCTATATTCGAAACAGAATCTTTCTCGTCACTTGCAGCCTGAATGGGATTTGAAACAAAATAATCAATACATGAAGCAGGTTTCATAGACTATACAGTTAATAGTTCAACATATGAGACTTTAATTACCTTCTCAGCTGGTTGTTTCTGAGAAGACCTGAAAAGCAAAAGGGATACATAATCAATCATATGTACACATGATAATGTTATCCATACATTAATGCATAGATAGCATGTTAGCATCAAGTTATATCCTCCTGCCTGTATTTCTGTAGGCGTTGATATTTTACACTTTGTTTCTTGGGACTAAACATAAAGGAAATACACTGAAGAAAATAGGAATACAGGCTTCAAGAAATATACACTGACAATATCAAATGTGATATGACTTGCTCCATATGTCTAAAATCAGAGTCCAACTCATACACCTGGGAATCGTCAAAGCAGGTGATACATGCACCTGCATGTCTTTCATGCAAGATATCAGAATGATTTGGAATATTTTACTGCAAACATTCATCATGCTCTTTAACTTGATCGATCAGTGAGAAGGTACACAAATATAATGACACTTTAGTTGAATGTACACTTCACATCTCTTCAGTGGAAGTGTCCTAACTTAATCAGCTTGGATATATGTTTGGTGAATTCTAGTATGTAATATTCATTATTTCTCACACCCATATGGTGTAATAATGTGCCTACATCTCTTGTATCTTCTAGTTTAGCCTTCCAAAAGTTTCTTCATCCACTCATGGCAACAAGCTAGAATATATAAACTTCATCAAAAAGTATAATAAATTACCAAATTTGACATACTTATACAAAATAAAGTTGCTATAAGCATTAGATACGAATAAGCTTTTACATCTGGAAATCACTCCAATATTCATTGAAAATAACCATTTGGGAGTCAAGTAAAGAATTCAACATTATTTTCACTTCTAAAATAGTCTGGTTGGAGTATCATGTTATTCTCTAGAGAATTTTTATTAAATTGCTATTTTATCCAATAGTTAGCTCCTTGAAAAACAGAGCCAATGTATGCATATTCACGTTTATCTCATTTGAATAACTAATATCAACAAAACATATACCTCTGGTGCCCAATAGTAACAAAGAGGAGTAATGAGTCACTGTGGTTTATCCCAATTCTATCACTCTTTCCTGCTTCCAGTAGTTCCTGGAGCAGCCAAAAATCAAGTCATCCTTTACGCAAATATTCTAAATGCATCTGAAGTGAGTTCACTTAATCTTAGAGTCATAATTTAAAAAATCATTTTCTTTATACTCATGAAGACTCCTGATGTTTTTACATTTCCTGGATTCAGTAGTTTGGCCTTCTCACTGTCTCTTCGTCCACTTTTGCAAAAACATACACGTCAATGAAATAATGTGTAATCAGATTCCTATGAAAATAAACTAAACAAAGTTTCTAAATCACTAGAGACTTCTTTTCTTATAAATAACCAACCAATATGACATAATGCATATATATATATATGTCATGATTGTCATGATTATTGGCAGTTATCTGTTTAGTACTCTAAAAATGCATTCTTTGATTCCTTTTTTCTAAATCTAGTTTCATATGATATACCATAGGGGTCTCTCAGGTTCTTTTACAAAATAGCTACCTCAGCAAACACAGCTTTCAAAAAAAAAAAAACACTTTTTCTAGATTAAGCTGTATCCCAATATGCTAACCGATGTGAACAAAGCATGTATCACTGATGTGCAAAACTTCTAGGGAGGAGAAATGAGACCCTGTGGGTCACCCTCATCCTTCTAATTTCTGCTTTCCATTAAGTGACTTCCCACAAGTCTCCTCATCAGAAACCTCCAAATTACCTAGCTAGCTGCTTTCTTTGTTTACACCCGCCCAATTTGACATACACTCTTTTTCGTTCATAAATCTAATATCCATATCGGTGGACTTGATTCTTTGACCTCCACATTCATTTCTTCATTATTTTCTGCACCACCGTATTGTGACATCTGTACAATCCCATTCTGACACATGTGAAGATAAGGTTTTGCTTTATTAAAATGTTAAATGTGTCAGACACTTGACTAACGTGTACAAATTCCTTCTTCACAAAAGCAGCCCCATGGTCTCCTCTCTCCCATAGACACTGTTTCACAGCTGTTCTTCACTCACATCAGTTTGAGTATCTATCATCTCTCATTTTGTCTCTATGCTTTCACCTCATATTATGAGTTATTATCATAGGCTTAGCAGCCTATCTTACCTATTTTCCTCTCCAGGAGACAGTACTGAGCAGTAAATTAGAATTTTCCAGGATATGAACACTTTTATGTACACAACACTTTGTGGAGCTATTTTATGTTTAACTACCCATAACACCACTATGTCTATCGTTCCAGAGAAACAAGCTCTGAAATTTTATTGAATATAACCTATTTAAAAACTTCTTTAACTACAATGACAGTCTCTCCGTGATGCACCAAAATCTTCAGAAATAACTTGTGAAGACTTGAAAATATGTCAGTAACTGACATGAAAAATGACACATTGACATAATTTTTTGCAGGTATAAATAAGACAAGCTGAGATCCTTACTAGATCCAAGAAGAGCAAAGTACATTAGACAGGAAATAAATATGGAACAGAAACATTTTCATTTGTAATGAAAATTCCTCCATTTACAGTTTTCAGGAGAGAAAAAAATACACACACAAAACCAGAGCAATATGGCTTTACAGGGTGTTTCTTCATCAAAGGCCTATTTGTCATTTCACATCCGGGAACACTCTATAGGGATCAACAAAGGGGTTCTAAATTGTGATCTGAGTAGTTTAGAGTTTAACATTCATGAAGGGGAGCCGAGAGGACAAGTAACACTTTGACCATTGGCCATTTCCTCTCCTTACCGTTATTCTCTGAAAAGCACACACTGGATTTTCTCAGAGTCAGAACATGTCAAAAAGACATGCTTTAAGGGGGAAACAGTTGCAATCAACACAGCCATGGGAGAGATACAGCTATGTTTGCTAGGATTTCCAATACTTCTGTTTCATTTCTAATATAGTACAAATCAATAAAAGCAACCACGTAAGCATATCCACCATATGCTTACGTTGTAAGCATATCCACCATATGCTTACGTTGTAAGCATATCCACCATATGCTTACGTTGTAAGCATATGTCATCATATTTAAGTCCATATGGTATCAGCATGGACCATATTTGGTATGTCATCATATTTAAGTCCATATGGTATCAGCATGAAGAGAGCATAATATGCTGTAATTATCACATGGCATATCATGAGATCATACAATAAATCAAGAAATACCTCACTGGGTCAATGTGGATAGATCTGAAATATATATCACTGATTTTACAAAGACCAAGTTTTATTCATTAAGTGCACTGCCTGAACTTTTCTACAAGTTTTTAACACACAAAATCAAGTTCTACATGTTATCTATGAATGTGCACATATGTTGTAAGAGGTTTTTAACGTGCATTTGGGTAATTTTTTTTAATTAATTCAAGCTCTTGGTTACATGTCGGCAGTAAGCTTTAGTATTATAGAAAACCCAAAACCATAACAGCTCAGAATCACCATCTTAAAAGGCTGTGTCTACCAAAGAGTCAGGAAAGCATGACCACTTACTTTCTTCATTTTTAAAACTCAGAGGTACCTCATGCACACTCCCAAATAAAACTGCACAAGTTCCTTAGTTTAATTAGATCCCATTTGTCAATTCTGGCTTTAGTTGCCATTGCTTTTGGTGTTTTAGTCATGAAGTCTTTGCCCATGCCAATGTCCTGAATGGTATTGCCTAGGTTTTCTTCTAGGGTTATTATGGTTTTAGGTCTTACTTAAATGTTTAAGTCTTTAATTTATCTTGAGTTAATTTTTGTATAAGGTGTAAGGAAAGGGTCCAGTTTCAGTTTCCTGCATAAGGCTAGCCAGTTTTCCCAACACCATTTAGTAAATAGGTAATCTTATCCCCATTGATTGTTTTTTGTCAGGTTTGTCAAAGATCATATGGTTGTAGATGTATGGTGTTACTTCTGAGGCCTCCGTTCTGTTCCATTGGTCTATATCCCTGTTTTGGTACCCGTACCATGCTGTTTTCATTACTATAGCCTTGTAGTATAGTTTGAAGTCAGGTAGCGTGATGCCCCCAGCTCTGTTCTTTTTGCTTAGGATTGTCTTGGCTATATGGGCTCTTTTTTGGTTGCATATGAAATTTCCAGTAGTTTTTTCTAATTCTGTGAAGAAAGTCAATGGTAGTCTATAGCACTGAACCTATAAATTACTTTGGGCAGTATGGCCATTTTCATGATATTGATTCTTCCTATCCATGAGCATGGAATGTTTTTCCATTTGTTTGTTTTCTCTCTTATATCCTTGAGCAGTGGTTTGTCGTTCTCCTTGAAGAGGTCTCTCCCATCCTTTGTGAGTTGTATTCCTAGGTATTTTTTTCTCTTTGTAGCAATTGTGAATGGGCATTCACTCATGATTTGGCTGTTTGTTTTTTATCGGTGTATAGGAATGCTTGTGATTTTTGCACACTGATTTTGTATCCTGAGACTTTGCTGATGTTGCTTATCAGCTGAAGGAGATTTGGGGCTGAGACGATTTGGTTTCCTAAATATACAATCATGTCATCTGCAGAGACAATTTGACTTCCTTTCTTCCTATTTGAATACCCTTTATTTTTTCCTCTTGTCTGATTGCCCTGGCCAGAACTTCCAATACTACGATCAGAGTGAACAGGCAACCTACAGAACAGGAGAAAATATTTGCAATCTCTCCATCTGACAAAAGGCTAATATCCAGAATCTAAAAGGAACTTAAACAAACTTACGAGAAAAGAACAAACAACCTCATCAAAAAGTGGGTGAAGGATATGCTCAAAAGAAGACATTTATTCAGCCAGTAAACATATGAAAAAAAGGCTCATCATCACTGATCATTAGAGAAATGCAAATCAAAACCACAATGAGATACCATCTCACACCAGTTAGAATGGTGATCATTAAAAAGTCAGGAAACAACAGATGCTGGAGAGGATGTGGAGAAATAGGAACACTTTTATATTGTTGGTGGGAGTGTTAATTATTTCAACCATTGTAGAAGACAGTGTGGTGATTCTTCAAGGATCTAGAACCAGAAATACCATTTGACCCAGAAATCCCATTACTGAGTACATACCCCAAAGACTAAAAATCATTCTACTATAAAGACACATGCACATGTATGTCTACTGCAGCACTATTCACAATAGCAAAGACTTGGAACCAACTCGAATGCCCATTAGTGATAGACTGGATAAAGAAAATGTGGCATATACACATCATGGAATACTATGCAGCCATAAAAAAGAATGAGTTCACGTCCTTTGCAAAGACATGGATGAAGCCTGAAACCATCATTCTCAGCCAACTAACACAGGAAAAGAAAACCAACCACCACATTTTCTCACTCGTAAGTGGGAGTTGAACAATGAGAACACAGGGACACAGGGAGGGGAACAACACACACCAGGGCCTGTCAGGGGGGTGGGGTCCTAGGTGAGGGATAGCATTAGTAGAAATACCTAATGTAGGTGATGGGTTGATGGGTACAGTAAACCACCATGGCACATGTGTGCCTATGTAAAAAACCTGCATGTTCTTCACATGTATCCCAGAACTTAAGGTATAATACAAAACAAACAAACCAACATTAATTCAGGTTGTTGGTTACCTGTAGGCAATGAATTGTAGTAGTATAAAAGATTCTAAAGTTAAAACAGCTCAGAATCATTGCTTTAAAACCCTGTATCTACCCAAGAGTCACCAAAAAATGATTAATGACTTTATTCATTTTCCAGAATCAGAGGTATCACACACACCCAAACTCACAAACGAAAGTACACACGCACATACACATGCAGAAATTCAAGCTGGTAATCGGAGCATGTGATTGGGTGAAGATTCAAAGGTTCTCAATGTGACAACACTGACATAAAGAAGTTGAAGTTCTAACACAATTGTAACGTTAGCAGGTATAGCTTTCCTCTAGGTAAAGGACGGTATTGCGATGAGAAATTGAAGCACTGAAAAATATTTACAGTTTCAAAATTCACCTCCTTGAACCCCTAACATGCATACAAATTCCACATTGGGATCTTTATCACAACCTAAAAGGAAAAGCATCTGAGCTAGAGCTCACATTTTTAAAATTTCTTTTCCTTATTCTTCTAAATATCATTTTATAAGCACAGACACTAACAACAGCATCAGCATCATTTAGATCAAATCCTTCTACCTTACGGGGGGAAAAGAGGTAAGAATCAGAAGACTATGAACATTTCCAATATATTCATGTCCTTCTTTCCAGATGAAATTTGTATTGGCAAATTTACCTTTTCCTGGAGGTGGTGAATCCTTCCTTCTTATGGCTACTTTTGAACTGGGATCTGCTTCTTTCAGGGTAAGCTAAATGGGTTTTACAACATAATGATTAATATATCATGTATATATCATAAAGCATTTTGTTAATTCAAGATGAAAATATATTTGTTTACTGTGGATAAAGGAGGTCGCTCAGAAGATTCTACAAAGCAAAAGGGACACATAATTAAGTACACGTAAATATGACACAGCCCACCATCCACTATGTAGTGTTTGTATCCAGCTGAAATCTTCATGCTTGGTCTTGAAACCATTACCTATTAGGCTCTGGGTTGCTTTTGCTCTTGTTTTGGTTAGCATACAGACATGACAGGAATATACACATGGAAATCACAATATAGGTTTCATAAAACATGTAGTCCAGATTTCAAGAGAGAGATTAGGTTTCACATGACTACAACTAACACAGAAAAGTACTTCTACTAATGTGATCCTCTTAACTGAACCCAAAAAATGTGATGTCAAACGAAAGGACCAAATAGGACCCCAGAAGGATAAATGTCAAAGCCCATGGTAGAACGCTATGGTGTACCCTGAAGGAATCACCCAAGAACCATTTATACTATAATATTACAATAGTTCTCCTGTTCTTCATTTTGTCCTCTAACTTAAAAACTATCAATTTCATTAAAATGTATCATTCACTTCTGCTTGAAGGATGTATTCTCAGTTCATTAGTTCAGATATCTACATACAGAAGCATAGTTAACAAAAATACTCATGTTGTCCAGTCATGCAGGCTTCTGCTGTTTTTCCATTTCCTGGATTCTCAACTTTAGCCCTCCTGCCATCTCTTCATTCACTTATGCAAAAAATGTATACATTGCACTCCAAATACCTAATGTGTAATTAGATTCCCATAAAACAAATCTAACCAAAATATTTGAAACATCAGAGGTTTCATGTTAATCACCTTTTATATAAAAATATTTGCCATTATTGAGTTACATTTTAACAAACCTGCACATTGTGCACATGTACCCAAAACTTAAAGTATAATAATAATAAAATTTAAAAATAAATAAATAAATAATACTTAAGAAACATATTTCTTGATTGTTTTGCTTCCACAGTCAGTTTGACATACAGTGCATCACATTTTGCTAACATGAAGCACCTATCCTATTGTCGATGTGTGACCCCTACAGAGAGAAGAATTGAGTCCCTGTGGTTGACTCTCATTCTTCCACCTTCTGCTTCCAGTAAGCTCTGAAGCAACAATAATCCAATATTCTGTTTGAGTGCGAATATACCAGGTCCACATAAAGTGAGTTTTCTCAGGTTTCCTCATCAGAAACCCCCAAACACCTAGCCAGCTGCTTTCTTTATTTACACCATCCCACCCCACTTGCACCCTTTTTTATTGATAAATCTAATCTCACTATCCGGTCTTCATTCTTTGCCTTCCACATTTTGTTCATTATTCTCACCACCCCTGTGATTAAACCAGTAAAATCCTGTTTTTATAAATATGAAGATATGGTTTTCCTTTATTAGAATATAAAAGTTACAGAAAATGGACTAACTTGTACAAATTCCTTCTTCACAATAGCAGCCCCATGTCCTCCTCTCTCCCATAGACACACTGTTTCATAGTTTCTATTCACTCACATCAGTTTCATTGAATATCAACTCTCATTTTATCTTTATGGCTTTATTTTACACTAGGGGTTATTATCAACGACTCAGCAAACTATGTTACGTATTTTCTTCTGCATGAGAGATTACTGAGCAGTAAATAAGAATTTCTTTGGATATAAACACTTTTATGTACACAAACTTTTTGTGAAGCTAATTTATGGTTAAATACACATTACACAATTATGTGTTATGTGTTCCAGAGAAACAGGCTCTAAAATTTTATTAAACATATTTAATTTAAAAACTTCTGCAATTACAATGACATAGTCTCTGCTCAATGCAGCAATATCTTCAGAAATCACTTGTGAAGACTTGGGAAAATGTCAGTCATTTACGTGAAAAATGAGAGCATTAAGTGACAACACTGCTTGCTGGTATAAATAAGACAAGGCTAGATCCTTACCAGATTCAAAGAGATCAGAGTGCCATGAGACAGAAACAAATATATAAAACAGAAAGATTTTCATTTCTACCAAAAAATCATGTATTTAAAGTTTTCAGAAAAGGACAAAATACAAGAAAACACAGCAGTGAGGCGTTACAGAGGATTTCTTCATCTGGAGACTATTTATCATTTGACATTCGGAAACCCTTTATAGGGCCCAACAAAGGGGTTCTAAACTGTGACTTGATCATTCCTGGAGTTCAACATCTATGTAAGGAAGCCAAGGTACCAAATGATACTTTGGCCATTTCTTCTTTCCAACGTCATTCTCTGAAAAGCATACACTGGAGTTTTTCAGAGTCATAACATGATGGAAAAACATGGCTCTAAGGAGTAATGAATGTAGTCAATACAGCTATGGCAGTGTATATAGCTATATTCAGGGTATCTGAAATACTTCTATTTAATTTCTCTTATAGTACAAATCAATAAAGGCAACCACATAAGCAAATCTATGTTGGTATGTCATCGTATTTATGTTCATTTTGTATCAGCATGAAGAGACTTTAATTAATTGTGGTGCAGTCATAAAATGGCATACCACAAGACCATACAACAAATCAAAGATGACCAAATTGTATCAACCTGGATAGATCTGAAATATATACCACTGATTAGAAAAGCCGAGTTGCAGCTATTATGTACGCTGTGTGAAATCGTATAGAAGACTTGATACTTGGAAACAGATTCTACATATTACCTATGAAAGTGCAAGTATCTTGTAAAGTATTTTTAATGTGCATTGCAGTGATTTAAAAGAAAAAACGTTAATTCAGGCTGTTGGTTACCTGTAGGCAATAAATTGTAGTAGAAGAAAATATTCTAAGGCCAAAACAGCTCAGAATCATTGTTTTAAAACACTGTATCTACCAAAGAGTTACAAAAGAATGATTAATCATTTTATTCATTTTTAATCAGAGATACACACACACATGCAGAAACTCAATCTGGTAATCAGAAGATGTGATTAAGTAAAGATTCTCAATGTAACAACACTGACATAAAGGAGTTGAAGTTCTAAAACAATTGTAACATCAGCAGGTATAGCTTTTCTCTAGATGAAGAAGAGAGAAGAATATTGCAATCAATTCTGAAGCACTGAAAATATTTAGTGTTCAAAATACACCTCCTCAAATCCCTAACATGCATAGGAATTCAAAACTGGGATCTTTAGGTGAGGACAACTTTAAAGGAAAAGCATTTGGGCTAGAGCTTACGGTGTAAAATGTCTGCCTTATGCCTTAAACATCATTTTATAAACAAAGATATTAACAAGAACATCAGCATATTTACATCAAATCCTTCCATCTCATTTGGAAAAAAAGTGGGAATCAAAAAACGATGAGCATTTTCAATATTTTCATCTACATTTTCTAGAATGAAATTTGTAGCGGCAAATTTACCTTCGCTGAAGTTAGTGAATCCATACTTCCTAAGAATCTAGTTGAAATGTGATCTCTGTCTTTCACCATATGCTGAATGGGTTTGACAACATAATGATTAACATATCATGTATATATCACAGAACATTTTGTTAATAATTAAAGAAAATATGTTTACCGTGAATAAAGGCGGTTGCTCAGGAGACACTACAAAGCAAAAGGAACACATAATTGACTACAGGTAAATATGACACAGCCTACCATCAATCATGCAGTGTTTGTATCCAGCTGAAATCTTCGTGCTTGCCCTTGAAATTGTTACCCATTAGGCTTTGGGTTGCTTTGCTCTTGTTTTGGTTAGCACACAAACATGACAGGAATATACACATGAAAAATCACAATATAGATTCTATAAAACATGCAGTCCAGATTGCAAGGGTGAGATTAGGTTTCACATGACTACAAGTAACATAGAAAAGTATTTCTACCAATGTGAATCTGCTGGATGAAGCCAAAAACAGTGACGTCAAATGAGAGAACCAAATCGCACCCCAGAAGAATAAATGTTAGAAACTATGAAGTTGAAATGAGAGTGCATGAAAATGTATCATTCGCGGCCAGGGCGCGGTGGCTCACGCCTGTAATCCCAGCACTTTGGGAGGCCGAGGCGGGCAGATCACGAAGTCAGGAGATCGAGACCATCCTGGCTAACACGGTGAAACCCCGTCTCTACTAAAAATGCAAAAAATTAGCCAGGCGTGGTGGCAGGTGCCTGTAGTCCCAGCTACTCGGGAGGCTGAGGCAGGAGAATGGCGTGAACCCGGTAGGCGGTGTTCGCAGTGAGCCGAGATCGCGCCACTGCACTCAAGCCTGGGTGACAGAGCGAGACTCCGTCTCAAAAAAAAAAAAGAAAAGAAAATGTATCATTCGCTTCTGCTGGCAGAAAGTGCTCTCAATCATTACTTTAGATATCTACTTGGAGAAAAATCGTTTCTAAAAATACTCATGTTATCCACAGTCATGAAGACTTCTGATATTTTCAACTTCTGGATTCTCAACTTTAGTTCTCTTGCCATCTTTTCATTCACTTATGCAAAAAATGTATGCATTACACATCGAATAACTAATGAGTATTCAGATTTTCATTTACAAAATGTAACCAAAAATCTCTGAATCACCATTGACTTTTTTTCATAATAATACTTTTTTTTTTGACATGGAGTCTTGCTCTGTTGCCTAGGCTGGAGTGCAGTGGCACAATCTCGGCTCACAGCAACCTCCACCATCCGGGTTCAAGTGATTCTCCTGCCTCAGGCTCCCTAGTAGCTGGGACTACAGGCACATGCCACCACGCCTGGCTAATTTTTTGTATTTTTAGTAGAGATGGGGTTTCACCATGTTAGCCAGGATGGTCTCCATCTCCTGACCTCGTGATCCTCCCGCCTCAGCCTCCCAAAGTGCTGGGATTACAGCTGTGAACCACTGCGCCCAGCTTAATCAACTTTTACATATCAAAATCTTTGCCATGATTATTGACAGTTACACTTTTAGTACTCAAGAAATAAATTTCTCGTTTGTTTTTTCTAAAGTCAGTTTGATATGCTATAGCATAGCAGCCTCTGAGGTACCTTTATACAATGGCTATTTCATCAAAAACAGCATTTTTTTAAAGAAAACCACCAATGTTTTGATATCCAAGTGCATCCCAGTTAACTAACAAACATGAATGAAGCACATATCATTGATGTGTAACCCCTATAGAGAGAAGAAATGAGTTCTTGTGGTTTCCTGCTGTTCTTCTACCCTCTACTTCCAGTAAGCTCCAAAGCAGCAATAATTTAATCTTCTCTTTGAGTGGGAATATACTGAGTCTACATAAAGTGAGTTCCCTCAAGTTTCCTCATCAGAAACCTCCAAATTACCTAGCCAGCTACTTTCTTAATTTACACCATCCCACCTCACATTTTTTTGTAAATCTAATGTCCATTTCTCAACAATGAATATTATATTTTGATCTACAAGTTTAAATGTTCATCAAAGTTTTAATAAAAAATGTTTAAATTAAATTATATTTACTATTAAAAATTAATAAATTATATGTATAATTTAATTAAAATTAGGTGTATAATTTAATTAAAATTAGGCTTAAAATTTAATGTAATTTAACAATTAATTTCAAATTTATTTTAAATTATATTTAAATTAGTTATATTTATTTTCAAAAATTTTATTAAAGCATAGAAAATTATTCAGCTATATTCACTACCTCACCACCTTTTTTTTGTACACAAAAAATAGCATTATCATTATTTGATTGCTCTCATGGAGCACTTTTTATAATACCAATACCATTTGCTTTTTGTCCAGTTGCTGGTAGTGCTTTTCCTATTTAAAAAAAAACAACAACAAAAAGAAATCTTCAGAAAATGTTATATTTACTACTCAGTCAGTAATTCAAGAAACATTTTCTGTGTCTATAAATTCATAAGGTCTATCCTGGAAAATCTGATAATATGAATAAAATACTAATTTTATTTATTTATCAAGTGAAAAAAGAAATTTATAAAAACAAAAGCAGAAAGACACAATTCATTATTTCTGCAATTCAAGTCAATAAAATACAGTGACAGCACAAAGGCAATAACAATTATTTCTACTTGGGAAGCTTCTGAGACACCGCAAATTTAGGGTTCTATTTTTAAAACAGACAAGTGAAGAGTAAGAGTGTGAAGTGTTTCTAGTGAGGGTAGCATGTGCAAAAAAATAAAGCATGAAACAGCATAGCCAATAAGAAATACCACAACAACGTGGTAAAACTTGGACACAGACAGAGAAAGTGGGGTGGAGAGATAAAATGGGAGAAACAGGCCAAACCGCAAAATAAGAGTTATGCTAGAATGTAAATGTTTCCTTCATGTAATGAGGATCCAGCCATAAGCAGATGAGTTAGATCAAAGTAAACATGTTTAAGGCTGTTATTTAGCCTTTCTTTGCTTCAATTTCTTTATCAATAAAATATATAAGAGGATAGTAGCTATCCCACAGAACACTGCTGTGATGCTTACATGAGAATCTATGTACAGCATTTAGAACACTTTCTAACACAACAGCTCAATAATTTTTAGATATTACTACTTACAAAGACATTTTAATTAAGTAAAATGATACAATCATATCTACTTTGAGGTATCTATTAAAGATTAGATGTATCATTGTATTTCAGTCATTCTCAGATGCTCATTTTCTCACTATTCTCTTATATAAGCTACTGTTCTCTTATATATTAACATCTCCTGACATTGGAATACTGTTTACAATTCATTATTTATTACAATTATAACTGGCAACATTTTAAACGTTATCTTATTGATATATAAAGTAATGTGGCATCACACAATCCGTGATGCCTTACATTAAGTGGGATACAGTACATAGAACAGGCAGTTCTACTCATATAATTGGCACATAAATAAAGTACTGTGGAAAAAGAAGGCAAAAATAAAACACCAAATTTTTAAAACAAAGTAATTCTTACTTCAATTTTCAAAAAAAAAAATAATCCAAAGAAAACTCAGGATTCAAATGAATAGGTATGGCTCATTTTTTTCAATACTTACAGAATGTTACGTAAATTAGGTATTTGCAATGATTAATAGTAGTATTTGAGACTGTCATAAGTTTTTGAAATGGCAGTTGAAGGTTATCTTTTACTATTTTCTAACTTCAGAATTGCTTTTTTTTAAAAAAAAGGAATGAAAGATCCAATTGGGATTCAGTCCTAATGCTTCCATTTTAAATCTCTCAGCTTGCTCAGGCTGGGCAGGTAAACATGAAGTTGTTAAGGGTGGAAGAGTCCTGAGAGACGGTGGAATGTGTCTGCTACATAATAGGTATTCAGGTTATGCTTGATGAATAACTGGATTGAAAGAATGCATACATACAGTTGGGGAGTTTATTATGAAAAAAACTATAAATTAAAGCAGTGCTTTTAGAATAGTGATAATCACTTATATTTGCTCGTTTTCATTTTCATGAGGACACTGATAAACTAAAATAATTAATTTAAAATTGTTTGCATATATGTAATAAAACTATAATAAAAACCTATTTATATACTAAAATCTATGCATAATAAAATAATCAAGCACAAATAAAAATATTCCCTCTGCCTCTGAAGAGGCTAAAAGTTCACAGAAGATACCAATAAACAAAAAAATAAAAATAAGGCCAGGCACAGTGGCTCACACCTGTAATCCCAGAACTTTGGGACGCCGAGGCGGGGGGATCACCTGAGGTCAGGAGTTTGAGACCAGCCTGGCCAACATGGTGAAACCCCTCTTTACTAAAATATTCAAAAATTAGCTGGGCATGGTGGCGCACACCTGTAATCCCAGCTACTCAGGAGGCTGAGGTGGGAGAATCACTTGAACCTGAGAGGCAGATTGCAGTGAGCCGAGATCATGCCACTGCACTCCAGGCTGGGCGACAGGGTGAGACTCCATCTCAAAAATAAACAAACAAACAAATAAATAAATAATAAAATAAAATAGGAAGTAAGAATTATTTTTTTCTTTGCAAGATTTATATTTCTTCTTTTCCCAAGCATAATTTCATTAATAAAAAACATTTACTAGAAGTTTTAAACATACTGATCATTTATACATCACAGATAAGAAAAAATAACACAATACACCTGCCAGAAAAGAAGAAATGTTATATTTTGTACACATATTTGGCTTACAAACACCATAGACTGTTTGTGTGTATGTATAATCAAACCAACTTTTTTTCAAAGTACATCTTCACACCTCAACATACATCTGTATCTACTGACATCTGCAAAGGTCCCATATTGTTCCATCCTATGGATGCACTGAAATTTATTGATAGATTTATAAAATTTATAAAATCCATTATAAGGGGTTTTCCAAATACATTGCTATTTTAAGCAGTGCTGAGAAAAAAAATTGCATGTATCTCTATTTCCTAGAGATATTTTAGTATAATGGAATTGATGGGTGAAGCGCACATACATTTTTAAAGTGTGATACTTACCAACAAAGTGACTATTTGAAAAGTCATCAGAAACATAAACTTTAAACAGCACTATATGTACTGCTACTCTTTACCCTCACAAACTTGTGGATAGAAAACAGTATTTCATTCCTTTTTTAACTTAAATACCTTCTCCTCCCAGGAACACTAAATATTTTTTCCTATGTGCATAGGTTGCTTGAATATCTGAAAAAAAAATGCTTTGCTCTATTTTAAATGAGAGTTCTTGTTTATTTGAAGAATTTTCTGTAAAATGAAAATCACTTTTTTATCTAATATGTATATACACATATTGTCTTCTGTTAATTTTTTCTTATAAACTGAATGTTTTTTTTATTTTGCTAAATCAACCTTCAGAATGTGTGCTTGTGATGTTTGTAGGAATATAAACATGTATAAGTAGGCATTTGTGTTTTTTTCTATTATCTTTCTTACTTTGTGCATTTAAAATTTTTAATCTACACTCCATAACGAACTTATTTCTGTGACATAAAAATCTAGCCAGATTTATCCAAGTAGTTAGCAGGCACTTCATTTATGAGTAATTCATCTTTTCCTACTAATATGAAATGTCACCATTATCCAATTCTATTAGATTGGTGCAAAAGCAATTGCGGTTTTTGCCATTACTCGTAATTGTGGCAAAAACCGCAATTGCTTTTGCACCAACCTAATAAATTCTTACACATATTGGTATGTTCCTGGATTTTCTAACCTGTTCCGTTCACTGATTTGTTGTTTCAGCTGTTAGTAAATAACTTGTGGAAATTAACAGCACATTTTCATATCTAGAAAGGCAAGTCTTTTTTGACTCCATTTCAAAAGTTTTCTTAATGTCATCACAATAGTAAAAGACAGCATGAGTAATTCAAAAATGTTAACACTTTGATAACTTTATTTGGATTATGTAAAATTTATAAACACAGAAAGAGCTCAGAATTTTAGAAAAATGTGTCTTTCTATTCAAGAACACAGACCATCTTCCCACTTCAAAGTTTCCCTCTAAGGTCCCTCAGTGAAAACCACATTGACATAGGTGTCCATTGATATCAAATAAATATTGCATTTTTATCCAAAGAATTTTTAGTCAGGGAGTTGATATATTATGGAAATGATTTCTCTCATTATGCACCTTTCCATAAGGTATGTAACATTATGCTTTAAAATGTGTACATTAAAAATAAAATGCTGTACATGCTGAATTTCATTGGCGAAATCACTTTAAAATGATTTATAAAGAAGAAGCATGGTGAGTGATTGGAAACCAGCTGAAGTTTTGTTTTTGTTTTGCTGCTCGTGAAAATGGCCTGGGTGCTCACCCCCGCCAAGGTTTCCACATCCCAGGTGCGGCTGAGCCTGCCAGGAAAGAAAGTCCAGCCCCTTCGGTGACAGGACTCGCCCCCCTCACCTCTGCACCCCTTTCCCCCACCCCATTCACCCCTACACCTCACCCCCACCTCCAGTCCTCTATCCCATTGAACCCTCACCCCATCTCCCCACCCCACACTGTCCACACCCCTACCCCCCAAGCCTTCATTCCATCCACCTCAGCCCATTCACGCCCCCACCCCATGCACCCCCTACTCCCCACTCCCATCCCCCAACTCACTCCACACCCCGCCACCCCATATACCCCCACTCCCCAGGCCCCGTTCCACTCACTCCCACCCCAGCCAGGCACCCCCTAGCCTCCGTCCATACCCCGAGCCCCGGACCATCCGCCCCACAGCCCTCAGCCTGGAAGGGGGTACTTCTCCACATCCACAGGCCTCCTCCCGCAGCCCCGGCTCCCGGCCCCCATTACCTTTCCTCCTTGTCTCTCTCATTGGTGTCATGATACGCGAGCAGAAGGTACTCCAGTTTCTCCAGATTACCATAGAAGACAGCTCTGTGGATCCTCCTCAGATGAGACGATTTAATGTGGTATTGGGGAAATGAGAAGCCCTCCGAGCACAAGCGCTCCCTGAGGGTGGGCCACCTCTCCGGCTCCTAGTCTTCCATAATCGTCGGCTACAAATTGTAGCCTGGGAACGCTCCAGCCGTATTTCAGCTCTTCTTCGGGGATCGCCGCCTCCGAAGCGCAACAACAAGCAATGCAGTCTGTCCACCGACCTTCGCACAGACTCTCAGCCCCTCCCGCCTCTCAGCAGAAACGCCCAACAGAACCGTTAGGACCAGCGAGCACGCGCACCTTAGCCGGCCCCGCCCAACAGGCCCGAGGCGGAGAAACCGCCCTAGCAGCTCTCTCGCCCCGCCACGTGCGGGCGGCGGTTGCTGTGGAGGCGCAGCGGGCTGGCGTGGCTCCCTGGAGCGGCTCCCTGGAGCGCGAGGCGCGCCCTGCCCCAGGGCCTGTATGACTGTCGCCCGCGCGCTCTTCTCCTCTTTCACCGGCTCCCGACGCGCGGAGCCCCCCGCGCTGGGCCCTCTGCAGCCCAAGGATGGGGTTGAGTGGCGCTTCTCCGCCTGGTGCCGCCGCCGGGCCCACAGCCCGACTTCGCCACTGCGTCGCCCCCGGGTCCGCGCTGATGGGCGCGAGGCGGAAGGACTGGATCGGGGTTGCCACCGCTGCAGCCAGAGCACCACTTGCAGGTGGCAGCTGCGGCTCGGGCTCCGGCGGGGGCTGGCGGGGCTCACCTGGGATGGCCTCCTGGTCCCTGAGTGTGCCGCCTATCCGGCCGGAGGGTGCACGCCTTCTGCACCCCGGGCCGAAACCCATGCCCAGCGCTCCTGCCGCAGACTGCCTGACTTGCCGCTGCCCCGCTGGCCCCGGGGTCCGCGCGGCTGGAGGCGCAGTCCTGGTCAGGGATTCCCAATCCTCGGCGACCCCTGGTCCATGTGCTGATGGCGGCTGCAGCTGCAGCGCCGGTGGGCTGACGTGGCTTCCCGGAGCTGCGGCCCGCCGCGCCCAAGGGCCCCACAGGCTGCGCCGCCCTTGCCAGCTGCTCTTGACCCCTGCCCCGAGCGCAGGACCTGGGGCTTGGCACTCTGCAGCCACAGGGATGAGGCTAAGCGCCGGTTCTCGGCCTCGTGGCGCCGCTGGGGCCACAACCTGACTTCACCACCCAGTCGCCCAGGTCGTGTGATGGGCACGTGTGAGGAGGGGCAATCGGGGTTCCCATGGCTGCTGCCTGCATGCCACTCCGTGGCCACTAGGATAGGGCTGAGGAGCCGCCAGGGGATGAGCATGTCGTCGTGGCCATCGGGATGGGGTTGAGAGTCTATCTTTATCCTTATGCACCTACTCAGCCGATTTGCCGACAGCCACTACGGCAGCGTCCTGTCAGGGAGTCCTTGCTGCTGGGGCAGTGGTGGGGAGGGCGTGGAGAATCAGGGATGGTCTGGCCATTGCTGCTGGTGCCTGACGTGCAGGTGGCAGCTGCACCTAGGGCGCTGGCACGGGCTGGTAGGTCTTCTCTTTTGGATGCTGTCCAGGTGGCCCATTGTGCCGTGGCCAAGCCCGAGGGTCCACTACACCTTAGCCCGCACTAGGAGTCCAGAGGCCACAGGCACGGGTACTGCTGGCCAACCAGAAGGGGATCAGCAGCCAGTTCAGCTTTCCTGCCTCTGCAGGGCCTGGTTGACAGCGGTGGCAGTATCTGGTGCCAGAGTCCGCAGTTAGGGTCCTGGTTGGGGGAAGGGGTGGGCAGATGGTGGTTGCCTGGCCACTGCAGCCCAAGGGAGACATGCAGGTGGCAGCTGCACTATAGGTGCAAGAGCGGGCTAGCAGGGCTCCCCTGGGATGGCCTCTGGGTGGCTGAGTGTACTGCCAACCTGGCTTAAGAGTCCACTCCTACTCCACCCTTGCCTGGAGCATGGACGGTGGCACTGGGCACTCTGCAGCCACGCGCATGGGGCTGAGGGGTGGTTTCCTGGGGTGAAGCCACTGACACACCAACTGCCTGACTTCATGCCATGTGAATAATTGCAACCATGTGAATAATTTCATTAAATGTAAATTAAGCACATATATTAAAAGAACAAAGCTGGAGGCATCACACTACCTAACTTCAAACTATACTGCAAGGTTACAGTAACCAAAACAGCATGGTACTGGTACCAAAACAGATATATAGACCAATGGAACAGAACAGAGGCCTCAGAAGTAACACCACACATCTACAATCATCTGATCTTTGACAAACCTGACAAAAAACAATCAATGGGGAAAAGATTACCTATTTAATAATGGTGTTGGGAAAACTGGCTAGCCATATGCAGAAAAATGAAACTGAACCCCTTCCTTACACCTTATACAAAAATTAACCCAAGATGGATTAAAGACTTACATGTAAGACCTACAACCATAAAAATCCTAGAAGAAAACCTAGGCAATACCATTCAGGACATAGGCACGGGCAAAGACTTTATGTCTAAAACACCGAAAGCAATGACAACAAAAGCCAAAATTGACAAATGGGACCTAATTAAACTAAAGAGCTTCTGAACAGCAAAAGAAACTATCATCAAAGTGAACAGGCAACCTACAAAAGGGGAGACAATTTTTACACTCTATCTATCTGACAAAGGGCTAATACCCAGAATCTACAAAGAAATTAAACAACTTTTCAAGAAAAAAACAACCCCATCAAAAAGTGGGCGAAGGATATGAACAGACACTTCTCAAAAGAAGACATTTATGCAGCTAACAAATATATGAAAAAAAAGCTCATCATCACTGATCATTAGAGAAATGCGAATCAAAACCACAATGAGATACCATCTCACACCAGTTAGAATGGCAATCATTAAAAAGTCAGGAAACAACAGATGCTGGTGAGGATGTGGAGAAATAGGAATGCTTTTACACTGTTAGTGGGAGTGTAAATTAGTTCAACCATTGTGGAAGACAGTGTGGCTATTCCTCAAGGATCTAGAACCAGAAATACCATTTAAGCCAGCAATCCCATTACTGGGTATATGCCCAAAGGATTATAAATCATTCTACTATAAACACATGCACACATATGTTTATTGTGGCACTATTCACAATAGCAAAGACTTGGAACCAACCCAAATATTCATCAATGATAGACTGGATAAAGAAAATGTGGCACATATACACCATGGAATACTATGCAGCCATAAAAAAGGATGAGTTCATGTCCTTTGCAGGGACATGGATGAAGCTGGAAACCATCATTCTCAGCAAACTAACACAAAAACAGAAAACCAAACACTGCATGTTCTCACTCATAAGTGGGAGTTGAACAATGAGAACACATGGACACAGGGAGGGGAACATCACAAACTGGGCCTGTCGGGGGATGGGGGGGGTGGGGGGTTAGCAGAGGCATAGGATCAGTAGAAATACCTAATGTAGATGACGGGTGGATAGGTGCAGCAAACCACCTGGCACATGTATACCTGTGTAACAAACCTGCACATTCTGCACATGTATCCCAGAATTTAAAGTACAATTTAAAAAACATTTTAAAAAGAAGACATAAGAATTCTAAGTGGGCACATACCTAACATCTGAAATTTAACATATATGAAATAAAAATGGTTAGAACTGAAAAGAGAAACCCACAAACCCACAATTGTAGTTGGGGCCTCCATTATAGTTGGAGAGTTTAACACTTCTCTCTCAGTAATATAAGACAAGCAGACAGAAAATTAGTAAGGATGTAAGAGAACTGTATAACAATAGCACTTCACCTCAAAATAGTAAAATATACATTCTCTTAAGTACATATGGAATAGTCACCAAGATAGCCCATCCTGGGTCAGAAAACAAACCTAGATACATTTAAAAGAATTGGAATCATACAATATATGGTCCTTGATTACATGGAATTAAATTAGAAATCAGTAATAGAAAAATAAATGGAAAAACACTTAAATACTTGGAAATTTAAAAACTTCTAAATAACTGAAGGGTTAAAAGGAAATTTGAAGGGAAATTAGAAAATATTTTGAACTGAACAAAAAATGAAAATGCAACATATCATAATTTGTGGGATGTTAGCTAAAGCATTGCTTACAGGGACATTTATAGCACTAGATGCTTACATTAGAAAAGAATTCTCAAATCAGCAGTCAAAGCTCCTTCCTGAGAAGGCAGTGCTGCTTGAGCTGATAATGGTCAATGTGAGATTAAATGAGTTAATGTAAGGGAAGTTATCAAAATGATGTTATACATAGAAAGAACACAGTAAGTACTTTCGAAGAGTGGATGAGAGGTGGTGATAACTTAGAGAAGTGGAGGTGAAGATGAGAGATGTGGATAAAGATATTTGGGAGTAAAAATCAACAAAATCTGGTGATGGATTGGATATGGAGTGGGGAGGGGGAGGGGGGTATAAGCATGACACCAAGTCTCTGACTTCCACATCTGGATGGATGGTGGCAACATTCAGTAGGATGGGGAATATTGGAAGAAGATTAGGTTTGGAGGAGTTGACGTGGGCTTGGTTTTGCTCATGCTGAGTATACTGCTAACACCCAGCATGAAGAAAGTGCCTTTATTTCATCTGAACTTGGGATAAATGAACTTATGTTATGATAGTGATCCTCCCTCACTTCTGTAATACATTTTGCACAAAATCACTGCCACAAATGAGTCAGTAGGTGTCCTCCATGACCAAGAAGAGCTGAATTGCTTTCTTTTTCATACATAGAGCCTGCATAGCAAGATTATCCTAAGCAAAAAGAACAAAGCTGGAGGCATCACACTACCTGGTTTGATATTTTTTCCTGTACCTCTCCTTGTTCTCATATATAAGAACATAAAAAAATGGAATTTTATTTTGAATAATATATCAGAATAATGAAATGTACTTCATGAAACAAATTTATGTCAAATTTCCAAATTCAAAGTTATGGAACATATTTAGTAGCTGCACAGATATGCATGCTGTTTATGGAAGAGTGCTTCTTTAATAAATCTAAACCTAGTTATGAATAAAAAGCATTGTTGCTAAAACTAACTAATAAGACACCACTTCCAGTAATGGCTGAGTCAGCATCTCTTGGACCAACCTGCCCAGAGATAGCAACTGTAAACTCTGGGCAAAATAAAAAGCAACTACCTGAAGGCGCTGCAGAGCATTCAGAAGTGGGCAGACACTGTAGAGGAGCCTCAAGCCTTTAGTCCACTGCTTTGTTTTTTTTCTCTGTTTTCTCTCTTTTTTGTTCCTCTCTTTTCTTTTTCCCATCTTCCTGTATTAGTTTGTTTTCTCATGCTGCTGATAAAGACATACTCGAGACAGGACAATTTACAAAAGAAAGGTTTATTGGACTTACATTTCCACATGGCTGGGGAGGCCTCACAATCACGGCAGAAGGGGAAAGGCACATCTCACATGGCAGCAGACAAGAGAACAGAGCTTGTACAAGGAAAACTCCCACTTTTAAAACCATCAGATCTCGTGAAATGCATTCACTATCACAAGAACAGTGCAGGAAAGATCTGCCCCCATAATTCAATCACCTTCCACTGGGTTCCTCCCATGACATGTGAGAATTGTGGTAGTTACAATTCAAGATGAGATTTGGGTGGGGACAGAGCCAAACCATATCATTCTACCCCTGGTCCCTCCCAAATCTGATGTCCTCACATTTCAAAACCAATCATGCCTTCCCAACAGTCCCCCAAAGTCTTAACTCATTTCAGCATTAACTCAAAGTCCACAGTCCCAACATCTCATTTAAGACAAGGCAAGTCCCTTCCACCTATGAGCCTGTAAAATCAAAAGCAAGTTAGTTACTTCCTAGATACAACGAGGGTGCAGGCATTGGGTAAATGCAGCCGTTCCAAATGGGAGAAACTGGCCAAAACAAAGGGGCTACAGGCTCCATGCAAGTCCAGAATCCAGCCAGATAGTCAAATCTTAAAGCTCCAAAATGATGTCCTTTGACTCCATGTCTCACATCCAGGTCACACTGATGTAAGAGGTGGGTTCCCATGGTCTTGGACAACTCAGCCCCTGTGGCTTTGCAGGGTATAGCCCCCATCCTGGCTGCTTTCACAGGCTGATGTTAAGCGTCTGCAGCTTTTCCAGGAGCACGGTGCAAGCTGTCTGTGGAGCTACTGTTCTGGGGTCTGGAGGACGGTGGCCCTCTTCTCATAGCTCCACTAGGCAGTGCCCCAGTAGGGACTCTGTGTGAGGGCTCCAACTCCACATTTCCCTTTCGCACTGCCTTAGCAGAGGTTCTCCATGAGAGCCCCACCCATGCAGCAAATTTATGCCTGGACATCCAGACATTTCATACATCCTCTGAAATCAAGGCAGAGGTTCCTAAACCTCAACTCTTGATTTTTGTGCACCCACAGGCTCAACACCATGTGGAAGCTGCCAAGGCTTGGGGTTTGCACCCTCTGAAGCCACGGCCCAAGTGGTATCTTGGCCCCTTTTAGTCACAGCTAGAGTGGTTGGTATGCAGGGCACCAAGTCCCTAGACTGCACACAGCATGGGGAACCTGGGCCTGGACCATGAAACCATTTTTTCATCCCAGGCCTCCCGGCCTGTGATGGGAGGGGCTGCCGTGAAGACCTCTGACATTTTTCCCATTGTCTTGGGGATTAACATTTGGCTCCTCATTACATATGCAAATTTCTGCAGCCAGCTTGAATTTCTCCTCAGAAAATGTGATTTTCTTTCCTATCACATTGTTAGGCTGCAAACTTTCCAAAGCTTTATATTCTGCTTCCCTTATAAAACTAAATGCCTTTAACAGCACCCAAGTCACCTCTTGAATGCTTTGCTGCTTAGAAATTTCTTCCAGCAGAAACCCTAAAACATCTCTCTCAAGTTCAAAGTTCCACAAATATCTAAGGCAGGGGCAAAATGCCACCAGTCTCTTTGCTAAAACATAACAAGAGTCACCTTTGCTCCAGTTCCCAACAAGTTCCTCATCTCCATCTGAGACTACCTTAGCCTAGGCCTTATTGTTCATATCACTATCAGCATTTTTGTCAAAAAGCCATTCATCAAGCCTCTAGGAGTTTCCAAACTTTCCCACATTTTCCTGTCTTCTTCTGAGCCCTCCAAACTGTTCCAATCTCTGCCTGTTACCCAGTTCCAAAGTTGCTTCCACATTTTTAGGTATCTTTTCAGCAACACCTACTCCTGGTACCAATTTACTGTATTAATTCATTCTCACGCGCTGATAAAGACATACCTGAGACTGGGCAATTTACAAAAGAGGTTTATTGGACTTACAGTTCCATGTGGCTGGGGAGGTCTCACAATCATGGCAGAAGGTGAAAGGCATGTCTCAAATGGCAGCAGACAAGAGAAGAGATCTTGTGCAAGGAAAACTCCCATTTTTAAAACTATCAGATCTCATGAGACTCATTCACTATCAAGAGAACAGTGCAGGAAAGACCTGCCCCCATAATTCAATCCCCTCCAACCAGGTTCCTCCCATGACATACGAGAATTGTGGTAGTTACAATTCAAGATGAGATTTGGGTGGGGACACAGCCAAACCATATCACTTTCTGTGTGTCACTTGAGCGTTTTTTTTCTTTTTTTTTTTTTTTTGAGACTGAGTTTTGCTCTTGTCACCTGGGCTGGAGTGCAATGGCACAATCTCAGCTCACTGCAACCTCTGCCTCCTGCATTCAAGCAGTTCTCCTGCTTCACCCTCTCAAGTAGCTGTGATTACAGGTGCCCGCCACCACACCCAGCTAATTTTTTGTATTTTTAGTAGAGATGGGGTGTCACCATGTTAGCCAAGCCTCCATCAGTTCCCCCAGCCCTGAGACTGGCAAACTGTGAGTGAGACTCATTCATGGACTGTGACTCCATTTAGCAGATTATCAACCAGCATTAAGAACTGAAGCCATAATGGCTCACACCTGTAATCCCAGCACTTTGGATGGGAGGATTGCTTGAGGCTAGGCATTTAAGGCCAACCTAGGCAATAAAGTGAGATCCTATCTCTAGAAAACATTTCAAAAAATTAAATCCCAAGTATTCATTCAAGCTGAGCACCTACTCTCTCTCTGCCAAGCACTGGCAATACAAAAATAAACAAGACAGACATGGCCCCTGCCTATGGAGCTTGATGCGTAATGAGGGCAGTGGAGAACAGCCAAGGAAATCTGTAAAGGTGCCATGCCTGTCACGGTCCAGTAAGAAACAGAAACCATGATAGGTGCTTCATATGGAGGGCATTCAATACAAGGACTTGTTGACACAGTTGTTGGAAGGCTGGATGAACAGAAAGGGGCCACTGAACAATACAGAGAATAATAAGAACTCACAGCAGCTGCCACCCATCCCCAGAATCAGGGACAGAGGGGCAGCGATGCTGATGCTCAAACATATAGATGAAGCTGTCCCTGCCTTGCCAGCGCTCAGACCAGTGTGGGGGTGCTAGGAGACAGTGGTCACCCTAAAGAAAGGGCACTGGGACCCTCATTTCCAGCTGCTGCTGCTGATTCTGGAAAGACAATGGCAAGGCCTGGAAAAGGCAGCAGGAAACCCCCACTTCTCTCCTAACATCCCAGCCTCCCTCCAAGTCTTCCCCTGCCAGAACCTAGCAGGAATCAGCCACCGAGGGAGCCCACACCACACAGCAGAGAGATGCTGGGAACCACCTGGCCTGGCCCTGCATCCCTGGCCACTCCGGCCCCTGTCTGAACTTCCAGCCCTGGTCTTTCCCTGGCCGTCCAGCAGGACCATGAGCAGCCGTCCCTGAACCAGCGGCCTCTCTCAACTCAGCCAAGACAAACAACCAAGCACACTTTCAGAAGGCCAGCCCACCCAGAGAGGTCCACAGACTTGACGGCTGCCCTGAAGGAGCCACCGGCTGCTGACATGGAGCCTAACAGAGAGGCCCTGGGCAGTCTGACCCACTGGACCCAGGGCGAGCCCCAGGTAAGGAGCCTTGCCAGTAGAAGTGCTGGCTCACTCCGCCATTCCCAGGAGCTGTCTCCCTGGAGAACTTTCCCCTGGGCAGGGCAGATCTATGGGAGTCAGGAGAGGCTCCTGGAGTGTTGTCCAGATTGGCAACACTCAGGGCAAAGGGCCCTAGTGCGGAGGAGCTCGAGGACCCTGGCCTTTGCCCCCTCATCTCTTTCCAGCCCCTCCCCTGCCTCGTCCATCCCTGCCAGCCAGCCCCTAGCCTCGGGCCCCCTTTGCCTCCTGAAGAGACCAGCCTGTCCCTCAGTCACCACCTAGTCAGGCTCCCCCATCTCAGCCAGAATAGATGGCTGCTCAGGCCCCACACAGGGCCCACCTCATTGGACAGGACCAGCCCTTGTACCACGTTCCACAGCACTAGCTCCCTGTGGCACCACTTCCTGTCCCCTGGCCATAAACTGTCCCTAGAAGATACCAGCGGGGTCCCAGAATACAGCCTCAGTGGGATCCCCATCCAGAGGGGCCGAATATCATGGGTCTGGGACTCCAGTCTTCAGACCTCTTTCAAAGAAGGCTGGATTCTTTGAGCTTTGCTTTTTCACCTCGGCACTATTCACAGATCCCCCCACAAGCCTCCCCCCAACACTGCCCATCTGGACTCTCTCTCTGCCCCAGTGATATTGGGGGAGGTATGGAGGGGGATGTGTATTAATTTGAGCACCATCCTCTCTGACAGCACATATTTTAGTAGTGTGTCCTATGTACCAGGGCAGTGGGGCATCTCAGGATGACAAGGGGTGCCAGTGGGGTCAGGGAGGAGGCAGGGTGGTGGGAAAAGCCTTCCTGGGGAATCCTGAGGGAAGGTTGCTCCCTACCCTACTGGGAGAATTTCTGGGGCCTGGGAGGTGATGGAGCAGGAAATAGGTGAGGATGAAACAAATACACGTCTGTCACCATTTGGTTCAGGCTCCTGGCAGGAATGCTGGTCTGTGGCTGGGCCACAGTGAAAGGCCCAGAAGGCAGCAGGCGGTGCCACCTTCATGGGCATCTGTCCCAGGAAGCTGAGGCTGTGAGCAGCTAGTGAGTGGTGTGTCCAGCAGCCCTCTCCTCCTTTCTCAAGTCAGTCAGTGACATGTACCAAGCACTTGCTTTATGCCAGGCTCCGTGCTTTACTCCAGGGACAGAGACCTCAGGGCACAGTCCTGCCTGCAGGAACTCAGAGTTCCAACAGGAGGCAGGGAAGAGACAAAGAGAGACAATGAAAGTGGAGAGTGACCCTAAGGGAGGTATGCTGGGGGCTTGGTAGTCAAGGGTGGCTTCCTAGAGGAGGTGACATGGTCTGGTCCCTGCCTTTTAGGGTCTCGTCATAGATAGACTGGGGGTCAGTTGGGGACAGCAAAGCAGGCAATCCATCAACCAGGACTAAGTGACTTGGTGCCTAATGAAGGGCTCATCTGCTGGAAGCACAGATGAAGGTTTCAGTTCAAACTGAGGGTACTGAGTGGACCTCCCTGGGGTAGCTTTCCACTAGACTCAACTCTCTGTGGGTTCTAGAAACATCTTAAAGCTATAGAACTCCAGACTTGCTCCAAGAAATCAGAGCCTTAAATAAGCCAGAACAGGGGCTACGCGTGTACCCCTTGAATTCTAGCTCCATGCTCTCCGATGCCATAGCCACTCGCCATGAGTGACCATGGAGCACTTGGAAAGTGGTCAGTTCAAAATGAGATGTGCCGAAGTTAAGTACACATGGCATTTTGAAGACTTCGTACAAAGAAAAAATGTGAAATACTCCTTATGTGTTAAAATAGTAATATTTTAGATATTTTGTGTTAAATAAAATATTTTACTAAACTTAATTTTACCTGTTTCTCTTAACTTTTCCAGTGTGGAGACCAGAACATTTAAGATTATGTGGCTGGCATTTCTCTCAGGCAGTGCTGTTTCTATTCACACCTGTGCTGCTCTGGGTCCAGCTCCTTGTGGGCTCTTGCCTCGTGAGTGCTTCTCATGGGTTCACAAAGAAACCAGCGGCAGCATCACTGGCACAGAGGAACAGGGGCCAGATGCAGCTAAGCCCAGAGAACCAAGCCCTGGAACCTTCAGAACTCATCGGTGACTGGAAACTGGTCTCACCCTCCACTAAGAACAGCTTCTGAAATAAATGAGGATGCACGCCATTCTCCTATTTGAAACTCAAGCTGGAAAACCCCCAAACCTGAGTACTCTCAAAATGTATTCGCTCTGCCATCAGAGAGCATTCAGAGATATTATTGCCACTGCATTGAGGCTGACAGAGACGCAACCGGCCAGGACTTCAGTTCCGAGCTGCTTCCTCTCTCACCTTGCTGCTGAGCAGATGTTTCTCAGTGATTAGACATAATAGAATGGGGCTTCAGCAATGATTTTACTCATCTGTCTACATAATGCATTGTCTGCAGACACCAGGCTTTCCCTTCCTGGGAAGTCTTTTCCTTGCCTCTTTGGATTCTGCCTCCACTGCACTGGCCACGTGAACTGTCACACTTCCATTCCTCTCAAAACACCATTACAGATGTTTATTTGCTGAGGCCAACTTGGGCACATTTGAATACTAAGCTATGTTGGAGTGTTTTGCTGCCCTGCAATACAACCCGGTTACTAAAAAAGCAAAGGCATTGAACCTATGTTTAAAACCTCAGCTCATCTGATTACTGTTAGTGGAGAGTGAAGGCTGATGCAATCCTAAATCTGGCAGCTTCAGCTACCAGGTGCAACAGGAAGTGAGCAAAGTCAGGCATCTGAGAAGCAAGTCACAAGAAATGGTTGTTATGGCACCAGTGAAGTCTGAGGGCTGGAGTGACATCTTGGGGTATCTGGGACCTGACTCCTTCACCGCAGTGCCAGGTACACACAACTGCTCAATATCAGTTAGTCAAAGGAACTGACAAACTCAGTATCAGTTAGTCAAAGGGTGGAAGAGTTGATTATAGAATGCTCAGGCCCTCTGGATCCTAGGGGCTTCTGCAATATCTTCAGAGACAGAGATGTTGCCCCAGATGGCTGGGAGCTGGCCTGGCTCTATCAGTCAGGCCTCAGTGTTGCTACAAGCTGGCCTGGCACCAACAGCCAGGCCATGATGTTCTCGTGTGGAACACAATTTCACCAGTATCAACATCAGACAAGGCCACTCCGTGACCATGATGAAGACAAAACCAAGACTATAATCGCACAGACAAAACATATTGTCCACATCACAAAAATTGCCCAACATCATTAATGAGTAACTGCCCCTTCTTTACCAATGGTAGCTTTAGGTTCACTCCATTCTTCTTACTTTCTAGGTAAGAATTGTTAAAGATATCCAGTTATAGAAGTAGCCCTGCTTCCTGAAGGTATCCAATCCAGAGCTAAGCTCTGCTTCCTTGGGCCTAAACCCTCTAAGTCCTAATGCTGAG
Organism: Gorilla gorilla gorilla; assembly: GCF_029281585.2. NCBI lineage: Eukaryota > Metazoa > Chordata > Mammalia > Primates > Hominidae > Gorilla > Gorilla gorilla. The sequence continues at coordinate 51,990,944 of NC_073236.2, forward strand.
ATAACTGCAGCTTCCCATGGCGTGTGATTTCCCTTATTCAATGGGTAAATAAATCCAACTTTGTTCAACTGTGTCTGTGTTCCTGAATGGTCTTTGGCTAAAAGGAATTAACAGTCCTCAGCCATAAATGCCCCTTCACAGGCTAGCAGTGCCTCTGGTAGCCACTGTGCCTAAATCGTAGGTAGAAAGGAGGAAAAAAGGAAACAGACAATGAGAGAGAGAAATCAATGGTTGTCAAGTTCCATTCCAGAGTGACAAATAAAGATGACTTCTACAAAGGGCACTTTCTTGTGGCCCACCCAAGGCTATATGCAATGTTCTCCTCCTTCCTCCTACCAAAGAAAGCGCAGCAGAAGACAGAAATGGATTATTATAGGATTAACCATGAGCCTACACACACAACCCAACCATTCACTAACTCCAGTACTTTAACAAATTACTTGTCACGCAAGTTACAATTTATGGACACAATTAAGGAACACAAACTATTCAAAGCCCTATAACCACCTTGAAGTAGGAACAAGGCCTAGAGCCAGAGAAGTCTGGTCCACTTTCCAGTGGGTGACCTGAACAAGTTACTTAAACTAAGCCTCAGTTTCTCACTCAGCAAATTATAAGAACAAACACCATAAAGATGCCATAAGCTAACAGGGCAAAAACCCAAATAGTGCCTGGCACACATTCAGGTTCAAATATGATAGCTCCCTGCTTCCCCTCCTTGCCACTTTAGGATAAAATTTGAAACTACTGAAATATAATAGTTCAATAAAAATAGTACATCAAAGCAAAGCCCAGTCCCTGAAATAAAAGGTAGCTTCTTGGAACGATTACTCCAAACTTAGCTTTTTTGTGGAACTTGCCTGTCTCCATTAGAATTTTCCCATAAAAAGTCACAACACGCCATCTCTGGCACTTCTTAAGACTAACATAAGAATATCCTCCCAGATACTACAAAACCCCCAACCTGAAGACCAGGGGTTCCAGGGCTGGCTCAGTCACTAACTAGCTCTGTCTGTGACAAGTGACTTATCCTATTCAGGCCTCTTTCTCCTCTGTAAACTGACAGCTTATTTAACTTTAATTAGAAGCACTTTAATGGAGTCAAAGCCAGCAAAGACTCCACATAGGAAGCTGTTGCCAGAGTCACCCGTCAGCCACTTTCCCCAACCATGACTCATCTCTTGCCCACCTGCCCACCATGTTCCTCCACTACATCATTCCCCTGTCAAGGTGCCTGTCAGGCTCACCAGGCTGGAAGCCTCTGGAGCACAGGAGGATCTTACTCATCTGTGTCCCACCCTCTCCCGAACTGGCCCATGATGGGAGCTCAAACAGTCTGATCAATGAAGAATATAAAAACTTAATGAGAGGTTGTAGCTGAAACCAAACTGAATAGATTTTATTCAAATCAGAGTGATTTTCCTCCTTTGATACCTTCCAGAAGTGTGACTGCTTACCTTCATTATAACCATTTCCCAAAAACCAAACTTACAGGTCACCCTTGCCCCTGAGATTCATCATTAATCACATGTACTGGCATGTGGGTCACAGGAAAAAAATTGTTTTTTCCATCTAATTTATTCCATCTAACTCCCCAGAAAGATCACATTTAATGAGCTTTAATGAAGAATCTTTAGTCAAAATGTACCTTGCTGTATGTGTGCCTAAAGCATAGCAGGTGTTTTGTTTTCTTCAAGAGAAGAAAACCCTAACATCGACGTTCAAAGAAACTACAGATCCATCACAGGTGCGAATGCCTGTGAAACCCACAGAACATTTACATGTGATGTGGTGCATGCAGGTGTTTTTCAGAAATTCAGAAACAACTTTGTTGTTTATCTTTATTCCTAAATTTAATCAATGCCACAAGAGCTTCAAAGGATTGTCAAAAGTTAGTTCTATCAAGATCTCAGCTAAGATGTAGTGCCCGTTTTGTGCAAAAATTATAACCCAAATTAAAAGAAAATAAAGTATTCCTAACAATAGGCTTCCTAACAATATGTGAGGCAACTATTTTTAAAGAGCACCTCGAGAGTGAAGAGGGAATTCTGAAAGAAATAAGCATCTTTAATGCCTTCTCTCCTGATTAACTTTTATTCTACAACTTGATTTAGCAAGAATTTAGATGCCAACATGTCTGATCATTATTATCCAAGCATCAAAATAGAGAGTAAAATGAGGGAAATGACTGTTCCAAGTATTCTGCAAAGTTAGCAAGGGGAAATCAGGGTTCTCAGGATCAAGACCCTTTAACAGCAGGATGCATTCCTTTGAGCCTTGTCTAGAATGCTCACTGAGCTGGTCAGGCCTTTCCTTTCCCTGTTATGAGGCTCTTTTCTGGAGAGCTAACTGTTTATTAAGCAGACTGTCTGCAGATTACAGAGTTGGGGGTGCTAATGAGGAAATTCAGGTTGGGAGTGCTAATGAGGAAATGCAGCAATATGATTTGCTGCGTATCAGCTTCCACGACTAAAGAAGGTTTGACTAATATAAAACGTGGAGATAATTTGTGACTTTTGTTCATCTGTGTTACCCTTCATGCATGAAGAAAATTAATACCTTGCCTGACAAAGGGCTATGACATATTTCCTTAGATAACTGACATATCTGGAAGATAGCTCCCCCAGAAATAATGAAAGTATTTACCTATTCTTTGATTCAAGATTTCTTGAGTGAATTCCACCCCTTATCACAGATCTGATGTACACTGGGTGGGCAAAACTGATTCCTCTCCCATCTTGGCTTTCCTTCTGTGGCCATTTAAATTTAAATTCTACAATAAAGACAAAAGAGTCAAAATGGCACCACACTGTTTTATTTAAACCTGCAAACAATATAAAGAGGTAAGGACTTCTGACGCCAAACCATGCAAGTAATAACAAAGGAACAGAGAGAAATATTAATAACAAAAAGAAAATCATTAAAAATAAAAAAACAAAGTACTTCACATTTCACAGCAGTGCTTTGGCAGTACTGGCAAGCATTTCTGGTCAACTGCTTCCAACAGCAGGAATATGAAGAAACCCCCAGATCCTAGCAAAAGTGTAACCACATTTTCTCCCTGACAGCTTACATTCCAAGTCATTCCATACCATACCGCTCCACTCCACAGTTTTATAAACCTGATCTTAAGATGTAACTAGGTACTATGTGTGCTCACAATAAAAACTAACTAAAAACAAATCAGAGGGTAGCAGACAAGTAAACAAAGTTTCCAGTAAGGCATCAGGAGATCACTGCTGGTGGGCCCCTCACTTTACCAGCTTAAAGAAGTTTTGATTTTTATTTCTCAGCAAACTCAATATTCAGAAGCTTTACCAGCAGACTCAAGTCAAAGGTTTTAAATACAGTTCACCTCTTTTTTTTTTTTTTAGGTAAATATTTCATATAAAACATGAACTCAAGTTCTACTTCATTTAAAAAACTGAATATTTTAATAGTAAAAATATATGTTTATATTTCTCTTTTTAAAAAGACATTTAATAACAATACTTCATAAGACTGGATTTAACTCCCCCTCCCACTCTTCCCCCCACCCCCCACCACAAGTTGTCCAGGCAGAGATACATTAAGGCAAAGGCTCCTGGAGAGGTACGTCCACCTTGGCTGTGGGCTGGAGACTCAAGGTGAACACACTCTGCTCCTTGCAGGGTCAACAGAAAGGCTTCTCCCTCATGTTCACTGAGCCATCCTGCATCCCAAAGTAGACTCTCTCAGCCATGTTGATGAATAGGCCTGTGTCCACCACACCTGCAGGACAAAGGACAGAAAGAAACATTGTTTCAGCCTCCCAAAGCAAAAAGAGACTCAAAGACTGCAGGGTCACTAGAAGCAACTGTCATACACAGCATTGGACGAATGACAAATCTAAAGCCTTTTTCTCCCACAGAGCAATGAAAAGAGATTCTGATTATCTTCATTTCTTCTTGCCACCTCTTTCTCCCCTCCCACTTTGGCCTTCTTTCTGTACCCAAACATGCTAAGCTTTGTCCTGCCCTAAGGCCTTTGTTCATGCTGTTCCCTCTGCCTGAGCCAGTCATTGTCAAGCACTTCAAGGGGCTGGCTCAGCTCTGTCCTTCAGACATATCAGATGGCAAGTCATCCTCTAGAGACCCTCCATGACTACTCCAACCAAGGAGCCCCACTACCAGTTATTTTCAATCACACCACCAGCCTTGAAAGATTTCCTCGGAATGGGAGGAGATATTTGCAAAGCATATACCTGACAAAGGACTCATATAAAAAATATAAACAATTTATAAATCATCAAGAAAAATACAGGATCCCCATAGAAAAATGGGCAAAAGACTTGAAGAAGTACCTCACAAAAGAAGCTATCCAAAATGGCCAATAAACATTTTAAAAGATGCTCATTCACTGAAAGGAAATACAAATTAATATTACAAGATATCACTACACACACACTGAAGTCAGTGTAATGAAATTCTGCTGGGATGCAAAGACACTCATACGCATTGATGGTGAAAGCTGAGCTGGCAAAAGCACTTTGGAAATGTTCATCTTCCAAAGCTGATGGATTCACACCTAACCACTCAGCAATTCTACTCCTAGATATACAACTGTTAGGCATACATTTGGTCATCAAAAGACATGTGTAAGATGTTGATAGTGGCACTTTTCCTATTAGCTAAAAACTGATAATACCCAAATGTCCATCACGAGTAGAATAGAGGCTGGGTATGGTGGCTCATGCCTATAATCCCAGCACTTTGGGAATGAAGCCCAGTTCAGTGGAGCTCCAGATGGAGCTGATGGAGCCCAGGAGTTCGAGACCAGCCTGGGAAACATAACATAGAGATGGCAGCTCTACAAAAAATACAAAAATTAGCCAAGCATGCTGGCACATGCCTGTAGTCCCAGCTACTCGGGAGGCTGAGGTGGGAGGATTGCCTGAGCCCAGGAGCAGAGGTTGCAGTGAGCCATGATTATGCCACTGTACTACGGCCTGGGTGACAGAGCAAGATCCTGTCTCTAAAAAAAAAAAGAAAGAGAAAAAACTAAAAGAGTAGAATAGATATAAACTTTTTTTCACACACATACAGATGATGGAATATGATTCAGCAGTGAAAATTAACTACTACACACGACCTTTACCAAGAATATTTACATATACTCACACATACTTCAATGACATAACACTTTAACTGTAAGAGAAAAGGTATAATGGACCAGGTATGCAGGGAAACAGATACCTGCACACACTGCTGGTAGAAGGCTAAGTGAATACAAGCTACAGACGGCAATCTGATACCATCTAACAAAAATCACAGACACATTAATCCTTTCATCCAGTGATTCCCTGCTAGCAAAAATCTGCAAACATAAATGACCACTAGTGGTGATCCAGTTAAGTAATAATGTTACATAGGTAAAGTGGAATACATGCAGGTATTCAGAAAAAAAAAGGAACAAGGAAGCTCTTTAATAAGCCAATGTGTAATAATCTCCAAGACAGGCAAGGCAGGAAACAGAACATGTATAAAGCAGGCTACCACTAGTGTAAAAAGGGGTGGGGCGGGAGGAGTTTCAATTTGTGTGTTTATGAAAGTCTATCTCAAAGGCCACACAATTTTGGTAACACTGGCTGCCTCCAGATAGGGTAACTAGTTGATTAGAAAAGTGGCAAAGAGGACTTGCCACTGTTTAACTCATAATTTTAAACTACACAAGTTCAAAAGGATAAATACAATGAAAACTTGCAGGAAAATGGCAATAGAAGACAGGATTAATGTGCAGCACCCACTTGGACAGACAGAACAGTGTGTGGAGACACACACTGTGAACTTTTGCTCCAAGAACCACCACAGGAACATACGAGGAAAACCAAAAGAATTCACAGACCCTTTGAACTGCAAACTCCATAAGACAGCCAAAAAACTGTGAGTTCCCAAAGTGTGAGAGGAGGAAAAGTTTGCCTCTGAACATACATCCCCACTGGGGAACCTGAAAAATCCAGATCACAGGAGACGGATTTAATCTTACCTAGAGCTGAAATGGATTTAGAGAGCTGAGCAAACTATAAAAGTAGAAGCAGCAGCAGGAAGAGCCCTGTAGACACTTCCAGTCCCCAGCTTGAGCCCAGGGAAGCCATCCCTGGCTTTATCTCACAGGGGTCCTTGGGGAAAAAAAGGCAGCCAGCAGAACTGGGGAGGGGCCACAGGGTGAAGGAAGCTTCTAGCTGAACTTCGTAATAATTTCAACTGAGCACAAATTTTCCTGAGCAGAATCCAGTGGGGGACAAATGGGAAGTGCAGATACAAATGAAGAACCCACAGCCGAAGGTGCAGGCAGGCAGGGAGGGGCGAGGCCTGAGAGGCCTGCTTGCTTTCTCAGTAGGGAGGCCTGTAGTCTGGGGCAAGATCTCATCCCTGCTCACCATGGTGGGGCATGGCGGGAGTGAAACTGGCCTTGCTGGCTGTGTGGCAGCTGGGTGGGGGTCTGTCACTGCCGGCTTTCTCCTACTTCCCTGGCAGCCTGTATGACGCAGAAGAGGCAGCCATAATCCCCCTGGGAACATAACACCATTGACCTGAGAACCACCCCCACACCCCACACAGTGGCCACAGCAAGCCCTGCCCAAGGAAAGTCTGACTCAGACCCACCTAACTCTGCCCTAACCTGATGGTTTTTCTCTACCCGCCCTGGTAGCCAAAGACAAAAGACATACACTCTTGGGAGCTTTATGGCCCTGCCCATTACCTAAGAAACCAAAATACTTATCCTGGCCAACGTAGACAAGCTTGTATCCCCGCTATACTACTGCAGCTGATGCTTTCTTGAAAGCACCACCTCCTCGCTGAAGGCCAACCAACTCAAGCCACTACAGAAACTCATAACAGAACAACCCTGCTCCAAAAAGGGAAAAACAACAGCTAATTCCACCGCCTGCAACATCCTGGCTAACCAGAGATCCTGAGTCTGTCCACATGGCAACTTCACTGCTAGCATAAACCAGCATTCAAGAAAACCAGTGCACTAAACAAAAATACAACCAGGGACTCCCACAGAGTCCACTTCACTCTCCTGCCACCTCCACCGAAGCAGATGCTGGTATCCACAGCTCAGGGACCTAAAGACAGATCACATCACAGGACTTTCTGCAGACATTCCCCAATACCACCCTGGAGCCCGGTAGCCGCACTGGGTGGCTACCCCCAGAAGGGCATAACCACTGCAGTCCAGCTCTCAAGAATCCTCATCCTTAGGGGAAGGCGAAGAACACCCCATCAAGGGATCATCCCATTGGACAAAAGAATCTGAACAGCAGCCCTTGGGTTCCAGATCTTTCCAATGAAACAGTCTACTCAAATGAGAAGGAACTAGAAAACAAATTCTGGTAATACGACAAAACGAGGTTCTACAGCACCTCCCAAAGATCACACTAGCTCTCCAGTAACGGAGCCAAACCAAGAAGAAATCTCTGAATTGCCAGATAAAGAATTCAGAAGGTTGATTATTAAGCTACTCAAGGAGGTACCAGAGAAAGGTGAAAACCAACTTAAAGAAAATTTAAAAGGACTCCAGAGAAACAGATATCATAAAGAAAAGATAATCAAACTTCTGGAAATGAAAGACACATTTGAGAAATGCAAAATACACTGGGAAATTTCAACAACAGATTAGAACGAGTAGAAAAAAAGAACTTCAGAGCTCGAAGACAAGGCTTTCAAATTAACCTAATCCAAGAAAGACAAAGAAAAAAAGAATCAAAAAAATGAACAAAGCCTCCAAGAAATTTGGGATTATGTTAAACAATCAAACGTAAGAATAACTGATGTTCCTGAGGAAGGAGAGGAGAGAGATCAAAAGGTTTAGAAAGCTTACTTGAGGGAATAATTGAGGAAAACTTTCCTGGTATTGCTGGAAATCGAGACATCCAAATAAAAAAGCTTGAAGAACACTCAGGAAATTCATTGCAAAAAGATCACCACCTAGGCATATAGTCATCAGGTCATCTAAAGTAAGACAAAGGAAAGAATATTGAAAGCTGCCAGGCAAAAGCATTAGGTAACCTATAAAAGAAAGCCTATCAAATTAACAGCAGATTTCTCAGCAGAAGCCCTACAAGCCAGAAGGGATTGGGGTCTTATCTTTAGCCTCCTTAAACAAATTAATTATCAGCCAAGAATTTTGTATCCAGCAAAACTAAGCTTCATAAATAAGGAAGAGATACAGTCATTTTCAGACAAACAAATGCTGAGAGAATTCGCCACTACCAAGCCAGTCCTATAAGAAATGCTAAAATGAGTTCTAAATCTTGATACAAAACTCACAATACACCTAAATAGAACCTCCTTAAAGCATAAATTTCACAGGACCTATGAAACAATATCACAGTGCAAAAAAACAAGGTATCCAGGAGACAACTACCATGATGAATAAAATAATACCTCATATCTCAATATTAACGCTGAATGTAAACTGCCTAAATGCTCTACTTAAAAGGTACACAATGGGCCAGGCTTGGTGGGCGGCCAAGGCAGGCAGATCACCTGAGGTCAGGAGTTTGAGACCAGCCTGGCCAATATGGTGAAACCCCGTCTCTACTAAAAACACAAAAAAATTAGCCAGGCATGGTGGCGGGCACCTGTAATCCCAGCTGCTCGGGAGGGTGAGGCAGGAGAATTGCTTGAACCTGAGAGGTGAAGGTTGCAGTGAGCCAAGAACATGCCATTGCACTCCAGCCTGGGCAACAAGAGTGAAACTCTGTCTCAAAAAAATAAAAAGATACACAATGGCAGAATGCATAAAAATCCACCAACCATGTATCTGTTGTCTTCAAGAGACTCACCTAACACATAAGGATTCACATAAACTTACTGTAAAGGGGTGGGAAAAGATACTCCACACAAATAGAAACCAAAAGCAAGCAGGAGTAGCTATTCTTCTATGAGACAAAACAGACTTTAAAGCAACAAGTTAGAAAAGACAAAGAGGAACATTATATAATGATACAAGGATTAGTCCAACAGGAAAATATCACAATTCTAAATATATATGCACCTAACACTAAAGCTCGCAAATTTATAAAACTGTTACTACTAGACCTAAGAAATGAGATAGATGGCAATACAATAATAGTGGGGGACTTCAGTACTCCACTGACAGCACTAGACAGGTCATCAAGACAGAAAGTCAACAAAGAAACAATGGAATTAAACTATACTCTGGAGCAAATGGACTTAACAGATATCTATAGAACTTTCCACCTAACAAGTACAGAATATATATTCTTTGCTTCAGCCTGGAACATTCTCCAACATGACAGGCTACAAAACAAGTCTCAATAAATTTTAAAAAATCTAAATTATATCAAGTACTCTCACAGATCACAGTGGAATAAAATTGGAAATCAACTCCAAAAGGAACCCTCAAAACTATACAAATACATGGAATACATGGAAATTAAATAATCTGCTCCTGAATGATCTCTGGGTCAACAATGAAATCAAGATGGAAATTTAAAAATTATTTGAACTGAATAATAATAGTGATACAACCTATCAAAACCTCTGGGATACAGCAAAAGCAGTGCTAAGAGGAAAGCTCATAGCCTTAAATGCCTAAACCAAAAACTCTGAAAGAGTACAGATAATCTGAGGTTACACTTCAAGGAACTAGAGTACAGATAATCTGAGGTTACACTTCAAGGAACTAGAGAAACAAGAACAAACCACACTCAAACCCAACATAAGAAAAGAAATAACTAAGATAAGAGCAGAACTAAATGAAATTGAAACAAAAAATACGAAAAAGAGAAATGAAACAAAAACCTGGTTCTTTGAAAAGATAAAATCGATAGACCATTAGTGAGATTAACCAAGAAAAGAAGAGAGAAGATCCAAATAAGCTCAATTACAAATGAAATGGGAGATACTGCAACCAATACCACAGAAATACAAAAGATCATTCAAGGCTACTATGAACACCTGTATGTGCATGAACTAGAAAATCTGGAAATATACAAGCCTCTTAGATTAAAGCAGGAAGAAACAGAAACTATGAACAAATCAATAACAAGCAGCGACACTGAAACAGTAATTTAAAAAACTGCCAACAAAAAAAGTCCAGAACCAAATGGATTCACAGCTGAATTCTATCAGACATTCAAAGAATTGGTAGCAATCCTACTGAAACTATTCCAAAAGATGGGAAAAAAAGGGAATCCTCTCTAAATCATTCTATGAAGCCAGTATTACCCTAATACCAAAACCAGGAAAGATCATAACAAAAAAAGAAAACTACAGACCAATATCCCTGATGAACATAAATGCAAAAATACTCAACAAAATACTAGCTAGCCAAATCCAACAGCATATCAAAAAGATAATACACCATGATCGAGTGGGTTTCATACCAGGGATGCAGGGATGGTTTAACATATGCAAGTCAACAAATGTGACACACCACATAAACAATCTAAAACAAAAATCATACGATCATCTCAATAGATGCAGAAAAAGCATCTATCAAAATCCAGCATTGCTTTATTATTAAAACCCTCAGCAAAATCAACATAGAAGGGACATACCTAAAGGTAATAAAAGCCACCTATGACAAACCTACAGCCAGTATTATACTGAAAGGGGAAAAGTTGAAAGCATTCTCCCTAAGAACTGGAACAAGACAAGGATACCCCATTTCACATACCCAGTATCCAACATACTATTGAAGCCCTAGCCAGAGCAATCAGACAAGACAAAGGGCATCCAAATCAGTAAAGAGGAAGTCAAATGGTTGCTGTTCACTAATAATATGATCATATACCTAGAAAACCCTCAGGACTCATCCAAAAAGCTCTTAGACCTGATAAATGAATTCCGTAAAGTTTCAGGATACAAAATCAATGTGCACAAATCAGTGGCACTGCTATACACCAACAGCAACCATGTAGAGAATCAAATCAAGAACTCAACCCCTTTTATGACAACTGCAAAAAAAATAAAATACTTAGGAGTATACCCAACCAAGGAGGTGAAAGATCTCTACAAGGAAAACTACAAAATACTGCTGAAAAAAACCACAGACAACACAAATGGGACACATCCCATGCTCATGGATGGGTAGAATCAGTATTGTGAAAATGACCATATACTGCCAAAAGCATTCTACAAATGCAATGCCATTCCCATCGAAATACCGCCATCATTCTTCACAGAACTAGAAAAAAAATCCTAAAATTCATATGGAAAAACAAAGAGCCCACATAGCCAAAGCAAGACTAAGCAAAAAGAACAAATCTGGAGGCATTACATTACCTGACTTCAAACTACACTATAAGGTCATGGTCACCAAACAGCATGGTACTGGTATAAAAACAGGCATATAGACCAATGGAATAGAATAGAGAAGCCAGAAATAAAGCCAAATACTTACAGCCAACTGATCTTCAACAAAGCAAACAAAAATATCAAGGGGGAAAGGACACCCTATTCAACAAATGGTGCTGGGATAACTGGCAAGCCACATATAGAAGAATGAAACTGGATTCTCATCTCTTATACAAAAAATCAAATCAAGATGGATCAAAGACTTAAATTGAAGACTTGAAACTATAAAAACTCTAGAGGACAACACTGAAAAATCCCTTCTAGACACTGGCTTAGGCAAAGATTTCATGACAAAGAACCCAAAAGCAAATGGAACAAAAACAAAGATAAGTAGGTGGAACTTAATTAAAATAGAGAGCTTCTGCACAACAAAAGGAACAGTCAGCAGAGTAAACAGTCAACCCACAGAGTGGGAGAAAATCTCCACAATCTATACATCTGAAAAAGGACTAATATCTAGAATATATAAGGAACTCAAATTAGCAAGAAAAAAAATCCCATCAAAAAGTGGGCCAAGGACATGAATAGACAGTTCTCAAAAGAAGATATACAAATGGCCAACAAACATATGAAAAAATGCTCAACATCACTAATGATCAGGGAAATGCAAATCAAAACCACAATGCGATACCACCTTACTCCCGCAAGAATCAAAAAATAATAGATGTTGGCATGGATGCAGTGAAAAGGGAATACTTTCACACTGCTGGTGGGAATGTAAACTAGTACAACCACTGTGGAAAACAGTGCGAAGATTCCTTAAAAAACTCAAAAGTAGAACTACCATTTGATCCAGCAAAACCACTACTGGGTATCTACCCAGAGGAAAAGAAGTCATTATATGAAAAGGACATTTGTACACCCATGTTGATAGCAGCACAACTTGCAATTTCAACAATATGGAACCAGCCTAAATGCCTATCAACCAATGAGTGGATAAAGAAAATGTGATATATATACACATACACACACAGACCATGAAATACTACTCAGCCATAAAAAGGAATGAAATAATGGCATTCACAGCAACCTGGATGGAGTTGGAGACCATAATTCTAAGTGAAGTAACTCAGAGATGGAAACCCAAACATCGTATGTTCTCACTTATATCTGGGAGCTAAGCTATGAGGACGCAAAGGTGTAAGAATGATACAACGGACTCTGGGGACTCAGGGGAAAGGGTGGGAGTGGGACGAGGGAGAAAAGACTACGCATTGGGTACAGTGTACGCTGCTTGGGTAATGGGTGCAACAAAATCTCAGAAATCACCACTAAAGAACTTATCCATGTAGCCAAACATCACCTGTTTCCCAGCAACTATTGAAATAATTTTAAAAATTTAAAAAAAAACTCCCAAAGACAGCTCCCAATAAACAAATGAAATGGAGTAGTGATCGAGTGACGAAAAGCCAACAGGCAGAGCAAAGAGTTGCTGAACACAAATAAAGGTCCCTGGCACCAAACTGTGCCTATGCAACTGGATCCTTCCAAAGATGAGCAAAGTAGCCACTCAAGACCCGTTTTCAAAATGTCTGCAATATAAGGAGAAAGCTTCCACTGATCCAAAAAACAGTTAAATCAGGTTCAGAAAAGGCTTTAAAGAAAGAGCAGAGATGAATGGGCAGCAGTCTAAGGTAAGACTTTAGAGCAACTTCTCTTTCAATTACTGAGATGCTGGGTGTGACTGACCTCCCCTAACTCCCCGATAAAATACAGTGGAAAGAGCAGAGGATGCTAAATGTGAACCTAGGGGAAAGAACTCCAGTAGCCCTGGCCCTTCAATTCAGTCACTCTGCTCTGGGTGGAACACAACAAAACATCAAAGGGAGTTGTTCTCTAAGCGTCCTCACATACTGTGTACGAATGCACATGGTAACAGAGATAAACAGGGAAACTCGCCCTACTTCTGTTCTCCTGATACTGGTCCAGCCGTGAATCTAATGGACTCAATCAGGAAAACAAAAAATGAGAAAAGATACAGCAAACCACTCTGATTGTCCTGTAGATATCACATTATATGATTTAATAGCTAGCCTCTTTTATCATTTTCCTCACTTTAAGTTCCTAACAAAACTCTGAACGTCTTTAGGATGCAGCTTCTACATACTTTCTTTTGAAGAATCACATATGAGGGAAATTTCCTTACAAAGGACATTTCAGAATCTTAAGAAGCCAAGAAAAGTCTAACCAGGAGCAAGAGTGACACCTAGTGGGAACTGCAAGAACTCCACCTATACGGCAGCCACATTGGTGGGCGCTTTCCTCCTGGGGCCCTGGGTTTGTTTGCATTATCACCAAGGGCAAGTTCTCCCATTTTACTAACAGTGATTTGCAAATCTTCTCTTCCTCCTACCTTCTTGGCTGTTTAGTTCTTCCACTAAAGAGAGAACACTAACCAAGAAAATGAGTATAAGCCAACTCATGTTTTTGACTTAACGTGGTAAAAGACTATCAATAACAAACTAAAATAAAATAACAAACTAAAGTAGAATTGGGGCCAGGCACAGCGGTTCACACCTGTGATCCTGGCACTTTGGGAGGCCAAGGAAGACACTGAGCCCAGTTCCCTGGACAACATCGTGAAACCCCGTTTCTATAAAAAATTCAAAACTTAGCCGGTCCTGGTGGTGCGCATCTGTAGTCCCACCTACTGGGGACGCTGAAATGGGAGAATTGTTTGAGCCCAGGAGGTCAATGCTGCAGTAAACCATGATCACACCACTACACTCCATTCTGGGTGACAGAGCGAGACCCTATCTCAAAAAATTAATAAATAAAGTAGAACTGGAAGAACTAGCTTTTCATTACACAGCTTATATTCACACTATTTTAAATCCCAACTAGCACAGGTGTATCTTAGAATCTTAGTATATTTAATTAATAGTAACAATAGTACCTTTCTTTCAAGGGATTTATTCATTCAACAAACACTTTCCCTTCTGCAATGGGCACTGTTTTAACTCATTTAATCCACCCAACAACCTTATAAGGTAGGCACTAGAATTAACTAGCCCCTTCTACATAGGAAGAAACTCAGGCACAGAGATGTTAGCTAACTGCTAAAAGGTAACACGCCAGAGCACAGCTGGGTTAGGATCCTTATCCAGAATAGTCTGCTCCATTAAACTGGCCTGAAAGGTCCTGTCAGCCAGTTCTGGCCCAAGAATACTCCATGATAGGGAATATTCCATTAGCCTCTTAGTCTCGCAATATCCTAAGAAGCTGATACCTCTCAAGACTGCCTCCTCCTTTTAATCCCCCTGTACGAGCCCTTGATACCTCCTCTAGCCTGGACCAGGACTCCAGCCTCGACCAGGACTCCAGCCTCATCTCATCTCTACACTGCCCACCCATCCTTCACGCAGGGCCATCCTGGCTCTTATTCCATCATTCCCTGGCACAGCTGCATTAGACGCTCCCCAAGGCTCTAAATGTTCATTTCACACAGCCTCTCCTCGCCTGGTGCTTCAGCAAGTAAGCATTAAACATTCAGGGTCTAGTGGCAGACAACTTAGGGTGCCCATCTTGGTGCTGTCTTTGGGCAAATGGCTTAACCTTTCTCAGCCAGTGCCCTCCTCTGTAACTACCTCATCAAAGTGGGAATCAAAGGAAATATTTTTAGACACTTAGCACCGTGTTTAACTTATGTTATGCCAAGGCATGGATGAAAAACCACCTCCACACCATAGAACATCCTAACATTCTCCCAAAAAGAAACTTTTTGTGCACTCTAGACTCTTGGTATTCCTCTAGTAGAACTGAGCACGTTCTATCTTATTTGTAGGCATGGCTTCTACACACACACACAGATTTCCCCAGGTTTACATCAATTCTCCTTGAGGACAGATTACAAGTCCTCCAGATGGAAGTATCCCCTGTAACACACAGCACAACATCTTGCCTTTGGCATGCATCCAATGAATGTGGATTAACTGAGTCATTTTCCCCCCTGCTTAAGAAGAGAGCCCACAAAAAAAGGCTGCAGTCCAGCTCCTGGAAGGAAAGGTTCTACCCAGAGACGATGGCCTCATTTCAAGGCAAGTCCCCTCTGAACTTCCATCAGCTTCAGGACTATCCCAACTCAAACAGGCTGTGAAATGCACAAGCAACAAAGCTGCTAGGTAAGCAACAATTGTTGGGGGAAGGGAATACGGCAAAGGAGGTGAAGTTAAAAACCCAAACATGGTATAAAGGGAATTCTTCTTTCCAACCAAGCCTTACAAAGCCCATGTCCATTGTGCCTTCTGTGGCCAGATGTAGGGGCCAGTTATGAAGGGCATGGGTGTGTATATGACTGGTGAACACCACTCATGTTACCTGGGATCATTTTGATAGCTGTGTTCACTTCACTCCATTTGTGTACCCGGTCAAACTTCCAGTCCAAGATAAAATTCCCATTATCTGTCACCACAGGACCCTAGAAGATAATTTTCCACAGTGACCAAGGATGCAGATACAGGTAGGCAGAGAAGGACAGGAAAGTAGAGGGGATAACCAAAGACAAGTATGCATTTTAACCTGCTCCCACCTTATGCTTTCTAGGTGTGCTGTGAAGTGGTAATAAGCAGGAGCTTTGAAATCAGAAAGACTTAGATTGTAGTCTTTTTTTCTTTTTTTGAGAGAGAGAGAGAGAATACAAGCCTCTTAACAAATGTATCAAGCTATTTTTACTCACATGAGCTCCCACTATGACTATGTGACCATGTCACAATTATCACCACATTCCTATCTGATTTCTGGTTCATTGTTCTTACTTCCTTTAGTCCAAAATTCATTGTTCTTATCTGCTTCCTTAAGTTACTACCTGGCTAATAAGAAAAAGGGCAAGAAACAGAGTCCAAAAGACAATAAGAACACTAGCAGCAATGTGGCTTTCAAATAAGAACTCTGACAGGGTCAAGGTTGAACGACTTCTCCATTTCGTGCTGCATTTCTTTCATGTGCCGACAATCTGAACGTCAGTCAGAGCACTGTACAACCACTAGGAACAGAACTACGGTTTTTTTTTTAAAGTCACAGAAACACTGGGGACAAAATATATCAAAATAAACATGTATCAGGGTAGGGTGACAGATCTTTTCGATATCCTCCAAAATGTTTACGTAGTTACACAGGTAACTGTGGTTAGCTTCTGGATTGCTGTCTTTACTTATTTGTTTATTTAAGTATAAAAAGAGGGAAAAGTTCTGCGCAATCCACTTTAGAAGCTAAAGAGAAACACGAAAAATTTGGACCATCTGGAGAATATTCCTGGGGAAGAGTTCACACACCCCAAGAAATTCTACTTCTTGTCACATTTAACCACAGAATGAGAGGAAAGAAGAGGGAGAAAAGAAGTTACACCATGGAACCTAAAAAACTTTCTGCTCCAAGCAGGTTCCCAAAGCCAGGGTTTCACAGCTGCCAATCAGGGTGTTCCAGGCCTCAGGCACAAAGGTCAGATCACCTGTGGGATGTCAGAACCTGAGGCACAGAGAAAGAATCATTCCCCTATCTGTACAAAGGAGATGCACTGTATTAAGTGTGGTCTTGTCTACACGAGTTTGAATGCAGAAACTAACAGGCCAACTCTCTGAAAATAAACAAATACATCAATTAAAAATAAATAAAAGCCAATTGCCTGGTGGAAGCACATAGGACCTAACTGCAACAGAAGGGAGGACACCACACTGAAAACCTGAGTGCACCCAGCACGCCCCCGGCCCAACTAGCCACTCACAGCCTTGTTGACAGCCATTCGAAGTTCAACCACGCCCCCAAACTTCTGGCTCACAGCTCGGCTCACTGGGACATAGGCCATTGGGATGACCTCGATGGGGATTCCCTTGTGCCACTGATCCCCGAGATTCTTCGAATCTTTCCTGGAAAGGAGTCAGAAAGTACAATAAAAGTAAATAAGCTCAACAGTACAGGCAAACACCAAATTCAGGAATGGGGTTAATGAGATGGTGGGAAGGCAAGGAAAGTGATCAAGGGCAATATACATGGGGCTTCAAATGAATTAGCTGTTTCACTATATAGGAAAAGAGCTATTCGAAATAAATATGACAAAAATGTTAAAATCTGATATTGCTGGCTTGTGGGTATGTAGGTGTTTAATATTCATGCTCGTCCTGTGGCTATATTTCACAAGTAAATATACACATACACATATTTGAAATTAACATGCTCAGCACAAGTGCTTTTGACTACATTCCTTGAAGGAGCATCTGAGAGCCTGGTCAAAGACTATCAATGACACCAGTCACCTGCGGCAAACCCTGACCCGAGAAGAAGCAGGGCATGCTGAGTCACTGCCCGTGGGCAGGGCACACACACCCTGCCTCCTCTGAGGCTCCCTGTGAGGATCCAGTAAGTGACATGACACATGAGAGCATGCTCTGCTAACAGGGTGACAAGCTGTTTCCCCGTTCCACTGAACACATGAAACAATGCTAGAGATCCTGGCTGCGGATAACAGTGCTGTGATTAGCAACATCTACCTTCAGCCTAGAAGCAGAACATAAGGTCTCCTAGACACTGTACCAAGTCCTAGCCATCAGTCTCAGAAAGTCAGAGAGTCCCTGCAGCTCTCATTTCCTCTTTCACAAAAATGGGGATGAGGCTTGGGGGTCCAATCTACCTCCTCAGTTGGCAGTTCAGACACCAGAAACTGTACCTGAAATCAGCGATCACGATGAAGCGACTAGCATAGCCAGCCACAATCTTCTCCTGGGTCAGGCAGCCTCTGCAGGAAAGAAGCAAAGGAACACAGGAGTAAGACAAAAATCTCAGTTTGGGAACTAAGGTTAAATACAGGAATCCCAAATCCACTCAATCCTGGCACTTAAAGAGAAACTTAACTTTTAATTTTTAAAGGGACATCCCCAGTCCCATCATGCTGCTCCTAGTAAATGGACTCTAGAAACATTACCCCTGTCTGGGAGAAACCTAGAAAGCAGACAAGGTTCCCATTCAGGCCAGGCATAATTCCATCCAAATGCATCTGAGAGGGAGCATTGTGTTCAGGGAGACGTCATCTGGACATGGCATGAATGGGAGGGTCTAGAAGCCGAGGAGAGCACGCTTTGAACAACCCGCCCAGTCAACTACTTGCCAATGAGGGTGATGAAGTGGAGAGAGCCCAGAGCACTGAGTCAGCAGATTTGGGTCCAGGTCTACCTCTAGGGTTTAGCAGCTAAACTATCTCACATCTGCAGTTGACAGGATTAAGTAACACGTAAGAAAATCTAATAAACAGTAAAGTGTGATTTTAAACAAATGCTGCATCACTCAATAGTCTGCTTGATTATAAGAACCAGCAGAACAGGATTTCACCTTTTTCAACTCACCATTCCCACCACTCCCCAAATCAGCACTTAAGAAATACCCAATTAATGTTTTCCAAAGGAACAAATAATATCCCTAACTGCTCACAGAAGTAAGCACAGCTTTAAAGCAAAAGTCACACACTGGTGCCCACAGACCTAACAATCTAGCCCAGTATTATTTTGATTTGGCCTTAAGTTTTTAAAGTCTGAATCAACAAAAGAACACAAATCCACAGAGAATCCATTACGATGAATGATCTCACTAAAGAGGCCCAGGTTCCTTGTCAGTAAATTGCTGCTAATGACCAGAAATGCTGAGTTGGGTCTAAGGCCATATGCTATCAATATCCTAGGAGAAAGACAAACTTGCATATGTCACAGTGGCAATTTGTTTATTCTGTATCCACCTTGCTTTGCTAAGGATTAACTGGCAGATACTCTTTAGCACAGAAGCCCCCACAACACTCACCCGCCACCCTTGATGAGATTGAGATCAGCATCTACTTCATCAGCACCATCGATGGCAAGGTCGATCTGTATTGGGGGAAAGGTAAAGATACAAAAACCACTCGAGGGGAGCCTCTGCTAATTGCCTGAGCATGCAATAGCTCATCAGATACTCAGCAGCCCTGTTAGCTAATTCTAGTACTCCCATTTAACAAATCAAGAAATTGAGCGACAAGAGGTTAAGCTGCTCCACTAGGATCAAAGGAAAACAGCACAGGACTTGGGACTCTAACCGGGATGCAGTTCTTACCCACAAGACTATGTTCCCTTTTCTCATTGATGGGCTTCTCTGTGGACAAGCTGGCGTTATTTAGAGCACGTGTTCTCAGTGTGGGTGCTATCACCTCCCCCAAGAGGCAAAAATTAGTTTTTGGTGGGGGAATAAAAAATCTTAGACATTACAATGAGTTTTGTCCCACCAAAGGGCCAATACAGTAATATCTGTGCTACTAAATTCCACTGGGGGTGGGAAAAATGCAAAAAACAAAAAACTGATTCAGAAGTCTCTGTACTAACTGTGAGCAACCTCACAGGCAATTTTAAGTGGACATGAAGATCAAATGAAGAGATACATAAGAAAGTTGATGAGTTCCCGAACTGGAAATTACTGGGGCATTGCCACTAAGACCCCACTTGTCTGGGCTTGCCCGCTCCCTCTATTAGGAAGCTCCACCACAAGCCCCAAAAGCAGCTGAGGGGCAAATGGGTTCATCTAGCTTTCAAAAATCAAAATCAAGAAAGTGACACATTTCTCATCACTCATGGTACTCTGCATGGACACTGTAGGAACCCCAAGTATATTTTTAAAGACAGCAAGCAGTATGCAGGATACAAATTCTATTCATGGTGCAGTTACTAAGTTGCTTGGCATGGCTGGCATGGCACAGGTATAAAAAATACAGTTTCATATGGGTCATGCTTACTTCCAGCCTTTTACAGATTCCAGCCTTTGTCTGAAGTTACAGCAGGCACTGCTCTCCCCAGGCCTGCATTAACCCCAGAGCCAGGCTGCACTGTGGCAATTCTCAGGGGTATGGAAAGTGGCAACCTTTTCTGTCTGGGCTCCAGGCCCACCTGCAGCCCAAACCACTCTCTTCACAGCTGCTGAACACATGATCAGCCTGTGCCCCTGGCTCTGCCCACAGAAATCCCCAAGTCCTTCCCATAGTTCTTACTAACCCCTGTGAGGCCCATGTGTATGACAGAAACTGGGCTACCAGATCACCATCAAGTCTCAACCTGCCTGGTTTTCCAGGTGCCATAAAACCACCCCCTTTTTCCTATCTAGCTTTGCTTTCCCTCTCCCCACTATGCACCAACGCAGTACACTCACTCTGTCCTATCACCCCAGCCAGTCCGAGCGGTGTCCATTTGCCCACATGGAGCTGTTCCTGTGGTTCCCATCTACCACTCTCTGGAATGTTCTCTCCTGCCCCTGCCACCTGGCCTTTATAGCCCAATTCAAACTTTACCTCTTTCCAAAAACCTCAAACTAGCATTAGTCTAGAAGAGATGTGCCTGAGTTCAAATTCTGATTCTGCCACTTAAAACCTGTGGCATTAGCCATATGACTTACCCTCTCTGTGCCTTTTCTGCATCTATAAAATGGGAAAATTATGGTATCCTATCTTCAAGAATACTGGAGATGAAACAGTTTAATACAGGTATAGCACTTAGCACAAAAGCTGGTACATAATAATGGCTCAGAAAATGCCAGGTAGGGTGTGTGATGCTGCTCACCCTCACCAACGTCAGTCTCCTCTGGACTGCCCCTGTGTTAGTCTTTACCACAAAACTTAGTTTTAATATTTTCAAATGTCCATGGCTGCCTCAGATGATTCTTCCTTATTTCCACTTAGTGGCAAGCTCCATGAGCTGGCTCACTCTTATACCTCTGCACAAAGACCTCAGGAAGCCCTGGATATAGCCCTGGGCTTGCCCACTTCCCTTCACTACATTCACACTGAGCCCTCGGGGTTAAACCACAAGGAATGTGGTGGAAAGGAACCACCTCAGCACTTGTGACCTCAGCCAAAATTAATACTCAAGGTCCCAGGAGAAAACTTGGTACAACTAACTGACATCTTCCCTAGATTTTACAAGATATCTGGAGCCCATGAACAAGTGACAGCCATAAAAAAGCGGAGAGAAATACGCAGTGGTCTGCCTCTGAGTGGCAATCTTACCTCTGGGTGTCGATCCAGATCACTGAGGGTCAAGCCATACTGCAGGATGAGCTGGCGGGCCTGCGGAGGACAGGGAAGAGCAACCACGATCATTTACTTGAGTTCATGGCAAGGATTCTCAGAATTCTTCCGGATTTAAGTGTCCCAAGTCCTACCCAGGCTCTCTCCCAAAGCCCAGCATGGCCCACCATGAGGTAGGAGATCTAGCCCCATGAATGGCAAAACTAACTGCTGATTCAACCTGGGAGCTGGGAAGAGGCAAACAGCACAGCAAAGACCCTGTTCCAATGCGAAGCTAAGAGCTCCTCGTCAGTGACTCGTGATGAAAGAGAATGCCATGGCATCCTAAAGCTTCTGGCAAAACAAGTGCAACAAAAAATTCCTAACATAGAACCAAATCCACAACTTATTACAAAGGTTTTAAAACAATCCAATGGTATAAAAACAGACTGAGGAAGATCATTATGAATGGACACGGAGTGGTTTCCAGCCCACACTGTTAAGTAAATATGAGGAAAAGAATATATACACTTAAAAATGCCAGAATCCAGAAAGACTAAGTGAGGAAGTCAGCAAATTTAGCACACTAGACTGGGAGAGATTTAGGATGTTTGTGAGAAAGTCAGCACCACTGACGTTATAGTCAAGCTTCAGAGCTAACCTTCTCAAAAAGGTGACAAAAGGGGAGAACAGTGGTTATAGCCATCAAATTTTGGCTCTGAGCAGGATTCGTAGCTGGAATAAAGGTACCTCAAACCTTCATGTTTGAATGCCCAAGTCCCAGTGATGTGGGTTTATGTTCATGTCATTGCTTATAATGCACAGAAACCAAAGGATGGAAAACTTTTTTGTAAAGACAAGCCTTCCCAACGTTTTCTGCTAAAAACAAAAAGCATCTGAGATTAAGAATCAGAAGGTCCAGGTTCTAATCTTAAATGAGCCAGCCCTGTGACCCTTAGCAATTTTTCTCATCTATAAAAAGGTAGGGACAGATGAAATGACCGAGGCCAACCTTCTAATCTAAAATCGTAAGACTCTAAGGCTAAAACATAAAGATCTTGAAAATTGTAATGTTGGATCCTGATTCAAACAAACTAAAAAATATATTTTTAAAGGATAAGACAATAAAAAAACTTTGAACCCCAGATTTGATGTTATTAAAAATTATTGATGTTATTAGAAATTATTGCTCTTTTTAGTATTGTTGTGATGTTTAAAAGACTCCCCATTTTCCAGAGAGACATATGAAATATATACAATGAAATGATATTATGCCTGGAATTTGTTTCTAAATAAAAAGAGTCAGGGGGATATTTAGGTATGGATGAAATAGGATTGGCTGTGAACTGATAATTATTGAAACTGGATGCTGAGTACATGGAAGTTCATTTATTGTTCTCTCTCCTTTCTAAACTTTGAAATTTGCCATAATAAAAAGCTAAAATAAAATGCTGGCTGAATAAGCAAGTTCAAAAAAAACCTTATGATTTTGAACTTATTAAAGGGAAATATATGCTGAAAAGGAAAACAGCAAAAATAGTATTGCTAGATTATTTCTTAATTCTTAGATTTCTCCAAAAGTACTATCAGAACTATGCAGCCGTTAAAAACAAAAAGAGAGAGAGATCACGTCCTTTTCAGGAGCACGGATGGAGCCAGAGGCCATTATCCTTAGCAAACTAGCGCAGGAACAGAATCCAAATACCACATGTTCTCACTTGTAAGTGGGAGCTAACAGAGGGCAACAATACACACTGGGGCTGACTGAAGGATAGAGGGTGGAGGGTGGGAGGAAGGAGAGGATCAGGGAAAATAACTAATGGGTACTAGGCTTAACACCTGGGTGACAAAATAATCTGTACAGCAAACCCCCATGACATGAGTTTACCTACATAACAAACCTGCACATGCACCCCTGAACTTTAAAGTTTAAAAAAGTAAAAGTAGTATTAGAGAAACCATCCTAACTTCAGATCTGAGACTATAAAAACATTGGAAAGTGGCCTCAAAGAGGGCCCCAATAATCCTCACCTCCTGACATTCATCCCTTTGGATCATCCCTTTCCATTGTCCCAGAGTTACTCTGTGTGAGTGACCAATGGCACAAAGCGGAGGTGATGATATGACACTTCTGAGATTAGTTTACAAAGAACGCTGCAGAGGGAGGGCAGGAGTAAGGCTGCAGACTGGCATGCTCCTCTCTCTCTCTCACATGCGCACACATGCACGCACGCGCACACACACACACGCACACACACACACGCACACAAGAGGTATTAAACCAATCATTAACACATCGCTAACAGCCATGCGCGGTGGCTCATGCCCATAATCCCAGCACTTTGGGAGGCCAAGGTGGGTGGATCACTTGAGGCCAGGAGTTCAAGACCAGTCTGACCAACATGGTGAAACCCCATCTCTACTAAAAATACAAAAATTAGCTAGGCATCATGGTACCTGTAACCCTAGCTACTCAGGAGGCTGAGGCAGGAGGATCATCTAAGACCAGGAGGTGGAGGGTGGCAGTGAGCCGAGATAGTGTCACTGCACTCCAGCCTGGGCGAGAGAGCAATACTCTTTCTCAAAAACAAACAAACAAAACCCCACACTGCTAACTGATAAGGACGTTTTAAAAATAGCTGTCATGTCCTGGACAAGGAGTTGGCTCTCCTTCCCCTAAAAGGCACATTATCTCTACTTCTTCTCTACCATATACTTATAAAATATTGCATACATGAATGTAGCATTAGTTCTTTGAATATTTGTGGAGTGCCAGGCACCACACCAGACACTGAAGATAGTAACACACACTCTCCATGCACAAGGGCCTCTATATTCTTATACAAATGAATATACCTTAAATCAGGGGTGTCCAGCCTTTTGGTTTCCCTGGG
This sequence comes from Gorilla gorilla gorilla, assembly GCF_029281585.2. Lineage (NCBI taxonomy): Eukaryota > Metazoa > Chordata > Mammalia > Primates > Hominidae > Gorilla > Gorilla gorilla. Next base: position 52,015,192 of record NC_073236.2, read on the forward strand.
TCACACTGGAAGAAGAATTGTCTTGGGCCACACATAAAATGCACTAACACTACCAATAGCTGGTGAGCTTAAAAAAAAAAAAAATCACAGAAAAACTCAATGTTTTAAGAAAGTTTATGAATTTGTGTTGGACCACATTCAAAGCCATCTTGGGCCACAAGTTGGACAAGCTTGACTTAAATGATCACTACAACCAACTGAGCTATGCCTCCTCACCGCAACCACCAGCCGCCCACCCCAGTACCTGACCAAAGCCTGGCACATGAGAAGGGCCTGGTCAGTGAGCACTGTCTGTTTCTGCAGCTGGGAGGCCCACTGTGATTCCCCTGCATACCCCCATACTCCACCCTCAACTTCTGCAAGCCCTGAGACTCTCCCATCTTCCCCAACAAACAATAAGCAACAACACAAGGGGAGCATCTGTACTCCCTTTAAAACAGTTCTGTGCCCCAATTCACAACACGAGGCTCAGGAATTCTGCCAGTTTGTTAAAATGGTCAACTGAAGTCTGGGCCCCTGTACAATGACTTCAAGATCCCACTAGGAGAGAACACTTTAAGCCTGTTCCCATCAGCAAGTTCTCCAACTCTCCCTTCTCCCAACCTGTGACTTGCCTCCCTGCAGGAGTGGTCCAGCAGCTCTACAGAGAAGTCCTGATTACAAATGGTGTGAGCCTCATCCTTCCTGAATGTTAGGTTGAATTGTGTTCCCCCCAAAAAAGATCTATTGGAGTTCTAAGCCTCAGTACTTCAGAATGTGATGTTTTATGGAGACAGTGTCTTTAGAGAGGTAAGCAAATTCAAATGAGGCCATTAGAGTAAGCTCTAAATCAGTATGACTGATGTCCCTATTAAAAGCGGAAATTTTGACACAGAAACAAACAGGCCCACAGGGAGAACAACATGTGAACATGCAGGCAGAGATCAGGGGGATGGGCCTACAAGCCAAGGAACACCAAAGGATATCAGCAACCCACCGAGAGAGTTAGGAGGAAGGCACAGGACAGATTCTCCTTCACAGTCTCAGAGAACCAATTCTGCCAACACCTTCATCTCAGACTTCTAGCCTCCAGAACTCTGAGACAACTCATTTCTGTTTTTTTTTTAAGCTATCCAGTCTGTGGAACCTTGTTATGGCAGCCTTGGCAAACTGATTTGCATGGAGTTCAACAAACAGCATAAGGGTTTTGACCCACTACTGGCTCAGTGAGCATACGCAGCCTCTGGTGCTCCACTGAGATCTGCATCTGCTAGACACCAGAAGCTTCTAACAGGGAAGCAAAAGGGTCTCCAGAGCGTGTAGAGTAAACACCCCTGCCTGCCTCTTCTGGCCAGAGCTCTGGAAAGTGCAAGGAGCAGGAAAGCTAATGATTAGCTTGTGATTCTGAAGAAAGGCAAGAAGCAAACCCCACAGCTGGTACCTCTAAACGTCTCATGATTAGGGACAGTGGCACTTGGCAGGCTACTGGTACTTCTGCTTTCCCTTCATTTTACAATAAAACCTGAAAATGTAGTTTTATTATTTCACAAAATGTGGTTTTCAGGTTTTATGGTGCTTACATAGTAGAAGCGTAAACATTTTCCCTTCTACTACCTAATCAAGGTAGAACCGAAGGCACAGTGAGCAATAAATGCTGTTTTTGGTTTAAACCAGTTCTGGCTTTCAGGTACTTTACCTTCTTCCTTACCTTCTACCTTTAAAGTTAAAGGCCTTTAATTTTAAAGAGCAAATCCACCAAAATCATTTAAATGCCTACAGGTTTACTTGTTTAAAAAGTAGGGCATGAAACTGTTAGGGCTCAGGATACCCCAAAATAAAAGCCTCAGAACCATCCTCAGGAGCTGCCAGGCACAGTGGTTCACTCCTGTAATCCCAGCACTTTGGAAGGCCGAGGTGGGCGGATCACCTGAGGTCGGGAGTTCGAGACCAGCCTTGCCAACATGGTGAAACCCCATCTCCAGTAAAAATACAAAAAAATTAGCCAGGTGTGGTGCCATATGCTTGTAATCCCATCTACTAGGGAGGCTGAGGCATTAGAATCACTTGAATCTGGGAGGTGGAGGTTGAAGTGAGCCGAGATCACACCACTGCACTCCAGCCTGGGTGACAGAGTGAGACTCTGTCTCAAAAAAAACAAAACAAAACAAAGAAAAAAGAAAGAAACATATTCAGAGGCAAAAGTTTCTTTCAATTATTCTGCCCTCCTGACTCTGGCCTCTCATGCTCCTGAGGATAGCCATAGAAACTAGAATCCCTCCTCCCCAAAGCAGGTCACAGAAACAACAACCACTTTCCTTTTCCCTTTTCCCCAAAGCCAGACATAAAACTGTGAAAGGAAAATAAAACTTGAGGCCCCAAAATCACTCAAGGTGGGAACTGCTTAGGGCAAACCTGTCTCCCATTCTATTCAAAGTCACCCCTCTGCTCACTGTGATAAATGCATATCTGATTGCCTCCCTTGGAAAGGCTAATCAGATGCTCAAAAGAATGCAACCATTTGTCTCTTACATACTTATGACCTGGAAGCTCCCTTCCAGCTTCAAGTCTTCCTGCCTTTGCTTGAGTTGTCCCACCTTTCCAGACCAAACCAATGTTCATCTTGCATATATTGATTAACACCTCATGTCTCCCTAAAACGTACAAAACCAAACTGTGCTCTGACCACCTTGGGCACATGTCGTCAGGACCTCCTGAGGTGTGTCACAGGCACGTGTCCTCAACTTTGGCAAAATAAACTTTCTAAATTACCTGAAACCTGTCTCAGATTTTCAGGGTTGACATTTTGGTAACCACAGAGGGATTCTGAGTAGAGGTACCCCTGACCTTTGACAAATCTATCAGTGCTTAGTACCAGCATGAGCTAATTTTATGGCTCAAACCAACAGGACAATTTGCTGAGGTCTGGGAGTACACCCTCCAGAGAATCCCTGATCTCCCCAAATCTGGTCAAAATCTAAAGTTTATTTTGCTGTACAACTCCCCCCACCTTTTTGATTTTTGGAGTTTTACTTGCTTCCAACAAGGAATGCAAGATTTCCTGTTTCCATGACGATGGAAGGCAGGTAACTCCTTTATGGAATTTGAGCTCACTCCCAGCAGGGAATATGAGTTCAACATTTTTTGTTGTTTTTTTCCTCCTGCTTCTAGAGCGGCAGAAAGCAGTCTTTAGCCTGAGACCCATCCCTAGGTAAGTAGTTGAATTGGGGTTTTCTCTTGTCTAAAGTTTAACAACTAGTTGGTCTTAATCTCTCCTTACCATTAGAGCACTTGGTGATCATATTGTTAGGGTTTTTATTGTTGTTGTTGTTTGCAGTCTTTCTCCCAACAGATTTGACCAACTCTACCTGACTTGATCAAATCCAAGTAAGAATTCCAAATTATGGGTAACAAACCCTTTCTAATTTGGCTAAAATTCCTCGCAGCTGCAAAAGAGGGAAAAATAAACAAACAAACAAAAAACTATGCACTTGGTTTCTGTTTGCTTCCTGTCTTAAAAAAACAAACAAATGTTCTTTCATTTACTTCTCTTCCACCCTATACCTCCTTCTTCCCCCTCTGCCATCTGCAGTAGCAAAAAAAGTCTAGAGGTTTATAATGACTTGAACCCCTTGAAAGAATTCAGAACAAAGGTGCCACTCACCGCAGTTGGGGTGTTCTGTTTTCTTTGCAGAGTTTCAAGAGTCATGGGCAGATTCTTCTTAGGTCTAAAGCTCTGTTTTCCTGTATTGGGTGACCTGACCTCTTTGGCTGTGGGGGCACCAGAGATCACCTTGTACTGTGAGAGGATCTGACCATGGCATGTATAATGGCAAATGAGACAAAGGACTGTTACGTCTTTGTTTCAAAGCTAAACTACAAACTAAGTTCCTCCCAAAGACCAGGAATGAACAAGGACAGCGTAAAGGTTAGAAGCAAGATGCAGTCCGTTAGGTCCTATCTTCTTCACTGTCTCAGAATTTTGCAATGGAAAGTTTCATAACTTTAAATAATGACTATCAAACTTTTCATAAATAATCTAAACAATTAAAATAAGTAAATGTAATGGGATAAATACTTGTAGACAAACTTGTCATAATTTAGAATCTAAAGTTAAATTATAGATATTATTTGGGTATTTTCCAATAAAAATATATTGTAGGAAAATATTGTTTCAAAAATAAGTGTCCTTAAAAAGGTGAACAATTTTTGTTTGGTTCAAAGCTTTTTTAAAGGTTATGTATAAAACAAGTTGTAAAAGGAACCACAAAATAAGAGAGATGTAAAGAAAGCTATAAAAAAAAAGGGTTTTTTTGGTGAAAAAGCTTAAAGAGAAATAATTTTGTATGAGAAAAAATCTTGTACGGTTAATTTGGACCTAGAATAAAATGACTGGTTGTTTAAGAAAGAGGTATGTTCAGGACAAACCAGAAAGTCCAAGCATGTCATGAAGAGTCTAAGGCACAATAAAAGGATTTAAAAAAAAAAAACTTTTATAGATCAAGCTGTCTATAATTAAACACAAATTATAATGGTCTTTCTGGAGATTGGGTTTGATATTTAAAAAAACCATTTATATACTAAAGAATTTATTAGAACAGTAAGGGATTGATTTCTTAAGGGATCTACTCTTAATAAATTATTAGAGATTTTAATTATGTTTTTAAATAAATATATGTATTTAAAGATATATTTGTTATTAATATGTTTCAATACATAATTATAATTATATAATATATATGAACTCATCCTTTTTTATGGCTGCATTCCATGGTGTATATGCACCACATTTTCTTTATCCAGTCTATCACTGATGGGCATTTGGGCTGGTTCCAAGTCTTTGCTATTGTGAATAGTGCTGCAATAAACATGTGTGCATGTGGGGGGGGGGGGTGTGTGTGTGTGTGTATATATAATATATATCTAAAATATATCTATTATGTTTTATATTAACATATATTAATTATAATAAAACATACTAATAAGTTGTATTTTATATTATACTAATTATATTAATAAAATATGATTATATTAGTAATATAATTAATATATTTATAAGTATTAAAGTATAATTATTAAATTTATTTTCTTTTTTTTAAATTATACTTTAAGTTCTGGAATACATGTGCAGAACGTGCAGTTTTGTTACATAGGTATATACATGCCATGGTGGTTTGCTGTACCCATCCACCCATCATCTACATTAGGTATTTCTCCTAATGCTATTCCTCCCCTAGCCCCTCACCCCCTGACAGGCCCCAGTGTGTGATGTTCCCCTCCCTGTGTCCATGTGTTCTCATTGTTCAACTCCCACTTATGAGTGAGAACATGCAGTGTTTGGTTTTCTGTTCTTGTGTTAGTTTGCTAAGAATGATGGTTTCCAGCTTCATCCATGTCCCTGCAAAGGACATGAACTCATCCTTTTTTACGGCTGCATAGTATTCCAAGGTGTATATGTGCCACATTTTCTTTATCCAGTCTATTATTGATGGGTATTTGGGCTGATTCCAAGTGTTTGCTATTGTGAATAGTGCTGCAATAAACATACGTGTGCATGTGTCTTTATAGTACCATGATTTATAATCCTTTGGGTATATACCCAGTAATGGGATTGCTGGGTGAAATGGTATTTCTGGTTCTAGATCCTTGAGGAATTGCCACACTGTCTTCCACAATGGTTGAACTAATTTACACTCTCACCAACCGTGTAAAAGCATTCCTATTTCTCCACATCCTCTCCAGCATCTGTTGTTTCCTGACTTTTTAATGATAGCCATTCTAACCAGTGTGAGATGGTATCTCATAATTATTAAATACATTTCTATATATTTAAATAATATATATTTAAAGTATATTTAATAATGTATTTTAAAATAATTTAAATTATTTTTTAATTGTTTTAGAAGTTTGACATTTATTACATCTCACCATTTTCAGTTTTCTCTCCCCTTTTAAAAGGAGCAAAGTAATAATGTTCTCCAACTCATTTTCAGCTCATATAAGTTTTTTTCCCCTCAAGTTCCATTTGTTGTGGCCTGATGCTAACAATAATTTCTTAAAGGTCTAAAGGAAATGTTTTCTTCCAACATAATATTCTGTACACTGCAGAAGGTCTTTCCTTTTGCCTTTTGGTAACTGGCCTAACAGATTTTACGTTTTATGGAAATAATTCCTATGGCATTAAGTTTTGGTTTGCTTATGAAAAAAAACTGAGACTAAATTTTTTTTAAATTAAGGTTATTACATCCACGTATCTTTTTGTATGTGCTTTTAAAGTTCTTGTAACATTAAGTTACAGGGCTTTGACTCTTGGGTCTGAGAAGTATACCAAGTCCTGTAAAATCTTAAATAGTGACAGTAATTAAAGCCTCATCATCAGGCCCCATAGAAGATGCCAATCAAAATAAACTGCATTCCTGAGACACAGGCCAGAAATTAAAGCTATTCAACTCCTCAACGCCAAGGGACTATTGTGGAACAGGTGGGTGTGTGAGATTGTAAGGGCCAATTTTGAGAGATAAAATAAGTTCAGTTTCACTATAAATCAAACATTAATGTCAAAAGCACACTGATGCAAGACCAGCATATGGGCACCTGGGTCAGATTAACAAGGTTATCTTGAGGCATTAACCGACTCCTTAATAAAGGTTATAAAGTCTATAAAAGACTTATGGAAGTTATATCTTATATTCAAGATTAAAATTTTATAAATTGTTTATACATTTTGGAAAACAAATTTAATTAGCTTCATGTTTTTATTAGGGCTTATTGTTTGGAAAATTAAGTCTCCTCTCTCAAAAAATGAAGGTTTTTGACTTTTTTTTTTTTAAATCCTTAGGTTATCACTTTGGTTAAATGAATGACTTATTTTACAATGACCTGTGATCCTCTTTTGTGATATCAAGTGTTTTAAACCTTTGATATTTGACAATATTTCCAAAATCAAATTATAAATTATGTCTTTTTCTGACCTAATTAATCCTTTAAGATACCAGGTTCCCTAAAATCTAAAACAATGACATAATTTGGCTTATTTAAAAATTATACAGGAAGCATTGTCAAATATGAAATGGTGTTTGCTTTTCTCTGGGCTGTATTTGTATAAATGTTATTGGTATGTGTTCCAAAATTATGGGAAACTCCTATAATTCTGATATGACTTAATGTATGTTATCGGTAATAATTATAATTGTTATGTTAAATTACTATGTGCCACAGAGGTAACAAATTTCCTTGTCAACTGTGTCTTGACTATAGCTGCCCTAAAACTTTTTGTCATCCATGACAATTGTTGTCTTGTTTGGTCCTCTTTAGAAGGTGGCTTTATAATCAGCTATAAAACTCTTAACAGGTGCTCTTGAATACAAGTTTCTCACAACTTTAGAGATTGTAACATCAGAATACAGGAAAAACTTTCAGGACTCAGCTGAAATATTCATGAATATCAAGCAGAACAGTAATTAACTGCAGGGACTAAACTAATAGAAGTCTGAAGTAATCTTTTTAACGTTTTGCTTAAGACGTTGCTGATCCTTTCTTTTATTTTTCAGAGTCAAAAAAACTTCTTTTAAGCTATTTATAGCTTTTAACAATTTAGTAAAGTATACTCTTATGAACCAAATTTGGGGCATATTTGTTTTTCTCTACCTGATTTCTATAAAACTTGCGGAGTATTTGTGACTATTCTTACCTTATGACAATATAGTTATTTGCATAAGTGCAATAAGAATCTGTTTTCATTTGTAATGGGGCACAATTAAAGAAACTGGTTATTTTACCAAGGCTTTAACTTGAATGGTGTGTCTTCCATAAAGAAATCAAACTGACTTATGGAGCGCCTTGGAAAAACTGACCTTACACCTTTGCCTGTGCAGTCCCTGTACAGGATTCCTGAGCTGTGGTAAGTAAAGAATGTCACTTTCTGACAGGCCTAGGAGGCCCAAGTTTATCTTGGAACCTCAAGAGGAAAGGAATTCACCCAACTCATAGTATTTGATGGTACAAATCCATAATGGCTGGGCTCGGCTTTAAAAAAGGAGTCTTATCTGAGATTCCTTCTATGGAACAAAGTTCCATCAAAGCCAATTTAAAAGCCTATGTAAAAAAAGTAATTATTATTCTTGCTGCACTGTATACAAATAATAAGGCCAAGCATGATAAAGCAAATCAGTCCTACCATGATTTGTCTTTAGTAAAAATGGGAAACTAGAGAAAAATTGTTTCAAAAACTATAGCACACCTGTTGTTAGATTCTAGTCTTACCTACGTTTTTCAATTTTATTATTTTCTAAAATTTGAACCAAATTCTAATTTTTCTTGGCTACAACCCTGCAAAATAATGTTTTCAGGGGTTTTTTTCCATCTTTTTTCCCCACTGTTCTGAATTTGGAGTCACCAAAAACTAAGCTGTGCTTTCATAAAGCCCTGCAAACTGAAGCTAGACAACTTAAACTTCAGAAGAAAACAACAGCAACCTATCTACATACATAAGCCACCTTCATACCCGTCTACTAATGTATGGACTTTAGAGTAATGTGGCCTATATCAATTTTCCAGGATTGTTCTTTTGTTTGTTGTTGCTTTTCTCCCTTCCTCCCCCTATTTTCTCTTCATAGGACATGAGACTTGACAACTTGCTAAAAATGAACTTTCCTAATAACTCAGGAACTACCTGTCTAGGAATAAACAATCCTAGCCATGAGAGATCAGAAGAAACCTGAAGCCAAAGACTCATTTTCTTCTAAAATGCTTTCTCCAAAAGATTTTTTAAAAGAAAGGGGGGAAATGTAAAAGGAAAATAAATCTTGGGGCCCCAAAATCACTCAAGGTGGGAACTGCTTAGGGCAAACCTGCCTCTCATTCTATTCAAAGTCACCCCTCTGCTCACTGAGATAAATGCATATCTGATTGCCTCTTTTGGAGAGGCTAATCAGAAACTCAAAAGAATGCAACCATTTGTCTCTTATTTACCTATGACCTGGAAGCTCCCTCCCTGCTTCAAGTCTTCCCGCCTTTGCTTTGAGTTGTCCCGCCTTTCCAGACCAAACCAATGTTCATCTTGCATATGTTGACTGATGTCTCATGTCTCCCTAAAAGGTATAAAACCAAACTGTGCTCTGACCACCTTGGGCACATATCGTCAGGACCTCCTGAGGTGTGTCACAGGCACATGTCCTCAACTTTGGCAATATAAACTTTCTAAATTACCTGGGACCTATCTCACATTTTGGGGGTCCACAAAATTTAACAATATTACTCTAACCTCCTCCCTCCCTAATCTTTCTATGCTAAAACTGGACATAAAGAAATTATCTCACCTATTTTGTCTGACTGTAGGTCATAAGACCCCCATTCTAAAGATGGTTCTGCCCCATACCAAGGAGGGAGTGCTGCAGAGAGACCAGGAAGGATCTAAACCGAGGGTCTTGCTGGGTTTCTCAACTCAGTCTGTATCTACTAGCATTAAATCATATCCTTTTTGTCCAGTCGTATCTCTACATGGCTGTCCATACTTTGCTGAACCTAAGCATAAAAATGGAGAGTTTCCTCTGATCTTTGGATCTTCATTCTGAAGGCACTTGTGCCACATAAAACAATGATCAAACACATTTGTATGCCTTTTCTCAGTAATTTTCAGTGAATCTTCAGAGGGCAAAGGGGGAGTTTTTCTCTTGACCCCCACAAAATATTTTGACTTCCTTTCAACCATTTCCAGAGACTGTATCTGGCTAAACTTAACACAAAAATAAGTTTACGTTTGAGTGGGAAAAAAAGTAACCTGAACAAGTGAATTTTAAAAGGCCCTGTGAACTCTCAATGACTCCTCCACACAGTTAACCGGAATGGGCCAGCATTTTCCAGTCTGGATACACTGTTATCAATTATCACCATAAAACTCAGTTGGGTGAGGAGTGCTATTTTAAAAACACAGGATCAAACTTCCAGGTAAAGATGGCAGTTTGAACACCTGCATTTAGCTCAGCTCTGTAAACCTGTATCTGAGACAGGTCACAATCAATTTAGAAAGTTTATTTTGCCAAGGTTAAGGATGTGCCTGTGACAGAGACTCAGGAGGTCCTGATATGTGCCCCAAGGTGGTTGGGGTACAGCTTGCTTTTACACATTTTAGGGAGACATGAGACATCAATCAATATGTATCAGATGTAAGTAGGTTCAGCTGATAAGGCAGGACAACTTGAGGTGGGGAAGGGGTCTTCCGGGTCATAAGTAGATAATAGACAAAAGACTGCATTCTTTTGAGTCCTCAAGCGGCTATCCACTGAATACACAATTTAGTCTAGCTCAATATCTGCATTTGTACATAAACAATAGGGTAGAGGAAGCAATCAGATATGGATTTGTCTCAGGTGAGCCTCAGAGGGATGACTTTGAGTTCTGTCTTTTGTCCACAAGGAAGTTCCTTGTGGGCAAATTTTGAGGTAGGTATGTAGCTTTTTAATTTTGTAGGTATCTTATTTAGAAAGAAAATAGGAGGCAGATTTGCCTGACATAGTTCCCAGCTTGATTTTTCCCTTGGCTTAGTGATTTGGGGGCCCAAGATTTATTTTCCTTTCACAGCTCCTTCTCAAAACCTCTCTGAAACTACAATAAAGGATTTTTTCTTAAAGGAATAAACCTCATGAAAGAGGAGAAAATAGCAACGAATTTTAAAAGTTGGAACACTAATGGACAACGGTAAATGCAGGAATAAGAAACAAAAAACCTAGGCCAGTACTAAAGAAAGCTAAGAAGTAATTAAAATACCACAGAACCTCCCAAAAGTTTCAGGAAGCAGCGATATTTTCAACTCCAGGATGTGAAGCCATCCTCACAGGGTTAACAAGAATTCTGAACAAAAATATAGTTATAATTAAGCATTAATCAGGCTGCACTTTGGCCCACTTCCTTGTAACCAAAAGTCATGTAGCTCTAGATACTGATCACTTGTATCCTCACTGTTCCTATAGATAGAATTTCTGACATTAGAGTCATGGGCTTTTAAGAATTAATTGCATCCCCCATTGTTCTTATAGATGGGATCTCTGACATTAATTAGAATCATAAGGCTTTTAAGAATTGCTTATGATTTTGGGGAGGAGCCAAGATGGCCGAATAGGAACAGCTCTGGTCCACAGATCCCAGCGTGAGCGACGCAGAAGACGGTGATTTCTGCATTTCCATCTGAGGTACCGGGTTCATCTCACTAGGGAGTGCCAGACAGTGGGCGCAGGTCAGTGGGTGCGCGCACCGTGCACGAGCCGAAGCAGGGCGAGGCATTGCCTCACTTGGGAAGCGCAGGGGGTCAGGGAGTTCCCTTTCTGAGTCAAAGAAAGGGGTGACGGATGGCACCTGGAAAATCGGGTCACTCCCACCCGAATACTGCACTTTTCCGATGGGCTTAAAAAACGGCGCACCACGAGATTATATCCCGCACCTGGCTCGGAGGGTCCTACGCCCACGGAGTCTCGCTGATTGCTAGCACAGCAGTCTGAGATCAAACTGCAAGGCGGCAGCGAGGCTGGGGGAAGGGCGCCTGCCATTGCCCAGGCTTGATTAGGTAAACAAAGCAGCCAGGAAGCTCGAACTGGGCGGAGCCCACCACAGCTCAAGGAGGCCTGCCTGCCTCTGTAGGCTCCACCTCTGGGGGCAGGGCACAGACAAACAAAAAGACAGCAGTAACCTCTGCAGACTTAAATGTCCCTGTCTGACAGCTTTGAAGAGAGCAGTGGTTCTCCCAGCACGCAGCTGGAGATCTGAGAACGGGCAGACTGCCTCCTCAAGTGGGTCCCTGACCCCTGACCCCTGAGCAGCCTAACTGGGAGGCACCCCCCAGCAGGGGCACACTGACACCTCACAGGGCAAGGTATTCCAACAGACCTGCAGCTGAGGGTCCTGTCTGTTAGAAGGAAAACTAACAAACAGAAAGGACATCCACACCAAAAACCCATCTGTACATCACCATCATCAAAGACCAAAAGTAGATAAAACCACAAAGATTGGGAAAAAACAGAATAGAAAAACTGGAAACTCTAGAAAGCAGAGCACCTCTCCTCCTCCAAAGGAACGCAGCTCCTCACCAGCAACGGAACAAAGCTGGATGGAGAATGACTTTGACGAGCTGAGAGAAGAAGGCTTCAGACGATCAAATTACTCTGAGCTACGGGAGGACATTCAAACCACAGGCAAAGAAGTTGAAAACTTTGAAAAAAATTTAGAAGAATGTATAACTAGAATAACCAATACAGAGAAGTGCTTAAAGGAGATGATGGAGCTGAAAACCAAGGCTCGAGAACTACGTGAAGAATGCAGAAGCCTCAGGAGCCGATGCGATCAACTGGAAGAAAGGGTATCAGCGATGGAAGATGAAATGAATGAAATGAAGCGAGAAGGGAAGTTGAGAGAAAAAAGAATAAAAAGAAATGAGCAAAGCCTCCAAGAAATATGGGACTATGTGAAAAGACCAAATCTACGTCTGATTGGTGTACCTGAAAGTGACGGGGAGAATGGAACTAAGTTGGAAAACACTCTGCAGGATATTATCCAGGAGAACTTCCCCAATCTAGCAAGGCAGGCCAATGTTCAGATTCAGGAAATACAGAGAACGCCACAAAGATACTCCTCGAGAAGAGCAACTCCAAGACACATAATTGTCAGATTCACCAAAGTTGAAATGAAGGAAAAAATGTTAAGGGCAGCCAGAGAGAAAGGTCGGGTTACCCTCAAAGGGAAGCCCATCAGACTAACAGCGGATCTCTCGGCAGAAACCCTACAAGCCAGAAGAGGGTGGGGGCCAATATTCAACATTCTTAAAGAAAAGAATTTTCAACCCAGAATTTCATATCCAGCCAAACTAAGCTTCATAAGCGAAGGAGAAATAAAATACTTTACAGACAAGCAAATGCTGAGAGATTTTGTCACCACCAGGCCTGCCCTAAAAGAGCTCCTGAAGGAAGCGCTAAACATGGAAAGGAACAACCGGTACCAGCTGCTGCAAAATCATGCCAAAATGTAAAGACCATCAAGACTAGGAAGAAACTGCATCAACTAACGAGCAAAATAACCAGCTAACATCATCATGACAGGATCAAATTCACACATAACAATATTAACTTTAAATGTAAATGGACTAAATGCTCCAATTAAAAGACACAGACTGGCAAATTGGATAAAGAGTCAAGACCCATCAGTGTGCTGTATTCAGGAAACCCATCTCACGTGCAGAGACACACATAGGCTCAAAATAAAAGGATGGAGGAAGATCTACCAAGCAAATGGAAAACAAAAAAAGCCAGGGGTTGCAATACTAGTCTCTGATAAAACAGACTTTAAACCAACAAGATCAAAAGAGACAAAGAAGGCTATTACATAATGGTAAAGGGATCAATCCAACAAGAAGAGCTAACTATCCTAAATATATATGCACCCAATACAGGAGCACCAAGATTCATAAAGCAAGTCCTGAGTGACCTACAAAGAGACTTAGACTCCCACACATTAATAATGGGAGACTTTGACACCCCACTGTCAACATTAGACAGATCAACGAGACAGAAAGTCAACAAGGATACCCAGGAATTGAACTCAGCTCTGCACCAAGCAGACCTAATAGACATCTAAGGAACTCTCCACCCCAAATCAACAGAATATACATCTTTTTCAGCACCACACCACACCTATTCCAAAATTGACCACATACTTGGAAGTAAAGCTCTCCTCAGCAAATGTAAAAGAACAGAAATTGTAACAAACTATCTCTCAGACCACAGTGCAATCAAACTAGAACTCAGGATTAAGAATCTCACTCAAAACCGCTCAACTACATGGAAACTGAACAACCTGCTCCTGAATGACTACTGGGTACATAACGAAATGAAGGCAGAAATAAAGATGTTCTTTGAAACCAACGAGAACAAAGACACAACATACCAGAATCTCTGGGACGCATTCAAAGCAGTGTGTAGAGGGAAATTTATAGCACTAAATGCCCACAAGAGAAAGCAGGAAAGATCCAAAATTGACACCCTAACATCACAATTAAAAGAACTAGAAAAACAAGAGCAAACACATTCAAAAGCTAGCAGAAGGCAAGAAATAACTAAAATCAGAGCAGAACTCAAGGAAATAGAGACACAAAAAACCCTTCAAAAAATTAATGAATCCAGGAGCTGGTTTTTTGAAAGGATCAACAAAATTGATAGACCGCTAGCAAGACTAATAAAGAAAAAAAGAGAGAAGAATCTAATAGATGCAATAAAAAATGATAAAGGAGATATCACCACCAATCCCACAGAAATACAAACTACCATCAGAGAATACTACAAACACCTCTACGCAAATAAACTAGAAAATCTAGAAGAAATGGATACATTCCTCGACACATACACTCTCCCAAGACTAAACCAGGAAGAAGTTGAATCTCTGAATAGACCAATAACAGGATCTGAAATTGTGGCAATAATCAATAGCTTACCAACCAAAAAGAGTCCAGGACCAGATGGATTCACAGCTGAATTCTACTAGAGGTACAAGGAGGAACTGGTACCATTCCTTCTGAAACTATTCCAATCAACAGAAAAAGAGGGAATCCTCCCTAACTCATTTTATGAGGCCAGCATCATTCTGATACCAAAGCCGGGCAGAGACACAACCAAAAAAGAGAATTTTAGACCAATATCCTTGATGAACATTGATGCAAAAATCCTCAATAAAATACTGGCAAACCGAATCCAGCAGCACATCAAAAAGCTTATCCACCATGATCAAGTGGGCTTCATCCCTGGGATGCAAGGCTGGTTCAATATACACAAATCAATAAATGTAATCCAGCATATAAACAGAGCCAAAGACAAAAACCACGATTATCTCAATAGATGCAGGAAAAGCCTTTGACAAAATTCAACAACGCTTCATGCTAAAAACTCTCAATAAGTTAGGTATTGATGGGACGTATTTCAAAATAATAAGAGCTATCTATGACAAACCCACAGCCAATATCATACTGAATGGGCAAAAACTGGAAGCATTCCCTTTGAAAACTGGCACAAGACAGGGATGCCCTCTCTCACCACTCCTATTCAACATAGTGTTGGAAGTTCTGGCCAGGGCAATTAGGCAGGAGAAGGAAATAAAGGGTATTCAATTAGGAAAAGAGGAAGGCAAATTGTTCCTGTTTGCAGACGACATGATTGTATATCTAGAAAACCCCATTGTCTCAGCCCAAAATCTCCTTAAGCTGATAAGCAACTTCAGCAAAGTCTCAGGATACAAAATCAATGTACAAAAATCACAAGCATTCTTATACACCAACAACAGACAAACAGAGAGCCAAATCATGAGTGAACTCCCATTCACAATTGCTTCAAAGAGAATAAAATACCTAGGAATCCAACTTACAAGGGAGGTGAAGGACCTCTTCAAGGAGAACTACAAACCACTGCTCAAGGAAATAAAAGAGGATACAAACAAATGGAAGAACATTCCATGCTCATGGGTAGGAAGAATCAATATCGTGAAAATGGCCATACTGCCCAAGGTAATTTACAGATTCAATGCCATCCCGATCAAGCTACCAATGCCTTTCTTCACAGAATTGGAAAAAACTACTTTAAAGTTCATATGGAACCAAAAAAGAGCCCGCATTGCCAAGTCAATCCTAAGCCAAAAGAACAAAGCTGGAGGCATCACACTACCTGACTTCAAACTATACTACAAGGCTACAGTAACAAAAACAGCATGGTACTGGTACCAAAACAGAGATATAGATCAATGGAACAGAACAGAGCCCTCAGAAATAACGCCGCATATCTACAACTATCTGATCTTTGACAAACCTGAGAAAAACAAGCAATGGGGAAAGGATTCCCTATTTAATAAATGGTGCTGGGAAAACTGGCTAGCCATATGTAGAAAGCTGAAACTGGATCCCTTTCTTACACCTTATACAAAAATCAATTCAAGATGGATTAAAGACTTAAACGTTAGACCTAAAACCATAAAAACCCTAGAAGAAAACCTAGGCATTACCATTCAGGACATAGGCATGGGCAACGACTTCATGTCTAAAACACCAAAAGCAATGGCAACAAAAGACAAAATTGACAAATGGGATCTAATTAAACTAAAGAGCTTCTGCACAGCAAAAGAAACTACCATCAGAGTGAACAGGAAACCTACAAAATGGGAGAAAATTTTCGCAACCTACTCATCTGACAAAGGGCTAATATCCAGAATCTATAATGAACTCAAACAAATTTACAAGAAAAAAACAAACAACCCCATCAAAAAGTGGGCGAAGGACATGAACAGACACTTCTCAAAAGAAGACATTTACGCAGCCAAAAACACATGAAAAAATGCTCATCATCACTGGCCATCAGAGAAATGCAAATCAAAACCACAATGAGATACCATCTCACACCAGTTAGAATGGCAATCATTAAAAAGTCAGGAAACAACAGGTGCTGGAGAGGATGTGGAGAAATAGGAACACTTTTACACTGTTGGTGGGACTGTAAACTAGTTCAACCATTGTGGAAGTCAGTGTGGCGATTCCTCAGGGATCTAGAACTGGAAATACCATTTGACCCAGCCATCCCATTACTGGGTATATACCCAAAGGACTATAAATCATGCTGCTATAAAGACACATGCACACGTATGTTTATTGCGGCATTATTCACAATAGCAAAGACTTGGAACCAACCCAAATGTCCAACAATGATAGACTGGATTAAGAAAATGTGGCACATATACACCATGGAATACTATGCAGCCATAAAAAATGATGAGTTCATGTCCTTTGTAGGGACATGGATGAAATTGGAAATCATCATTCTCAGTAAACTATCGCAAGAACAAAAAACCAAACACCGCATATTCTCACTCATAGGTGGGAATTGAACAATGAGATCACATGGACACAGGAAGGGGAATATCACACTCCGGGGACTGTTGTGGGGTGGGGGGAGGGGGGAGGGATAGCATTGGGAGATATACCTAATGCTAGATGACGAGTTAGTGGGTGCAGTGCACCAGCATGGCACATGTACACATATGTAACTAACCTGCACAATGTGCACATGTACCCTAAAACTTAATGTATAACAAAAAAAAAAAAAAAAGAATTGCTTATGATTTTTTCAGATCCTGAATTCCAGCTGAATAGTTGACATCAACCAGTTTGAAGCCTCCCTTCCCCCCGAAGAGGAACAAAATCAGCATGAGAATACCGTTTCTTCCTCTCCTGTCCCTTGACTTCACCCTGCACTCTTTCCAATCATCTCCACACTTCAACCCATTCCAAAACCCTTAAAATCCCCAGCCCCCTACTACTCAGGGAGAAGGATTTGAGGATTCCTCTTGTCTCCTTGATTGGTGGCCCTATGGTTAAACCTTTCTCTGCTACAACCCAGTGTCTCTGCGTATTGACTTGCTGTGTGCATTAAGTGACGAACCTATTGTGTGGTTACAGTAGGAGTAAAAAAAAGAGAAGATTGGTTGAAAGGCTAATTTAAAACTTGTTATACCTCTAATCCTCCCTCTGTACTCCCAAAACAGCATGCTGATTCTCTAGAGAAGGTCAAACGCTGGTCTTAGGACTGAGTGGCCAAGCACATTTGAGGACAAGGGTACCCTATCAATGAGCTACTGCTGAACAGCAGCTATCCCAGAACACGGTGGCTGACAAACAAGTCACATGTGCATGCCCAGGTTCAGGAGATGCTGCAAAATGTTGTAGGCACTTTCTCTCATCTACCACAGGTATTGTGTTGAAAACAAGAGAATCAAAAGCAAGTTTACATCCAGAATACTGACAGACATCTTCTAGTCCTCTTTACCTACTTGACTCCCAGGTCATGGGTAGCCATGCATACCCCTCCCAAAAAGAAATGGGGCAGCCTTCTCTAGGACATCTGACCAGCCAGGGGAAAGACAAATGATCTGACATCAGGAGTTCTCCAAGGTAATGGCCTGACAGACAATCCTCATCTTGAGAGCTGGCTGACAATCAGGTAGCCCAGCACTCTTCAAAGGAGCAGACAGGGGCCAGGCACAGTGGCTCACACCTGTAATCCCAGCATTTTGGGAAGCCAAGGCGGGCAGATCACTTGAGGCCAGGAGTTCGAGACCAGCCTGGCCAACATGGTGAAACCCTGTCTCTACTAGAAATACAAAAAAAGTAGCCGGGTGTGGTGGCAGGTGCCTGTAATCCCAGCTACTTGGAGGCTGAGACAAAAGAATCACTTGAACCCAGGAGGCGGAGGTTGCAGTGAGCCCAGATCGCGCCACTGCACTCCATCCTGGGCGACAGAGTGAAACTCCAACTAAAAAACAAACAAACAAACAAAAACAAACAAAAAAACAAAACAAAAACAAAAAATGAGCAGATAGAGAACAGACATAATTTAATAGACCAAACTATCCAACAATATTTTCATTGTGTTGGTTGTTACATGACTGTGCTTGTCAAAACTAAAAATTATACTTAAAAGGAGTGAATTTTACTGTGAAGTGTACCTCCCATGAACTGGAAAAAACAACTGAGGAAATCTGTACAAGAAGTCCCTTAAACAAAAAATCATTAACATCCTCAGTGAAGAAATTGAAAAAAAAAAAATTAACCATAAAACAAGAACAAGATCCTACTACAAAAAATTTTCAGAAAACAAACAAAAAAGAGCTATTAGAAACTGAACACATGAGAACAAAGAAAGCTCAATAAAAGGGTCAGAAAAAGGCAAAGCTAAAAACGAAGCAAAGGGACAAAATAAGACTGTCCACAAGCACCAAAGTCACAAGAAGGGTCCCAGAAAGATGAACCAGAAAAAACAGAGGGAAGAAAAATGAAATAAACAATAGGGAAAATATTCCCAAAATTGCAGAGTGTGAATACGCATGATGAGCTGTCCCAGCAAGTGCCCAGCACACTGGACGAAAATAGATCCATACCAAGAGACACATCATGGTGTTTTCAGAATGCTGGAGAAAAACATGATAATAAAAGGGTACGTGAGTCCTTAGAGAATTAAAAATAGATTTCATACAAAGGATCACAAATCAGAAGGGTATCTACCTCAACAGCAAATTAAAAACCAGAAGACAACAGAGAAATGCCTACAAAATTCCTGAGAAAGTATTTAACATAGTGCTCTGTAGAGTCAAATGATGACTGAGGAAAAGTTGCATAAAGATATTTTCTTAGCCAGGTGTGGAGGCACACATTTGTATTCCAGCTATTCAGGAGGCTGAGGTGGGAGGATGGCTAGAGGCCAAGGGGTCAAGGCTGCAGTGAACTGAGATTGCACCACTGCACTCCAGCATGGGTGACAGTGAGAAGACACTGTCTCAAAAAAAAAAAAAAAAGTCCTACTCGTAGCTTGAAAAAAAAAAAAAATATATATATATATATATATATATATATATATATATATATATATATTCAGACATCCAAAATGTCATGGCCAACATAGTGAAACCTCGTCTCTACTAAAAATACAAAAAAACCAGCTGGGCGTGGTGGCGGGCACCTGTACTCCCAGCTACTTGGGAGGCTGAAGCAGGAGAATCGCTTGAACCCGGGAGGCGGAGGTTGCAGTGAGCTGAGATCATGCCATTGCACTCCAGCCTGGGTGACAACAGCAAGACACCGTCTAAAAAAAAAAAAAGAAGAAGAAGAAGCAAGGGCAACCCAAAACAAGAGAAAAGAGAAGGAAATTTCCTGACTGTGAAGGGAGACCCCAAGAGTGCAGCCAAGTATAGCGGCTTACAGTTGACCATCCCGGATGACCCAAACAGCCTTCACAAAGCAGATGAAATTGATGAAGTGGGATACCCACTGTGCTGGAAAAAACAGATTTCACCACTTTGGGGAAAACAAAATATTGGGCAGGCAAGGAAAAGTAATCATACATAACACACTGTGTGGTTCTTGCACAGTTACAATTCTGTAAAAACCAAGTAAAACCTAACTAAAAAGTAACTGTACTGGGACAATTAGGAGAGGAGAGGGAGGGTGAACTGTGAGAGCAAGGTAAAGAATAAGCAAATGTTCATCTTCCATTTATCCATTCAGAATTACAATTACCTAAAGTTGTCAGAAAAAGAAAATCTGAAAGAATTTTAAAAGCAGCTCAAGATAGCTGCAGGTTGAACACACAGGTAAAAGAAACTAGGCCTATGAATTAAAGATGAACTCTCACTTGCAAGGCTGGAATTTGCCAAACATTTCACTAACATGTGCTGATTGTAACCTTCTTGCCTATCAGATGAAGCACAAATGCAGGAGAAAATCAATCATTTCTCTCCAGATCCTGAGACACCTGCATACTGGTTAACTTTTTACCCTATATTCATTGTAAACCAAAAACAAAATTCTATGCCTCCCAACTGACTGATGGACCTCTACTCTCAGCCAGGGGCATTCCAAAGAAAACCTGAAAATCAAGTTCAGGTCATGATGGGAAAGGGGAGTCGGATATGCCTCATTATACCATCTTCCCTTTGGAATTCAGGCACAACTGACAAGCATTAACATTAAAACAGATTTTTGTTCTTAATCTTTTTTTAGAAATAGGGTCTCACTATGTTGCTCAGGCTGGTCTCAAACTGAGCTCAAGCAATCCTCACACCTCAGCTTCCCAAAGTGTTAAGATTACTGGCATGAGCCACCACTCCCAGCTAAAACAGATCTTAGGATGAACAAAACAAACAATTTGTAGCAATAAGACACCAAATTCCAACCTGATCCTAGTATAGAATCACATGACAGCAGGTCCTGAAAGAAACTGTATTTTACCCTAAAATGTATTTCTTTGACATATTTTGAAATAGCCCAGTAAAGCTGTCTCTTGTAGGGAAAAAAAAATCTACATTCTGTAAAGAATCCCCTTCCCTTTCCAGGTCTTTTCCTTGACCCAGGGGAGAATTAATTAAGACTCTGGCACTTTTTAAGTCTGATAAGAAACATTTACAATCTATTCTGACACCTGCTACCTAAAAGCTTCATGGGCATAAGTAAGAACCTTGGTCTCCATAACCCCTTATCTTCACCCAAACATTCCCTTCTATTGATTCCAGGTCTGTAGATAATAATTATTTCAACCAATTGCCAGTCAGAAAATCTTTGAATGCAGCTATGACCTGGAAGTCCCAACTCTGCCCTGGAGCTTCAAGTTGTCCCACCTTCCTAGACTGATTCAAAGTACATGTTACATGTACTGACAGATGTCTTATGTTTCCCTAAAACGTATAAAACCAAGCTATAGCTTGACCACCTTGTGGTGGTTTCTTTGACTAGCTGAGTGTTTTTCTTTTCAAAAGCTCCTTTGTCTGCACCAATCCTTTACATTCTATATAAGAGCAACAGAGATAAAAATTGCTTCGAATATAAAGGATGCTTGCGCCCACCAGCCCGAACCTCAGGTATTTTTAAGTGACAAAGAATCTTGCGGAAGGGTCAGAGGAGATTCCTCATGACATTTAGTGGTTCCAAAGGGCTTCACCATCAACAGGAAAACACTTAAGTTGTAATAGCTCCTCCAGGGAACTCTCATAATAGGCTGGTCGCCTAGCGTTCAGGGCACCTCACTGCTTCAGCAGGCGAGTTTCTCCTGAAACACCTAAGAGAGCAGACCAGCTCAGGGGTGAGCAGACCACCTCAGGGGTAAGAGCCCGAGGAGTGAAGCTCATAAGCAACACATTTTTGACCCTGAACACATTCTTAATCTGGTGCAGACAAGGGAGAAGGGAGGAGAGACATTTAAAACAAGACATCTGAAGTTGAAGCTATTGAAGGAGAGTTACCATCTTCCAAGACACCAGCTAGGCTTGTGACTAAAAATTATAGCACCTCATCTTATAAATTTTTTGACTCATTGAACCAACATCACTATAAATTAAATTAGCTTAACTTGGCCAAAATGGGGCTCATTCAAGGCCCCAAAATTGAATTATTTACGTGCACAACTGGGAGGAGTGGCTTAAAAATTAAACACAAAGAATGGGATAGTTACTATAATGGCTTTTAAAAGCTTCTAAAAGAAGTAATGATAAAATTGCTTCCATCCAGGAGGTGAACCAAAGATCTTGGAAACTTTCTTCACTGAAAAAATCGTCTCATGTTTCCACTGTCTCACCTCCTCCCCTCCACCTGCTCCTTCAGAACCCTCTTATTCTTTCCTTTCAGAACTGCCTTGGCTGGGCGCAGTGGCTCACATCTGTAATCTCAGCACTTTGGGAGGCTGAGGTGGGTGGATCACTTGAGCCCAGAAGTTCGAGACCAGCCTGCACAACATAGTGAGACATCGTCTCTACAAAAAATTTTTTAAAAGCTAGGCATGGTGGCATGCACCTGTAGTCCCAGCTATTCAGGAGGCTGAGGCAGGAGGATCGCTTGAGCCCAGAAGGCCGAGGCTGCAGTGAGCTGTGATCATGCCACTGTACTCCAGCCTGGGTGACAGAGCAAGACCCTGTCTCAAAAAAAAAACAAAAGAACTGCCTTACCCAGATCAGATGTTCCTTACTCCCTCCTCTACCCACAGAAGTTTTGATAGCACCTTTTAGAGAAAATCCTGACCCAAAGGGAGAACCTTCAGTAGTTTAGACCCCCAGGATGAGGCAGAACTTAGAGCCCCTACTAAGGGATTTCCAGAAAAAAAAGGGGGGCTATTATTAAGATTCCTGGACACTCCAAACTCAGCCCTTCAGAGAAAAAGTATTTTGTTGACGCAGCAGCCAAAGGCTGCTCTAACACTAATAGCAGATGAAACTATACAGGTGGCTATATTTTTTTTTAAATGAGCTCCATCAAAAAGGAACTCCAAGTGGCTCAAGAAAAGGGTTCAGAGAAGAAAAAGCAGATATGGCTAACAAAGGAGACACACCTTTCACCCACTTGCAAATTATAGTATGGACTCAACAACAGACTTGTTTTGCCTTTGGAAATTTCCTGTATTACAACATTTCTATCAGCTCACTCACTAGGGACCTCAGAAAATGACTGCCTAAGAAAAACAATATTACTGGAAACAGTCACCCACAATCGGCTCATAAGACTTATGCTAAATGTGCAGTTTGTCCTAAACATAATCCAGGACAGCCTCTTCATGGATATCAAGGGCATTTTCCTTTGCCCACCAGACCTTCTGATATCTGGCAAGTGGATTTTATCCAGTTACCTCCAGCCCAGGATTGTAAATAGATACTGGTTATGATTTGAATGTTCTCTCACTGAGTTGAAACATTTCCTTGCAGAAGAGTCATAGCACACGCAGGAGGAAAATATCGCTGAAGCAAATAATTCCCTCTTGGGGAATTCCTTCCAAATTACATAGCGATAGAAGAACTCATTTTACTAGAAAGACAGTCCACTCAATTTGTAAAATCTGGCCCATTTTCCAACATTTTCATTGTGTATACCATCCTTAGTCTTCTGGATTGGTGGAACAAATAAACGGAATAATAAAGATCCAGCTGGCTGGCCGGGCGCGGTGGCTCACGCCTGTAACCCCAGCACTTTGGGAGGCCCAGGCGGGTGGATCACAAGGTCAAGAGATGGAGACCATCCTGGCCAACACGGTGAAACCCCGCCTCTACTAAATATACAAAAAATTAGCCAGGCATGGTGGCGGGTACCTGGAGTCCCAGCTACTCAGGAGGCTGACGCAGGAGTACGGCATGAACCCAGGAGGTGGAGCTTGCAGTGAGCCAAGATTGTGCCACTGCACTCCAGCCTGGGCAACAGAGTGAGACTCCGTCTCAAAAAAAAAAAAAAATCCATTTGGCAAAATTAACAAAAGCTTTTCATACTGGGCCAAAGGCTCTTCCATTGGTTTTGCTTAACCCAAGAGCAACTTCTCTTGGATAACATCAATTACCCACTTACGAGACAATTACAAGTCAACCTATGAAACAGGATAGCAATTTATATGAACCAACTTTATTGAAAGGTGCTATACTCAGTTATTGTCAAGGCTTAACTAAACTTCTTTCCCCAAAATAAATTAATAAAAGATTCTTTTTACAGTGTACTCCTGGGAGACGAAGATCTTAAATACCATAATGTCTAGCCAAGGGACCTTTTTTTTGGAAACAACATCAACTAAAAAACTCACTTGAACCTCACTAAAGACTCACTTGAACCTCACTGGAAAGGACTCTATCAGGTATTGTTAACTAATTGCCGTGCAGCAAAACTTGAAGGAGCTGACTCCTGGATCCACACTTCTCATTTAAAGAAAGCTCCAACAACTAAATGAACTTATAAGTCCACTGGAGACCTCCAGTTAAAGATCTCTGAGATTCCTGACACCTCTCAGTATGGAAAGCAGACAAGACCTGATAGACAACATTGCCCAAATTACCAGACCAGGCCTGAACTGACAATGAATTTCTTCTGCATATACCTTTTGTTTTTGTATTTTCCTGCATGATGACTGAATTTCTACTAACACTCCCTCATTTGTTTGATCCCCATTCCTCTTAAGGGAAACTGCTAATCTAACTGATGTGAAAGTGGGACAAACATTTTTTCAATATCAAGAAGATACTGGAACCCTGACATCAATTTCTTAGAATCAGTCCAATGTTCCCATAGCCCATGGCACCACTTTTTCAGGCATAATAAACTATCAAGAGGCCCCCACTTAGGGAAAGATATCCAGGAAGTTCTTCCCAATTCCATGCCTGGGCTGGCAATTTTTAACACTTTACAAACAGATCACTATGTTACTGTGAATACAGATGATCACTTACTATACACTTACTATACAAACTCCTGGAAGACATTTAGCTGCAGCTTATGTGCCTTGCCATAGTATCTCTTGTCCTAGGAGTCAGGGACCTTGTTTTTGTGACTGGTCTACACAATTCTAATGAAACTGGAAATCAAATAATGAGAGCTACTTGGTGGACAAGAGTACCACCAGAGGATACTTGGGAATGTTACCAGGGAGAATGTGAGAAGCCTTACAGTGTACTCAAACTAAACTGTATCTAGGGTTAACTGCTGCTCCTCTCACCTCAACTTGGAGCACCCAACATTATTGGGTTTGTAACCGGTACTCAAATTGCACTTCCATTATAAATGCTCAATGGCAACAACATGTTTGGTGGATAAAACAGCACTAGCCAACTAAGGCAAAAAGAACCTTAGGTCCAATAAAGGCAGGACTTGAGATGTTAGGACAAGCTAAAAGTGTATTTAACAACGACAAGAAAAAAAAAATCACAAGAAAAGTCAATATTTACCAGTCTAAATAGATTAAAAGAAATATTCTTTCAGAAGGAAGGTATGGGTTGGGAAGCTACACAAAAATATAATGACACTATTGTTAAGAAGGTAAATCAACTACTCAACTAACAAGGAGCCACGCCAAAACCCAGTGATGGAAAATTGCATGCGTCCAAACTCAACAAGGTTTACTGACCATGCTAATCCAAATGGAAACTGAAGTGGCCTCTAAAATGTGCCCTACCATTTTGGATGCAGAAACACAAGGTATACATTTATGCACAAACATATGAAACCTCTTCTTCCTGGAAAATTACTACCAAGAATATGTAGCTTAATTCACTGTACTCTTACAGCATTAGCACCCCACATAGATAATAACTAGACATATAACATAGTGTTAGTAGGAGTAGAGATTTTTTTAAATAATACCCATTTTTCCCAATGGGGAGTTGAAAGGCCATATTAAATAATACTTGGAGTCCAATTTCAGTTCTACATTGTAAACAAATTCAGGAAGTTGGTGCTGTCCCCAAAATGTTTGGAATCCTGAAATCATATAAATATGACCCTTAATTTCTTTTTTTTTTTAATTTAAAATTCCAGGATACATGTGCAGGATGTGCAGGTTTGTTACATAGGTAAATGTGTGCCACGGTGGTTTGCTGCGTCTATCAACCCATCACCTAGATATTAAGCCCTGCATGCATTAGCTATTTACCCTGATGCTCTCCCTCCCCCACACCCCCCAGACAGGCCCCAGTATGTGCTGTTCCCCTCCCTGCCTCCATGTGTTCTCACTGTTCAGCTCCAACTTATAAGTGAGAACATGCAATGTTTGGTTTTCCGTTCCTGTGTTAGTTTGCTGAGGATAATGGCTTCCAGCTCTATCCATATCCCTGCCAAGGACATGATATTGTTCCTTTTTATGGCTGCATAGTATTCTATGGTGTATATGTACCATATTTTCTTCATCCAGTCTATCATTGGTGGCATTTGGGTTGATTCCATGTCTTTGATATTATGAATAGTGCTGCAATGAACATACACGTGCATGTATCTTTAGAATAGAATGATTTATATTCTTTTGGGTATATACTCAGTAATGGGATTGCTGAGTCAAATGATATTTCTGGCTCTAGGTCTTTGAGAAATCGCCGCACCATCTTCCACAATGGTTGAACTAATTTACATTCCTACCAACAATGTAAAAGCATTCCTGTCTCCACAGCCTCCTCAGCATCTGTTGTTTCTTAACTTTTTAATAATCGCCATTCTGACCAGCGTGAGATGGTATCTCATTGCGCTTTTGATTTGCATTTCTCTAATGATTAGTGATGTTGAGCTTTTTTTCATGTTTGCTAGCCACATAAATGTCTTCTTTTGAAAAGTGTCTGTTCATGTCCTTTGCCCATTTTTTAACAGGACTGTTTGTTTTTTTCTTATAAATTTGTTAAGTTCCTTGTAGATTCTAGATATTAGAACTTTGTCAGATGGATAGATTGCAAAAATTTTCTCCCATTCTGTAGATTGTCTGTTCACTCTGATGATAGTTTCTTTTGCTGCGCAGAAGCTCTTTAGTTTAATTAGATCCCATTTGTCAATATTGGTTTTTGTTGCAATTGTTTTTGATGTTTTTGTCATGAAATCGTTGCCCGTGCCTATGCCTGAATGGTATTTTCTTCCAGGGTTTTTATAGTGTTTTTCATTTTCTAGGGTTTTACATTTAAGTTCTTTAATCCATCTTGAGTTAATTTTCATATAAGGTGTAAGGAAAAGGTCCAGTTTCAATTTTTGCATATGGTTAGCCAGTTCTCCCGGCACCATTTATTAAATAGGGATTCCTTTCCCCATCGCTTTTGTCAGGTTTGTCAAAGATCAGATGGTTGTAGATGTGCAGTCTTATTTCTGAGATCTCTACTCCGTTCCATTGGTCTGTGTGTCTGTTGTACCAGTACCATGCTGTTTTAGTTATTGTTTTGGTTACTATAGTTTGAAGTCCAGTAGCGTGATGCCTCCAGCTTTGTTCTTTTTGCTTAGGATTGTCTTGGCTATACAGGCTCTTTTTTGGTTCCATATGAATTTTAGGGTAGTTTTTTCTAATTATGTGAAGAATGTCAATGGTAGTTTAATGGGAATAGCATTGAATTTATAAATTACTTTGGGCAGTAATTTGGCCGTTTTCATGATATTGATTCTTCCTATCCATGGGCATGGAATGTTTTCCCATTTGTGTCCTCTCATTTCCTTAAGCAGTGGTTTGTAGTCTTCCTTGAAGAGATCCTTCACTTTCCTTGTTAGCTGTATTCCTAGGTATTTTATTATCTTCGCAGCAATTGTGAATGAGAGTTCATTCATGATTTGGCTTTCTGCTTGTCTATTGTTGGTGTATAGGAATGCTTGTGATTTTTGCACATTGATTTTGTATCCTGAGACTTTGCTAAAGTTGCTTATCAGCTTAAGGAGCTTTTGGGCTGAGATGACGGGGTTTTCTATATACAGAATCATGTCATCTGCAAACAGAGACAGTTTGACTTTCTCTCTTCCTATGTGAATACCCTTTCTTTCTCTTGCCTGATGGCCCCGGCCAGAACTTCCAATACTATGTTGAACGGGAGTGGTGAGAGAGATGACCCTTAATTTCTATACCCTGCTCAATATAATATATGGTACAGAGGTGATATGGTTTGGCTCTGTGTCCCCACCCAAATCTCATCGTGAATTGCACTCCCATAATTCCCATGTGTTGTGGGAGGAACCTGGTGGGAGACAATTGAATCATGAGGGCAGTTTCCTCCATATTCTTCTCGTGGTAGTGAATAAGTCTCATGGGATCTGATGGTTTTATCAGGGGTTTCTGCTTTTGTGTCTTCTTCATTCTCTGCTTGCTGCCATCCATGTAAGATGGGACTTGCTCCTCCCTGCCTTCCGCCATGATTGTGAGGCTTCCCCAGCCACATGGAACTGCAAGTCCAATTAAACCTCTTTCTTTTGTAAATTGCCCAGTCTCAGGTATGTCTTTATCAGCTGCGTGAAAACAGACTAATACAGTATATTGGTACCAGGAGAGTGAGGCGCTGCTGAGAAGATATTCGAAAATATGGAAGTGACTTTAGAACTGGGTAACAGGCAGAGGTTGGAAAAGTTTGGAGGGCTCAGAAGACAGAAAAATGTGGTTAAGTTTGGAGACTTGTTGATTGGCCTTGCCCAAAATGCTGATAGCGATATGGACAATAAGGTCCAGATGGAGATGAAAAACTTGTTGGGAAATGGAGCAAAGGTGACTCGTTGTTTTAGCAAAGAGACTGGCAGCATTTTGTCCCTGCCCCAGAGATTTGTGGAACTTTGTCCTTGAGAGAGATGATTTAAGATATCTGGCAGAAGAAATTTCTAAGCAGCAAAGCATTCGAGAGGTGACTTGGGTGCTGTTAAAAGCATTCAGTTTTAACAGGGAAACAGAGTATAAAAGTTTGAAAAATTTGCAGCCTGAATGCGATAGAAAAGAAAATCCCATTTTCTGAGGAGAAATTCAAGCCAGCTGCAGACATCTGAATAAGTAAGGAAGAGCCAAATGTTAATCCCCAAGACAGTGGGGAAAACGTCACCAGGGCATGTCAGAGGTCTTCATGGAAGCCCCTCCCATCACACGCCTGGAGGCCTAGGAGAAAAAAGTGGTTTTGTGGGCCAGGCCCAGGGTCCCCGAGCTGTGTGCAGCCTAGGGACTTGATGCCCTGCATCCTAGCCACTCCACCCCTGGCTGAAAGGGGCCAATGTAGAGCTCGAGCTGTAGCTTCAGATGGTGCAAGCCCCAAGCCTTGGCAGCTTCCATGTGGTGTTGAGCCTGCAGGAGCACAGAAGTCAAGAATTGAGGTTTGGGAACCTCTGCCTAGATTTCAGAAGATGTATGGAAACACCTGGATGCCCAGGCAGAAGTTTGCTGCAGGAGTGGGGCTCTCATGGAGAACTTCTGCTAGGGCAGTGCAGATGGAAAATGTGGGGTTGGAGCCCCTGCACAGAGTCTCTACTGGGGCACTGCCTAGTGGAGCTGTGAGAAAAGGGCCACTGTCCTCCAGACCCCAGAATGGTAGATCCACTGACAGCTTGCACCATGCACCTGGAAAAGCTGCAGACACTCAATGCCAGCCCATGAAAGCAGCCAGGAGGAAGGCTGTGCCCTGCAAAGCCACAGGAAGGGAGCTGCCCAAGACCATGGGCACCCACCTCTAGCATCAGCATGACCTGGATGTGAGACATGGAGACAAAGGAGATCATTTTGGCGCTTTAAGATTTGACTGCCCATCCTGGATTTCAGACTTGCATGGGACCTGTAGCCCCTGTGTTCTGGCCAATTTCTCCCATCTGGAATGAGTGTATTCACCCAATACCTGTACCCCCAGTGTATCTGGGAAATAACTAGCTTGCTTTTGATTTTATAGGCTTACAAGCTGAAGTGACTTGCCTTGTCTCAGATGAGACTTTGGACTGTGGACTTTTAAGTTAATGCTGAAATGAGCTAAGACTTTGGGGACTATTGGGAAGGCATGCTTGGTTTTGAAATGCAAGGACATGAGATTTGGCAGGCTCCAGAGCTGGCTGCAGGCTGCCAGCATTCTGTCCCCACCCAAAGCTCATCTTGAATTGTACTCCCATAATTCCCATGTGTTGTGGGAGTGACCTGGTGGGAGATAATTGAATCATGAGCGTGGTTTCCTCCACACCGTTCTCATAGTAGTGAGCAAGTCTCACGAGATCTGATGGTTTTATCAAGGTCGCTTTTGTGTCTTCCTCATTCTCTCTTTGTCTGCTGCCATCCACGTAAAACGAGACTTGTTCCTCCTTGCTTTCTGCCATGATTGTGAGGCTTCCCCAGCCACGTGGAACTGTAAGTCCAATTAAACCTCATTCTTTTGTAAATTGCCCAGTCTCAGGTATGTCTTTATCAGCAGCATGAAAATGGACTAACACAAAAGGAAAAGGATGCTTACATTAGAAAGGGAGGAAAAATGAGACTGTAGCTGTTTTAGATCTTACTTGCAACCAGACAACATTTGATTTAAATTATACTGCCATTTGGTACAATACTGGGTTAACAGGAAAGTTACTTTTATGATGAAGTAATACTTTTGATAATAAAAATTCAAAAATTGGAACTCAACCCTCCTCAAATTGTACTCCCAGCAGAAAATGGACAAGCAATTAGACATTATAAATCATCAGTTAATTACAGTTATAAATGCAAAGATATCATAAAGTACAAATACAAAGGGAGAAAATTTATCTAATTAGTCACAGACTATCAAAATCTATGTTCAAGATTCTTTTCTATGATAAGTGTTTCTTTACTTCATTGTCTTTACTTCAGTGGACCTCTAAGTTGCTCATCATATTGTTGATTATCTTTCTAATATTCCTACGTTACAAATATTATAAATACTGCAAAAATGTTACCAAAATAATAAAACTCCAGCTAAAATTATGTTAGCTCATCAATTTGAACTACAGCCACAGAATGTATGTAAGGGTGGCCCTCTATTGTCTGTTTTATCCAACATACTCTTTCCTCTAATTCCGACCTACTGAATTACAACAGAAAGGGACACGCTCCCAGTTTGCTCTGAGTCTGTGTCCCTGATCTATAGTCCTCAAACTTGGCTCAGAATAAAATTAACTTTGACTTAAATCTATAGTGGCTGTTATTTTAACCTTTTGGGTCAACCTAGTTCAGAAAAACTTAAAAACAGCAAGAAAAGCATGTAGTTTCAAAATACCGGAGCAAATATCCAATCACCTAAAAGAGCTAAAAGTATGTCCATGTAAAGAGCAAGAAATAGTGGAGGTCAGGGGTGGGAGGTAATAAGAGTGTGCTTTCTAGGTAGTGGTCATCTAGGGGAAAGTGAGGGTAGTGTGCTTTTTTTTCTTTTAAATAAAAAGACTTGAATTATTTGTTTCTTCAATCCACATGCATATATAACTTTAAAAATAAACACCAATGTAATTTATTAACTAAGAAATAAAAATACTTGATGATCAAGTCAGTTGGAAAAATTAGATACTTAGCTTTTCAAAAGACTAAGAAAATCCATCACAAGCCACTGAGGCTTTAAAAGCATCGCCTCAAGAACGCAGGATTTAAAAAAAAAAAAAAAAAGCAATATAAAACACTTAAGATATTGCCTTCAGTCCCCTGGGTGGCCATCCACCTTGTTTAAGGTCTCCAAGAGATTTAACATCAAGGAAGCTCCAACAGTATGCACTATCCAACTCCCTAACCTGTCTACCTGGAATCTCTGCCTTACACCCTACTGTTAAGCTGAGGCCAGTCTGGTTTAGAAGGAACCTTAACCTCTCTCCCTTCACCAGAGCTGGTTGCAGGCTGCCAGCATTCTATGTCTCCAGGATTGGGAGGGTTTCCTAAGAAACCCAGCTATCCAAGCCTAAGTCCATAAAGTCCCAGGAGCATCAGTCACTCATAAATCTCATCTCCTACCCCAGTGCATAGTATCATCTTGACTAATCCAGCGAGAGATTATACACACACTCCTCCCTGCAATGGCCAGATGAGGGATGACAGTTGGCTCCATCTGAGCAACTGTCTTCCCTTCCACTTCCCAAAACCTCTCTTCCCTTATCTCTCCCTATATTTAACTGGCTCCACTGCTTTCCTCCATCAGCTCCTACTATTTTATGATGTACTTGCATTACCAACACATTGCTTAATTCCTTTTAGCCTGATTTTTTTTTTCTTGAGACAGGGTCTCACTCTGTCGCCCAGGCTGGAGTGCACTGGCACAATCACAGCTCACTGCAGCTTGGACCTCCTGGGCTCAAGGGAGATCCTCCCGCCTCAGCCTCCCACATAGTTGGAACTACAGGTACAAGCCACCACACCCAGCTAATTTTTGTACTTTTTGTAGAGGCAGGCTTTCACCATACTGCCCAGGCTGGTCTTGAACTCCTGTGCTCAAGTGATCTGCCTACCTTGGCCTCCCAAAGTACTTGGGATTATAGGCATGAGCCACCACACCTGGCCTAGCCTGATTTTTTTCACCTATAAATAGGAATAATATTCCTTGAGGAGAGAGACCACCTGGCCATCTCTGCATACTCCGTAGTGCCTAAACTCAACATGCACTGAATTATTCACCATGTGATTAAACAAATGCACCTAAAACTACAATTCCAAGAAGGAATCCTTGGTCAATAAACTCTCCTATTCCTGGACTCTCTGACCTAGAACAACCTTGAGGTACAAGACAAGGCCATAGGTCCACAACCCCGGGGAACCAGAAGACACAGCAGAAGCTGTCACAATGCAGATGGAAAGCAGGACATACCTGGAAGGAAGTGGGAATACAGACGAGGTTCAGATTCTCTTGCTTCACCCTTTCAGCTGTGGAAACAAAAGCCATATTGGCAGTTTTTCACTCTCCTTACTTTATTTTTCTTGTCATACGTGTTTGCTTGAATCCAACAGACAAGGGAAGGTCTATTTCCCAAAGACAGCTGCCTTTCATCCTGTGTCCCCCTCCTTGGTGGGAAAGTTGGTGACTGTACCTCACACATCAGAAGATAGGGACACAAGAAAGCCTGGAGAGGTAAGTACTGACCACAGAAAGCAGTGTCAGTGTTTGCCATTGTTATGTGCCTGACAATATTCTAAGAACTTTGTATATATGAACTCTTAATCCTAACAACCCAAAAGGTAAGTTAAATTATTTTCCACATTTTGCAGATAAGGCAACTGAGGTTCAGAGAGGTAATGTAACTCGGTAGTTATACCGCTAATAAGGGACACAGCTGGGACATGATCCCAGGCCATGTAGCCACACAGTCTTAACTCCCCTATATTGCCTCTTCTAGGAAAAAGCCAGAACTTTACTTTTGCATTTTAGTAAAAAATATACTTATTTGTAGGCCCCAGAGAGTGGCTAAAGGAGATTTATTTTTTCAATTTGGATTTGTACCTTTCAGGAAAGTTTGATTTAAAAAAAAAAAAAAAAAGACTTCAGGAAAAAATTCGTATTAAAATTTCAAGTCTTTTTAATCACTGAGTGCATCTTGGGAGGTTTGGGTGCCACTATTATAAAATCCATAGTAACTCCTGTGCCCTGAAAGTATTCTCCAGATACTTGGTTAAGATTGAAAGGTATATAACACAAAAGCTCCTATTTGGCCAGTGAGAAGGCTTCCAGAAGCCATCACACCAGCACTAAAACCACTCCTTGATAACAAAGTGTTCCTGGACTTTACCTCCTGGGCTCTGCCCCTTGGCACCTAGAAGAATTCAGCATTCAGGCAGGCCTCTCCTCTGGGCTTTGTTCTTACAAACAAAGAGCAGGGCAGTAAAACCTGTTGAGCAGCCATAGGGGCTGATAATTCCTGAGCCTTTCCTAAGCATAGAGACACCCTAATCAGTGTGAAATGAGCACCTGCAGGAACCAGCCATCAATGGCAGGAGTCCCACATCCACTCCAGGGTCATGGACAGGGCAAACCCACTATGGCCTCAATTATCTGCCTGAGGAAGTCTGAGCTCACGCAAAGAACTCAATGGTAGAATGCCATCGACATGATTAAAATTATATTAGGACCTCAAGCTAAGCCAGCTCCTCCTCTCCAGCTGAGCAGAGTAAACAAAGGCAAGGGCGTCCTTCAAAGTTGGATGAAGAGGCCCAAGATTCCCTCTCTCCACAAAAGAGCAGAAACACTCAACTGACCTCAGGTAGTCCCTCTCTCCAGCTCTGTACTGCTGAAGCCAAAAGGGCAATGCCAAACCTGTGTGCCACTTCCTCCCTCTCCTCTACCTCCCTACCCCATCATCACACACAAAACATCCAGTAGACAGTGAGAGAGCATACCTATTCGCTGCACAGCATGGACAATTGTAGAACCACTTCCAATTCCCAGCACTTGGTTATTCTGCCAAAAAACAGGGAAGAAAAAACAAAACTTATTAATATCATATTTTACTCCTTTGTCAGCCTACTTCCTAAAGCTATAAAATTATTATGAACAGCAATCCACCAACACAGGTGCAAGACAGGTACTGTGCCTATTTTATAGGAACATAAACACTGAACCTCAATGCTGTACTTTGGCCAATCCATGGTGGACAAATGTTCAACAAGGCCCTCCTCTCTTCATTTCTGACACTGTCAACACCACCACTTCCTCCCTACATTCTACCAAACAATTGGTGCAATTACTTGCAACTGAACAGCAACTTGCGTCACCCTCACAGAAATGGCCTGCATATAAACACTTAAAGATTCCTGACATTTCAAGCCAGCAACAGTGTGTTTAAAAAAGAAAGAAAGAAGAAGAAGAAAGAAAAGAAAAAGATTCCTGGCCAACCCCAGGGAGGCAATTAGAAAAACACCTAAGAATAAACAATAGAGTCTGGAGCCTGGGTAAGGGAGGAAAGCTAAGGCTTCTGACTTCAGTGTCTTCCATAGGCACCTTCAAGTTGGTAGCACCACAAGACACATCAGGCCCACCATCTAGAGCTCTCCCAAAGTCAGCAGATAAAGGGAGGGCCTGAAGTAACCTCAAAATAATAAAGTATGTCAGCATCTGCCTAGGTGACACCAAGGGGTGCTCATTTTGCATGAGCCTGCCTCAGAGAAAATGGGAAGAGGGCAAAGGCTTAGTTAAGAACATGGAAAACAGTCTTCATCTGCAATAGAAAGGATCATAATAAATGCAGAGCACTTCCTGAGTACAAAGTACAAGCAGACATCACAATACTGAGCCTACCTACAAGCAGACCAAACAAGAAGAAACAAAGAAGGTACCTACAAGCAGACCAAACAAGAAGAAACAAAGAAGGTACCTACAAGCAGACCAAAGAATAAAAGCTCAGCTGAGTCTACTAGACCACAAAGAGCAAAACGAGGCCAGGGTACTAACAGTCAGGAACTAATATGCAGCTCAGTGCCTAAGCAACTTCCTGACATCTATCTCCTGCCGTTGCAAAGCAAAGCCAAGTGAACACCAAAGCAGCAGCTACCATTTATTAAGCACCTACCAAGAAGACTTATAAATGTTAATATAAAGCCAAATCTCACAACAATCACTTATGACCTACAGAGCCACTATTCCCACTTTATAGATGAGTTCAATATTGTAAGGAAAAACTTAAGACTTTGAAATGAGCAAAAGAGACTACTGGATATCCTTCCAATGGGATGCTGGAACCTGCTTGTATTGTCTGACTCTAAGAAGGTATGTGCCTTTGTCTTTAAGATATATGACGACTGTATAGAGATACACTTTAACTTGCAGAAAACTGTTAACAAAGCAAGTAAGTTTTGTTCATTGAAATGCAAATTAATAGTGTTCTGTGAGATACAATTATTAACAGATCTTAATTCATTTTAAGATTTTTTTTACTACATATGAGTTTACGGTTGACTTCTCCCGTTATGCTTTGAACATCTCCACCAAAACTCATGTTGAAATTTAATTGCCATTATAACAATATTAAGAAGGGGGACCTTTAAGAGGTGATTAGGTCAGAGGGCTCCACCCTCATGGGTAGGATTGGTGCCCACCCATAGCACTTCAACATCTGTCTCTCTCACCAGATGCCAACGCCTTGATATTGGACTTCGTAGCCTCCAGAAATATAAGCCAAAACATTTCTGTTCATTATAAATTACTCATTCTCAGGTATTCTATTACAGCAGCACAAAATGGACTAAGACACCTATGAACAGGTTCTAATAACCTTTCCAGTTCCCTCATTAATTTAGTGAGTTAAATAAAATCTTTGACATATATTTGTTTTATATATGTGTGATTTTACCTGTTTTAAATATATATAAACTATCAATGCCCCCCCACACACACACACAAACTCATCTTCAAACTCCTGGGCTCATACAATCCTACTGCCTCAGCTTCCCACATAGCTAGTACTACAGGAACATGCCACCATGCCCAGCTAATTTTTTAATTCTTTTAAAAGACACAGTCTCACTCTGTCAACCAGGCTAGTCTCGAACTCCTGGCCTCAAGTGATCATCTCACCTCTGCCTCCCAAAGTGCTGGGATTACAGGATGAGCCATTTCAATCGAATAAGCAACTTCAGGAAGTTCAATTTGCTGAAACATCAATCTATTTCAAATTTCTTAAGATTTCCAACAGATTAACAATTAATTTATTTAACAAAGGAAAGCCCATAGTAAAACCTTCTTTTTAGGAAGAAGACAAGTCCTGAAGGGCCCTCAGGACAAGCAGGGCCACAACTAAAATCCTTCATTCCCCACAGGACAAAGGCCATAGGAATACTTAAAGTCAGCCCCTAGGCCTCACATTAGATACAGTCCTTCTCAAAGCCTGACTACATCTATAACTAGAAAAGATTAGAAAGAATGACCAACAAGTAGAGTTACCAAAAATAAAAATTAAAAAAATCAAATACTAATGTCCCCACAACCACATACATGTATACTAAAAATGCTACTATAGCCTCTCCTACCTACAGAAGACTTTATCCAACAACTTTTGTGTTATTGACCTGGTGGAAACTGCTTTTACTAACTCACAGTTCCAAAGGCACTGAATACATCAGGGGCTTGGGCTGTCAGAACAGGGCTCGCACTAGGTCAGGATTCCACCTATGCCAATGCTCTCAAGAAGGCAATGTGTCTAGTAAAGTTGTTTAGCTACCTCGACAATCCCCAAAGGCAAGGACTTCAAGACAAGTAAATGATACATCACAGTACAGAAACATTCAAAATGGCTAAATATCTCACATATAAAAATCTTCAAGGAATGAGAAAATGTCTTATCAAGGCCTATGTCTGAGTGTGGAAAAACTCAAACTTTTTCCTCTGCTCCCACACCACAACAATCATCAACACAGAAGACTTCTGTGATCAAATGTATGGGGATTTCTCCCCGTATCCCAAGCAAGCAATCTACTCTGCAGCAGACACCAGCTGGGTATCCTCCAATTCAATTTCAACACTCTCTACCTGGAGATACCATAAGGTTCCATTGGTTGAGGGCTGAGCTCCCAAGATTGCCTCCTCCTTCCTACCAAATGCAAGTCCAGGCCTCCAGAACTTCTGACTTGACAGCTTCAAGTTGGAGTTTCCACAACACTCTCTTTGGGTTTGATTAGCTTGCTAGAGTGGCTCACAGAACTCAGGGAAACATGTTTACCAGCTTATAAAGGCTATGATGAAGGATATGGATGAAGAGATGCATAGGTAAAGGCATGTAAGAAGGAGCACAGAGCTTCCATGCTCTCTCTAGGCACACCATCCTCCAGGGACCTTCACATGTTCTGCTCTCCAGAAGCTTCCAAACCCTGTCCTCTTGAGCTTTTCTTTTTCTTTTTTTTTCTTTTTTTTTTTTTTTTTTTTTTGAGACTTTATTGAATAGGTATGATTGGCTCTTGGAAAAGACCAGGAATTGCAAGGGCCTAGAAATGTGACTGAACAAAAAGGGCATGATCCAATACTAGCAGACTGACTGGGGAAACCCTGCAACGGCTGTCTGTTCAGATTCTTCTTCACCTGCAGCATTCCTTCCTCCAGGGTATGGAACAGGAACCCTTCTGAAATGGGGATCTTATGACGTACAAACAGACAACATAGGTCACAGAATTTCTTTACAGCCAGCTCCAAGACAGAAAAGCATTGGGGAGAGAAAGGAGCAAGTGGAAGGAGGGAAGGAGAAGGTAAGAGAGGGAGATTCTGTTTTCTAAGGCCTGCTTTGGGCCCTAAAGCACCCCAAATATAACAAAAGACTGTAGCAAGGGCTCTGAGCGTTATGAACCAAGAGCCATGGATAAAAACATTGTGTGTGTGTGTTTAAAATATCACACTAGATAGACTTAACCTGACCTTCACATATGACCTGAAGCTAGGAACTCTAGCTTTACAGTAATTCAATCACCAAATTCCTGGTTACCAAGCTTAGCCATACATTCATGTCACTCACAGTCCCCAGCAGGCAGGTGGCACAGAGGTGAATTTGGATGAATCAGACAAGCTCTGTATAAGGCTCGTTCTTTGCCTTTTGAAAGAGACCAGGAATTGCAAGGCCCTGCCAGACCTAAAGCTCTTCACCCATGTGATCCCTGCTGCCTTGGAATCAAATGACCGGCCCAGGAAATCAGTGCCCTTGCCAAAGCCAACCAGAGGTGACCAAAGGCTGCCTATGAGGTGGCCCAACAGCAGAAGACTGCCAAGCAGGCCCTGCTAGAGGAGTGGCCCCATTCTAATGGGCAATATTAAACCACATGTATGTGCAACATCAGAACTTCACTCAGCGTGTCGAATGGAGTAACTTTGGAAATACTACTTCTGCTAACCAACTAGAACCACTGCCCATCAGCTTCCTCAACCAAGCCAGTAAAAAAACAAAGCCCAGGCTCCAAAGAGAACAAAGGGATGAGGCTACAGACATTCAGAAGAGCCTAGTTCTGCATGTCGACCCATCCTGGGTGGCTACACCCACAGAAACAGACAGAGCTGGGCCCAAGGTGGCTATACAAAGGATTCACCTGAGAACTCTCCATATTTTCCATCCACTCAGACACGGAAGTGGTCACCATATTGGAACTCCAATGGACTAGAGAACAGGAAGCCCTACTCCCCAGAGATTCTACACAAAGAACCTCCAATAACCCCAACACTTTCATATTTGTGTCCACACTGCACACAATTGAACAAACATGTACTTGGCAGGACCCACTGTGACCAATGCTAAATGAAGGTTAACTACCCTCCAGGAGCTTACCCTTTAAGGGGCTGGAAGAAACGAACACACAGATGACCAAAACATGAGATACAACATAAAGCACATAAGAGGCATGAAGTGCTACAGAATCACGGAAAAGAAATCTTCCTCTCCTTAGGATGCTAAGGAAAAACTGAAAGGAGGAAATGGCCTTTAAGCCAAACCCTGAAGGGCATATATGATTTTAACAGGTGCCCCCAAAAGGTCACTGTAGATCTCCCCAAAATTACCTAACTTCATGAAATGATGTGGTCAGAATCCAGTGTTTTGGGGCTCTAGCCTAAGGTCAGGGCTTGCAGATTTTTATTTAATCAAATACATAACTATAACACAAAGGTCAGGGAGATGAGCCACCAAATATTAATGTAAATTCATTAACAGGACAACTTAGATATGGGGCTTTTCTAATTGTATTCTCATGTGGATTACATTTACCTATTAGCTATTCACTGTAGCAGATATTTTGAAATTTCAGCTTATTGTCTCAATTTTACAACTGAGGCACTGAATCCCAAAGGTAGGGTCAAATTAACACATTTTACATTATCTCTGTTAATCCCCATAGAAAATCCTATTGCCAATCAGACTTACAACAGGCTACACCAGAACAGGGTAGCAGTGGAAAGGGTAGAAGGTCACACTGGAACATCCCTTCTACAGAACTGGCTGAGCCACAGGTTACCACATTGTCCACTCCCACTCAAACAGGCTGTGGTGAAGCTCATCCAACATCATCTAAGCAAAATAATTTTGTAAAGCATTAACAAATGTAAAGAACTATTATCGGAGAAGAAAAGGGACTCTAATACCACTTTCTAATAAGTAGAAATGAGAGATAAAAAGCCAATAAGACCAAAGAAACTACACCACAGGGCAGACATACTCCACTTGGCTTCCTTATTATAATTAAGATACTTGATTGGTGACAGCAAAACCACTTGGATTAAAAAAACTCCACTAACAGCACCACACCTGTCACTTAACAAACAAGTAGGGACCACGACCTGACTGAATAACAGCTAAACATCTCTGCAGCCCCGCCTTAAAAAATAAACCAGCATCCTCCAGACTTAGTCCACCCTATGGAAGGAAGGAAGTTTGAAGCCCCGGGTCTTCCCTTCCCTCCAAGAGTACACTCAGGGGCCGGCGCGCACCAAGCCCAGAACCTCCTTCGACTGAAATTTCAAAGCACTAGCAAACTAACTCTCCGCCGGCTTCCGGGTCAGTAAAGAGAAATGAAAACCTCTCCGCAGCCCCCAAAGCCCACCATTTTCCATTTATTGATAAGGAGGCCACAAGGCAAGTGCCTCTAGCCCCCATTCCAAACATCAGACAGCACCAGGCTCCACTTTGCAAACTGTTCCAGCTGGACAAGGAGTCTTTAGAAACCTCAAGTATTAGAAGATTCGCCCCCAACAGATTCCACATCTAAAAGGTCTTTAAGGAGCAGGGAAGAGGGGTCTAAACTCGGGTAAAGTGCACACCCTCTACCCTCTCACTCAGCTCCCGCCCTGCCAGGAGCTAGGCGCGCCCCGGCAGCACCCAGAACGCGCAACAGTAGCCCATCACGCCAAGGACATGCGCCCCGCGCCCCACGTTTCGAAGTGCTCACCCTCACGTGGTTCTCCACAGCCGCGCGGCCCGCCAGCTTCTTGGCCTCCTCGGCCTTGGACATCGTGGAGGGGGCCGGGCAGATGCTGCTGGAGTCCCCGCAGCTAGTGCTTGTGTTGCCAGCACCGCCACGGGTCCCAGACTGTGCACGCCCCGGCAGCCGCACGTGGGAACCCGGGAGGTCCCAGCTGTTCCCTCCTCCGCCGGAGGCCGCGCCCCCGGCCCTCCCGGGCAGCGGGGCCAAGACCCGCCCGTAGAGGGTGCTGAAGGGCCCGGGGCGCTGCATCCCGACGCCTCGCTCCGGCCTCCGCTGAAGTCCCGCCCCCGGCTCCCCCGGAAATCTGGTCGCTTACGCACACAGTCTGCGTGCCCTGGTGCGCGGGTCTTGCTGGGAAATGTAGTTCTGTGGCTTCGAGGAACCCCTATCTGCGCCTCAGTCTGGACTACCAATCCCATAATGCTTTCCGCGACGGAATGCGCAATCGCCGGCGACGGGCTCCGGCACTTCGCTCTGTGAAGTGCCAGTAGCCGCGGGAATGTCAGTGTGGTGACTCCTTACCCTGGGGAAGTGTACTTAGGCCACGGCTAGGTGAAACCCAGGGATATTTCTGTTCGCCCATGCATCCGAGAAAGGAGTGTTAGACCTGACCCTGTTGTTTCTCCCAGCAGTGAGAACGTGGCCATGGACAAGTAGTGGCACTTCTGTAGACGACGCGGCCCTTTTGGGGTTACTACAGCCCAGGAAACTCACATGCGACACGGCGCCAGCTGAAGTCCATCTAGACCCCCGCAGACCCCAGGTCACAAGTTGAGAACCCCCTGCCGTGGACATTCTTCTGCACCTAGTGGTGAAGCAGGTGGAGCTGCACCTTGCTCCGCCCATTTGGAGACTGGTTCTGCACATATGGGTGTTCCCTGCAGCGATCCTGCAATCCTTCGTGACTAACAAGGACTTTCTGTGAAAACAGATTTATCTTTTCTTCTCTAACTTTAAGGTTTCTTGCTGTTGAGAATAGTTAAGGGACGAGGAATTCTTATTGCCCCCATTTTACAGGCAAAGAAACTAATGCTGACCCCAACCTTACCGACCACTTGGAGGTCTCTAAAAACACATGACCTTTGTGTTTCTCGGCTGTTAGTGGAATCCTTTCTCTCTGCTCTTGAACTCATCTTCAAACGCATTCCAGGCCTTCAGAACTCTTCCGTGAGCGCAAGTCACTGGTATGGGCCACTGTTACTGCTGGTTATCACCTAGATTTTCTTAACTATGCTTTGCCCCCTGAGGCCGTGAGCTCTTGAATCTTCACCTTAGTCTGTAGGAGGAAAAGTTGTTTGAGATGATATTTGAATCCTTCAATTTAGGCCAAATTCAGAACATAGCAAAAGGTTCTGGCTAACATGCAGAACAGTATGGCTGGACTCCCACTACTGTTGGTCTGCAAAGTTGAAGGCTACTCTAGGCAAATGTGTCACCTTTAATGTATCTCCTTAGGAGGAGTCTTTCACCTTATTCATGCTCCTCAGCACCCACACCAAAAGATTCTTGAAGCAAATGTTACCTAGTCTCTGCTTTACCCTATTACCCCTGGCCTGAGGACCTTTGAACCGTTTTAAATGCTCTACCTGCCAGCCTGGCCATCTGTGCACTGCTTGCTCCATCCACCCTTCTGACTCAGCTGAAATACCACCTTCCCAAAGAAGTCTAAGTGACCACCTCATCTAAATTGGGTTTCCTGCCCACCCCTCCTCTATCACTTTGCGCATGGTTGTATTTCTATCACAGAACTTCCGTCCATCATTCGTATCCTTCGTTTTGTACTTGTTTATCATATATCCTCTGTAGAACAGAACATTCTGAGAAGACGGACTTTGGGTGTCTTTCTACAAAATCCTCCATTCCTAAAACTGCCTGACCTGTAGATGGTCCTCAACAAATATCTAAAACATTTTAAATAACAAATAGATGTCATGCTTTAACCCTACACTCCACCTTCAGCCGTACAGAATTTTAGTCCCTGCGTCCATGCTTTTACCTCCGTGTTTTTGTACACTCTGTACCCTTCTAACTCTCAGATATTCTTCAAGACTTCATTCTGTTACTTGTTACTCTGCAACTCTAAACCCCACTCTTAGTTGAGTTGGCTGCTCTTCGGTGCTCACAATTACCTGTAACCTCTCTGTCATAACCATCTCACTCTATTCATTTGACTGTCTCACTCAAACGACACGTCCCTTGATGGCAGAGACTGTTGCTCATAACATGGACAGTGCATTGTTCAATTACTGTTTTGGGGTGACAAGGTCTGTCTGTGCCTCTTTGCGTTCTCTTTCCTTCTCTCTTTTCTCCATGTTGTACTTGTCTTTCCATTTCTGCACCCCTTTTAATCCTTTCCTTAGGTTGTTATTCATGCCTAGTGATTCTCATGGACATTCTGAAATCCCGGTTCTTAGGGCTGAAGACTATGCTGATCTTTGAAATAATATGAGTATCACATTCTGATGATACTTCATTTGCATAATTATTGATAATAGTGCCAGGTACAATGCTAAGTGCTTTGCAGACTTTATCACATTTAATCCTAACTTCAAGAAGTGGCTGTTAACTCCTGGCCAGGCACAGCAGCTCTCACCTGTAATCTTAGGACTTTGGGAGGCCAAGGCAGGTGGATCACCTGAGGTCAAGAGTTCGAGACCAGCCTGGCCAACATGGTGAAAGCCCGTCTCTACTAAAAATATAAAATTAGCTGGGTGTGGTGGCACACACCTGTAGTCCCAGCTACTCAGGAGGCTGAGACAGGAGAATCACTTGAACCCGGGAGGTAGAGGCTGCAGTGAGCTGAGATGGCACCACTGTCAGCCTGGGCAAGATGTAGTGAGACTCTATCTCAAAAAAAAAAAAAAGTGGATACTGT
Source organism: Gorilla gorilla gorilla (assembly GCF_029281585.2). Taxonomy (NCBI): domain Eukaryota; kingdom Metazoa; phylum Chordata; class Mammalia; order Primates; family Hominidae; genus Gorilla; species Gorilla gorilla. Next base: position 52,058,674 of record NC_073236.2, read on the forward strand.
TATCCTCATTGGCATAAAAGAAGTCCTCACTTTGGGAGGCCAAGGCAGGCAGATCATGAGGTCAGGAGTTCAAGTCCAGCCTGGCCAACATGGTGAACCCCGTCTCTACTGAAAATACAAAAACTAGCTGGGTATGGTGGCAGGTGCCTGTAATCCCAGCTACTTGAGAGGCTGAGGCAGGAGAATCAGTTGAACCCAGGAGGCAGAGGTTGCAGTGAGCCGAGATCACGCCATTGCACTCCAGCCTGGGTGACAGGGTAAGACTCCATCTTAAAAAAAAAAAAGTCCTCACTTACTCAAGGTCACACTGCTTGTAAGCGAAGCTGGGATACAAACCTTCAGTGATTCTAGGACCAAACACTGACCTAATAGAATCACCTAGATGGGGATTTATTAATTGCCCCACCCCACCCCCAATATAGCCATGAACTTTGTATAAACCACACAGATAATGCCTTTTCTCTTTAAAGCCACATGTAATAGCAGCAAATCTTAAGACGAAATGGTTAAGAGGGGAAAAAAACTATAAATGAGGAAGTACTAAATGAAGGGAAGTGCACAGGTTTTGGATGATGGACCAGATTCAGGATCTGATAAAAGTAAGATCAATCTACTTTATAACTTAATAACCCACTAAAAAGCCTTTTTTAAATTATAAGGGCCATACTAATCTCTGTATCTTGCCAGTTTTAGTATATGTGCTGCCAAAGCGAGCACTGAAAAGTCTTTTTTTTTTTTTTAACTAGATTGCACTAGGAAGAACCACATGAGGTTTATTCTTCCCTCTTTCAAGAAACCTAATGAAATTGGGCTGAGATTCCAAGGAACTCCTGGAAAAGAGTTATCAGTGCCAGAATGAAGGATCCTAGAGGCAGAGCCCACCGTTCTACTCTATTTATAGTGGTGAAAGGTAAGGCCTGCACCTGCATGGGCTTTAAGTATTCACTCCCATGATAGTCCCAGTGTGGTCCAGCCTTAGAGGAAACAGAGGCAATGGGCACCATGGCAATTCACTTAATGCTGGTGTATTAGTCCGTTTTCATGCTGCTGATAAAGGCATACCTGAGATTGGGCAATTTACAAAAGAAAGAGCTTTAATGGACTTATAGTTCCACATGGCTAGGGAAGCCTCACAATCATGGCAGAAGACAAGGAGAAGCAAGTCACATCTTACATGAATGGCAGCAGGCAAAGAGAGAGAGCTTGTGCAGGGAAACTCCCATTTTTAAAACCATCAGATCTCATGAGACTTACTATCACAAGGACAGCACAGGAAATACCCACCCCCATAATTCAATTATCTCCCACCAGGTCCCTCCCACAATACATGGGAATTATGGGAGCTACAAGATGAGATTTGGGTGGGGACACAGAGCAAACCATATCAGCTGGGATGTAGGCACCACCAGGAAGATACATAGCCATCATTGTGTTCCTGCCCAGGCTTCAGTGAAGCAGGAAAAACTCTTGCTTTTTCCACTTCCTCATTTCCATTTCCTCTCCTTTCTCACTCTTATTTTCTTCAAAGTTTGTACATTTTGAAGATGATTTCCATGGAAGACTGTACAGAGCTACAAACTAGATGTTGGAATGGATTTGAGGATCCTGCCAGAGACTGAAGATGCTGGCTCAGATATATCTCAGAATAGAGTTTGGCTCTCCCTACTTTCATTCAACAGCTTCATTCATTTAGACCTAGCAACCCAACCTCACACCCTCCACTCTCACACCGTTAGAATGTCCCTTTGGAGCCTCAACTTTTGACCTGCGTTGCTCCATCCCCTTTTCACAAGGGCAGGTTTATTGTCTACTGGCAATCTTGACTAGGGCCTTGGAAGAGGATTGGACCTTATTCACAGTGGTCTAGTGATCAAAACAAGTCATTGTTAATACATCAGTGTTACTACCTTGCTATGCATGTAACGCTGGAAAACAGCATAGTGCAGTCCATTTACCAAAACCAAATCTTACTGCTAGTTGACCAACACCATGTGGTACTGAGAAAAATGTGTATAGAACAACCCCTTACTGCTGTATAAAACCATTCCTTGCTTAAGGATCACCTGACTTTTGATATCTTTACACCAGTGATTGTCAACTTGGAATGATTTTTGCCCCTCCCCTCATGGGGATATTTGACAATGTCTGGACACATTTTTTATTGTCACAATTGGGAGAATGCTACTGGCATCTAATAGGTCGGGGCCAAGGATACTGCTAAACATCCTTCAGTGCACAGACAGCCACATACACAAAGAATTTTCCCAACCAAAGGTCAATAGTGCTGATATTGAGAAACTGCCTTAAAGAATCTTCAGGTGAGATTACATGGGAGGTTCTGTTAGCAGTAGCAAATCCATACAGGTCTGCAGCAACCTCAATTCTTGACTCCTCAGAAGAAAGAATTCAACCAAGGAGGCATTAGGCAATAGGAAAGACCAATGCAAGTTTTAGAACAGGAATAAAAGTTTGTTTAAAAGCTTTAGAGAAAGAACAAAAGGAAGGAAAGTCCACTTGGAAGAGGGCCAAGCAGGTGACTTGAAAGACGAGTGGTTTGACCTTTTGACTTAGGGTTTTATATGTTGACAAACTTCCAGGGCTTGCATTTTATTCTCCCCTCATTCTTCCTTTGGGGTGGGCTGTCTGTATGTGCAGTTGCCTGCTAGCCCTTGCAAGGGGAGCATGCATGGTGTGTTTACCGGAGTTGTACACATGCTCACTTGAGGCGTTCTTCCCTTACCAGTTGAATGTCCCTAGGAGGCCAGATACCAGTTCAGCTCCGCCATTTTGTCTCTTAATGCACATGCTTGAGCCCACTCGTGCAACTCCTGAGATCTTATTGGGAAGCTGTTGATTACCAGTTTCAGGTTTTTTCTATCTGTTGGGAGACTTCCTTTCCCTGGCACTGGCAGCAACCAATTATTATTTTAGAGAGGCAATTAACAGCTGCCTGACCATCACCTGTTGGTCACCTGACATTCCTTGTAGGGGTTTGGGCAAGTGCTCTCCTGCCCTGTTCGTGACCAACTAGCTACCCACTGTAGCATTTCTCCCCTCAAGATTCCAAGACCCCAATTCTTTGGGAAAAATGGATGATCAGTCTTCTGTAAATCCCTCCTGCTGATGGTGGGGCAGTGGTGGTTGTTCTGTGGGTCTTGGCCTGTTGCTAGCTGTCAGGGAAGGAGAGTGGCTCCATGGGTTGATGAGAGCACTATCCAGCCAGGTCCAAGGGAGGCAGGGGCAGAATTTTATCTCCATCATGTATCCCTGATGGACATCTAGGGGTCCCCTGTAAGAGGGTGACTCTTGAATATTGAGAGGATGGTATCCCTCTCTCAGGATTATCTGGAGCTTGATGGCCTGAAGATGAAAATAGACAAATTGAGTTATTAGATTTAGTAGAATGTTAAAATGAAATAAGGAGATGAGGACAGCTCCAAAAAACCCCAAGCCTGCCAGCACACCCATGTAACTGGTGGCCATAGTCATGCCTGCCAAGACTTGGGTTTATTGGGTTGCTAGCCAGTTCCAGTATGTGCCCAGAATTAGAATATTGATCCAGATTTGTACGTTACCCATCCCTTTTGTTTCTTCTGAGCTGCAGCCAGAGATCACTAGCTGGTTCACAGGAATGAGGGTTAGTCTAAATTGCAGAGAAAAATTCAGAAACAGCTGATGAGACTAGAATCTAAGAACAGGTGTACCATAGTTCTTGAAACATAATTTTCCAGACATGGTGGCTCATGCCTGTAATCCCAGCACTTTGGGAGGCCAAGGTGGGCAGATCACTTGAGTTCAGGAGTTTGAGACCAGCCTGGCCAACATGGTGAAACCCCATCTCTACTAAAAATACAAAAATTAGCTGGGCGTGGTGGTGGGTGCCTGTAATCCCAGCTACTCAGAAGGCCATGGCAGGAGAATCGCTTGAACCCAGGTGAAAGAGGTTGCAGGGAGTCGAGATCATGCTTCTGCACTCCAGCCTGGGCAATAGAGTGAGAGACTCCATCTCAAAAAAAAAAGAAAAAAGAAAAAAAATAAGAAATAAATAGAATTTTTCTCTCCAGTCCTCATTTTTATTAAAAACAAATCATGACAGGACAGATTTGTTTGCAAAATAAACTTTAGTCTTCTTATACTTGGCCTAATTATTTGCATAAAGCACAGCAAGAATAATTATTTCCCATATAGGATCCTTTTTAAATTGGCTTTGATGGAACTTTGTTCCATAAGGAATCTCAGATAAGACGTTTTTAAAGCCTTAAGCCCAGCCATGGGTTGGTGCCATCAAATACCTGTATGAATTGAATAAATTCCTTTCCTCTTGAGGTCCCCAGATAACCTGGGGCTCCTGGGCCTGTCAGAAACTGATATTCTTTACTTACCACAGGTCAGGAACCCTGTACAGGGACCGTGTAGATAAGGTATGTTTTCCTAGGGGGCGCTTTTATTGGCTATATAAGTCAAATTTGATTCCTTGAAGGAAAGCACACCATTACAGTTAAAGCCTTGGTAAAATAACCAGTGGCTTCAATTTTGTCATTGCAAAAGAAAACAGATTCTTATTGCACTTATGCAAATTACTATCTTGCCATAAGTTAAGAATACTCACAAATTGTTTCCAAATTCTGGGGAATCTGGAAGAGAGAAATATGCTGCAAATTTTGTTTACAGGGGTATACTTTGCTCATTTGTTAAAAATTGTAAATGGCTCAAAAGAAAAGCTTTCTAGGCTTTGAAAAACAAAGGAGCAGCCATGTTTTAAGCAAAAAGTAATAAGAGGATTGTTCTAGTTTTTTATTAGTTCAGTCCATGTAGTTAACTCCTATTCTGCTTGATATTCACAAACATTTTAGCTCTCCATGAGGGTCCTGAAAGTTTTTTCCTCTACTCTAATGTCACAATATCCAAAGTTATCAGAAACCTGCATTTAAGAGCACCTGTTAGATTCCCATAGCTGATTATAAACTGCCTTCTAAAACAATCCTTTAACCATCTAAAGTAGGCAAAAAAATCCATATTCCCATGAGTTCTTATAACTTTTTCCCAAAAGCACATTCTACCTTGCTTACACACCTTCCATGTAAAACTATGTTTCCAATAGCCTCAAGTACATGTTACACTGTTGAGTCTTAGCAATTTTTACTTTTGGTGAAAAACCTGGTAAGTAGGTGATTTTAATTATGTGCTAGGTTTGGAGCCTAGGACACCAGACAGAAGTCCAGATAAGGTCTGACTGTTTTCAGCATAGCTAGGGGGCATGGCTAACTCTGTATGTTCCCAGGCCTTACCTAGCTTTAAAGCAGGGAATTTGTACTGTTAAGAGCCATAGTGGCAGTTTGTGAAGCATTTAGAAGGCATAGTAACCTTTAAAATTGTGTAGTAGTTCTTTCATAAATTCCCTTTCACAAATCTTTTTTAACAACTTACACAGACCACCTACAACATGCTTGGACTTTTTTACTTGTCCTAAACATCCCTCTTTTTAAACCACCAGTCATTTTACTTTAGGACGAGAATTTACCATACGAGGTTTTTTTTGTCCTACAAAATCTCTTCTTTATAGCCTTCCTTACCAGAAATACCACTTTACCTTTATAACCTTTGAATTAGACAAAAGTCATTTTCCTTCTTTTAGAAAGTTAAGGTTTGTACTGCATGTTGCTATGTGAGTCCTGTGGAGGGGGAGCAGATAAGGGTGTTATCTACCTACTGCAGAAGTTATCCCCCGCTCAAGAGTTTGCTCAGTTAGATTTTCACTAGAACTTGTCTGAATAAATGTGGGCTATTTCTAAACCCCTGAGGTAGGACTGTACAGGTTAAAGTTATTGGTTAAAGAATTACTTAATTTTGAGGGGAGAGATAGGGCTATCAGAGAGAAAGATGAATTCAGAGGCTGGATAAATATTGAGTGAGCACCCATTTTGGAAAGTATATTTTTGCCCCAAAGAGGTGAGAGGACATTGCCAGGGACTGGTGGGAGAATAGTAATTGGTCCCTTAACTAATATAAAGGGGTGTGAATCTTTTCTTTTGGAGGGGGGTGCCATTTGCCCCTATTGCCTGACAGGATTTGGAAGAGAGTTTCTCAGAGAAAGATATTAGCACAGAGTAGGCAGCTCTTGAACCCAAAAGGGAAATTTATAATTTTACTTGCCACCTGCAGAGTTGCCCTCAGCTTTGTCCTGTTGATGATGATGTGTGATTTGGAAGGCAACTAGAGCAGAGAGCACCTTCAGCTCAAGGTTATCAGGGGTTGGGATTCTGTCCCAAGGGCCCTTTGGCCCGTCAGGGCGGTCTCATTTCCAGTGGCCAAGCTTGTGGCAGAGAGGCAAGCCATTAGAGGCTTTTTCCCATTTATCCCATTAGGGCACTTTGCCTTCCAGTGGCCTGGCTTCCCACACCAATGGCAGTTACCTGGAGGAGTGCCCTTAGGGCAACCTGGAGGGAGTTGGTGGGCTTGCAGAGCAGCCAGTACTTGAGCCCACCTCCTTTCTCTATGTTTCTCCTTTTTCTTAGCCTTGTCCTCCTTATTCTGCTCTCAGTTATAAAAGACTGAGGAGGCTAATCTGAGGACCTCCTGCACAGGGGTACTGAGTTCTAAGGCTGACTTTTGCAATTTCCTCCCAGTTCATTCTTAAGCCAAATAGTATTACAAAGGAAAACTAGTTTTTTGTTTTAAGGTTTGGGGGAATCAGACTTTTCCCAGTTTTAGGGGGCGCCTCCAAGGAGCATGATCTTTAATTTGGAGATGCTATTACCCATCTGCAAAAGGCAAACAGCGGAGAAAAAGGGGGGTAAAATTTTTCCTCCGCTTTCCTATTATTCTGAATGAGGCATCCTCCATTGTCCTTAGGGTTCCAGAATAAACCAGTCTTACCGTGTACCCTTGGTCCATCTCATCACAATTACCCACTTGAAAACAGAAGAGATACTGGAGTGAAGAGTAGGCCCTCTGTTCATCCCTGAGGTTCTGGAATGAACTGGTCTTACTGTGTACCCCTAACCTTGCCTTCATCTCTGTTCTAATGGTAATCTGTTAGCCTAGGGCTAAACTTCATCTCTGTCCAATAGGTCTCTTGCACCTGCTGCCTTGGGCCAGCCTATATCCTTGTCTCCATGACCCTATAGTGACTCTCACTTCAGCATTTAGCAACAAAATGATTACCTATTTTATTATATTCCCATTTCCATGTTCTTTAAGTAGATGAGAAGCCTGTTTTTCAGTTAACTGCCCCAAGGGGCTAGACTTCCCTCCCTGCAAATATGACCTTGAAGGTCTTGATGTATGTTAAGAAGGGCATGGAAGTGATTAGAGAAATGGAAGCTACAGGAGGAAGTGGGAGGAAGCAAGAGGAATACTCGTGGAAAGCCTTCATATCCTCACAAAAACAGCAGCCCTTGGATTCAAGGGGGCAACATTTATTTGCCCTCTTGACATAAAGGAGTAAACTCCAGGGGACTTGGGGCTTGGGGTAAGAACTCGCAAATGGCAAAGGAAGAATTTATTCTCCTCCCAATGGGTGCTTACTTAAAAAAAAAAAAAAAAAAAAAAAAAGCAAGTAGGCAAGTAGGTGGGATCCTTAAAGGGCCAGAGTGAGGTCCTATGCAGGCAGACAAATTGCTTCAAAAGCCACTGGAAAACTTGGCCCTGGGGTGTAACAGGAACAAAAAGCATATAGTAAGTTATAAGGAGCTGGCAGAGCTACAGTTCCAATTAGTGTCTGTCCCAGCAGTGTGCCAGCAGACAGGGGAAGGGTTGGAAGTCATCTGAGCTGGTAGGATAAAAAACGAGTATAAATCTCAGGGGCTATCTGCAAAGGAGCCTGTGTCTTTTCTACCATGAAAATTCAGCAAGAGCCACGGACACATGAATAACAGGGAGTGTGTGTTTAAGAAGTCATGTGGCATGTGAAGTGAAAGCAAAGAGCCAGACTTGCCCCCAAGGCAGACTGTCTGGCTGGGTGTTCAAGGCCATTTCAGAACACACAGAGAAAATAGAAGAATAGGCAGTGCAGGTTCTTGGGGAAAAGCTGATTTTAGTTGAAAAAGCAGAGGAAAACCCAGACATTGCACAGTTTTAGACTTTAGCCCTACCACTTTCATGAGCCTCCTGCCCAGGAGGGCCATTAGTTCTACTCAGTGTGGACCCCAAGGTCCTTCCCACTCCCGTGAGCTACCCATCAGGGTAAGCTGAGAGATCAGCTGGGGGGAGTAGAGCCACTGTAGCTGAGAGGAATTGTTTGTGGGGTTGGTTAGTAAGCAAGAGAGCAAAAAGGAGGAGGAAACCATGTAGACGGGTTGAATGCCTCCAGCTGAAGCAGGCAAGGTGTATAGGTCTTGTACTACTAGGGAACTTATCCGAGTCATATAGCACCAAAGTATGTTAGCAGTGGCAAATTCATACAGGTCTACAGCAACCTCAGTTCTTGCCTCCTCAGAAGGAAGAATTTGACTGAGGAGATGGAAGGCAGGAGAGATCAAGGCAAGTTTTGGAACAGGAATGAAAGTTTGTTTAAAAGCTTTAGAGAAGTTACAAAGGGAAGGAAAGTCCACTTGGAAGAGGGCCAAGTGGGTGACTTGAAATATCAGTGTGTGGTTTGACCTTTTGACTTAGGGTTTTATATGTTTGCATAATTCCAGGGTCTTGTGTTCCTTCTCCCCTGATTCTTCCCTTGGGGTGGGCTGTCTGCATGTATGGTGGCCTGCTAGCGCTTGGGAGGGGAGCATGCACAGTGTGTTACTGGAGTTGTAGGCATGCTCACTTGAGGAATTCTTCCCTTACCAGTCAGATGTCCCTAGGAGGTCATATACCAGTTCAACTACACCATTTTGCCTCAATGTGCATGCTTGAGCCCAGTCACCCAACTCCTGATATCTCATCTTGAAGCTGCTGATCACCAGTTTCAGGTTTTTTCTGTCTGTTGGGAGACTGCCTTTCCCTGGCATGGGCTGCAACCAATTATTTTAGAGAAACAGTTAGCACTGCCTGAACATCACCTGATGAGCCCCTGACATTTTTGGTGGGGGTTGTGGGGAGCCTCTCTTGCCCCGCTCATGCCTGACTAGCTACCCACTATAACACCTCATCTATCTTGTGCAGCTTGTTTCATCTGTTTCATCCATTCCCAGAACTCCCAAGTGATCACCTTCTCCAGACCTATCTTACCCCCAAGGAACTCCCTAGCTCCCAGTACCCCCACCCACATAGATTGTTCCTTGTTTGCCAAAGCACTCTCTGGAGCTCAACTCTTTGTCAGTGTTGTCATTTAGTTCCATCCATTTGTTTTCTCTGGATGGAGCTGGAGGAAACTTCAGATCCATATGGGCGGAAGAGGAGAAAGATGAAGGAAACCAAGCTTTGCCGGTTTGGTGAGGTAGGGGTGAGGAGCAGACATTCACAAAAAAGATCATTCCTTTCCACGCTGGCAGAGGAATCAGCTCTAGCCCTGATGCCTGCACTGTTGCCAAAGGGCTCCATCTCTGTTCAGTCTTGAGCATCAGCCTAAGTTACCAATTACCAAGCCCTGAAAAGAGGGAATGGATGTGCATCCCACCTCAAGGAGGAGGTGAGAGGAAGAAAACAGACTATTCTGCCACTTGAGTATATACATTCTGTAGAAAAGTCAGAGGGGCACTTTCTAAGACTGGACCACACATCCATGGACCTTGTTGAGTCTGAGAAAATGATACACCAAGATAAAGGTTGCAGAAGAAAAGTTTTCTCTGACCTTCTCCTGCCCTCCAATCTCTGGCTGCTCATTCTCCCCCAGGATAGTCACAGAAACTAGAATCCCTCTTCCCCAAGGCAGGTCATAGAAACCAGAACTCCTTTCCCCGAAAGCAAGCCATAAAACCTAAAAATATTACTCCAACTTTCCCTCAGCTTTCTGTGTGAGAAATTGGCCATAAAGAAATTACCTGACCTACCATGTTAGGGATAACCATTCCAGAGAGGTTCCTGCCCCATACCCAGAAGGAAGGAATGCTCCACAGAGAGACCAAGAGTCATCTAAGCAGACAGGCCTTGCTGGGTTTCCCCACTCAGTCTGTTAGCATTAGATCATAACCTTTATATACGATCATATTTCTACATGGCTATCCATAGTTCTTAAACCTAAGCATAAAAATGGGCAGTTTTCTCTCTATTTTTGAGTCTTCATTCTGAAGGCTCCCATGTCGTGTAAAATGATGATCAAATACATTTGTACTCCTTTTCTCCCATTAATCTGTCTTGTGTCTGTTGATTTTCAGTGACCCTTCAGAGGGTGAAAGGGAAGCTTTCTCTGGGCCCTTAAAACCTTCACAAGGCTGGCTCCCTTACCTTATTCAGGTTTAGCCACAGAGGTCTTCCCTGATTTACTAATAAAGTACCACTGCCCCAATCCTCAGCCCTCCCATCTCCCCCTCACTCCCATCAAATTATCCTATTGTGCTCTGTCATCACCTTGTTATCAAGAAAGAAAAATAGCTTAGAGCTCTTTGAGGAATGTGAGGTATGTAAAATGTATCAGGCCCAGAGAGTATGGGACTTCAGTCTTCCCATCTTCTCCTGCACCCATTCCCAGAGGCAATTGTTTAAAAGCATTTTGTTTTTTCTTTCCTTTCCTGTAGTTTCATAATGTAACCCTCACCCATTATCTTCATATTCCTGGAACTTGTCATGCAAAGAACAACATATAGGCACTCACCAATCAACATTATTTCTGTAAACCAATGAGAATCCTTGACAAACAACTTCCTATCAGTCCACTCCTTATCCCTCCTTTAGGTCTATAAAAACCTGCCTGTTAACAAAGGTTGGATGGAGCTCACATCCAAGGTTACTTGGGTCTGAGTCTTCTGGGCAGCTGTCCTCCTCATGGCTCAAGTAAGCTCTTTAAAATGACATTTTGTGCCTCACCTTCTTGCTTTAAATCAACATTATGTTTTTATTTATTTACTTACTTATTTATTTTTGACACGTGGTTTCACTCTGTTGCCAAGGCTGGAGTGTAGTGGCACAATCATGGCTCATTGCAGCCTCTGCCTCCTGGGCTCAAGTGATCCTCCATCTCAGCCTCCCTAGTAGTTGGCACTACAGGTGCATACCACCATGCCTGGCTAATTTTTGTATTTTCTTTGTAGAGATGGAGCTTTACCATGATGCCCAGGCTAGTCTCAAACTTCTGAACTCAAGTGATCCACCCAACTCAGCCACCCAAAATGCTGGGACTACAGGTGTGAGCCACCATGCCTGGCTGACATTATGTAATCTTTTGTTTGTTTGTTTATTGCCTATACTTTGCCATTCTAAAATATAAGCAGAAAACTCACCTGGATCCCAGCATTTGCAGAATGAATGAACTCAGGGTACCAGCCCTTAACACCTCCTTTCTTTCATCCTCCAACTCCCCACCTTCAGCCTCATGCTACCTCAGTCAGCCTGGAATTTCTTGCTCTTTCTAGCTCACAAGCAGTTTCACATTTAATAATCCTACCAAGAAACTATGATTTTTAAAAATGGACCGAGATAACTCCATCCAACATGCTTCTCCTTCTGCATTTCTGGAACAGTTTGCCATTTATAAAGCACACCATTGAATCTATTGGGTGCTCTATACAGTGTTTCTGATATCTTTTACAGCAACTGTTTTCTTGCTGGTCTCCCCAACATCACGCCCAGTGAGAGCTTATAGGGAAGGAGTTGCTAAGGCCACTGGGCCTAGGGCAACATCACACAAAGGCAGGTGCAAGTTAGAGAGGAACAGACCTGAGGTCAACTATCTTTGTTCTCTTCACTAGAAAAGCAGGGCAAGTCTTGATTGCCATTTAGATATGGACTGACATATAGTACTACTCATGGAAAAGGAAGATTCAGGAAATGAAAATTGTTTTTATTATTTCAGGGAGGATAAAAGCAAAACAAATTGCTAGCTCTCTCAGGATGTTTTTCTTATGTTGTTTAGAAAGTTCAGGCTCTCTCAGCCTTCAATTTTTATGTCAACTTCCCACCATGACTTTGTACATTTTTTTAATGACCAAACATTTGTTAGAGATAAGGCTAAGTGTCTAAACATTTAATGCTGTTAAGGAAAAAAATTACTCATGCCACTTGTGAAGAATGGTAAGGCAGACTTTTTCAAGAGGAGCCATGGTGATAGGTATAGGGACCACTGCAAATGGGTCTTGCAGTGGGAGAAGGAGATTGGACTCAATTCCAACTCCAAAAAGGACAAGCAGTGATTTATAATCAAGGAGCAGGGCCCGAGCATAGTGGCTCATGCTTGTAATCCCAGCACTTTGGAAGGCCAAAGCAGGAGGATCCCTTGAACCCAGGAGTTCAAGACTATCCTGGGCAACACAGTGAGATGCTGACTCCACAAAAAAATAAAAAATTAGCCCGGCATGATGGAGCATACCTGTAGTCCCAGCTTCTCAGGAGGCTGAGGTGAGAGGATCACTTGAGCCCAGGAGGTTGAGGCTGCAGTGAGCTGTGATCAAGCCACTGCACTCCAGCCTGGGTGACAGTGAGACCCTGTCTCAAAAAAAAAAAAAAAAGGAGCGGGGTGGGAGCCAGTGGATAGAAAATTACTAAGGGGAAACATCAAGGATAAGGGTTTCTGGCTAAATTGACTTGATAGGATTATTGCTGAAGGCAGGCTAGGGTGATAAGATATTGAGGGTGGTCAGATACCAAGGGTGCATAGTTTTGCTAAACTGACTTGGAAAGTTTCTTGCTCAAACTAGATTCTATAAGCACAGAGGAAAAAGCCCAAGGTCAAACCTAGTCAAAAAGGACTCTAGGAGCCTCAGTAAAGTTTTGGTCAAAGGATAGACCCTTTGTAAATGCTATTGCCTCAGGAGAGTCTGTTTTTAACTTTTGGAAAATATCAGGGAGGATAAGGAAGCCAAGTGGTCGAGGAACTTTTTATTAACCATCTCAGTTGATTATTATAATATGTTTAGTTAGAGCACAGAACATGGTGGAGGTACTTCAGGGTGGTTTAGGTTGTAAAAGGAATAACAAATGAAGTCTGAGAAAGAGAGAGGACCTAGATGTTTTTATTTTCAGCACAGCTACTGACTGGCTTTGTGACCTTAGTGAAAGCCCTTCATCTCTCTAAACCTCACCTTCCTCCTATTAAATGAGAGTTGAACTCATACAAACATAGAGTTCAAGGGTGGTGGCGAGTGGGGTATGGGGGAATGAAAGTTGAAGTAAATTATCTCTACGGTCTCTTCCAACATTAACATTTTACACAACTGTTTCTGATAGATCATTCCATTTAACCCATATTTACAGAGGATAAAGCATAGGGTGAGATGTAAAGGCAGAGTGTACCCTAAGTCCCATCTCTGAGCTATAGGGGATCCTGCTTTCCCCAGTCAGAAGAATTCATCACTGACTCCTTACCTGTGACATAATTCTGCAAATTCTGCAGGACTCCAGATGGGGTTCCCACAGCCCATTCTGCTGAATATTACCCAGGAATAAAAATGTATACAGTAAACTTTAAAAAACTTAAAAGACTAATACAAGTGTAACAATGGCTATTCACTGCAAGAAAGAAAAAAAATGATAGAGTGTAGGAGATCCCACCATCATTCCTTGTAATGCTCTCAGCCAGCTTCAATTCCCATGAGACTCAGTTTGAACATTTTGAGGCCCCAAATGTGAGTCTCATGTTCAACCTGATCCCTAATGCATGAGCCAACAACTTCACTTGGTGCTGGCGGTGTGTTAGTACCTGGAAGAAAAACTGGCTGCTGTGGACCTAAGGAGGGCTCAGCAGGACTCTCCAGCATGCTATTTTCAGGGGAATTTTCAATATTAATTTTCCTGATAGTTGAATTTCATTATCTGCACTGAAATTAGAATTTAAACCCTGGTTAAAATGAGGCTCTACTATTAGCCAGGCATGGTGGCAAATGTCTGTACTCCCAGCTACTCAAGAGGCTGAGGCAGGAGAATTGCTTGAACCCGGGAGGCAGAGGTTGCAGTGAGCTGAGATCTTGCCACTGCACTCCAGCCTGGGCAATAGAGCGAGACTCCAGCTCAAAAAAAAAAAAAAGGCTGTACTCTATGTCCTTTATTGCTCCTGCTGCCATCTTCAATAGCAGTTCGATTCCAGTTATTTTCTGTCACTGTAAAAGTCGTCAGAATCGAAATAGAGTCACTTGTGTTAAAAACCCTGAGAAATGGAGCCAGGGAAGGCCGCGAAAGGAGGGTTCTCACATACAAATGCCAGATAACAAGAACTCTCACAAAATAACCCTGAAAAAAGCACAACTTTGCAAAAGGGCCATTGCAAACTTTCACAGAAGTATTTTGTGTGTGTGTGCCCAGCAATTGTCTGTCCCACCTCATTGTTGTTATTGATCCTTGTAGCCAAGGATAATTATCTCAAGACAATTCTGTAATCCTCATTTTTCTTCTAAAAACTATCTGTTCTTCTAAATATGCTCAACTGCCCAGGCTGGCTCATGTGATATGCTCTAGATAACAAATGATACAGCCACCAGCAGGGGAAGGGCCCCAGGTGTCCTGGCCCTTGGAAGTTGAACACAAGTTTCTGCCCGTTATAAAGTCCATTGTTCCCTCTCCTTAAGGAAATCTCCCCTTCCTTGTTCCCATAGAGAACAATGTCTTCTCTCTCTCTCTCTCTTTTCCTCCTCAATCTACACAGCCTAAGCAGAAGGTTTTCATTCAGTTGCCTCATCTATTCATTCAACAAACATTTGTGGAGCACTTACTACATGCTGGGTGCAGCTCCAGCTTCCAGGAATACAGCAGGGGGCCACAGAGACAAATGCAGCCGATTTTAAAGCTCACATTCAGTCCTGTGCCTCAGTTGCCATGGCCTAGGCACCTTCCAGTGGAAATGATTCTGTTCCCTCACTACCTCAATGGTGGATAATGCTATTGAAAGAGAATTTCTTTAAGACAAAATATAACTCTCATACAGATAAAAAATAAACACATGTTAATACTTTATTGAACTCATTAATAAGGAATCTGGTGAGGTGTTTCAACTAGTTTAAAGAAGTTCTAAAAAATCACAAATTATATGGAATAAAGAAATGTTGAAACGAATGTGCCAATTGGGGAAACAGAGCAAGCTTGCTCTCTGTATTAGTCTGTTTCCACACTGCTATAAAAATACTACCTGAGACTAGGCAACTTATAAACAAAAGAGATTTAATTGACTCACTGTTCCACATGGCTGGGGAGGCCTCAGGAAACTTACATTCACATGGAAGGCAAAGGAGAAGCAAGTACCTTCCTCACAAGGTAGCAGGAGAGAGAAAGTCCAAGGAAGTGCCACACTTTAAAATCATCAGCTCTTGTGAGAACTCACTCACTATCATGAGAACAGCATGGGGGAACCTCCCCCATGATCCAATCACCTCCCATCAGGTCCTTCCCTTGACATGTGGGGATTACAATTTGAGATGAGATTTGGGTGGGGACAGAGAGCCAAACCATATCACTCCACAATAAGACAAGGAATTCAACTGAACCTCTGCCATACAAAGCAGATGTTGCATGTCTTTAGATAAAAATTATTTCATATTGCTGTTATTTGTTCATAATTTACAAAACTGAAAAATAGCTTTCATGGAATGAGATAACCTGGAAGGCTGTCCTGCACAGTTCAGATAAGGCAGTTTTCCACTGAAGTACGAAATTTTCCCTACAATGCCAACTTCAAGATTCCCATGTACCTATCTCTTCAAAGCTGCAGGAAGCTATTAGAGGATTTCACAAACTCAGCAGTATGCACATTTTGAGCAAGATAATCCTTTTTTTTAATTAAAAAGACTTTTTTTTTTTTGAGACAAGGTCTCAGTGTGTTGCCCAGACTGGCCTCAAACTCCTGGGTGGAAGGGATCCTCCTGCCTCAGCTGGTATTTTACAGTAAACAAATGAAAGCTGATTTATGATGTTATTCTAGTTAAAGTCTATCCCAAACTACATCAATTCCTTGGAAATATCTGTATTTCTTTGAAGATGATAGATTTAGGTAACGAACAAGCAAAAACTGTTTGCAGTGAATGAATGTACACATTCCAAGCCAGGGTTCTAGGAATAGTCCTCTCTTTCACTGTATTCCATTAATCACATTCTACCTACACAATCTACCTCCTTTATAACCCTCAGACCCAGCCCTTGTATTTACATCCAACTCCAGCTGCTCAGTGCAGGCATTTATCAATTCATTTTTCTTTTTTCTTTTCTTTTCTTTTTTCTTTTTTTTTTTTTTTTTTTTGAGGTGAAGTCTCACTCTGTCGCCTAGGCTGGAGTGCAGTGGCACAATCTCGGCTCACTGCAACCTCTGCCTCCTGGGTTCAAGCGATTCTCCTGCCTCAGCCTCCCAAGTAGCTGGGATTACAGACACGCACCACCCCCATGCCTGCCTAATTTTTGTATTTTTAGTAGAGACAGGGTTTCACCATGTTGGCCAGGCTGGTCTTGAACTCATGACCTCAAGGGATCCACCCACCTCGGCCTCCCAAAGTGCTGGGATTACAGGCGTGAGCCACTGCACCCAGCCATCAATTCTAGATTATTACAACAGCTTCATAATTTTTCTCCTTTCCTCCAATTTCAATGCCCTTCTTCAGCCATCAGAGCAATTTTTTTAAAAAAAATCTGATCATGTTATCCTTGTTTAAATCTTACAATGCATCTCACTGTTTTAAGGTTAAAGTCCAAGCTTCTTAACAAGGCATGCAGGGGCTTTTCCGTGAGCTGACCTCTTTTTCCCTCAGCATCATCCTCCTTCACCAGCCCCCTTTTACCACCTAAACTCCAATTATAGCCAGCCACTCAAAATTTCTGTACGTACCATGTTTTATTATGTCTTCATGCCTTTGCAAGAACCAGTGCCTCCGCACAGAATGTCCTCACTATAACCCCTCATCCTCCCAGTCTTCATCTTCATGTGGCTAAGCCATCTTCTAAGGCAGACAAATATATATGTATATATGTATGTAATTGCTGCACCAGGGTACAAGATGGAAAAAGAAATAATTGCTATGCCTATTTTTGCCCACTAGAGGGCAAGCTCCTTGCGTGCAGAGCCTGCATCTATTATTTTTTACGTCTGTATCCTCAGGGCTTTACACTGGCACCAGTATGAGGTTACTGGATGGATGCATGCATGGATGGATAGATGACGAATAGATAAAATCATCATGTTAAAAATCCCAGTACAGCGTGATGGCTCACGCCTGTAATCCCAGCACTTTGGGAAGCGAAGGCAGGCGGATCGCTTGAGACCGTAAGCTCAAGACCAGCCTGGCCAACATGGTGAAACCCCGTCTCCACTAAAAATATTTAATATTAATACGAAAATTACCCAGCTGTGGTGGTACATACCTGTGATCCCAGCTGCTCAGGAGGCTGGGGCATGAGAATCGCTTGAACACAGGAGGCAAAGGTTGCAGTGAGCCGAGATCATGCCACTGCACTCCAGCCTGGGCAACAGAGTGAGACTCCATTTCAAAAAATAATAATAAATAAATAAAATAAAATCCCAGTACAACCCAGAAATTGTATAATTGCTTACAGTTTATTAAGATACGATTTAATGGTTGTATAGTATAATGGTATAAAAGTGCATGGTATAATAGATAATGGAAAATAAAGAATTGAGTTAGAAGAACCAATTTTTAGTCCTCTCTTGGTCACAGACTGGTAGAGGTTGCCTACATTTGTTGGCTCATGGCTCTTTCTCTGCATCACTCCAACATCTTGGTTCCACGGTCACATTTCTACTCACTCTGATCTCCTGGTTCCCTCTCACAAGTGTCCTTATGATGACACCCAGCCCACATGGATAATCCAGGATCACTTCTCCATCTCAAGAACCTTAAAGTTAATCACACCAGCAAAGTCCCCTTTGCCATATAAGGTAACATTCGCGGGTTCCAGATATTAGGACATAGACATTATTCAGCTTGCCATTGATAAGTATAGGCAAAACTAAACAAAACAAAAGGTTGGGTGCGGTGGCTCATGCCTATAATTCCAGCACTTTGGGAAGCTGAGGTGGGCAGATCATTTGAGGTCAGGAGGTCAAGATCAAGGCTGCATTGAGCAGTGACTGCACCACTGCACTCTAGCCTGGGCAACAGGGCAAAACTCTGTCTCAACAATAAATAAATAAATAATTTTAAAAACCACTTAAACCTCACACTTTATACAAAAATTAACTCAAAATGGATTACAGATTTATTTATTTATGAGACAGGGTCTTGCTCTGTTGCCCAGGCTGGGGTACAGTGGTGTAATCTTGGCTCATGACAACCTCGACCTCCTGGGCTCAGGGGATCCTACCACCTCAGCCTTCCAGGTAGCTGGGACTACAGGCGCATAGTACAGGCACTAATTTTTGTATTTTTTGTCGAGAGGGGGTTTCGCCATGTTGCCCAGGGTGGTCTCGAACTCTTGAATTTAAGCGATCCACCCACCTCAGCTTCCTGAAGTGCTGAGATTACGGATGTAAGCCACAGCTCCCAGCCCCAGTTCTGTATCTTGATCACAGTGATGGTTACGTGGATTTACCCATATCCTGTGCCAATATCAATGTCAGGTTTTGGTATTACACTCTAGTTATATAAGATGTAACCATTTTTGCAACTTCCTGTGAATGTATAATTATCTCAACATAGCAAGTTTAAAACATACAGGTATATTGCATGTAAACTATACTGCAATAAAGTTATTTGTTATAAAGTGATCTGTTAAATATGTGACAAAATGCAGTGTAACAGCCTGAGATCATACTTTGGAGCCAGAAAGAACTGAGGTCAAATCAACTGTGCCCTTTATTTTCTTGTTTAATCTCGGAGAAACACCTTAACCTCTCTGAGTATCCATGTTAGCATCTGTAAAATTTATATAATATTATCCATGTTACAAGGTTGTGGGAGAAATCTATGTAGACGTCTAGTTCACATGAATATTCTGCAGATTTTAGTTCTCTTTTCCCTTTACCTCACCCTATTGTGAGATTTCTCATGTACAATAATTCACAAACAATTTTAAAATATTATTTGTGAAGTTTATTTATTTTAGTGGTTAAAAATACAGTCAAAATCTAAGGCACCTCCAGCCCTTATAATTCTATGCCCAATTAATTCACCCAACACAGGAATTGTGCTTTACCAGGGAGCAATGTTATGAGTTACCATCAGGTGGCAGACCATCCTCCCTATTGACCGATCAATTTGGTCAACAGAGGTAATGGTAACCACCTATACTTAGATTATGAAGTCTTTCTGTTTCCTGCTGTGAGGAATTTCTGGAACAGCCCAATTTCTTCAGATTTTCTGGCCCTGAAGCTTTAAAAGTGATCTGATAATATACTCAGCTAAACTCGGCTCAACCGTTTATCAAATCTTTATCAAGCTCAGACAACAGGTGCTGTACAAAGGATTTGGAGTCAAAACAATATTAAATGTTCAGTATGTGTGTCACATTTGCTTTTAGGGGGTGTGTGTGTCTGTGTGTGTGTGTGTGTGTGTGTGTGTGTCTTGCAAGGTATTCTTCTAACAAATCCTCCTACATAATGTCATCCAAGGTATTGCAAAAAGTATTTGTTTTTCTTTGGTATCCAACTTCTATGACTTAGACAAAGCTAAAGAGAATTAAATTGAATGGTCAAAGGTGATTCAATTGGATTTTTCACTGTTGAACTTCCTCAAGAGATCTCAGATCATAGGGTAACCAACTTGTCCTAGTTTTCCTGAGACTTTCCCAGTTTTTTATTTGAAAACCCCATATCCTATAAAACCTTGGGAATCTGGGACAGTTGGTCACACTACCGAAAGATAGGCTCTCTTTTTCTCCCAGTCCAAGGAGTATCAGAATGAGAAATGGGAGTGGATTTCAGAATGATCTTGTCCTGTCCTTTCACTAAACCTGTCTTGTCATGGGACCTGCCAATCAGGACACGATGTCTAACCATCAGGCAGACCTAACGCTGCCCTTTGAATCTTGGGACAGCATCCAGAGCAAATATGAGTCAGTAAAGCCTGGAAAACTCTGGTGATAAAGTGGAGAATACATTGGGGTGGGGGGGCTTTAGTTTGGGTCATCAGAAAGCTACTCTGAGGAAGTGACATTTGAGCTGAGCCCTGAAGGAAGGGAAGGAGACAGATATTCGAAGTTCTGTAGGGGAAGGCATTGCAAACAGAAGAAGTAGCAAGTGCCAAGGCCATGCAATGGGAAGAAATGTAAGATGTTGGTGGAACCAAAAAAATGCTCAGTGTGGAGTGTGGCTAGAGCAGAACGAGAAGGAGAAGAAGGGTAGGAGGTGAATTTGTCAGGGCAGGCAGCAACTGGTCCATGGAAGGTCTTGTGGGTCTTGGTAAGGAGTTTGGATTTTGTTCTTAGTAAAGAGAAGCCACTGGAGATCTTAAGAGAGGGAAGGACATGATCAAGCTTATGTTGTAAAAAGATCCCATGGGGCTAAGGTGGGGACAGGTAAACCATTCAAGAGGCACCCACTGTTGGAATCAAACTCATGGTATCAGACTGGTGAGAACCCCTGCGCCATCATCTGAGAGGACATGCTGCTGTAGGGGAGAGAAGGTAACAGCTTTTCCTCACCCATCACAAGGTTCATGACTGATCCTCCCATGACAAAAGACAGATTAACAAGAGAAAAGCATACAAGTGTATTTCATATAAGTTTTGTATGAGAGCCTTCAGAAATGAAGATGCAAAGAAATGAAGACAACTGTATTTTTATGAACAGCCATGCAGAAGTATGATTAGAGAACCAAAGTGTATGAGCTGATAGTAACAAACTGAGGGAAAACTTAGCAAGGTTGGTTTGTTCAGATTCTTCTTGGCTCTCCTGTGTAACATTCCTTTTCTCCAAGTGTAGGATGGGCACCTCTCACATGGGGATGTTAGGACCTGCTTCAGGAGAAGCTCAGCTTAGTTTCCTGATCTGCTTCAGAGGATAAGAGGCGAGGGGAAAGTAAGAGTGGCCTTCTTGCTTTTACTGTTTTCTCAAATGCCAAGGTGCCACATTTTGTAGTAGCGTGTCCTGAACCTCATAAGTATCAACAAGGAAAGAAGGCTGCCACTAAGAACAGCTACCCAACCAGAATCTCACCCCAGTTTCCCACACCCTGCTTTAGAGCCAAGAAGCAGCTCAGTCACCCAGCATTAGGCCTCACCAAGAGCAAGGGATGACTCCCCAGAGACAGCCACGAAGCTCCTTGGACACTACTGTCTATATGTCTTTACCCTGAAAGCATGCAGAAGAGGGAGAGATGAGAGAGTAGTAAGGAGATGTGGTCAAAAAATGAGAGAAACTGTAAAAGCATGAGCACTCTTTAGTGCTCTTCATCCTGAAATGCCTTGCAATACACACTCACTGTGTCATCCCACTAGTTTTCCTCTTCCATCCATCTGATGCTGGAGCTGAGTAGAAGACTATTGGAAGTGTCTTGCAGGATCTCAGAATGCATCTACTATCATTCTTGAAATGAATAGGAATGTGAATGCGAGATCAGCCAGCCTCCTCTAGCAGCAGCATGGGCACATCCTGACATGCCAGGCTATTGGGGTGTCAAGTTTTAAAGAAGAGTAAAAATGGTGACACCGGCTGCCCCAGGTAGGGGGCATTAGTGAGAATTCTGGTGGCAAAGGCAAGATCTCTGAGAGAGAGAGGTAGATAGATAGATAAATAGAGAGAGATCTTCAGCAGGTCCTCAAATGATCATACCACCTGCTCTTCTGGGCACCCCATTTTACCCTTGGATTGGACATAGGCATTGATTCAGGAATGAAACTTGTGGGTGAGAGGAAAGAGGAGATGAACTGGTCAGCTCGTGTTAATAAAAACACTCAACTATACACATTGTTGGTCTTCAATACTCCACCCCTCCAAGGCCAAGAAGTTTGTGAACCACACAGCTCTGCTTTCTGCTATAAAGAGTGCTGAGTTAAGCTTGGTTAAGAGCTGCCACCAAATAAATGCTTGGAATGAGTTAGGGTGATTGAGGAAAAGTGATTCACCTGCGCCAAGAGGCTCTGCTGGGTGATGTCTGGTAGGAGTGCTAGGAGTGTGGGAATTCAGGGACAGTGAGGCCAAGGAGGGAATAAGCCCTCAGCATGGGGTCCAGCGAGTGTGTCCACACACAGCCTGTACCTTAACAATGGATTTGCTGCGGAGACTGGGCCAAGGTTCCAAGGTAAGCAAGACTCATGGCCAACTGCATCTGTGGCTAGTATGTTTGATCTGGCAGGGACCAGGGTGGGAACAGACACAGGCATCCCATGAGCATGACTCATACCTCTGCTATTGACAGCACCTGAGAATGAGGGCCCCTGAGAGGAGCAGCAGCTGGGGAGGGCAGGAGGGCTGCCACCCAACCACCTTTGGAGAACCTAGATCTGGACTGGGCTAATCACAAGGTATTGTTGGACAGAGTCATTCTTTCCTCCATCCTCACTGGGGTAAGGTTATCTTACCTGTGATACTTAGGTCTATAAAGATAAGACTTCTGGCCAGGCACCGTGGCTCATGCCTGTAATACCAGCACTTTGGGAGGCCGAGGTAGGCGGGTCACTTGAGGCCAGGAGTTTGAGACCAGCCTGGCCAACGTAGTGAACCCTGTCTCTACTAAAAATACAAAAATTAGCAGGGCATGGTGGCACACACCTGTAATCCCAGCTACTTGAGTAGCTGAGGCACGAGAATCATTTGAACCTGGGAGGTGGAGGTTAGCCTGACATAAAGTTTGTGTAAAAGATAGTGGATAAATTATTGAATCTTCCTTTTGATTTATAGGACACTGTCACTTCCAACATGGTCCCAATTGATAACACCCCATCATGATATTTCTGCCATTAAATTTGATCACCAATATATTTATATGTCTCCCTTCCCACTCACCTGTGAGCTTTTTGAGGGCCAAAGGATGGTGTCAAACATCTCTGGAACCTAGCACTCTGCTTGGCACATAATAAATACCAAATGATTGTTGTATAAGTCAATGACCGTATCCTAGTCCAGGACTTTCTGTTTTTTACCTTTATGCTGCTACCATGGACTGCTTCCAAGTGAGAATTTATTTTCTCCTCTCATAATCCTGAGTCAGAGACTCAATGGAGGCTTCTTAATAAGAACAAAGCCTATGTCCTCCAAACTGGACACTAGACCAAAGGATCTCCATGTGACGTGGGGGCATGTGGGCCATGAGGTTGCACCTTTGCTCAGACCCTTTGGTCTAGTTCCTGCTTGCCCAGCTGTGAACAAGCTCTCCTTCCTACACCTTATATCACAGCTGAAACATGCAAACCCAACTTCAAGAAGGACTGGACAATCATACCCAATACTTTGTTATGAAGACACTTTATTCATTTATGTAAAAAAAAAAAAAACTTGCCAATATCTACTTGTTAGTAATTGGTTTGTTGTTGTTGTTGTCTCACTCTGTCGCCCAGACTGGAGTGCAATGGCGCGATCTTGGCTCACTGCAACCTCTACCTCCTGGGTTCAAGCGATTCTCCTGCCTCAGGCTCCTGAGTAGCTGGGATTACAGGTATGCACCACCTTGCTCAGCTAATTTTTGTATTTTTAGTAGACATGGGGTTTCACCATATTGGCCAGGCTGGTCTCAGACTCCTGACCTCAAGTGATCCACCCACCTTGGCCTCCAAAAGTGCTGGGATTACAGGTGTGAGCCACTGCACCCAGACTAGTAATTGTTCTTCTAGTATTTGTTGCCTAATAAAATTCATAATGAAAAATTAATAAGTTCCCCAATGATTTAAAACATATTTGCATTTTATTAATCATGCTATTTCTAGATTCATTAGATTGATTGTCATATGTATGTGTGAGATATATTGTTTATTCAGCCCATAGCCAAAAGCTTGGTGATCCTGTGAGTTTTCCAAAGCCTTGTCCCTCTCCAAACTTCATATCCTGATAACTCTGGTCCCTTGAATCCCAACCTAAGGGACCACAGAGTTATAAAAAAGAAGGCAGCTTGCCTAAAAGATAAGGCTTGACTCCAAACTCAGGAGACCCCCATTTATATGAGATTCTAGGAAAATAATACCACTCAGGAAGCTTCCCTTCTTCACCTCTCAACTCTTCGTTCTTCAGTATCAGCCCTGGGTCTCCCAAACCTTCCAGAAAGGTGTTCTTTCAGGATCCCCCAAAGACATATTTAATAACTTCAGTAGTTCTTAGGGGTTGGATGCCAGCCCCAAGGTCTTAGTAAAAGACAGTCTAATATAAAATAAAACTAAGCAAAATAAAAGATGAGGACTTTCTCATATAGGGAGAGTTCCACATTCTTTAAAAAACTCTAGCCGCAGTGGCTCACACCTGTAATCCCAGCACTTTGGGAGGCCAAGCCGGGCAGATCACCTAAGGTCAGGAGTTCGAGACCAGCCTGACCAACATGGAGAAACCCCATCTCTACTAAAAATACAAAATTAGCCGAGCATGGTGGCACATGCCTGTAATCCTAGCTACTCAGGAGGCTGAGGCAGGAGAATCACTTGAACCCAGCAGGTGGTTTGTGGTGAGCTGAGATCGTGCCATTGCACTCCAACCTGGTCAACAAGAGTGAAACTCCATCTGAAAACAAACAAACAAACAAACAACCCCTAGATATTGTCATGCATGTCCATAAGAATTCCTCTACTACTTTTCTCCTTGTAAGCTACTTCTATTTTGACCTCAGTTTTACCTTTATTCCAGATGTTACTTTTGACTTATTCAATGTTACTGGTTTGCTATCTCTTGTTATGACACCTGGTGTATTGGTCAAGAAGCTTCAGAAAACAGAATCCACTCTAACTAGCTATATTAGTCCTATATTAACTAGCTGTATAAATGAATATTCGAGACTGGGTAATTTATAAAGAAAAGAAGTTTATTTGACTCACGGTTCTGCAGGCCGTACGAGCATGGTGCCAGCATCTACTCAGCTTCTGCTGAGGCCTCAGGAAGCTTACAATCATAATGGAAAACAAAAGGGGAGCCAGCACATCACATGGCAAGAGGGAGCAAGAGAGCAGGGAGGTGCCAGGCTCTTTTAAACAACCAGCTCTCATGTGAACTAATAGAATGAGTGCTCACTCATCATTAAAGGGATGAGGGATCCATCCACATGACCCAAACAACTCCCACTAGGCCCACCTCCAACACTGGGAGATTACATTTCGACATGAGATTTGGAGGAAACATCCAAACAGTATCACTAGCTTATGCAGAAAGTATTTAATTCAGGGTATTTAAAAGCTTACAGCATTGTTGGAAGGTTTAAAGACATAGAGTCTAGATGGAGCATTCAGAAACAACTCCCAAATTTGAATTAATCAAATAGGTGGCCAGGGGCTCTGCTCCATTGGGAGGCTGTCACACAGCCCTCCTCCCATTCCAGCCAGTGCTAGCACTTCTAATTTTGCCGCCTTTCCCACTTAACTCAGTTCTGAATTCAAATGTCACATACGTGCTTAGGATTAGTGGAATGAGAATGAGATTCAGAGCCCTACATGCAAGGGGAAATGTTTTTAGGCTCCTTGCCTCTGCAATACAGGAAGGCACACAGGAAGAGGCCAAAACAGAAGTTGGGGAGCAAAAGCACAGAATCTCCTGCATGTAGACACCCTTCATCTTGACTTTACCCCTGATTGGAGGTCTTGGAATCCTACCCAGATTTTCTGGGACTTTGCTAATCCAGTGTGATCTGTGGACTAGTAAGTTAAACACCTCTTGGGAGCTTTTAGAAATGCAGACACCCAGGCCCCATCCCTATGTCATTAGAATCTGCATTTTAGTAAGATCTTCAGGTGATTTTTATGATATTAAAGCTTGAGAAGTAACAGTTTGGTTCTCAAACTTGACTTCACATTGGAATCACTGGGGAAAGTTTAAAAACTACCAATGCCTGTTTCCCATCTTCAGAGCATCTAATTTTATTGGTCTGGGGTAGTCTGAGCATCAGCTTTTTAAAATATGATATGCTCAAAGTTAGATAACTACTAGCCTAAGAAAACAGAAACCCTTGCTTTGGGCTTTGCACACTAACCTCGGTGCTGAGTGTTCACCGTGCTTGCACTTCACTGTCTCATGGAGTTTGAATGCCAGGACCCTGTCAGCCTGCTAAGGGTCTCAAGCAATCACAGAGTTGTGTTACTCTTCACAGAATTTTCTATTTAGTTTAAGAGACCACGGAAATCAGAAAGGTGCTGAAAACTAAAATTTCCAAATTACCATGAAAAATAAATTCCAAGACAAAGGAGTTGCAAACAAGACTACACCCTTTTCTTAAAGGCTCCTCCTTGGATATTTAACACAACACCTAGCACATTACATATGTCCATTTAAATGCCACAAAAGACTGGGCACAGTGGCTCACACCTATAATCCCAGCACTTTAGGAGGTCAAGGTGGGAGGATCACTTGTGGCCAAGAGTTTGAGACCAGCCTGGCCGATATGGTGAAACCCCATATTTCACTAAAAATACAAAAATTAGTTGGGTGTGGTGGCAGGCACCTGTAGTCCCACCTACTTGGGAGGCTGAGGTAGGAGAATCGCTTGAACCCTGGAGGTGGAGGTTGCAGTGAACTGGAGTCGTGCCACTGCACTCCAGCCTGGGTGACAGAGCAAGACTCTGTCTCAAAAAAATAAAATAAAATAAATGCCACAGAAGTGATTTTGGATACTGACAATGTACTATGTTTGTTAATTGGCACAAATACTTCCACACTGGTCAGATTCATAAGAGTATTTACTGTACAATTACAAGTTGGATTAGAACAAACTTTCATTGTGATGAGACTCTTGGGCTCCATGTCATGGGGCACAGTAAATGTGTGGTTCATTGCATTCTTCAGCAGTTCAACTCTTGGTTTAGTTCCAAGACAGACCCATATTATAACAAAATTTTTTAACAAAATGACATCCAAGAAACATTCATTGAATTGAACATGTGGTGTTATGTGTTTTACAGGATCTTCGTCTATACAATGTCTTTTCTAGTATAGATGCTCAGAAATATTTGCTGGCTTTGGATATGATTGGTTTTTCATTCAAAGCTGGTAAGATTGCATCTACAAAGACTGAAAGGTGCAGCTACATAGGTGACGAATATTGTCCATTTCCCAAAGTGTACAGACATGTCCCCTCCACCTCTCTGGCATTTACATCACCGTGGCCTTCCACAGTTCATAATGAGATCATTTTTTATCAGACAGTAGAATTAGGTGGCTCACTGCTCTAATCTTCTTTATACAGTGTTTAATAGGCAGAATTAGAAAGGTTAACATTTCACAATGGACTAAGATGCCTGAGCTAGTTTATCTTGTAAAGTGAACAAGTAGTATCAAAATTAGTTTGGGCGTCGGTCACCAAGCACCGTTTAGTGACAGGGGCCTGGAAAGGTTAGGATTTCAGAATGGGAAGAGGAGAAAGAAATAAAATTTGGAGAATATTTGGTAGATCAAATTATGAGATACCAAATGACAGTCTTTATGAACCTGAGGTTGAGAGCCTAAAGGTAGGTCTAACCAAATCACTATGGTGAAAATATTCTGTGCCCCTATATGGACCCAGAGTCTGATACAGGTTGCCCCTCGCCTTTTGTCCCACCTGCCTTTCCCAGCATACATTGACATCCCCAAACCTTCCATGAGTCTTTTCATTCACTCGTTAGAGTCTGGAGTGATTAGACGGTGTGGTTGCCTCTGTGCTATTGACTGGCAGCCAGTAACTTATTCTCCAGTTCCATGTTGGCTTTCTATTGAGATTTTAAGAATTAAAACTTGTATTGTTTCAAGCATGAAGAAACACTTTGGAAACAAGGACTTTAGAGACAAAACTACAAAATGTCATGACAACTAAGGTTGGTCTACTTTACATACCACCTTGGCTGTGCCTGAGTTAAGTGTTTAGTTAGGGCCTTACCTCCACGGAAGTCAGATGACAGAGAAGGGCAAGCAGCCTGAGAAGAAAGTCACTCCGAGTGACCGGGAGCCTGGCAGATTGGGTCCAACTCTACAGTACATCTGAGGAGGTATGAGGGTTAATTTTATATGTCCACTCAGCTAGGCCACTGTACCCAGCTTTTTGTCAAGCACCAGTCTATGTGTTACTGTGAAGGTACATGTATTTTAGATGAGATTAACATTAGAGGTTGAGTAAATGAGATTACCCTCCATTATGGGGTGGGCCTCATCCAATCAGTTGAAGGCCTTAAGGGAAAACACTGAGGCCCCCCTAGGAAGATGGAATTCTGCCTCCACACTGCCTTTGGACTTGACACTGCAACATCAACCGTTCCTTAAATTTCCAGCCTGCCTTCCAGATTTCAGTCTTACCAGCCCCAACAATTATGTGTGACAATCCCTTAAAACCTATCCTTCTCTCTGACACACACACCCTCCCCCACCTGCGTACACACATACATGCACATTCTGTTCCATTTATCTGGAGAACCGTAATTCCAGAGGAGACCCTCCTCCAGGTCCAGTTCTCCTCCATCACTCACATCTGGCATGCCAGTGTGTTGCTGTGCTTCAAAAGTTTCATTTCAGAGAGAAGATTCTTCTATTCTCCCATCCTCAAAGAGTCTTAGTTGGGATTTATGTCTGTCTTCCTTGCTGAGCTGCTTATAGCTCCACAGCTCATTCAAGTGCATGATGTGTGTCGCCTTTTGACTTAATTCTGGCCAGGCATGGTGGCTCACGCCTGTAATCCCAGCACTTTGGGAGGCCAAGTGGTGGATCACCTGAGGTCAGGAGTTCGAGACCAGCCTGACCAATAAGATGAAACCCCATCTCTACTAAAAATACAAAAATTAGCCAGGCATGGTGGCATGCACCTGTAATCCCAGCTACTCGGGAGACTGAGGCAGGAGAATCGCTTGAACCCCGGAGGTGGAAGTCGCCGTGAGCCGAGATCATGCCATTGCACTCCGGCTTGGGCAATAAGAGTGAAACTCTGCCTCAAAAAACAAACAAACAAACAAAAAACAATTCTGAGGAATGTGGGAGGCCAGAACTGTGTATAGAAACTGCCTTTCTTTCTGCCTTCTTTTCGGAACAAAGAATTTTTCCTATCAAATGGCAGTTCTCCCTACCCCCAACCCCAAAGAGAGAGGTAGCAAGGGAAGAAGGTGGGGGAGGCTCCACTTTACAGCCTCTCTCTGACCTCACTTTTCCAGCTTCTGCCAGTTCTCCCGGAATAAACTGGTAAATAAAGTCATCTGATCCTCTGAACCCCACCCATGAGCAGCAGGCCACAGCCGCAGCTGCCTTAGGCATTTCAGAAAAACACATCAGAGTCACTACTGGCCTCTCTCAAGGGTCAGGTTACTGTCACTCTACTGAAAACACAATTTCCAAGCCAATCAAGAAGAGCTTATTATAAGCACACGTTTCCTGCTTTTGGGATTCAGGAGCTGCAAGGAAGCTGCTTTCAAAGTGAAAGAAGGATTTCAGGAAGCTGCAGACGGCTGGGAAAGGATAGAATATAAACATCTTACCTAAAGTACAGCAGCAAGAGGGGAAGCCCTTGTTCCTGTAGATAGACACAAGGGGCAAACTTAGCAAGCCGACCACCATCCACTGCAGCTGGGCCCTTTATTGATCATCTCACTCAGAATGTGGTTGGTAGAGGAAGGCATTAAAGCGTGGGATAGTACTGGCCTTTACTGAACTCCTTTTTTTCCTGGAAATCCTTTAGCTCAGCACGAGGAGAAGAGTGGAGGCCCCATATTCTCAATTCCAGAACAAGTCCAGGCAAAAACTCTTCGTTCCAGTCATTCATTTCTTCATTTGTCATTTATATTGTCAAATATTTAAGGAGTACCTACCATATGCCAGATGGTGCATAAGGACTGAGGACACAGCAGTGACTCAGAAAGCCTGGAACTCCCAAGTCATCAAGTCCCTTATCTTCCTGAATGGAATGTGGGCCATACCCTGGCAGGGTGCAGCCCTGACTTACTGGGCTTTAGAATTGGCAGTATTAACCAGTCACCATGCTGCCAACAAAGAATGGATATGCAGGTCTTAGGAATGCAAATAGGTGGAAATGTAGAGCCACGTGACCTTTGTGTCAGAAAGGACTGTCAAGATTATCTCTCAACTTCTCCATTTTCTGATTCCCAGCCCTGTATTCCTTCTGTTATACTCATGAACATGACACGACTGGCTCATAAGCAATAACATATCCACTTTGAATAATTTTTCTAGCTCTATATCAGCACTGATTTAAACTATTTTTACCAACTGCATTACTTTTTGATTCACTAAATGGAAATTCTGTAACTGTAGACTGGTGAAGGGTGGTTAAACGTTCCTATAAACATTCAAAGCTAAGGATTAAACACATGTTCTTGATAACATTAGTGCTCTGACCTTATTAAAATAAATGTAGATGTCATAGGAAGAGAAGAGATAAGGAGGAAACGGATAAAGAAGTTGAGCTTTCTAAAAAAGCCAAGATCTTGCCACAGTGACTCAGGATGATTGCAAATAAAGCAAGATTGGAATTTTAAAATGCTGTCTCCTTGCCTTCTCATAACCACTCTGCCAAAGATTTTCGATCTTTCTGAAAACTGATGACTAATAATAACAGCCATCCATTCTCCAGATCTTGGCAACCAAGCTTCAGAATGCAAAAACAAGAAATTATGCAAAGTGCCCAAAGTGGCATCAAAATTATAAATGAAAGGCACATTATACTTTCTATTTTTACATTTTGGCTCTTAAGAGAATAAAGGACCTTAGGAAAGTATAATATATTTCATATATATAAAATAAATAAAAATATAATAAAATATAAGTATATTTTCCTGTATATATTATAAAAATATACAGGAGGCACCCAGAAAAGTCATCTTGAAGTTGCTATTTAGCTAGAATTTATTTTATTGTGTATTTAAAGATATCCAAGAAGAAAATTCTGTGGCTTTCTGGATAAATTACTCCAATATTTAGTAACTTCCTTAACATTCACCGAATGTTTCTCTAATATATCTGGTTTTATGATCAGAAGTGGTACTATGCTATATTTTCACAATTCAGCATCACAATGCAATAATTATCAATGGGCAATACAAGCCTCTGAAATAGTGAGTTGGTGGTGCAGGTGAAATGGGAAGGACAAAAAAACAAAACAAAGCAAAAAACATAGTCCTTTGTAACTAGGCCAAGGTATGGAACCTTCTTTGGCAGGAGCAGGTAGCAGAGCTCTTCTCTTGCCTTGAGGTATTGTGAGTTACTGCACATCCTCCTGTCCAGAAACCTTTCATGTTCTGTCTTATTAGTTTCAAGTATATTTTTTAATGTCTGAGGAGTTTTATCTCTGTTGAACAGAAAAGGCCGGCCAGTCAAATGTCCTCTATTTCTCTAATGTAGCCTTTGCTTCTCAGGCTTCACCAACCAAAAAAAGTCAAGGGCCCAGGTTACTCTCCAAGGCCCACCTAGTCTTTCTGGAACCCCAGCTCCATAGCTGCCCATGCTAAGGCCCCGCCCCAGAATTCTTCCTCTTCTCAGTAGTAGACATCTGTTGTTTCTGCCTGCCTAGCATCCATCTCCCTATTTAGCTGATAAAGGAACCCCAATTTCCCTTAGGAACACTCCCCTCCCCACCCACTCTGTGTAGTCATGAGGGGACTATTGACCAAGGGCCCTGCCCTCCGCTAGCTAGAAATAGACTCACAATCCAAGCTAGGTCAACAGTCCATCTCTCCAGGGAATCTAAACTTTGATAGTGTAGCCCCAGGAAAGAAAATTGAGGTGATTCACTCTTGAGAGATTTATCTTCCTATATTCCAAAGCTGCTCTGGTTCCTGTACTTTTGGAGGCTTGGTTGTTTAGCTTTTTCTTTAATTTTGTGAGCTATCCCATATCCTTCCAACAACAATATATCCCTAAAATTTTTCTTTAAAATGGTTAGAGTTGGTTTCTGTGGCTTGCCACAGAAGAGTCTGGACTGACATATTCCTCAAAGCCTTAGGGACAATTATCCTAAGATAGAACAAAGTATGACCAGCCACAGAATCAGAACACCATGGAAAGACAGCCTTGTTGTCCCCTGGCTGGGCAATTCACCTCCTCCAGTTTCTCAAAGGCCTGGAGCCCCTGGCAGGATAGTGCTGCTGACTCACATTCACATTCAGTCCACTCCAGACCAATGCTTCTGGACGGCTCTGACTCTCTCGGGTCTCTTGTGACAACAACAATCTCTCTCTACACCACAGCTTGTCCCAGCTCATTTTGCCTCAAGTAGGATGCCATCTAGGAATCACCATATTTTCTACCTGGTCAGGAATGGCTGACAGTATAGGCCTTTTAGATTAATGTTTATTTTAGCAATTTAGGCCAAGCCTCCAGGAGCTTAGCTGAAAATCAGTTCCAACTGGAGTTGCATGTGAAATGAGAGTAAGATTCTAAAGACAGAACTAAGGCAAACCCACATAGGACTGAAGGACTGAAACCACCCTATGCAATGGAATGCTCTATGGCAGTGAAAAAAATGAGGAGGCTTTCTGTGAGCTGGAACTGAAAGATTTCCAAGATACATTATCTTTTTAAAATTTTTTATTGTGGAAAATTCCAAACATGTACAAAAGAAAAGAACCCAAAATAGCACAATGAAGCCCCATAGACACACCTCCCAGCTTCAACTGCCATTAACTCATGGCCAATCTTTTTCCATCTATACCCTTACCCACATCCAACCCTTCTCTTCAGATTATTTTGAAGCAAACCTCTAACATCATCTATATGTAATATATATGGTGTGTTTTGATATATATGATGCAAATATATATATATATATTTTTTTTTCTTTTTTTTTTTTTGAGAGAGAGAGAGAGAGGGTCTCATTCTGTTGCCTAGGCTGGAGGGCAGTGATGCAGTTATGACTCACTGCAGCCTTGGCCACCTGGACTCAACTGATCCTCCCAACTCAGCCTCCCAAGTAGTTGGGACCACAGGCACAGGCCACCATGCTTGGCTAATTTTTGTATTTTTTGTAGAGACAGTGTTTTGTCATGTTTCCAAGGCTCTTCTCAAATTCCTGATCTCAAGCAATATGCCCACCTTGGCCTCCCAAAGTACTGGGATTACAGGCATAAGCCACAACACCTGGCCCCTCAGCCATATTATTTTACTCACAACAATTTCAATATACATATCTCTTAAACACAATCATAATACTATTATCACACTTGAAAATTAATTACAATTCCTTGGTATCATTAATATTGAGTTCAAATTTCCATGATTTCATTTGTTTGACTCAAATTCCAACTAAGGTGCTGTGTCCAGGGTCCCCAAGATCACCCCTAGGTTCAGGTGGTCATTAAAAGCACTCACAGGACCTATACTCATGACTATGATTTATTACAAGGAAAGGATACAAAACAAAATCAACAAAGAGAAAAGGTGCATGGGATAAAGCCCAGAGTAAGCCAGACTTAAGCTTCCAAGAGTCCTCTCCCAGAGGAGTCACAGCAGATTCACTTAATTCCTTTCGCATCAAATCATGACAAGCGTGTGAAGTATTGTCTACCAGGGAATCTCGTTAGTGATTTAGTGTCCAGAAGGAAAGCAGGTATTCACCATAAACCATATTGCACAACGGTTTAGGCACAATGAGCCACTCTTACCATGTAGGGGTTGGTAGGAAACTTCATGAACTCCAAGTTTCCATATGCCAGCCAATGGCTAACCTTACAAGGGGACCTTTCCAAGAATAGCAGTCTCAGGCCTGCTGTGTCAACTTTTTTCTTCACAGGTGCATACACTGCAACAGGTTAGTATCTCTTAAATCTCTTTTAATCTATGGGATTCTTCTCCGTTGCTTTTTTCCTCCTTGTAATTATTTGTTTCTCATAGCCTGGATTTTGTTTACGCATTTTTGTAGAGTCATTTAAAATATTCCTCTGTTCTCTATCTTTCCCGTGAACTGGTAGTTGTATCTACAGATGTAATCCAACATGGGTTCTCTGTTTTTCCTTTTTGGGGGGTAGTAAGATGACTTCATAAGTGGTGTTTTGTACTTCAAGAGGTCTATTGCATCATGCTGCCTCTCTGTTGTGATGCCACTGGCTCAGCCCTTTGTCCATTAATTCATGAGGGTCCAGAGCAGTGATATTCTGTCATTCCTTCTTCATTAGCTGGAGTATTTCTATAAAGAGAAACTCACCACATAATACTTGATGACTCAGTGCTATAGTTTGTATAGAAATGCTTGATTCACCCTCTTATTTTCCAGTTTTGAAACTAATGATGTCCTCTAGACCCCTCCAAAGATGACATATTTTTGAATATCATTACGAAATTAAGGACTTAGACGTATTTGATGAGTGCCAGACGCAGTGGCTCACGCCTGTAATCCCAGCACTTTGGGAGGCCCATGCCAGTGGATCTCTTGAGCTCAGGAGTTCAAGACCAACCTGGGCAACATGGTGAAACCTCGTCTCTACAAAAAATACAAAAATTAGCCAAGCATGGTGGCATGCACCTATAGTCCTATCTACTCAGGAGGCTGAGGCACGAGTATCGCTTGAACTGAACCCAGGAGGTAGAGGCTGCAGTGAACAAAGATCACCCCATTGCACTCCAGCCTGGGCAACAGAGTGAGACTCTGTCTCAAAACAAACAAACAAAAAATTAAAAACTAAACATAATTGATGGTTTTCAATCTGTCGGTGTCCATGTTATGCTGTTGCTGCCCATGATGAGCCTCTACAGTTTGAAACCTGAAATCTTTACATATGATTCTACTGGTCTTTGAGAGCTTTCTTCCTTTCTTAGGACACAAGTTATTCCTGAATCATCTTGTGTATTTCCTGTCCAAATCTGGAATAAGCAGTTTCTCCAAGAATTCATGGTTCCTTTAAGTGAAAACTGGTATTTAATGTTTGCAATCTGGGTGCTAAGATGCCTAAATATTCTTACATTAAAAAAAAAAGGTGCAAAAATATGTTAATATTTGTGCAAAGAGGCGGAAAAAATAAAAAATATTTTCATTAGCTGGACTTGTATAAAGAAGTTCTGGGGGCTGGGCATGGTGGCTCATGCCTGTAATCCAAGCACTTTGGGAGGCCAAGGCAGGTGGATGACTTAAGGTCATGAGTTCAAGACCAGCTGGGCCCAACATGGTGACATCCTGTCTCTACTAAAAATACAAAAATTAGCTGGTTGTGGTGGCACACACTTGTAGTCCCAGCTACTCGAGAGGCTGAAACAGGAGAATCGCTGGAACCCGGGAGGCGGAGGTCGCAGTGAGCCAAGATCACACCACTGCATTCCAGTCTGGGCAACAGACTGAGATGCCATCTCCACACCCGCCTCCCCCAAAAAAGAAGTTCTGGGAGATGTCACAAGACTCTAATAAAAGTAGTATCTATATGGAGGTAGGAGGAAGGAGTAAGGAGTAATAAATGGATTTAAAAATCACCTTTGAAAAATCCCTCAAATACCACAAAAACAGTATAGAGATATATAAGCTCTTAATAAGTCAAACATGGTCAGTGTTGAAACAGATTGCTGTTTCCTCAGATGAACACCAGATGAAGTTACAGGCTTAAGTTTGGGGGTCATTTTGAGTGACAAATATGTATCTTTAAACACTAGAATCACACTCAGCACAGTATGAAGTCACACTAGGAACAGTGAGTTAGAACCCAAGACCAGCTGCAGAGATTCCCAACTCTAGCTGCATATCAGAATTACCTGGGAAGCCTTTACAATCCTGGTGCTCAGGCCATACCTCTAACTAACTGATTATATCAGAATTTCTGGCAGTGGGTTCTAGGCACCTGCATTTTTTTTAAAAGCCCACCTGTTCATCCCAGTGCAGTCAAGGCTGAATCCCACCACACTAAAGGTAAAATTGATGTTAATTCTTCCTTCTCAAGCTTATCAGAGGCAACCCTGAGTGGAATGTTAAGTAGAATAACCTGTACATTAATAAAGATATATGAAACCTGCATTATTTACATACTTATTTCTTTTTTAAAAAAATCTATTTTATTTACTTACTTTTTTGCTTTTTTTTTTTTTTTTTTTTTTTGAGACAGAGTCTTGCTCTGTCATCCAGCCTGAGTGCAGTGACACGATATCAGCTCCCTGCAACCTCCGCCTCTCGGGTTCAAATGATTCTCCTGCCTCACCCTCCCGAGTAGCTGGGATCACAGATGTGTGCCACCACTCCTGGCTAATTTTTTTGTTTTGTTTTGTTTTGGTTTTGTGTGAGACGGAGTCTCGCTCTGTCGCCCAGGCTAGAGTGCAGTGGCGCGATCTCGGCTCACTGCAAGCTCCGCCTCCCAGGTTCACGCCGTTCTCCTGCCTCAGCCTCCTGAGTAGCTGGGACTACAGGCGCCCGCCACTACACCCGGCTATTTTTTTATTTTTTTATTTTTTGTGTTTTTAGTAGAGACGGGTTTTCACCATGTTAGCCAGGATGGTCTTGATCTCCTGACCTCGTGATCCGCCCGCCTCAGCCTCCCAAAGTGCAGGGATTACAGGCATGAGCCACTATGCCTGGCCTATTTACTTGCTTTTTGAGACAGAGTCTCACTCTGTCATTCAGGCTGGAGTGCAGTAGTGCAATCTCAGCTCATTGCCACCTCCACTTCCTGGGCTCAAGTGCTCCTCCCACCTCAGCCTCCTGAGCAGCTGGAACTACAGGTGCACACCACTATGCCCAGCTAATTTTTTGTATTATTCATAGAGATGGAGTTTTGCCATTTTGCCCAGGCTGGTCTTGAACTCCTGGACTCAAGTGATCCATCCGCCTAAGCCTCCCAAGGTGCTGGGACTACAGGCATGAGCCACTTGCCCATTAATGGGTTATTTCTCTTAGATCTCATTTCTCCACCCTTCCTACTTTTGCTTTCCCCTCATCCACCCTTCCTCTCTGCCAAACATATCTAGTTGAATTTGTGTAAGTTCAGCACTTGTGTGATGCTCTGTCCCCCCTCTATCCATCTGTCTTCTGAAGCATTCATGCCTTCGTAGCCTTCCTGCCTCCTAGTCTTGAGGTCTAGTTCCAGTCCTAATCCCTGCCAACCCTCTTTACATTTCATTTCAGAGAAATATACCTCTTACCTAAGTAGACCTGCCTGAAGACCTGCCTTGACCTACAGCATTCCTGAGATGACTGTGCCAATCAAGTCCCTTTGGAGCCCTGGTTTTCTCATATTCATGGTGTTGTGTATTCAGGGCTTATTAAGGCATGTAAGTTAACTGAAGAGAAGAAGCTTTCTTTGTGTTCTCTGAGAATAGGTCTTATGGGCTTGGTTGTTGACCAAATTGGGTGTCAAAGTCAGAAAACTTAAAGGAGATGAAAAGATCAAAGCTCCTGCCCGAGGCCCCCTTTAGGCCCTTAGGTACCCAATTTTGAAAGACATAGCACCTGCCCTAAGGAAATCACAGCCTAAGAAGAAGGCGGGTATTTAAGCAGGTGAATAAAATACCTTATGGTAAGTGCTCTGCTAGTGGTGAGCATGCATTTGACAGAAACTAAGAGAAGAGAACAAAGCTACCATGGAAAGGTGGGGAGAGGGTCAAGGAAGACTTCTTGTAGGAGGTGCCACAAATACTGTGTTTTTGTTTTTTTATTTATTTGAGATGGAGTCTCGCTCTGTCACCCAGGCTGGAGTGATCTCGGCTCACTGCAACCTCTGCCTCCCGGGTAAAAGTGATTCTTGTGCCTCAGCCTCCCAAGTAGCTGGGGCTACAGGCATGTGCCACCACGCCTGGCTAATTTTTGTATTTTTAGCAGAGATGGGGTTTCACCATGTTGGTTAGGCTGGTCTCGAACTCCTAACCTGAAATGATCCTCCCACCTCGGCCTCCCAAAGTGCTGGAATTACAGGCGTGAGCTACCTCGCCCAGCCCATTTTTAACTTCAAAATACACAGGTAATGTATGTTCATTGTAGAAAATTAGAGTGAATTAAAAAGAGACACTGAAGATGAACATAAACACATTTTTAAAATGTTCTAAAGGCCAGGCATGGTGGCTCACATGTGTAATCCCAGCACTTTGGGAGGTGGAGGCAGGAGGATCGCTTGAGCTCAGGAGTCTGAGACCAACCTGGGCAACACAGTAAGACCCCATCTCTGTTTTTTTTAATGTTCTGACTTGTGCCAAGTTGGAGGGAGTTATGAGACTAAACATGTAATCGCTCCCTTGTACACGATCCTCTTCTGGAACATCACGCTTGGTAATGAGTGCCTAAAGATGCTGCCAGAGCAGTGTGCTGTATTAATAATTCCCCAGACTTGGAAGAGACCAAGATGTACTTTAGTAGGTGAATAGATAAACTATGGTATATCCGAATAATGGAATATTACCCACCATTAAGAGGAAATGAGCCAAGCACAGTGGATCACACCTGTAATCCTAGGACTTTAGGAGGCCAAGGCAAGCACATTGTTTGAGCCCAGGAGTTTGAGACCAGCCGAGGAACAAGGCAAAACCTCATCTCTAATAAAAATACAAAAAATTCGCCAGGAATGGTGGCACATGCCTGAAGTCCCAGCTACTCAGGAGGCTGAGGTGGGAGAATCACCTGAGCCCAGGAAGTCCAGGCTTCATTGGGCTATGATTGCACCACTGTGCTCTAGCCTGGGCAACAGGAGTGAGATCCTGTCTCGGAAAAAAAAAAAAAAATAGGGAATTACCTATCAAGCCATGAAGAGACATGGAGCAAACTTTAATGTATACTATTAAGTGAAAGAACCCAGTCTGAAAAGGCAACATAGTATATAATTCCAACTGTAGGGCATGCTGGGAAAGACAAAGCCATGGAGATACTAAAAAGATCAGTAGATCCCAGGGATTAGGGGAAAGGGAGGGATGAATAGGAGAGTGAAACTATTCTGTATGATAGATACTATAATGGTGGATACATGTCATTATACATTTGTCCAGACCCATAAAATGTATAACACCAAGGGTGAACTCATGTAAACTATGGGCTTTGGATAATAATTATGTGTCAATGTAGGTTCACAATTACAACAAATATACCACTCTGGTGTGGGATGTTGATAGTGGAGGTGGCTGGAGAAAAGAAGTCTGTGGAAAATCTTTGCACTTTCAACTCTATTTTACTATAAACCTAAAACTGCTCTAAAAATAAAGTCTATTTAAAAAATTTTGAAGAGTCATTTAGAACATCGACTTTGGGCCAGGTGCAGTGGCTCACGCCTGTATTCCCAGCACTTTGGGAGGCCGAGGTGGGAAAATCAGCTTGAGTCCAGGAGTTGAAGACCAGCCTGGGCAACATAGCAAGACCTCGTCTCTACTAAAGATAAAAAAAAATTAGCCGAGCATGGTGGTGCACACCTGTAGTCCCAGCTACTCAAGAGGCCGAGGCGGGAGGATGGCTTGAGCCCAGGAATTCAAGGCTGCAGAGAACTATGACTGGGCCACTGCACTGCAGTCTAGGAGACAGAGTGAGACTTTGTTACCTAAAAAGAAAAAAAACACACACACAAAACTTTGACAGATATTATTATGATTGTATCAGCTTTCTTTTTCTTTTCTTTCTTTCTTTTTTTTTTTTTTTTTTTTTTTTGAGACAGGGTCTCCCTCTGTCGCCCAGGCTGGAATGCAGTGGTGTGGTCTCAGCTCACTGCAACCTCCACCTCCTGGATTCAAGCCATTCTCCTGCCTCACCCTCCCGAGTAGCTGGGATTACAGGTGTGTGCCACAATGCTCGGGTAATTTTTGTATTTTTGGTAAAGATGGAGTTTCACCATGTTGGCCAGGCTGGTCTTGAACTCCTGACCTCAGGTGATCCACCCACCTCAGCCTCCCAAAGTGCTGGGATTACAGGCATGAGCCACCATGTCTGGCTTGCATCAGCTTTCTTTCTGCTGTTGTTTACATGTACATCTTTTTGCAAATACACCTTACCATTAAGATATGTCTTGTCTTTTATCCAGTCTGACAAGTTTTGACTTTTAAGAGGAGTACTTACTCCATGTATGTTTAATGTAATTACTGATACATTAGGGTTTTAAATCTACATATGGCTGGGTGCAATGGCTCACATCTGTAATCCCAAAACTTTGGGAGGCCATGGCAGGTGGATTGCTTGAGCCCAGGAGTTCGAGAACAGCCTGGGCAA
This sequence comes from Gorilla gorilla gorilla, assembly GCF_029281585.2. NCBI lineage: Eukaryota > Metazoa > Chordata > Mammalia > Primates > Hominidae > Gorilla > Gorilla gorilla. Next base: position 52,098,804 of record NC_073236.2, read on the forward strand.
CATGGTGAAACCACGTCTCTAGTAAAAATACAAAAATTAGCTGGGCATGTTGATGCATGCCTGTATTACAGCTACTTGGGGCGGGGGGTGCTGAGGCAGGAAGATCACCTGAGCATTGGAAGGTTGAGGCTACAGTGAACCGTGATCATGCCACTACACTCCAGCCTGGGTGACACAGCGAGACCCTATCTCAAACAACAACAACAGCAAAACTACAGCTAACTATTCTTTTTATCTTATCCCACCTGCTCTTTTGTCCTTTTTTTTCTCCTTTCTTGCGTGCTTTGGTAAAATTACATTTTTTTATTATTCCATTGTTCCACTCTACTAGCTTGGTAGTTATACAATCTTTATAATTTTTTTCTTTAATTTTATTTATTAAAAATATAGAGACAGGGGTCTCACTATGTGGTTCAGGCTGGTCTTCAACTTGGGGACTCAAGTGATCCTCCCACATCCACCTCCCAAAGTGCTGGGATTACAGGAGTGAGCCACCGTATCCAGTCAATCTTTATAATTCTTTAAGTGATTACCCTATAATTACAACATGCATTCCTATTCCTGACTGGTTACAGTATAATATAAATTAGTACTTTACTTTGCCAGACAACACAAAGATCTTCGCTACTTTAACTACTGCCACCTTTTGTGTTGTAATTATATATATATATTTCTTTTTTTTTTTTTTTGAGATACAGTCTCACTCTGTCCCCCAGGCTGAAGTGCAATGGCGAGATCTCAGCTCACTGCAACCTCCACTTCCCAAGTTCAAGCGATCCTCTCACCTCAGTCTCCCAAAGTAGCTAGGACTACAACCGCACGCCACCACGCCCGGCTAATTTTTGTATTTTTAGTACAGATAGGGATTTGCCACGTTGGCCAAACTGATCTCGATCTCCAGTGATCGAGTGAACCACTCACTTTGGTGTCCCAAAGTGCTGGGATTACAGGCATGTAGTTATATATTTTAAGATTACATACATTCAATATTATGCATATTTAAAATTCCCAAAGACATTAGTACTCTACAAAACAATAAGTTTTCCTTATATTTACTCCTAAATTTTTTTAAATTTAACTTTTATTTTAGGTTCAGGGGTACATGTGCAGGTTTGTTCTATAGCTAAACCTGTGTTTAGGAATCACCACACTGTCTTCCACATGGTTGAACTAATTTACACTCCCACCAACAGTATATAAGCGTTCCTTTTCTCCCCAACCTCACCAGCATCTGTTATTTTTTGATTTTTTAATAGTAGCCAAGCCGACTGGTGTGAGATAGTATCTCATTGTGGCTTTGATTTGCATTTATCTAATGATCAGTGATGTTGAGCTTTTTTTCATATGCTTGTTGGCCACATGTATGTCCTTTCTAAAATAGTGTCTGTTCATGTCCTTTGCCCACTTTGTAATGGGGTTGTTTGTATTTTTCTTATAAATTTGCTTAAGTTCCTTATAGATGCCGGATATTTGACCAGATGCATAGTTAGCAAAAGTTTTCTCCCATTCTATAGGTTGTCTGTTTACTCTGTTGATAGCTTCCTTTGCTGTACAGAAGCTCTTTAGTTTAATTAGATCCAATTTGTCGATTTCTGCTTTTGTTGCAATTGCTGTTGGTGTCTTCCTCATGAAATCTTTGCCTGTTCCTATGTATGGAATGGGTTTTCTATTTATTTCTGGGTTCTCTATTCTGTTCCATTTGTCTCTGTGTCTGTTTTTGTACCAGTACCATGCTATTTTGGTTACTGTAGTATAGTTTGAAGTCACGTATTGTGATGCCTCCAGCTTTGTTCCTTTTGCTTAGGATTGCTTTGGTTATTTGGGCTATTTTTTGGTTCAATATGAATTTTTAAATAGTTTTTTTCTAGTTCTGCGAAAAATGATAGGAACAGCATTGAATCTATATATTGTTTTGGGCAGTATGGCCATTTAAACAATATTGGTTCTTCCTATCCATGAGCATGGAATGTTTTTCCAATTGTTTGTGTCATCTCTGATTTCTTTGAGCAAGGTTTTGTAGCTCTCCTTGTAGAGCTCTTTCACCTTCCCAGTTAGCTGTATTCTTATGTATTTTATTTTTGTGGTGGGAATTGTGAATGGGATTGCATTCCTGATTTGACTCTTGGCTTGACTGTTGTTAGTGTACAGAAATGTTAGTGATTTTCGTACATTGATTTTGTGTTCTGAGACTTTGCTAAAGTTGTTCATCAGCTTAAGAATGTTTTGGGCCGGGCACAGTGGCTCATGCCTGTAATCCCAGCACTTCGGGAGGCCAAGGCGGGCAGATCACGAGGTCAGGAGATTGAGACCATCCTGGCTAACATGGTAAAACTCCATCTCTACTAAAAACACAAAAAATTATCCGGGCATGTTGGTGGGCACCTGTAGCCCCAGCCACTCGGGAGGCTGGGGCAGGAGAATGGTGTGAACCTGGGAGGCGGAGCTTGCAGTGAGCCGAGATTGTGCCACTGCACTCCAGCCTGGGCAACAGAGTGAGACTCTGTCTATTAAAAAAAAAAAGGTTTTGAGTTGAGACTATATGGTTTTCTAGATGTAGAATCATGTCATCTGCAAACAGGGATAGTTTGACTTCCTCTTTTCCTATCTGGATGCCCTTTATTTCTTTCTCTTGCCTGATTGTCCTGGCCAGAACTTCCAATACTATGTTGAATAGGAGTGGTGGGAGAGGGCATCCTTGTCTTGTGCCAGTTTTCGAGGGGAATGCTTCAGCTTTTGCCCATTCAGTATCATGTTGTCTGTGGGTTTGTCACAGATGGCTCTTATTATTTTGAGGTACGTTCCCTCAATACCTAGTTTATTGAGATTTTTTAATATGAAGGATGATTGAATTTTATCAAAAGCCTTTACAGCATCTATTGAGATAATCATGTGGTTTTTGTCTTTAGTTCTGTTTATGTGATAAATCACATTTACTGATTTGCATATGTTGAACTAACCTTGCATCCCAGGAATAAAGCCTACTTGATCATGGTGGATAAGCTTTTTGATGTGCTGCTGGATTCAGTTTGCCGGTATTTTGTTGAGAATTTTTGCATTGATGTTCATCAAGCATATTGACCTGAAGTTTTCTTTTTTTGTTGTGTCTCTGCCAGGTTTTGGTATGAGGATGATCTAAGCCTCATAGAATGAGTTAGGGAGGAGTTTCTCCTCCTCAATTTCTTAGAATAGTTTAAGCAGGGATGGTACCAGCTCCTTTTGTACATCTGGTAGAATTCAGCTGTGAATCTATCTTGTCCTTGGCTTTTTTGTTGTTGTTAGGCTATTTATTCCTGACTCAATTTCAGAGCTTGTTATTGGTCTGTTTGGGGATTCAATTTCTTCCTGGTTCAGTCTTGAGAGGGTGTATGTTCATAGGAATTTATCCTTTCTTCTTGTTTTTCTAGTTTATGTGCATACGGGTGTTCATAATACTCTCTGATGGTTGTTTGTATTTCTGTGGGGTCAGTGGTAATATCCCCCTTGTCGTTTCTGATTCTGTTTATTTGAATCTTCTCTCTTTTCTTCTGCATTAATCTTGCTAGTGGTCTATCTATGTCATAAATCTTTTCAGAAAACCAGCTCCTGGATTCAGTGATCTTTTGAATGGTTTTTTTGTCTCAGTTTCCTTTAGTTCAGGTATGGTTTTTGTTATTTCCTGTCTTCTGCTAGCTTTGGAATTTGTTTGCTCTTGGTTCTCTAGTTCTTTTAGTTGTGATGCGAGGCTGTTGACTTGAGAGCTTTCTAACTTTTTGATGTGGACATTTAATGCTATAAATTTTCCTTTTAACCCTGACTTAGCTGTGTCCCAGAGATTCTGGTATGTTGTATTTTAGTTCTCATTAGTTTCAAAGAACTTCTGATTTTTGCCTTAATTTCATTACTTACCCAAATGTCATTCAGGAGCAGGGTATTCAATTTCCATGTAATTGTATAGTTTTGAGTAAATTTCTTAATCTTGACTTCTAATTTGATTGCACTATGGTCTGAGAGATTGTTATGATTTCAATTATTTTGCATTTGCTGAGGAGTGTTTCACTTCTGATTGTGTGATCAATTTTAGAAGATGTGCCATGTGGCAAAGAGAAAAATGTATATTCTCTTGTTTCTCAGTGAAGAGTCCTGTAGATATTTATCAGGTCCATTTGATCCCATGCTTAGTTCATGTCCTGAATATCTTTGTTAATTTTCTGTCTTGATCTGTCTAATATTGTCAGTGAGGTGTTAAAGTCTCTTTGAAGATCTCTAAGAACTTGCTCTATGAATCTGGGTGCTCCTGTGTTGTGTGCATATATATTTAGGATATTTAGATCTTCTTGTTGAATTGAACACTTTACCATTATATAATGCCCTTCTTTGTCTTTTTCAGTCTTTGTTGGTTTAAAATATGTTTTGTCTGAAACTAGGATTGCAACCTCTGCTTTTTTCTGTTTTCCATTTGCTTGGTAAATTTTTCTCCATCCCTTTATTTTAAGCCTATGTGTGTTGCTGCAAGTGAGATGGGTCTCTTGAAGACAGCATCTCAAAGGGTCTTGTTTCTTACTTTTTTTTTTTTTTTTTTTTTTTGAGACAGAGTCTCTCTCTGTCGCCCAGGCTAGAGTGCAGTGGCATGATCTTGGCTCACTGCCAGCTCCACCTCCCGGGTTCATGCCATTCTCCTGCCTTAGCCTCCCGAGTAGCTGGGACTACAGGCACCCGCCACCATGCCTGGCTAATTTTTTGTATTTTTAGTAGAGACGGGGTTTCGCCATGTTAGCCAGGATGGTCTCGATCTCCTGACCTCATGATCCATCTGCCTCAGCCTCCCAAAGTTTTGTGGGTTTTTTTTTTTTTGATACAGAGTCTCACTCTGTGGCCCAAGCTGGAGTGCAGTGGCACAATCTCAGCTCACTGCAACCTCTACCTCCTGGGTTCAAGCCATTCTCCTGCCTCAGCCTCCCGAGTAGCTGGGACTACAGGTGCATGCCACTACGCCCAGCCAACTTTTGTATTTTTAGTAGAGACAGGGTTTCACCATGTTGGCCAGGCTGGTCTCAAACTCCTGACCTCAAGTGATCTGCCCGCCTCAGCCTCCCAAATTGCTGGGATTACAGGTGTGAGCCACCATGCCCAGCCAGGTTTGGTTCTTTATCCACCTTGCCACTCTGTGTCTTTTTTTATTTTTCTGAGACAGAGTCTTGCTTTGCCACCCAGGCTGGAGTACAGTGGTGTGATCATGGTTCACTGTTACCTCCACCTCCTGGCTTCAAGCAATTCTTATGCCTCAGCCTCCCAAGTAGCTGGGATTACAGGTGTGCACCACCACACCCAGCTAATTTTTGTAATTTTAGTAGACACGGGGTTTCACCATGTTGGCCAGGCTGGTCTCACACTCCTGGCCTTAAGTGATCTGCCTGCCTTGGCCTCCCAAAGTTCTGGGATTATAGGGTGAGCCACTGCACCTGACCTCTGTGTCTTTTAATTGGGGCATTTAGCACATTTACATTGAAGGTTAGTATTGATATGTGTGAACTTGATCCTGTCCTCATGATGTAAGTGGGGTATTTTGCAGACTTGTTTATGTGGTTGCTTTATAGTGTCACTGGTCTGTGTACTTCAGTGTGTTTTTGTAGTGGTCAGTAATGGTCTTTCCTTTCCATATGTAGTGCTTTCTTCAGGCAAGTCTCATGGTAACAAATTCTGTCAGCATTTGCTTGTCTGAAAAGGATTTTATTTCTCCTTCACTTATGAAGTGTAGTTGGGCCAGATATGAAATTCTGAGTTGGAATTTCTCATCTTCAAGAATGTAATATTGGCCTCCAATCCCTTCTGGCTTGTAGGGTTTTTGCTGAGAGGATTGCTGTTAGGCTGATAGGATTCCCTTTGTAGGTGACCTGACCTTTCTCTCTAGCTGCCTTTAAAATTTTTTCTTTCATTTTGACCTTAGAGAATCTGATGATCAAGTGTCCTGGGGATGATCTTCTTATGAAGTGTCTTACTGGGGTTCTCTGGATTTTTTTAATTGGAATGCTGGCCTCTCTAGCAAGGTTGGGGAAGTTCTCATGGATGACATTCTGAAATATGTTTTCCAAGTTGGTTCCATTCTCCCTATCTCTTTCAGGTACACCAATGAGTCACAGATTTAGTTTATTTACATAATCCCATATTTTTTGGAGGTTTTGTTCATTTCTTTTTATTCTTTTTTCTCCATTCTTATCTGTCATATTTCAGAAAGCCAGTCATCAAACTCTGAGATGCCTTCCTCCACTTGGTCTCTTCTTGCTATTAATACTTGTGATTGCATTATGAAATTCTCATAGTGAGTTTTTCATCTTTATTAGGTCGATTACATTCTTTTCTATACTGGCTCTTTTCTCTGTCAGCTCCTGCATTGTTTTATCATGATTTTTAGCTTCCTTGTATCGGGTTTCAACATACTCCTGTAGCTCAATGACCTTCATTCGTATCCGTATTCTGACATTTCAGCCATCTCAGCCTGGTTCAGAACCCTTGCTAAAGAGACAATGTGGTTGTTTGGAGGAAAGAAAGCACTCTGGCTTTTTGAGTTGTCAGGGTTTTTGCACTGGTTCTTCCTCTTCTTTGTGGGCTTATCTACCTTCAATCTTTGAGTTTGCTGACCTTTAAATTTTTTTTCTTTTATCCTATTTGATGACCTTGAGGGTTTGATTGTTGTATAAGGTGGATTCAGCTGACTGGCTTCGTTTTTGTTTTTGTTTTGTTTTTGTTTTTGTTTTTGTTTTTGAGATGGAGTCTTGCTGTGTCAGCCAGGCTGGAGTGCAGTGGTGTGATCTTGGCTCACTGCAACCTCCACCTCCTGGATTCAAGCAGTTCTCCTGCCTCAGCCTCCCAAGTAGCTGGGATTAAAGTGCGCCCCGCCACCACGCCCAGCTAACTGTTTTTTGGGTTTTTTTGTTTTTATTTTTGTATTTTTTAGTAGAGACAGGTTTCACCATGTGGGCCAGGCTGGTTTCGAATTCCTCTCCTCAAGTGATCCGCCCGCCTCGGCCTCCCAAAGTGTTGGGATTACCGGCATGAGCCACCACACTCGGCCTGGCTTCATTTTCAGAAGATTTTAGAGGGTCGGTGCTCAGCTCCCAGCTCCTGAACTGTGTGCTCTAACTCTGGAGGACTTGTATTGGGCCCTGGCTTTGTTCTCTGACTCCTTGGGGTTAAGAATTCACTGTGCTAAGGGGCCATGGTGGCCCTGGACCACTGGTCACTACACTGCAATAGGTGGTGTCAGCCAAAGTGTTTCGTAGTGGGGTGACAGTGAGATTTGACCTCATAGTGGCAGCTGTGTCAGAGTGCTAGCAGGTGCCAGGTTGCCTGCCCCTCTGTGGGTGTTCACACAGTGGCAGAGGCAATGCAGCTAGGGCAGGAGGGCAGGGTAGGGGGGTGGTTATGCTGGTGACTGTGTGGGCAGTCGCACTGGAGGTGGTGTTCGCTGGGGGTGGGACGCTGGTGGGCGCAGGTCTGGGTGCCTTCTCTATGCTCCACAATTAGGAGTGGTTGCTCAGGGCTGGGGAGGACCCGCTGTTCTCTATGCAATGCTAGCGTAAGGGTCGTGCACTGACAGAGGTGGGGCTGGCTGGCTTTGTGCCCACCAAGGCTCCATCTGCAATGATGGTTGGTGACGGCGGGGGCGGGGGGTGAGAGACTGCACTCCCCCATGCTGGTGGGGCAAGGAAAGCAAAATCTGCCTGTGCAGTCATGCACCAACAAAGCTATGTTGGGAGATGTGGTGGGCCCACGGGAAGCTACAGTATGGGGAGGGAGCGTGTGGGCTGGTGTGTGGCCATACAGGCCACCCCATCGTAGCTCTCCACTGGTCAAGCATGGTCCACAAGTGCAGAAGGTATGATACCCCCCAGGGCACCCTAGACTGCCCTGCAAGCAGGTGTGAACAGGCTGGGGCCCTGGGAGAGGCCAGCATACCAAGGAATGCTCAAGTTGGACTGGCTCCATCTGATCGGCAAGACCACCCTGCAGAGTTCAGTTTCTACAGCTCCCCTAGAACTAACGTCTCCTATGGGAGCAAGGAGAGCCTAGGGGGATGGCCGTCCCTAGCTGTACTCCACTACAGACGCTCCCACATCAAACCCTCTGGGCTCCACATCAGCTGGTGTGCTGCCTCTACCACTTCTCTAAGCAGCTCTCCCTGCCAACTCGAGTGTCAGTGGTGGTCAAGGTATCTTCTCCTGCCAGGGTTCCAGAGGCCCATGGCAAGAACAGGTTCCTCCTTGCCAGTTCAACTCACTCATTTCCCCAGAGCCATTGGGCGCCAGGAACAAGTCCCAGTGTTCCTGGCCCTATACAGGATTCCCAGCTTCCTCCCGCTTCAGCCCAGCTTCTGTGTCTTCCCTCCATCCACTCTCAGTGCCTTCCCTCTGAAGATCTGTTAGGAGCATGCCAGTTGTCTCAGTCCCTTGGTGGGAGCTGTTCTACCTGGCTGTGTCTAGTGGACCATCTTCCCTCCCCCACTTTACTCATAAATTGACTCTTTCCCATAATAATCTTCAGTTCTCCTCCCCTTTATTTTCAAATTTCCATCTTGGGCCATTTTCCCTCCATTTTAAAAGCTCCCTTTAGTATTTATTTTACTGTAAGTCGATTGGAAACAAGTTCCTTTGGTTTATTTTTTAATGTCTTTTTCTTGCTTTCATTTTTGAAAGACATCTTCAGTGAGTATAGTATTATAAGTTGTCAGTTTATTTTTTTCTGCACTTTACAATGTCACTTCTTTGTCTAGTAGAAAGGCATCTGTCAATCCTTCTATTGCTCCTTTGAAGGCAATGTGTATTTTTTCCCCAGAGCTTCTTTTAAGAGTGTCTCTTTGATCTTCGTTTGTCAGCAGTTTCGCTAGATGGATCAACATGTGGTTTTGTTTTGTATTTAAATTGCCTGGTGTTCAAAGAAATTTTTGAATCTGTGGTTTTTTTAAATCAATTTTTGTAAATTGTTAGTATTTCTTTAAATACTTCTTCTGCCATCTCTCTTTCCTGAAGACTCCAATTACACATATGTAAACCTTTTCACAATGTTCCCTGTATCTTTTAGGTTTTTTCCCTACATTTTCCATTATATTTTTTCTTTGTGATTCAATTGGAATTTTTTTTTCTGAGAAGTTTTCCAGTTCACTAATTCTCTCAGCAGTTGTTAAACCCATGTACTAAATTCTTAATTTTAATTAATTAATTGTTTCTTTTAATTAAATAATAGCTTTTGGGAACTAAATCCACCATGAAATCTTTTACAGTGTATAATTCAGTAGTTTTTTAGTATAGTCCTAGAGTCATACAACCATCACCACTATCTAATTTCAGAACATTTTCATCATCCCCGAAAGAAACTCCAAGTACATTAGCAGTCATCCCCTATTCTCTCCTTTCCCAGACTCTGGCAACCACTAAACACTACCTTCTGTCTGTATGGATTTGCCTATTCTGGACATTTCATATAAATGGAATCATACAATAGGTAGCCTTTTACGACTGGCTTCTTTCACTTGGCATTTGTTACCAAGGCTCAATCATGTTGCAGCATGTGTTGGTACTTCATTCCTTTTTATGGCAGAATAGTATTCCCATGTATAGATGTATTACATTTTGCTTATCCATTTATAAGTTGATGGACATTTTGGTTGTTTCTACTTTTTGGCTATTATGAATAATGTTGCTATGAACATTGCTGTACAAGTTTTTGTGTAGATATATGTTTTCAATTCTTGTGGGTATGTACCAAGGAGTGGAATTTCTGGGTCATATAGTAACTATGTTTAACATTTTGATAAACTGCCAAACTGTTTTTCAATGTTTCAGCACAATTTTGCACCCCCAGCAAGGTACGAGGGTTTAAATTTTCCACATCCTGGCCAAACTTTGTTACTGCCTTTTTTATTTTAGGCATATTGGTGGGTGTGAAGTGGTGTTTCATTGTGGTTTTGGTTTGCATTTCCCCAATGACTAATGATGTTGAGCATTTTTATGTGCTTATGAATCATTTGTATGTCAATTAATTTATCTCTAAGTTCTAAAAGTTTCTAATAGATTCGAATAGATTGCAGGTCTTTGATGAAATTCTCCATTTTGTCATCTTTTTTAAGGATGATTATCCTTTTTTAAGGATGATTATAAAATAACCACAATTATTTTATAGCCTGTGTCTGATAACACCAATATCTCAATCTTCTGTAAGTCTAATCTGTTTCTGTTTTTTACTTTTTATTTTCTGTCACTTGGTTCTATTTATTGACATTACCTAGAGATTTTTACTCAGATGCTAGACATTGTATATGAAAAATTATAGAAGCTCTGTGTGATGTTTTCCTTCTTCAAAGACAATTTAATTTTCTTCTGGCAGACAGAGTAGGGGCAGATCACCCTAATCCAATTAGGTAATTTGATACTTTGAGGCTGGGTTTTAGGTTTTTTGAGGCTAGTTTATTTCTGCTTTGCCCTTACTCCTATCTGCAGTCTGTCAGAAGTCTCAGCTGAAAGTGTGGAGGCATTTTTCAAAGCTTCAACTCTTTGCTAGGACTGACCTCCAATTTTTGACCCCTCAGCACAATGAGACTTTCACTTTTTAGCTTCTTACCTGTCTCTCACTACGTAGTTTTTGTTTGTTTTTTTGTTTTTTAATCTCTCTTATTTGAATGACTTAGGAACCAGCAACTGCCTTAATGGGGGAAAAAAAAAACTATCAGTCTCACTTTTCAGCCATTCTCTCTTCTATGGGATCTTTAACCTTTTAATGCTGGTTTTCTTGCTAGCTCTGAACTCCACATTTTGTCTCTGTGGCCTTATAAGACTCCTAAAAGCTCTCTAAGCTGCACCTTCCTGCATGGCCCTAGACCCTGCGCTTTTTGCTTATAATTCATTAAATGTCTCAAGAGAGAAAATGGTAGGGAGTATTACCCTGATCTAATTGCTTTTTGTTTCTTTCTCATTCTTAGCCCCTCAGGTCTTGGATGCTGTGGTTGCTTTCTGATACCTTCAAAGATTTTTTTTTAATCTAACTTAACAGTGAGATATGTGGTCTAAAACCAGCAACCATGTCAGTACTGGTAGCTGATGCCCAACAGATGATAATTTAATGAAACTACAGCACTACTCTGAAAACAAATACCACAGTGACAGCTAAGACAGGTTGTTTTCAATCTGGCCCACTGACAAAACTACATTCTATGTGAGGACTAAATTCTCCCACGACTTTTCTTTATTTGAACCACTGTGTAACACTTGCTTTTAGAGGATACCAGTCATTTGGCATTTATTTGGTAGCAATGAATCATTTATATAAAATATGCATCTTACTTTTTCTCAGTTGCCTGTAACAATTAAGATAGCATTACTTGGTGCTGGTTTGATAGACACAAATGCAAGTTTTGGCCCTGAAATGCCAAAAGGGTTTAGCCAGACTATCCTATAATTACATTATATTTTTAAAAAATCATCCAAATAAAAACATAAGAAATTTGAAATCTTATTCTATACTTGCTGACCATTAGGAATATGCTGATGTCCACCATGTGAAATAATTTTATCTATTGTTAGTGATACAAAGTGATACTTCACATTTGTGCTTACTATTGCCACCTGGTTGTTTAGATTGTTCTGATTATAAAATTGTGTAAACATTCTCTACAGAGAAAAGAGGCAGAACATTATAGAAAATGGAAATGAAGTGACTAAAGACAGCCCTTGGTGTAAGTGCCCACTGAGAACACTGGAAGAAACTGACTTCAGAGTCCACCCAGTACAAATGGCTGCTGAGAGTCCCTGGTATAAGTAACCAAGGCAGTGCCTGGTCCAAGATGCCACCTAAAACACTGTGAGACTTAGAGAGGAGAAGCAGATTCTTTCAGAGCACACGGCAAGTTACTTGGCAGTTCCAGGGTCAGTGCTATGCTCTACATTGCCTCTATTTCTTCCTGAATTCGAAGAATTACAACAACTGGAAAAATAAAATTACTCCCTCTCTTCCCCCTAGACAGAAAATGAAAGTAATGAAGACTTTGGGTAAGAATTTTACAGCGGCATTTTCAAAGCTTTGCAAGGGGCTTTGTGCATTTAAGAGAATTTGCTATTTAGAGGTCCAGAGATCTGGCTTCTGGAGTTTGGTTATGAAGAAGGAAGAGGCAAGTTTGAAGAAAAGGCACTGATATTTCTCAGTACAATGTGAAGTCCTGAAATCATTATGAAATAGAATTCTTTGCAATTTATAAAGCAGTTAGGAAAATCCTCTTGTTTGTACTTAAGAGTTCACATGTACACATGCTCATGTATATAAGTGTGCACAGGCACATGTGTTAGCATTTGTTTCTGCATTTATGCATACATGCTTGCAAATCCCCCTTTTGGAGCACTCACCAAAAGGAACAGAATGGATCATCCATATTGGCCCAGGACTGGACCAGACTATATAAATTCAAGGGTTTATAATTATCAATTACTGTCCTTGTGAAGCACCAAGGCATTTCTCTAGACTTAGTTACTCAGACAGGAAAGAAATACTCATGACGGGTATGGCTGACTGAATGTATGGTCACAATGCTTCTCTCCCCGGTGGTAGCATACACATCCACACTCTAGCTGTGACCTCATGGTATGTGGAGTGTGCTTTCCAATCCCTGCACTTTGAACTTGGCCATGTGACATACTTTGGCTACAGAGCTGTTCATAGACATAGGAAGGCAGAGACTTGAAATACGTATGTGTGGCAGGCCTTGCCCTCTTGTATTTCTATTATTGCCATAAGAAGAACATGCTCCAGGTAGACCATTCTTCCAAGGAGGATGAGAGACCAGTGGAGTAGACCTGGGTCCAGCTTAGTTTGGAGCCAAGCCCCAAATGACATGCAGACTTATGAAGATGAATACATTACTATTGTTAAACAAATAGTATTACAAACTATTGTTAAAGTTTTAGGGTAGTTTGTTATAAAGAATTATTGTGACAATAGCTGACAAATACAATGGGGGAGGCAGTGAGTCCTGGGCTGAGACCAATTTCTGTGGGTAAGAAGGTGAAAAGAAGTGAAAGTAAATGTATCCAAGACAGAAGAATAGAGGACAGAAAGCCGGGTTAGGAATAGAAGCATGCATGCGAGGGGACCCCCGAGGGCAGCATTAATTTTGGGAGTTCCTGCTTTAATTAGCCCATCCTTTCAGCAAAGTTTGATCTGCACATGCAGTCTTGTGTGGTGGGTATAGAGAATAAAGTTTGGTTGGAAGCTGTGGGTGAAGAGCAGCCTCCTACTTAGGGGCTGTGTCTAGGAGTTCTGTGCAGTGACTACAGTGAAGTGGCCATGACCCACAGTCAAGTTGCAAACATCTGAGATGAGTTTGCTATGGCCAGGAAGAATTTTCTAGTACATCGTAAAGGAGAAATTAAAGGCCTCTGAATTGGTGGGGGATTGCTGGGAGTGATAATGGACTCTCAAGTAGCACTTCAATGTAAAGAATTACTGATATAAACTATGCACATGTAAATAAATTATAGGCATATAGAAAAATTATGAATTTCACAAAATCCACAATTTATCAAACATATTAAGTCCAAAGTGCCATGTTCCTCCACTTTTAGTATACGTAAGAGTCTCCTAGAGTGTTTGTTAAAACTGCAGATTCCTGGACCCCATTCCCTGAACTTTTTGATTAAGTCAGTCCAGGGCCACACTTTAAGAAACATCAATAAGCTGCTTCCTTGCTATGGTTACAACAACCCCTTGTCTTTCATGTAGGAATTTGGATATTTCAGGCCCATTTTACACATGATCCAACTATAATTGTCCTTTTAAATGTTGAAATAGCCACCAGAAGACCAGGCTTGTTGCTATGTGCCCTGCATTTTTTAAGCAGAACCTCCTGAATTCCTCTTTCCATCCTTGTTATTCAAACAACTTCTAGTGCTTAAAGTGCACCCCAAAACTCCTTATTGATGTGTCATATGTCACATCAAAGCAAGCTACATTTAATTTTTTGTGTTTGTCTTGTCACTTCATTGGTTAAAATCTTTGAAATTTCAGTTTTTAAACAAACAAAATCTGTTTTCACATCCTTCTGCCTTTTTTGGGGCAAAGTGGAGGAGAAAAAGTCTGTATTGCTTTTTGTTTAAGTCAGGTCTATTAATATATGATTTATATACAGTAAAATTCACCCTTCTTAGGTATACACTTCTATGAGTTTGACAAACTTATATACTGACATCACCACCACCACCAATAAGATTTGGGATCTTTCCATCACCCAAGAAAGGTTCCTTGTGTCCTTCGTTAGTCAATCTCATCTCCTTTGTAACTATGGTTTTATCTTTTGCAGATGTCAATACATGGAATCATAAAGTATATAATATTCTGTATCTGGCTTCTTTTACTTGGTTCAACACTTTTGAAATGCACCCTTGTCATTCATATCATCAGTAGGTTGTCCCTTTTTACTGCTGAGTAGTATTCCAGCATATGAATGCACTATAATTTGTTTACCCATTAACTAGTGGATAGACATTATGATATTTCCAGTTTGGAGCAATTATGTAAAAAAGCTTCTATAAACATTTGCCTACAGGCCTTTTTACAAATACACGTTTTTATCTCTTAGGTAAAAACTTAGGAGTGGGATTGTTGAGTCATATGGTGTATTAGTCCGTTTTCACACTCCTGCAAAGATACTACCTGAGGGCAGGGCACAGTGGCTCACATCTGTAATCCCAGCACTTTGGGAGGCCAAGGCGGGTGCATCACTTGAGGTCAGGAGTTCAACACCAGCCTGGCCAACATGGCGAAACCCCATCTCTACTACAAATACAAAAATTAGCTGAGTGTGGTGGCACACATCTATAATCCCAGCTACTTGGGAGGCTGAGGCAAGAGAATCACTTGAACCTGGGAGGTGGAGGTTGCAGTTAGCCGAGATCATGCCACTGCAACTCCAGCCTGGGAGATAAGGCGAGACTCTGTCTCAAAAAAATAAAAATAAAAAAATACTACCTGAGATAGGTAATTGATAAAGGAAAGAGGTTTAATTGACTCACAGTCCCACATTGCTGGGGAGGCCTCGGGAGACTTACATTCATGGTGGAAGTCAAATGAGAAGCAAACACCTTCTTCACAAGGTGGCAGGAGAGAGAAAGCACAAGGAAGTGCCACACTTTAAAATCATCAGCTCTTGTGATCACTATCACAAGAACAGCATGGGGGGATCACCCCCATGATTTAATCGCCTCCCAACAGGTCCTTCTCTCAATATGTGGGGATTACAATTTGAAATGAGATTTGGGTGGGGACACAGAGCCAAACCATGTCATATGGTAAGTGTATGTTTAACTGTAATAGAAATTGCCAAGCTGTTTCCAAGATAGTTGTACCATTTTACCTTCAGACCAGCAATGTATGAGGAATTGCTCATATATTCTTGCCAGCACTTGATATTGTATTTTTAAAAATAGCTATTCTAATATATATGGAGTAGTATCTCATTATGTACAATCAGTTATATCTGTTCCTGAACCTAGCATGAGCAATTGTGGAGCAATTGTTCATGCTAGGTTCAGGAACAGATATAACTGATTACTCGTATAGTACTTGTGGTAGAGTCTCCTAGGGTGTTTGTTAAAACTGCAGATTTAGGCCGGGCACAGTGGCTCACGCCTGTAATCCCGGCACTCTGGGAGGCTGAGGTGGGTGGATCACCTAAGGTTGGGAGTTCGAGACCAGCCTGACCAACATGGAGAAACTGTCTCTACTAAAAATACAAAATTAGCCGGGTATGATGGCGCCTTCCTGTAATCCCAGCTACTCAGGAGGCTGAGGCAGGGGAATAGCTTGAACCCGGGAGATGGAAGTTGCAGTGAGCCAAGATTGCACCATTGCACTCCAGCTGGGGCAACAAGAGCGAAACTCCATCTCAAAAAAAAAAAAAAAAGGAAAATCTGCAGATTCCTGGACCCCATTCCTTGAACTTCTGATGAAGTCAGTCCAGGGCCACACTTTAAGAAACACTGATGAGCTAATTCCTTGCTACAGTTACATTTTAGTTCCATGCCCTCTGTCACATGACTTTGCAGTTTCTTTCACTAGAGGCAGGGCATGTTGTCCTGCCTCTTTGATGTCAGGCCTAGTCATATGCCTTGCTTTAGTCCATCCTGCTCCAATAATAAGTGCTCCAGTTCTGATACTAGTTTTAAGAGGCCATGTAAGTTTCCACCCATCTTAATTGTGTTTCTTCCATTGCCATAAGAAAATCGTGCTCTAGCTAGATCAGGCAACTCCAGGTGAAGGGTGTCAGAGTATACATTTTTGCTGTTTTAAGCCACTGAATTTTGGGATGGTTGCTTACACAGCATTGTTATGCCAATAGCTAACTGGTACAACACAACAAATTTCACTGTGTGGCAAACTCTTCAAGAGTGCCTACCCATAAACATTCCTCTCTTTATAAACACTTTTAATAGACATTTTACAAAAGATGATATATAATGTCCAACAAGCACATTAAAAGATGTTCAAAATCATTAGTCGTCAGGGATATGCAAACCAAAGCTACAATGAAATGGCATCACATACTTACTAGAATAGTTAGAATTAAAAAGACAATTACCAAATGTTGGTGAGGATATAGAACAACTTGAACTCTCGTGCACCACTGGTGGGGGTATAAAATGGTACATCACTTTGTGAAAATGCTTGGCAGATTCTTATAAAGTTAAACATCCATCTACTATATGAGCGAGTTATTCCACATCTAGGTATTTACCCAAGAGAAATAAAAACCTACATCTACAAAAAGACCTGTACATACATAAATGTTCTCATAGTAGCTTTATGTGTAATGGCCAAAAATTGAAAATATACCAAATGTACTCCAACAAGTGAATGGATAAAGAAACGTGGAACATATAAAGCAGAATACTACTCAGCAGTAAAAAGGAACTAAGTATTGCTACATTCAACAACGTGAATAAATTTAAAAACATATGGAGTGAAAAAAGTAAGACACAAAAGTACATACTGTATGACTGCATTTATTAAAGATGCTAGAATATGCAGACTAATCTATTGTGATGGAAAACAGATCAGCGGTTACCTAGGGGCCTCGGGTAGGAGGGATTGACCACAAAGGGACACAAGGAATCTCTTGGAGTGATGGGAATGTTCTGTATCTTGACTGTGGTATATACATCTGTCAAAACTCATCCAAATGTATATTTCCAATAGGTTCAGTTTATTGTACATGTATTATACTTCAGGAAAACTGATTACACATTCTTCCTTTCATCCTCACTAGCAGAATCCTCATTTTGCTTAGCAGCAGCATGGTCTGGCCTGGGAAATGTCAGTGAAAATTCCTTGGTGGTGCTTCCTGGAGAGCTCTTTGATAGGGGCAAATTCAGGTGGTTACATGCCTTTTGTCATTCCTCTTTGTCCTACCTATAATAAAGAAATGATACTGGAGTTGCCATCCCAAAACAGTGAGACGACAGGCAAAAGGAACAAAGTCACCCATGAAGCATGGAGAAACAGAAGGAGCATAAGTTTAAATAAAACATCACTGTAGAGCTGTGGTGTCAGTAAAAAAAACAAACCCACTTCTTGCTTCACCCACTATATGGCAAGGTTTTTGTTATTCACAATCAAATATCATTTCAACAGATGCAGTCTCTCTCTGTTAAGGGATTGAACTTACTGTTTCTAAATCTCAGACCTATTTTGCTGATTTTTTGGGCCACACTCAGTTGTAGAATCTTGGTTGTTTTGGGCAACCCTGGCTCAGGGTACCTGAGCACCAGCTTCTTTTCCTGGCCCAGCCTCACGGGCCAGCTCTCATGCCCGGTCCCCACTTTCTTACATTTCCCTGAGGCACCCAGGTTCCAGAGTTCCCACAAAGTCACTGTGAAGCTCCATGCTGTCCTAAAGCAGGTAGACTCTCTTTTCTCTCCTTAATTTATTTTCCCAGTCAGCACACTTCGACTCAGGCTTTTTTTTCCAAAATGGAAAATTTGTGTTTTGTTCCCAAGTATAAAGCTTGACTCTCCTTACTGGCATTTTCCACCACTGTGCTCTTCTGCCCGTGCCTTTTTCATCATAGCACTTATCTCAGTTTTAATAATATATGTGTGATTGTTAATGTCTGTCTCCCTAACTAGATAGGTGTTAACCTTCAGAAGGGCGGGAACCACATCTATTTTGTTCATATCTTTATTCTCATTATTTGCAGGTGGTCATGTGGAATCCCTGAATGTTAAATGAATAAATAAAACTTCCACAGTATTTACAGGTGGCAAGTAGACTCCTAATTCATTAGTTCAGATTAATAGCCTTGTTCATGCCATGATCATTTTTTGAAAAAATTACAAAACCATGAAGACCAGGCCCACTAAAATATATACACTAATTTCAAACAGGTAGTTAACAATCATTTTTCATCTTATGTTAATTTTCTGACACCTTCCTCATACCAACTAGTATAATCCCTTTTAGGTGGGCGATTTTATCTGCTATTTTGTTGAGTAGATAATGGTCAATTGGTTTGAGTTCGCTCATCTATTTTCTCTACTTTTCAAAATAACTTACTCTCTAGGAATACCTCCTACACTCTACTTTCAACATGGAAGGCAGAGCTGCCCCTTTTCCTCCAGATACTCTGGAATCTTGCTCTCATAATCAACCCCCTCTGTCTACAGCAACTGCAGTCTCTTCCTTTCCAGTTGTCTCTTTCCTTCTGTCCTCAGGTATTCATTCATTCATTCATTCATTCATTCAACAAACATTTATTAAATGCTTGCTAAACACTTTGCACTGTTTTATGTCTTCGAATACATCAATGAGCAAATCTTCACAGAATTTACAAGCAAGTGGAAGGAAACAGAGCAGACAATAAACAAAATAAATATGTAAATTACAGTATTTACATATTTGTAATGTATGTATCGGCTAAGCAGAAATAAAGCAGGAGAGAAATAAAGGAAGGAAGGTGATGGAGGTTTTAATTTTAAATAAGGTAGTGAAGAGGGACTTCACTGGGATTAGCAAAGCCTCAAATAAAGTGAGGGAACACATCTTGTGGGTACCTGGGTATTATGTGCTAAATTGTGTCCCTCCAAAATTTACATGTTGAAGTCCCAACCTTTAGTGCTTCAGAATATAACTATACTGTATTTGGAGATAAGATCTTTAAAGCAGTGATTAAGTTAAAATGAGGCTGTTAAAGGTAGCCCCACACTCCAATCTGACTGGTGTTAGAACAGGAAGAGACACCAGAGGGAAGAGGAAGTAAGAGGGCTGCCATCGGCAAGCCAAGGAGAGAGGCCTCAGAATCCCACCTTGATCTTGGACTTCTAGCCTCCAGAACTTCGAGAAAATAAACTAGTTTTGTTCAGGCCACCTGGTCTGTGGTATTTGTTAGGGCAACTCTAGCAAACTCATATACCTGGGAAGTTTCCTAGGCAGGCAAAACAACAAAGGAAAACCCCCAAGGTGGGTCTTGATTGGCCCAATGGAGTGAGCAAAGACAGTATGAAATGAGATCAGAAAAGCCATAGGAACCAGATGCTGTAGCACCCTGTAGTCTATTTTAAGGACTTGACTTTTATCCTGAGTGAACTGGGGGACCTTTTGAGGGTTACGACCAGCACTATGGAGAAGCAAGAAGACCGGTGAAAGGTGTTCTAGACAGGAAAAACTTGAGTTGCTGGATCAAATACAGCTGATAAAACAAAGATTATCCTTTGAATACAGCACTGGTGGCCTCAGCGAGAGCAGTTTTGGTGGTGTGAATGCCTGACTGTAGTGTACTTGGGAATGGGAGAAGAGGAATTGAAGATAAGGAATTTTGAACACTTGAGTTTTGCCATACAGAGGAGCAAAGACTCGTGGTAGGAGCTGGAAGGGGAAGAGAGGTTTCTTGTTTGTTTGGGGCTGGGGAGAGATTAGAGCATGTTTTTAGCAGATGAAGGATAATCTAGGTATACCCATATTGCCAACACCTTAACAAATCTTCACCGGTTTTGGACCAGGTGCGGTGGCTAATGCCCGTAAATTGCAGCACTTTGGGAGGCTGAGGCGGGAGGATGGCTTGAGGCCAGGAATTTGAGACCAACCTAGGCAACACAGAAACCCCATCTTTACAAAACAAAATTAAAAATTGGCCTGGCATGGTGGCACGCATCTGTAGTCCCAGCTACTCCGGAAGCTGAGGAAGGAAGATCGCTTGAACGCAGGAATTCAAGGTTATAGTGAACTATGGTCAAGCCACTGCACTCCAGCCTGGGCAAAAGAGCAGGACCCTCTCTCTAAAAAAAATTTTTTTAAAATGTTCACTGGTTTTGATGCGGGTAATAGCCTCCCGGCCAGTCTCCTCATCGTTGATGCTGTCACTGCTGACGATGCATTTTCTTATCACTTCACTCATCTGCTCAAAAATCTTCAGGAAGTCTTGACTTGCAGCATTAAAAGTTCAAATGCCTTGGCTGAACATTCCAGTCTTCTCCACTCTGCCCTTTTGCAGTTTCATCACTGTCTTTGGTGAGATACAAAGTGTGCCAGGTCAGAGTCAGAAGACATGAATTAAAGTCATGATTCTGTGACCAACCAGCTACGTGATCTTAGGCTAACTACGTCAGTACACTGGGCCGGGGCTCCTTCCCGTTCGTAAGGAGGCGGGAGGCGTGTCGGGCAGACTGGATTGTCACAGGTCACTGCCATCTCTAACAAGCGGACTTCTGAGCCCCGTTGCGGCCACAAGTAGGACCATCTCCTGCACCCTCCTTACCCTTCTACTTCTAGGGACCACACGGCTTCTGTGGCCACTTCTTGCTGCTTCGCTTTTGCCTTCCTAAGTAGACTAGGCTTTAGAAGAGCTACAATGCCAGCTCCTTTAAGGTCGACCTCCTCCCGGTCACAAGGGACTTGCCTCCCACTCTTCACTTGGGACCGTCCTCTTCACAGTCAGAATCCGCCACGTAGTAAGTGCCGCTTCCAACCAATCAAGAGGCAGTTAGCGCAGACCTTTGAGGGACATCCACTTCCACCAATGATCTTCAAGTCTTCTCCAGCGCCTCGCTTTGTGGGGCGAGGCCAACCACCGCGATGGCCAATCTGTTGTAGAAAAGGTATTCCGGGAACTGATGAGCGCACCAATCAGGTAAAAAGACGTCGGGGAAGGGCATTTCTCATTGGTAATTGCGTCCGGAAGAGGGACGGGCCTCGAACGACGAAATTACGATTTGATTGGTAGGTGCGATGTTGACCACCAGGGAAAGTCCACCTTCCCCAACAAGGCCAGCCTGGGAACTTGGAGTGGCAGCGGCCGCAGCCAATGAGAGAGCAAACGCGCGGAAAGTTTGCTCAATGGGCGATGTCCGAGATAGGCTGTCACTCAGGTGGCAGCGGCAGAGGCCGGGCTGAGACGTGGCCAGGGGAACACGGCTGGCTGTCCAGGCCGTCGGGGCGGCAGCAGGGTCCCTAGCACGTCCTTGCCTTCTTAGGAGCTCCAAGCGGCGGGAGAGGCAGGCGTCAGTGGCTGCGCCTCCATGCCTGCGCGCGGGGCGGGACGCTGATGGAGCGCGCCATCAGCCCGGGGCTGCTGGTACGGGCGCTGCTGCTGCTGCAGCTGCTGCTGGGGCTCGCGGCAAGGACGGTGGCCGCGGGGCGCGCCCATGGCCTCCCAGCGCCGACGGCGGAGGCGGCGTTCGGCCTCGGGGCGGCCGCTGCTCCCACCTCAGCGACGCGAGTACCGGCGGCGGGCACCGTGGCTGCGGCCGAGGTGACTGTGGAGGACGCTGAGGCGCTGCCGGCAGCCGCGGGAGAGCAGGAGCCTCGGGGTCCGGAACCAGACGATGAGACAGAGTTGCGACCGCGCGGCAGGTGAGGGGCTGCCGACCCGGGGGAGGCAACTTGTTTACGCGCGCGAGCCGCGAAGGATGCGGTGTAGGGGGGCGGAGATCCGGGACCCGGGCGGGCGTCTTCCCTCGGCTGCGGAGGGCAGCTGGCGACCTGGGGACGAGCGCGGGGCCACGACGCCCTCCCATCCCCCGGCCAGCGACCTGCCTGGGCTCGGCTCCCGAGGGCCTGGTGCTGGCCGACGGGTCAGAGCAGCATCCTCGCAGGTGCGGGAGAATGGAATTCCAGGGTTGCAAAGAAACGCCACTTCCCCTCTTTCATTGTTTTCGGGCATTGATTCTCTTCCAAGGAACCTTTCCCTCTTTTTCCTTGCGCACATCACCTCCTGTCTGTGCTGGCGTGACAGCTGTTTTGAGAAAGGACTTTAGCAAAAGACGTCTACATTTTCTTTCAAACACAACTCTGTAGTGCCCCCGGACAAGGATTGAGATCAGTGTCTAATTGAGATCTGCGGAACACCTGCATCCGAATCACCTGGGGATGCTGGTGAAATCTACAGTTTTCTAGGCCCTACCCCAGTTTTACTGAATCAGACATTCCCTGGGTAAGAGCCTGGCATCTGCGTGTTTAAGAAGCGCGCCGGATAATTCTTGCACGCTAAAGTTTAAGAGCTATAGTCAGATTCTTGAATATTGGTTCTTGAACCTAAGAGCCATGGTTAGGTTCTTGAATAAGGGGTTTACTGTATAAACATTTAATATAGGGTTTTCTTTGAGTTTCTCAGCATTCAAAAAATGTTACTTCAAGGTGATTGTTTTAAAGCACTTTTCAAAGTCTAGACACAATGTAAGGCATGTTAACAGTAAATTTTGGGGACAGCCAATCTTATCACACCCGTGGAGAAAGTGATGTCCCATTTTATAAATGGAGTGTTAAAGGGAGCATTAAGTAAATTAAACTAGGGAAGGCTGGGCTCTGGATTGGAACATATTTTAGACTTATAGTCATTACTAGATCGTAACAAGCTAGATTTAATTTTAAATTAATATTAGAACTTTGATCTATATATCTGGAGACTACTATAAATAGGATAAGTACTAAAAGTCTCTAGGCACCATTTGAATATATAAACATTTGTAAATATATATATATAAAACAAAGTTTTCTTAGGTTTGCTAATGAGTCAGTTTTCCTGGAAGAGTGTTTTTGTTTATCATAAAGAAATTTCTGAAGCTCCTGCTCAAAATGAATTACATGAAGTAGAGTTGAGACGTTTTCTTTTTCTTAGAATTCAAATCCACTTCAACAGGTACTTACTGGTTAACAAGAGCCCAAGGATGCCCTGGGTGGCAGAGGTTAGGCAGGTAGTTCCTGCCTTCCAGGAGAGCGTGCAGTCTAACAGTACGGATGAAACGAGAAGACCTATAACAACATTACAGACTAGAAACAGTGCCAGTGTCAGGAATGTCCCAAGGTTTTTGTGGTGTTCTACTAGGTGAGGTATGGGAGTGAGGGTAGGTAAGAAGATAAGAGAAGGTTGTGGCAGAATGAGTTGGTTCCTGAAAAATGGGTAAAATTGTAATGGAAAGTCACTGGACTTGAGGAAACAGCAAGAGGCACAGAGGCCGGAGATTATGTTTGGAAAACATTTTGTCTCTGTGTATGTCTGTGTGTGTGTGTGTGTGTGTGTGTGTGTGTGTGTGTATGTAAGCGATATAGACATGCACATATGTATGCTAGGCAGGGAGAAGTAGATGAGGATAGAAAAAATAGGTTAGAGCCGACTGTGTATGCATATAGTCTGATGCTAATAGCATCATTGTCACTTGGGAGTATGTTAAAACTCCGGAGTGGGGCACCACCCCACACTCCCTGAATGAGAGTATCTGCATTTTAACAAGATCACCATGTGATTCACATGCACGTTAAAGTTTGAGAAATGTTGGGTAGAGTATCCTGAGTGCCAGGCTTGATCAAAATTACACCTAAGGAATGTTTCTCTAGCAATAGTGTGTACTGAAAACTTGAGTTAAGAATACCAAAAGGAGAGTGTTATAGCAGTTCAGATGAGAGGTTTAGTGTAAAGTGGTATAGGACAGAGGGGACAGAGTTGAGATATTTGATGCAAAATCTAGGTTCCTGGCAAGTGAATGCATTCTTCCTTTCTTGGTACCCTTGTCCAGAGATTGAGACTGCGTGGCCAGAAGTTGACAAAAGAGGTTTAAGGGAGCAGGGAAGAAAAGGTAAGGGGTTTGGTGTTGGACATGTGACTCGGAGGTGCAGGCAGGACATCCAGAGGGAGACATTAGGTAGGCGGGTGGAAATGAGTGACTAGAGCCAGTGAGAAGGCAGCGTAAATATGAATAGGTGAAGCTGTGGGAAAGGGAAAGCTCATGAGAAAACCTCAGGAAATGCCTTTTATTTTAGGGAGGAAGATGAGCCAGCAAAGGAGACAGAAATACAGCTGGCTAGGTTGGAGGTACAGGAGGAGGACTGGGAAGAAAGAGATTTGGCGATGAGCACACTTAAAGAGTTTAAATGAAGCAGCAGAGACAATACTCAAATTGCAAGAGGTTAAAGATTCAGGCCCTTCTGCCCCAATCCCTCCTTTCCTCACTGATGAGGTAATTTTTAGGAGAAGGAACCTCCGAACTTACTTATGTACTGAAAAGAGGGAGCCTGTGTAGACAGAATGAAAATGAAAGGGGCTGGGCGCATTGGCTCAGCCTGTTATCCCAGCACTTTGAGAGGCCAAGGCGGGTGGATCACCTGAGGTCAGGAGTTTGAGACCGGCCTGGCCAACATGATGAAACCCCATCTCTACTAAAAATACAAAAAATTAGCCAGGCATGGTGGCGGGTGCCTGTAATCCAAGCTACTCGGGAGGCTGAGGCAGGAGAATCACTTGAACCTGGGAGGCGGAGGTTGCAGTGAGCTGAGATCGTGACACTGCACTCCAGCCTGGGCAACAAGAGCGAAACTCTGTCTCAAAAAAAAAAGAAAAGGAAAATGAAAGGAACAGGTGATGAGGTGAAGGTAGTTAGAGAAGATCCACTTAGCAAACAGGAGGATCATTTCTTTCTCATAAATTGCAGTGAAAACAGGAATTTTGGCTTGAAGAGCATACATGATCACCAAACAGAATTGCCTAGGAAGAGATAGAGCCCAGTTTTGGGGTCTGCCTTGTAGTGTGGACTTAAGATAGTGTGGAATGTTTGAGAAACCTTGAATAAGTTGATAGTCAACAGGAGATAAATACGCAGTTTATAAAAGTTTTTTCTAAATGCTCTTAAAAAAAGATAAAAACCCAGAGAATATTAATTAGTTCAGTAATAATAGACCGGTAATTCTGTTTGTTTCAAGGAGTATTAGGGGAACAGATTTGAATTAACCAAGCGTTTACTATGAACAGCTGTGAAGAACTGCAGTACTGGCAAAACTTTTAAAAAGGAGGAGGTGTGGAATTATCTTTATTTTTGCATGTTGTCTTTTGATACTCAAGAAGCAATCCGAGATTCACCGGTTCATTGATACTTTTCTCTTGGTGGAATTTTCAAGTTTCATTCTAAGTGCTTACTGTGCATATCAAGCATGTGAATGAGTGAATAAGCTATTTATTTTCTTTAAAAGTTAGCTAAAATAAACTTGTTTTTCTGGTACCAATCTCGTTGTCCATGTTCTTCTGCTAAACATTACATTAGTTGATATTTAAGTGGGATGGTCATTGCAGAAAGTTGGGAAGAAAGTCTCATCACCTCACTGTTAGATTTTACATATGTTTATGTAATTTTGTGAATTACCAGTCTTCTGACTTCAACACAAATAGCAAATTGCAAAGTGTTACTTGGGGTTCTTGGGATGGGTTGGGAAGTCATTCTGACAATCTCAGAAGTTCTAAAGAACTAGTTTTATCTTAACTATCACTAATTTGCAAAGTACATGTTCCTTTTTCCTCTGGCTCTAATTCCTCTCTAACAAAAGTATTTCTAAATTTGACATTAATCTCTGGTGCTTCTTCAATATGTGCATCTGCAAACTGATTTTTTTATTAAATGAGATAACATGAAAATATTTGCAAATATAAGATGATATAATTTCTCTTTTTTTCTCTGTCCTTTTACAAAGTGATCTGATGTGAAACAAAGGTACAGAAATCTAGTCTTCCTCAGACTTTCAGATTTATAATCTTTTTTTGTTTGTTTTTTTAACTACTAGGACCCTTGAATAGTAGCATATCAGAATACCATGTTGAAAGGAAGCTCAGTCATATAGTCCTATTCCTATTCACTCACCCAACTCCAGACTTTTAAAGTTAACTAACAGTCACCTTTAAAGAAGAATTTACACAGAACTTTCAAAGCAAGTAATAAGCCAAAATAAATATACTTCAGGCAAGTAATGAACTATCCTTTGTGTCTGCAATTGTCTTTAGCTTAATTGATGCCAGGACTGTGCTTAGACTATGTGGACAGGGATGGGAGATTGCTTTTTATCTGATCTCAGGTCCCTGCATTCATAGGCATCTTCCAGATTGCAGAGAGGACCTGTCTTTATCAGTTGCTGTGAGCTGTAGCTTCAGCGTGTCTCTTTACTCCCTAAACATTGCCTGATAACTCCATTTGCTTTTCTCCTTTTTTTGTAAGAGGGGAACTTCTTATACATTTTTATTACAAATTGTTTTAAAATACAAAGGAGAAAACTTGTAAGTTGCAGAGCTAAATGTGAGGGGAGGAGATAAATTTGTGTGTGTGTTTAATTCCATTCTATTTGTAAATGACCATTTTGATTAAAAGTCTTTCATAGGGCCGGGCGTGGTGGCTCACGCCTGTAATCACAGCACTTTGGGAGGCCAAGGCAGGCGGATCACCTGAGGTCAGGAGTTCGAGACCAGCCTGGCCAACATTGTGAAACCCTGTCTCTACTAAAAATACAAAAATTAGCCAGGCATGGTGGCACACGCCTGTAGTCCCAGCTACTCAGGAGGCTGAGGCAGGATAATCAATTGAACCCGGGATGCAGAGTTTGCTGTGAACCAAGATCATGCCACTGCACTCCAGCCTGGGTGACAGAGTGAGACTCTGCCTCAAAAAAAAAAAAAAAAAAAAAAAATTATAGAATAAAGTAGAAAAGGTACTTTCAAAAATGTTTTAATGTAACAGGAAAAGGATATCTGTTACGCTTATGTTAAACCTGTACCACTGAAAACTTAGGTTGTATGTCTTTAAGGTCTAGCTGATATGCCAAAGTTATAAAGTATAGTTGGTAATTTTTGATATATTTGTTATGATTTGGGGCATGGCTAGTCTTGTCATATGTTTAAGTAAAGGAGGTTTGACTTGAAGATTTACTTAGTAGGTGAGGACCAGGAAGTATAGTCTAATCAGTACTACTTTGTTTCTAAACAAGAACATATGCCTCCTTTAGTGAGAGCACAAGTTTGGGCAAAGGATTCTCAGCTACGCCAAAAAAACAGGTTCAACCAAATCACATTTATAGTTTTGTGAAATAACGCCCTCTCCCCAACCCCCAGAAAGGATATTTGAAATTTTAAAATAAACAGTTGTTAATGTAGAAACTATTTAATCCATACAATGTTCTCCTATCACCTGCTTGTCTTCTTTCACATCGGAAACTTCCACAGGAAATAAAGTTCCTTTAAAATGATTTTATGAAGAAATTTAGCATACACTTATCAGAATTTGATAAACTTAACTGTAAATAGGCAGGTGTTCTGGGTAACTTAAGTCAGCACAGTTTTTCTTTTTTTATTGCGTATTCATTGTGGCATAAAGTCATTTCTCCTGGATTGAGGACATAATCAGAGCAATTACAGGATGAACGACATCTATGAGATTTCTGAGAGGAATAAAAAGCTGCACGTTTTAGTAATATAGTAGTTGCCACTTATGCAAACTTACAGTTAACAGAATAATGAGTTAAAAACCTGAATTTCTGCTCCTGTTCAAAATTTTGTATTTGGTGCATAACCTTAGGTAAATCACATCTTTTCCCATCTTCTCAGCCTTTTTGGTGGTGATTGTTTTGTGTAGATAATATGTTTGTCCTACCAAGGTTTATTCATTCAACAAACATTTATTTAGTTTTACTGGGGCCCAGGTACTGCTAGGCCCTGAGAGTAGATAAATGTCTTTTCCATAGGAAGCTCCAAGCCTGACAGATCATTGTGTTAAAGAATTAACTATCCTCGAATGGATAATAAGTGACATAAAAGTAGTGTGAGAGTGAAAAGAATGGAAGTGGCAAGTTATTGAGTCCCGGAATGAGAAAAATATCAAGGACAGTGTAGGCAACAGAATAGTGTGAGCAAGGGCACAGAGCAGGGAGTTTGTACAGTGAGCACAGAGCAGTGGTTCCTAAGCCAGGGCTCCAGGACCCCTACAGATCTGCAAAGATAAAAATGGGGATCCATGAGACTGCCAGTATTTTAAAATAACCTAATGGAAATTAAATATTTAATAGAAGGTACATTAAAAAGTCAAGTTCCTTTGCTTTGAACTAGAATTATATAAAACCTTATATAGTAATTACAGTTCTTTCAAGAAATGTTGACTATTTTGATTGGTTCTTAAGTATTTCCTCTAAAGATGGGAGAATTTATTATACACAGTGTTCATTTGGCAGGTGGAATAATTTAAGACATGGGGGAAAATATAGACTAGAGAACTTTTGAAAAGTTCACCCCATGGAAAGGGGGGAGTGTGGAGCTGGGAAGGAGAGGGGAGAGAGGGTTGGGCTGGTACAAGAGGCAGAAAAATGAGATTAGGAAAGTACACCGAAACCACATTGTGAAAGGCTTTATGTGCCACACCAAGCAGTGTGACCTTTCTTTTTCAGTGGGCACAGGGAACCTTGGAAGTTTATCAGATCTCTATTACAGAAACAAAACTGTGGGAAGAAGAGAGGGGAAAGAAACCTGAGGCAGGAAAATGTGTTAGAAAGCATTTTAAGGTGTTCTGATGAGAAATGAGAATCTTCTAGAGCAAGAGCTGTGGTAATGAAGAAGGCAAAGTTTTTTTTTTTTTTTTTTTTTTTTTGAGACGGAGTCTCGCTCTGTCGTGCAGGCTGGAGTGCAGTGGTGCAATCTCAGCTTACTGCAACCTCCGCCTCCCAGGTTCAAGTGATTCTCCTGTCTCAGCCTCTCCCAATTAGCTGGGATTACAGGTGCATGCCATCACACCCGGCTTACTTTTGTATTTTTAGTAGAGATAGGGTTTCACCATGTTGGCCGGGTTGGTCTTGAACTCCTGATCTCAGGTGATCCATCCGCCTTGGCCTCCCAAAGTGCTGGGATTACAGGCGTGAGTCACCGTGCCCGGCCAGAAAAGATTTAAGAGAAGCTTCAGAAATAGAATTAAGAGTACATGGCTGTTGTTTAAATGTAGAGGATGAGGGAGCACAAAGAGTTGATGTCTGATTTAAATGTTAGGTAATAGATGGATGGCTACCCTTTTAAGTGGCAGGAATAGGTTGTGGGAAAGAAGTTTCCTGAGCCTGTTATGGTGATAACAAGTAGATCCTGCTGAAGATGCAGAACTAGGATAGGGGAGACATGGTGAACTATAAATCCTGTACAGGTTTGGGGGCTGTCATACTCTAGATGGAGGTGAAGCTGTAGACATTGACCATCTAGGTAGAACATGTAGTACAAACAGGAAAATGCCTGCTCTATAGATAGAAAACTATAAGGATGATAGGTGAGGCCGGGCACGGTGGCTCACGCCTATAATCCCAGCACTTTAGGAGGCTGAAGCGGGCGGATCACCTGAGGTCAGGAGCTCGAGACCAGCCTGGCCAACATGGTGAACCCCCACCTCTACTAAAAAATAGAAAAATTAGCTGGGCATGGTGATGGGCACCTGTAATCCCAGCTACTTGGGAGGCTGAGGCAGGAGAATCGCTTGAACCTGGGAGGCGGAGGTTGCCATTGAGCAGAGATCGTACCATTGGGCAACAGAGCAAGACTCCATCCCAAAAAAAAAAAAAAAAAAAAAAAGAATGATAGATGAGGACCCAGGAGGGACTGGTCCTGTAGAAACCAGGAAAGAAAAATGTCCAGAATGAGGAGCTGGCCACAACGGTGGCTTTTGTGAAGACAGGCCTGATGAGGGGAGTGAATCTGGCAGTTAGGAAACCATTGAAAATCTTTCTTGAGAGTGGCTTCCAAGGATTGGATCATGGGTGAGAGTTCAGGGCTTGCTGAGGAATCATCCAAATAAATTCTTTTGTAAGCTACAGCAAAATGTAAGTGAGAGACAGAAGTCTCCAAAGTATTTACTGACAGAGATGTTCAATATGCCTTCTTCATCCACATCATAAATTTAATTTTTCTCTATGGAAATGACTAAGGTAAAACAGTGTTTGCACAACTGGTCTTATGAGACTCACCTGGGGTGCTTGTTAGGCTACATTCTCCCAGTCTCCCTCTTAGGATGAGACATGGGAACCTTTAATGGTTTTTAACAAGCACTCCAGATTATTTTTATGATCAGGTACACTTGGGTTACACTGAGATAGGTGAAATAACCATATTTTGCCTATGAAAAAATAACTCGAATAAAGCCATGAGGAGAATGAGAGGAGAGCCATGGGGATGTACACCCAGGTCTGACTTAGGCTTTGGTTCTTTCCACTGGAAAAGCTGTCTCTGCAGTTCCTTCAATTCTTGAATAAGTTAAGAGTTTTTCATCTTGATCTTGGAACCCTCAAAATAGGGCAAGTGGTCTTGGGGAGATAAATAACCTTACATTCTTCCTGTTTTGGGAGGTGTTCATTTTTCACTTTTTATCTCTGTTTATGTTTCTTCTTCTTTCTGGAGACAGCATTTCACTCTAACACTTAGGCTGGACTGCAGTGGTGCAATAACAGTTGACTGCAGCCACGACCTCCTGGGCACAAGCTATCCTCCCACCTCAGCCTCTGAGTAGCTGGGACTACAGGCATCTGCCACCATACCCGGCTAATTTTTAAAGTATTTTTGTACATTTGGAGTCTCAGTATGTTGCATAGGCTGGTCTGAAACTCCTGGCCCTCCAAGCAGTTCTCCTGCGTCAGTCTCCGTGAGTGTTGGGTTTACAAAGGAAAGCCACTGCACCTGGCTGTGTTTGTTCTAAATGCCATACCTTTTTAAAGTTCAACTTTTACTTCAGATACAGGAAGTACATGTGCTGATTTGTTACATAGTATATTACACCCAGGTAGTGAGCATAGTACCCAATGGTAGTTTTTCTTTTTTTTTTTTTGAGATGGAGTCTCGCTGTGTTGCCAGGCTGGAGTGCAGTGGCGTGATCTTGGCTCACTGCAACCTCTGCCTCCTGGGTTCAAGCGATTCCCCTGCCTTAGCCTCCTGAGTAGGTGGGACTACAGGCATGCACCACCACGCCCGGCTAATTTTTTTTTATATTTTAGTAGAGATGGGGTTTCACCACGTTGGCCAGGATGGTCTTGATCTCCTGACCTCGTGAGCCACCGCACCTGGCCCCAATGGTAGTTTTTCAACTCACCCCCTGCCAGTACTCTGCAGTGTCTATTGCTCCCATGTTTATGTCCATGTGTGCTCAATATTTAGCTTCCACTTATAAGTGAGAACATGCAGTATTTGATTTTCTGTTCCTGTGTTAATTCGCTTAGGATTGTGGCTTCCAGCTCCCTCCATGTTGCTGCAAAGGACATGATTTCATCTTTTTATGGCTGCATAGTATTCTATGGTATATATGTACCACATTTTCTTTATCCAGTTTACTGCTGATGGGCACTAGACTGATTCCGTGTCTTTGCTCTTGTGAATAGTGCACTAAATGCTGTATCTCATTGCTATCCTCTGGTCATCTCTGCATTCAGCCTGAGGACTTTGTTTTTTAGCAGTATCTGTCTACTTGATGTTTTTCTTGATCTACATTATGCCAATGAGCACCTCTTTCTTAGACTGTGATTAGGTATAGTAGCAAATCTTTATTGCTCCGGTGGTGCTTCTTAATTCCAACCACAGCAGAAGGGGTGCCTCCATTCCAGAGACATGCTTCTGGGGAGGAGCCCACAATGAATACTACAGCTGGCTTGTAATGCAAGAGAGTCTTGGTCAACTTGCAGTTTTACTTTGAATTTATATACATTGTGCGTCAAGTGATATAGAAGAGATAAAGTTGCATCTTGTATTCCTGACCAGGAGTATAACTATACATGCTTACAGTGTGCATGGTCTTTAAAGCTGATAAATACACCTAATGAATTCCTAGAACAACTGTACAAGTCATCCTTTAAACAACTATTTAGGCCGGGCAGGTGGGATCACACCTGTAATCCCAGCACTTTGGGAGGCTGAGGTGGGCGGATCACCTCAGGTCAGGAGTTCAAGACCAGCCTGGCCAACATGGTGAAACCCCGTCTCTACTAAAAAATATAAAAATTAGCCGGGTGTGATGGCGGGCACCTGTAATCCCAGCTACTTGGGAGGCTGAGGCTGGAGACTTGCTTAAACCCAGGAGGCAGAGGTTGCAGTGAGCCGAGATTGCGCCATTGCACTCCAGCCTGGGCGACAAGAGCGCAACTCTGTCTCAAAAAATAAATAAATAAAAACAAATAAATAATTTATGGAGAGTCTGCTCTGTAGCTGGAGGTGTATGTTCCAGGCAGAAGGAACGGTAGATGCAAAGGCCCTAAGCAAAAATTTTGCATGATGTATTTGAAGAGTTGAGGGGGTCTGTCTATGGATATGCAAACTCTGAAAAGCCTGTTAGACAGTCTAAATCAGGTAGGTGGTTAGATATGTATGTCTGCAGTTCAGGGGAGAGGCCTGAAACCAGATATAAATTTGAGAGTTGCCAGGATATAGATGGTATTTAAAGCTATGAGACTGGATGAGATCACCAAAAAAATTACATGTAGGTAGAGACTATTTTAAGAGATAGGAAAGATAAGAAGGAACCAGAAAATGAAACTGAGAGAGAATAGCATAGAACTGAGTCCAAAAAAAAAGAGTGTGGTGACCTGGAAGCCATATAGAGTGTGTTTCATGGAGGGCAGAAATGGCTGGTCAGGTGCTGCTGGGTGGTCAAGTGAAGCAAGACCTGACCACGGGATTTATCAGTGTGGAGGTCATTCTTGACTCTGACAAGAACCAGTTTAGTGAGGTGGTAGGGGCGAGAACTTGATTAGAAATAGTTCAATATAGAAGGAGAGGAAGAGATTAGGAGACAGTATATAACAACTCTTTCAAGGAGTTTTGTTGCAGAGGGGCAAGAAGTAGATTGGATGCTTGAGGAGGAGAAGGATTCATTTTGTTTGATCTGGTTTGGTTTTTAAGTTGGGGAAAATAGTATCAGGTTTGAATGCTGCTATAACAAAATACTGTAGACTGGGTGGTTTATAGACAACAGACCTTTATTTCTCATAGTTCTAGAGGCTGGGAAGTTCAAGATCAAGGTGCTGGCAGATTCAGTATCTGGTGAAGACTGATTCTTCACAGAAGCACTCCTAATGGTGGAAGGGGCAAGGGCATCTCTGGGGCTGCTTTTATAAAGGCATTAATATCATAAGTGAGGACCCCACCTTCATGAACTAATCACCTCCCAAAGCCCCACCTCCTGGTATGATCACCTTGGGGATTAGGTTTCAACTTATGAATTTTTTGGTGGGGACACAAAAGTTCAGTTTATAGCAAATGCTGATGGGAATATTCTAGTAGAGAGGGAATGACTGATGGTGTGGGAGTGACAGAAGACATTTGCAGGAGCAAGACCTCACGAATGCGTAACGGGGAGCTCTGTTGCTTAAGTGGAGGTGATGGTGGTAGATGGGAGTGTGGACAGTTCACTTGCACTAACAGGAGGGAAGGTGGAACCCATGGTCCAGGTACTGTTGCATAGATAGAGGTGGTAGGGGGAAACAAGCTGATTTCTCCTGTTTTTCCCTATGAAATAGGAAGCACAGTCACCAAGATGTGTGAGCTTGAAAGAGCTGGCATCAGAAGTTTGAGGAGCAGGGAGACATGAATGGCTAACATGGTTCAGTGGCATAATGGATAGACTAGGGAAGGGTGTTATGATTGTTGAGCATTGTTAGTAGCCTTTTTGAGGTTGGTGGTCGTTAATTAAAGTGAGGATAGTCAACATGGTATGTTTCTCTTCAGATACGTTCAACTGCACAGATGTAGGAGTGAGAAAGGGGAGAAGATTGACTTTAACCAGTTCTTCCAGAGTGTGACATGCGATATTGAAAACCCAAAGAATTGAGGCAGAAGTATGTTAAATATGTTAGGTGGTGACAGTAAACCAGCAGCTGAAATCCTCCAGGATGGGGCTAGTTACCTAAGGGTCAATTAGATGTCTACTAGGAGGGGTAAGGGACAAAACAGTCTGATCCTGAGGATTTTCAGAGAGGAGAGGAAAAAAGTGGTCTGGAAATGGCAATGAGATACATGGAGTCCACTTACCCCATTCTGAGCAAGGGTTATGGGAGAAAAAAATTATCTGTGCTTCTGTAGGGAAGCGATGTCCTCAGGGAAAGCCTGGTTTCTATGAGAGCAAAAAGATAAGTGAACGACCAGGGAAGACAGTGTTTCAGGGGAAGGGCTTTTAGGAGGTATGTAGGTAGAAGAGGACATACCAGGGGACATTGTGTTCCTTATGGGAATTAGAGTGTGGAATGAAGGGTGACCTATGAGTCAGGGGCTTTTCATAAGTTACATAAACAGATAAAGGGCATATTGAAATTGTCTTGGTCCAAAGACAGTGGTGGCAAGAGTGGTAGAAGGCCCCCTCTTTCTACGAATAGAGGCCTGGACATGGGCTGGTTTTCTTTTGAGTATGTGGGATAAGTGCCCAATATCTTAGATATCTGTTAATTTTAAAAATATTTTTAATATTTACAGGTCATTAGTAATTATCAGCACTTTAGATGGGAGAATTGCTGCCTTGGATCCTGAAAATCATGGTAAAAAGCAGTGGGATTTGGATGTGGGATCCGGTTCCTTGGTGTCATCCAGCCTTAGCAAACCAGAGGTAAGAATTTTCTGTTAACTGTTGACTGGAAAACTTAATTCTAATGAGTAATTGCTGATATTAAGAAGTTAGGGGCCCTATTGCCCAGGTTTGAGGCCTGTCTGCCTCTTACAGGTTGTGTCCCTTTAGGGCAATTACTTAACTTTTCTATTCCTCAGTTCCCCTCTTGTGAAATGAGATGGATAATAACATCTTCTTAGGATTACTTGGGGCATTAAGCGAGTTAATCCTATAAGTGAGCAGCTGAGGATACTATCTGCCATATCAGCAAAGCACATTATCTGAGCTATAAATGATTGTTTATTATCATCACAAGGTCTCTAGGAATAATAAGATAAATATAAATAAAAACTTTATTGAATTTTACTAGTTAGAAATCTGTGCTGCAAAATCCCATAAATTATTATTCCCTAATTATAAGCAGAATTCATCTGAAATTTTTTTGTAATGTAATTCCAGGCAAATTTGATTATTTGCAGAAAAAGTGTACTTAATAATTTGGAGCTCTAGAATAGTAGAGGGGAAAGAGCATAGATTCAAAGAGACCTCACTTCCAAAATTACTCTGTCACATGACTTCAAGCCCCTCAGAGCTTTAGTTGTTCTCATCAATAAAGTGAGGACACAGCCTGCCCGCATGGGGTACAGATGGGGGAGATTAAATAAGAGAAGCTGATTTTCCTCACCTTTAGTTTCAATTCTGATGGATTAAGTCTCTCTCCTTTTCTGGAGCTTTAGTCTGTTGTTTAAATTACTTAAAAATAAGTCCATCTTTTGAATGGTGACTACTAACATTGAAGCAGTCACCTCTGTTTTCCAGAATGCCCGTGGCCTTCTTTTATATCGAGTTGTTCTTGTAGGACACTCCCTAGGGTAGTCTTTTTTCTCTTTTGTCATCAATCTTTTTCTTTAAAAAGCTTCCTAGCTGATATTAAGTATGGAAAAGACAAATTCTTACATGAGGGGTTTGAGAATGACCTGAATATTGGTGACCAAACTTTCCAATGGGAAACTGCTACCAGTGACCCATCTATAATAACAGACTTTCCTGTGCTTTCCAGTAAACCCAGCCCAAATCTTTTCTGGTGCACCCAAACTGATATTTAAGGAAACAACACTGCCAAATTTCCACATTTGCTGTGTGCTAAACCCTGAGTAGACTTTATAAGTGGCTACTGTTTCTCAGTATACTGAAAATATATTTTGAGAATAGAGAACTTCTATTGTATTATGAATTATTAATACAAATAGCAATTTGATTGTAAATTACATTAAGTTTATAATTGAGTATGGTATTCAAGTGAATTACTACTTAAGATAAACTTGTTTATTTTTCTTCTGCTGGGATTATGCTTGGGTATGCATGTTTTACTTTATTTTTAAACTAGACATAAGAGATGATCAGCAAAATGAGAAGATTGTAAGCTGCTTACATCTGAGGTAATATCACAGTGTGTTGTAGTGGTTCAAAGCATGTGTGTGTTTGCAAACTGAAATATATATAGGTACAAAAAGATAAGTTGCATGCTATGGCAAAGTAGAATGCAAATAGTTGTAATAACCTGAGTGCTAGTAAGTGTGTTTGAGTTATAAGCAGCTAGTTGTATTTGAAGGTTTTCTTACACATAGCCGTTATATTAGCTGTTTTTAAAACTACAGTTCAACATTCTTACTATCTTTAGTTCGCACCATTTTCTGTGGTTTATTAGGGCTCCCTTGTTTTCAGTGTCCTCTCTCACACCCACCCACCCCCAATCCTAGATCTTTTGGATAAAATTTTTGCTTTGAAATGTTGAATCGTAGGCCGGGCGTGGTGACTCATGCCTGTAATCCCAGCACTTTGGGAGGCTGAGGCGGGCGGATCACAAGGTCAGGAGTTTGAGACCAGCCTGGCCAACATAGTAAAACCCCATCTAAATACAAAAAATTAGCAAGGTGTGGTGGCAGGCCCCTGTAATCCTAGCTACTCGGGAGGCTGAGGCAGGAAAATCACTTGAACCTGGGAGGCGGAGGTTGCAGCGAGCCAAGATCGTGCCACTGTGCACCAGCCCAGGCGACAGTGCAAGACTCCCATCTCAAACAACAACAACAAAAGAAATGTTGAATCGAAAGCCTTTTCAGAAAGCTCACTGGTCGCTTTTCATGCAGGAAAAGAATCCTGATACCTCTTTGCATTATCTAGATTTTCATTTTCTACTTCATAGAAAAAAAAAAAAAAGAAAATCTGAAGGTATTGAAACAGCTGTGATAACGTGATAGATTAACTAGATTTTACTGCTGCCCAAATTCTTGGGACCATTTCTTGAGAGTGGATGTTTAATATGTAGAGATACTGATGATGTAACGTTGTTCCCAGCATTGTAACATATACTCGATGCTCCTTACACAGTGTAATCCTCATAGTAACCCTTCTGAGGTTGATAAGTTGGTCCCATTTTGTAAAGAGGAAATTGCAGCTCAAATAAATTTGCTTGAGGTTGCTGACTGGCTATATATATGATGAGGTTGGAACTGAGCCCGAGATTGCCTGACTGTACTCCATTCTGCCTGCTCTGAAGCCCTTTTGCCAGCTTGTATATACCTCCCTTTCTTTACAAGCTCAGGCTCTTCATAGACTACAGTGGTTCTGAGACTGTTTGGTGTCAGGACCTGTTTATACTCTAAAAAATTATTGAGGGCTCTAAAGAGCTTTTTATCAGGCTGGAGTGCAATGGTGTGATCATATCTCTCTGCAGCCTTGAATCCTGGGCTCAAGCAATCCTCCTGCCTCAGCCTCCTGAGTAGCTGGGACTACAGACATGCACCACCTTGCCCAGCTAACTTTTTTTTTTGTGGAGACAGAGTCTCGATATTGCCTAGGCTGGTCTTGAACCCCTGGGCTCAAGTGATCTTCCCACCTTGGCCTCTCAAAGTGCTGGGATTACAGGCATAAGCCACCACGACCAGCCTAAAACAAATGTTTAAAAAACATGTATTTTATTAAAGAAATAACAATAAACCCACTCCACAATAACGTAACATTTTTATGAATAATAACTATATTCTTTAATACAAAAAATTTAATGAGAAAAGTAGCATTTTACATTTTTACAAGTCTCTTAAATTTCTGGTTTAATAGAAAACAGTTGTATCCGCGTCTGCCTTAAATATATTGCATTGTTGTTTTGATTTAACTACATAAAGAAGAAAATCCAGCCACATACAAATGTAGTTGGAAAAGGGAGGAATATTCTAGTAGCCTTTTCAAATAATTGAGGCCATTCTTTTTTAATAATCTGCCAAAACAAGTGGAAGTTTTTTAAAGGTTAGTTGCAGTGTGGAATCAGAAACCATATCAATGAACATTTTATACTCTGAACACTAACATCCATTGGTCTGTCTTGCCTTTTACTCATGCATGATTTTATAACTTAGAAAATACTGAGTTACATAGATCTTTTAAATGTTGGCATATTTCCTTATAGAATATTTTTTAAAAAAACAAATTTGTTGCTGTTACCACTGATCTCATCAGAAAAGTCTGTAAGTACTGGGAAGCTGTGAAGCGCAAATTGGCAGATCCAAGTTGTTTTGTTTTGTTTTGTTTTTTGTCTTTTAGAGACAGGGTCTCACTCTGTTGCCCAGGCTGGAGTGCAGTGGCGTGATCATAGCTCACAGTAGCCTCCACCTCCTGGGCTCAAGCAGTCCTTCCACCTCAGCCTCCTAAGTAGCTAAGACTATAGGCGCTTGCCACCAAGCTCAGCTACCTTTTTTTTTCTTTTTTTTTTTTTTTGTAGAGATGGAGTTTTCTTATTTTGCCCAGGCTGATCTCGAACTGCTGGGCTCAAGCTATCCTCCTGCCTCAGCCTCCCAAAGTGCTGGAATTACAGGCATGAGCCACCATGCCTGGCCCAAGTTTTCCAGTATTCTAGAATTCACTTAAAAACATAAATTTTATCACAAATACCGTCAGATGTGTTCTTTGAAGTAAAAAGTTCACTTTGTTCATTTTTTAGAAAATGTCTACCAAATACCCAGTTGACTTTTGAGTAAAATTGGAGCTCAATGAACAAAGCTGCTAGTTCAGCTCACAACTCAGTTCCAGAAGTGCTTTTCCTCAAGACATGCTTTAGCATGTGGAGAAAGGCTTGTTACATACTTCCTAATTAGTCATGCAGAATAATAAAAAGATGTGTTACTCAGGGTCAAGATTTAATGAAATCAGTCATTTTTATTGCTTCATCAAGAACATTTGTAAGTGGAACTGTCTCTGTTTTTTTTCTTTAGTTCAGGTGTATGACAGTGAAGAATACCATTGTATTCTTAGTTTGGTTCCTGAATTGTGCCAAGGCACCGGCAGTTTTAGTCAGCATTGCTTTTATACCTTCAGGGCAAATAGCAACCCAGTGAAAAGGCAAATCACACCTTGTTTGAAAACTGTGTGCTGTTTTGCACCCCTGAAAGAGTCCACAAACCATACTTTGAAAATTACTTAATTGGTATATGATAGAAATATAAGAATATTTGTGAAATTATAAACATATTAGCAAGGAGAGAAGACTGTATTGTGAGCATGAGTCATCTGTTATTCAGCAAGGTGTGTGCTGCTCAGCATCTAGAAGTTATGTTCAAAAGTTGAACATTTGTCCAGTTCAGATTTAGAAAAAAAAAAAGTTGGACAAAACACCACAAAAGGATCATCAAGGCCGGGCGCGGTGGCTCACACCTGTAATCCCAGCACTTTGGGAAGCCAAGGCAGGTGGATTGCTTGAAGTCAAGAGTTCTAGACCAGCCTGGGCAACATGGCAAAACCCCATCTCTACAAAAAATACAAAATACAAAAAAAAAAAAAATACAAAAATTAGCCAGGTGTGGTGACATGCACCTGTAGTTCCAGCTACTCGGGAGGCTGAGGTGGGAGGATTGCTTGGGCCTGGGAGACGGAGGTTGCGGTGAGTCAGGTCACACCACTGCACTCCAGCCTGGGTGACAGAGTGAGACCCTGTCTCAAAAAAAAAAAAAAAAAGAAATCAAAAACTGCCATTTGAAATGCTGTGAACTGGATGCATAGAGTAATACTACCTTCAAAATGCATCTGGTGCAGTGTTTTCTTAAGGTCCTTAACCTTCATAATAGTTAACTTTTTAAAAAGTAGTTAACTTCCTCTCTCAGAAACCCAGTGTGTTTGGTTGTAAAGGCTGGTGTAGGGAAGAGGGCCAGTTGTAGCAGGCAGAAAGAGCTGGCATGGATATATAGCAGGTGTCACCTCCCAGGTAACAATAAATAGGTTCATGGCTTCCTGTGGGGACTCCTGTGTTAGAATGTCAGTTTCTCCAAGCTTTCATCAAGAATGGTATGAAAGTTGGGCACAGTGGCACGTGCCTCCTGAGTAGTCGTCCCAGCTACTCAGGAGGCTGGGCCCAGTTGAGCCCAGGAGTTTGAGGCCAGCCTGGGCCACATAGCACAACCCTGTCTTATGACGAGGAAACAGATTTAACTCAGAAGACCAGAGAAGATGTATTCTCTGCAACTATCAAAGTTACTTATTAATCTGAGAAGCTGAAGGATAAAGGATTTGATAGACTGTATAATAATTTTTAAGTTATTGATAAAGGAATTGATTATGGATCACATGTACTTTTGCTGGAATAGTAAAGCCACACAGGAACTTTTTAGACTGTGTGGTATTGTGGAGGAGGGACTAGGATTCAGGAGCTTCAGTTTTAGTCTTAATTCTTCCATTAACTTACTGTGTGAACTGGCTAAATTATTTCATCAGTAGAGCTTTAATTTCCTTCTCTGTAAAGTTATAGAATTGGACTACATCTCTAAAGATAATCTAACTTCATGCATCAGGTACAGTCACATACATGAAACACCCAAGTAAATTATCTGGAGAAATTTTTGAACTTTCCCTTTTACTACATGTAAGGATTCTTCTGAAAATGAAGAACAAATTCACTAGGAATTACCATTAGGTACATACTTGCCTCCTGGCTTGCTCTGATGTTCTTAACCTTTTCTGATCCAAAAGGCTTACAAAATAGTGTATTTTGTTGTTTTAGTGGGATTTTGATTATGTCAATGGAAAAAATAAGCTCCTGGAAGATAAGGGAAATTGACAGTTCCACTAAGAACAGATGTTTTAAATTATATTTAGAATGAATTGTATGAATTGTGTACCTTGGGACACACATCTCATTTGCCACTATCTCCTGAAAAGAGTGTGGATACATAACCAAGCTAAAACCATTAAGGTGCATGTTTGTGTGTCTTAGAATAAATAATGCACCTAAAGTTCACTCTATTAGCTTTAACAGATGTGCTTAGGTTCTAAACATAATATTTTTGCCAGTTAATAGTAGCTAAGAATTTTGTTTTTAATTTT
This sequence comes from Gorilla gorilla gorilla, assembly GCF_029281585.2. Classification (NCBI taxonomy): domain Eukaryota; kingdom Metazoa; phylum Chordata; class Mammalia; order Primates; family Hominidae; genus Gorilla; species Gorilla gorilla. The sequence goes on from NC_073236.2 coordinate 52,140,017, forward strand.
CAGATGTGAAATCTGATTTGCTTTCCTCTAGTAGTTTATATTCAGATTCAACCTTGAAAAAAGCACTAAGGAAATTTGTCTGTGATTCCTCACTGATTGTCTTAAAATTTTGTTTTGTAACACATGAGCATCGTTTTTTCTTTAGGATCTCTGGGCTACATTTGGAACACTTCACCAAATCTAAGTAGATTGAACAATCTACTTCTTTATGTCTTGGAACTCATTTTTAAATAGGAAGACCTTCCTTATTGTTATTCAGAATGCATATTGTAATTGTGTATATATAACTAACTTGTACTTAGATGAATACCTTTATCTTTATTTAGAGATACCATATTTGTTTTCTGTTTTGGTTTTCTGTTAAATATGCCCTTTTTTTCCTCTTAAGAAGAACAAACAACTCTATCGTCTAAACTTAGATAAGGTTTGGGGTTTTGCTTTATTTTAGGCATGTTTCTCCCCAAGGGACACCGCCTTTCTGTTTCAGACAGGTGCAGAAACAGACAGCTCTGATGCTGGTGCTCTCCAGCCTCCTCCCCATATCAGACTGCATTCCACTAATATAAGGGCTTTGAAAAGTGGGACTGCCTTTGAAAAGGGTACAGCTTTACTGGTTACTGATTTGTTTAGAAAGAGTCTATTAGTAGACCCTTTTAAGTATTTATTAAAAGAGGATCTGTAATCTCTTTTAAAGCTTCTCTTACTTTTACTGAAAGCTGTCCAAGTTGTTTTGCAGTTTTTCATTTGCACGCAAACTAGCACATTTTGAGTCTGTGTCATCTACGATGGCAGTTTATTTTGAAGCATAGCTGTCAATCATGTAGCAAGCCAATATTTAAATAATTGCCTGGGTTAATTGCTTTTCTTTTAATTATAGAAATGAAACAGTGCTTTAATTTAATTTTGTTATATTAATCCCTTAGCATGGCTGAAAGCAGTGCTGTGAACTAAGCTAATTTATCCCAGCATTGCATGTCACCAAAGGAAAAACTGATTTGGCCCGGTTTTTTTATTTTTTATTTTTTTTTAGGAAATTGACTCTTCATGTACATTGTTTATGTCATGAATATATATTAATCTAGGTGAAGGCAGAGATAGTTATTAAAATCAGTGTTCTTTTATCATGACTGTGAGAAGTATGCTTAAAAAGCTAGTCTGGTAGTTTTCCTTGAGGCATTTTGTTTTGTAGGTTGATTAAATTAGTGAAAAAAAGAATTAAACAATTGTTATCAACTTGATATTTCTCTGCTCTTGAGTACTAATTTACATTTTTTAAGATAAATACCAAATCATTGCAGAGGTTTTTCTCAACATTTAAGCATATAGCATATCACTTGGGATGCAATCTGACTAATACCCGGATCTGCTGAACAATCTCATTACCCCTCCCGTTAGGGCATCATCATCTAATGGTGATGCCCCTTCCCTTGTCTTTCAGGTATGACTCCTGGAGACCCTTTACTTTTATCAAACAGTCTTCCTTTTACTTTCCCCAATGTTTCCAGGGAAGTAAAAATATATATTTCCATAATACAACAATGTTGAAGCATCTCTTTTTTTTTTAAGTCACAAATAGTCAATTCTGATATCTAGTAGTGTAGTCAGTTGCTCATTTTGGTTAATTAAGATTTACTGTTTATGTTCCATTCAAGTGTATCATTTTTGAAGAATTAAAATATACAGACATATACTTGTTAATTTTGCTTTAGCATTGATTGTCTTTATTGATTAATAAAGTACTTTCAATCCATTAGAGTTCTTATGTTACAATCAAAGAATTTTAGGCTTGATAGAGCTTTCTGATAAATCAAAAACTGCAGCAGTTTGATATATTCTACACTGAATTAATCTTTATTTGGTTTTGAGGCCTTGTTTTTAAACAGATGTGAATCCATGTTTGGGAAAGAAATAACTGACCTTGCATAATTAAGCTTTCTGTCTGCTTCCCCCTTTAATTTACTTCTGGAGCAGGTATTCTCTAGAATTCAAAAAGCTTTTGTTATTTTTGAAATTTTGTATTCATGAATAATAGTTCTCTCCTGAAGTTTCCAATAGAGAATAAAATAAAGCTCACAATGAATTATAGGTAGTCACATGAGCTAGACTGAGTTTATATTTTTGCTTTTAACTTTTTTCTTTCATAAGTATACATGTATATATACACATAAACACATACAAATTACCTTAGAAGTTCAAAGTAAGCAGCCCTGGATCATAAACTTTTGTTTGAGTAGCACTTTATAGTTTGTAAAGTGATATCTATTCTTAGTCATTTACATAGCCCTGTGAAGTAAATATTCTTATTAACCCCAATTTTTTGCATGATAAAATTGGGGATCAAAAAGGTTCAGAGATTTATCTGATATAGTAAAGGTGAGACTCAACCCGAGATCTTTGTACTTACATCTTTCCCTCTTTCCAACATTTAATGCTTTTTAAAATACCTTAATGCTTACCAATTTATTTGTATTTTCTCTACTAATAATTCTTCATGTGCTTTATGGAAATTAATTACTCAAAGACATCTTGCGTAGAGCATACTTAGCACGTAGCTCAGCACATTTTGAGCATCTAAACTGCTTCTAGGACAACCCTAGTGGGATAGTCACAGGCACCAAAACTTAACACATCCAAAACTGAATTCAGCATTGCGGGATTGCAGGAGGGAGGCGTGCAGAATTGTGCACTGCCCAGGACAGATGTGATTCCTGCCTTTCTAGAACTTATAAGGTACTGTGTGGAGCCAGCTAGGGAGGCAAATATGAAATAATTATAGTACAAATAATGCAACTGAGTGTGGTAACTGGCACAAGGCAGGATAGAGCACAAAGAAAGACTCTAACAAGCATAAGTGCTTACCTAGCCTGATGGTCAAAGAAGGCCTCTCTTGTATGATCAGGAGTTACTGAGGCAAGAGATGGATAGAGAGGAGGCGGAGGATTATGCTGGGAGAGGAAATAGCCTATCTCAAGGCCTTAAGGCGACAGTTACCATGGCATGTTCGGGGAACTGAGAGAAGTTGAGGATGGCAACAGGAATGAGGGTTGGGAGAGAGTAGCCGAAATGAGCCCATTGAGGTAGGCCAGGATCAGGTTATGCAGGGTCTAGTAAGCTATGTTAGACATTTCAGATTTTATCCTGAGCCATGAGAAACCATTGAAGGTTTAAGTGGAAGAGATCACTCTGACTGTGGAAAATGGACTGAAACAACAGCAGAAATTGGGAGACTATTTCTAGTCTCCCACACTAGTTAAGAGACTGCATGGTAGTCATCCAGATGGGGATGATAGACTGGATGGAGACAGTGGAAATGAGTGAAGTAAAGTGACGGATTCAAAAGACGTTTAACGAGGAAGATAAAATTACAAGACCAAAGGAGGATTTAGTAGTAAATTAAGAACAGGTATAGAAAGGAAGAACATGCGTTGTTTAGATATGAGTTGGGAGAGACCATGAGAGCTCTCCAAGCAGAGATGCTAAAGAAGGCATTTGACTTTATGGGTCTTGTGCTGACAGAGGAAAAGTCTGGGCTGAAGTTAAAATTAGAATTGCTTGTGTCATGGGAACTGAGAAGATCAATCACCTTGAAAGAAAGTAGGGTGAGAAGACCTATGACCAAAGCTTTGAAGTCCAACATTTTAAAATTGAGAGAGACTGATAAGTTAGAGAAAATTGAGAGAAAAAGTGTTTCAATGATAGATTTGTTTTAGTAGGATTTTAGGGATTATCCTGCTTTCCTTCAGATTTTTGCATCTGCTACTTGGTGTGAAGACTTTATGAATATGTATAAATATAAATACTTCCATAATTAGAGATAACTGATTTATAATGCAAATGCCTCTTCAAACAACTCCTTGATTTGTTAGTCTTATTGAAAGTTTTGCAGCAAAACAGAACATCAGAAAACCCTTTCCACTGTCAACTGGAGAACTTGGAAAGCAGTGGGAAAAAGCAGGAAGCCTGTGGATGCCCAAAGTGATAAAAGCATTAGTCAGTGGTTGAAGACCAAAAAGGAATCCCTTTTAAGTTAGTTGTGGAGAGCGATTTTGAGAATCAAGTGAAATAAGGAAACGTGAGACATTTTGTAAAACAGTGAAGTGTTCGTTTTTATCCGAGGTCACATAGTAAATGAGTAGTAGAGTCAGGGACCCAGGGGATGGGGCTGGATGAGGTGCAGTCAGCTGGTCTGGTTGGTATGGATACATCTTGATTTTATGTTTTGGATGTGTGCTGTTGCCCCATCACCTTGGTTTGCAAAACAACTAGTATGGCTAGGAAAGTAATTGTTCTAGGCAAAGGAGACTTCCAGATAATAAAAAAGTCAACAATTTAGCATTTTTAATGGCATATTTTTCTTTTTCTTTTTTTTTTTACTTTAAGTTCCAGGATATAGCAGAATGTGCAGGTTTGTTACATAGGTATACATGTGTCATGGTGGTTTGCTGTACCTATCAACCCATCATCTAGGTTTCAAACCCCACATACATTAGGTGTTTGTCCTAATGCTCTTCCTCCCCTTGCTCCCCACCCCCGTCAGGCCCCAGTATGTGTTGTTCCCCTCCCTGTGTCCATGTGATCTCATTGTTCAACTCTCACTTACAAGTGAGAACATTAATGGTGTATTCATGTATTTCACATCTTCCCAATCTTAATGAGTTATATCTTTTTATTTGTAAGTTGTAAGAATTATTTATTTGTAAATATTGTAAGAATGTTATTGTATTATCCTAGAAATGCTCTCTGGGGTTCTTAGGTGGGGCAGGGATGTGTGCCCCTTTAATAAATATTCTAGGATAATTGGTGTTTTACACTCTCTTTCTTCATGGCCTATGTTCATTCTTCCTTATCTCTACATTCAGTGAGTCTGCATCTTGCCACACTCTTTTTCTTACCCCCTCTTCTCCTTTTTAAACCTTGTTGCTTCTTAGCTTATACACAGAACTTGGCTTTTGTTAACTGTCAGGGCCAGTGTGTTCCTTTTCCCTCTTTCCTGGTTAGGGAGCACACTGGTCTCACCAAGTCTCCTGAACCCTTTTCAATTTTCAATTTTATAGTGGGTGAGTTACTTCTGGATACAATTTTCGGGATTTGAGAGTGTTTAATGCTTGAGTCACTAATCAAGAAAATGCTAGTGTATGCAAATCTGGCTTCCAAAACCGAATGAGGAAAAGTTCTTTATAGAAAAATCCTAACTAGGCCGGGAGTAGTGGCTCATGCCTGGAATCCCAGCACTTTGAAAGCCTGAGGCAGGCAGATCACGAGGTCAGGAGACTGAGACCACCCTGGCTAACATGGTGAAACCCCGTCTCTACTAAAAATACAAAAAATTAGCCAGGCATGGTGCTAGGCACCTGTAGTCCCACCTACTCGGGAGGCTGAGGCAGGAGAATCACTTGAACCTGGGAGGTGGAGGTTGCAGTGAGCCGAGATTGCGCCACTACACTCCAGCCTGGGCGACAGAGCAAGACCCCATCTCAAAAAAAGAAAAGCAAAAAAAAAAAAAGAAAAGAAAAGAAAAATCTTAACTAATAAATGCAGAAAGAATGACAAAATTAGAAATTGCTATTCTAGTTCTTTTATTGAAATAGCAGGCCATCAAGCAATACTAAAATGGTAAAAAGTTGATGGGACACTTTAAATGGAGGGATCAGGCTGACTCCCCCAAACTCAAGTGATTGATAGTAACATCATTAAAAGTGGGGCATGCAAACACTATGTGCCTCCTAATATGGTATAGCATAGGGGCCAGCAAACTTTTCCTGTAAAGGGCCAGATGGTGCTTATCTTAGGCTTTGAGGATCATGTGGCCTTTAGTTGCAGCTAGAAAGCAGTCATAGACAGATACATAAATGAATGAATGTGTGGCTGTGTTCCAATCAAACTTTACTTACAAAACAGGCATTAGGCTGGATTTGGCTCATGGGCTGTAGTTTGTAGACCCCTAATGTAATAGGAAGTGCGTAGCACCAGATATGAAGGCTTCTTGTCAAAACAATTGAACCTGCATCAGATCAAAGCTCCAAGTCTAATCATACTTTTCAGGAAATATAGGAAATAAAGGAACAAGTTAAATGACATGTAGAATCCTGACTGTGGGACATTCTATAGGACAGATAATCTGGTTTCTCAAGTAAATCAGTGCATAACAAAGGGGTTGAAAGAAGCTCCTTTGTGGAGGGAAAAGAATCAGATGTAATATGTAGACTTGGAATTCCTCATCATAAAGTAGATCTTTGAGATAATAGGAGAAATTTTAAAATTTGATGATTTTACTCCAGTAAACAAGTATATAGTAGGTGAGTGGAGATAGATGAAATAGTTGGCAAAATGTTGTAATTGTTGAAACTGGATGATAGATACATGGGGATTTATTAATCTCCACATTCTATATGCTTGAAATTTTTTATAACCAGTTAAAATAAAGTTGAATGTACTCCAAAAAGTGTGTGAGTCAGTTGGGGAGAGGGATTGGCTGCATAGAAAAATAGGGAAGAATCAAATGGAAAACATTTTTTCTTATGGTTAGAGGAATTTTTGTTTTTTATTGCTGGTAGTGCTCATTTTAGTAGTAGTACTTCCTTTATTTTCTCATATGAAATTCCTTCCTCCACTTTAAAATTAAAGTTATTTTCACATTTTAATTTCAGATAGAAGTCCCTGATTGCAAGTGCCACTGGTATTCATTGTACCACTTAGGTTTTGTTAAGAAACAGAAACGGAATTACTTTACTAAACTGCTTTATGATTACACAGATAGACTCTGGGAGTTTGCTAGCACCTTTTATTTTAAATTATGAACAGGGAAAAAACAAATAAAATAAATACAAAAATTTAGACTTTTTAAAATGACTTAAGGGAGAAGCAAGTCACACAATAAGTTTGAGATGCAGAGCAGCGAATCAGAACAAATAGCTGCTTACATGAACAAATCAGTGGGATGTGAAAATGCATCACCGTAACCTACATTTTTTTCTACCAAGAGATTTGCAGCTGACTATCGGGTGACTCATTCCTATGCTTAGGGGGTGAGGTAATGCTATTGTGAAGGGTGATGTCATCTCTGTACCTGAACTGCATGCATATATTGCTTCTGTGGCTCTCAAGGAAAAGCTCCATCTGCTTTCACATATGCAGCCTGAAAGACTTGACAAGATTGGCACAAAGGTCAGCAGCCATGTGTATGACTCATAAGCAACCAATTAGTGAAGAGCAGCTATTTAAAAGTGAACTTTTAAAATCACAATCCAGAAATATGACATGATGATTCATTATTGAATCATAATGCCTTGTTGTTGTTTTGTGTTTTGCACTTACTGAGTTAATGCTGTTGAGCATTTAACTTTTAAAATAAGGAAGTTTGCTCAGTATGGTCAATGATATCAAATCTTGGATCTTTAAACTATATTTTTAATTGAAGATAAGGTTGGTTGGTCAGTCTGTTGGTTGATTGGTTGGTTTTACTTTTGGAGGTGCAGAGACCATCCTTAGGGCAAAAATGGATTCTATTTCATATTAGTTTGGCAGTTGATTTTTGCACTTAGGAGACATTGTATTCCCTAAGGACCTGCTACTGCTTTAGAGGAAAAGAGGTTTCTAATGGAAGAGGAAATAAGTCAAAATAAACGCTATCTGTTTACTGCAGACACACTTAACTCCTCTTCCTCTTTTAGTCATGCACACCTGCTTTCTCTGTTTATACTTTAACCTAATACTACTGTTGAGATGACCAATTAAAATATCTATTTTTAACTTTATTATTTGAATCTAGTGTTCTGGTAAATAAAATATAGAATATTTAACATAATATGGAGGTAGATAATGGTAAATACTTGATTTTCTATCTGATATGTAACTCAAAATAGAAGATCATATCGGCTAAATACTACTTATTGTTATTATAGGGTATGTGCATACTCTGACCTAAATTTGTTCTAATGGCAACTTCAAGTTGGACATTCTACAAAAGATAAAAATAAAGGTTTTAATTTTTGAGAATAAAATTTGTTATCTATTATCAGGAAATAGAAGGAAACAAAGAATAAAATAGTTATGCTAAGACTCTAAGGTAATATTAGGTAAGGTATATATACCAGTGTCACTTGAGAACTTACTGAAAATCAAATGTTTTTTCAGTAATGAGTAATAGGAACCCTTAAATGTCTAGAATTATGGTAAACCTTCATTTAATGGTATGGTCTTGAGTTTGATTATAGAGCTCCTGCAAGACTCTTGAGTACCTTTGTTTTGTTTTTAAACTCTTGTTTGGAAATAATTTCAAACTACAGACAGTTGTACAATAAACATGGTACCAAAAAAGAAAAAAAAAAACCTTATGTGCTCAGACTTTACCTACCCCAGCCTGGTTGCCTGCTTTATATGCTTGCCCGTGTCCTCTTGCCCACTCTCACTCTTCTCCCCCATTCCCTCATACACACTTGTTTTTCTTGAAATATTTGAGGATAAGTTAAATATGCATCATGGCCCTTTACTCTTAAATACATCAGTGTATATTTCCTAATAGAGATATTCTTTTACATAACTACAAAAGTTATAAGCATTATCAATTTATATTAATACAATGCCTTACCATCCATATTTAAGTTTTGTCAGTTGACCTAATAATATCCTTTATAGCATCCTCTACACCTAGTACAGCATCTAGTCTAGGGTCAGAGATTGCATTTATTTGTCACATTAGCCTCTTTTAATCTAGTTTTTTTTTTTCACAGCCCTTTATCTGACATTGACATTTTTGAAGAATATGGTTTCTCTGTTATTTTATTTTTAAAATGGAATTTTCCTTACTTTGTGCTTGCCTGATGTTTCTTTGTGCTGAGATTCAGGTTGTGCATTCTTGGCTGGAATACTACATAGGTGATGCAGTCTCTCTCAGGGCATCTAACTCTCATTGATGATTTTTACTTTTGGTTATCCAATCAAGGTATTATCTCTACTATGTAATATATAACTTTTGTTTTTTAATTTCTTGTAACTAATAAGTACTCTGTAAAGAGACACCCTAGAACATGTAGATATTCTGTTCTTCATCAAAGTTTCCACCTCAGTTTAGCACCATTGCTGACTCTGGTATGACCCAGTCTTTACTGTGATGGTGGCAAAATGCTAATTTTTCCAACTCCAGCCCTTCCTTTTCCCTCATATATTATTTATTTTATCTGTTTGCTATTGGTATGAACATGTGAATTCCTATTTTTAAAAATTCAGTACTTAATTATTTTGGTGCTTAATTGTCCCAGATTTGGCCAGTGGCCCTCACCCTTTTCAAGCACATCCTTGTTTTTTGAAAGAATAAGATGGTAAAGGCTCATCTCGCATCTACACTGCCCCAGCCCTGGAATCTGCCATTTCTCTGAGGAGCCCTGGTTCCTTTTGGTGGAGAATGAAATTAGATAACAAAATTTGGGCACCGGGTATGAGTGCACTACTTTTACAGCCACTGTGTAAACATAAATATAAACATTAGCTGACCTGGTAAGTATTTCTTGGAGGTACAGTGAACAATTTTTGAGGATATCACGGTGTCTCGGATTATAGTTACAGCAAAAAGGAAAGTTAAGGAATGGGAAGATTTTTGTCACTAAACTTACATTGCCAAAATTTTCTTAGATTTCAAAGCAAAAAAATACATGATGCTAGGTTGAAGGCTAGATAGGATTTCTGTGGACAAAGTTGGTACAGAAGGATGTTCCAGAAAGAAGAAATGACATTGACAATGACATAACTGAACAATATCAGTAACTTTAAATGTTGTGTTTAAATAACCATGCCTGATTTCCACCCATTGGGGGAGAAGTAAAAGACAAAGATGAAAGGTTTATTTAAGGTCAGTTTTAGAGGACTTTGAATGTCCTTTAAAGGATTTTGGATCTTCAGGATTTGGGGTCTTTAGTAAGAAGATAATAGCTGTTGAAGATTTTTTAATAGTGTCATAACAAGCTTAATTCTGACTCAAAGAGATTAATCTGGAAGATACATAGAAGATTAAGGAAATTTCCAGTTAAGAACTGTAAAGAGGCTATTATAGTAGTTCAGGCAGGATTTGAACTGGATTTGAACTGGAAAATAATAAGGATTTGAACTGGAAAATGAAAGAAAGAAGTGAATTAGAATAGTGGTTTTTAATCTGTCTTCCAAAACCCCAGGTTTGGGGCAAAGTAGGTGTGTGAGTTGAACACCAAATGAGAACTCTCAGTTACTGTATGCGAGTTTTCAAGTAAGTATCCCTTTAAAGAAAGCAATCTGCTGTTTAAAGAACAAAAAACTATGTAGAAAAATTTTGTTAACTCTTACTTCTCTCGTATTCCTGTTTCCTAAAGTTTTGAGCCTGGATAATCAGGAAAATAGTTGTGTCATTAATTGATGTAGGTCAAATTATGCGTTTTTTAAATGCCAAAGGTCAATGTCACAAAGACATGTACTAAAACTCTTACTGAAGAGATAAGATATTCTTGGCCAGAAGTCTTGGAATTATCCTGGACTCCTTTCTTTTGCTCATGCCATAAAGAGAATCCACCATGAAATCTTGTTGGCTTTACCTTTCAATTATATCCCAAACCTGACTACCTTAAACAGCTCGACTGCTTATCAACTAACCTCTTACCTTCTGCCTGCTCTTTCTGCCTCCACTCTTGCCTCTCAGCCTGTTCACTTTCCTTGTGGTTTTTCAAACATGATGGGTACGCTTCCATCTAAGAGCCTTTGCAAAGCCTGGCCTGGCGTGGTTAACTCTCTCACGTTAATACTTTGCCCAAATGTTACTTTCTCAGTGGGGTCTACCCTAAGCTCTTTATTGATAATCCCCTCTCCACCCCATGCGTATTTACCATTCTCCCTTTATCTTGTTCCATTTTTTTAACGGCATTTATCACCTAACATACCATATAATTTACTTATTTATTAAGTTGTTTGTCTCGTGACACCAGAATTTAACCTTCACAAAGACAGTGATTTGTTTGCTTTGCTCACTGATCTATCCCAACCATCAGAATGTGCCAGGCCATAGGTAAGCCCTTAATAAGCATTGTTAAAAGAAGGGAGGGCAACTGAGAACACAAAACCAGTGAGCTTACTTACCAGGCTTCTAGCTCATTGCAGATTTGAGAAAGCAAATGAAAGAAGGGATGGGACACTACTTGAATCAGTATCTCTAAACCTGTGTTCCTTGGAGCTGAGTCTATGACAGTAATTGGCCTTGATAAAAATAGCCCTAGAAAATACTGCATATATTATCTATTTACACATTAAATATTCATATTACACATATCACACATAATCATGTTACACATTAACATACTAATGGCTATAAGAGCTCCTATAGTAACCTCTTCTTGAACTCACTTGATCATAAAACTCTCTTTTGGTAACTCACCTACCATTATGGGACCCTTTTGGCCCATGGTAAACTGAGTTTGAGAAAAATCTTACTAGAGTACTATGTGTAGGGCCTGGGAGTGATTTGGCAGTTCTTTTAAATTACTTTTGGTTGATGGACTGCGCTGCTTCATGTGCTACTCAGAAGGAGGCTGGAGTACATCAGGATCAAGACTCCAGCTCTTAATTACTATTATTCTTTTAAAGGTATGATGCTTCTATTTTTCTGGGAGAAATAAGAAAAAAATAATAATTAATGTTATGGCCCTTTTAAAAAGTTAGCTTCTGTTTTAGGTATTTGGGAATAAGATGATCATTCCTTCCCTGGATGGAGACCTCTTCCAGTGGGACCGAGACCGTGAGAGCATGGAAACAGTTCCTTTCACAGTTGAATCACTTCTTGAATCTTCTTATAAATTTGGAGATGATGTTGTTTTGGTTGGAGGAAAATCTCTGACTACATATGGACTCAGTGCATATAGTGGAAAGGTAAGTGAAAATGCTGAATTTACTTTGGGGAAATCAGAATAAATTAGGGTAGAAAAAGTAATTTATTAAACTACACTTATTATTAGTTGAGGTTTATTGTAATTTTCCCCTGAGGTTGTCATTTGTTTTAATAAGAGAACTGTGAGGTAGGAAGGGGAAACTAATAACAGAATAAATGGCAGAGCCAGGAATAGCAGGAGGAAGAGAATTCATAAATATGGTCTACTGTGTCTCAGGTGTTTTTTTTTTTTTTTTTTTTTTTTTTGAGACAGTCTCACTCTGTTGCCCAGGCTGATCTCAGCTCATGGCAATCCCCATCCCCCACCCCATTCCACACCCCCTCAGGTTCAAGTGGGTTCAAGCGATTCTTGTGCCTCAGCCTCCTGAGTAGCTAGGATTACAGGCACATGCCACCATGCTTGGCTAATTTTTGTATTCTTAGTAGAGACAGGGTTTTACTGTATTGCCCAGGCTGGTCTCCAGCTTCTGGCCGTAAGGGATCTGCCCACTTCAGCCTCCCAAAGTGCTGGGATTATAAGCAGGAGCCACCGTGCCCAGCCTCAGGTGCTTTTTTTTATACATTATTTTGCAATCTTCACAGTCTTCCTAAGTGTAACTTTCGTGTTTTTTTTTTTACATTTTGACAGATGAAGAACCTTATAAAGATTAATAGTAATCCTAATAAGAATAATTGATACTACTCATTTATAGGGTTTGATCCTATAATAAGGTGATCCAAGAGGAAAGTTTATACTCATTTTACAGATGAAGAAACTGAGACTTTAAAAGGTTCAGAAACTTCCAGGGTCACATTTAACTTAGATCTATCTGACAACAAAGTCATGCTGTTAATAATCTAGACTTTCTCCAACATTAGCTCTTAGGATATAATCATAATATAATCTGCTTCTAAGATTGGGTCTTATAAATCCATTATCAAGAGTAGCTAATTAAAAGCATCCTTTCAACCAGGCAAGGTGGCTCACACTTGTAATCCTACCACTTTGGGAGGCCAAGGTGGGTGGATCACTTGAGGCCAGGAGTTCAAGACCAGCCTGGCCAACATGGTGAAACTCCATCTCTACTAAAAATAAAAAAATTAGCTGGGGATGGTGGCGCACGCACGCCTGTAGTCCCAGCTAGTCAGGAGGCTGAGGTAAGAGAATCACTTGAACCTGGGAGGTGGAGGTTGCAGTGAGCTGAGATCACACCACTGTGACGTGTAAACGGTTTATATACAGACTTGGACTAAAATAAGGAAGAATAGAAACGTGGTCTTTTTACTCTTGCATTTTTCAACTTTAACAATTCCTTATCTAAGTGTTAGGCCCATAGCACTTTCTTGCTCTTGCAGATGCTTTTCTGCCTTCTCCACCCACCTGCATCTGCATTGTGTTGAGGAGGCCATGCCATCCTATCTGGCCGTTTTTTGAGCAAAGCACTTCAATCTCTGTTTACTTCGGTAGTCTCATCTGTAAACAACAGGATTGAACCCGATCACCTGGTTTTCTGATTTGATGTGCTGCTACATAATTCTGGTATTGTAGAAGGTATGCTTTTCGTGAGGATTTTAGTTTGGATCATATTAACTCTTCCTTTTTTCTTTAGTGAAAATTTTAGGCAGTTACTTTTGAATACAAAAAGCTCTCAGAAAAGTTTCAAATTTTTAAAAACCAAACACTTTTGTTATACAGAAACTCTAAGGTTGATTTTTTTTTTAACTCACCTGAAATTTTATTAATGATATTGTAGAAAAGCTATCACAAGTAACTATCCATTTCTTCTTGTATATTCTATGGAAGTCTCCAAAGTAAGGCTAAAATTATGTAAATCCTTAAAATCATTCCCTGAAATAAATATTCATTGGTACTGTCATTGTTCTAAATAACTCATTTTAGGAGTTGGTAATCTAACTGATGCTTCTTATGACTTGAGTACTTCATACACATTTCCTTAGTTTCCTTTCACTTTTTAAAAATTACAGATTCCTTTAATATCTCTGATCTCTTATGAGTTGTCTCCTTTTACTAATTTTGTATCTAATTTTGTCTTTTCAGGTGAGGTATATCTGTTCAGCTCTGGGTTGTCGCCAATGGGATAGTGACGAAATGGAACAAGAGGAAGACATCCTGCTTCTACAGCGTACCCAAAAAACTGTTAGAGCTGTCGGACCTCGCAGTGGCAATGAGAAGTGTGTATTCAGATAGTGTTGCTGTTGGTATTATTTAGAAATACACCTAATACCAAAATTTATCAGATTTCTGTTTGTGGAGATTTTGACTATTTTGTTGCCTTAAAAGCATATATATATATATTTTTTTTTTTGATACGGAGTCTTGCTCTGTCGCCCAGGCTTGAGTATAGTGGTGTGATATTGGCTCACTGCAACCTCCACCTCCTGGGTTCAAGCGAATCTCCTGCCTCTGCCTCCCGAGTACCGGGGATTACAGGCACATGCCACCACACCCAACTAATTTTTGTATTTTTAGTAGAGACGGGGTTTCACCATGTTGGCCAGGCTGGTGTCCAACTCCCGACGTCAGGTGATCCAATGTGGGTCCTAAAATAAAAATGGTTTAATGGTTATTAACAAATTCTGAACTGAACTTCTCACCATATGCTTCAGGATATGATAACCACAGGGGTTCTCATATGATAACTATTTATTAGTTTAGTCTCAGGTTAATGATTTTTTTTTTTTTTTTTTTTTGAGACCAAGTTTCACTCTTGTTGCCCAGGCTGGAGTGCAATGGCATGATCTTAGCTCACCACAACAGCCGCCTCCCGGGTTCAAGCAATTCTCCTGCCTCAGCCTCCTGAGTAGCTGGGATGACAGGCATGCGCCACCATGCCCGGCTAATTTTGTATTTTTAGTAGGGATGGGGTTTCTCCACGTTGGTTAGGCTGGTCTCAAACTCCCAACCTCAGATGATCGACCCACCTCAGACTCCCAAAGTGCTAGGATTACAGGCATGAGCCACGGCGCCTGGCCTAATGATATTTTTTATAGCAATCTCATCATTCAAAGTTCTTTGAATACAGAAAGATGTTAAGACAAAATTGATGTGTTTCTTTGAGCTTGAACTTATTTGACTGTCTAATTATGTCTAGTAGGTAGTTTCATAGTTTATCTCAATTTTAAAATAATAATCATTTTATTCAATTTTCTTGAAGTATTAAAACATTTATTTAGCCTAATACCTTTCTGTTTCCTTCTTTAAATAATGAACCCCTTATGTAATTTTTATATTTAAATATGTGATTAAACAATGTGATACCTAGATTAGATATGCTGATTCTACATCAAATGCTTGATTTTTTTTAAACCTAATATTTAAGTTTTAAATTGCCTGTGTAGTAAAAATAACTTTAGATTCCATCTTTATCTTTTGAAAATGAACCAGACTTTCGGATTTTGTCTGATCCGATGCAGTGTAATTCAGTTTCCTTTCCTGAAAACTGTTTTCTCAAACTCAGTTAAGAATGCATTTATTCTTTCTACTTTGGACTATGAATAGGGCTTTGCATTTACAGACAACTTGACCTTCTTTATCCTGACTGGATTTTGTTTTTTTAAGTGTTTGAGTGCTTACTGGGAGCTCAGCCACCATAGCAGCAGATGTCCAACTTAACAGAATTTTGAGTTACCGGAATAGGAAGGATCTGGGTTTCTAAGATCCATGATTCTTTAAAATATAATTATTTCCATAAATGTCAGAATTCTTAACTATGCCATTTTATATCTAAGTGAAAAGACACAATACTCTCAGTAGTTGAGTGATTTTTCTATTTACTAACTATAGAGGAAACATTATTACTGCCACTTTAGGATAAGACTGCTGAAACTTACTTAGGAAAGGGTAAATGACTTGCCACATCTTGTTCAGTGGAGATCCAAGATTGGGGCTGAGGTATCCTGGATCACATTGCCTTTTTGAGGCCATGTTTTAGTATGAATTTAAGACTGGTGCATTCATCTTGACTTTTACACTGGTTTGTTAGGGCATATTAATTTTGCTACACTTAATGAAATGTATCCTGCCTTTAATTAAGAGGTAAGGCAGACTGTGTGCTACCTCATTTTAAGGTGACATTGATGTGTTTGGGGAAAATCACTCTGATGTAGAAGTACAAACATTTGTAAGTTTTTGAGAGAAAATCTGTCCCTTAGTTGTTGTAAGGGACACATCAGTCAGTCCACAACCCTCAAAACCATTGTGTCTGAAGGGTCAGGACAAAGTTCTTGTGGGCCCTCTTGTGGCATAAATCAGTAGAGCACTCTTTTCCAGAAGGTTATGTTGAGTTGTTAGTTTTCTCATCACATAATTTTAGTATTTGCTTCTTCAATCTAGAAGAGTTCTATATTATTTTGTCCCTTTCTTTAAATGTAAATTTCTAAAACACACCTTTGTAAATTTAAGGTGGAATTTCAGTGTTGGCCACTTTGAACTTCGGTATATTCCAGACATGGAAACGAGAGCCGGATTTATTGAAAGCACCTTTAAGCCCAATGAGAACACAGAAGAGTCTAAAATTATTTCAGATGTGGAAGAACAGGAAGCTGCCATAATGGACATAGTGATAAAGGTTTCGGTTGCTGACTGGAAAGTTATGGCATTCAGTAAGAAGGGAGGACATCTGGAATGGGAGTACCAGGTACCTAACACCACTGAGGATTTAAAATACGGTTCTTCCTCTCCCAGTCTGACCAAACTTATTGATTGGGTGGAACGAAATTACTACTACTTGGGGCTCTCAGCTTGTTCTCTGTGCTTTTATAAATTTGTGATTTTAAATGGTATTTTATGGGTTGGAACTATATAACTACTGCTTGAATTATTTAAGACCTTTTTTCCATTTTTGTTTAGTTTTGTACTCCAATTGCATCTGCCTGGTTACTTAAGGATGGGAAAGTCATTCCCATCAGTCTTTTTGATGATACAAGTTATACATCTAATGATGATGTTTTAGAAGATGAAGAAGACATTGTAGAAGCTGCCAGAGGAGCCACAGAAAACAGTGTTTACTTGGGTGAGTAAATGTATCTTATCTAATGATAGTACACATTGACATCTAGATTGTCTTCTTACATTGTTCCTTCCTACTTCAGGAGTGCCTGTAGTAGTTTTAAATCCTAATATCATCTCTGATGTAGGTTGCCCTTGAGATTTATACTTTGATTTCCATTCCTGCTACTTTTCCATTTGTCCAATTCTGAAAATTTTTTTGTTGTTGTTGGAGATGGAGTTTCACTCGTCGCCCAGGCTAGAGTGCGATGGCATGATCTCTGCTCACTGCAACCTCCGCCTCCTGGGTTCAAGCGATTCTCCTGCCTCAGCCTCCTAAGTAGCTGGGATTACTGGCACCTGCCACCATGCCCAGCTAATTTTTGTATTTTTAGTAGAGATGGGATTTCACCACATTGGCCAGAATATAGCGCACCCGACCTCAGGTGATCCACCCACCTCGGCCTCCCAAAGTGCTGGGATTACAGGCATAAGCCACCATGCCCAGCCCAATTCTGAAATTTTTAATTACTGTCACATATTCTTTTTCTCTGAGGTCTATATTAGAAAGGCTTAGAAATATTCTCATTATATAACATGATTTCAAATTACTCATTAGCCAAGAATGGTGGCATGCACCTGTAATCCTAGCTACTCCAGAGGCTGAGATGGGAGGATCGCTTGACCCCAGGAGTTACAGCCTACCCCAAACTATAATCATGTCACTGCACTCCTGCCTGGGTGACAGGACAACACTCTGTTTATATATATATAATTATTTATATGTAATTACGTATATGTATTACATATATAATTATTTATATGTAATTACATATAAAATATATAGTTAGGTATATATCCTCAAAGTCTATAATTTTCTATATTTGTATTTTCATCCATATTAGTTTGTGCCCCTCCCTTAAGATTGGATTTATTTCTTTTTTATCAGTGCATCTGTACAACTGATCTAAAAAAATAAAACTCTGGTGTGCTTCTGGGCAATTTGGAAGCCTTTAATATTACAAATTTTGAAAACTCTTGGATCTAATTTGAACTAGTCTGCATCATCAAATACTCATAAAATTCTATAAGCTCTGACAATGTGCCATCCACCTGTTGGTTTGAATGAAAAGCAAGAATTTGAAGGAATAACATGTCATTTGTGTTATGATAGTATTTAACTGAATTGTTAGCAATATTTCTAGAATTATAGGTGTTTAGGTAAACTTTCTTGAGAAAGTTACTTAGTCTGAGCTATTTGTTTTGTGAGAGTACAGTGACTTATCTTTGAATTTTTCTACTGGAACAATTTTTCTGTATTACTGAAAATGTGCTATTATTCAGTGAGAAATATCATACGGACCTTTTGTGTAACTTTCCCTCCCTGTTTTTGTTGAATAAACATTGAATTTATCTTTGAGTGCTTCAAGCATGTTTCTTCTTTGACAAGAGTTTTGTGGTGTATGTAGAAATAACTGGAATTAATGTAATTTTATTTAATTAAAAAGACCTTTTTAAAAAAATCAATGCATAATTGACAATGTTCTGGTTGATTCAGGAATGTATAGAGGCCAGCTGTATCTGCAGTCATCAGTCAGAATTTCAGAAAAGTTTCCTTCAAGTCCCAAGGCTTTGGAATCTGTCAATAATGAAAACGCAATTATTACTTTGCCAACAATCAAATGGAAACCCTTAATTCGTAAGTGAATTGTAAACTTTTCTAAATACTATTAGTGTTCAGAGACCTAATCCTGACAGTCTTTGCCCTAGTTTTGAATACTGCAGAGATAAGAACTGTTATATACTTTATATTTTATTGATAAACCATGATGGTATTTCAGATGTTAATAATGAATTTTTATTTTCATTTAGAGCATCATTTCTTGGAAGCAGCAGTTGCTTCAATAAAAATGTTAATCAAATATTTCTCTATACAACTTAGAAAAACTCTTAATCATTCCCTGACCATGCCAAAGTAACATTTAGTGCTTAACATACTTATATTAAGACTATTTAGGCAAAAGTTATCTGGTTAGCACATCATATTCTTTGAGACATGAACGAATAGAAATCAAATACTGTGCACCTACTTCTTTCATTATCTTTCTATACCTTGTACGTGTTTTTTTACTACATATGTCGTGTCATATTTTAATTGTTTGTTTAAACAACTCAGATTCTCTGTAAAACTGTGCTTTTCAAAGGCAAGAGCTCTGGGCCATTTGTTTAACTTATATGCTTGAATTGAATTATGGTTGAATATCAGTTTATTCAATTAAGCACATGCATTTTTATTCAAGTCATAACAGTTCAGACTTAAGAAATGTTATTATTAAGAAAATAATAATTTTCTTTTAGAGTCTCCTTCCAGAACTCCTGTCTTGGTAGGATCTGATGAATTTGACAAATGTCTCAGTAATGATAAGTTTTCTCATGAAGAATATAGTAATGGTGCACTTTCAATCTTGCAGTATCCATATGGTAAGTGAAAATACTGAGTTTTATTTATTTTATTTTTTAATTTGAAATTAATTAATAGAATTCAAATGAAGAAAAGTCGATTAGAGTATAGACAATAAAACATCTTGGGAGACAATTTCATGAATGATTACTAAGCATACAAGCTCCAAAGTCAGGTTGCCAGGGTTCAGATCCCATTTTTGCCACATGCTAGGTTGGGCACATCTAACTCCCGTGTCTCAATTTCTTTATCTGTAAAATTAGAATAATAATCCTAATATCTATGTATTGAGTTGTTGTGAGGCCTAAATGAGATAACGCAGGCAAAGTCTCAGTTAACATCATACGTGGCACATAGTGTCAGTAAACGTTGGTTCTCGTTATTAGCTCTTATTTATCAGGCTATATTATGTAGGCTGTATAGTTGCCTGTATAATGAAGAAAATGTGTTTTTCATAAAACTACATGAAAATGATGCACAATGAGGTTATTTTCTTACTCAGACAAGAGAAATTAGTGCAAAAGTCAAGAATAGGTGAGATTTGGCATGAAACACATTTTCTATTTAGTAAGCAGCAGTTTTTTGAAGTTAGGATATATTCAGATATGAAAGCCTTTTAAACAGTTGTGTAATTAAGAAGTCCTCAAATCTGTATCAGGTAAACACGTAGACTCCTCATCAGTTACCCTAGATGTTAGCACTGGAAAGTTATTATATAAATTAAATTGATTTTTAAAAAATGCCTCTGAAGTAGAAACAGCAGCCTTTATCTTTTTTTTTTTTTTTTTTTTCGAGATGGAGTTTCGCTCTGTCACCCAGGCTGGAGTGCAGTGGCACAATCTTGGCTCACTACAACCTCCACCTCCTGGGTTCAAGCGATTCTTCTGCCTCAGCCTCCCGAGTAGCTGGGAGTACAGACGCACGCCACCACGCCCAGCTAATTTTTGTATTTTTAGTAGAGACGGGGTTTCACCATATTGGCCAGGCTGTTCTCGAACTCCTGACCTTGTGATCCACCTGCCTCGGCCTCCCAAAGTGTCTGGATTACAGGTGTGAGCCACTGCGCCCAGCTCCTTTATCTTGATATTGATCAAAAGACAAGTTAGGCTGGGAGTGGTGGCTCATGCCTGTAATCCCAGCACTTTGGGAGGCTGAGGCGGGCGGATCACTTGAGGTCAGGAGTTCAAGACCAGCCTGGCCAACATGGTGAAACCCCGTCTTTACTAAAAATACAAAAATTAGCCAGGCATTGTGGTACACATGTGTAGTCCCAGCTACTCAGGAGGCTGAGGCGGGAGGATCACCTGAGTCCAGGAGACAGAGGTTGCAGTGAGGCAAGATCACTGCACTCCAGCCTGGGCAACAGAGCAAGACCCTGTCTCAAAAAAAAAAAAAAAAGGCAAGATAAAAGAGAATTGTGTAATCTGACCACATAGTACAAAATAGAAGACAAAAAAAGACAGGCTATTTTTCTGGGACAAACCCATTTTGACAGCCTAAACTGAACCAAACAGCATGGATGTTTTCCTTTCATTTTGTGAAGAATGATTGGTGGTAAAATTTGGTATTTTATTGATAACCAAACAAAAGGAAAGCTAAAAATACCCTGAAGGAAGATTGAGTATTAATTCTTATATTTAAAGAATTGAATTATTAATGAGGTTATGAATGGAGTAGCCCTTAAGATTTTTTTCTAGTCTTATTACTTAATATAAAGAAAATTTAATATGCTTATAGGATAAAGGAAAATGTCTATATTTACGGGAGAAAAATGAGACAAATTAAGATGTTTAAAATATGTTAAAGAAGAGAGACAAAACTTAAAAGGAATTAGTGTGATAAGTCACAGGAAAATGGATAAATTTTAATAGTTAAAGACGGGCCTATTTTCGATTACCTTTAAAAAAAACCGTTTTAATGTTTCTATTTGAAGATAATGGTTATTATCTACCATACTACAAGAGGGAAAGGAACAAACGAAGCACACAGATTACAGTCAGATTCCTCGACAACCCACATTACAAGAAGAATATCCGCAAAAAGGATCCTGTTCTTCTTTTACACTGGTGGAAAGAAATAGTTGCAACGATTTTGTTTTGTATCATAGCAACAACGTTTATTGTGCGCAGGCTTTTCCATCCTCATCCTCACAGGGTAAGAATCATGGTTGCTTACTGTCTGGTTTCCACTTCCCCACCTCCTATTTGCTTCTCAACCCATTGCAGTCTGGCTTCCATCCCTACTGCTCCCCCGAAGCTACTCTTGCCAAAGTTCTCAGTGATCTTCCTTGTGTTAAATGTAATGGACATTTTTCAGTCCTTATCTAACTGAACCTCTTTGTATTTGACACTGTTGAACATCTCCCTTTGACCTTTCTTGCCTGACTTCCTTGACACCATGCTCTCCTGGTCTCCTTGGGTGTGATGTGGATGCTTCAGGACCTGATCTTTCTCATCCTCTCAGTATTGTTGGTATTCCTCAGCACTCCCTCTTTTCACTGTTCATCCCACAAACTCTCCTTAGATGGTCTTCCCTACTTTCCCAGCTCCAATCTTCTTATATACTAATGGTTCCCAAATCTGTTTCTCTGGAACAGCTATCTAGTAAGTGCTACACAGGCACTTCAAATGAGCCATATCTCAGACTGTCCTCATTTCCACTCCCATTCCCCTCCCCTCCCCAGCCTGTTCTAGCATTTTTCTCTCTCAAAGAAATGTACTGCCGTATGCAGTCACGAAAGCCATGAATCATTTTGCTCTCCCTTATCAGTCACCAAGTTCTGTCGAATCCTTCCTCCTAGATATCTTCACATTTTTCTTCTTCTCTATGTGTCAGTTTTCATTTCCGCAGCACAAATACCATCATCACACCTCTCCTGAATCACTCCTGAAATAACTTCTAACTGGCCTCTGTGCCCCTAGTCCTCAGGCTATCTCCAGTCCATTCTCCACACCCTAACTCTAGCTGCATTTCTGGGCTTAAAAACCTCTAATACCTGACCCTCCTCCCCATTGTTAAGCTCAAGTCCAACCTTCTTAAAACATGCAAGGTTCTGAATGATTCGTACCCTGCCTGCACATGACCCATCCTTCACTGGTACCCTAATCCCTTCCTCTCCTCCACCGTGCCCAGCCACTAGGCTGAGCTGCTTTCAGTCCTTCCTGTAGACCGTGCTCTCGCTTAGCCTGGTGGCGCTCATCCCTCTAACCTCGCCTTGGAACCTTGTTCCCTACCTCCTCTCCCTTCCCTCTCAAATAATTAACTCCTGGGTAATATCTTTTAGTTTGAAATTAGTTGCCACGTCCCCTGGGAAGTCTTCTTTAACCTCGTATTTCTGAGTTAGATTTCCTGCCTATGTCTACACTCTGTACTCCGGAGTACAAAAATATTTAATAGGTAATTCCTAATTTCTCTCTCTACCTCTAGACTGTACATTCTTTTTTTTTTTTTTAAGAGACAGGGTCTCACTCATCTCACTCTGTCACCCAAGCTGGAATGCAGTGGCACCATCTCAGCTCACTGCAACCTCCGCCTCCTGGGTTCAAGCAATTCTTGTTCTTCAGCCTCCCGAGTAGCTGGGACTATTGGCATATACCACCACACCCAGCTAATTTCTGTATTTTTCGTAGAGATGGCGTTTCATTATGTTGGTCAGGCTGGTCTGGAACTCCTGGCCTCAAGTGATCTGCCCACCTCAGCTTTCCAAAGTGTTGGGATTATAGGCATGAGCCACCACGCCTGGCCTAGACTGTACATTCTTAAGGACAAGAACCAGTCTACACTGTTTACCACCATCTCCTCAGCCCCTTACACAGTGCTTGGCACATAATTGGAGCTCAGTAAAGATTTGTTGAAAGAATCAGTGACTAAACAGGTGACCCACAGTGCCCCAATTTGACCATGATAATTATTAACATCCTCTAAAACATCTTTTAGGAGATGTTGGTAAAGAGGCATTGCCTGATTTAATTTCCTGTTCTTAAAAGCATTTTAATGCAATCTATGAAACTGGTTAGGAAGGAAACCTCTCTAGTCTTTTTGTTGTTGTTGTTGTTATTGTTACTGGGTTTTTTGTTTGTTTGCTTTTTTTCCCTACCTCATTTTGTCAAAAGAAATCACTCTAGTCTTGCCCAGGAGTTTGTGTTTATGCTTACATGTGTGCATTGTCTTTCTATCTAGTTATGTATCATGCTGTACATATGACATACCCACATTATAAACAAACAAAATCCCCTCAAAGACTGGAGGGATAGCAATGGGAAGATAAACTTTTTTTCTTTTATAATAAAGCAAAATGCTGCACTTTGTTTTCATAATGCTTTTATTTTTCTTGATGCTACTTATGTATTTTTCAGTGTTGTTTATTTTATAACCTAAAATTGTTAGCTAACTTCAGTTCAGCTTTGTACTGGTAGTGATTTTGTTTTTCACCTTATCAGCAAAGGAAGGAGTCTGAAACTCAGTGTCAAACTGAAAATAAATATGATTCTGTAAGTGGTGAAGCCAATGACAGTAGCTGGAATGACATAAAAAACTCTGGATATATATCACGGTAAGAGTCTTATAAAATACAACCATCTGAATCAAAGAAGAAATGACCTAAGATCTTGTTTAACTTTTTTTTTAATGTGTGGATATCTAGAAAAATAAAACATAGGCTTAACCCTCAATAAATAAATAAATTCAGGTAACAAATGTATTAAAAGTGGTATATACCCTAAGAAAGATAAAAATAGAGTGTTATAGGAATTTAGAATTTCAGCTACCAAATTAAGTTCTTATTCAAGTAACTTAGTTATTTAGGGTCTACTATGTACTAGGATTAGCATTTATAGTACCAGATAATAATTAGGTTTATAAGAGTGTGATATGAGTCTCCACGTTTCGGAATCCTCATTTATTTTCATTATTGTTCTATCTGTAATAGGAAGTAGAAATATAGGGAAAAAAACACTAATAGAACAGATAGTTTTTAAAAGCAGAAGGGGGAGATGGATTAGCTAAAAGTAGGCAGTTTGAATAAAAGTAAAGAAGCTATTAGCAATCTCTCAAGTATAAAATGTCACCTTTGATGCATTGTGATAACTGGAAATGGTGTTATGGTTTATTTTTCATATTACATGGATTATACCTATTTTTCTCTTTGTCTTGATAGCATACTTCTTATCACTTTAGTGATATGGGGACAAGGAAAAGACGTGGAACTATACTGCTTAATATCTAGGGTAATGATTTTATGGCAGAAAAGATTGAAAATAATAGATAAATACGTATATTGGGGCCCTCCAAGGAAACAGAAATGACAAGATGTGCATATATATCTTATACATAGGCATATATCTTTATATATATACTTCTACATAGATACAGATGCACAAGCATATTCACAACAAATTAAGGAAATACTTGTGACAATTACAGTTCTCATTTTTGATACCTGTCATGTGGTCACAGCTGGTAGTTATAAGTACCTTCTTCCTCTATCCATCCCATATTCCCTTTCCCATTGGAGAACAACACCTCAGCCGGTTGTAATTCTTTATCTGGTAGGGTGACCCAAATCCACAGTCCTGAAGGGTCTGGGAGATTGGTATTTCTGCCTGGATTGGATTGTTGTAGTTTTCCATTGACCTTAATCACAAGGCATGATTATACAAAGAGATCCCTAAGGGATCTCATGTATTTCAGACCTACTCTTTCTTACACCTCCACTGTGAAACAGCAATCCAATTTCCCCTTAGTAGTCAGGATTAGTCATCCAGCCAGCACAGTAGCTGTCTTCTTTGTTGATTGGAAGGCATGAGGAGTTCAAAGTTGCTGTTGTATCTCCTGGTGGAAGTGTTCCTCTCTCTTAGACAAAGACCTCTAGGCCTGCCGAACATAAGGTCACAGGAACAGGAAGCAAAAATGTTGCCAGTGGATCACCAGGCGGTAATGGTGGGTGATGCCACTCGCATTTCCATCCCTTGATCCCTGGACCTGTAAATACTGGCTATGGGAGAAACCATGCTATAATATATTAGACACTGATTCAGAGCATATCCAGCTTTCTGGAGAACCCTGGCCCAGCCCTGCAAGGTACCTACCTGGCAGTGTAATGGAGTCTTAAAAGGCCATTCTACCTTTCTATCAAACCAGCTGCTTCAGGATGGTGGGGAACAGGTAAAAACAGTCAATTTCATAAACAAAGCAAAATTTACTAGGTGATTAACAAATGCTAAAGACTACTTTAATACCTTTGCTAATAAAAATACTAATATATCAGTGACTGTCAACACCAGCAGGCAGTGAGAGAAAGAATAAAGGATCCAACAACTCCCATGAGGTAGTCTACTACTGAAGTCATTCACTGTTCATTAAACATTTATTCTGAACAGCTGTGTGCAGGACAATATTTCAGGCTTTGGGAGAAATAAAAAGACTGCTCCTATCCTGGAGAAGCTTAAAGTCTATGGGAAAGATACTACTGGGTAAAACAAGCATGTAAGAAGAAAGTCATGAACGAAATCACTAAATCTGTTTGTGATGATCTAGGAGGACATCATAAATGAAGTCATATTTGAACTGAATTTTAAATTGTGAGAGTTCGGCAAGTAGAGATGAGGTTTGGGGAGTAGAATAAATGCGATAAGATGAATAAAGATGTATTTGTCAGGCTTTTGTCAAGAAAATTAGAATAATATACTCAAAATTGAATTAGACTTAAGTCAGTTTTTCTTTAACTTTATTCAATATGAAGAATGCAGCTCTTGGGTCTTTTTTTTTTTTTTAAATATGGGAGTTCTATAATAATACCTAATGTTTTTTAGTGGCGACAATGTCCTAGGCACTGTTAAGAACATGAACTCTGCATTCAGTCATGAGTTCAAATCTCAGCTCTGTCATTTATCAGCTGACAACTTAGGCAAGATGATACTTACATTTCTAGGGTCTGTAATCACATATAAGATGTTACTCTTTTTAGAAGATAATCCATTTTTATATAGGTGTTTTCCTTAATATGGGAAGATAATTCAGCTGGCCCTCCAGGAGTAGGATATGAAGTTTGTGGGCTTTTGCATTTGGGGAGACTGATTTGTACTGAGGTACCTTGACTGGCTATTTTTAGGAATACAGATTATTACTCTTCATTTTCTATGAAAGGAATTGGCCCATGGAACATTGAAATCTATTGCTTCTCCTTAACTCCATGCTTTAACCAGCTGAGGCAACTACTAAATTAATGAGTATGTAAGTCTTAAAGTAAATAATGAGTATGTAAGTCATAAACTTACCCTTATAAGGGATATCAGACATCATCTAATTTATTCATTAATTCATGCATTTATTCAACAGACATTTGTTAGACTTTCGGTTTGTCAGGTAGTGCCCACCCATTGGAAATACAAAGAGAAACAATGATTTTCTGTATTCATGGCCCCCATAATACAGTGGCGGTGGGAGAAGGGAGCTGCTTACACATCATTGCAAAAAATTAAGTTTAAATACTTCAAAGTATTATGTGCAGTGTGTTTTGGGAATGTCGAGACAGGGGTCTAAGAAAGCCTTACGGAGGTGATGAGATGAGCAGAATGAAAGAAAAATAGGGTTCATTAAGTGCAAAGAGGAAGGCCATCCCAGTGGAGCAGACAGCAGAAGCAAAACCTTGAATTGTGAGACAGCATGGTGCAAATTGACTGGATTATACAGTGCAGGTCAGTGAAGTCAGCACTAAAGGGAGAAACAGGCTGCTTAGTGGAGGCCCCTGTGAGTGACAGATGGTGAGTTGGCTTCTGTTTGACTTGGTACCTCCAGTGGTAGGTACATTGACTCGTGGGGCAACCCAACCCATGTCAGCTTTGGTTCCTAGGAAGGTTTATGGCTAAAATAGTACCTGGGTATAATAGGATTGATTAAAATTTTCCCATAAAATTGACAGGTAATTAGCTAAGATAAAAACACATTTTCTGTAACTGATTACAAAATGTCACAGAATGTAAAAGATATGAGGATTAGGAATATGATATTTTGGTAGATGATAGGAAGTATTGGACAGCACACATCACTAGTGCAACAGCTGTAAGAACAAGTGATTAACAAGTGATTCTCAGTTAAACACATCTTTTTTATTTTTAATTTTTTTCTAGGAAACATAAGAAGGTGTTTGCTTCATTTATACAAATAGGACTAAAAATGCTGTTAATCAAATTCAAAATATACTATTTATTAAGATGAGTTCTATGAGTTTATACATTTTTATGTGTCATAAGATTGAACTGATTTTCACATTACCACAAAATTTAAAACTGTTGCAAACCTTTATAAATTTTACCTCTTTTTAAAGATATCTAACTGATTTTGAGCCAATTCAATGCCTGGGACGTGGTGGCTTTGGAGTTGTTTTTGAAGCTAAAAACAAAGTAGATGACTGCAATTACGCTATCAAGAGGATCCGTCTCCCCAATAGGTAATGGGTGGTACCTTCAGTAAACTTGAAATCAGCACAGTGTGATCTAATCTCATGGGTAAAATATCCTTCTTACTGTACTCTGTAAACACCATAGAAAACAGTTTCAGACGTTTCAAATCTTAGGTTCTAAGTGCTGCCAATTAACCAGCTGTCTAAAAGTTGTTATCTCTATAGGTTGCTTTCTATCTACTTTTAAAACATGCCCTTGTTTTTTATTATTAACTCAGGACTTTTCGTTTAGTGGCTTATAGTAACTGTAGACTTCAGTAAATTGCAGCATTTTAAAACATTCTATATTTTTGTGTAAATACGGAAAAGTACTAGAACCAAAACATTTGAATTATATTGTCTCTACCCGGTAATAACTATTAACACTTTAGAGTATTTCCTTTTGATTTTGTTTTCTGGTCATATATTTACCTAACTGGTAGCCAGTTGCCAGTACTGTACAGTTTTGTCTGTTGCTTTCTTTATCATATCCTCTATATTTTTCATGTTATTAAGAATATGTTATTAGAATCCTAAAATATATTAAAAGTATTTTGTGGCTTGGTAATAGTCCATTTAATACACGTGCCATATTTGTTTAACCATTTCTTATTGTTAAACAATTTGGTTTCTAATTTGTTACAATTAGAAATAACTTTACCATAAAAAAAATCCTTTGCAGTATTCATCTTTTTATGTACCTTTTGACAATATCTATTTCCTTAGGATAGATTCCTAGAAGTATGATTTCTGGCTCAGAACAGTGTGATGCTTAAGATGATAGGGTTCCAGCAATACCTTTTATTCTAACTATGTAGAAGGCCCTTGTTACTTTTTTTTTTTTTTTGAGACAGGGTCTTGCACTGTCACCCAGGCTGGAGTGCAATGGCACGATCTCGGCTCTCTGCAACCTCCGCCTCCCTGGTTCAAGTGATTCTCATGCCTCAGCCTCCCGAGTAGCTGGGATTACAGACGCGCACCACCACACCCAGCTAATTTTGTATTTTTAGTAGAGATGGGGTTTCACTATGTTGGCCAGGCTGGTCTCAAACTCCTGACCTCAGGTGATCCACCTGCTTTGGCCTCCCAAAGTGCTGGGATTACAGGCATGCACCACCACACCCGGCTAATTTTTGTATTTTTAGTAGAGACAGTGTCTCACCATATTGGCCAGGCTGGTCTCGAACTCCTGACCTCAAATGATCCACCCGTCTTGCCCTCCCAAAGTGCTGGGATTGTAGGCGTGAGCCACTGTGCCTGGCCTCTTGTTGATTCTTGATTAAATGCACACTAATTGTTGTGCTGTCGTCATATCTGGTAGTCACAGTTTTTTCAAATTCCTGACTGGTAGGTACAGGAATTGGATGGTTTGGGTACTAGGGAACTATTTTTTTTCTTTTGGCAAATAACTTTTGAGTAGTTTAAATATTCATATGTGCCAGGCACTACATAAGTGATAAAAACTGAGCAAGGTTTCTGCCCTCAAGAAGCCTGTACCTTTTTGGTGCTTCTGTATGTACACGCAAGTAAATACAACGCAAGAAAAATTTTGACCTTTGCCTTATCTTAGTAAATATTAATAGCTTCTCATGAAGAAGAGCGGATGTGGCCAAAAGGCAGTCAAGGAAGTCAAGCTTCATAGAAATGGCGGCATTTGCTCTGGGTGCTCAAGAGTGGCCTTTCCCTCAGTAGGAGACAGGTGGGGAGGGATGGCCAAGTGCATGAAATGGCCCGAGCAGAGGCTCTCACAAGCACTTGCAGGTGGTATGGAGAATGGTGAGAGTTCTGGAATAGATGGAACAAAGGGTAAGAATAGGGGAGGATGGAAGAGAGGAAGAAAAAGATAGGTTGGCCAGGTACAGTGGCTCACGCTTGTAATCCCAGCACTTTGGGAGTCCTAGGCAGGTGGATCAGTTGAGGCCAGGAGTTCAAGACCAGCCTGACCAACATGACAAAATCTCATCTCTACTAAAAGGCAGTTGGAGGTTACAGTGAGCTGAGATCGCATCACTGTACTCCAGCGTGGGTGACAGAGTGAGACCCTGTCTCAGGAAAAAAAAAAAAAAGATAGCTTGTAGCACCTTAAATGCCAAGCAAAGAAGTTGGGATTTTAAAACTTTATTTGTACGTGCAGTAGATGCGCTTGTAGCATTTATTTCCAGAAGAGAAAAACAAACAAAACTGAAATACTTGTATTTTTTAAAATACAGGGCTTGTGTGGCCTTTTAGAAGTATACCCTAGGCTGGCCGGGCACGGTGGCTCACACTTGTAATCCCAGCACTTTGGGAGGCCAAGGCAGGTGGATCACCTGAGGTTAGGAGTTCGAGACTAGCCTGACCAACATGGTGAAACCCTGTCTCTACCAAAAACACAAAATTAGCTGTGTGTGGTGGTGCGCATCTGTAATCCCAGCTACTCGGGAGGCTGAGGCATGAGAATCACTTGAACCAGGGAGGTGGAGGTTGCAGAGAGCCGAGATTGCGCCACTGCACTCCAGCCTGGGTGACAGAGCGAGACCCTGTCTCAAAAAAAAAAAAAAAAAGTATAACCTAGGCTAACTCATCTGTTTCTAATTTTAGTTTCAAGAAAAGATCCTATTTTATTATTTTTCTGTTTTCACTATTAGATATGAATACTTCAGATATGAACAGCCTTCAGTGTTGTCTTACTTTGTCTCTTTTTCAGGCTAATTTTATTTCTTTAATTTTCCTTTTTTATTGATATATAATACGTCTACATATTTTAGGGGTATAAGTCATATAATTTGTAAAGATCAAATCAGTGTAATTGGAATATCCATCACCTTAAATATTTTCTCTCTTTCAGGGAATTGGCTCGGGAAAAGGTAATGCGAGAAGTTAAAGCCTTAGCCAAGCTTGAACACCCGGGCATTGTTAGATATTTCAATGCCTGGCTCGAAGCACCACCAGAGAAGTGGCAAGAAAAGATGGATGAAATTTGGCTGAAAGATGAAAGGTAACTAACTTTGTTACACATACACTTAAGCTAGTTTTTTGCTTGTGTGATTACAATATCAGTTTTATAACTTTAGGGATTTTTTTTTTTTTTTTAAGAAAAGGGAACAGCAGAGTTCTGTTGTTTCATGTTTTGAAAAGTTCTCTAGCCACTTGTGAAATTTTGATTTAGATTCTGAGAACATACAGGGGTGACTCATGCCTGTAATCCCAGCACTTTGGGAGGCCGAGGTGGGAAGATGGCTTGAGCCCAGGAGTTCAAGACCAACCTGAGCAACATAGTGAGACCCTGTCTCTTAGAAAAAATGAGAGAACTTACATTTTAAAAAATTACTAGTTGATAGGACTCTATACATTGTGATTGATTGAGGGATTTATAGTGACTTTTCTCAGTATAAGGTATCTGCTTCTGTCTCCATTTTTTAAAAATGTTTGTTATTTAGTTCTTCTCTTAGCAGTTAACAATTTACAACTCCTTTTTAAGTAGTTTTGAACTATTTGCAGTTAAAAATACATAAACTTAGCCTGAATATATTGCCCATATTAACTATGATGTGCTATAGGAAGGCAGGCCCTTTAAAAACTATTAAAGGAGAAGAAAAAGGAAGCATGTGTAGATAGACTGCCACCAAACAACTGGAGTGAAACTCCTACCTACAGGTATCTAAGCAACATTAGATCCACGTGAGGTGCCTTGTTAAAGTGGTGCTTATTATAGACTCAACCAATAACTAAGCCATAGAAGGACCAAGTGAAGTGGCCCCATGTCTCAAGGCCTTGTGAGGCGCTGCCCTAATTTAGATTAATTTTAAGCCACCAAGGAATCCTGTCCTCACTTTGCATAAAAGGCTTTGGCTGCTCTGGCAGCCCCAGACAGTCCAAGGTAACTGTTTCATGTGTAAAATTAAGCTTTAAAATTAAGTTTTTTAGAAGGAATGAATGAATGGAATGTGATGTTCTGTATGTCACATTGCATGTTTTTATTTAGTTTGTATGTTGTTTTGTTGTTTGTCATTTGGTAAGTGGCCTTATTATAGTTGAAGCTTTTTAAACAGAGGGTGCAGTTCAGGTACTTGAATCAATATATATTCACTCTTACCCCTTTGTATTTCTCCCACTTTTAGCACAGACTGGCCACTCAGCTCTCCTAGCCCAATGGATGCACCATCAGTTAAAATACGCAGAATGGATCCTTTCTCTACAAAAGAACATATTGAAATCATAGCTCCTTCACCACAAAGAAGCAGGTCTTTTTCAGTAGGGATTTCCTGTGACCAGACAAGTTCATCTGAGCGCCAGTTCTCACCACTGGAATTCTCAGGAATGGACCATGAGGACATCAGTGAGTCAGTGGATGCAGCATACAACCTCCAGGACAGTTGCCTTACAGACTGTGATGTGGAAGATGGTACTATGGATGGCAATGATGAGGGGCACTCCTTTGAACTTTGTCCTTCTGAAGCTTCTCCTTATGTAAGGTCAAGGGAGAGAACCTCCTCTTCAATAGTATTTGAAGATTCTGGCTGTGATAATGCTTCCACTAAAGAAGAGCCGAAAACTAATCGATTGCATATTGGCAACCATTGTGCTAATAAACTAACTGCTTTCAAGCCCACCAGTAGCAAATCTTCTTCTGAAGCTACATTGTCTATTTCTCCTCTGAGACCAACCACTTTAAGTTTAGATCTCACTAAAAACACCACAGAAAAACTCCAGCCCAGTTCACCAAAGGTGTATCTTTACATTCAAATGCAGCTGTGCAGAAAAGAAAACCTCAAAGACTGGATGAATGGACGATGTACCATAGAGGAGAGAGAGAGGAGCATGTGTCTGCACATCTTCCTGCAGATCGCAGAGGCAGTGGAGTTTCTTCACAGTAAAGGACTGATGCACAGGGACCTCAAGGTCTGTATTTTTGGAGCATCACCCTTGGGGTTTCAATCTGACGTTTTGTGATTCAGAGCAGTACTTGCAGTACTCTGAAGGATCCTTAAGAGTTGGGGAGAGTAAAAGCATCTGAGAGCAGAGGTCTGAGAAAGTAGCCTTGAAGGGGCCTGCTGCAAGAATAAGAAGTCTTATGTCTGAAAACTTTAGGCAAACCATGCATTCATTGTCTTCAGTAATGTGTTTGTGTTCATTTTACTGTAAAAGGTATTCTCAGTAGTCCAGGTGAGGGAAAAAAAAGAAAAAAGAATCTTTAGGTAAAATCCACCATGAGCAGATATAGCCTGTTTTTTTGTTGTTGTTGTTTGTTTGTTTTTGTTTTTCTATGGTTTTGAGTAACCCTGACACCAATACCTCCAGGGCTCTGAAGCAGCATGGTGAAAGGGATCCGAATGGAAAGAGAGACATGGGTTCCTTCATTAGCCAGCTTGAATTGGGGCAAACCTCCATACTTTTGCTTCTTTTTCTGAACTGTTTAGACTTTGGGGGAAGGGGTAAGAAGCCAAATGGGGAAAGGTAGCAAATAGTTAACCAGATGACTGTTTATAGCTCTAAAACCTTGGATTCTATTTTCAATATATTCGGTAGTGAATTTTGTAGTAATATAATATGCAAAATTATTAAAGAGTCTTACTAAAACATTTCCGTAGTAGTGTTTCTAAAAATAAGTACATGGAACTTTTATGTAACTAATTTCCCACATTCCATATACTCTTAGCCATCACCAGTAGATGTGGAGTGAATGTATAAATACTTTTCTGATGAAAGTAGCTTAAAGTCTTGATAGATGTGGATCCATTTTAAGTCTTTTCAGTTTTATGTAACCACAGACTTGCTTCAGGCACAAAAGTAGCTATTTGGACACAAGTTATTTTCTTCTAAAATCAGCAGTAGGTTTTCAAATTCTTGGGTATATTTTAAGAGTTTTAGGGTAACAAGAATAGGAATTAGAAATAATTCTTATTTTTTAATATAATTGTTATTTAGTCATATAAATCATTATGCTTCAGTGATTTTGACGTGGGCCCAAACTGATTGCCAAGAATTGTTCTGCACTGAATGAAAAGTTCAGAGATGAATTATTTGGTTGGATTGGAGAAGACAGTTTACAGGAGACCACACACCCCTAATTTGAGAGAATACTAGCATTTAGGTTTGAATATAGTAAACGCTTATCACTAGGTGGGAAACAACTAGCTGAAATACACATTCTTCTTGTACTTAACACTTGCTGTACACACAAATGCCAACTTGAAAGACAATGAATCATGTTTTCACTAATAATGAATATTCTGCTAATTTTATAATGTAAATGAGATATTGGTAAATATCCATTTAATGCTACAATGTTGTCTAAAGATTTTTCTGTAATTGTCTATGCACCAGAAAAATTGCAAGAAGAAAGTTAATATTCCTGTTAGTTTTTCTAGAAATCAGAAAGGTTTATTCCTTTCTAAGTAGAAGACAATTCCTTTTAAAGATTTCTAGTGCACCCCCTCAACCAAAAAAAAAAAAAAAAAAAAAAGCCAAGATTTTTGTTCCTGGGTGAAAAAGCTGTATATTTTGCTACGTTCTGACCTAAATCTTTGAGCTCAATGTTAAACCTTCTAGGCCCTCTCCCCGTTATATTTTGGTCACATTTTTGTCTTCAGGACTTTGGCTCCTGCCTCTTCAGACTAACTTCTAGTCTTCTATTTTCTCCACTCTGAGCTTTTCTCAGTTCCTCTTGATATACACTGTTCTGACAGAAACCTGGTCCTTCTTCATTATTCTCATCACACCTGGATTATTTATTCTGTGGTTTCTATGGGGTATGAACCATATCTGTTTCTTTTACCTGTTATAGTCTCAGTACAATGCCTGAATGTTCTAGATGGTCATACCATTTATTTTGAATTTTATTTTCTTTGCACTCAGAAGCGTTTATACTGACTTAACCAGAAAAGGAAATCTGTTAGCCCACCTGGCTAAACTGTTGAGAATTCAGGTAAAGCTTTAGCTGAGATCAAGTGATTTAGCCAGAACCTGGTTTCTGTCCTCCCCATTTCTTGTTTCTATTTAAGTCTTTTGGAGTTGGTGGGGTAGAGGGTGGAGAGAAAAGTATTGCTTTTTCCCACTATTTATCCAGAATTTTATTCTACTTAAACCAAGGACACCTACCCATCCCTCAACAAGCCCAATCCCTAGCCAGGCAATGGGATTCTGTGGATTGGCGTAAGCAACTTGTAGAGCATGGATGCCTTCCACACTAACCATGGGGTTTTGCTGCACAGTCAGCAAGAAGGAAGTTCCCAAAGTAAAGTCAAGATACTTCTGCTGCAAGCACAGGGAGATAGACAAGCCAAGCCAAAAAGCTTGTCTATTATAGGGTTCAGTAAATAACAACTGCCATCAGATGTTGGGAGTTGGGAAGAAAGATGACATTTAATGCAGGATAGTCTATTATTGCCTCTGGTACAAAGTTATTTATTGGAGAGCTGCAGATTATTACCATAGATCTTATACACAATAACTTCATGCTTCCAAGTCAAAATCGTTGAATGGTATTTTAGAGTTTGGGAATGCAATGTTATTTTCTGGCAGTATTTGAAACATGATGAAATTCAATTTCATGAGCTAAATGGCTTCCTTTTTCCTCATTTCAAAGGCTATGAATGGTGGTCATATTACCCGCAGAGTAGAGTAGACTCTGAGGGAGAGATGATGTATTTCATGTAGGGCACCTTGGGTTTGAGAAGCCCATGAGACCTCTGGTTAGATGTATTCAATAAACAGTGTCATATGAGTTTAGAACTCAGGGCAGAGATCTGGGAGTAGATGTAGTCTTGAGAACATAGAGGTTTTACGAGAGGCAGCATAGAGTAGTAGTGAAGAGCTCTTATCCCTTCTGATAATCTATATCCCCCTCTCAGACGCAAACCAAAAGATCGGTCTGTTTCATTCATTCACCAAATAGTAATTAGCTACCATAGAGCAAGAACTGGACTGAAATCTGGGCACGTGGCAGTGGATCACAAGGTCCTTTCCTCATAGAGCCAGACTGCTCAGGTCTGAATCCCTGCTTCACCACTTGCTAGTTGGGTAACCTTGGGCAATTTGTTTAACTTCTGGGCCTCACTTTCTATGTCTGTAAAATGGGGTTAGTACTCATCTAATGGGGTTGTAGTACATGAGTTAGTAGTAGTAAACTGCTTTGAACAGTGCCTAGCCCATTGCAAGTTCTATTTATGAACTAGTTATAACTATTAAGGCTTTAAGTCATAAGTGTAGAGATGCTTGCCTGGGAAGAATATATAGAATAATAAGATTGAGGATTAAGTACCATGATCCCTAGGGAATGTGCACCTCAAAGGGTTTAAGTAGATGTTCAATAAATACTAGCACTTTTTGCTACCCTTCCCTTTTCTTTACTAGCAGTACTTGTCTGGCACAGAAAAATTGTCACTATTTTCCTGTTAGCCCATTTTAAGAAATATGCTTGAAAATATCTAGTTTGTTGTATTTTTTCTTTGTAGTCATTTAAATAATTCTCTTTACTTTTTCACCTCCATGCACACCCACTGTACTTTTGTCTGTTGTATTCCTTCCAGCCATCCAACATATTCTTTACAATGGATGATGTGGTCAAGGTTGGAGACTTTGGGTTAGTGACTGCAATGGACCAGGATGAGGAAGAGCAGACGGTTCTGACCCCAATGCCAGCTTATGCCAGACACACAGGACAAGTAGGGACCAAACTGTATATGAGCCCAGAGCAGGTGAGTTTTTCAGACCTTTACTTACTAGCACAGCAGCAGATGTACCTGATGAATCTCTTCTCATGTTTTCATTAAAATACCCAGTAATCTAAAACCCAGTAAGTCTGAAAATTATGAAAACTGGCAGTAGTGTTCCAGTAGTGGAATAGTGACACAGCTAAGATGTAGTTTCTACAACCTGAATTGGGGCTGGATTAAGAAAAATACAACGCATAAAATGCACTCACCCCCTGAACAAACACCTGAGAGCAACCAGGAATTTGGAAAGAGACTTTGAATGCCACCCTCCCAAACTTAACTCGTTTGCCTTGTGTAGACTGTGTTGGAACTGTTTTCAGAGCCAGCTAGACCCAGAGGTACTACTGAGCTGCCCTTTGTGGTCACTCATAGGCAACTTCCAGCATGTACCACAGTAGGAAATAGAGGCACACAGGCTGGCAGGTGTTGCCTTGTGGGCTGCTTGGCCTTCACAGGAAAAGCACTGTAATCAGGGCAGGGACTGGAAGAGCTGGGGGAGCAGGGCATCCTGGAAGCATCAGGCGAGCATGCTCAGCCACCACCAGGCAAATGATCTTCACAAGCTTCTCTATGCTTAGAGCAGCGGGTCTTGGACGTTTTGGGCTCAGTACATACTTACACTTGCAGAAATAACTGAGAACCCAAAAGGTTTTCTTAACAAAATTTTATCTATCAATATTTGTTATATTGGAAGTTAAAAGAGAAATTTATAAAACTTTATTAAATCAACTAAATAACAATGAAACCTATCACATCTTAAGGTATTTTTATGAAAAGTATTTTCTAAAACAAAAAAAAATTAGAGGCACCAATTCCCCTGCAAAAAAAAAAAATTAGAGTGACATTTGTTTACATTTTTGCCAGTCTCTTTAAAGCTGACTTATAAAAGTGCTACATTCTTCTATCTGCTTCTGTGTTCAATCTGTTGCAGTATGTTATTTTGGCTGAAGTACATGAGGAAATCTGGCCTCACACAGATATGTAGTTGGAAAGAAGAGCAATATTTCAAGTAATTGTAGATATTTTGTCTTTGATAGTATATCAAAACTTAGTAAATGATAGTTTCTTAAAAGTCATTTACACTGTGAAATCTAAAACCATTCATGAATATTTTGTACTCTGGTACTTTTAACATCCCTTGGTCCATTTTGTACTTTGAATGGATCTTTGTACCCATGCTTGACTTTACATTGTGCATTAGTCATTTGGAAACTATTGGTTCCCTAAGTTTGGCAACTATTCCAAAAGTCATCACAGTTCATTATGTAATATAAAAAGTCACTTTGGTTAATACAACCACCAATCTCACCAGAAAAGGCTGTATGTACGTATTAGGAGGCTATCAAATTCCCACTGGTAGATTGAAATCTTCCAAAATTTTAATTTTCATTTAAAAGCTCAACTTTTATCATTGGCAACAAATACTGTTAGTTTTCCTTGAAATGCCATTCTCACATTGTTCATCTTTTTTTCTCTTTAAAAAAAATATATATATATATATTTTTTTGAGATGGGGTCTTGCTGTGTTACCCAGACTAGTTTTGAACTTCTGGCCGCAAGCCATCCTTGAACCTCAGCCTCCCAAAGTGATGGGATCACAGGCGTGAGCTCCCATGCCCGGTCTCATTGTTCATCTTTAAGAAAGTGTCCCTTGGCCAGTCGCAGTGGCTCACACCTATAATCCCAGCACTTTGGGAGGCCGAGGCAGGCAGATTACCTGAGGCCAGGAGTTCGAGACCAGCATGGCCAACATGGTGAAACCCCGTCTCTTATAAAAACACAAAAATTAGCTGGGCATAGTAATGCATGCCTGTAGTCCCAGCTACCCAGGAGGCTGAGGCACAAGAATTGCTTGAACTTAGGAGGCAGAGGTTGCTGTGAGCCGAGATTGCACCACTGCACTTCAGCCTGGGTGACAGAGCAAGACTCCATCTCAAAAAAAAAAGAAAAAAAAGAAACTCTCTGTCAAGTGTCCAAGTCTCAATAACTGTAGTTTGTCTACCAATTATTCTTTCAAGTCAAAATGGTGTTCTGTGAAAAGAGCAGCTAGAGCATATTGTAACTCAAATAATTGCACAAATGCTAATGATATTCACAAGCTAATCTATGCTTACATCAGCAGGTCTCAACTTCTTAAAATTAGTTTGTTTTTTAAATTGACTCATAACTGTACATATTTATGGGGTACATACTGTCGTTTTAATACATACACTATTTAGTGATTGGATCAGGGTTATTAGCATATCCAAGGTATCAAACTTGGAGACAACTATTGTACTTTGGTATGGAGCATAAATGTTTTTCTGAATATTTTCCATTTTGTCAGATTATTAAAAAGGTGTATATTTAAAGGTTGAGATTTAATAAATTAAGAATTTTTACTGCTAAGGACATTTTAAGTGAAATGTTTTTTGGTTTTGCCTGTGAGCACGTGGTGCTGAAGAATGTAATTGCTACTGGTACAGCTTGGCACTGCTCGCTTGATTCATGCTTAGGTTCTGTCAGTGCAAATGTCAACACAGTGAAAAATTATATCTTAGTATTATTATGAAAATAGTCTTGGCCTTGCAGACCTTTTGAAAGGGTGTTAGGGTCCCCAGGAATCCATGGACCATACTTCAAGAACCACTGGATTTGACTATCTTTGAAAGATTATATCAGAGACCAGTAATAGGAACTGCCTTTGAGGAGGGCAACTTTGTTTTACTGTCATAGAGCATCCTTTTGAAGTGTTTGCATTGTTTACCTTAGTCAAGTGTTTCTTTTTTACAATGTGAATTTTTATTTTGTATTTCATCTTTGCAGGAGGTTGCAGTGAGCCAAGATCCTGCCACTGCACTCCTGCCTGGGCAACAGAGCAAGACTCTGTCTCAAAAAAAAAGAAAAAAGAAATCAAGCATTTTTACATATTAAGAGTCAAAAAAGTATCTTAAGTGAAAAAAAAACAAAATGCAGAAATGTGTACACCTTTTGTGTAAAGGAGGAAAAGAGATACACATTTGCTTATATTTACATTAAAAAACTCTGGAATGATGTGTAAGAAACAAATGGCTATGGGGGCAGTGGCAGAGGGGAAGTAACTGGTGGGGCTAGGCCGGTGAGGGACAGAGTGAGAGGGAACTTTTACTGTTAGCTCTTTTTGAGCCATCCGAATGTGTTACCTATTAAAAGTTAATTTGAGATGAGAAATATATAAAAATTGGCAATAGACATCAAACCCAATGAATGATATGTGCCAATGGTTCTTGTGAATATTGATACCAAAATGAGAATAAAATCCAAAATGTATTCCTAGTAAAAGACAAATAATTTTAAGTATGCTTATCATTATAAGCTGAGTTTGTCATTCCTATATTAACAAAGATAGGAAATGGACGATGGTAAGAACATGGAAAATAAAGATGGGAGTAGGGATTTGTACTTGATGTAGCTAAATTTGGCAAATAGAATAATAAAACAATATTTCTACCTCTGTATCACTTACAGACGACAAACACA
Source organism: Gorilla gorilla gorilla (assembly GCF_029281585.2). Taxonomy (NCBI): domain Eukaryota; kingdom Metazoa; phylum Chordata; class Mammalia; order Primates; family Hominidae; genus Gorilla; species Gorilla gorilla. The sequence continues at coordinate 52,179,995 of NC_073236.2, forward strand.
AACTGCAGCAAAGGGAAAGGATATGGAAATACAAGTGATGCTAAAGCCAAATATTAGTTATGACAACAAATAAATAGATGTGTTTAAATATCCCCATGAAAGGGAAACTTCAGGTTGGATTATAATTTAAAAAAAAAAGGTTAGAAAGGGAAGCTAGGTAAAAAAATACTAAGCTTTATATATAGTTGCTATTTGAAGATTTATTGATGAATAAATTATATTTACTTTCATTTTGAACTTCTAGGCCACAAAGAAATATCATAGATATTGTAAATGCCTTTTTATGATTATAATATATTAAAAGAAGGGTATAGTGGTTTATAAATTGATTTTTATAATTTTGTCTGTTTTTATTTTTGCTTTTGCTTCTGTTTTGCTGGCTGGAAATTTTATTATTTTTTTGAGACAGGGTCTTACTTTGTCACTCAGGCTGGAGTATAGTCATGTGATCTTGGCTCACTGTAGCCTCTGCCTCCTGGGCTCAAGTGATCCTCCCACCTCAGCCTTCCAAGTAGCTGGGATTACAGGTCCACACCGCCATGCTCAGATAATTTTTTTGTTTTTTGTGGAGACGAGGTCTCACTATATTGCCAAGCTGGTCTTGAACTCTTGGGATCAAGCAATCCTCCCGCCTTGGCCTCCCAAAATGCTGGGATTACAGGCGTGAGCCACTGTGCCTGGCCAACTGGAAATTTTAAAACCCTCCTAAATAACTATCAGGTCAATAGATGATGGGTTCATAAGTGCAGCAAACCACCACGGCACACGTTTACCTATGTAACAGACCTGCTCGTCCTACACATGTACCCTAGAACTTAAAAAAACAAAAGAGTTTTTAAAAATAACTATCAGGTCAATAATGAAGTAAAAATACTCATACAAAGTATTAAGAAAATGATGAAAGAAGCTGGGCACTGTGGCTTGAGCCTATAATCTCAGCTACTCAGGAGGGTGAGGTGAGAGGATCACTTGAGTCCAGGAGTTCCAGGCCAGCCTGGGCAAAATAGACCCCATCTTAAAAGAAAATGTAAAAAACTTTTTTTTAAAAATGAAAGAAATGAAAAATAGTGAAATCTATAGGAAGTTTTCAAAGTTCCATTTGGAGATAAATTTATTTTCAGGCCTTCATTACATAGCACATTACTGTATAAGAGATTAGAATTCTGCTCAGTAGAAGGCAGGGAGGAGCCAAGAAGATGGAAAACAAACATAAGAATTGATACTGGTGAAACAGTAAAATAGCATCACCATGGTTGTTTCTAATAGTTTAAAATAAAGATAATCCTCTCTAGCACAGATACCTACTTAAGGGGGGAAAATCACAAATAAATTTAGAAATTAGAAGAGATACAGAAGAGATTTTTATTTATAGGAGACTTTCATATATAGTCAATTGGTTGCAACCAAAAGTATCCAAACTGGGTTACGTAGAAAAATAAATAAAATAAATCTATTGGCCCTGGTAATTGAATCATCCTGCTCAAATGATCTGGCCAAGGCCTGGTGAAAGGAAAAATTAAAACTGTATGAAAGATCAAAATACTATAAATACATATTTCTATCTATAGGAAAAACGACTAGAAGAGCCATAAAATATCAACAGTCATTGCTTCTGAGTAGTGGGACTTCAAATGAATTTTAATCTATTTTGGACTTTTCTGTATGATCCAATTTTTCTACATAGTCATATAACAGAATTGATATTAAAAACAGTTTTGGTTGGGCATGGTGGCTCATGCCTGTAATCCCAGCACTTTGGGACAGGTGGATTGCTTGAGCTTCAGAGTTCGAGACCGGCCTGGGCAACATGGCGAAACCGCATCTCTACAAAAAATACAAACATTAGCTGGGCATGGTGGTGTATGCCTGTGGTCCCAGCTACTTGAGAGACTGAAGTAGAAAGGATTGCTTGAGGCTGGGAGGTGGAGGTTGCAGTGAGCCAAGGTCATGCCACCGTGCTCCAGCTTGGGTGACAGAGTGAAACCCCTTTAAAAAAAAAAGAGGTATTTTGGCCAGGCATGGTGGCTGACACCTGTAATCCCAGCACTTTGGGAAGCCAAAGCGGGCAGATCATCTGAGGTCAGGAGTTCGAGACCAGCCTGGCCAACATGGTGAAACCCCGTCTCTACTGAAAATATAAAAATTAGCCAGGCATGATGGCAGGCACGTGTAATCCCAGCTACTCGGGAGGCTGAGGCAGGAGAATTGCTTGAACCCAGGAGTGGGAGGTTGCAGTGAGCCGAGATCTTGCCATTGCACTCCAGCCTGGGCAACGAGAGTGAAACTCCGTCTCAAAAAAAAAAAAAAAACACCTTTTTAATTGTGTTTTTAAAAATTTATTATTTAAGAGGCTGGAAATAATAATTTTACATTTTAAATATTGTGAAAACAAATAAAAGGAATTCTATCTGGATGCTTATTAATGAAGGCTCACAACTTGGGAAGCCCCTCCCACCCAGCCCTATTTAAAAGAGACGCTTCTTCCTTCACTCCCTACCTGGGTCCATCCCATTACACTGGTTTCTTTTTAGAGCATTTTTAACTCTTTGAGGTTCTTTTTTCTTTCCCTGTGAAATTTAAACTATCAGTATAGGGACTTAGCTTGTCTCTCATTCTACTCTTAACACCTGAAACAACACCTAGAATGTGCATAGTTTCATAAGTGTTTGGTGGATGAGTGAAGGTGAATGCTAGTGAAAAGATGAACACCAGGTAGTCCTGGCCACCCCATACACACTTCTGTGCTGACTGTAGTGTGGCTTGTGGCTGCTGTGTGTGTGTGTGTGTGTCTTGGAAATGGGTTGCCATTTGAGAAAGGAAGAGGTTGATGACAACTGAAGCTATATTTCGTATTCTTGAAAATACTAGAAAATTAGGATAGCTGTAGAAATTTTATGGCAATGTATAGTGGTTAAAATTTGGTAGTTAAAAATGGACAGTCTTAATTAGCTTCTTAATCCTCTTTAAACACAGAAACTGTCACTTTATAAAGTGCTCCTTAAAAAGTCGCTCAAAATAGTTGGGCTGTATGAATTGTACAATCTTACCCAAGCCTTAGAAGCTATACTAAAACATTGTTTTAAAATTATTTATTATTAGAACTCTTTTAATTTTCTCATCCTTGAAATAAATGAGCAGGACCCATGGTTACTTTGTTCTTGTTTGTAATTACGAAGAAACACAGGTTAAGTTCTAGATTTGCACACAGCGATTAAACAATTCAAACTCAAAGGATATATTCTACCTCCTAATTCCTTATTTTTTAGATATTTTGTAAATAACTTTTCATGCGTTCATGAGGCTACACTTCTTTTTTTTAAATATATTTAATGACATTAGAAACAATAAATAAATTTAGTAACGCATTATATATCAATCTGTCCTCTAGGGAATACAGAAAGTATAGGGACATATAACAAAAAAGTAAAAATCACTTACCAAAATATCTGTAAGACATTAACAGCAGTTATTTCCTTTTCTCTCTCTCTCTCTGTGTATATCTATATATATGTATTTACACCTTACTTTAGAAAATAAAATTGGAATTCTACTCTAACATTTTGGATACAATATTAAAATATAAGCATTTCCCATATTACTAAATATTCTTAGAAAAGATTTCCAGCTGCATAGTATTCAACATTCATTTGGGACATTTTAATTACTTGTAAATTTTGCTATTAGGAATATCACTTGGGTAACTATCCCTGTACCCAAATACCCAAATGTCTGTACACATTTCCATTTGCCCTAGGGTGGGTAAAATTAGATGGGATCATTAGGCAGGAGTAAACATTTATTGCCAAGTTGCTTCTTATAAATTTGTGTTTATTTATATTCTCCAAATAGTGTGTGAGGGTGTCCTTTTCAGTTCCCCTATAAGATTTGTTTTTGCACATTTTTTTTTACACTTCCAAAACCCCAGGGATAAGAAGTGAGACAGGATTCAGATTGCTACAGTCTCTTGGAAGGGAAGAGGGTGATGCCACCGATGTGGTCACTGAAGCTTTCCATCTGCTCTTCTATAAGCACAGAGGCAGGCAGGCTGCGCAGAAGGCCAGGGAGACAGATGCCAAGTACGGTTTAGAGGGGAAGTTGTGAAGGGATCATAAACCCTGGCAACTGCCCTGTGACCACCTCTACTCCCCAGTTAAGAAGTACTGGTATGGAGCATTTCCAAAGTTCCCTTCTTTGGCAATTTCTCAGATGTCATGTTATATCCCTAAAGAAATTTTCACAAATAAAGGGGTTCTTCTGAGTCACCAAAAGGTCAATTTTAATTTAAATAATGCTTTCTTTAATCGAGTAGTTCTGTTGTAATTCATTTGTTCATTTTAACAACTAAGTATTTATTGAGGGCCTTCTCTATACTTAGCCCGAGTGCTGGACGATAGCAACACAAAAGAAGCATTTCCCTTCCTCCAGGACTTGATAATCTAGTTGTGAAGAATAAGAAATATACACATGAAAAATACAACCAAGAATGCAAAGTATCCGTAATTAAGTGCCCTAATGAAGGCTAACTACAGTTGATTAGTGGTTTGGAGTAATGAAGATTTTCTCATAAAAATGGGTTAGGACTAAGATGATTAGAAATGAAAGATTTGCTTTAGATAGCGTTCCCTTTGAAAAACCTCACCTCAGGGGTAGTCGAGCAGATTTTGCTGGCTCCCACAAACTTTTTTAGCATGGCAAGTCTCCAGGTTTCCGAGGGGCCTGTTTTACTGATGCATATCTCAGAGCTATACCTGGGCTTTCCTTCTGTAATGCTGAGTAGTTTAATTACTCTTGGTGTAGTAGTGAAGAAAAGAGACTTGGGAGATTAACTCTTTGCTAACATTTTTACACATGTACTTGCATTTAAACCAAGAAGTGACTAAGTAAACTTTGGGATTCAATAATGCTGTAATATCAACTGTACTGTCTCTGTGTTAATTTTTAAATTTTCTTTATGTGGGATTTCAGATTCATGGAAACAGCTATTCTCATAAAGTGGACATCTTTTCTTTAGGCCTGATTCTATTTGAATTGCTGTATCCATTCAGCACTCAGATGGAGAGAGTCAGGGTAAGTACCCTCCCTACTAAAAAAAAAAGTTTCAAACAGAAAATAATCTAACATTTACAAAAGAGTTTTTTAAAGACTTAGTTCTTCTTAGTACCAGCAGATTGGTTAACTAAAAGTGAAAGAGGTGATGTGAGTAACACAGAGAGTTCTAGACTATTTGCTTCCATTTAAAGCTCAGTCTTCAAAAACTTGTTTGGTTAGATTGTTTGTTCTTAGTTTTTGCTTAAATTCATCACAATTTAACAATGTTTTGCACTCAGTTTGTTATAAGTAAAGATCTAGGGGAACCACAAGGTAATGGGGGCCACACACTCATATATTTAAAAGCTGGCAGATTAAGCACAATTAGGTTTCTTTCCTCTCAAAATAAACCATGACCACAGCCTTTAAAGCAGATAGTACTGAAAGTCTTTTTTTTTTTTTTTTTTTTTTTTTTTCTCCTCAAGGCAAGGTCTTGCTCTGTCGCTCAGGCTGGAGTGCAGTGGTGTGATCACAGCTCGCTGCAGCCTCAACCTCCTGGGCTCAAGCCATCTTCCCATCTCAGTCTCCCCAGTAGCTGGGACCACGGGCATGTGCCACTATGCCTGGCTAATTTTATTTTATTCATTTTGTAGAAATGGGCTCTGCCTATGTTGTCTAGGCTGGTCTCAAACTCCTGGGCTCAAGTGATCCTCCTGCCTTGGCCTCCCAAAGTGCTGGGATTATAGGGATGACTGAAAGTCATTTTAAAGTAGCCCTCTGGGCCAGGTGCAGTGGCTCACGCCTGTAATCCCAGCAGTTTGGGAGGCTGAGGCGGGTGGATCACGAGGTCAAGAGATCAAGATCACCCTGGCTAACATGGTAAAACCCCGTCTCTGCTAAAAATACAAAAAATTAGCTGGGCGCGGTGGCACGTGCCTGTAGTCCCAGCTACTCTGGAGGCTGAGGCAGGAGAATGGCGTGAACCCGGGAGGCGGAGCTTGCAGTGAGCAGAGATCACACCACTGTACTCCAGCCTGGGCAACAGAGCGAGACACTGTCTCAAAAAAAAAAAAAAAAAAAAGTAGCCCTCTGGGCCAGACATGGTGGCTCACACCTCTAATCCCAACACTTTGGGAGGCTCAAGCAGGAGGATCACTTGAGGCCAGAGTTCAAGACCAGCCTGGGCAACACAGTAAGACCCCATCTCTACAAAAAATTAAAAAATTAGCAAGGCATGGTAGCACATGCCTTGAGAGGCTAAGGCAGGAAGATCACTATGATTGTGCCACTGCACTCCAGCCTGGGCGACATAGCAAGAACCTGTCTCTGAAAATAAAGTGGGCCTCTGTCACATTCTTCCCTATCTTTCATAAGTAGCTACCCTCACCTCTTCTAGTTGTTGTCCCTGGTACTTATCTCCATATTTTCAAAGTTTAGGCTCTTGTCACTATTTCTTATTTTATCAGTTTTAGATCTCACTTATTGATCTCTGGCCATGGTAGAAGAGGATGTAGTTCTCACATAGAGCAAAATGACTCATATCTTCTAACCGAAAGGACCTACCAAATGTTCTGTACAATAAATGAAGAAAAAAAAGTCAAAATAACCAATTTCAGAACACCAGAAATAAAGGCCCTAAAAGCTTCCAGAAAGGAAAATAAAACAAGTCTAACCTAAGTAAAAGGATCAAGAATCAGATGGCATCAAAATTTATATAGTTATAAATGCCTCAGAGAACACTGTCAAGAAAGTGAGAAGACAAGGTGGACGCGGTAGCACATGCCTGTAGTCCCAGCTATGTGGGAAGCTTGAGGCAAAAGGAATTTCTTGAGACCAGGAGTTCACGGCTACAGTAAGCTATGATTATGCCTGCAAATAGCCTGGGCAACATGAGACCCTATCTCTAAATAAATTAATTAAATGAAATAGAAAGTGAAAAGGCAGCTCACAGAATGGGAGAAAATATTTGTAAATGCTATATCTGAAAAGTGTCTAGAATTCAGAATATATAAAGAACTATTACAACTCAACAAAAAGACAACTCATTTTAAAAAGCGGCAAAGCAATAGACCTTTCTCCAAAGAGGATAAACAAATGGCCAATAAGCATGTGAAAAGATGCTCAACATCGTTAGGCACTAGGGAAATGCAAATCAAAACCACAATGAGATACCACTTCAGCACAATCTAGGGTACCTGTAATAAAAAAATTTAAAAAAAAGGAAATGGCAAGTGTTGGCTAGGATGTGGAGAAACTGGAACCCTCATACGTTGCTGGTGGAATGTAAAATGGTGCAGCTGCTTTGGAAAACAGTCTGGCAGTTCCTTAAACAGTTAAACATAGAATTACCATAGGATCCAGTAATTCTACTCCTAGGTATATACTCAAGGGAAATGAAAACATAGACAAAAGCTTGTATACAACTGTTCATATGAGCATTATTTCTAATATCCAATAGTAGAAACCACCGAAATGCTCATCAACTGATGAATGGAAAAACAAAGTGTGGTATTTTATACAATGAAAAGTATTCAACCATTACAAGGAAGGAAATACTAACATGTGCTGCAACGTAGATGAATCTTGAAAACATGCTGAGTGAAAAAAGCCAGACACAAAAGTCCACTTTTTTATCATTCAGTTTTTATGAAATATTCAGAATAGGCAACTCCATAGAAACAAAGATTTCCAATATTTTCTTTGTGCTTTAATATGGCCCTTTCTCTCTCTCTCTCTCCCCTTCCTCTCTCTCCCCCTCCCTCCACACATACATATATACACATATATGTAAATGTACATACACACACACACACACACACAGAGTCATCTTGGTATCCACAGGGGATTGGTTCCAGGACTCCCTGTGGATACCAAATCTGCAGATGCTCAAGTCCCTTATATAAAATGGTGTAATATTTGTATAGAACCTACATATATTCTGTGTATTTTTAATCTTCTGTAAATTACAGTACCTAACATAATGTAAATTCTATGTAAATAAGTATTATACTGTATTGATGAGGGAATAATGACAAGAAAAAAAATCTGTTATCTGTCCAGTACAGATGCAACCATCTATTTTCAAATTTTTTAAATATTTTCATTCTGTGGTTGCTTGAATCCTTGGATGTGGAATCTGTGGATGTGGAAGACCAACTGTATATTTTGAGGCTATTTGATGGAGTGTACATCTGTGCTCAGGAAACATATGTAGTTATTAAATCAGGAAAAGCTATTGATAAATTTTCCATTTGATAAATATACAACCTCTTAGTCATTTTGTTAGAGTATCAAAAAATATTTTCATGTTGTATGTCAAAATAAACTTAATAAGTGATACTGTTTTTCTTTTTAGACCTTAACTGATGTAAGAAATCTCAAATTTCCACCATTATTTACTCAGAAATATCCTTGTGAGGTATGTGTAATTCTCATCTTTTATCTTCTTTAGAATCATCTTTAGAACGTAAGCAGTCCTTAGCAGTCGACTCAGTTTCCCTATTTTACAGATGAGGAAGCCAAAGGTCTAGAGAGGAAAGAGACCTGCTCCCAAGAGCCCAGAATTGGTTAAAACCAAACACTGGAGCTGGGGCCTGGCTCCTTCAGCCTAATGTCCAGTGTTCCACACTGTAGCACCTGTGAAATTTATATATTGATAAATCTTGAATTTCCTTAAGTAATTAAATTGAAGTGAGTTAGTATGTGTTCATTTTCAAATTGGAAAAAGTCAAAATTTATCTTTCAGTATTATAAGTATAATGAAGGGTTGCATTAAAAAATGGACTTTATAACAATATATTAATACCTACATATACTTAAATCTGTTTTACTAAAAATTGTCATCGTGTATTTTGCAAACTTGATGAATCTATTCCCAGGGTGGCTCATAAGAGTACATGTTATGTTCAAAGAGATTTTTAAAAACCAAGAAAAGGTGTTGGTTGCTGATCTCTGCCATAATTTTTTCTAATTAAAATTTCTATTGAGATAATTGTAGATTTACATGCAATTATGATTTTTAAAAATCATATTATATTTATGTTTCAGGGATGTGATTAAATAATCCTTTATAATGTGTTAGAAAATCAAATTACCCAAAAATTGTCCATGTTTTTTTGGAATGAGGGTTGGCAAACTAGTGCCCACAGGTCAAATCGAGCCTGCCACCTATTTTTATAATAAAGTTCTATTGGAACACAGCCATGCCCATTAATTTACAAATTGTCTCTGGATGCTTTTGTGCATTGATGGCAGAGCTGAGTATTTGTATCAGAGACTTGAAAACTCAAATATGGCTCAAAAGCTTAAAATATGTACAGAAATATTTTGCCAGCACTGATTTTAAAAACTGTACAGTGATCAAACCTGGCCGTTTTATCACAAAACAATTTTTATATTTTCAGTATGTGATGGTTCAAGACATGCTCTCTCCATCCCCCATGGAACGACCTGAAGCTATAAACATCATTGAAAATGCTGTATTTGAGGACTTGGACTTTCCAGGAAAAACAGTGCTCAGACAGAGGTCTCGCTCCTTGAGTTCATCGGGAACAAAACATTCAAGACAGTCCAACAACTCCCATAGCCCTTTGCCAAGCAATTAGCCTTAAGTTGTGCTAGCAACCCTAATAGGTGACGCAGTTAATAGCCTACTTCTTAGACTATGCCTGTCCAAAACTGCAGACTTGAAAAGTTTTTTCTTCGCTCAATTTTTTTGTGGACTACTTTTTTTATATCAAATTTAAGCTGGATTTGGGGGCATAACCTAATTTGAGCCAACTCCTGAGTTTTGCTATACGTAAGGAAAGGGCTATCTTTGTTCTTTGTTAGTCTCTTGAAACTGGCTGCTGGCCAAGCTTTATAGCCCTCACCATTTGCCTAAGGAGGTAGCAGCAATCCCTAATATATATATATAGTGAGAACTAAAATGGATATATTTTTATAATGCAGAAGAAGGAAAGTCTTCCTATGTGGTAACTGTATTGTTCTAGAAATATGCTTTCTAGAGATATGATGATTTTGAAACTGATTTCTAGAAAAAGCTGACTCCATTTTTGTCCCTGGCGGGTAAATTAGGAATCTGCACTATTTTGGAGGACAAGTAGCACAAACTGTATAACGGTTTAAGTCCGTAGTTTTATAGTCCTATTTGTAGCATTCAATAGCTTTATTCCTTAGATGGTTCTAGGGTGGGTTTACAGCTTTTTGTACTTTTACCTCCAATAAAGGGAAAATGAAGCTTTTTATGTAAATTGGTTGAAAGGTCTAGTTTTGGGAGGAAAAAAGCCGTAGTAAGAAATGGATCATATATATTACAACTAACTTCTTCAACTATGGACTTTTTAAGCCTAATGAAATCTTAAGTGTCTTATATGTAATCCTGTAGGTTGGTACTTCCCCCAAACTGATTATAGGTAACAGTTTAATCATCTAACTTGCTAACATGTTTTTATTTTTCACTGTAAATATGTTTATGTTTTATTTATAAAAATTCTGAAATCAATCCATTTGGGTTGGTGGTGTACAGAACACACTTAAGTGTGTTAACTATTGTGACTTCTTTCAAGTCTAAATGATTTAATAAAACTTTTTTTAAATTAAGTATGTTGACTCTTATTTTGAGGAGTTAGTCCCAAAATGGTAGATTTTCTAATTTATAAAATGGGATCATAGATCTAGGAAGAGTCATAAACCTATCCTCAAGAAAACTTCTTCCTAACCCATTTCAGACAGGTATCTGTTTCATCATTTCCCAAAGACTTGGCAGGCCCTTTCAAAATTCACAAGATCCATAATTGACAGACATTTGCTCAGTACCTACCCTGTGCCAAGGACTGAGAATATAGAGAGGACTTTCCCCTAAAGGGGAGCTCTCAGAGAAAAGGGCTGTGGTGATGCTAGTTATATTGATACCGAGGTGTATCTGACACGTGCCACATCGAGGCATGTGGCAGGCTGGGCTGACGGGGCATGAACCAGCTAGACACAATCTAGAAAGGTCAAAATGCATAGCGCATCTCCATATTACAAACAAATAACGTCTGCCACGCAAGGTTATGAGCAACTTGTACGCTGGAAAAACACTTCCCAGATCTTTGTGGCTGACTGTATATCCAGACTCACTCGCAGCAGTGCTGCTCAAACGACTTCCTTCCCCAGCTTCTGCTTGGTTCCTGTCCAGCTCATCCCCGTCATCTTCATCTCTTGGTCAGCCTGCTTTAGTTGCTATTCCTTTTCTCCCTTCCTCTTTACCCCAGCCAGGGGTGAAGGTTTGTTGACTTCTGGCAGCACCCCCCACTCAGTCCCCCAAAGATCCTTTGACCCCCAGGACTTCCCTAGGAGCTAGCCATGGCAGACACTACTATTACCATTCTACTTACTGTCAAATCCAGGTCCAGAAAGGTGCTGTGATTTGTTCAAGGCCACAAAGATAGCAAGAGCAGAACCGGGATCAAAACCTAGGTATTTAGATTCCTAGTCAGTGTTTTGTCTACCCACGTGCACCAAGCTGTCTAGGGATTGGTAAATTCTTACATGATGTAATCAGGTTTTCTTTCATTTTAACCTGGGTTTGCCTTTGCTGACCACCAGCAGGAAAGCAGGCATAGGGTTGGGGAAGTTAAGAGCCTGGGCCAGCAACACTTAAGTCCTTAACAGTAGTCAGAATGGAGACCCCTGTGTTCTCACCCACAGCCCTTTCTACTGAGTCCAAACCCCACTGCCCACTTTAAGTTCTGTTGTTTTTCTGGCATCTTTCCATCCCCCACACTTGCCTCTGCTTTTAGCACATTGTATTTGATAATACTTATTCTCAGGCTGCAGAGCCAGCAACTCTGATGAAGATCAGCTCCCCCTTGTTCGTTTCTAAGATCTCAGAAAGTAAGGGGACACCTTCTTGTAGTCCAGCAACATCCAGCGTAAAGCCTGGTACTTGATTACATATTTGTAGAATTGAATTTGAGGAACCTACATATAACACCTGCTACAATAAAAATCTGGCAAAAGTGAAGGAGGAAAGATGGCTTAAAATTCCTGATGCTAGCTGGGCGCAGTGGCTCATACCTGTAATCCCAGCACTTTGGGAAGTCAAGGCAGGTGAATTGCTTGAGCTCAGGAGTTAGATACCAGCTTGGGCAACATCGCAAGACCCCAACTCTACAAAAGATACAAAAGTTAGCCAGCTGTTGTGGTGCATGCCTGCAGTCCCAGCTACTCCGGAGGCTGAGGTGACAGAATCGCTTGAGCCCAACGGGCAGAGGTTGTAGTGAGCTATGGTTGTACCACTGCACTCCAGCCTGGGCGACAGAGTGAGACCCTGTCTCAAAAAAGAATCCTGATGCTAAAAACAGATGAAAGCGTCAAATCTCAGAAGTTTTTTGTTTGTTTGCTTACTTCTTTGTTTTTGAGACAGAGTCTCCCTCTGTTGCCCAGGCTGGAGTGCAGTGGCACCATCTCGTTTCACTGCAACCTCCACCTCCTGGGTTCAAGCGATTCTCCTACCAGGAAAGAAGAGCACAGGGCTCTCCTGATTCACCCTTCAGGGAGGCAGTAGGACTAGCCGGAGGGCTGGTCCGGGGATAGGAAGCCCATGAGAAGTTTTGAAAACTAGCTACCTAGTCTGCTGTTTGCCTCCCAGGAGCAGACAGAAAAGCAGACTTTTATGCTGTTAGGATGGAGTGGGGGGTTTCTCTCACTGACATCTTTGTCTGGATGCATTTACAACAAAAGCCATTTTATTTCTGTGCCATTTTTCTCTGAGAGAGTGGAGATAGAGCAAGCTCCCAGTCTAACCACTAGCCATAGTGGAGAAGTCAAGGGCTAAGCGGGGACTCTGGATGTTCTTTGGCTCACTGCTGGGAACATCTATGATCCCCCATAACTAGATTGTCCAGGCACTGCCTTGTGAGACTTCCCCATGGAGAGCCTTTCCCTGCAACTACAGTAGCTGTCACCAGGTGACAGTCATGCCTTGCTTAAAGGTCTGAGAAATGCATTGTTAGGTGATTTTGTCCTGTGAACATCACGAAGTGCACTTACACAAACCTAGATGACACAGCATGATGTCTACCGAATATTGTAGGCCATGGTAACACAATGGTAAGTATTTGTGTGTCTAAACACAGAAAAGGGACAGTAAAAATACAGTATTATAAACTTTTTTTTTTTTTTGAGATGGAGTCTCACTCTGTCACCCAGGCTGGAGTGTAGCGGCACGACCTCAGCTCACTGTATCCTCCACCTCCTAGGTTCAAACGATTCTTGTGCCTCAGCCTCTGGAGTAGCTGGGATTACAGGTGCCTGCCACCAGGCCCAGCTAATTTTTGTATTTTTAGTAGAGACAGGGTTTCATCATGTTGGTCCAGGCTGGTCTCGAACTCCTGACCACACGTGATCCACCCGCCTCGGCCTCCCAAAGTGCTCACCGTGCCCAGCTCCAGTATTATAATCTTATGGGACCACTGTTGCATATGTGTTCCCTTGTTGACTAAAACATCGTTATGTGGCACATGACTGTAGTAGACAGTGGAGAGCTGAGATAAAGAACATTTTTCAACATGTAAAGTTATTCCTCCCTCCCCTCAAACGTTCAACACATCACGAGAACAAGCATGTCAACATAATCTAAACATGCCAGATATTGCAAAATTCGACCGTATAAAGTCCCACATGCCATGAACTGCTTTTAAATTTCTCATGTGAACAATGACTTAAAACAACAAATAGGCCGGCTGCAGTGGTTCACGTCTATAATCCCAGCACTTTGGGAGGCCGAGGTGGGAGGATCTCTTAAGCCCAGGAGTTTGAGACCAGCCTGGGCAACATGACGAAATCCCATCTCTACAAAAAAAGTAGAAAAATTAGCCGGGCATGGTGGCACATGCTTAGAGTCCCAGCTGCCTGGGAGGCTGAAGTGGGAGGATCACCTGAGCCTGGGAGGTTGAGGCTACAGTGAGCCATGATTACACCACTGCACTCCAGCCTGGACTACAGAGTGAGACTGTCTCAAAATAAACAAACAAAAAACAAATACAGGAACAGTATGTGCCTGGCTACTTCCAACAACTCTACTTCTAACAACTCTCAGTATCCCTAATCCCTAATCCCTTACTCGGTGCCTCCCTCTTTGGAGCAGCTGAGTAGCTTTCCTTTCTGATTCTTCATGTTCTGGGGGACTAAGAAAAGATTGGGGAAGGGAGAGGAAACAGAGAGAACAGCCCATGCAAAGGCATGGAGGGAAGGCAGGAGTAAAAAAGAGAGCTCTCAAAGGTGGGGTGGGGAGAAGTAGACCAACTTAAGAATTATTTTTGAGTCAGAAAGACCAGGATACTGGAATTCACTAAATACAGGTAAAGGAGAAGATGGCTCCTGAGTTTCTGGTGTGGACGCTTTTATAGAATCCAGAGGAGAGTGCACTTTGGGGACAGAAGAAATGACAGATATCCCTTTTTGAAGATGATGGATGAGTATTCCAGGACTTTGTTGGTAAACAGTTAAGGTATTATTAGAAAATCGGAAGCTGTAGAAAATTACTGAACTGAGGAAAGACACGGTGAGAGATTTTAAGATCACTATAGGCTGGACACAGAGGCTCACTCCTATAATCCCAACACATTGGGAGGTCGAGGGAGAAGGACTGCTTAAACTCAGGAGTTCAAGACTAGACTGGGCACCACAGTGAGATCCCTATCTCTAATTTTTTTTTTTAAATCACAAGATCACTATGGTGGCTGAGGAAGAGGGTTGACGAGAGGGAGAAAGAGTTGGAGATGAAACCAGACAGGGGCCGTTAGCCTTTATCCAGCAAGAGGTCAGAGGGCCTGAGCCAGGGCAGTGGAAGCTGAAAGCCATCCCTTCTTTGTCCAGCAGCTGACCACGTGCTAGCTCCCAACAACCAGAGGGGGGTCTTCTATCAATGCTCTGTGATGTTGAGTTTTAAAGGACTTCAGGGGGTGCTATAGTTGAGTGGCTCTTTGGGAAGAACCTGCTGCTTTCTCAAATGATGTTAGCTTTTAGAGTACCCAGAGAACATTGTCATAAATGATGGCAGCCACTTTGGGACCAGCTCCTCTCTTGCTAGCAGCAAGAATGTGAGTAGGAGGAGGAGAGGAAACAGTGCCGAATTTGCTGGCATAGAGGTCTACTGCCTCCCAGGAAGAGCCTGGGAGAATTTTCACCACCCAGAAAGGTCACAAACTTGCCCCAACAGAGTGAGAGAGTTTGATATTGATACTGAGAAGCAATGAAGGAGAAAGGGTGCTCTTTCTCCAAAAGGATCTTTTCATGACATACTCAAGAAAACAGCTGTCCAGCCTGGCCAACATGGTGAAACCTCATCTCTACTAAAAGAAAAAATACAAAAATTAGCCAGGCATGCTAGTGCACTCTTATAGTCCCAGCTACTGGGGAGGCTGAGGCCGGAGAACCACTTGAACCCTGGAGGTGGTAGCAGGAATTGTCGGTACAAAGACCTGGCCCAGGAGGAAGAGGAGCTCGGGCAAGCCGAGATCGTGCCACTGCACTCCAGCCTGGGCCACAGAGCGAGCCTCCGTCTCAAAACAAAACAAACAAAAAAAACCCAGCTGAATAAGTGAAGATATATTCATACTATAGATAACGCAATGAGTCAGTAGCATAAGTGGAATTACTAAATGGTTTATGAAGCAGATAAACGACAGATTCAAGTTGCAGAGAAGTGTGAATAGTACAACTGCAACCAAGTAAAAGAGTTTCTATGTCTGTTTAAATGGAATTTTTCATGGGCACAGAGGAAGTTTTGGAAGGATTCTCACCAAATGCTACACTAGCTACCTTACAAGGGTAGAGTTGGAGAGGGTGGAAAGATTATTAACTTCAATATGCATCTCAGCATTGTTTCAGTTCTTTCCAATGCAGATAATACTTTAATCCAATGTGATTAATAAATTAGATTTTAAAATTAAGAAAAAGGAAACCAATAAACAACATTTACAATACCTTTTTTCTTTTTTTTTTCTTTGAGACAGTGTTTCACTCTTGTTACCCAGGCTGGGCTGGAGTGCAATGGCGTGATCTCGGCTCACTATAACCTCTGCCTCCCGGGTTCAAGGATTCTCCTGCCTCAGCCTCCCAAGTAGCTGGGATTACAAGCATGCGCCACCACACCTGGCTAATTTTTTGTATTTTTAGTAGAGATGGGATTTCACCATGTGGGCCAGGCTGGTCTCAAACTCCTGGCCTCAACTGATCCACCCACCTCAGCCTCCCAAAGTTCCGGGATTACAGGTGTGAGCCACTGCCCCTGGCCAGCGTTTATAATATCTTAATTGATCTCATATTTGTATTCTGCTTTATAGTTTATTTTACATAGTCTCATTTAATTCTAATAGGATCTCTGCAAAGCAGATATTTTATCACCGTTTTATATGAAAAAAAAAAAAACCAATGCAATAAAATAACTACAAGAGCCTAACAAGAAGCTTGTAATAATACAGTTATCACTGCATTGCCCTTGTTAGCATAACAATCCCCACTTTTCTGAATAATCCCTAATTCAGAGAGCATTTTAGAGGAGTAACAGGTGACAGGACAGCGCTGGGCTTTGGAATTAGGGCTGGCTGCATTACTTCTTCCTTGTTTACAATTTTCCTTCAGCTCTCCAATCTGTTTCCTCATTGCAAACAGTACATTTTGAAGATTAAATAATAAATACAAAATTTAGTGTAGAATCCAGTAAATAGAATTCAATAAACGGAAACAAAATGAAATCACAACTTTAGTTCTCTCAATTCTAAAATGGGCACAGTCCTGTGGTAGGGTTATTCTGAGGACTAAGTGACAACTATGAGTTAAAGGGTCATACAAATATGTGTGACTTATTTTTCTTACGATTATATGATGGGAGAGAAAGGCACAGAAAAAAACCCTTTAGTAAAACACGCAGCATATAAAAACTTTATAATGTTTATGCATAAATGGGGACATTGAATATGCCTATGACAAGGACTACAGGCTGGCATTTGATTGGGTGAGGACAACGCATTTTGCAAATATAAAAGGATGGTTATTATTCAAGTAGTCAAGAAACGCCTTTGTTGTATAGGGATTTCGGGTTGCCCAGGGGGTGGAGGAGGGCTAGGAATGCCTCCTTTCTCCCAGGCCTTTGACCCTAGCTGCTGGTCTACAGGAATCAGCGGGGAGCCGGGGCGCAGCGTGGCCGGAGGGTTTGGAGATGAAAGATAGGAGGATGCCGTCTGGATTCTCGGGGCTGGGGCAGGGAATCTGGCTCGGGCGCAGCTAGGAGCCGCGGCAGGAATTGTCGGTACAAAGACCTGGCCCAGGAGGAAGAAGAGCTCAGGGTGGCCAAGTGGGGACGACAGATGCCGAGGCAAAGCGGGGGCTCCGCGGGCCCGCGGCGCTCTTGCGTTCCCCCGCAAGGGCCTTGGGATGGAGGGTGGGGAACTGAGTGTCACCGAGTCAGTCCAGTGCGGTGACTGATCCTCTTGTGACAGATGCAGGAGGGTGGGCTGGGCATGAGAACTACCGGCGATGGAGGTGTGGCGTGCGGGAGATGTTGGCCAAAGAGGAGGAGGGACGGGAGGAGTCCCTCGCTCTCCTAGGTTAATTACCACTCACTCCGCCCTCGGGACTAATGGATTCGTCCGGGACGCAGACCTGCTGGGTAGCCAGAGGGTGGCTACTGGATAAGTTTCAAAATCCAACGCTATTGGAAGGCCTGCTGCATACCATGTCCTATACTAGGCAGTTTATATTCGTGGTATCTCATAGAATACCTTCAATAACCTTGGGAGATATTATGGCCCCCATTTTACGGAGAAAGAAACTGAGGCTTACTGAATCAAAAGATTTCCATGCAATGGGTATAATCAGGCAAATCATAGGTGAATTGTAAGTAGTTTTAAAAAAAAATGAACTCTATTTAGCTACTCATCAGAAATAAAAGCTGAGCGCGGTGGCTCACATCTGTAATCCCAGCACTTTAGGAGGCCGAGGAGGGCGGATCACAAGGTCAGGAGATCCAGACCATCCTGACCAACATGGTGAAACCCCCTCTCTACTAAAAATACAAAAATTAGCTGGGTGTGGTGGTGCACGCCTGTAGTCCCAGCTACTCGGGAGGCTGAGGCAGGAGAATCGCTTGAACCCAGGAGGCAGAGGTTGCAGTGAGCCGAGATCATGCACCACTGCACTCCAGCCTGGGCGACAGAGCAAGACTCCGTCTGAAAGAAAAAAAAAAAAGGAAAGAAAGAAATACAAACGAAACCAACAGTGGATCCCATTTTTCTGCTATCACTTGGAAAACATTTAAAAGATTTATGCGTGTAAGCAAAAGTGTGATGAAAGAATTATCTCATAGCCTGTTGTTAGAAATGTATCTTTATGATTTTGTCAGTATCTGTCTAAATTTGAAAGATAATTTCTCTTGAAAATTCCACTTTGGGAATCTATTCTTTAAAAATAATCACACGGGTAAATGTCAATCCTTGTGGGAAAGGCAAGTAAAAGAGTTAAGGGTTTTTTAAATGTGATTGACCCACTAGTATAGGGTTGCTGGAAAATACTAGCCTGGAGGTCCAATCAGCTCTATCCAATTCCAATTACCATGACCCTCAGGCAGCTTCGCCATAATCACTGCACTCTGGCATCACCATGACCCACAGGCTCCTTTTCCAAGTGTAAGGGCTGTTTATCTGTAGTAGATTCTCCAACAGTGCTTGCTATAGTGCACATTTCTTGCAAGGCCTCTTTCAAGTTGTTTTTCTTCCTTTCTTTTATTTATTTATTTATTTATTTATTTGAGATGCTCAAGCTGGAGTGTGGTGTCACAATCTCAGCTCACTGCAACCTCTACCTCCTGCATTCAAGCAATTCTCCTGCCTCAGCCTCCTGAGTAGCTGAGATTACAGGCATGTGCCACAACGCCCAGCTAATTTTGGGGGTTTTTGCTTGTTTGTTGTTTTGAGATGGAGTTTCACTCGTCACCCAGGCTGGAGTCCAATGGTGCGATCTCGGCTCACTGCAACCTCCACCTCCTGGGTTCAAGTGATTCTCCTGACTCAGCCTCCCGAGTAGCTGGGACTATAGGCGTGCACCACCACACCTGGCTAATTTTTTGTATTTTTAATAGAGACAGAGTTTTGCCACATTGGCCAGGCTGGTCTCCAACTCCTGGCCTCAAGTGATCCTCCTGCCTCAGCCTCCCAAAGTGCTGGGATTACAGGCGTGAGCCACAGTGCCCGGCCTCTTTCTTTTTTTCGGAGAGGAAGTCATATTATGTTGCCCAGGCTGGAGTGCAGTGACTATTGCAACCTCCAACTCCTGGCCTCAAGAGATCTTCCTATCTCAGCTTCCCCAGTAACTGGGACTATAGGTATGCACCACCCATCCACTACTTCCAAGATTTAAAGAATCAAAAGTTTTAAGAACCTACATTTTAAACACTCATAGGTGATTCTAAGGCACTGCTTCTCAATCTTGACAGCACAGTAGAATAATAATGTGACCTTAAAAAAAAAATAGCCAATACCCAGGCAGCACTCCAGCCCTGTAAATCACAACCTGAGGGTGTGGAGCCCAGGCCTCAGGATTTTTTTAAGCCTCCTGATAATTCCAAAGTACAGTCAAAGCTGAGAACCACATGCCTCCCCTTTCATAGTGGCTACAGGACCAGAAGCATCTGCAGAAATGCAGTATCTCAGGTTCTACTCCAGACCTGCTGGACCAGAATTCATGTTTTAATAGGAACCCAAAGTAATTCACACAAACATTAATATTTGCAACGGACTGTGGTGAAGTTTTAGATTTATTTCAACCCTTCTCCTGTACTGGCCCTACCCTGACCGCTTCTGGGACAGGCTGGCACTAACAAGATAAAATGCACCTGCGCCATGGTTCATTCTACTAACATCTCCCAAGCAATTCCTAAGAGGAAGGGACTATTCTAGAAGGGACCTATAACCATTCCCCCAGATCCATAAGCTCTGGATGGACAAATGCAGGCCGAGTAGGAACTAGCTTCGAAGCAATACAAATGTTGACAATGAGAACTCTAGGTTTGTTGGAAACTTAAAGTAAATCAACAACGTGAGACATCTAGCAAAACTTCAGACACAAGCAGGTTGCATTCATTGGTCCCTACCACCTCTCACGGGACCTCAGAACTGGTCTGCCCACCTCCAGTCTTGAACCAACTCATGCTGTCATGACAGAATATTTTACAACATAAATCTGGCCATGCTATTTCTTCCCTGCTTAACATCCTCTGAAAGTCCCTGGACATCCTCAGGTTCAAAGTCAAACTCATGAGCCTGACATACAAGACCCTCCACCAACTTACCCAGTTGAGCCCTAATTCTTGAGAACCCACATGTGCCCATTCCGCTTTTCAGGAGTAACAAATGAACTCCTGGCCTTTTCTCAAGCTGCCATGCTCCCTAGCTTGTCTGTCTGTTACCCCTTTGCTTCCTCTACCCACCTGAACCCTCACCCCCTGGAAACCCTTCCTCTCAGGTCTCTCCTCCAGGATCACAATCTTGGTGAATATCCTCCTGATCGGCCCTCATCCCAGTGAAGGGATGAACACGACATAATTAGGAAGAGGTCTATCACCTGACTTTGGGGGTTTTTTTTGTTTGTTTTTTGAGACATGGTCTCACTCTTTTGCCCAGGATCGAGTGCAGTGGCATGATAATGACTCACTGTAGCCTCAACCTCCTGGCCTCAAGTAATCCTCCCACCTCAGCCTCCCAAGCAGCTGGGACTACAGGCATGCATCATCACACCCAGCTAATTTGTTGTTGTTGTTGTTTTGTAGAGATGAGATCTCACTCTGTTCCCCACACTGGAGTGCAGTGGCACAATCATGACTCACTGTAGCCGTGACCTCCTGGTCTCAAGCAATCCACCTCAGCCCTCGAGTAGCTGGGACTACAGGCATGCACCACCATACCTGGATAATTTTTGTATTTTTTGTAGAGACAGGGCTTCACCATGTTCTCCAGGCTGGTCTTGAACTCCTGGGCTCAAGCTATCCTCCCACCTTGGCCTCCCAAAGTGCTGAGATTACAGTCATGAGCCACTGTGCCTGGCCCTGACTTTTCATTTGAAGGCCTGTCCAGCAGTCTGAGAGCAGTTTGACTCTGTTCTCAAGGCATAGCTTTTAAGAGCCAAGACCCACCTGAGCTTGGACACATCAGGATATAGTTTTAAGTGTTTAACAGAAACCCAAATTACCAGTGACATAAACCAAGGGTTCTCAACCGTAGCTGGGGAGATTTTTAAATATCCAACGCCGGCCAGGAGCCACTAGTGGCTCACGCCTGTAATCCCAACACTTTGGGAGGCCAAGGTGGGTGGATCACCTGAGGTCAGGAGTTCGAGACCAGTCTGGCCAACTTGGTGAAACCCCATCTCTACTAAAAATACAAAAAATTAGCCAGGCATGGTGGCAGGTGCCTGTAATCCCAGCTGTTGGGAAGCTGAGGCAGGAAAATTGCTTGAACCCAGGAGGCGGAGGTTGCAGTGAGCCGAGATTGTGCCACTGCACTCTAGCCTGGGTGACAGAGGGAGATTCTGTCTCAAAAAATTATCCAATGCCAGGCTATATACCTCAGGCCAATTAAATCAGAAATTTAGGAGAAGGGGCAAGAATCAGTATATATATATACTTTTTAAGCTCCACAGGTGATTCTAATGTACAGGTAAGCTTCAGAAACATTGGCTTAAACAACTGGAGGTTTATTTTATTCCGCGGGACACTCTAGACCTGACGAGACTGCTGTGTACCACTCAAAAATCCAACCTCCTTCTCACTGCCATTTCACCATCCCTAAGGTAGGGCCCTTATCCACAAGGTCCAACTAGGCTCATAACTTGTCCAAGCACCAGGATGCAGGAGGGGAAGGGCATGACCTGGGAAGAGGCATATACCATTTTTGCTTATGGCCCATTGGCTGGGATCTAGTCACACGGCCGTGTTTTATGCAAGGGAAGCTGGGAAATGTAGTCTTTATTCCAAGTGGCCATTGCTCAGCAAAAATCTCAGGTGTCTGTTAATACAGAAGAGAAGATGGCTATTGGGGAGAATCTAGCAGAGCTCAATCTAAGGAAGAATATCCTCGAGAACAGAAAGGTCATGTACTGGGATAGGATGTGGCAGTGCGTGCCCTGCCACCTGGAGAAGTCATCACGCCAGGAGAGAGCCACAGCTCAAGGCAGTCAGATATTCACTCAGTCCACAACTCAATTCTTTCTCAGTCACCACAGCCAATATACTGGCCTTCCTGTTCCATGAGCACACCCAGCACTCTTCATCAGATAGCCTTGTGCTTGCCACCAAAGAGCTTCTGCCCAGAGTTTCTCCTGTCATTTCGGTCTCAGAGAGGTCTCCATTTTTTTTTTCTTTTTTTTCTTTCTGAGACGGAGTCTTGCTCTGTGGCCCAAGCTGGAGTGCAGTGGCACGATCTCGGCTCACCGCAACCTCTGCCTCCTAGGTTCAAGCAATTCTCCTGCCTCAGCCTCCCTAGTAGCTGAGATTACAGGTGCCCACCACCACACCTGGCTAATTTTTGTATTTTTAGTAGAGATGTGGTATCACCATGTTGGCCAGACTGGTCTCGAACTCGTGACCTCAAGTGATCTGTTCACCTCAGTCTCCCAAAGTGCTGGGATTACAGGCATGAGCTGCCGCATCTGGCTTGCATTTTTTTTTTTCATAGTGTTTATAATCTCTCTCTCTCTCTCTCTTTTCAGAGACAGGGTCTTGCTTTATTTCTCAGGCAAGAATGCAGTAGTACAATCTTGGCTCATTGAAGCCTCAACCTCCAGGACTCAAGGGATCCTCCTGCCTCAGCCTCCCAAGTAGCTGGGACTACAGGCACACGCCACTAAATCTGGCTTTTTTATTTTTTGTAGATATGGAGGTCTCACTATGTTGCCAAGGCTGGTCTTGGACTCCTGGGCTCAAGCAGTCCTCCCGCCTTGGCCTGAGATTGCAGATGTGAGCCACTGCACGCAGCAGCCCTTATAATCTTGAGATAGACTACTAGGGTTCAAATCCCAGCTCCACCATTCACTAGCCGTCTGACCTTTCTGTGCCTCAATTTTCTCATCTATAAAATTGGGATGATAATAGTGACTGTCTTTACCTATAAAGTTAAAATGGTAAATTTTATGTGTGTATTTTATTGAGCATTTTCAAATTTTATGTGAGCATTGTTAAGAGCACTTGGTTATCTCTTTCAGGTTTTCACCCCCAGGCTCCTTGCGGGTCACCAATAATAACCTTGTTGCTATTAATACATCCAGTGCTAAGTCCTCAGTCCTGGCCCAGCAACAGCATCTGACGCTGCTGATCCGCAGGTTGCTCCCTCCTCCCTGTCACCTTTCTTCATGTGATCTCCAGAAAACCAGACCCCTGTGGTTTTTGTCCCACCTCAAAGCTCCCTCCATCTGCCTGACCTTTCAACTTTGACCTGCTCTAGACCTCAGTCCTCGGACCACTTCCACTCCTTGGCAAGGGACTGAGTCTCCTGATTTTCAATGCCATCCATATGCTGTTAATTCCTGAGGATCTATCTCCAGGCCCTGACCTCTCTCCTGGACTCTGCCCTGTGTAGCCAGCTGCCTCCTCAAATCCTAGAGGCATTTCAAACTTAATATTTCCAAAACCAAACTGATCTTCCCCAAACTCATTTGGACTATCGTTTTCTCCATTTCAGTGAAAAGCAGGTCACCTTTCCAGTTTGCACAAACCAAAAAATGGAGTCATCATCAATGTCTCTTTCTCTCATGTACTCCACAGCCAATCTGTCAAGAAATCTCAGGCTCTGCCTTCACACACAATCAAAATCCAACCATTTCTCCATCTTCTCCACCTCCACAGTGATTGCTGTGGTCCACGCCACCCCTACCTCTCACCTGGATTATCCTGCTTCTCCCTTTGTCCCCTCTGTCTTTTCTCAATCCAGTGGTCAAAGTGATTCTTCTAAAACAGAAACCAGACTGGGTGTGGTGGCTCACACCTGTAATCTCGGCAATTTGGAAGGCCAAGGCAGGTGGATCACTTGAGGTCAGGAGTTCAAGACCAGCCTTGCCAATATGGTGAAACCCCATCTCTACTAAAATTACACAAATTAGCTGCGTGTGGTGGCATGCACCTGTAATCTCAGCTACTCGGGAGGCTGAGACAGGAGAATTGCTTGAACCCAGGAGGCAGAGGTTGCAGCAAGCCGAGATCGCACCACTGCACTCCAACCTGGGGAAAAGAGCGAGACTCTGTCTCAAAAAAATAAAAAATAAAAATAAATAATAAAACTGAAACCAGGTTATGTCACCCTTTGTTCATTACTTTGCAGTGGCTCCCGTCTCACTCGAAATAAGAGTCGCAGCCTTTGTAAGGGCTTACCTGCACCTAGACAGTCCTGAGAAACCTTGTAACCACCCTGACACTGCCTCCCAGGCACCTCCCCAGGGTCTGCCCTTCCTGTTCCTTCACTCCCAGTACTCCCCGTGCGAAGGGCTCCCCTTCTCCAAGGTGTTGCTCAAATGCCACCTGCTCTGAGGAACCTGGTGTCATAACTCTGACATCCTCCTACCTGCTTTGTCTTTCTCCACTCCACTTACAACCTTCCAACATGCCACATTTCCCTCGTTTCATTTATTGTTATTTTCCCCAATTAGAATGGAATCTCCTTGTCTTATTATTATTTTCATTTTTGCTATATTCCCGGTACTTAGAATTGTGCCTGGTACACAGGTGTTAAATATGTATGTGCTAAATGAGAGAAAAATGGTTGAATTAAAAATCATTTTTCTCCAGCATTGTGGGTCTGTTTCTTCATAGTATAAAGAACTCAGATGTATTATTTATGTTGCAAATATTTTCCTACTTTGTTCTTTGCCTTTTATTTATTTATTTTTTTTCTTGGCAGGGTCTCACTCTGTCACTCAGGCTGGAGTGCTGTGGCATGATCTCGGCTCACTGCAGCCTCCACCTCCTGGGTTCAAGTGATTCTCCCACCTCAGTCTCCCAAGTAGCTAGGACTGCAGGAGCACACCACCATGCCTGGCTAATTTTTGTACTTTTGGTAGAGATGGGGTTTCACCAGGTTGCCCAGGCTGGTATTGACCTCCTGGACTCAAGGGATCTGTCGGCCTCAGCCTCCCAAAGTGTTAGGATTACAAGCATGAGCACTGCACCCGGCCTGCCTTTTTATTTTATGGGGCTTTTTTCCATGCAGGAAGTTTGATTATTATGTACGCAATGTATTAATTTAATTTTTTAATTTGTAGTTTCCAGATTTTATGTCATACTGAGAGAAACTTTCTTTTTATGTGTTTGTGTCTGTGTGTTTTATATATAAATATTTGTTGTGGTAAAATACACACATAAAATTTACCATTTTAACTATTTTTAAGTGTAGAGATCTATGACATTAAGTACATTCACACTGTAGTGCAATCATCATCACCATCCATCTCCAGAACTTTTCAACCTCCCAAACTGAAACTCTGTACCACTGAATAATAACTCCCCATTTCTTCCTTCCCCAACCCCTCACAACCACCATTCTTCCTCCTGTCTCTATGAGTCTGACTACTCTAGGCATCCTATACAAATGGAATATATATTCTTTAATGTTTGGAAATTAATGGACATGTTCTGGAATGTTGCAAAGCCAAAACATTCTTTTTAATTTTTTAAAAGTAGATACAGGGTCTTGCTTTGTTGCCCAGGCTGCTCTTGAACTCCTGGGCTCAAGAGATTGTCACACATCAGCCTCCCAAAGTGCTGGGATTACAGGCATGAGCCACCACTCCAGGCCCCAAAACATTCTTGAGATACACTATGGTTTGGATATGGTTTATCTGCACCAAATCTCATGTTGAAATTTGATCCCCAGTGTGGCAGTATGAAGAGGTGGGGCCTACTGGGAAGTGTTTGGGTCATGGGGGCAGGTCCCTCATGAATGGCTTGGTGCTGTTCTTGAGGAAGTGAGTGAGCCCTTGCTCTCAAGGGACTGGGAATGAATTCGTTCCCAGAAGAGTAGGTTGTTATAAAGCCAGGACACTCTTCATGTTTTCTTTTCTTCGCTTGAGTCCACTTACCCTTTGACTTTCTCTGCCATATTATAGCACAGCATAAAAGCCCTCTTCAGAAGCCAGAGCCATGTCCTTGAACTTCCCAGCCTGCAGAACCATGAACTAAATATACCTCTTTCTTATATAAATTACCCAGTCTCGTGTGTTCTTTTATAGCAACACAAAACGGACTAGTAAAAGATATTTCTTTTCTTTTTTTTTTTTTTTTTTTTTTTTGAGATGCAGTTTTGCTCTTGCTGCCCATGCTAGAATGCAATGGCTTGATCTTGGCTCACTGCAACCTCTGCCTCCTGGGTTCAAGCAATTCTCCTGCCTCAGCCTCCCAAGTAGCTGAGATTACAGGTGTCCACCACCACGCCCAACTAATTTTTTGTATTTTTAGTAGAGATGGGGTTTCACCATGTTGGCCAGGCTGGTCTCGAACTCCTGACCTCAGGTGATCCACCCACCTCAGCCTCCCAAAGTGCTAAGATTACAGGTGTGAACCACCACGCCCCAGCCGTAAAAGATATTTCAATCTGTGCATGCTCTGATCCACCTTACCCTAGCTCCCTAGTTATAGTCTATGTCCAGCAAAGACTTGTCACTCTCTGTCCAAGACTTCCAGGGGCTGTGCATCCTCTTCTGCTATTTCTCAATGTGTGATTCACATGGCACCAGTGACTCAGCCGCCAGTGGACCATATAAAACAACAGATTACTGGCGTTCACACCAGATCTAATGATTCTCCATCCAGACCTGGCAGAACTGAGGAATCAGCATTTGACCCAGGCACTCCACGGCCATCCCCTGCTAGGAACTCTCAGAGTCAAAGGTCAACTGTGAGTGACCACTTGATCTGGAAGAGGGCACACTGCCATGGAAGCCTGGGGCCTAAACCCTCACCCCTTGGTTGCTGGTGCTTTCTGTGAAATGAGTGTAAGAATTCCTGTGTCACAGAGAAGAAATGAAGTTGGAAGATGATACCCTCTGTGGCCATGTTTTGTAAGCTCTGAAATATATGTATAACATAAAAAAGCTGTTAGCATTACCTTCAAGCCCCCAGTACTGTCTCTGCAGCCTCTGCCACGGGGTCCCTCCCAAGGCCAAGAAAAGACAAATGCATCCATAGAGTTGACATCATGGTGGTGGGGCGCAGCACAGAATCTACAAGTAAGGGTGGGAAAATAAGTATCAATCAATTCTCTTTTATATTAATAATTGAAAGAAACACTCTATTAACCCTTTGAAAATGTTAAGTGCATTCATGTACTTTCTTTTTTGTATCTTGTAAGATGGGTATAATTATCCTCCCTTCTACACATGAGAAGACGAAAAGTCAAAATGAGATTTTTATGGGAGGAGAAAGCTAAACCCAGCTCAGCCAATCGCAGCTCAGCTACCACCCGTGTGACATTTGGCCAAGTCACCTGAGGCCTTGGTTTTCTCTGCTACAACATAGGCCCGATGGCTGTATTCACTCAATGGTGAAGGCAGGTATTGAGTAAGGTAAGGTATGTGCTCAGCCCAACATGGGGGCTGGCACATTGCATGACATTGTGAGTCTAGTTCCAGGATACCTGCTCCCGATTCTCTGCTCTCAGCCTAATATTGAGGAACTTCAGGGGACCCTAAAAAATACAAGAGGAATGAAGGCAGATGGGGATAGCTGCTGGAATCCGGCCATGCTCTCCCCAGCAATAAACTACGTGAAGAGTGAAGAGTTTTATTCTGAGACTATTAAGATGTCTGTTGACCAAAGCAGGTTCCCCCTGGATCTATTCACTAAACACAGCTATTGGACCAGGGCAGAGCTGGGACTAGGAAGACACAGGGGATGATCGAGACACCACCCAAACCCAATTTGGAGTTCCTATTGTCCTGCTTGTCCCCAAAGGCAACTTCAGTTGGAGAGAGAAGAATTCAGTGGGCAAAGTTGTGAGCCATCCTCAGGAATGTCTGTCTGGGTCACTTTACCTGATATTGCCAGGTACTGATAGCTTCCTTGCTCCCTTCCTGGAGCCTGAAGCTGCTGGGGGCAGCTACAGAAGACAACTGGAGCCCTTCTGTCTCTTTCCTGTGCAGGCCCTTGGAAAACCATTGCTCTCTCTCACCCTCATTCCTTCCTTCAATATTTGTTGAGCACCTGCTATATGCCAGGTTTCAAGAGCAAGAAAGAAAGTAAAACACTCCAAAAGATTTTCAAAAAAGAAATTATTCTAAAGATAATACATATTAAAATTACATATGGCTGGGCGTGGTGGCTAACACCTGTAATCCAGCACTTTGGGAGGCCGAGGTGGGCAAATCACTTGAGGTCAGGAGTTTCAGACCAGCCTGGCCAACAGGGCAGAATCCCATCTCTACTAAAAATAGAAAAATTAACCGGGCATGGTGGCACATGTCTCTGTTACAAACAAGTGCTCGGTGCCGCAAAGAACCAGCACTCAGGCAAAAAGTTTTCTCAGTAAGGCAATTACTTCTACAGAAGGGTGCTGCCTGCATCGGCCACGGTCACAAGAGTACCCCAACAAAGGAGAGAAGGGGTTTTTTATCCCTAACGCAGTTCTTGTTTCTGTGTCCTTTCCCCATTGGCTGGAGTTGGACCTCACAATCTAAGCTGACCTGATTGGCTAAGACTTAAAATTCTCCAAATAGGGTAAACGCACAATTTGCTAAAATAGGAGTGGGGAGGAGAGACTGTCTGTTACTAACTAGGCAGGAGGGAAGGCATGCCTAGGCATGCCTGGACCTGTATGGGCACAGCAAGGGGGTTGGTTACAGAACAGAAGGAAGTTTGAACCTCTTTCTAAATAAGGTAGCGAGACGAGGACTTTGAAGGCCAAAGTGGAGAAAGGGGAAAGCAGGGAGAAGGGCTAGCTTATAACCTTACAACTTATAAACAGGGAGGTAAGTTTTGAAGAGGAACTTAGTTGTGCTACCACTTGTAATCCTAGCTACTCTGGAGGCTGAGGCACGAGAATCACTTGGACCTGGGAGGTGGAGGTTGCAGTGAGCTGAGATCACGCCTGGCAATGGAGCAAGACTCTGTCTCAAAAAAAATTTTTTTAAATAAAATAAAATATAGCTCACAATGATTGAGCAGTCACTGTTTGCCAGGGCAGGCACTGGGTGTTCACTCTTGGACTCCTCACAGCCCCCCTCTGAAAGATGTAGGAACAAAGGGACTTAAGAACACAGAGAGAGAACAAACTGTTAGGGACAGGGGGTTGTCAAGACAGGATTCTTCAGAGGAGGCTGTGTAAGCTGTCAGCTGGGGCAAACTGGGGGAAACCAGGAGAAAGTTGTTTACAAAAAGTAACAGCAAGTGGAAGGCAGGAGGTGGGAGAGCGGTGAGTATGCGTGTAGGGCAGGTTGAGATGGGGTTGGAGGGAGGGGTTGCTGCCTCCTAGGAAGGGCCTTACGCTGTGGGACCCCCCACGTGGTGGTTATACAGGGAGATGATGAATATGTAATCAGACCTGTGTTTTATAAAAGATTCCTCTGGAGTTAAAATGGGGAGGACTGCAAGGGCCGTTCCCGGGTGCCATAGAGGAGGCCTGCTGCAGTGGGGTCTGAATGGAGGGCCAAATTCGAAGGAGATTTCTGAGGCAAAATCTTAGGACTTTAGTAGCTATTTCTCAGAGCTGTTTCCTCAGCCTCCTGTGGGAAGGTGCAGCAAGCGCCTCAAAAGCAGAGTGTTGGGGTCTCAACTCATCCTTCTCTCCTGTGCCTGATGCCTTCCTGGGCTCCCCTACCGCTGTCCTCTCCTGCTCCAGCAGATCCAGGTCATGGCTCACCTTCTTGCTCTGTCCCCCTAGGGGAGAGACAGTGATGGTCTCTCCAGAAACAGACATTTCCAAGGAGGTTTCTGAACATCTCAGATTAAGAACTAGCGAAGGATATCTCTGAATCCAGCTGATCTTCTTGGTCCAGGTAGTTGTTCACACTGATGGCTATTAATCAACGAAACTTGGACATTAGGGAGCAAGACAACCGTTTTTATTAAAGTTTTAGAATAGGCTGGGCACGGTGGCTCACGCCTGTAATCCCGTCACTTTGGGAGGCCGAGGTGGGTGGATCATCTGAGGTCAGGAGTTCAAGACCAGCCTGGCCAACATGGCGAAACCGTCTCTACTAAAAACACAAAAAATTAGCATGCACCTGTAATCCCAGCTACTTGGGAGGCTGAGGCAAGAGAATCGCTTGAGCATGGAAGGCAGAGGTTGCAGTGAGCCGAGATCGTGCCATTGCATTCCAGCCTGGGTGACAGAGGAAAACTCTGTTTCAAAAAATAAATAAAAATAAAAAAAATAAAGTTTTAGAATAAAACTTTTATTTAGAATAAAGTGACATGCAAGTTTTCAGAAATGACTAAAACTTTAGGGTTGGAATCAAATCTGGGATTTAAATTCTGGCTTTGTTACATGTGGACTTGAGCCAGGTACTTAACCTCCCCTCAACCTCTGTTTCTTCATCTGAATATGAAGACGAAATATGTGTGGTGTGTGCAGCAAATATGTATTGTTACTAATGTTTTCACCTCAGCTAAAGGATTTTGTAGAAATTCCATGTGTTAAAACCATCAGCTGATCCACATGACCTGTCACTGAAATAAAAATTATTTATTAACAAGCATTGAGATGTAGTAAGCTTTCTTTTGTAGATACTTTCTTTTATAGACATCTTAGAAGGCATGTTATGGATAAAACAGATTCACTAAAGATTGTAACAAGATAGGGAGAAAGGAATGTACTGACCAGGAAGCATTTTACAACTGATGAAGAGATAAAGGGTCTTTGAAAAGTTATTCCACCTCACCAGGGATCAAAGAGACTGTACTCTTATCAAACTAATAGGCAGTCTTCTTCCTTTCTTTTCTTTCTCTTTCATTCTTTCTTTCTTGAGAATAACAGGGATGATAAGGACACTGTGAATTAACTACTCTCATAAATGGCTAGTAGTATTCTAAAGAGATACATCTTTTATTTTTTCTTTTCTTTTCTGCCTCCCTTCTTCCCTCCTTCCTTTTCCTCTCTTCCCTTCCCCTCCGCCTGCCTTCCTTCCTTCCTTCCATTTTAATGTTTTATTGTGGATAATTTCAAACATACCCAAAAGCAGAGAGAGTAGGATCATGAACTTGCAAGCACCCGTCACCCAACAATTTTTGTCACTGATATTGTTTGACCTATTTCCTACCCCCATCAACGCTGTTTGTTTTGCTAGAGCTTTTTTAAAATAAATTTCAGACATCAATTCTTCAGTTAATATTTCAAGAGAAAATGATCTGTAATAAATAAATGCTTAAACATAACCAAAATTCCCTCATCACACCTAACAAAATTAGTAACCATTTCTTAATATTAAAAATACATCTGATTAGAAAGTAGTAATTGGTAATATGCTTCAAGAACGTGTTCATGCATTTCGACCCAGTAACTTTGCTTCTCCTTTTCTTTTTTTACTTTTTTTTTTTTTTTTTTTTTTGAGACGGAGTCTCTCTCTGTCGCCCAGGCTGGAATGCAGTGGTGCGATCTCGGCTCACTGCAACCTCCACCTCCTGAGTTCAAGCGATTTTCCCTGCCTCAGCCCCCGAGTAGGCAGGATTACAGGCGCCCATCACCAGGCCTGGCTAATTTTTGTATTTTTAGTAAGACAGGGTTTCGCCATGTTGGCCAGCCTGGTCTTGAACTCCTGACCTCAGATGATCCACCCGCCTGTGCCTCCCAAAGTGCTGGGATTACAGGCATGAGCCACTGCACCTGGCCTGCTACTCCTTTTCAACCTAATTACAGAAAAAAGGTTTATGTTGTAAAAAACATCCTGTTATTTGTAAGAGAAAATGCATAATGGAAAAAATCTTGAATAGCTAACAATAGTAAATTATGGTATGTTCATGCAGTGATGTTTATAAAGTTTTAAAATTCACGCAATGATGCAAAGTTTTAAGGTTGAGTGGGAATGTTGATAGTTAATGCAATTAAAATCAAGCAGGATTTAAAATTACAGTATTCAATATGATCCAGCAATCCTACCACTGGGTATTTCTTCAAAGGAAAGGAAACCAGTATATTAGAGAGGCATCTGCAGTCCCATACTTATTGCAGCACCATTCACAACAGCCAAAATATCAATCAACTTAAGCGTCCATCAACAGACAAATGGTTAAAGAATGTGGTATATATTTGAATGGAAAACTCTTCAGCCACAAAAAGGAATAAAATCCTGATATGGATGAACCTGGAGGACATTATGGTAAGCAAAAGAAGCCAGGCACAGAAAAACAAAAATTACATGTTCTCACTCATATATGAAGTCTTTTTATTTTTTTTTTAGATGGAGTCTTGCTCTGTCGCCCAGGCTGGAGTGCAATGGCGCAATCTCGGCTCACCGCAACCTCTGTCTCCCGGGTACAAGCGATTCTCCTGCCTCAGCCTCCCCAGTAGCTGGGATTACAGGCATGTGCCACCACGCCTGGCCAATTTTTTTGTATTTTTAGTAGAGACGGGTTTCTCCATGTTGGTCAGGCTGGTCTTGAGCTCCCAACCTCAGGTGATCTACCCGCCTTGGCCTCCCAAAGTGCTGGGATTACAGGCGTGAGCCACTGCGCCTGGCCATATAAGAAGTCTTTTAAAAAGTTAATCTCACAGAAATAGGAAGTAGAATAGTGGTTATTAGAGGCTGGGAAGGGTAGGAGGGGAAGCAAAATAGGGAGAGGTTGGTTAAAGGATACAAAATTATAGCTAGAAAAGAGAAATAAGTTTTACTGTTCTACAGCACGATAGAGTGACTAGAGCCAACAACAATTTATCATATACTTTCAAATAGCTAGAAGAGAGGATTTTGAATGTTCCCAAGATAAAGAAATGATAAATGTTTGAGGTGATGAATATACTGGTTACTCTGTATATTAGTCACGGTTATCTAGAGGGACAGAACTGACAGGATATATATATATATATGGGAGCTTATCATTAACTCACACAATCACAAGGTCCCACAACAGGCCACCTGAGGAGCGAGGAAGCCAGTCCAAGTCCCAAAACTGAAGAACTTGGAGTCCATGTTCGAGGGCAGGAAGCATCCAGCACGGGAGAAGGATGTAGGCTGGGAGGCTAGGCCAGTCTAGTCTTTCCACATTTTTCTACCTGCTTTACATTCTAGCCAAGCTGGCAGCTGATTAGATGGTGCCCACCCAGATTAAGGGTGGGTCTGCCTTTTCCAGCCCACTGATTCAAATGTTAGTCTCCTTTTGGCAACACCCTCACAGACACACCCAGGATCAATACTTTGCATCCTTCAATCCAATCAAGTTGACACTCAGTATTACTGTCATTGCACCCTGATTAGACCACTACACATTGCATATATCAAAACATCACCATGTACTCTACAAATATGTACAATTATTATGTGGTAATTTTTTAAATAATAATTTTTTAAAAAGAAAGAAATCAACCAGGGGGATGATGCAAGAAATAGAAAGTAGGCCTGAAAAAATACCTTAATAAAATGTATTATTGCCTAAAAACAGAAAAACAAAAATAATTACAGAATTCAGTGTGAACTTTGTAAATACGTGTATAAAAGGTCTCACTGACTATCTCAGGCACTGTTCAGTGTTCACTCGTAAGATAGAAGCATTATTAATGCCTCTTACAGATGAGAGAATTGAGGTTCAGAGAGATTTTCTAGAACATCTCTCAGCTAGTAAATAGTAAATTAAGGCATGGGTGAAGCCTCAGTTTTCTGACTCCAAAATCAAGATTTTGGCCGGGTGTGCTGGCTCACACCCGTAATCCCAGCATTTTGGGAGGCCAAGGCAGGTGGATCACCTGAGGTCAGGAGTTTGAGACCAGCCTGGCTAACATGGCATACCCCATCTCTATTAAAAATACAAAAATTAGCTGGGCTTGGTGGCATGCACCTGTAATCCCAGCTACTTCGGAGACTGAGGCAGGAGAATCACTTGAACCCAGGAGGTGGAGATTGCAGTGAGCTGAGATGGCGCCATCACACTCCAGCCTGGACAATAAGAGTGAAATCCTGTCTCAAAAAAACAAAACAAAACAAAAAATCAAGATTGTAACCTTTATCCTGCCACCCTGGCATCAAAATGTTAACAGTAGTTATCACTGAGTAGTGGGATTTTATAGGTGGTCTCCTTTTCCTCTTTCAAACTTTTCTTCACTTTGCAGTATTTTCTACTGAAGGCATTATTAATTTTATGTTAGAAAAAATATTATCACATTACATATCTAAAATTTCATAATTACAACTAAAGAGGAACATATTTGGAACATTTACTAGATAAAAGGGCTAACATGTCAATGTACAAAGAGCTCCCATAAATTGATGAGAAGAGCCAGGCACGGTGGCTCACGCTTGTAATCCCAGCACTTTGGCAGGCCGAGGAGGGTGGATCACCTGAGGTCAGGAGTTCAAGACCAGCCTGACCAACATGGAGAAACCCTCTATTAAAAATACAAAATTAGCCAGGCATGGTGGCGCATGCCTGTAATTCCAGCTACTAGAGAGAGTGAGGGAGGAGAATCGCTTGAACCTGGGAGGCAGAAGTTGCGGTAAGCCAGAATTGTGCCATTGCACTCCAGCCTGGGCAACAAGAGTGAAACTCCATTTCAAAAAAAAAAAAATTGATGAGAAGAAATAAAACTCAAGAGAAAAACATGGGACTAGGAAACCCAAGGACGAATAATATAGAAAAAATTTCATGCCTGGCTAGTAGATGGGTAATTGCAAATTAAAACCATGATAAGGGCCGGGCACCGTGGCTCATGCCTGTAATCCCAGCACTTTGGGAGGCTGAGGCAGGTGGATCACGAGGTCAAGAGGTTGAGACCATCCTGGCCAACATGGTGAAACCCTGTCTCAACAAAAATACAAAAATTAGCTGGGTATGGTGGCACGCACCTGTAGTCCCAGCTACTCAGGAGGCTGAGGCAGGACAATCACTTGAACCCAGGAGGCAGAGGTTGCAGTGAACCGAGATCATGCCACTGCACTCCAGCTTGATGACAGAGTGAGACTCCATCTCAAAAAAAAAAAAAAAAAAGATACCACTTTTCACCCATCAAATCGGCAAAAATTAAAGATTGATAATATCCATGTGCTGGTGAGGAGAGAGGAAAAGAGACACTATCACCCACTGCGGTGGGATGGGGACTTTTGACTTGACTCTTCTGAACAAATTCTCTTAGTCTCTATTAACACTAAACATCCATACCGTTTTACCAGCAATTCTACTTGTAAGATTCTGTCTTACAGAAATAAAAACATCAATAGGTAAGGATATATGTTCATGAATAGTTATCGCAGCACTATGCATACAGGAAAAAATGGAAAAGCATGACTATCCACTAATAATAAAATTGTAATACATCAATATCCATCAATTCAATGGAATATTAGGTAGTCATTAAAAATAATTAGATCTGTAAGTCGGGGGAAAAATCAGCCTGCAGAGTATTGTGTCCAGCCTGGCTACTCCAGTGTGCCCTACAGTCCTGCAGCATCGGCATCAAGCATGTTCTCACTCATCTGTGGAGTCTTTTAAAAAGTTGATGTTATAGAAGTAGGAAATAAAATAGTGGGAGCTTGTTGGAAATGCAGAATGTACACCCCAGAACTACAGAACCAAAACTTGCATTTTAATAAGATTCCCTAGGGGAAACACTGGTGTACAGTATGATCCCAAAGCAAAAGATTTCTCATGTATTGGGCAAAGCTGGATAGTCACAACCAAAATCTATCCTCTTCTAAACTAATAAACCCCTCATTTTTAGCTGGGGACATGGCCATCCAGAATAAAGATTATACTTCCTGGCCTTCCTCAAGGTTTGGTATGGCTGTATAACTAAGCTCTGACCAAGGGGACAAGACAGTAAGTGAAGAATATAATTTCTGCATTTTGCTCGTAAAAGAAAGGTACCTGTATCCCCAGGTTATTCTTCTAACTGAAAAATGTCAACAACTGGATCAGCCACTGTATCACTCAGCTTGGGCTGCCATAACAAAATACCACAGACTGGGCAACTAAAACAACAGAAATTTATTTTCTCAGTTCTGGAGGCTGGAAAGTCCAAGTTCAAGGTCCAGCAGGGTTTGGTCTCTGGTGGGGGCTCTCTTCCTGGCTTGGACACAGCTGCCTTCATAGTGTCCTCCCATGACCATTCCTCAGTGCATGCACATGGATGGAGAAATCTTTCTCTTCCTCTTCTAATAAGGATGCCTATTAGAAGAGGTGTCCTGCTGGAATAAGGCTCTAGTCTTATGACCTCAATTAACCTTAATTACCTCCTAAAAGCTTTATCTCCAAATACAATCACATTGGGGGTTAGAGTTTCAACATATGCATTTGTGGGATACATAATTCAGTCCATAGCATCCACCTTGGACCCAGAGATAGGAGCCACAACAAACATGTTCTACCCTCCTAACTGTCTACCTCTGAACTATTAGACAATAGAGAAATAAACTAGCATGTTGGTCAAGCTACTGTGTTTTGGTTCTCTTTGTTATAGCAGCTTAACCTATTTCCTCACTGACTCACACACATGTATGTTTACATGCATTCCACTGAGCAAGAAAAAAAAGTATGAAACAATGCCCTTTAAACTGTTGCTGTTGATTGCTACAAGGTAGGAGTGGTGGATGAACTGAAATAAGAATATCGAGGGGAAAAGTTATCCAACAGCACCTCAGGTTTTGTGATCACACCCAATATCTAGATGACTGCGGGAAACACACTTTTCCCCACTTTTTAAATAAATGCTTAAAACAGTAAAAATCTTTACAGCAGGACTTTTGTTTTCCCCCAAGACCAAGTCTCACTCTGTTGCCCAGGCTGGAGTGAAGTGGCGCGATCTCAGCTCACTGCAACCTCTGCCTTCTAGGTTCGAGCGATTCTCGTGCCTTAGCCTCCCCAGTAGCTGGGACTACTGGGTGTAAGTCACCACGCCTGGCTAATTTTTGTGTTTTTAGTAGAGATGGGGTTTCACCATGTTGGCCAGACTGGTCTTGAACTCCTGACCTCAGGTGATCCACCTGCCTTGGCTTCCCAAAGTGCTGGGATTATATGCATGAGCCACCGCACCTGGCCGGGATTCTTAATTATAATGAAACATGACACAAATTTCAGTTCTAAATACACACTAATTTCCCCTCCCTCTCTCTCTTCCTCCCTCTGCAATGGGCATGCTGTAGCCCAGGGCAGCCCGGGGAGGGAGGTAGAATGAACATGATCCCAGGGTCCCAGTGCAGTTGGAACATCTTTCCAGTTTTATTTTCAGTTCTCCTCTCTGCACTCCAAGGTCATAGGATTTCCACATGCCCTTGGAAGAGCCTTTGGAAGGTATTTTCATCCTTCCTACTGGTAAAATGGCATCAAGGGTCCCCATCGGTTCAAGATGGGGACCTTGACTATATGGCAATGAAGACAAGGACACCCTGGCAGTAGCAGGTAGCCTTTGGCCATCTCTGCAGCAGGCTGGTGTTTGGGATCCAGGAGGCATGGAAAGTCAGCACTCTGGAGGACCTGGTTGGGGTCACCCTGGGCCAGGTGCAGATCGTGGGAAGCTGGATATGTGAAATGGCAGGTGCTGGTGAACTTGCGCTCGTCCTCCCTTGTGGCCTCATGTTCCTGTGATGGGAAGAAGCCGGGGAGTCCCAGGTCTTTGGCAGTCATGTGGGGTCTTTTGAAAGCAGGGTACCCATCTGTTAGCTTGGGGTTGGGGTTAGGGATGGGCCTGTAAAACTCTTTGTCCCGGAGTTGAGCATCGAGTTTTGCCTGCTGTGGAAACAAATCACACATGAATGGAGGGGTGAGAGAGACAAGAGATGATGTAGCTTTTCTTGGAAGCATCCAAGACAGAGCACACCCTTCTTTATTTTTTCAAAACTTTAAATTAGTCCTTCAATGGTAACATATACAACAGAGGGAATGCTGAAATTACACAAAAGGGTTTATAGTGAAACGTAAGTCTCTTTTCTACTCTCCTCCTCCCTCGGTTCCCATCTCCAGAGACAACCACTGCTATCAGTGCTTTCTGTATCTCTCTAGAAATATTTGATGTGCACATAAACATGTAGGTGTATATCTTCTTCCCTTGGTTTGTACAGAAATGATGAATATTATATTCCATCCCACACCTTGCTATTAAATAACATCTCAGAAATTGATCCATCTTTGTTTGTTTAGATCTTCTTTTTTTAGTGGGGAAACCTCAGGACGGGAGAAGATTTTTAAGCAATCCTGAAAAGAGAAAATGATAAAGGAAAAAGCTGATAAATCTAACTATATTAACAATCAGAATTCACATTCCCTGAAATATTTAGTGCAAAGACAAACCACAAACTGGAGAAGAGTTTATCCACATATATAACTGACAAATGAAAAATGCTTAGGGCCAGGTGTGGTGGCTTACGCCTGTAATCCCAGCACTTTGGGAGGCTGAGGTGAGTGGATCACTTGAGGACAGGAGTCCAAGACCAGCCTGGCCAACATGGTAAAACCTCATCTCTACTAAAAATACAAAAATTAGCTGGGTGTGGTGGTGCATGCCTGTAATCCCAGCTACTCGGGAGGCTGAGGCAGGAGAATCGCTTGAACCCAGGAGGCGGAGGTTGCAGTGAGCCAAGATCGAACCACTGCACTGCAGCCTGGGCAACAGAGCCAGACTCCTTCTCAAAAAAAAAAAAAAAAAAAAAAAGGGAAAATGCTTAGAATATTTTTTAGAACGCCTACAAATTAATAAGAAAAAGACAAGAAACCCAGTAGAAAAATGAGCAAAAGACATAAACAGACATTTTATAAAATAGCAAATCTCCATCGACAAATGAAAATGTGTCCAACCTCATTGTTAGTGAAATGAAAATTATGACCACAGGAAAATATGATTTTGCACCCACCAAACTGGCAAAAATTAAAATGTCTGCCAATACCAAGCAATGGCAAGATTGCAGAGCAGCAGAAGTAACCGTCTCCTGCTGGCCACAATGTAAATTGGTGCAACTGCTTTGGAAAACAGTGATTTTACCTAATACTCCATGACAAACAATTCCACTCCTGGAATGGATAAACTCTTGAACATTAGGATGTGACTTATCTTCAATGCAGCATTTGGGAGTGGGAAGAGTAGGAATAAAGCACCCAAATGTCCACCAATAAGAAGAGACAGATACAGAAGAGACAAATACGGTACACTGTGGCATATTCATGCAATGTAATACTATGCAGCAGAAAATGAATAATATGCCATGTTTAGCAAAAAGTGACAATTGTGGAAGGGTACAAATCCAATATGTAATAAAGTTCAAAAAGGCAAAACCAAGGAATATATACATATAAGGTAAAATGAGTTTTTAGAAAAACACATAAGGGAATGATTTTTTGGCGGGGGATAGAGTCTCGCTCCGCCTCCCAGGTTCAAGCAATTCTCATGTCTCAGCCTTCCACGCAGCTGAAAATACAAGTGTGCACCAACACGCCAGACTAATTTTTGTATTTTTTATAGAGACGGGATTTCGCCATGTCAGCCAGGCTGGTCTCGAACTGCTGGCCTCAAACTCCTGGTCTCAACTCCTGCCCGCCTCTGCCTCCCAAAATGCTGCGATTACAGGTGTGAGCCACTGCGCCTGGCCTACAAGGGAATGATTAACCACTTCTGGAGATGGGAGGAGGGGTAAGTTTGCGGGTTACCCAAGAGGCTACAAGGTACTGCTAATGTTAATGTGCCATGTTTTAAGCTGTCTGTAATGGTTACATCGGTGTTTATCAGTGTAATTTAAACTCTAAATGTGTATTATTTACAATCTTTTATATGCATGACATATTTGATGTACATTTGAAAACATACACACATGGCCGGCCACGGTGGCTCACGCCTGTAATTCTAGCACTTTGGCAGGCCGAGGCAGGTGGATCACGAGGTCAGGAGTTCAAGATCAGCCTCGCCAAGATGGTGAAATCCCATCTCTACTAAAAATACAAAAATTAGCTGACGCAGTGGCAGGCGCCTGTAATCCCAGCTACTCAGGAAGTTGAGGCAGGAGAATCGCTTGAATCCAGGCGGGCGGCAGAGGTTGTAGTGAGCCGAGATCGCACCACTGCACTCCAGCCTGGGTGATAGAGTAAGACTCCTTCTCAAAAAGAAAAAAAAAATACACACACATACATGCACATGCACAGAAAAGATCTCTAAGTCATATCTCCTGGCATTGGATATTGTTCTAACAAGTGCCCAAATGTACACATTTGTAATACAAATGAAGCAACAGAGAGGATTTCAGTAGGCAGTTGATTGAATGACAGGACCTGTGTGCCTTCCTACCTCTTGCGGCGTGACCCTGGAGTATTTCTGCTTCCTGCAGGGCTGATAGTCGACCATGTGGGAGCTTTGGTATATGTCTAAATCCACAGGGTCCTAAAGCACAAGGAGAATATAAAACAAGAGATTCCCTCGTCACTCCTCCGCTTAAAGCCACTCAATGGCTTCTCGCTGTTTGTAGGACAAAGGCCAACTTTGGGGCCTGACATTCAGAGCCCAAATGATCTGGCTGTGACCCATTTTTACCATCCCACCACCTTCCTGCCTTCTCTACTCCGGCCTTACTTCCTCCCACTTGCATGGGCCTGGCATGTGCTCTTTCCTATCTCCTGATGGAAATGCAAGTTGTCCTCCTCACAGACTAGCAAACTCCTACCTATCCTCCAAGACCCAGACTAAATGTCACTTCCCCAAAACATCTCTCCCACCCTTTTATTCTCCACCTCCCAAGAGTTAAACCCTTTCCTTGTTCCTTACAACCCTCCACAACAGCACTTGCAGGGTGTACTGTGATGGATTTAATGAAGTACACTAGATCAGGTTTAGTGTACTTAGACATCTCTGCAGTCCCAAAGCCCAGGACAGGGCCTGGCACACTGTGGGTGCCTAATAAGTGCATGCTGAGTAAATAACTGAACCCCCAGAAAATTATAAAGAAGAAAACTCAGTTCTCTTCTTCTTCTTGTACAAAAAACAACAACAACAACAACAAAAAAAAACACAAAACCCAAAATATCATTACAGAAAGATGAGCTTCTAGAAGGAGCCTGGCCCTTCCAGGGCCTTGCTGAGGCTACCCAACCCTGAGACCATCACAAGGGACAGAAACCCACATCACTCACCTGTCCCGGGTATTTCACACCTGCCATGGCAAATGACCTAGACACAGACAAGTTGTTTAGCCCTGCTCTGCCACAGACAAGGAAAGTAGCCACTATCTTCAAGCTGTGCCAACCAAGCATGGCTGCCCCAGCTTTCTTAGCCCACTCCTCCCCATCTTCCCTGGGCTCCTACCCTGCATGTCACTCCATCATCAAGGGGTTGGTGGTGATACCAGGGTCCCTGGGACAAAGGGGCTGGAGCAGGACTCAGGAGGAATGAGGGCTGTTTAGAAGATCACATTTACTGATCAGGTTTACTGTTTGAGAGGTATAGCAGATCCTAGGGCAAGTGAAGTGCTGGTAAATGTTTAACAACCATGTTTTCAGGAAAAATAGGCCCTGGGTTTATAGCATCTGCTGATTTCTGTGGTGTAAATGCTCCTATCATGGCTCATTTCAGGCTATCAACATAATGTCATTGGCACTGAGTTGCACAGATATGCACAGGATGGGCTCTTGTGAGCCAGTATGAACTGGCTCCAGCTCACATGTTCCTCTGAACCAGGCCTCAGCACTTCCCCTGGATGGAGGAAGGCCCAGGCCTAGGACTCAGAGCCACCTTGATTCAGAGGGGAGTATCCGAGGTGAAGAAAGTTGCAAGACTCTGCATTCCCAGTTGAACAACAGTAGTTTGTAGGCCTAACACTGACCCCTCCCTTCCAGCCCTGAAGTCCTAGCGAGGGCCTCGCTGCA
The DNA here is from genome assembly GCF_029281585.2 of Gorilla gorilla gorilla. Lineage (NCBI taxonomy): Eukaryota > Metazoa > Chordata > Mammalia > Primates > Hominidae > Gorilla > Gorilla gorilla. Next base: position 52,222,020 of record NC_073236.2, read on the forward strand.
CAGACTCCTTGTGTACGTGGCCCCTAGATCCTTAAGGGGTACTCCACTGCATTCCCAGGGAACCCTCCCCTAAGCCCCACTCTCTTCAGCAGACTGTGGCCCAGCAGGGTGGTGCCCAGACCTCAACCAACACCTGTATCCCCTCCCTTTTGCTCACAGACAGCTTCTCTCCTAGGGCTGGGGACCAGCTGCCACACAGACAGAGCCTACCGCTTCTTCTGCCAGGGCAAGACGACGCTCCTGCCCTCCCACCTCCAGGTGCCCTTGCCACATGGAGAGTCCTGTTGCTGTGTCCCACTGCCACGCCTGTCTTTGAGTTGAGCCCTGACCCGTATGATGAGGGTCCCTGTCATTGTGAGGTGAGTAGGTGGCTGCTTGGGCTGCCTGCAGGTCAGTTCCCTGTCCCTGGCTCACCAGAGCCAACATGAATCCTGGCAGCACTGGAAGGTCTTGGGAACCAATGCTTTCCGATACTCTACAGAATCTTCCTAGTCCTAGGAGAGGAAGGTAAATAGAGCCCATGTGGTTTACATCAGACTGTGTGTGACTAAATCCACTTCACACCACAGACTGCCACCCAGGCCTCTGCTGCCTGAAAGCCTGGCTCAAAATTGTCAAAATGTCACTTTTTGACATTCATAGTGTGTGGCTACAATAAAAAAAAAAATACAGAAACAAGCGTTGATGAGGATGTGGAGAAATTCCACTTCTAACTATAAATAAAGAATTGAAAGCAAGCGCTCAAATGGATACCTGTACACCAACGTTCACAACAGCATGGTTCATAATAGTCAAAAGGTAGAAACAACTTACATGTCCTCCAGAGATGAATGGATTTGGTATCTACGTACAATGGAATATTATTCAGCCTTAAAAGGGAGGCCAGGCACGGTGGCTCACGCCGGTAATCCCAGCAACTTGGGAGGCCGAGGCAGGCAGTTTGCCTGAGGTCAGGAGTTCCAGACCAGCCTGACTAACATGGTGAAACCCCGTCTCTACTAAAAATACAAAAATTAGCCGGGTGTGGTGGTGCACGCCTGTAGTCCCAGCTACTCGGGAGGCTGAGGCAGAAGAATTGCTTCAACTCAGGAGGCAGAGGTTGCAGTGAGCCGAGATCACACCACTGCACTCCAGCCTGTGTAACAGAGTGACACTCTGTCTCAAAACAAAATTAAAAAAAAAAAAAGGGAAGGCAATTCTGACACGTGCTACAGCATGGATAAACCTTGAGGACATTATGCTAAGCAAAATAAAGCAAAATAAGCCGGTCACAAAAAGAAAAATGCTGCATGATTCCACTTCTGCGAGGTACCTAGAGAAATACAATTCATAGAGACAGAAAGTAGAATGATAGTTGCCAGAGACTGAGGAGAGGAATGGGGAGTTACTGTTTAATGGATATGAAGTTTCTGTTTCAGAATATTAAAAAAAGTTCTGGGAATGGATGGTGGTGATGGTTGCCCATCGTGAATGTACTTAATGCCACTGAATTATGCACTTAAAAGTGACTAAAATGATAAACTTTGTTATATATATGAAATTGTATATATATTTATATTTTATATATTTTATGTAATTATATACAAATATGTATATTTAATTTTATATATATTAAACACATATGTTACATATATATATAATTTTAATAATCCACCTTCTTTAAGGGACACCTCCTCTATAAAGCTTTCCTTTATCTCACTAGGTGCCACCATAGACTCATTTATCCAACCAATAGTACTGAGCACTTCTTTTGTGTTTGGGCATTGTTCTGAACTTTATAGATTCAAGAACAACAAAAATAGATGGAAATCTCTGCTTACATTCTGGTGAGATGAAAACACAGAGCAAACACAATAATAAGCAGGTCACCCTCCCTTAGAGCAAATAAGCCAGGTGATGCACAAGAGGATGACTAGTGGGCACTTCAGATGGGAGGTCCAAGGTCTCTCTGAGAGGGTGACGTTATAGTAGAGATCTGAAGCACGGGAAAGAATCAGCCATGCAAAGATCTGAGAATAAGGGATTCCAGACACAGCAATCAGCTAGTGCAAAGCCTAAAGGCAGGAACCACTGAGAACAAGAACCACCAGCCATGTGCCTAGAAAGGAGTGAATGATGGGCAAGGTCAAGAGATTGAGTTGGCTGGGAATCTCTGGCATTCCTCTTCTTTAATGGAATGCCAACTTCCCCTCAGATAATTATTTCCTGCCTTTCTTTGAGTGTGTCCACAGAATTAATGTGTTCGAAATTTGGTCCCCAGCATGGCAGTGTTGGGAGGTGAGGCCTTTAAGATTTGATGAGGTGGTTAAGAGGGATTAATGCCACTCTCTTGGGACTGCGCTAATTCTCACCATAGTGAGTTATCACTCTATCAGGACTGGATTAGCTAATCCAAGAGCCAGTTGTTGTAAAGTGAGGCCGCCCCTCATGTTTCGCCACTTTTGCGTGCACTCGCTTGCCCTCCCACTTTTGTACCACGTTATGATACAGTATGAAAGGCCTTGCCAGAAGCTGCTGTCATGCCCTTGAACTTCCTAACCTCCAAAACTGTGAGCCAAATAAACTTCTGGGTTTTGTCGTTGTTGTTGTTTATCGAGATGGAGTCGTGCTCTGTTGCCCAGGCTGGAGTGTGCAGTGGCGTGATCTTAGTTCACTGCAACCTCCACCTCTTGGGTTCAAGCAATCCTCCCACCTCAGCCTCCTGAGTAACTAGGATTATTGGCATGCACCACCATGCCGAAGTAACTTGTTTTGTATTTTTAGTAGAGATAAGGTTTCACCACGTTGGCCAGGCTGGTCTGGAACTCCTGAACTCAAGTCATCTGCCCGCCTCGGCCTCCCAAAGCGCTAGGATTACAGGCGTGAGCCACCAGGCCCAGCCTTAAACTTCTGTTTTTTATAAATTATCTAGTCTGTGGTATTCTGTTATAGCAACAAAAAATGGACTAAGACACTCCCCTTTGGGGATCACATGGCATGGGTAGTGCTGATCCTACTCCAACTCTAAATGGGCATGTTGCCACCAGAATATTCCACTCTCTAGGCCACAGTGATTGATTCAGGGGGAGGCTCATGATCCAAGCTGGACTGATGAGTGCCATCCCTAGCTCTTGGGAAGGAAGAGCTGAAACAGCAGGCACTAAGAACCATGTGAGCCTGAAGCTGCCTGAAGCCACTGTGTAGAGAAAGCCAGGCCAATAATAAAATCAGCACAAAGAAAAGACTACCCCAGAGATAGAAACAGCAACAGCATTTTGACTAACACTGAGCCCCTGGATATAACCATGCCTGAAGCAAGCTTGATCTACCATCTACACTTCGCAGTTTATGTGAGCCAGTACATTCCTTTTCTTGCTAAAGCCAATTTCAGTTGAGTTTCTGTAACTGCCAGCTGAAACAATACCTACAAATTCAAGGTTGGAGTGCTCACATAGTTATTTCTCCTAACTAACTGTGGGATTCTTGAGGGAAAGAGCTGGATCTTACTTTTTATTCCTCAGTGCACCGACACTTTAGCATGGGGATTTAAGAAGTGCTTGTGAACTAAATAAAACTGAAAAAGAGATGGCAAAGGCTAAGGCAAAGAACAGAGTGGCCACAGGGATAAGAGTGGAGGAGACAGCTGGGGCATAAGTGATTTTTGTGCCCCAAGTATGTATTTTTCAGAAAAATATTACCAAGTACATTTTTGGAGTCCTGAATTCAAATTCTGACACTTGCTAGCCTCATGTCTTTGGGTAAATCATCTAAGATTAATAAAAGGCAGTTTGATCATCTATAAAACAGAGGTAACACCTACCTGAAAACAGTGTAGGAAGTCAACAGATATGTCTACGAAAGTGCTTGGTGTTCTTCATACCAATATTTGCCCCCATATGTTTTGAGTTCCTGCTGTATCTCAGGCATTGTGCAAGGGTCTGGAATTATGGTAACGAAATAAAATAGAAATGGTCTCTGTTCTTACGAAGTTACAGTACGATGGGAGATAAATATGCAAATAACCACACAAGTGAGTCTTTCATTACAATTTTGACAAGTGCCATGAAGAAATGTGGAGTATCGGAGGTTGATCCAGTCTTGGAATCTGGTCAGAGAAACCTTGCCTCAAGTAATGACATTTTGACTCAGTTCTAAAGGGGAAGGAGACTTCTGTTCACTGCCCTAGGGCAGGAAATAGACTTCCCACGTGTAGGAGAGAGCCTGCTCTGCTGGAGCAAAGCCAGGAGGGACAAGGGCAGCTCCAGATGAGGCTGGAGAGGGGATGCTACCTCATCAAGTAAGTATGGGAAGAACTTTGACTTTATCCATTGTAGGCCACTGGATGATGATGATGATGGCTGGGACAGTTGGATGAGATGGCAGTAGATATGGAGAGAAGTGAGTAGGTTCAAGGGACATTAGGAAAGTAGACCGCATAGGATTTAATCATTATCAGAAAGAGGCAGTGGCAAGACAGAGTAGGGTCAAAAAGATTCCCAGATGTCTCAAATAAGCCATTGGAGCTTGATGGTCCTTTGATGAGGCGGGAAAGGCAGAAGGAGGCATCGGTTTGGGAAGTGCTATGGTTTGAATATTGTCCCCTCCAAAACTCATGTTGAAATTTAATCTATGTGGCAGCATTGAGAGGTGGGGACTTCACAAGGTGACTGGGTCATGAGGGCTCTTCATGAATTAATGAATTAATGGGTTAATGGATTAATGGGTTATCATGGAAGGGCAACTGGTGTCTTTATAAGAAGAAGAAAAGAGACCTGAGCTAGCACATTAGCATGCTCAGCCCCTCACCAGGTGATGCTCTGCTCTGCTCTGGGACTCTGAAGGGTCCCCACCAGCAAGAAAGCTGTCACCAGATATGGCCCCTTGACCTTGTACTTCGCAGCCTTTATAACCGTGAGAAATAAATTACTTTTATTAATCACCCAGTTTCAAGTATTCTGTTATAAGCAACAGAAAATGGACTAATACCAGGAATAAATCTATAAGTGCAGTTGGGGCCCTATTCTAGTTGTGGAGCCTGTGTGGTTCCCAAGAAGAGGCGAGTAAACACATGGGCAGAAGGATTCATAGTTCAGAGAAGAAAGTTCTCAACATGTTATACGCTCTGGAATTGCTGATGATATAGGTGGTACTTGAAGCTAACAGGGAGGATGGACAATATCCCTAATTTAGGTACTACAGCCTCCCAAGTAGCCCTGCAGAGCAACCCTGCCCTGACACTAAAAGGCATTCTGTGCCTCCCAAATGGAGTGTTCAAGGGCAGCAGGAGGGAAATCAGGCCAGAAGGATGATAAGGTCACTGGCACTTGTGCTCAGGCCTTGCTGGTCCATGTACTCGAGCCTCTTTTTGGTCCCCTTTGTGTGCCACCTTCACTGCAGTCACGTTTCTTTTTTCTTTTTTTTTTTTTGAGACAGTCTCACTCTGTCACCCAGGCTGGAGTGCACTGGCGCGATCTCAGCTCACTGCAACCTCTGCCTCCCAGGTTCAAGCGATTCTCCTGCCTCAGCCTCCTGAGTAGCTGGGATTACAGGCATGTGCCACCACGCCCGGCTAATTTTTGTATTTTTAGTAGAGACGGGGTTTCACCATGTTGGTCAGGCTGGTCTCGAACTCCTGACCTCATGATCTGCCCACCTCAGCCTCCCAAAGTGCTGGGATTACAGGCGTGAGACACTGCGCCCAGCATGTTTCTGCAGAATCTCTTAGCTTCGGTGCCAATGCAGCAACGTTACAGCAACAAGCTGCAGGAGTGGCTAGGCCCTCAGCTCAGCCACCCGCTGCTTATGGCAGTGTGGACAAGTCACTTCACTCCCAGGAGCTCAGTGCCCTCTTCATTGAGATTGAAATCCTCAATGCCTGCACAGGCTTCCTCCACCCCAGACTACCACATAGTTAACTGAACTTGAGTGAGCTTGCCTGAAACACTGCAAAACATCATGGAAACACTGCAAAACATGTTGTACCAATTTTTAAGTTTTTACAATGCAATACATGTGATTTTTCTGAAGTTCAAATGGGTAAATGTTTTCATGGTTCTCATTGTCTCCTTTAGCAGCAGGCAAGGGAGGATCTTTCCTACATATGTAAGAGACGAAAAACAACCCAGAAAGCAAATCCTGCTTTTGTTTTTTTAAAGTTTAAATCACATAGAAATTTTGCATTCAAATTGTGTAAGATAAACCAAATTATATTATTTAAAAAACACTCATATAGAAATATGTGTACTTCTAGAAGCACAGTTATGTTAAAATAAATGTTATTTTAAAGGATGCAAAAAAGGTGTGTGGACAAGATCCAATAAACAAGTTATACACAGCAGAGGCACACCAAACGCCCTCAACAAGCATCATTCCTCCTCCTCCCCTGCTACCTCCAATGAGGATATTCACCTGTAAATCTATGTATCTATACTGAGAAAATAGCCCAATACATATACAACAGGGTTGGATGTGAAAACTAAAGAAGAAAAGTATCAATTACTTAGCACCTAGTCTGGTATGCTGTAGGAGTGTAATTATTGTAACCTTCATTCATTCGATGGAAATAGGAACAAGAACACCCCAAAAGTCATCTGAGAGTGACTCCCACATCTCCCACCATAACCTGGAGAGAGCTGGGCCCCAAATTTCTGCCTATGCAAATTCAGTATGTTAATATTGTTAAATCACAGGAGGAAATTCTTCTCCCCAATCAGAAGCCCTCAAGTTCCTCCACGCTTATATTAAAGGGATTACAATCCATTTCCTTCCTAATACGGCTAATGCGCTATGGGAAGCCCTCAGGCCAGGGATTAAAGCATTTATGCCTTTAATTAGGAGCAACCCTTCCCTTAGAGCCTGAAACACAAACAGCAAGTCGACACTACAAAGGCCTCCTCCCCAGCTCAGTGGGGATATTGCTCCCTCTCCAGGATCCTGGAGCCTCCAAGAGCTTAGCAAACACTGCTTTCCCAAAAGAGATGTCTTAGCCAGGAGGGCCCTCATCAGAAATAGAAACCCCTTCACCTGAAGAACAAACAAACAAAAAACAGATCTTGAGTTAATTCAGGATCAGCCCCTGCCGCACAGCAGGGAAGGCAAGAGGAATCCATTCCATTAAAGGGCCCTGAGGAATCAGCACACCTCCAGGAGGGATCAGGACGCTGACTGTCGCACTGCCACAAACACACTGGGTCATTAGGTTTCAAGTGGATGGCTCTGAAAATTAAAAAGTGATTGTGCTTCGGAGAGGTCTATCCCCAACTGGATGCCTTTGGGAGCCCTACACACAGGGTCTGTCATCCTTTTCCATTCTACATTCATAGAAACTAGCTGGGTCACCTAGCATAGGGTTTCTCCAAGGACAGCCCAATGACCCTCTTCTTCAGAGTCCCCTGGGATACATGTTAAAATCCAGATTTCTGCTGCCACACTTGTGTCAGAATCTCTGGGAAATGAAGCCAACCCTGGACTTTTAACAAGCTTTATTGGAGATTCTGTGATTCTTATGCATGGGTAGGAGGACCATGGCTGGGCCACCCCTACTATTTACAGAGCGGGGAGCTGGGGCCCAAAATCTTCCAGGGATGGACAGAAGCAGACAGCCAATCAAGGCCTGGTCTGGGATGCTTTCGGGGCGGTGGATGTGCACAGTACCTGAGAAATGATACCAAAAGAACCTGTGAAGTTGTTAAACTGAGATAAGAACTCAGGACCTTTTGCTTCATTTGTTCAACACACAAGTATTGACTGTCTTAGGTGAGCGAGGCATGGTGCTAGATGCTGTGTGTATTTGAGTGTATGTGTGTGTGTGTGTGTGTGTGGTCATAGGAAGGAAAGTGTTGGTGGATGATGATAAAAGATGAAAAACTCTGTTCCTGCCATCCAGCACTTTACACACTGGGAGGGAGAGGAAGCAGGAAGTGTCCAAAGAAAGCACATGCAGAGAAGTGCAGAAGCAGGCCAGGGTCATCTGGAGTTGAGGGAGACTGAAGAAATGGCAGAGAACAGGTAGCGATGAAATCACGTGTTAGATGAGGAGCATCCTTCTCTTGTCCAAATTTGGTCCACCCCTGAAGCCTCCGCCACTCCCTGGCTTCTGGTGGGAACTACTTCCTGACTGCTCATTCTCACCTACATCCCTTTTCTCTGAACATTTATGACACTTGAGCAGATATTTGTCACTTTATGCCATGTCCATGTCTTTGTTTAGTTGTGTTTTTTTTTTTTTGCTTCCCCCACAAAAAAATATCTGAACTGCCTTTTTCCTCTTGACTTCCTCTGAGCCTGCTAGATCCTCCATAATGCTCTTTGACTGTATAGGGGATATTTAAAAGTCAGGCTGGAAAGGCATCTGGGGCTGTGCAATGAAGACCTTCAGTGCCGGACTTTCAAGGGGGAGGCTAAATGCGGAGAGGAAAAAGTTTTAGAGTCAGATGATTTTGCACTTGAACTCAGCTTTACCACTTACAAACTGTGTGTCTTTGAATAAGTTACTTATAATTCTCTCTTCGGTTTCCTTCTGAAGTGGTAAAGTAGGGCTAAAAATGCCTGCCCTGCAGGAGAATAAAGTAAAACTCTGGGAATACCCTGCCCAGCCCAATGTCTGATGTACAGTACATGCTCAATAAATGACAGTGAGCATGGATCATGTCATTCAACAGTAACATGATGAAAGGGACCTTTCAAAAGGACCTGTGTGGGGTAAGCATGCAGCACAGACAGGAAAGAAGAGAATACAGAAGAAATGATGGCCAGGCACGGTGGCTCACGTCTATAATCCCAGTACTTTGGGAGGCTGAGGCAGGTGGATCACCTGAGGTCAGGAGTTCACGACCAGCCTCATATGGTGAAACCCGGTCCCTACTAAAAATACAAAAAATTAGCTGGGCACGGTGGCATGTGCCTGTAGTCCCAGCTACTCGGGATGCCGAGACAGAATTGCTTGAACCCAGGAGGCAGAGGTTGCAGTGAGCTGAGATCATAGCACTGCACTCCAGCCTGGGTAACAGAGTGAGACTCCATCTCAAAAAAGAAGAAATGACAACAGCCAGAGGCTCCTACAACTCCCCAGGCACTTGAGAATTGACTGGACATTCAGTAGTAACAGTAACAACAGGGCAATCCTCTGTGCTGGGTACGGTCCTGACAGCTTTGTGTGGATTTGATTCACTTAATCATCACCCTAGGACGAGCGTGGTGGCTCACGCCTGTAATCCCAACACCCTCTTTGAGGTGGGTGGATCATCTGAGGTCAGGAGTTTAAGACCAGCCTGGCCAACATGGTGAAACCTCATCTCTACCAAAAATACAAAATTAGTCGGGAGTGGTGGTGCACACTTGTAATCCCAGCTACTTGGCCAGCTGAGGCAGGAGAATCGCTTGAACCCAGGAGGTGGAGGCTGCAGTGAGCTGAGATCGTGCCATTGCACTCCAGCCTAGGCAACAAGAGCCAAACTCTGTCTCAAAAAAAAAAAAAAAAATTAGCCGGGCATGGTGGTGCACACCTATAATCTCAGCTACTCCAGAGGCTGAGGCAGGAGAATTGCTTGAACGTGGGAGGCGGAGGCTGCAGTGAGCCAAGATTGTGCCACAGCGCTTCAGCCTTAAAGACAGAGCAAGACTCCATCTCAAAAAAAAAAAAAAAAAAAAAAAAAAAAAAAGGCCGGGCGGGGTGGCTCACGCCTGTAATCCCAGCACTTTGGGAGGCCGAGGCGGACGGATCACGAGGTCAGGAGATCGAGACCATCCTGGCTAACACAGTGAAACCCTGTCTCTACCAAAAATACAAAAAATTAGCCGGGCGTGGTGGCGGGCACCTGCAGTCCTAGCTACTCGGGAGGCTGAGGCAGGAGAATGGTGGGAACCAGGGAGGCGGAGCCTGCAGTGAGCCGAGATCGCACCACTGCACTCCAGCCTGGGCGAAAGAAAGAGACTCCATCTCAAAAAAAAAAAAAAAAAAAAAATCACCCTAACTGTACAATATAGGTCCTTTTCATTCTTCCCATTTTGTAAGTGGGTTCTCCAGAGAAACAGAACCTGTATGTGTGTATGTATATACACATACACACACACACATATACATATCCATACATACCTATACACATGGAGAGAGACTTATTATAGGAATTGGCTCACATGATTATAGAGATAAGAAGTGCCACACTTTGCCATCAGTAAGCTGCAGAACCAGGTAAACTGGTGGTATAATTCAGTCTGAGTCTGAAGGCCTGAGAACCAGAAGCGCCCATGTACATAAGGGCAGGAGAAGACAGATGTTTCAGCTTGAACAGCAAGACAGCAAATTTGCCCTTTTTCTGCTTTTTTGTTCTATTTAGGTCCCCAGTGGATTGGATGATACCTGCCCACATTGAGAAGGGTGTTCACCTGTACTTGGTCTACTAATTGAAATGCTAATCTCTTCTGAAAATGCCCCCAGAGACATACCCAGAAATAGTGTTTTACCAGCTATCTGGGCATCCCTTATCCCAGGCAAGTTGACACATAAAATTAGCCATCACAGTAAATAACTTGCTCAGGTTCACACACAGTTAAGAAGTGACAGGAGCAGGATTCCAGCCTCAGCTGCCTGGAATCAGAGTTCACACTTTCAACCACAGTGTCTATGGCCTCCGCATGCGTGGTGAGAAAAAGATCTAAAGAGGGCAATCTATATGCTGGAATTTGGGGGATGGTTTTTATTTTAAACAATTTCTAAAACATTCTAATAGAAAAGTGGCTCCTGATCTGGAAGCTCTGGTGTTCTCCTACAGGGCATAAACAACTTCACAGAGCATCAACATCAGACAAGACCGTTGTGACCATGATGGATGAAGACAAAAACAAGACTCCTCCATAACCATGTCTCAACACAGACAAAACATGAACATTGTCCAAGACAGACACAAAAATAACCAAAAACTTCCCTGTCCAGCCTAATGGTAACTGCTGCTTCTTTAGCCTTGACTTACTCCTCCTGCCTTATAGATAAGAACTATCAGGCCAGGCATGGTGGCTCACGCCTGTAATCCTAGCACTCTGGAAGGCCAAGGTGGGTGGATCAACTGAGGTCAAAGTTCGAGACCAGCCTGGCCAACATGGCGAAACCCCATCTCTACTAAAAATACAAAACTTAGCCGGGCATGGTAGCAGCTGCCTGTAATCCCAGCTATTCGGGAGGCTGAGGCAGGAGAATCGCTTGAACCTGGAGGCAGAGATTGCAGTGAGCCAAGATTGCGCCACTTCACTCCAGCTTGGGCAAAAGAACAAGACTCCATCTCAAAAAAATAAATAAATAAAAAATAAGACCACAGAGTTACATCTGCTTCCAGACAGCATATAATCCAGAGCAAAACCCGACTCTCTTAAACCCTCCCCCAAATCACCTGACACAAGCTCGAATCCTGTAATTTTTTTTTTTTTTTTTTTGACACAGGGTCTTACTCTGTCACCCAAGCTGAGTGCAGTGGTGCAATCATGGCTCACTACAGCCTCAACCTCCCTGGCTCAGGCAATCCTCCCACCTCAACCTCCCAAGTAGCTTGGACCACAGATGTATGCCACCATGCCCAGCTAATTTTTGTATTTTCTATAGGGACAGGGATTTGCCATGTTGGCCAGGCTGGTCTCTAACTCCTAGGCTCATGCAATTCACCAGCCCCAGCTTCCCAAAGTGCTGGGGTTATAGGCATGAGCCACTGTCCCCGGCCAATTATAGATACTTTTTTTTTCTTTTTTTTGAGATGGAGTCTTGCTCTGTTGCCCAGGTTATAGTGCAGTGGCGCGATCTCGGCTCACTGCAACCTCTGCCTCCCAGGTTCAAGTGATTCTCCTGCCTCAGCCTCCCGAGCAGCTGGGATTACAGGCGCAGGCCACCATACCCAGCTAATTTTTGTATTTTTAGTAGAGATGGGGTTTCACCATGTTGGCCAGGCTGGTCTTGAACTCCTGACCTCATGATCCACCCACCTTGGCCTCCCAAAGTCCTGGGATTACAGGCATGAGCCACCACACCCAGCCCAGCTATAGATACTTTCTAACACCCCATTCCAAAAGCTTCCCATGGTATGTGTTTTCCCTATTTGCTACTAGAAATAAACTCAATTTGTTCAATTCCAGTTGGGTCCCTATAATGATCTTTGGATGGAAGTCACTGACATCCTATTGAACATCCCAGTGTTTCAGTATCCAATCTGTTTCTCAGACTGCCTCTCCCAGTAAGAAGGAAATGTCATTCAATTCAATTGAAATCCCATAGAAAGAAGCTGATAATTGGCCAGCACGGTGGCTCACGCCTGTAATCCCAGCACTTTGGGAGGCCGAGGCGGGCGGATCACGAGGTCAGGAGATCGAGACCATCCTGGCTAACACAGTGAAACCCCGTCTCTACTAAAAATACAAAAAATTAGCTGGACATGAGTGGCGGGTGCCTGTAGTCCCAGCTACCGGGAGGCTGAGGCAGGAGAACGGTGTGAATCCGGGAGGCGGAGCTGGCAGTGAGCGGACTTCGCGCCATTGCACTCCAGCCTGGGCGACAGAGCGAGACTCCGTCTCAAAAAAGAAAAGAAAAGAAAAAAGACATAAGCTGATAATCAGGATGAATTTTTAAAACAGTTTTTGAGTCTTGTGGAAAAAACTGAAGCTTTTCGGAATAAGAAAATAAACTAAGAATTACAGTCTGTCTACCAGTCACTGTGCTCGACGTGGCGACTGTTGTAGCACTGGATCTTCTCTACGCTTCTTTGATGCTGTTATGATTCTCACCCTCACTTTTAAAGAGAATGCTCTCCCCTTTCTGCTGAGGAGCTCTGACAAACACACTGCATTGTCAAGACTATGCTGTGGTTGGGAACTCAAAGTGTCACTGGCATGATCTTTGCCTGCTTCATTTTTGTGTTGTCAGATCTCAACAGAAAGGGGAAAGCATTCTCTTTAAAAGTGAGAGTTAGGCTGGGTACGGTGGCTCACGCTTGTAATCCCAACATTTTGGGAGCCCAAGCCAGGCGGATCACTTGAGGTCAGGAGTTCGTGTCCAGCCTGGCAAACCTGGTGAAACCCCGTCACTACTAAAAATACAAAATTAGCCAAGTGTGGTGGTGGGTGCCTGTAGTCCCAGCTACTCAGGAGGCTGAGGCAGGAGAATCACTTAAACTTGGGAGGTGGAGGCTGCAGTAAGCCTAGATTGCACCATTGCACTTCAGCTTGGGCAATAGAGTGAGACTCTGTCTCAAAAAAAAAAAAAAAGGCCAGGCGCGGTGGCTCACGCCTGTAATCCCAGCACTTTGGGAGACCGAGGCGGGTGGATCACCTGAGATCAGGAGTTCAAGACCAGCCTGGTCAACATGGTGAAACCCCATCTCTACTAAAAATACAAAAAAATTAGCTGGGCGTGGTGGTGGGCACCTGTAATCCCAGCTACTCGGGAGGCTGAGGCAGGAGAATAGCTTGAACCTGAGAGGTGGAGGTTGCAGTGAGCTGACATCACACCACTGCACTCTAGCCTGGTGACAGAGCAAGACTCCATCTAAAAAAAAAAAAAGTGAGGGTGAGAATCATAACAGCACCAAATAATTGTTGAGAAGATCCAATGGTAGAACAGTCGTCATGTCTAGCATAGTGACTGGCAGAGAGACTGCAATTCTTTATTTTATTTTCTTGTTCAGAAAAGCTTCAATTTTTTCCACAAGACTCAAAAACCATTTTAAAACTTCAGTGGCCGGGCACAGTGGCGCACGCCTGTAATCCCAGCACTTTGGGAGGCCAAGGCGGGCGGATCACAAGGTCAGGAGATCGAGACCATCCTGGCTAACACGGTGAAACCCTGTCTCTACTAAAAATACAAAAAAAACGAGCCGGGCGTGGTGGCAGGCACCTGTAGTCCCAGCTTCTTGGGAGGCTGAGGCAGGAGAATGACATGAACCCGGGAGGCAGAGGTTGCAGGGAGCCGAGATCGCGCCACTCCACTCCAGCCTGGGCGACAGAGCAAGTCTCAAAAACAAAAACAAAAACAAACAAAAAAAACAAAACTTCATCCTGATTATCAGCTTCTTTCTATTCTATGTCTCTGGGATCAAATGACACTACATAAATGAGACATGTTCAGTACCTTCATATCATACATTTTCCTAATAAACAAAGCTTACTATTTTAAAACTTAAAAATATTTTTTAAATTAACCTGTTTAAAGTAATTTTAATATTTTCATATGTTTAGCAAAGGATTAGGCATTTCACAGAATAAAAACACACAAATGACCCATAAATACATTGTTGTAAATAAAAGGAGTGCAAATGAATATATGATGCGATTTTCCACCTATCGGACTGCCAAAAGAACGTTTAAAATGTAATTTTCCAGTACTGACAAGAGGAAATAGGCACTTGCTCATCACTATCGATATAAGTATAAACCACCATAACTTTTTTGAAGGCAATTAGAGGTACCTGCCAAAAATGTAAATGACTCTACCCTTTGACATAGCAATTACACTTCTAGGTGTTGGTCTTACATCAATGATCACTCACTTGTGCAAAGACAGGCATGACATGGTTTGTCATGGGACTGCTTGAATTAGCAAAAACCTGTGACAACCCGAATCTACACCAGCAGACACTGATTTTAAAAATATGGGTGCATGCCAGGGAATTTATAGGCAAACAATAGGAAGAAAAGAATACGAGTGCACACATGCTATGAAATACTAGCATGTCTTGGCCGGGCGCGGTGGCTCACGCCTGTAATCCCAGCACTTTGGGAAGCCGAGGCGGGCGGATCACGAGGTCAGGAGATCAAGCCATCCTGGCTAACACGGTGAAACCCCGTCGCTATTAAAAATACAAAAAATTAGCCAGGCGCGGTGGCAGGCGCCTGTAGTCCCAGCTACTCGGGAGGCTGAGGCAGGAGAATGGCGTGAACCCAGGAGACGGAGCTTGCAGTGAACCGAGATAGTGCCACTGCAGTCCAGCCTGGGCGAAAGAGAGACTCCGTCTCAAAAAAAAAAAAAAAAAAAATGCTACCATGTCTTTAAAGAAAATAGATTTTCAAATGAACAGAAACAGAAGGATGTCCATGTCCATGCGAGAAACCATTTCTGTGAAAATGTCTAAAATAATTTTGGTAGCCTTGGGGATACCTGAATAAAATCCTTTGGCTCAAAGGCCTGGAAATAGAATACAAAATGACAGCCCTAGGCCAGGCACAGGTGCTCAAGCCTATAATTCTAGCACTTTGGGAGGATGAAATGGGAGGATTGCTTAATGCCAGGAGTTTGAGACCAGCCTGAGCAACAGACATCCTGTCAAGAAAAACAGCCCTCATCCTTTGAGTGCTCCATAACTACTGATTGCTGTCGTTGATGATGACGATGGTAGTTATGATTATAATGTGATCTATGCCCAAAATAACTGGAAGAAGGATACTGTCCCTAAAAGATCTTATTCTAACAGTTTCTGCAAGATATTAACAGCTTATTTTGTCTTCTCGTACTTCTGTCAGCTTTTCTAAATTCTTTCAAATGCTTTTTGGGACATGAGTCCAGGGTCAGTGCTGGGTCGGGCCATTTAGATGTTGAAAGGGCAAGGTGATCAGTAAGTCACACCCCCATTCTCTCCCTGTCTGACCTGGCGCGGGAGGCATAATCTATGAGAGAATCTCCCTCATGCCATCGCACTGGAATTGAAGTGCAGAGAGGAACACCTCCCCCAGAAATCGTGTTGACAGATCGGTCAGTCACTTTGAGGTCAGCCCCCTCCTACCTCAACGCAAACCTGGCAGCAAGAGGTTGAGAAAAAGCCTGATGTTTCTGGTCACAAACACTTTCAAAGTAAGTTGATGGATCTTAAAGTGTGGTCCTTGGATTTCCAGTGCTGATTGCTAAGAATACAGAATATCAAGTCCCCACTTCATATCTTCCAAGTCAGAATTTGATGAAGGAGGCTGGAGTGAGGCACAGGAATCATCATTTTAAACAAGCTCTCAAGGGAATTATTTTGTGCCCTAAGTTTGGAAACTGAGGAAGACCTTGAAGATATTTTGCCCATGGCCGAGTCTTTCAGAATCCCATTTTGTCTGATTATATCTTTGGGTGAAGCATTTTTGCAAGCAGTCAAGTGACTATTCCATTACCCTGGTTTCGAAAATAATTAGAAATAAATGAAAGTTTATTTTCACTGGGCTCCTCTGTCTATATTCCAGCAATATTAGACATAAGGCAACCCCAAAAACAATAATAACATTAAGAAATAAGAAAACTTCAAGACAAATTACATAGATACAAGCCATTTATCAATTCCTTTATTATATATTAAATAGCTCAAATATGTATATATATGTTTATCTTCAGCTCTCAGATATTTCCTATTTGTATTCATTTGTAATATGTAGTATTTAGAGATAAAACTTTGTTTTTCCCTACTCTTCCCAACAAAATCTTGAGTGTAACTGTGTCATTGGTTAAAACCATTTAACCACCTATGTGTAACAGCTTTTATATCATTTTCTTCCTTTTCTCCCTTCCTTCCTTTTGTTTGTTTTGAGACGGAGTCTCACTCTGTTGCTCAGGCTGGAGTGCAATGGCGTGATCTCAGCTCACTGCAACCTCTGCCTCCCGGGTTCAAACGATTCTCCCACCTCAGCCTCCCGAGTAGCTGCGATTATAGGCACACACCATCACGTCCAGCTAATTTTTGTATTTTTGTAGATACAAAGTTAGCAACAGGGTTTCCCCATGTTGGCCAGGCTGGTCTTGAACTCCTGACCTCAGGTGATCCACCTGCCTCGGCCTCCCAAAGTGCTGGGATTACAGGCGTGAGCCACCGCGCCCAGCCCCTTCCTTCCTTTCTTCCAATATTTATTGAGCACCTGCTACGTACCAATCATTGGGAATTTATTAGTGAACAAAGGACAGGTTTACCTATTCATATAATGTATGCATAATATATACAATTACATAAACACAACTTCATGAAGAATTAGAAATAATGCACAAAAACCTGATCCATAGCCATTCCTAATGATGACTCTATGCAGAAAACACAGACGTAGATTTAAACTCAGTGTTCTTTTTTGTGTGTTTTTGAGATGGAGTCTCACTCTGTCACCTAGGCTGGAGTGCAGTGGCACAATCTTGGCTCACTGCAACCTCTCCGCCTTCCAGGTGCAAGTGATTCTCCTGCATCAGCCTCCTGAGTAACTGGGATTACAGGCACACACCACCACACCCGGCTAATTTTGTATTTTTAGTAGAGACAGGGTTTCACCACGATGGCCAGGCTAGTTTTGAACTCCTGACCTGAAGTGATCCACCTGCCTCAGACTCCCAAAGTGCTGGGATTACAGGTGTGAGCCACTGCGCCCAGCCTAAACTCAGTGTTCTATCATTTGTTAGTGTGATTCCTGGGCAGGTAATTTAGATCCTCATCCCCTTTCAGAAAATGCAGATAAAAATGCCTACCTTGTAGAGTAGTTGAATGAATTAGAAACAGTACATACAAAGCACCTGGTACAGCTCAATACATTGTAGCCATCCATATCCCCCATTCCTGCCAAAACCCAACTCTATATATATATATGTATGTATATGTATATATATGTGTGTGTATATATATATCTATATGTATCTATATATCTTTCTCTCTCTATATATATAGGATTTATATATCCATGCCCAATTTCTCTGCCCTTTGCCCAGGCACCATCATTTCTACTGAGATGGACCCATGCAATGGGTTTCCAAATAGCTTTTCTGCCTCTGCTCAATTTTCCTGAAGGCCAAGTCCAATGTATTCATGCTGGTCAGAACCTCAGATGTGCCCTACTGCCCTAAGGATAAAGTTGAACCTCCTCACTTAGTCCGCATGGCCCTTCCAGTTCTGGTCCCTGCTCACCTCTCAGTCACCCCTCTTTCCTCCCACTCACAGCATCACATTCAAATCACACCCTCAGACATGCTAAGCCGTCTCTTGGCTCTCGGCCTTTAGACACTTCCTCCTCCTCTTCATCTGGCTAGCAAACTCCTCACCATCTGGTCACTTCTTCCAGGAAGCTCTCCTTGATGACCACTAAAACATGCTAGGTGCCTTTGTGGTACTCCTGAGGCACCTGGACTTCCTCTGTCAGTCACATGCTTATCACATGTCCTGGTGGCTGGCTATTTGTACACAGCCTCTGGGGTCAGTTCGCGGGAGTTCAATTTCCAGCCTTGACACTTAGCAACAAAGCCTTAAATAAGTTACTTTACATTGGGCCTCAGTTTTCTCAATTGTTGTAGACAATAATAGTACCTACTTCACAAGTTTGTGGTGAGAATTAAATGAGAACATGCCTGCAAATTGATTAGCGCAGTGACCTGGCACCTATTAAGAATTCAATAAAGAATGCAATAAACTATGATATTTGCCTTAATCACTAAAGATAGGGGCTATGATTGCCTCCCCAATATCCATTCCATCCTTCCACCATTGAATTTGGGTAGAATAACCTTCCCCACCAGCTCCACAGATGGGATCCGATTAGTTCAAGAGTAAACTACAGCGTGCATTAGAATCACCTGGAGGGCTTGCTGAGCACAGGTTGCTGGGCCCTCCCTACACAGTTGCTGATTACACTTCTGATCCCAAGGATTTGCACTTCTAGCAAATTCCCAGGGGATGCTGATACTGCTGGCCGGGAGGCCACACTTAGAGTAGCACTGGTCTAAACCAATCAGGATATCTTATTTCCTTTGCCTTATAATTGAGTCAGGGATGAGCTTGGATCTGTGGATTCAATCACGTGGATGTATGATTGCAGGAGAATGCCCCCTCCCACCTCCCCAGTGTAAAGCAAGCAGCTGCAGATACTGCTGGTAACCATCCTGAAACCACGAACAAAAAAGTCAACCCTAGGCTGGAACTGACACACAGAAGAGAGAAGGCCCAAGAGAATCACAAAGAAACCAAGTAGGAGCCTGGCTGAATGGTGCTGGAAGCCCCAAATGCCTTGGGAATTAACTGGAAACAATATGTTCCTTTTACTGTTTAAGTCAGTTTATGGTTCAGTTTTCTGTTAACTTGCAACCAAAATATTCCTGATACATTATTACCAGCTCTGTGAGGGTAAGAAATGCATTTGGCCCTCCGATGTTCCATGCTAGATCTGAGTCTGGCACACAAAGTGGATGCTCAACAAACATATTTTGGCCAGATATGGTGGCTCACACCCATAATCTCAGAGCTTTGGGAGGCCAAATTGGGAGAATCTTATGAGCCCAAGAGTTCAAGACCAGTCTGGGCAACATAGGAAGACCTCCATCTCTACAAAAAATACAAAAATTATCCGGGTGCGGTGGCACGTATTTGTAGTCCTAGCTACTCGGGAGGCAGAGGTAGGAGGATCAATTGAGCCCAGGAGTTCAAGGTTGCAGCGAGCTATGATCCTATTACTGCACTCCAGCCTGGGCAACAGAGCGAGACCCTGTCAATCAATCAATCAAGTTCAATCCACACAGGGATATCTACTCTCTTACAGAGCACCTGGTAACAGCCTTAGTCAGGGGGTGAGGGAGCAGTCTCAAAGCTGGTCCACTCCTTTCCTAGTCTCTGTCCTGCATCCCACTCTACCTCTCCTGTGTTAGAATGTGCCTGGCCTGTTTCAGGCACTGAGTTGCCCCATCTTAGGCTACCTTCTTCCAAATACTCCAAGTTTACTTCTAGTATTGAGTCTTGACCATCTGATTTCCCTCACAAGTTTCACTTTCCTTCAATAAGCTTTGCAAAGTGAGTCTGCCTTCTTTAATGATTAATGGATGAGCGCATGTATTCTGTAATACTCCGTCCCTCACCTAGACTGGGTACACTCTCTTGGGGATATCAATTTCTCTGCCATCATAATCAGCTGTTTGTGCATGGTAGTGATGACCTGAGCAGGTAAACCCTCTAAAGGGGGACGTCCCTTGCATTCGTTTCCCCCAGGAGTGGGAAGCCGTTGCTGCCAGAACAAATTACCACTAACTTAGTGACTTAAGGTAACAGAAAATGTATTCACTTACAATTCCGGAGGCTAGAAGACCAAAATCTATGTATCAGGAAGGGCATGCTCCCTCTGAAGGCTCTTGGGAAGCCTCCCTTGTCTCTTCCTTGCCGCTTTCAGCTTCTGGCATCCTCAGATGTTCTTTGGCTTGTGGCAGCATGACTTCAATCTCTACCCACTTCAGTCTTCACATGGCTGTCTTCCCTGTGTGCCCTTTTCCAACTCTCTCCTACTTTTTCAATACATTATTTTTTTTTCCCAAGACAGCGTCTTGCTTTGTCACCCAGGCTGGAGTACAATAGCACGATCATGGGTCACTACAGCCTTGACCTCTTTGGCTCACGCAATCCTCCCACCTCTTGAGTAGCTGGGACTGCAGGCATGCACCAACATGCCCAGCTAATTTTTTGTTGTTGTATTTTTTGTAGAGATGGGGTTTCACCATGTTGCCCAGCTGGTCTCAAACTCCAGGGCTCAAGTAATCCTCTTGCCTTTGCCTCTCCAAGTGTTGGTGTGTCCGGAATTGGTGGCTTCTTGGTCTTACTGACGTCAAGAACGAAGCCACGGACCCTCCCTGCGAGTATTACAGTTCTTAAACGCAGCGTGTCCGGAGTTTGTTCCTTCTAGTATTCGGACGTGTGAAGAGTTTCTTCCTTCTGGTGGGTTCTTAGTCTCGCTGGCTCAGGAGTTAAGCTGCAGACCTTCGGGGTGAGTGTTACACCTCCTAAGGCGAGGCGTAAGGAGATATTCGTCCCTTCCGGTGGGTTCACGGTCTCGCTGGTTTCAAAAGTGAAGCTGCAGACCTTCACAGTGACTGTTACAGCTCATAAAGGCAGTACGGACCTAAACACCGAGCAGCTGCAACATTTATTGCAAAGAGCAAAACAACTACCCCCAGACGCTGTGGAAAAGAACCCGAGCAATTTACCACTGCTAGCGCTGCAGCCTGCTTTTATTCTCTTATCTGGCCCCACCCACATGCTGCTGATTGGTCCATTTTACAGAGAGCCGATTGGTCTGTTTTACAGAGAGCTGATTGGTCCGTTTTGACAGGGTGCTGATTGGTGCGTTTAAATCCCTGAGATAGACACAAAAGTTCTCCACCTCCCCACTAGATTAGCTAGATACAGAGTGTCTGTTGGTGTATTTACAATCCCTTTGCTAGACATAAACGTTCTCTAAGTCCCCACCAGAGGAACTAGATACAGAGTGCCGATTGGTGTATTCACAAACCCTGAGCTAGACACAGGGTGCTGATTGGTGTGTTTACAAACCTTGAGCTAGATACAGAGTGCTGATTGGTGTATTTACAATCCCTTAGCTAGACATAAAGATTCTCCAAGTCCCCACCAGACTCAGGAGCCCAGCTGGCTTCACCTAGTGGATCCCGCACCAGGGCCCTAGGTGGAGCTGCCTGCCGGTCCCCGCTGTGCGCCTGCACTCTTCAGCGGTTGGGTGGTCGATGGGACCGGGCACCCTGGAGCAAGGGGCTGCGCTCGTCGGGGAGGCTCGGGCGGCGCAGGAGCCCACGGCGGAGAGGGGAGGCTCAGGCATGGTGGGCTGCAGTTCCCAAGCCCTGCCCGGCGGGGAGGCAGCTAAGGCTCCGCGAGAAGTTGAGCACAGCAGCTGCTGGCCCAGGTGCTAAGCCCCTCACTGCCCGGGCCGGAGGGGCCTGTCGGCCGCTCCGAGTGCGGGGCCCGCCGAGCCCACGCCCACCCGGAACTCGCGCTGGCCCGCAAGCGCGGCGCGCAGCCTCGGTTCCCGCCCGCGCCTCTCCCTCCACACCTCCCCGCAAGCTGAGAGAGCCGGCTCCCACAGTGCCGCGGCGGGCTGAAGGGCTCCTCCAGCGCGGCCAGAGTGAGCGCCAAGGCCGAGGAGGCGCCGAGAGCGAGCGAGGGCTGCCAGCATGCTGTCACCTCTCATTGGGATTACAGACGTGAGCCACCACAGCTGGCCCTTTTCCATCTCTTATAAGGACACTCACTGGATTTACATCCCACTCTAAGCCGGTATGATATCATCTCAATTCTTGCCTTAATTACATCTGCAAAGACCATATTTCCGAATAAGCTCAAGACCTGAGATTCCAAATGGATATGAATTTGGAGAGGACCCTATTCAACCACATCTCTTTAGGTCAGGGTCCTTACCAAAAACACATTCCCAACCTGCTGTGAGCAACACCATGAAACACTAACCGCCTGGCAGCTGCTGCTGAAGCACCCAGATGACTCTGTTGCAGGTGCTTCCAGAATGCGCTTAGTGACGCCATGACATAAAAGAGTCATCTCCGGCGGGTGCAGTGACTCATGCCTGTAATCCCAGCACTTTGGGAGGCTGAGGCAGGTGGATCGCTTGAGGCCAGGAGTTCGAGATCAGCCTGGCCAACATGGTGAAACCCCATCTCTACTAAAAATACAAAAATTAGTTGGGCGTGGTTGTGGGCTCCTGTAATCCCAGCTACTCAGGAGGCTGAGGCAGGAGAATCGCTTGAACCTTGGAAGCGGAGGCTGCAGTGAGCTGAGATCGTGCCATTGCACTCCAGCCTGGGCAACAGAGCCAGACTCAGTCTCAAAAAAAAAAAAGAGTCATCTCCAAGAGGCACTTGCAATGCAGGAGAATGGGGCTGAGCCCAGGGTGCTAGGGGAACCAGAGGAGGGACTCAAAACTCAGAATAAGTATGTGGGAGGGTGGTGGGTTCAAGTGGATTCAACTGATAAACAAACGTTGCTGGTCCACAAGGGGCCTATGGTAGTGTCTGTAACAGCCTAGATTCCAACACTTGGTTACCCAGAGCGGTGGATGTTACGGGAAGAAAGTGGATCTACCATCCAGACACTCACTTTCTTGGCCCAGCTTGCTACTAACCTGGTATTACTCTAGGCAGTTCATTTAATCAGAAGACGAGTAAGAGGTGAAAGCAACAGGGCCTACTGATATGAGGAGGAGCAGGGGTAGGGGTGGTGGAGCGATCATCGGTAGCTGAGACCTGTTTTCCCTATAAATTTCCAGAGGGCAGGGTGCCTTGTCATTTTTTTCTTCATGATTTCCTGGAGCTCCAACCATAATAGATCTTCCAAAAAAAATTAACAGAAAAATAAAAATATTAAGACTTGGCCAGGGGGCCGGGCGCGGTGGCTCACGCTTTAATCCCAGCACTTTGGGAGGCCGAGGGGGGTGGATTACGTGAGGTCAGGAGTTCAAAACCAGCCTGGCCAATATGGTGAAACCCCGTCTCTACTGAAAATACAAAAAAAGTAGCCAGGCATGGTGGCGGGCGCCTGTGATCCCAGCTACTCAGGAGGCTGAGGCAGGAGAATCGCTTGAACACAGGAGGCAGAAGTTGCTGAGATTGTGCCACTGCACTCCAGTCTGGGCAATAGAGCGAGACTCCGTCTCAAAAAAAAAAAAAAAAAAAAAAACTTGGCTGGGGCACTGCCTCACACCTGTAATTCCAGCACTTTGGGAGACTGAAGCGGGGGAGTCGCTTGAGCCCAGGAGTCTGAGGCTGCAGTGAGCTAGGATCACACTACCACTCAGGTCGTGATGGAAAAAAAAAAAAATTAAGGCTCATGGTAAATCTTTCTCTCAATTCCCAGAATCAGGAATAGCTGTTTCTTCAGGAAAATATATATATATATATGCTTGCTTTTAATTTCATGGACCATGTTTAAATTTTATTTTCTTCATATCCTTCATCATGACCTGAAGCCACCTTGCTTGTGTCTTCCTTTGCTTGTCCAGCTACAGGCACTAGGTTGCTGGCTGCTGAAGAGCAGGCAACCAGGGGTCCTGCCAGCCCTGCATCCCACCTGCCGGGCGTGGTCCATCTTCATCTTTCCCTACTCTTATTTTCTTCCAGGTATGGGCTTGCTTCATCTTTTCCCATTCTTATTTTCACTCATTATTTTTTATCTGGTTGCATCATCTGCAGTTTTGCAAGCCACCTTGAATCCCTTTCTGGAAAAAGGCCAGGCATACACAAGTACATTATTAATCCATGCCTCTAATAGCTTAGATTCCAACACTTGATTACCCAGAGGGGTGGATGTTACACAGGTGGATGTTACATCAGCATCCTCTTTCAGAGACAAATCAACTCCTTTATTCAGCTTATTTCTTTCTCAGTGTCTGTTACACACTGGTCACTGTACTAGGGGTCAGAGTATCAGACACTAAACAAGTAGACAAAAAATTAAATTCTGACAAAGTACAATTAATGCAAGGGAGAAAATAAGCAGAAAAACAGGGGTGGGTGTCAGCATTTGTACAGGAAAGTGCAGGCAAGGCCTCTCTGAGGAGGTGACATTTCAGCAAGGACTGGAAGACAAGGAGAGGTGGGGGGAGTCATCCTGGTGAGCAGCACAGAGAAACAGCTGGTTGGGTTTTAGGAATGACAGAGGCCCGTGTGTATGAGGGAGATGGGACAGGTATCAAGAGAAGACAGGGGTCGGGCATGGTGGCTCACGCCTATAATTCCAGCATTTTGGGAGGCCAAGGCGGGCAGATCACTTGAGGTCAGGAGTTCGAGACCAGTCTGGCCAACATGGTGAAACACCATCTCTGCTAAAAATACAAAATCAGCTGGGTGTGGTGGCACATGACTGTAGTCTCAGCTATATGGGAGGCCAAGGCAGGAGAATCGCTTGAACCCAGGAGGCAGAGGTTGCAATGAGCTGAGATTGTGCCACTGCACTCCACCCTGGGTAACAGAGTGAGACTCCATCTCAAAAAAAAAGAGAGAGAGAGAGAAGATAGGGAGGCAGCTGCCAGCCAGGCAGGGAGGCCCACTAGGTGAGGAGCATATGTTTTGTTCTTAGTGCCATAGGAAAGGTCCATTTGAACATGGAAGTGACAGGTTCCAATCTGCTGTTGTCTGCTTTTTGGTTTTTTTTTTAGACAGAGTCTTACTCTGTCACCCAGGCTGGAGTGCAGTAGCACCATCTCAGCTCAATGCAACCTCCACCTCCTGGGTTCAAGCAATTCTCCTCCCTCAGCCTCCCAAGTAGCTGGGACCAATCTGCTTTAAAAAGATTATTCTACATTCATACTATAGAATATTACACAGCAATAAAAAGAAACACTGATACACACGACCACTTGGATGGACCTCTAGGGCATTATGCTGAGAAAAAAAAGCCAACTTCAAAAGGTCACATATGCATGATTCCATTTATATGACATTCTCAAAATGACAAAATTATTGAGATTAGTGGTTGCCTGGGGTTAGGGACAAGGGAGGAGAAGTAGACTGGGTATGACTATAAAGGGTTGCACAAGGGAGATATCTGGTGATAGAACAATTCTGTATCTTGATTGTGGTGGTAGCTACATGAATCCACACTTAGGATAAAATTACACAGACTGATACACACACACAGCACACAAAAATGAGTGCAGGTACAACTGAAATCTGAATAAGCTCCATGGATTGTACCCATGTCCATTTCCTGGTACTGACAGTATAATATAGTTATGTAAAACAGTGACATTGGGGGAAGCTGGATGAAGGATCTGTGAGACCTCTCTCTTCTGTTCTTGCAGCTTCCTGTAAATCTATAATCATTTTCAAAATAAAACGTTTTTATAAAAGTTTACCATCTCTGTGGGGAGGAAGGGTGCATGTAGGGAGTTTAGAGGATGACAGAGTGGCAGCAGTGGAGACAGTGAGACCCAGAGGGAGGGGAGAGCTTTGGGAACAAGGGATGAATGGAGGGATCCATTTCATCAGAGGCAAAGTTAGGGAAAGGAAGGAGAAGGGAGTCCCAGGTTGTAGACCTTAGTCACTTGGGGGAATGGTGGTGCCAATCACTGAAATGGTGAAGAATGGCAAAAGACCAGGCTTATGTGGACGAACAGACCTTTTTATTGTTGCTTACTGTGACAAAGTTCACAGAAAGAAGCAAGTATTAAAATATGCAAATATAGAAGCAAACAGAGCAATGGAAATAATGTATATACAAATACAACATATTTATTTTTTGTACAGATGAGGTCTCCCTATGTTGCCCAGGCTGGTCTCGAACTCCTAGGCTCAAGTGGTCCTCCCACCTTGGCCTCCCAAAGTGCTGGGATTACAGCCGTGAGCCACCACACATGCCAGGCCAAGTTTAATGAATTACTCTAATGCATTGCATGCATCTAACCACTACCCAGGTCAAGAAATAAAACCCTGGAAATCACTCACCCTCATTGTTCCTCCTGATCACAGGTATCCCATAGAGGTAACCACTGCCCTGATTTTTAGAGTAATTGCATCCTTGATTTTCTTCCTAGTTTATGCATGGGCCATGTTCAGTTTGAGATGCCATAAGACATCCAAATGAATGTTTGAATTCAAAGAGCTCTAAACTTCCATCCAATACCAGTGTCAGCCTTTCAAATACTGCCAATTCTTCATGTCCTGTAGGCCATTCCCTTCTTGAGGCTGGAAGAAGTGACACCCATGACAACATCACGTACACTTCAATGTTGTAAACATTTGAAGAAGATGGTCAGTGTTTTAGGGCTTGCTGCAAGATGTCCTTGTGCCTTGTTATTTCCTTTCCTCCATTGTTACTTGTGAAGTCTTGAATGTTGAATTTATTTCTACACATATTTCCAGAACAATACCTTTTGAGCATAATTCAATAGATTAGTGAGTGCACAGGGGGCTGCAAGAAGGGTGGGGAGTCACGAGGTCAGGAGATCGAGACCGTCCTGTCTAACACAGTGAAACCCCCTCTCTACTAAAAACACAAAAAATTACCCAGACGTGGTGGCACGCACTTGTAGTCCCAGCTACTCAGGAGGCTGAGGCAGGAGAACTGCTTGAACCTGGGAGGCAGAGCTTGCAGTGAGCCAAGATCACGCCACTGCACTCCAGCCTGACAGAGGGAGACTGTGTCTCAAAAAAAAAAAAAAAAGGTGGGGAGTTCTTCAATTCCCAGGCTAGTCCTTTGAAACTTCCTCTGAACAGTGCCTTAGGCAAACCATACCACCTCATCGGAATGCTGCGGTGGATGTTTTCCTGAGGGAGTGCTCTGGCCTTCTCCCTAGCACAGTGTTGAAAGCATCATTCCTCTGCATGCTCCTCCAACATGCTTGCCTCCAGGATGCACTTCTGTGTTTATAATCCTTCACCAGTGTTACACTGCAGCATGCAGAGTCCCCTGCATTGATGCCTCTTGGTGCACAGGCTTGAATCTGCATAATACAAGGGCCCCCAATAACTAGATGCCAAAACACTGAATCGTCTGTTGTTGCACCCATTAATTATCACATATGTGCACAAATATCTTATGCACATATTTCTAGGTGCTTACACACAGAAAGTACTAGAAAAACCTAAGATATCGCTTTTGTGTCCATTTTGTACATATGAGATCTGAGTGATCCAGGGACAGTTTCTGGGGCCAAGGGATTTACTCCCTCTTCTTCCCTCCAACTTGAATATAGAGAGACTTGGGACCCCCAAGTCCAGTGGTGGGCACATAGGACTCTGATCTAACAGGGACCTGCCCCTGGATGCAGTGGGTACAATGGGGCCCCCTAGAGATGAATCTGACCCTCTCTAGCTGCCTGATCTCGGGTAACTTTCCCAAAGTCTTTGTGCCCCAGATTCCTCTTTGGTAAAAGACAGATGTACCAGCACCTACCTCAGAACTACTTTACAAGAGCTATTCGTATACAAAACTCAGCACAGGGCAGTTAGAGCTTATTAACTCATGCTGCTTAGCATCTATCATTTAACACTAGGTGCCAGACACTGCAAAATGTGGTGCATGTATTAACTCCTTTCATCCTCATGAGAGGGCAAAGAGGGGGTTCCTGTTATCAACCCCATCCTGCAGATGCTCAGAGAGTTAAGTAACTTGCCCTAAGTTACACAGCTAGTGAACTGCTGTGCTGAGCGTCTAACCCTGCTGACTTAGCCACTCTGCTTTGTGACCTCCAACATCTTCAGTGAATTCAGTTCAGTTACTGGGTTCTGACAGCTGGTGTCATAAGCCACTTTTGTGCTGGTCCAGGGTAATGCTCTGCCCTAATTGGTCAGAATCCGTGGGAGGTACTGCAAGAAAACCAGCTGGGAGGCACATTTCCAAGCCTATTGATGGTGGTGACCACACTCAATGAGTTTTATTTGTTCTACCTAAAACAACTGATAATGTCCAGCTCAACAGGCCCCGAAGCTCACAGGAGATACTAAAAGGATAATACCTCGCTGTTTCTTTTGGAGACTTCCTGTGGCAGATTCTTCCCTTCTCCTGGCTTACAGGGACCACAGCAGACATCTGTGAGCATTTCCTCTGAGCTAGAAGCTGTTCTAAGAATCCACATGCACTGTCCCATTCCATTCTGACAGTATTCTCACATGAGAACCAGCTCTCATCATCCTAACAAGGGTGAGTCCGTGTCAAAAACCACACAACAGTAACAGAGGCAGGACTTCAACTCGAGCCGTCTAGGCTCAATGCCATGCACTTGACCTCTGTACTGCACCATTACCTGAAGGAAGAGTGTTTGTTCTGCATATATCACCTTTCTATTCTTTTATTTTTTTGCATATATCATCTTATTCATCATCAGCAACAATATAAACTGCAACTATCTTATTTCTCTCTTCACTTACAGCATTATATCCAAATGGTGGGTTGAAATTTGACCAGAAGGCACAACTCTTATGAATCCCAAATTCACTGGACTTGCATTTAAAATCACAGTGCTCAGCCAGACACAGTGGCTCACACCTGTAATCCCTGCACTTTGGGAAGCCAAGGCAGGTGGATCACCTGAGGTCAGGAGTTCGAGACCAGCCTGGCCAACATGATGAAACCGTGTCTCTACTAAAAATACAAAAAATTAGCTGGGCATGGTGGCACACCCCTGTAATTCCAGTTACTTAGGAGGCTGAGGCAGGAGAATCGCTTGAACCCAGAAGGCGGAGGTTGCAGTGAGCTGAGATCGCATCACTGCACTTCAGCCTGGGCAACAAGAGCAAAACTCTGTCTCTAAATAAATAAATCAATCAAATCACAGTGCTCATTGACAAACTATATATAATACAAGGGCTACTAACAGTCAATTTTTAACAATTTTCATTAATAGGTATCACAAACCCATTTGAAATGTTTTAAAAAGGTAAATATTTAAAGCAAAAGCTGCTGCCTACCCCCATACTTAAAAAAACAATCTGATGAAAGCCATGGACTTTCTCCAGAAATGTGGATATTTCCATTAAAAGAAAAAAAATCATACCTGCATCTTCAAGGAGTTCCCAGAACCCCTGAGGCCCATCCATTGACCCCAGTAATAAGTAGTTCTATGGATTTACAATTGGTGAGATTCTCTGTGAAGCAAATGTTTTTCCTTCGATTTGCATTTTATAACTCCTGGTGCAAGAGTTTCCTCCTTCTCTCTTTCTACTTCTATAGGCACAAATATGGTATATTCTCTCATATGCTGTCATCATCACCTATATTTATCATAAGAATAGATTTTCCTTTTTTATATTCTGTGTTTCAAACTAAAGTCACCACAACAAACCCTTCAGTTTTATAAAACACAAACAAAATTTTAGCTTCATCATTTCACTAAACTGATGCCTCAGCTAATGTGCAGACCTTTAATTTTCAAGCCTAAACTTGTCCTTGAACTGATTTGTAGATTTCCTACAGAATATGCTCAGCATCCATATAGTATTAGAGGCATAAAACAGGTCCATTTAAAGGAGTAGTTGGGATAGGTTACACCCTTGCTACAAAAGCAGTCTACTTGTTCACCTAAGAAAAACACAAATTATTGACAATATGGTTATCTCTTCTTGTTACTCTTTGCAGGAGACTTTGGATTTAAAAATGCTTCACACACACTTTACTTACATCATAATATCTAATTGGTGGGTCAAAATTTGACCAGAAGTCACAATTCTTATGATCCCAAAATTTGCTGGACTTGCATTTCAAATTAGGGTGCTCGCTGATGAACTACGATAGAGTATAGTCCCGAGAATTTGCCATTGTTGCAAGTTCCCTTAAAAAGTGATCATGTGCTTCCCGCTCCATGTATATTACCAGTAATCCTCATGACAATCCTGCAATGTATCAGAACACAATTTTACAGATGAGGAAACTGAGGATCAAAGAATTTAACTACCTTACCCAAGGTCACACAGCTGGGAAGTGGCCCATGACTTGTCTGGCTTAAGAACCCACACTTTTTCAGCTACCATGTTGCCTTCCTGGCTTTGGCCTGCATTTGGCTTCAGACCAGTATTTGTAGAGTGTCCCCACTGCAAATGGAAATGTTTACTTCACCCCGGAACAGGGCTGAATTTGCCACATCTCTTCATGTCCTTAAAACTTAAATCTGGCCAGGTGCAATGGCTCATGCCCCTAATCCCAGCACTTTGGGAAGCTAAGGCAGGAGGATTGCTTGAGGCCAGGAGTTTGAGACCAGCCTGGGCAACATAACGAGACCGCCATCTCTGAATCGTTTTTTAAAAACTAAAAAGGTAAAAATAAAAATTTAAACCTGATAAAGAGGATGATCAAGCAGAACTAGCGGAGAATTTTTTTTTTTTTAATACAGAGTCTCGCTCTGTCGCCCAGGCTGGAATGCAGTGGCGCAACCTCGGCTCACTGCAACTTCCGCCTCTCGGGTTCACGCCATTCTCCTGCCTCAGCCTCCCGAGTAGCTGGGACTACAGGCGCCCGCCACCACGCCTGGCTAATTTTTTTTTGTATTTTCAGTAGAGACGGGGTTTCACCGTGTTAGCCAGGATGGTCTCCATCTCCTGACCTCGTGATCCACCCGCCTCGACCTCCCAAAGTTCTGGGATTACAGGCGTGAGCTACCGCGCCCAGCCCTAGCAGAGAATTTTTAAGATTAATGTCTGCAACACAGCCACATAATCTTTTAGAGTAAGTAAGGTATTTATCAATTTAATTGTAGAACTTTATTTTAAAACCTAAGCATGCATTTAGCATCAGATCCTAAATTGAAAGTGCTGCGCCTACATTCCATATGCCTAAGAAAAATTTTTGTTCATAAAAATTATTCCCAAATGGGCAATTAATTTCAAGATGTCCTGCTATTGGCTCACTTTTGCTCTGTTAGGTAACATAAACCTGTCCCGGAAAATAACCACCTGCCTATACTGACAGACAGGCAAAGTAAAACCTGGCCTTTCACATAAAGAGATAATTAAACAACTGGACGGTTTCAGCTTGTGTCAAAAGTCACCCTCTCCTTTGATCTGTACTTCAGCTAAGGTGCATCACAAACCTCAGGGGTCATGGGAGAAGAGGAGCAGGGCAAGAGAGAAATTTCAGTCCACCTTGAAGTGTGAAGTGTTTGCTTTTCCCCAGACAGCTCGTCTCACTTCCTCTCTAGTGAAAATCTACCCTCTATATTCCTTAATGAAACTATCATGGCATTCTTCGGCTGCCCTTCCCAAAACTTTAAGAAGCTCAGAACGAACTCATTGCTTTCTGAAAGGCTTCTGGTAATAAACACCATGAAATGTGGGGGTTCTGAGATACGCTGTGGGCTTTTTGGAGCCCCCTGTGATTTTTTTTCTTAATGGAGTAAAGTTTTAATCTTTCGGTAATAGCATTTAAACGCAACACCTCTACACTACTGAAAATAAGAATCATAATAATATTAACTAAAAGTCGCAGCATTTTGTTTAACCCTTCACAATTTTCCCCTTGTTCTCTACTCAAATGTCATCACAAATTAAAGATCCTGCAGATTACATGTATGTAAAAAGAGGGCTTTTATCTGACTTGGGAGGCTGAGAGGAAAGGCTGACGGAGATAATTTCTACTACTTTTTCTAGTCTTAAAGCTTCCTACTTTTCTTTTGTTTCTCTTCCATGACTTTATATCATTGGCAATGCACTAAAATGTGAAATTCTCTCTTTGTACATTTTTGTGTCACCCCTAACTGTAAGGCCCTGAGGCCCCATTAATTTCAAAGTGGAGATAAGCCACTGGGAGCAGGAGTCACTATTCAAGGAATCCTTACCCCACCCTTGTTGGCTTGGTTAAGTCAAAAGTACTCTTATCCTAAATCAGAAATCCTAGAAATGAACGGAGATGTCTCTAGTATCCCTCTTAAAGCAGCAGCCCATAGCAGCATGGGTTCTCAAAGACTCAAGCCTTTTATTTCTCACCTTGCACAACCATAAAATAAATCAAATACTTGTCATTACGATTTGAAGGTGACACTGGTTCCAGTGATTAGCTACTCATTGTAGATCTATCTGGCTGACTACGACATGGAAACATATCTTTGATATGACATATCTTTGATTTGCAGATATGGTTTTTAAGGAATCTGATAGTGTGATTGATATTTTCTCACACCCTCCCAGTAGTGCAGTGGTTTACTGAGAGTTGAGGCATTTCTCTTTTCAAGAGCAGAGAG
This sequence comes from Gorilla gorilla gorilla, assembly GCF_029281585.2. NCBI lineage: Eukaryota > Metazoa > Chordata > Mammalia > Primates > Hominidae > Gorilla > Gorilla gorilla. The sequence continues at coordinate 52,254,411 of NC_073236.2, forward strand.
GACATGTTTGAATCCTGGCTTCAACACTTACTGAGCTGCAGGGACTTTCGGAGGTTCGTGGACCTCTCTGGACCACAGCTGCCCTAAATAAATTCATGTCCAGGGTAGTTGTGGCAAGAGTAGACAATGGACACTGTTCCCTATTCAGGAGAAGCAGGGCTCCCGGGAAGGAAATTGGCTCCCCCTTAGGCCTGCCTCTTCTTTCCAACCCCCATGGGCCAGAAGCTGGAGGGAGTCAACCTGAAGGGGCTGTGTTTGGTCATGCCCAAAGCTCTTACAACATGTAATCCAGTTATGTCTTTGAGCATTAGCCATACATTTTTTCCCCCTGGAAACTGAAAAGAATATTTATTTTCTCTCCATGGTTTCCATTTATCCTCCAGACTTGGTCATTGTCCCTGTCCTTACTCAAATTCTCTGCTAACTGGTGGCTTTGCCTAATGAACGCCCTGAATTCCAGCTCTTACAAGCTTGACTCCGTGTATTTTCTCATTTTCACATTCAGTGACTTAGAGCACATGATGACTGCTAAGTTACCTTGGGCTTAGTTAGCACTTGTAAGTTTCAGAAGAGGGCTCAGTAAATGCTGGCTGAGGAAATAAAAGCTGAAATCCATTTTATTCTAAGGATTCCAGATATCAAAGAATTTCTGTGGGTGTATACATCAGGCCAAGAGGATTTTCACTCATTTTAAGAGTCATTCTCGAGATTCCAACTGCTCCTTGACACTTTTTTTATTATTAAAAAAATATATATATATATATAGAGAGAGAGAGAGAGGGTCTCACGGTGTTGGCCAGGCTGGTCTCAAACTATTGGCCTCAAGTGATCTGCCCCCTCGGCCTTCCAAAGTGCTGAGATTACAGGTGTGAGCCACCACGCACAGCCTCCCTCATACTTTTAACAGGAATTTGTTTTCTTCTTATTTAAGAAAGATCTCAAAACAATGTGTAAAAAAAAAAAAAAAAGCCTGAAAGGGAATCACCAAAATGCTAACAGTTGTATTAGATTGGTGGAACTATATAGGTTATTTCTATAATATACACATATTCATTTATAATAGTTTACTGTATAAACTTTATTTTAAAAGAAACACTTCACTGATGATCTGTATCAATGTTAATTAAGTATATAAAATATTGAAGCCTAGGCCAGATGCTGTGGCTCACGTCTGTAATCCCAGCAGTTTGGGAGGCTAAGGCAGTTGGATCACCTGAGGTCAGGGGTTTGAGACCAGTTTAACCAAGGTGGTGAAACGCTGTTTCTACTAAAAATAGAAAAATTAGCTCGGCGTGGTGGCACGTGCCTATAATCCCAGATACTCGGGAGGCTGAGGCAGGAGAATTGCTTGAACCTGGGAGGCAGAGGTGGTAGTGAGCCAAGATTGTGCCACTGCACTCCAGCCTGGGCAAAAGAGTGAGATGCTGTCAAAAAAAAAAAAAAAAAAAAGCCAGGCCCAGTGGCTCACACCTGTAATCCCAGCACTTTGGGAGACCGAGGCAGACGGATCAACTGAGGTCGGGAGTTCAAAACCAGCCTGACCAACATGAAGAAAACCCGCATCTACTAAAAATGCAAAATTAGCTGGGCGTGGTGGCACATGACTGTAGTCCCAGCTACTTGGGAGGCTAAGGCAGGAGAATCGCTTGAACCCAGGAGGCGGAGGTTGTGCTGAGCCGAGATCGTGGCATTGCACTCCAGCCTAGGCAACAAGAGCGAAACTCCGTCTCAAAAAAAAAAAAAAAAAAAAAATTCAAGCCTCTGTTCTGTCCAGTTCTTTCTTCCATAGTCTTTCTCATTTTATATTTCCATGAGGAGTATCCTAATATCAGCTATAGATTTAAATAACTACCATGAGAAGCCTGATTTTATTGAATATTGAGTGTCTATTCTATTTGTGAGATATACTGAGTTATAAGAGGACAAAATAAGGACTTGGGCATAGTTCTGAACAGCAGACAGATACTACATAGAGGCACACACCAGAAACTCTGATATCCCTATTTCTCTTGGGTTTGTTCCTGGATTTTAAATGGCCTGGGTTATATTTGGTAGCACCCAAACATCTGCCCAAAGTGATACCTTGAAATGATCTCTGCATCTGTGTCATTCACACAGAAAACTCAGCAGTTCCAGAGCTGCAGAAACACAAGGAAAAGAACAGACAAGGTTGAGAGAGTTAAGAGAAGCATTGTGATGTGACTGTTGCCTGTTTCACCTGACAGTTTACCTGTGTCTCCTTTTCCATCACTGCAAGTTGTCAAGGTGTTTGTGGATAAACAGAGCTCCTTCTCTTAATGATCCGTCTTCTCACACTGCTTGATTTATGCACGGATCACTGCCTACCCTTGGAGAGATGGCCAAGAAACCTCAACAGGCTTTAAGAAAATGAATCAGATGCTGATTGAACTGCTGTACAATGCAAGATATTGTCTCTGTGTCTCTGTATGCCCCCCATAGACCCTGAATGAGTTGACGGAGTCCCACTGCCAACCAGAAAGACCCTGGCTTCTTACAACTTTTAGGCCTTCCTAAACTCCTAACCCAACTCCCACTTTTGCAGCCTCAGCTACCACTCCTGTCCCTACAAAAATGTCTTTTTTCTCACCGGCTGTTATCTCTTTTTACCTCCACGCTGTTCATTCTGTTGGAAACTTCCATTCTTCCTTCTTTAGAGGCCACACAGCTCAAATGCTATCTTCCCCAGAAACCTTCTCCAATTGCCCCAGATTTTCAATGCATAGTCTTCATTCAGGACTGACTAGTGTCTCAAATAGGCTGAAACTATATTAGCGACCTGCTGGCATGGGAGATGTTAAATGATTCCCTGCTGCTATGATGTTTAATAAAAGCTTATTGAAATTACTTACATATATGTTTAATAGCACAAAGAAATTAAAAAGAAAATTTTTACTGCTTCTGCATCAGCAGTACTCTTTCCTCACACCTGCTTCTCTTTCTCAGTACCTGCTTTGGTAGGTGAGATTTCTCACCCATCCCAGCAGCCAGGGAACCAACACTTGAGAACTGTTTTCCCCTTTATGGCCCCAGGATGTCATTTCTTCTCCTCATTTGAATGACATCTGGCTTCCAAGATTGATTTGTTGTAATATCACGCACCCAGCTGGCCAGTGGGCTGAAAATCAATTCACCAAATGACCAATTTGCTGGATCAACTCTAACTCCATAGTAAGTCTGAAAAGGTAGGCTGTGGAAAGGGGGATATTGAGGCTAAGTCTCAAAGAATGGGCAGGATTTGGGTGAACTATTACAAGAGAGAGGCAGGAAGGGGCATTCCAGGAGAGACAACCAGCAATGGCAAAAAACAAACAAACAAAAAAGAATTCCTTTTGGTTGGGATTTCTAACACCTCCCCCTCCAAAGAAAGAGAAGTAGTTTCAAAATAAATGATTTGCAAATACAGGATAATTTTCTGGAGTTACATGTGCTCTTACTGCTGCAATTGCATAAATCTTGAGAAGATTTTGTCTTCATTTGATTCAGACTTCGGTTGAGTAGCTGCCTTCTTTTCTCCCACTTCTTGGTAATATAGGTTCTGCTAAAGAATGGAGATGTAGGCCAGGTGCTGTGCCTCACGCCTGTAATCCCAGCACTGGGAGGCTGAGGCAGGCGGATCACCTAAGGTCAGGAGTTCAAGACCAGCCTGGCCAATATGGTGAAACCCCGTCTCTACTAAAACTAAAAAATTAGCCGGATGTGGTGGCACGTGCTTGTAGTCCCAGCTACTCGGGAGGCTGAGGCAGGAACCCAGGAGGTGGAGGCTGCAGTGAGCCAAGACTATGCCACTGCACTCCAGCATGGGTGACAGAGTGAGATTCCATCCCCCCTCCACCGAAAAAAAAAAAAAAAAGAATGGAGATCTAGCCGTAGAGAATATATTTACCTCCCTAAAGTACCCAATTTATGTCAATGGAAATTGGCTTGAGTTTAATGGAAATTGACTCGAGTTTAATGGAAATTGACTCAAGTTTAATGGAAATTGACTCATGCTGTCAAGCATGTCAAATGGAAGGTAAACTCCAGTATATTTGTTCAGTAATTCTGGTAACCTAAATTTTTTTTTTTTTTTGAGACAGAGTTTTGATGTTGTTGCCCAGGCTGGAGTGCAATGGTGCGATCTCAGCTCACCGCAACCTCTGCCTCCCAGGTTCAAGCGATTCTCCTGCCTCAGCCTCTTGAGTAGCTAGGATTACAGGCATGCACCACCATGGCCCGCTAATTTTTTACTTTTAGTAGAGACAGGGTTTCTCCATGTTGGTCAGGCTGGTCTCGAACTCCTGACCTCAGGTGATCCGCCCGCCTCGGCCTCCCAAAGTGCTGGGATTACAGGCGTAAGCTACCGTGCCCGGCTGAAAAATGTTTTTTAAAAAAAGAAAAGATGACAGTACATCCAGTGGGTCTGCTGCTTTCCACTAGTTAGGAAACACCCCGTGTTCCTGCTGCTATGATCTTAGAACTTTCTATAGGTGGTATGACCATGGTGATGATGGAGGGAAGAGTAGCATGCGTCACAAAACACAGGTTCCAAAACCAGATCCATGCGCACACCTGGAGTTCCAGCTACTTGGGAGGCTGAGGCGGGGGGATCACTTGAGCCCAGGAGTTCAAGGCTGCAGTGAGCCATGATCATGCCACTGCACTCCAGCCTGGGCAACAGAGTGAGATCATGTCTCTAAAAACAGAAAAAAAGTATTAAATTAGAATTGTCAGATTTCACATAAAAATACAAGACACCAGCTGGGCACGGTGACTCACGCCTGTAATCCCAGCACTTAGGGAGGCCGAGGCAGGTGGATCACGAGGTCAGGAGTTCGAGACCAGCTTGGCCAACATGGTAAAACCCCATCTCTACTAAAAATAAGAACTGGGCATGGTGGCACGTGCCTGTAGTCCCAGCTACTCGGGAGGCTGAGGCAGGAGAATCGTTTGAACCCAGGAGGCGGAGGTTGCAGTGAGCCGAGATTGTGCCATTGCACTCCAGCCTGGGCAACACGGTGAAACTCCATCTCAAAAAAAAAAAAAATACAGGATACCCAGCTGGATTTGAATTTCAGGTAAAATATGATTTTTTAAAGTATGTCTCATGAAATATTTGGGATATACTTATACTAAAAATCATTCATTATTTATCTGAAATTAAAATGTAACTAAGCATCCTGTATTCTGTCAATCAATTTATCTACATTAATGATCTCATCTTCTAACTAAAGAAACTTAAGGCTGGGCACGGTGGCTCACACCTGTAATCTCAGCACTTTGGGAGGCCGAGGCGGGTGGATCACCTGAGGTCAGGAGTTCAAGACCAGCCTGGCCAACATGGTGAAACCCCATCTCTACTAAAAAAATACAAAAATTAGCCAGCCATGGTGGCATGCGCCTGTAATCCCAGCCACTCAGGAGGCTGAGGCAGGAGAATCACTTGAACCTGGGAGGCAGAGGTTGCAGTGAGCCGAGATCATGCCACTGCATTCCAGCCTGGGCAGCAGAAAAAGACTCTGTCTCAAAAAAAAAAAAAAAAAAAAATAGCTTCAAAAAACATCAAATACTTGGGAGGCCAAGGCAGGCGGATCACCTGGGGTCAGGAGTTCGAGATCAGCCTGGCCAAACATGGCAAAACCCCATCTCTACTAAAAATACAAAAATTAGCCAGGCATGGTGGCATGAGCCTGTAATCCCAGCCACTAGGGAGGCTGAGGCAGGAGAATCACTTGAACCCAGAAGGCAGGGTTGCAGTGAGCCAGGGTCGTGCCACTGCACTCCAGCCTGGGCAACAAAGCAAGAGTCCGTCTTAAAAATAAACAAATAAAATAAACAAAACAAATACTTAGAAAAAAATTTTAACAAAATACATGCAATGTCTGCATGCTGAAAACCACAAAACACTGATGAAAGAAATCCAGAAAGACCTAAATAAATGGAGATGAACACTGTGTTCATGCATTGGAAGACTCAATATTGTTTGTTTTTGAGACAGGGGCTCACTCCGTCACCCAGGCTGGAGTACAGTGGCACACTCTTGGCTTACTGCAACCTCTGCCTCCCAGGCTCAAGCCATCCTCCCACCTCAACCTCCCAAGTAGCTGGGACTACAGGCATGTGCTCCTCCCCTCCAACACATCAGGCTAATTTTTGTATTTTTTTGTAGAGATGGGGTTTCGCCATGTTATCCACAGTGGTCTTAAACTCCTGAGCTCAAGCAATCTACCTGCCTCGGCCTCCCAAAGTGCTGGGATTACAGGTGTGAGCCCCTATGCGTGGCAGACTCAATATTGTTCAGATGCCAATTATCTCTAAATTGACTAATAGCTTTATTACCATGTCAATCAAAATTCCAGCAAGAGTTTTTGTAAAACTCAATACGCTGATTCTAAAATTTATATGGAAAGGCAAAGAAACTAAAATAATCAAAACAATTTTTTAAAATAACAAAGTTGAAAGACACTACTTGAGTTGAGTCTCATTATAAAGCTACAGTAATCAAGACAAATCAATGGAACAAAATAGCAAATAGAGATTTAGAGATACATGTATACAACTCATTGATTTTCTACAAAGTCGCAAAAGCAATTAATGAAGAAAGAAAAGACATTCCAACAAATGATGCTGAAAGAATTGTACATCCTAATGCAAAAAAAAGACAGAGAGAGAAATGAATCCCAATTTATACCTCACATCCTATGCAAAAATTAACTAAGCATGGATCATAAAATCTAACACTATAAAAGTTGTGGGAAAAATATTTGCGACTTTGGAATAGAAAATGATTTCCTAGATATGACACAAAAGCGTGTTCCTTGAAAGAATTTTTTTTTTTTTGAGACGGAGTCTAACTCTGTCACCCAGGCTGGAGTGCAATGGCGTAATCTCAGCTCACTGCAACCTCCACCTCCCGGGTTCAAGCGATTCTCATGCCTCTTGAGTAGGTGGGATTATAGGCACCTGCCACCACACCCAGCTAATTTTTTTAGTAGAGATGGTATTTCACCGTGTTGGCCAAGCTGGTCTCAAACTCCTGACCTCAAGTGATCCAACCACCTCGGCCTCCCAAAGTGTTGGGATTACAGGCATGAGCCACCACGCTGGGCTTTTTTTTTTTTTTTTTTTTTGAAACACGGTCTCACTCTGTCACCAGGGCTGGAGTGCAGTGAAGTGATCACAGCTCATTGCCGCTTCAACTTCCCAGGCTCAAGTGATCCTCCCACCTCAGCCTCCCAAGTAGCTGGGACTGCAGGCATATGCCACCACCCCTGGCTAATTTTTGTAGTTTTTGTAGAGACGAAGTCTCGCATGTTGTCCAGGCTGGTCTTGAACTTCTGGGCTCAGGCAATCCTCCTGCCTGGGCCTCCCAAAGTGCTGGGATTATAGGCGTGAGCCACTGCGCCCAGCCTATTTTGTATCTTAACTATAACAGTGGTTATACATCTGTATGCATTTGTGAAAACTCATGGAAGTGAACGTTAAAATGGTGAATTTAATGTATGTACCTTAATATAATTTAATTTTTTTTTTTTGGGCGGGGGGATAGAGCTTCGCTCTTGTTGCCCAGGCTGGAGTGCAATGGCGTGATGTGGGCTTACTGCAACCTGTGCCTCCCACGCTCAAGTGATTCTCCTGCTTCAGCCTCCTGAGTAGCTGGGATTACATGTGCCCACCACCACATCCGGCTAATTTTTTGTATTTTTAGTAGAGAAAGGGTTTCACCATGTTGACCATGGCTGATCTTGAACTCCTGACCTCAGGTGATACACCTGCCTCAGCCTCCCAAAGTGTGATTACAGGTGTGAGCCACCACGCCCGGCCAATTTATTAAAATTTTTAAAAAGAAGTGAGACACGTAAATACCAGAGCTGTGTAAATGCAAAGTTTATTAGATACTGATCATTCCATAGGTGACAAATGGAGTGACAGTGGCTGGGTTTGGAAGCAGAGACAACTAGGGAGCTGCTGAGAAAAGGTGAAAACAAGGAATCGGCAAGAGACTATTTGGACAAACATCTGGTTGTGAGAAACAGGAAAGAGTCACAGACTTGAGGTGAGAAACTGTGGGGCTGCCACACCTGGGCCTGAATTGCTCATTGATCAGCATTACAGAAGGAGTGCTCCTGTTGGTGGTGATGGTGGAGGACATGGGGCAGACCACAGGAGAGAAGCCCAGTGAATGGCTCATTGTGTGCCAAGTCTAATGCGTTATCCTTATGTAGGGGTGCAATGAAAAGAATGCAGAACCAGGAATCAGGATATCTGAGTTCCAGGCACAGCCCAGCCAGTGATGAACTGTGTGACCTGTGAAATCAGATGAGCCTCAGAGGCCACATCTGACCAGAGAGTTTAGAAAGGTGGAATCTCGGCCAGGTGTGGTGGCTCATGCCTGTAATCCCAGCACTTTGGGAGGCCAGGGCGGGTGGATCACTTGAGGCCAGGAGTTCAAGACCAGCCTGGCCAACATTGTGAAACCCCATCTCTACTAAAAATAAAAAAATTAGCCAGGCGTGGTGGCACACACCTGTAATCCCAACTACTTGGGAGGCTGAGGCAGGAGAATCGCTTGAACCTGGGAGGTGGAGGTTGCAGTCAGCCAAGATTGCACCACTGCACTCCAGCTGGGGTGACAGAGTGAGACTCTGTCTCAAAAAAATAAAAAAGAAAGAAAGAAAGATGGGGCCTCAAGACCCTTTTACTGTGAACCATCTCTTGGTTACATAATCTATACCCTAAAATGAGTTCACTAGAATATACATTTGCACAGTCCTTTACAGTTTATAAAGCACTCTTAGCACCAACCTTATTCACCCCTGGCGGCAGTGAGGAGTGTGCTATTCCTCTTTTCCATGTGAGGAAGCTGCTCCTCGGAGAGGTTAATTAGTCTTGTGTAAAGTCACTCCAAGTCCAGTGCTCTTTCGGTCTCCCACACCAAGGAGCAGGGCAGTGCCTGCATTTTCTAAGACCAGGCTGAGGGATGGCCCACTAGGGAGAAGGCTTTGGGCCCAGAGCCAGACGGGAGAACTCATTCCTGGAAAGAGCTACAGTGAGAACGCTCCAGGTGTGTAAACACTTCTTCCTCTGCATCTCAGCCATTGCCTGGTGGCGGCCCCACTTCCAGTTCACAGGTTTTAAATACTTGTGGTAGTAGGTGTGGTAGTTTGAACCATGACCTCTCAAAGATGCCTTCCTCCTAATTCCAGAAGCTACGAATATGCTACCTCTCCATGGTAAAGGGGATTTTGCAGATGGGATAAAGTTAAGGATCTTGCAATGGGAGATTATCCTGGATTATCTGGGTGGGTCCAATGTAATCACAAGGGTCATTCAAAGAGTGAAGGAGGAGGGTCAGTCAGGAAAAGTTGAAGACAGAAGAGGTTGGTGTGGTACACTTTGAAGATGGAGGGAGGGGCCACAAACCTAGAAATGGAGGCAAGGAAATTGATTCTCCCCTGAAACTTCTGGAAGGAATGCGGCACTACTGACACCCTGATTTTAGACTGTTGGCCTCCAGCACTGTAAAGAGTAAATTTGTGTTGCTTAAGCTACCAAATTTGTGGTAACTTATTACAACAGAAATAGGAAACCAACACAGTAGGGAAGAAGAAACATTGACCCTATGGAATTAGGTACATCAGAAAAGTTAAAGCCAAAGATTCTTTAATTATTTTCCCACATTTAAAACAAAGCAAAATGAACACACACACACACACGCATCTATCCTATGACAAAATGGTCATAATTTTGCAGTGTTTAGGAGATACTGTTTAACACTTCAGAACCCCAAGTAAATTGGGAACAAAGACACTTAGAATTCTTTTTTACCCAGAACTGTGCTGAAACTAATGAACTGCAGGGTGGGAGAGTAACTTTTATTAACGCAAATGCATTTCAGGGGAGAAGGCACTGAATTGAGAAAAATACATGATTTAAAATTCAATTGGAAATTTGGATGATTATATCCACGATTTCTGACCCAGTTTCAAATTTGCCACCCTTATCTCTATAAATACACTTAGACTTTTCATGTGCAGATTTTCATTCAGAAAATCCACCCTTTGTTATCTGAAAACAAGTATTGAAGTATCTTAGAGATTTGCCAAAAAAAAAAAGTGTATGGGAATCAAGCTTCCTTTTCCTTTTGAAAATGCATATGATATTTGTTTTAACCCAGCTCTGGCTTTGAGAGTGATCTACTGTTCTGTCGCCCTAAGCGTGAGTTTAGTGGTCATTCCAGTATGTGTTAACAGACAGTGACATCATCTGGAAGCAGGAAATGGCTCTCAGATTACCATATAAATTGACTTAAGCTTCAGAGAGGATTACAGGGCAGACCTCTGCTAAGTGTGGAGATGCCATTACAGCTAAATCAAAGGTAACTGCGAGGTCTGGCAGGCACCTGTCAACAGGTAAGGGAAGGAGAAGCCCAGAAGGAGCCTTGAGTCAGGATTACATTCTCCAAGCTTTATTTTTATTTCAGGTTAAAGGGTCAGACAGAGAAGCCATTCGCAGTGGTCTTTATTTATGGTTCTCAGAGGCCCGACTGGTGAAGCGTCATGAGGAAGAGGGATGGTCCAGGTGGGATCCCCATCTCCTGGCCCAGCTGATGACAGATGGAGGGCCTTGAGCTTTGTGAAAGCCTAGCTTTTTATCCATGTGCATTAATGTTTGCAGGCAAACATGAGAGCTCATCCTTTGTTACCTCTCTTATGGGGAGAGGTATGTGTTTTCCAAGCCTCCTTACTCCTTGGCCACCTGAAAAGAATTGTTTCCACTACCTGTTGTTGGCCTTTGAAGGACAGGTGAGGAGGAAGCCGCATCATTGACTGGCAAGCTTGGCTGGAGAGAGTCTCACAGACTGTCAGCCAGCTGATCCCTAGCAAGGGATTCTCTGATAACTGATGTGTTAGCAATAAAGTATACCCATTCCAAAAGACATTTCCATTGAGTCAGATGACTCCTGAAAACGAGATTTTAGCATCCAAAACAACAAAGCTATAATGGCTAAATGATTAGAAGTAATACTTTGGAACAGTAAATGGATGCTAGAAGGTGGTTGAAAATATTGTCATCATGCCAAAAAGAAATTCCATGCCCACTGGCAGTCACTACCCATTTCTCCCACCGCCCACTGATCACTAATTCCTTCCGGCAACCGCTAATCCATTTTCTGTCTCTATGCATTTGCCTATCCTGAATGTTACATATAAGTTGAATCCTACAATATGTGGTCTTTAGCATCATGTTTTCTTTCTTTTTGAGCCGGAGTCTCGCTCTGTCGCCCAGGCTATAGTGCAGTGGCGTGATCTTGGCTCACTGCAACATCCGCCTCCCAGGTTCACGCCATTCTCCTGCCTCAGCCTCCGGAGTAGCTGGGACTACAGGCACCTGCCACCACGCCCGGCTAATTTTTTTTTATTTTTAGTAGAGACGGGGTTTCACTGTGTTAGCCAGGATGGTCTTGATCTCCTGACCTCGTGATACACCCGCCTCGGCCTCCCAAAGTGCCAGGATTACAGGCATGAGCCACCGCCTCCAGCCAGCATCATGTTTTCAAGGTTCATTCATGCTGTAGCATGTATCAGCACTTCATTCCCATTTATTGCCAAATAATATTCCTTTGTATGGCCATACCACTTTTATTTATCCAGTCATCAATTAGTGAACACTTGGGTTATTTTCCTTGGCCAGACGTGGTGGCTAACGCCTGTAATCCCAGCACTTTGGGAGGCTGAGGCAGGTAAACTGCTTGAGCCTAGCATTTTGAGACCAGCCTGGCCAACATACTGAGACCCTGTCTCTACAACAATACAAAAATCAGCCTGGCACGGCGGAGCACGCCTATAGTCCCAGCTACTCAAGAGCCTAAGGTGGGAGGATTGCTTGAGCCCAGGAGGTCGAGGCTGCAGTGAGCCAAGATTGCCCCACTGAACTCCAGCCTGGGCATTGGAGTAAGGCCTGTCTCAAAAAATAAATAAATAAATAAAATTTAAAAACAAAAAAAAAATGAACGCTTGAGTTATTTTTCCTTTTGGGCCATCCCTCTGCACTTTAAAGATGCTTCTGTGTTTCTCTCCCTACTATCCATGGTTATTATTTTAGTCTTATGTCGTCTTTGATGTGTGACTTTGTTTTTTTTGGTGTTCTTTTTTGAGATAAGGTCTCGCTGTGTCTCCCAGGCTTGAGTGTAGTGGCGCGATCTCAGCTCACTGCAGTCTTGACCCCCCCAGGCTGAAGCCATCTCCCACCTCAGCCTCCTGAGTAGCTGGAACCACAGGTATAGTCCATGATCTTGGCTAATTTTTGTATTTTTGTAGAATGGAATCTCACTATGTTGGCCAGGCTGGTCTCAAACTCCTAGGCTCAAGTGATATGCCCACCTCAGCCTCCCAAAGTGCTGGGATTACAGGCATGAGCCACCACACCCGACCATAATTATATTAAACTTTTTAAATGTAAGTTTGCATGTGCACAGAAAAAAAAGTGATCAACAAAAAAAGAGGAGGCAGCATTATTCGTCATCAGAGAAATGCAAATTAAAACCACAATGAGATATCCTTACATACGTATTTACAATGGTTAAAATTAACAAGACTGTCCACATCAAATACTGGTGAAGATGTGGAAGAACCAGAACTCACAAATACCCCTGCTGGGAATGTAGATGGCACAATCACTCTGGAAAAAAGTCTGGTAGTGTCTCAAATTTAAGCACATGCCTGCCATTCCATTCCTAGGCATTTATCCAAGAGGAAGGAAAGCATATGTCCATACAAAGACCTGTACACAAATGCTCATGGCAGCTTTGTATGCACAGGTTGAATATCACTTATCCAAAATCCTTGGGACAAAAAGTGTTTCAGATTTTGACTGTTTCTAATTTTGGAATATTTGCATATACACAATGAGATATCTTGAGGATGAGACCCAAGTCTAGAACATTCATTTCCCTTTCATGTACACCTTATACGCATAGCCCGAAGGTAATTTTATAAAATATTTTTTAGCAATTTTGTGCATGAGGCCGCGCATGGTGGCTCACGCCTGTAATCCCAGCACTTTGGGAGGCTGAGGTGGGTGGATCACTTGAGATCAGGAGTTCAAGACCAGCCTAGCCAATGTGGTGAAACCCCATCTCTACTAGAAATACAAAAATTAGCCAGGCATGGTGGTGCACGCCTGTAATCCCAGCTTCTTGGGAGGCCGAGGCACGAGAATTGCTTGAACATGGGAGGCAAAGGTTGCAGTGAGCCGAGATTGCACCACTGCACTCCAGCCTGGGTGATTGAGCAAGACTCTGTCTCAAAAAAAAAAAAAAAAAAAAAAAATTGTGCATGAAACAAAGTTTGTATACATTGAACCATCAGAAAGCAAAGATGTCAGGTGCAAAATTTTCTGTTTCTGGCATCATCTCAGTGCTCAAAAAGTTTTGAATTTTAGAGCATTTTGCATTCCAGATTTTTGGATTAAGGATGTTCAACCTGTAATAGCCCCAAACTGGAAACTGTGTAAATGTCCATCAACAGGTGAATGGATAAACAAACTGTAGTATATCCATACAGTGGGGGATACTCCACAATAAAATAATAAAGAGGAATGGACTATGAAGTTATTGACTCACACAACAGCAAGGATGAATCTAAATAATTGTGCTGAATGAAAGGAGTCAGACTTTTAAATTATATGATTCCATTTATATAAAGTCTTAGAAAATGCACACTAATCTAAAAGCAGATCAGTAGGAGCCTCTAAGGTGTTTGCATTAGGGATGGGAGGGGTTATAGAGGGACATGACGACATTTTGGGGGCTGATGGAAATGTTTGCTATCTTGATTGCGGCAATAGTTCCACATGTACATATATGTATTTATTTATTTATCAAATTGTGCACTTTTAAATATGTGCAGTTGATCTTATGTCAATTATACCTGAATGAAAGAATAAAAGATGCCGGGTGCAGTGGCTCCCACTTTGGGAGGCTAAGGCAGGTGGATCAACTGAGGTCAGGAGTTTGAGGCCAGCCTGGCCAACATGGTGAAATCCCATCTCTACTAAAAATACAAAAATTAGTTGGGTACGTTGGTTCATGCTTGTAATCCCAGCTACTCGGGAGGCTGAGGCAGGAGAATCACTTGAACCCAGGACGCGGAGGTTGCAGTGAGCTGAGATCGTGCCACTGTACTCCAGCCTGGGCGACAGAGCGAGACTCCTCAAAAAAGGAAAGAAAGAAAACAGGAAGGAAGGAAGGAAGGAAGGAAGGAAGGAAAAGAAAGAAAGGAATGAAAGAAGAAGGAAAGAGAGAGAGATGGAAAGAGAGTCAAAGGATAGGGAGGAACAACGGGAGGCAATGCACCAGAAGCAAGAAAAAAAAGCAGATGCAGCATAAACCTCAAAACATCCAAAATCTAGAGTCTAGCCATAAAAAAAGAATAAAATCACATCCTTTCCAGAAACATGGTTGCAGCTGGAAGTCATTATCCTAAGAGAATTAATACAGGAACTGAAAACCAAATACTGCATGTTATCTCTTATAAATGGGAGCTAAACATGAGTACACATGGGAACAACAGACTCTGGGGACTACTAGAGGAGGAAGGGAGGGAGAGAGGCAACGGTTTAGCAATTAACTGTTGGGTACTATACTCAGTACCTGGGTGAGGGGATCATTTGTACCCCAAACCTCAGCATCACACAATATACCCAGGTAACAAATCTGCACGTTTTCCCTGAATCTAAAATAAAAGTAGAAAAAACATTTTTTTTTTTTTTTGAGACAGGGTCTCACTGTCTCCCAGGCTAGAGTGCAGTGGCATGATCAGGGCTCACTGTAGCCTCGACTTCCTGGGCTGAGGCGATCGTCCTGCCTCAGCCCCCTGAGTAGCTAGGACTACAGGCATGCGCCACCACACCCGGCTAATTTCTTGTGTTTTTAGTAGAGATGGGGTTTCACCATGTTGCCCAGGCTGGTCTCCAACTCCTGGACTTAAGTAATCTGCACACCTCAGCCTCCCAAAGTGCTGGGACTACAGGCATGAGCCACTGCATCCAGCCAGAAAAAAGTATCTTTTAAGAACTAAATAAAAATAAATGCAATACATTTTTTTCTTTGAAATAAATAAATAAATAAAATCTAGGGTCTCCTCCAGGCACAATCCCACTGGTCCTGGCATTGGGAGACATCGTTGTATGGCTCAGCTCTGCCAGTCACTGGCTCTGACTTCTGAGGCAAATCGCTTTGGAGGTTCAAATGGGATAAATTTTCCTCTTCCGTGAAACCCCATACAAATGTTTGCAGCAGCAATAAGAACAACAGTGGATACTGTTGACATTTTACTGTTGTTGATATTATAATTATGCTCATCAGTGGATTCAAGCTTTCCCCACAGAGCTTTGTGATGACTGAGGATGGGTGTCACCTAGAGTCCTGTCACCATCTCCATGGAGATCCTGCATGGGCACTTTGCAGAAAACAAAAGATTTCCACTTTCTCAGGGCTGCACCGCTGCAATAAGAATCAAGCCATGTGCAATGGCTCATGCCTGTAATCCCAGCACTTTGGGAGTCCGAGGCAGGCAGATCACCTGAGGTCAGGAGTTCGAGACCAGCCTGGCCAACATGGTGAAACCTCGGCTCTACTAAAAATACAAAAATTAGCTGGGTGTAGTGGCGCACGCCTGTAATCCCAGCTACTCAGGAGGCTGAGGCAGGTGAATTGCTTGAACCCAGGAGGTGAAGGTTGCGGTGAGCTGAGATCGGGCCACTGCACTCCAGCCTGGGTGACAGAGCAAGACTCTAACAAAATAAATAAATAAATAAACAAATAAATAAGAATCAAGCCATGTTTTAGCTTGCACCACATGGAAGTGGGTCTACTATCATTTCAGGAGACTTCGTGGTACCCTTTTGCCACAAGGTCTCATGGGTGGAAAAAAAAGAAGTAAGTAAAATATGTTTTAGTATTTGACATCCCCCACTCCTGAGATGAGATCAGCACAAAAGTACCAGTTATATTTTTTCATGTTCTGAATTTTGCCTGTAACCCTGCTAGTTTGGTTTACTTTTTGTCATTATTATCTGTAACCTTGTAATAAAAGACAAGCCTTTCATCAAGTTTGAGTCTCCTCCCTGTCTACTAACACAACCCGTGAAAACACCATACTCAAATATTGGCTGCATAATTCCTAGAGCCTACTGCAGAAAATATTCCTGTGACCCTTATAAGAGACTTCTCATCAGCATATGTAAGAGATGAATATTTCTACCTAAGGATGATGGCACCTACGACTCTTTCTGCATTATTTTGAATTTTCTTTAGCATTTTCCTGCTGAGGCAGCCTCTTGGATATCATCACATCTTAGCTCGTCAAATGCCATTAATCTCTTTTTGGGATATAGAGATGGTGCTTCATAAAGTTAATTGTTTTTTAAGATGCCTCTAAAGAAATGCTCTTCTCCTATATTAGTCTGTTCTCACATTGCTAATAAAGGCATACCTGAGACTGGGTAATTTACAAAGGAAAGAGGTTTAATGGACTCACAGTTCCACGTGGCTGGGGAGGCCTCACAATCATGGTGGAAGGCAAAGCAGATGCAAAGCACGTCTTACATAGCAGCACGCAAGAGAGCTTGTGCAGCAGAACTCCAGTTTACAAAACCATCAGATATCGTGAGACTTATTCATTACCAGGAGAATGGCGTAGGGGAAACTGTCCCCATGATTCAATTATCTCCACCTGGCCCCACCCTTGACACATGGGGATTATTACAATTCAAGGTGAGATTTGGGTGGGGACACAGCCAAATCATGTCATCTTTTTACAGAGAAAGCCAGCTCACTTTCCCCACTACTTCTTCCTTGGGTGCTGCAGAGTTAGAAATGCCCAGTGCTCAGCAGCAGGGCCAAGCTAGAGCTATTTCTTGGGCTTGGCATAAATAGTGAATTGGTTATTATCTGTGATAACTCCTCCCTGAATTTCTCTGCAGTCTGGAGACCCTGGATCAGTTGAGATATGCTCTCAATTGATCTTCTTGGTAAGAGGGATTCATTGGATTGCATGTTCCTAGTTTCTAGATGCTATTCTTTCTAGCAATGATATTTTCCCTTTTCCACAGAGGGAATTCAAGTAGCGGTTTCTCCAATTCAATTCATAAGTAGACTTCATTCTTCAATCCAACTGCATCCAGCTCGTAGGATTCTAGGAACTCCAAACCTAAACTAGGGCAAAGCCCTGCAGTACTTAGACTTATACAGTTTCTTCCTATGCATTTTAAAATTTATTATCTGGGATTTATCTTTTTTTTTTTTTTTCCAGACGGAGTCTCACTCTGTAGCCCAGGCTAGAGTGTGCAATGGCATGATCTCCACTCACTGCAACCTCTGCCTCCTGGGTTCAAGTGATTCTCCTGCCTCAGCCTCCTGAGTAGCTGGGATTACAGGCACATGCCACCATAGTCGGCTAATTTTTGTGTTTTTAGTAGAGACATGGTTTCACCATGTTGGCCAGGCTGTTCTCGAACTCCTGACCTCAGGTGATCTGCCCACTTTGGCCTCCCAAAATGCTAGGATTACAGGTGTAAGCCATCGCACCTGGCCTATCTGGGATTAATCTTATTTATGCACCGGAATGTTACAAAGTACTGAGTTAACAGAATACTGCTTATTCATTTTGTTGAAAGTGCTTATTTAGGAAATTATCTTAAATTTAGGGCCAGGCATGGTAGCTCACACCTGTAATCTCGGCACTCTGGGAAGCCAAGGCAGGAGGATCGCTTGAGGCCAGGATTTTGAGACCAACCTTAGCAACAAAGTGAGACTCCATCTCTACAAAAAAATTAAAAATTAGCTGGGTGTGGTGATACTCATTTGTAGCCTTAGCTACTTGGGAGGATGAGGAGGGATGATTACTTGAGCCTAGACATTCGAGGCTACAGTGAGCTATGATCGTGCCATGGCTCTCCAGCCTAGGCAACACAGTGAGACCCTGTCTCTGAAAAAGAAAAGAAAGGAAATTATTTTAAATTTAAACCTGGAATGACTTCAGCAGGAAAACAGCTTCAATATTCCCCCTTTTATATAAAATCTTTTTTCTTTTTTTTTTTTTGAGACAGAGTCTCGCTCTGTTGCCCAGGATGGAGTGCAGTGGTGTGATCTCAGCTCACCACAACCTCTGCCTCCCAGGTTCAAGCGATTTCTCCTGCCTCAGCCTCCTGAGTAGCTGGGACTACAGGTGTGCACCACAATGCCTGGCTAATTTTTGTATTTTTAGTACAGACGGGGTTTCACTATGTTGGCCAGTCTGGTCTCGAACTCCTGACTTGGTGATCTGCCCACCTTGGCCTCCCAAAGTGCTGGGATTACAGGTGTGAGCCACTGTGCACATACTTAAAATCTTCACAGTAATCTGTACAGTAAGATTACATATTTTACATACTTAAAATATTTTCAGTAATCTTTACTTAAAATCTTTAGAGTAAAGTGATGTAGAATTCACACGGGAGGATCAAGAGTGGAGAACAGGTCAAGAATATGCAGTTCTCTCACATCTGAACTTGTCTATTTCCTGCAGAAAGCCCACAATCTGCCAAAGAAGGGTGCATCATCAAATAAGCCATGATGTATATTTTGTAGGTGAAAACAGTTGAATAAAAGCAAACTTCAACCTTCAGTGCTATCATCAATTATAGGCTCCTTCAAGGATAAGCTTGAGATTAAAAACAAATACTCCTTACCTTTTACAGAAACAGATTTTTAGGAAGCTAAAGGAACATCTGAAGAGGTACACCATCATGAGACCCTCTGATTGATTAACAATAGGATACAGCAGCAAGCATTTCACAGCAAGCAATCCCCACTGGCCAATTATGTGTTAGGTGCAGTGTTAGACCAGGAAACATGGCAGTAGCCAACCGTGTCATAGCCCTAGAGCTCCAAGACTTTACCCCGGTGTGGCAGTTAGCATGACAATCATGGAAGAAAGGCTCCCTATGGGCAAACAGGTCATCACCCGGGATTTGTCTGTGCACTGGACATCTCTTGGGACACAGTTTTCCAAGGCCTCTAAAATGAGGCCCTAAGCACCAATGTCTCTGCACATCGTAGACAGAGCAGAGATGACCATCCAATGTCATCTTGGTTCCTTTTCTTCCTCTGTGAGGCATGACTGATTCTAAGCCTTTATATACTACTTACAGAAAAGTTTTGTTTTTTGAGATGTTCAAAAACCCCTTTATTCAGCCTTAAATCTCTGGGCATTCAATGCTATATGTGGAGATTTTAAAAAGTTTTAATCTCTGAGCGGCCGATTGGCAGCTACCATTTCTTAGGGTTAACAGAGAAGCCAGATGCACAAGGAATTTGAGTGCCTCCCCCAACAACCCCAAATTGAGGAAAAATTTCCCAAGATCCTACTCACTTTTATGTATTAATTTTTTATTTTTATTTATTTATTTATTTATTTTAGACAGAGTCTCACTCTGTCGCCCAGGCTGGAGTGCAATGTCACAATCTCGGTTCACTGCAACCTCCACCCCCCGGGTTTAAGTGATTCTTCTACCTCAGCCTCCTAAGTAGCTGGGATTACAGGTGCCCGCCACCGTGCCTGGCTAATTTTTGTATTTTTAGTAGAGATGGGGTTTCACCATCTTGGCTAGGCTGGTCTTGAACTCCTGACCTCGTGATCCCCCCGCTTCAGCCTCCCAAAGTGCTGGGATTACAGGCATGAGCCACTGCGCCCGGCCCCTACTCACTTTTAAAATGTAAAATTATGCATTGTGTTGTGTAATACAGTCACCTCTGTAGCTTGCAGGACTTCTGAGAGACTAAATTGATCAATAAATGGCTGCCAGGTACAACTGGAGAAGCAAGCTTCAATTCCTTGTATTTCTACAGAACCTTTCCCAAAGGTGCTGAAGAATAACTGTGCCAAAGAGACCATAGGCAATGAACTCCCCAGAAACCTGAGGCCCATATTCACATAAACTGTCTCTATCTCAGGCCAGGCGTGGTGGCTCATGCCTGTAATCCCAGCACTTTGGGAGGTCAAGGCAGGCGGATCACGAGGTCAAGAGATGGAGACCACCCTGGCCAACATGGTGAAAACGTGTCTCTACTAAAAATACAAGAATTAGCCAGGCATGGTGGCATGCACCTGTAGTCACAGCTACTTGGGAGGCCGAGGCAGGGGAATCGCATGAACCCTGGAGGCAGAGGTTGCAGTGAGCCGAGATTGCGCCACTGCACTCCAGCCTGGCGACAGAGCAAGATTCTGTCTCAAAAAAAAAAAAAAAAAAAAGAAAGAAAAGAAAAAAAAACTGTCTCTATTGCAGAACTTGTCAGTTTGACAGGCTAGCCATTTCCAAAATCTAACTCCCCCGCTTGATGGGCACCTCAGTGGTGGGGGTAGGAAGTGACAGAGCGCTCTCATTCATGTAAATAAAGGTGACTGCATCCCCCTCATAGCTGTGGGTGGTGGAACTCCTTTTATTTCTAAGATTAAAAGAGCAAGGCTGTAGGGGGCAGAGGAATAACCTTGTGGAAGGGAAGGGGCTGGGGTGGACAGGGGAGTTGGCTTTCAGGAAGCAGAAGTCAGCTGTTTTACAGTATGGATTAGACACACACACTCCAGGTGTTTTGAAACAAGTTTCCCAAAGCACTCAGCAGTCTGCATTCCTTTCCACGACTCTCTAAGAAAAGTGTCTCTTCTGGCTTAGGAAGAATCATAAAAAAATTGCCACCCTGACCCCCTCATTTTAATCCCTCGCCATTTGGCGAACAATAGAGAAAACGCACCTGACAAAGGTGTTGGGCTAATGCCACAGCTCCTTGTCTCTTTCTGAAGAGCTGAGCGGGAGGCAGAAGATCAAGCTGAGCCCCTGATTTGAGTGTCTTTTGGAAATGCATAAAGCTGCAGACGGAAAGGCGGCTTTCATGTGCAAATCATCTGAGGCTGGCGCTACTAGCCTTGGTCCTCCTAGTCTTTGCCCAATGCTTTCTTTAATCTTGAAATTACTCCTCTTTTCAGATCCAATGTTTTTGCCAGACAAGATTTGAAAATACAGAGATAATGAATGCATTTTCACATGCTCAGTAGGGGGAACAATTTGCCTATTTTGAAGTGGCTGCCATTCAAATACTCTGCCAGAGACTTACTACTGAACAAATAGTACAAAAGCGTCATCAGGTACAACAAATATTACAAGTCTTCTTTTCAAAAGACCTTTCTCCAAGTACTCTTCGTAAAGAGTGTCAACAATAAAAGTGAACTAATTTCAAGCAATAAAATTTAGCAGGTAGGCCAGGCACGGTGGCTCACACCTGTAATCTCAGCACTTTGGGAGGCTGAGACAGGTGGATCACTTGAGGCCAGGAGTTCGAGACCAGACTGGCCAACATGATGAAACACTGTCTTTACTAAAATACAAAAATTATCCAGGTGTGGTGGCACATGCCTGTAATCGCAACTACTTGGGAGGCTGAAGCAGGAGAATCACTTGAACCTGGGAGGTGGAGGTTTCAGTGAGCCAAGATTGTGCCACTGTACTCCAGCCTGGGCGACAAGAGTGAAACCCTGTCTCAAAAATTAAAAAAACATCTAATAGGTGCATTAATATGGGAAGTTAGAACCAAACCTTGCTCTCCTATTAATTTTTGCAAAAGTCAACAGTGCATTGGTTATTCAAAGGAATAGACTGAGGATTGGAAGGAAGAACTGCTAGCTCATCCATTCTGTTTTGTTTCATTTTTTTTTTCTTTCACCTTCTCGAAATTATTTAACAGGAGAAAATCTAAACAGCAAACAGGAAGATGGTCTATTATAAAGTGCTTGAATGTCTGGAGTTGATTAAATGCAAAAACTCTTCATTGGTCAGCAATAGATATAAACAGACACATTAGAAATAATATAGCTCATATCTGTCCAAAATGAAACAGTGCCTCAGCAGTTTAATTTTGATAGTCAATATGCTATATTTTATTGACTAGGACACCTGACAACACTCAATAATAATGTCAAAGTGTAATGACAATAGGGAAATCATGGCATCTTAATTACTTTTGTTTTACCACCACTTCTAATTTATATTTTCGTTAAACGTTAGTGTCACTTTCAGATTAAGTAATAGTAAATTCTCGAAATAAATATCTGACAGAAGATTTAGCTTTGTTCCAGAAAAATGAATGAAGTCATGGAACCGTAATTTTATTTCATAGAAAGGCTAGGAAAAGTCCAACATGTAACATTTCATTAATTCAACAATTATTTATTAAGCATCCATGCATCTTCTAGAGGGACAGAGGCCTCTAACCACACAGAGTAGAGTGGCGTACAGTAAAGTATAGTACAATAGATCACAGTAGAGTAGACTACAGTCGAGTACAATAGAGTAGGGTAGAGTAGGATACAGTACAGTACAGTATAGAGTGAAGTACAGTAGAGTGAAGTATAGTAGAGTAGAGCACACTAGAGTAGGGCAGAGTACAGTAGAGTTGAGTAGACTAGAGTACAGTACAGTAGAGTAGGGTTGAGTGGAGTACAGTAGAGTAGAGTACAGTGGAGTACAGTAGAGTAGAAAACAGAAGAAGGTGGTAGGGTACAGTAGGTTAGAGTAGAATACAGTAGAGTATAGTACAGTAGAGTAGAGTGGAGTGGAGTACAGCAGAGTAGAGTGGAGTAGAGTAGAGTAGGGTAGAGTGGAGTAGAGGACAGTAAAGTACAGTACAGTAGAACAGAGTGGAGTAAAGTATAGCAGAGTGGAGTATTGTACAGTACAGTAGAATATAATATAATACAGTAGAGTGGAGTAGAGTACAGTACAGTATAGTAGAGGGGGGGTGCAGTAGAGTAGAAGACAGTAGATTACAGTAAAGTACAGTAGAATGCAGTAGAGCAGAGTAGAGGAGAGGAGAGGACAGGATAGTAGAGTGGGGGACAGTAGAGTAGGGTAGAGTGGAGTAGAGTACAGTAGAGTGGAACAGAGTAGAGTGGAGTACAGTAGAGTAAAGTAGGGTGGAGTTGGGTAGAATGGAATAGAGTACAGTAGAGTGGAACAGAGTAGAGTGGAATATAGTAGAGTGGGCATTTCTTACCAACACCCCTCTGCCCTGAAGAGGTTTTGCCCTGTCTATGGATGGCTGCAGACTGTAGTATTCAGTACATCGGTTTCCACCAGATCTGTCCAGGCTATATCCACCCCATCCCCAATTCTCAGCCCCCTGCTCTCAGCCCTGACAGGGTACCCATGGCATCCTAAGACATCAACTAATTTTGTGTTAGCCTCTTTCATTCTCTCAGGGCTCTCTGCCTTCCTCTCTCACAATTCATTCATTTGTGGAGGAAATATTTATTGAGTACCTACTCTGTACCCAGGACTGGGTTCTATCCCTAGAAGTGAGCAAAAGAGACACAGCCTCTGCCCTGGAAGTCCACAGTCCACAACCCTCTCAGGCAAGCCTCAACCAAATAGTCACAGAAACACATCCTAGTTACCAACTGTGAATGAGCTATGAATAAAGATTAACATGAGACTATTATCAAGGATCCCTCAGCTACTTTGGGGAGGTGAGGAAGAGCCAGGGCTGCCTGAGGATGAGGCTGTGAGCCTCGGAGGAGCAGCAGCAACTAACTGGCTGAAAGGCTGGAAAGGTGGTCAGACCAAAGAAGGGGAATTTCCCAAGACCCTCAGGGGGAAAAGAGTATTCTTTCTCTCTCTTTTCTTTCTTTTTTTATTGAGACGGAGTCTTGCTCTGTCTTGCCCAGGCTGGAGTGCAGTGGTGCGATCTTGGTTCACTTCAGCAGCCTCGGCCTCCTAGATTCAAGCGATTCCCCTGGCTCAGCCTCCCGAGTAGCTGGGACTACAGGCATGCATCACCACACGCGGCTAATTTTGTATTTTTAGTTGAAACAGGGGTTTCACCATGTTGGCCAGGCTGGTCTCAAACTCCTGACCTCAGGTGATCCACCTGCCTGGGCCTCCCAAAGTGCTGGGATTACAGGTGTGAGCCACCATGCCTGGCCTCTCTTTTCTAACTCTGAATTGTCTCTTATTATTATCCCCAACAAAAAAGCTTGGGGCAAAAAACAACAAAAAGCAGAATCTGCATCTACAAGAACTGTAATTCTTGTAGCTAAGGAAAAGATGCAGAAGGACGTTCAGGGAGGGGGTAATTTCACATACGCAGGGTTTGGAGAGGTGTGGTACTGACGGTCAGTTGTGCCCTAGTATTCTCTGCTTCCCTGGCATGGCTGCGGCAGTACGCCTTTCAGCAGGGCACAGCAGGCCCAGTTTAAGACTGCACTTCCCAGGGTCCTTTGCAACCAGGTGGGGCCATGTGACTAAGTTCCGATGAATTTAAGGAGAAATCCATGTCACTTTCTTCGAGGGAAATTATTAATGCTTATTTTCCACTTCCTATCCTTTCACTTTTTTCTTTTCTTTTTTCTTTTTTTCTTTTTCTTTTTTTTGAGACGGAGTCTTGCTGTGTTGCCCAGGATAGAGTGCAGTCGCGCGATCTCCATTCACTGCAACCTCTGCCTCCCAGGTTCAAGCACTTCTCCTGCCTCAGCCTCCCGAGTAGCTGGGATTACGCGCCCACGACCACATCCAGCTATTTTTTTTTTTTTTTTTTTTTGAGACAGAGTCTCGCTCTGTCGCCCAGGCTGGAGTGCAATGGCGCGATCTCGGCTCACTGCAAGCTCCACCTCCCGGGTTCATGCCATTCTCCTGCCTCAGCCTCCCGAGTAGCTGGGACTACAGGCGCCCGCCACCATGCCCGGCTAATTTTTTTTTTTGTATTTTTAGTAGGGACAAGGTTTCACCGTGGTATCGATCTCTGCACCTTGTGATCCGCCGCCTTGGCCTCCCAAAGTGCTGGGATTACAGGCGTGAGCCACCGCGCCCGGCCTACTTTTTGTATTTTTAATAGAGATGGGTTTCACCATGTTGGCCGGGCTGGTCTCAAACTCCTGACCTCAGGTGGCCCACCTGCTTCGGCCTCCCACAATGCTGGGATTACAGGCGTGAGCCACTGCGCCCGGCCCCTATCCCTCCGCTTTCCCAGGGGTAGGAGCATACATTTGGTACTAGGAAGCCAGCTGCTGTGGTGGGGTTGAGGACAAGAGGTGAGAGAATCTTAACAGAGAAAGTGCCTGGGTTCCTAGGAGCCCGGAGGAGCAGAACCACCTCCCTAGTCTAGACTGTTCCATGAGAGAAGCCCACTGTCATCTTGTATTTTGGGGTCTTTCTAAGTTTGCCTGTTCCTTAATTAACACAAGAGAGGTTATCTTATTCAATGATTTTGTCTTTACAATGCCAACCAAAACAAAAGTCATAACAAAAGTCATAACGGAAAAGATAAAGAAATTTGATTATATAAAAATTGTGTAGGGCTGGGCGCTGTGGTTCACGCCTGTAATCCCAGCACTTTGGGAGGCCGAGGCGGGCAGATTACGAGGTCAGGAGTTCGAGACCAGCCTGGTGAAACCTCATCTGCAATAAAAATACAAAAAATTAGCCAGGCATGGTGGCACACGCCTGTAATCCCAGCTACTTGGGAGGCTGAGGCAGGAGAATCGCTTGAACCCAGGAGGTGGAGGTTGCAGTGAGCCAAGATTGTGCCACTTCACTCCAGCCCGGGCGACAGAGCGAGACTCCGTCTTGAAGAAAAAAAAAAATTGTGTGGGTTAGCAAACACCACAAGCAAAATCAAATGCCAAATGATGAAACTAGAAAACAATATTTGCAACGCATGACAGACTAAAGGCTAATATCCCATACATTTTATTAAGTGTTTACTACCCATCAGGCACTGTGCTGAGTGCTTCATAAGGACTGTCTTGATTGATACTGACTTCAAATTTCAACCCTTTGTGTAGGTGCCATACAGCACAACAATTAATCATAGGCTCTGAATTTGCCACTGATTTACTGTGTGGTACTGGAGAAGTGAACTAAAATGAGGATAATAGTCCCTTCTTTATAGGATTGTTTATAAAAATTAAATGAGACAGGGCTGCTGTGAATGATTGGGCAGGTTGCGCCTGAAGGAAGGCAAACTACTAAGGGAATAAGTAAGGCCGAAATCCAGTGCCTGCTCTTGAGCCCTGTGCCCCACCACATGGTGGTACCAGCCCAAGGAAAAGGTGCCTTTTTCTTATTTGTGCCAAGGCACCATATGAACTAGCAGCCCTGACATGAGAGAATTGCTTAGAAAAGTACCTGCAATAAGTGGCCAATATAAGTTACAATTACTATTAGCATTAGCATTATTGTTCTTATTCTCCAGATGAGAAAACCAAAACTTACAGAAGCCATGTAGTTTGCCCATCACAGGGCTAATGCAAAGATTCTTGTCAATGCGTAACAAAAATTCAAACAACGCTAGCTGGGTGCAGTGGCTCATGCCTGTAATCCCAGCACTTTGGGAGGCCGAGATGGGTGGATCACAAGGTCAGGAGGTCGAGACCAGCCTGGCCAACATGGTGAAACCCCACTTCTACTAAAAAACTACAAAAATTAGCCAGGCATGATGGCTACTTGGGAGCCTGAAGCAGGAGAATTGCTTGAACCTGGGAGGTGGAGGTTGCAGTGAGCTGAGATCGTGCCACTGCACTCCAGCCTAGGTGACAGAGTGAGACTCCGTCCCCCAAAAAAATAAAAATAAAAACTTCAAACAACCCAATAAAAACATGCAAAGGACATTGATCACAGAAAAAGAATAAATTATGAGAAGATACAGAAACTTACTCATAATAAAACAAGAGGAAGTTAAAACAATAAAATACCTTTTTCACCTATAAGTTTAGTAAACTTTGATTATACTCAACATTGAAAAAGTGTGTGCTGTGCATGGTGGCTCATGCCTGTAATCCCAACACTTTGGGAGGCTGAGACAAGAGGATCGCTTGAGCCCAGAAGTTTGACGCCAGCCTGGGCAACACAGGGAGTCCTTGTCACTACAAAAAAATTTTTAAATTAGCCCGGTGTGGTAGCGCACACCTGTGGTCCCAGCTACTTGGGAGAATGAGATGGGAGTATCACTTGAGCCGTGGAGGTCAAGGCTGCAGTGAGCGGTGTATGTGCCACTGCACTCCATCCTGGGCAACACAGAAAGAACCTGTCTCAGACCAAAAAAAACAAACAAACAAACAAACAAAAAAACAACTTTGATTCTGATGAGCCTCTCAGATCTCCCCAACTTGGGAATTACTAGTTTATCATTTATGTCAATAAAGCAACATTTCTTTTCATTTTAAAGGTTCTAAATAGTTAATTAAGCTCCCAAACTCGACAGCGTCAGAATCACTGAGGGGGAGGAAGAAGGAGGTAAAAAGTACATAGCCTGCAGGCATCCCACCCTAGAGATACAGACTCTCTTGAAGATTTGGCTCTTGGGCGGTGCCAAGGAATCTGCATTTTAACAAACCCCCTGAAGGACTCCACACTAGGACTGGGAAGCACTGGTTGGAAAATTAGGTCAGTTCAGCTTCAATCTCAACCCTGGCTAGTGGGGTTGATCCACGTAGATCTAGAATCAGGAAGCAGCCATACAATCAAGGCTGTCACCAATATTATCGCGGTCGACAACAGCAGCAGCAGCAGTGGTATCTTAGCTGTTGTCATAGTCATCATCATCATCATCAGAAACATCTATGGGTTCCTATTATATGAAAGGCAATCACCAATTTTTAAAAGTAGAAACAAAGCAGAGGGCTGTAGGATACAAAGGCTGTGAGAGCTGGGACTAGAAGAATGAGCCTGGATTCAATTGGAAGCTGGTTAAGAAGAGGTATGGGAAGTCAATAAAACATATCTGTTGCTTATACAAAGATATTTTATATATAACGTAGGCCAGCAAACTAATGAAGCCACTGATTTGATTTGATTTGATTTTTTTGAGACAGGGTCTTGCTCTATCACCTACGCTGGAGTGTGCAATGGTACAATCACGGCTCACTGTAGCCTCCACCTCCAAGACTCAAGTGATCCTCCCACCTCGGCATCCCAAAGTGCTGAGATTACAGACATGAGCCACCGCACCCGGCCCATGCCTTTCTGTAAGAGAGGGGAAGAATTCAGTCTTTCCAGAAGAAATTCTATCTTCATAAAGATCATGTGCATGACTGGGTGAGGATTTGCAAATTAGCATATCTTGTAGATAAGTTCTGCTCATTTGAAAGCCTAATTTAGCCTTAAAAGACAAGCTTATTTCAGTTTTCCCAGGCATGATAAAGTGACCTTCGAAATTGTTAAGCCTGGGCAGGGGGTGGCCGGGGCCACTGAGTCCCTTGGTCCCCTGGGTCATGCAGACTGGGAATCTTCTTGTCTGAAGCTCTGTGGGAGCAGGGATTCATTGTTTATCTTCTTTTTTTTTTTTTTTTTTTTTTGTTGAGATGGAGTCTCGTTCTGTCTCCCAGGCTGGAGTGCAGTGGTGCGATCTCGGCTCACTGCAACCTCCGCCTCCCTGGTTCAAGCAACTCTCTGCCCCAGCCTCCCGAGTAGCTGGGATTACAGTCACCCACCACCACGCCCAGCTAATTTTTGTATTTTTAATAGAGACCATCTTGGCCAGGCTGGTCTTGAACTCCTGACCTCATGATCCACCCGCCTTGGCCTCCCAAAGTGCTAGAATTATAGGTGTGAGCTATCGCGCCCGGCCTGGATTCATTGTTTATCACCTATACCTACAGCTAGAGCCAGGGTCTGGCATGCTCAATAGGTATTTCTTGTATTCATAAATGAACCTGGTCATAAACTCACCTGAAATGCTTACTGAAAACATTTTGCAGGGCATGAAAACCGTTTGACACAGCTGACAAAGGTTTCCTTCCTTTCCTTCTTCCCCTTTTCTTTCTTTCTTTTCTCTTTATTTCGTGAGACAGTCTCTTTCCTTTTCTTTCTTTCTTTTTCTTTCTTTCTATAATCCATTCCTTTCCTTCCTTCCTTGTTTCTTTCATGAGACAGTCTCTCCCTCCCTCCTTTCTTTCTCTTTCCTTCCTTCCTTCCTTCCTCCCTCCCTCCTTCCCTCCCTCCTTTCTTTCTCTCTCTTTCTTTCTTTCTTTCTCTTTCTATGAAAGAAAGAAAGAAAGAGTGAGGCAGTCTCACTCTGTCATTGAGGCTGGAGTGCAGTAGCATGATCTCAGCTCACTGCAACCTCCATCTCCCAGTTTCAGCTCGTGCCTCAGTTTCTTGAGTAGCTGGGATTACAGCCAGGCGCCACCACGCCAGGCTAATTTTTGTATTTTTAGTAGAGACAGGGTTTCACCATATTGGCCAGGCTGGTCTCAAGTAATCCGCCCATCTCGGCCTCCCAAAGTGCTAGGATTATAGGTGTGGGCCACTGCGCCCGGCCAAGACAAAAGATTGTCATAATCATTGTCCAGTAACAGTAGTCAGGGACAAGAAATCATTTCTCTATTCCTTTTTGGATATTATCTGGGATTAAACTTAGGTTGGTGCAAAAGTAATTGCGGTTTTTGCCATTAACAGTAATGGCAAAAACTTCAGTTACTTTTACGCCAACCTAATATCTACATAAATTCACAACAGATCCTAGGATTACTTAAGATGGCTTTTGGAAGCAAATATTTATTGAATAAAAGGTAGCAAGGCCAGGCACAGTGGCTCATGCCTATACTCCCAGCACTTTGGGAGGCCGAAGTGGGAGTATCGCTTGAGCCCAGGAGTTCAAGATTAGCCTGGGAAACATAGTGAGACCCTGCCTCTATTTAAATACAAAAAAATAAAAAGATTAACCAGGAGTGGTGGCATGTGCCTGTGGTCCCAGCTACTTGGGAGGCTGAGGTGGGAGGATCACTTGAGTCAGGGAGTTCGAGGCTGCAGTGAGCCGAGATGGCGCCACTACACTCCAGCCTGGGTGACAGAGGGAGACTCTGTCTCAAAATAAAAAATAAAAATAAAATAAAAAGTTAGCCAAACCTATCAAATGGGGCAATTAAATACCTTTTTCCATTCCCATATAGACACATGAGAGCTGCAATTCTTCATGCTGGTTTTTTTGTTTGTTTGCTTTTTGAGACAAAGTCTTGCTCTGTCCGCCAGGCTAGAGGGCAGAGGCACGATCTCAGCTCACTGCAACCTCCGCCTCCCAGGTTCAAGCAATTCTTGTGCCTCAGCCTCTCGAGTAGCTGGGACTACAGGCGTATGCCACCACACCTGGCTAATTTTTTTTGTATTTTAGTAGAGATGAGGTTTCAACGTGTTGCCCAGGCTGGTCTCAAACTCCCGAGCTCAGGCAATCTGCCCACCTCGGCCTCCCAAAGTGTTAGGATCACAGGTGTGAGCCATGGTGCTTGGCATGCTGGTTTTAAAAAGTTCATAAAATGGAATTTGTTTTACTAATTTATAACATAATTTGAAAATAATCCTCATTAAATTTAATATCACTTTGTTTCTATACTGATCATAATAGTTCTATTCTTATTGAAGATCTATTTTTAGGTTGGATTTTTAGTAATCAATGAAATTAACTTGTATTACAGTATTTATGCTTACATTTTAAAACATTTGAAACATTACATAAGGAAACATTTTTTTTTTTTTTTTTGAGACAGAGTTTAGCTCTTATCGCCCAAGCTGGAGTGTAATGGAGCGAGCTCAGCTCACTGCAACCTCCGCCTCCCGGGTTCAAGTGATTCTCATGACTCAGCCTCCCAAGTAGCTGGGATTACAGGCGTGCACCACTACACCCAGCTAATTTTTGTATTTTTAGTAGAGCCGAGGTTTCACCACGTTGGCCAGGCTGGTCTCGAACTCCTTACCTCAAGTGATCTGCCCGCCTCCACCTCCCAAAGTGCTGGGATTACAGGCGGTGAGCCACAGTGCCCAGCCAGGAAACAATTTTATCAGTACAATTAATGATCTATTTATATTGTTTACCTTCTGTTTATGGCAAATGATCTTTTCAAATTTTTAACTTACAGTAATGCTGTATGGTTTCTTTTTCAAAAAATGGAGCCAGGTGTGGTGGCTCACACCTCTAATCCCAGCACTTTGGGAGGCTGTTGCAGGCAGATCGCTTGTGTTCAGGAGTTCAAGACTGTCCTGGGTAACATAGCAAAACTCTGTCTCTACCAAAAATACCAAAACTTAGCCAGGTATAGTGGCACACACCTGTGGTCCCAGCTACTCTGGAAGCTGAGGTGGGAGGATCGCTCAAACTCAGGAGGTAGAGGTTCCAGTGAGCCAAGATCGTGCCACTGCACTCCAGCCTGGGTGACAGAGACCTCATCTGCAAAAAAAAAAAAAAAAAAAAAAAAGAAGCGGGAGGAAATGGAATTTAAGTTTAAAAATTGAATCTATTAAAAGAAAAACATTAAGTAATTAATAGCATAAGTGGCTTAGAGAATCAGCAAAACTCATGAAGAGGATATCAGAATGAATGATATGATGCCTGATTTGGCAAAACAGTGAGCTTTAGAAGAGTATGAGGCCAGCACAGAGTGTGGACAAGGCTGGCTAAATGAGCTGCCTCTGCTAGGATCACATGTGTCATGCAGTGGGAGCCACTGAGAGTTGGAAGCATGGGAGGCTCGTGACTGGATCTGCCCTCTTAGCGGATCATTATGAGGGTGGTGTAGAGAGAGGATTGGAAGGCACAAGAGGAGGCAGGGAGGCCAACAAGGGACTGATAGCCGTAATCCAGAAGGGAATGAAGGTGGATGAACCTCAATGCTGCCAGTGGGACAGAGAGTAAAGTGCTATCATGGCACAACTTGGTCACTGAGGTAGAAGACCCTAAATTCTCTGGCTTAGATAACTAGATCAACAAGAGACCCTCCATAGAGATCAGGAACAAAGGAGGAAAGCAGGTTTTCAGGGAATTCTGCCGATGGCCCAGGCATGGTGGCTCACACCTATAATCCCAGCACTTTGGGAGCCCAAGGAAGGAGGATGGCTTGAGGCCAGGAGCTTGAGATCAGCCTGGGCAACATAGTGAGACTCCAGTTCTACAAAAATAAAATAAAAAATTAGCCAGGCGTGGTGGCATGTGCCTGTAGTCCTAGCTACTTAGGAGGCTTAGGTGGCAGGATGACTTGAGCCCAGGAGTCTGAGGCTACATTGAGCTATATCTCACCACTGTACTCAAGCCTGGGCAACGGAGCAAGACTCCGTCTCTAAAGAAAAAAAAACAGTAATTAAAATTTTTAAAAGAGAGGAAGGAATGGAAACCCACCTATATAATAGTTTGCTAGGGCTGCCACAACAAAGTATCACATAGACTGGATGGCTTAAAGAACAGAAATGTGGCCAGGCACGGTGGCTTACGCCTGTAATACCAGCCCTTTGGGAGGCCGAGGTGGACGGATCACCAGAGGTCAGGAGTTCAGGACCAGCCTGGCCAACATGGCAAAACCCCGTCTCTATTAAAAATACAAAAATTAGCTGGGTGTTGTGGCGGATGCCTGTAATCCCAGCTACCTGGGAGGCTGAGGCAGGAGAATTGCTTGAACCCGGGAGGCGGAGGTTGCAATAAGCCAAGATCACGCCATTGCACCCCAGCCTGGGCAACAGAGCCAGACTCTATCTCACAAAAAAAAAAAAAAAAAAAAAGAACAGAAATGCATTTCCTCATAGTTCTTGGGGCTAGAAGTCCAAGATCAAGGTGTTGGCAGATTGGTTTTCCCTGAGGGCCTCTCTCGGCTTGCAGAGGGTTGTCTTCCTATATCTCCATGTTCTTTGCCCTGCACACGTCTGTGTGCAAAAATTTTTTATATCGTTTTAAAAAATACCATTTAATGCTTTTTAATTTATTCAAGCAACAAACAACAGTTGAAGATGCATTAAAGTCAGGCAGTGGACTGAGCCTGGGGAAATCATGGGTGAGACAGTTCGAGCTGCGTTCTAATAGCATGTACTCTCCAGACAGACTGCCTAGGTTTGAACCCCAGCTGCATACTTATAAGTTGGGGGACCCTAGTGAAGTTACTTAATCTCTTTATGTCTGTTGCTTTTTCTGTAAAATGTGGAATAACAGTTCTTATCCCATAGGATCACTGTGAGAATTAAATGGGACAATGCATGTAGGGTGCCCAGCACAGTGCCAAGTTTTTAGTACATGTGTCATAATTGTTAGCTCTAAAAATATATGAGCAAAAAGAAACAATCCCCATTCTCGGAGAACATCTGGGATAGTGGGTGGCTAAACTGCAGAAGTGTTGGTTATTGAAAATGGGGGGCCGGGGCAATTGATGAGTCATCGGAGGATGCTGGGTCACCCCATCATGATGGAGGGCTTGGGAGAGACTGGAAGAGTGTGGACCAGAGAGTGAAGTCTAATGAAGAAGGAGGAGGGAGAGAAGGCAGAACAGCTAAAAGACTTGAAGGAGTTTTTGGTAAGAGAGAGGAGAAAGAATGTTCAGGCAGGGGCATTAGTGAGCACAGATGATACCAATCTGCCTTCTGGCCCTGAGGTGGGAGGAGTGGAGGGAAATGCAGCCTTCAGTGGAGATCCCCGCAGGGGAGGACACCATGGGAGGATCCTGGGGGAGCCATTTTTCAGTCTGGGCAGAGCTTTCAGAAAAGATCTTGGATCTCGGATCTTGGAGGAAAGCTGAAGACTCACTGGGAGGCTGGGGCAAAAGCAGAAGGAGGAGTGTGAGAAGTTAGCTGAGGAAGCTCAAGAATGAGGTTAATCAGCTGGAGCCAGGGGCCAGGAAGCATTCCAGAGATATGGGAGGAGGGAGACTCACAAGGGGAAGGGGCTTCAGGTTCAAGCAGAGGAACCGCAGATTAACAACCTTTGCTCAGGCACAGGAATTGCTGGAGCATCAATATTTTGGCTAATCATTTTTTTCTCTTATTTTCCTGGATTAAGTGTATGGAACTTCCATGGGATCCTCAGACGCTTAGGCTTCTAGAATGCTCAGGATTCATTCTTTTTGCTAGACTTCATATGGCTAACGTTTGCAGTGGAAAAAGGGCCATAGGTCTCCGGTGTCGGCTGGTATATGGCTGGGTGGTTCCTGGGCCATACCCCTGCTTCTGCACGCCCTGGGTTTCATTTTTGTCCACTCTGTATTTGTAGCTCACTCCAGTCTTTCCAACTCCCAGGTGGCTGAGTGGGGTAACTGGCAGGGGTAGTTTGGTTAATGTCAACATAAAGAGCTTGGAAGGGAAAGGGACTCGTGGAACAGAAAACAAATGCCACATTAGTGGAAAGCTTGCTTTCATGGGGGGAAAGGGCTGCCTCAGTTTCCCACGAACACTAGACTCGGTAAGTAAAGTGTAAATATTTGTTAAAGGAGCAAATAAATAGTCCTTCTGAGTTCTGTTTCAGTCTGCAAGTCACAGCCTTTGAGGTATCAAAGGAATGGGAGAGAGGCTGTTCAGTTTGCCCCTCTCTAATGACACTACCAACTTTAAAATGAGAACCGAGTGGTCAGAAGTTGGAAAAAAATAGGCTGGGTGTGGTGGCTCACGCCTGTAGTACCAGCACTTTGGGAGGCCAAGGCAGACAGATCATGAGGTCAGGAGTTCAAAACGAGCCTGACCAACATAGTGACACCCAGTCGCTACTAAAAATACAAAAAATTAGCCAGGCGTGGTGGCAGGCACCTGTAATCCTAGTTACTCAAGAGGCTGAGGCAGGAGAATGGCTTGAGCCCGGGAGGCGGAGGTTGTGGTGAGCCGAGATCGCGCCATTGCACTCCAGCCTGGGCAACAAGAGCAAAACTTAGTTTCAAAAGAAAAAAAAGAAGTTGGAAAAAAATGACACCAGGCCAGGTGCAGAGGCTTACTTCTATCTATAATCCCAGCACTTTGGGAGGTTGAGGCAAGCAGATCACTTGAGGTCAGGCGTTAGAGACCAGCCTGGCCAACATGGTATAACCTTATCTCTACTAAAAATACAAAAATTAGCTGGGCATGGTGGTGGGCGCCTGTAATTCCAGCTACTCGGGAGGCTGAGGCAGGAGTATCGCTTGAACCTGGGAGGCGGAGGTTGCAGTGAGTCAAGATCGTGCCACTGCACTCCAGCTTGAGTAATGGGATGACACTCTGTCTCAAAAAAAAAAAAAAAAAGACACCAAATAAGGAATCAGGTAGTGGATCCAGCTTCAGTTATCGCAACATCTTTCCTTAAATAAAGCATCCTTTCCTCAAAACAATAAATGCACTAATTAACTTTACATATTTTGGTCTCTTACTCTGAAAGCTGTATTCTATCACAATTCAAGTTTTCTTGCATTCTTTTCTCACCTCCTTTTTTATCTCTACTTGTACCAAAGTTTGCTTGTTTTTCATCTTATCCTAACGTCTTGTTTCATAAAGGCCAAACTTTCTTACGCTGTACTGAAAACAAAAAGCAGATATTTTCTAAAATCTTCCCACCACTCTAGTAAATTATTTTCAAAGTGGGGCATCTTCTCCAAAATTGGATAATGCTTCTCTTTTTTGCTATAGAAATTTTTCCCAGGTCCCATTTTGGGATTTGTTTGTTTTGTGGGTGTGTACTTTTACACTTTCTTGAATAGGCTCATTTCTGTTCCAATGAGGCATTTGTAAGTAGCCACTTATTAATTCAACAGATATTGATATTTCAAAAATTGATATTTGCTTATTCTATAGTGTGCAAGGTGTTTTTAAAAAGTAAATTATAAGGCCGGGTGCAGCGGCTCACGCCTGTAATCCCAGCACTTTGGGAGGCCTGGGCAGGCGGATCACTTGAGGTCCAGAGTTTGAGACCTGCCCGGGCAATGTGGTAACACCCCGTCTCTACTAAAAACAATATAAAAAATTAGCTGGGTGTGGTGGCGGGCGCCTGTAATCCCAGCTACTCGCGAGGCTGAAGCAAGAGAATCACTTGAACCTGAGAGGTGGAGCTAGCAGTGAGCCGAGCTGCACTCTACGCCTGGGTGAGAGAGTGAGACTCCGTCTCAAAAAAATATATAATAATAATAATAATAATAATAATTACACACAAAGATTCATCTTCAAAGAGCTTCTGATTTACATATTTGATGATGTCAGAGAGGTATAGTAACTAGTGCAAGGTAGAAAGCTAGACAGAAGACACGGGTAGATTGCTATTTGTGGGGTTTTTTTCACAGATATGAGTAAATCACGGTGCTGAGACAGGAAGGACTGACTCTGCGCCCAGCATGATGTTGGTCCAAGTTGGCAGCCATTCAAAGTTAAGAGCACTGAGGCTATTCTCAATTTGTATTACTGTTTTCTTCCTTTGGAAATATGTAAAAATATTAACAAACACTAATGTGCCAATATTTCTAGGATGCTGGAAATTAATGATTGTAATACATTTTACATTCCATTACAGTATTTATTAAAAATGACTACATTCCATTATAATTCACTATTGCTGCTCTGCCATTTCAAAGAAGCAACAAGAATGTTGCCAATCAGCAGTGGAAAATAAATATTTTCTTTGGGTTGAATAATTTCCCAAAATGTTTTATTTTCCAGTGAAGAAAACATGCAACTGTCTACTATTCTTTTTTTTTTTTTTTTTTTTTTTTTTGCGACGGAGTCTCGCTCCATCGCCCAGGGTGGAGTGCAATGGCGCTACCTCGGCTCACCGCAACCTCCACCTTCCAGGTTCAAGCGATTCTCCTGCCTCAGCCTCCCCAGTAGCTAGAATTACAGACGCCCACCACCACACCTGGCTAATTTTTGTATTTTAGTAGAGATGGGTTTCACCATGTTGGTCAGGCTGGTCTCTAACTCTAACTCCTGACCTCAAGTGATCCGCCCACCCTGGCCTCGCAAAGTACTGGGATTACAGCCGTGAGCCCCCTGCCCGGTCTGCAGCTGTCTATTTTTTGAGACGGAGTCCCGCTGGGTCGCCCAGGCTGGAGTGCAATGGCGCGATCTCGGCTCACTGCAACCTCTGCCTCCCGGGTTCAAGCAATTCTCCTGTCTCAGCCTTCCGAGTAGCTGGGACTACAGGTGCCTGCCACCACGCCTGGCTAATTTTTGTATTTTTAGTAGAGACAGGGTTGCACCTTGTTGGTGAGGTTATTCTTATTTTACACTGGCGTAGGTGTCTTAATCAATTGCCTTGATTATATTGTAAAAGGCAATTTAACAAAACATTATTACAGAGAACTTGCATTTTAAACACAGTTTTTATTTTATTTAAGCTCATCAAATGCTTTTTTTGTTTAATTAAAAAAAAGAGACGAAAAACATTATTTTGATTTTGATATTCAATAATTTAGGCTATGACCAGTAAAAATTATATCTAATTAATACGTGACTGAAAATAGATATGAAAATGTAACTTCCAAACCCCTAGAGGGGGCGTCCACCCCACAGATCACTACAGAGATGTATGCTGTAACACAGGTGAAGAGTCGCTAGGTGGCTCTGCCATTTTTAAATAAAACTAAGGTACACACACACACACACACACACACACTAACATACAGTTAAGAAACAAAATACCCCACGCAGGGAGAACCTTTAATCAAAACAAGAAAGAATAATCTGACATCATGGTCTCTCACTCAGAATAATTTGGAGCTATTGGGCTAAGAATTTGACTCTAAAGAAAAACTACAAAGTATGTACGGGCAAGCAATCTGCTAAAAGATAAGATAAATCATTATATTTTTAAGGACATAAATTACTAAAGGGAGACGGTTTCAAATTTTTCATAATTTATTGCCATCTAGGTTCCCAGCTTTTCTTTTGGAATTTCTTTTTAGTTTAGACCTTTACATTTAAGAACAAATATTAAATTTTTGTATTATAACTTATTTTAAAATGTTTTCCAAGCTGGGTGCTGTGGCTCACGCCTGTAATCCCAGCACTTTGGGAAACCGAGGCGGGTGGATCATCGGAGGTCAGGAGTTCCAGATCAGCCTGGCCAACATGGTGAAACCCCATCTCTACTAAAAATACAAAAATTAGCTGGGTGTGGTAGTGGGCGCCTGTAATCCCAGCTACTCAGGAGGCTGAGGCAGGAGAATAGCTTGAACTCCGTAGGTGGAAGTTGCGGTGAGCCCGAGATCGCGCCATTGCACCCTGGACAACAGAGCAAGACTTCGTCTCAAAAAAAAAAAAAAAAAGTTTTCCAATTTCCAATTTCCTTTCATAGTTGTCATCCTTATTTTTAAAAAAAAATTCATTTCATTTCAGGCCATTTAGAAAGAAAAAAACAAACAACACTGGGCTTATCTAAATTATGAAAACATTTTAGATCCTTGAACCAAAATAAGACAATTAAGACAAACACTATTCTTTTCTACAGCATTTGCCAGGAGATTGAATAGAAACAGTGCTTTAAAGGGTTGACAATAATTTATTTCTGGTCCCAGAAAAGACGACTAAATAGTGACATGTGAAGTGTGATTTGCATTTTAGGTATCCAAATTTGCTGATTAAATATTTTTGGATTTCATTTTCAAGAGGTGACACGCCAGAAGAAAAAAAAATCCTCCAAAATACATAACTAATTTCATCATGAAAATAAATGCCTTGGAGGAGAAGGGAAGTTTCCGAATGATTAAATATTCTGAACTGCCAGTCGGCAATTGGCAAATAGAAAAAAACGTTTTCCCTCTCCCTCTCGGTTAAATGAAAACCTCAGACCTGTCACGTATTAAGAACACATTTAGGAATACTTTTAATAGTAAAATAAACAATTTTCATATTGTTGTTTCCAGCCAATCGAGGATGATTACGTGGAACGTGAGGTCGCCACAGTATTTTACAGGTTTTATTTGTTTCCCAGGCAGGGAGACGCATTAAAAAACTTAGCAAAAGTAGACGGCAAGTCATAGACTTGCCCGTTAGATGAGGCTGTTTTTGTAAATGAGCGCTTCTTGCACAGTTTAAATTACTTAAAACTTTGAAACTTTCGGGTTTAAAATGCTAATTCCGAAGCTACTTATTTAAATGTCTGTGAAAACATTCACCTTTATGTTTTTGAAGATAACAAATCACCACGAAAGCCCGTACAAACCGCACAGAAAACGAATAAATGCTTCCCGAATGTGAGCGAACCTACAGTTTGGTTAGAAAAACTCAACACTGATTTCCGTTCCTCCAATCACAGAATCCCCGAGGAGAAGGGGACACGCCAAGGGGGCCTGTTAATAACCTCTACCGTATACCCCAAAGCGTTGTAAATCACATCGATTATTTTCGACTGGAAGCCGATCGGTTGAGACTGGACGTGAATTCCGCGACTCGATCACAAAAGGTTAGGAGGAAAGAGGTAGAAAAGCCAAAAGGACTACTAGGCAGGTGGCCCGAGCGGCCACCCCAAGTTAACTTTTTAGAAATCATTCGTACTGTTCGGGTTATCTTCTCTTTAATATTCGTGGCTTTACTTATTATGATGTTAAGAAACGTGGGCTAGGAATGGGGTGCTGCTTTTTGCCCGAAACCTGGAGGCGCCGGCCTCCCAGACGCTCCCGGGCCCGGGCAGAGCGGCGGTAGGGGCGGGGCGGGCGGGCTCCGGGTTTGGGCGCGCGGGCAGGTGGGGCGTGGCGGGGGCGTGGAGAGCCCAGGCCCGCGGCCACCGCCCCGCTCCGGGCCGGCCCAGGAGGAGCCGCGCCGGGCTCAGTTATAAGAGGCCGGCTAGCAGGCGCTCCGCGAGCACCCGCCCGACCCCGGCCCGGAGCACCGGGCGCCCAGCGCGGGTGAAGGCGGAGCCGCAGGGTTGGCCCCCAAAGGGATGCTCTCGCCCGAGCGGCGAGACCAGCCCCGCTCGCCCCTCGCCGCGGCCGCGCCGCAGCCGCCCACGGCCGCCGACATGGCCCTCTACTGCGGCGACAACTTCGGAGTGTATTCGCAGCCCGGCCTGCCCCCGCCCGCCGCCACCGCCGCCGCCCCGGGCGCCCCCCCGGCAGCCAGGGCGCCTTACGGGCTGGCCGACTACGCCGCGCCGCCGGCCGCCGCCGCCAACCCCTACCTGTGGCTCAACGGGCCCGGCGTGGGAGGCCCGCCCTCCGCCGCCGCCGCAGCCGCCGCCGCGTACCTGGGCGCCCCGCCGCCGCCGCCGCCCCCCGGAGCCGCGGCCGGGCCCTTCCTGCAGCCACCGCCCGCCGCCGGCACCTTCGGCTGCTCTCAGCGGCCCTTCGCGCAGCCCGCGCCCGCCGCGCCCGCCTCGCCCGCCGCGCCCGTGGGGCCCGGGGAGCTGGGCTGGCTGTCCATGGCCAGCCGCGAGGACCTGATGAAGATGGTGCGGCCGCCCTACTCGTATTCGGCGCTCATCGCCATGGCCATTCAGAGCGCGCCCGAGCGCAAACTCACTCTCAGCCACATCTACCAGTTCGTCGCCGATAGCTTCCCCTTCTACCAGCGCAGCAAGGCCGGCTGGCAGAACTCCATCCGCCACAACCTGTCGCTCAACGACTGCTTCAAGAAGGTGCCCCGCGACGAGGACGACCCAGGTGAGGGCCGCTGGCAGGTGCTTCCCAGCCGGGGAGGGCGGGCGCGGGTCGCGAGGGCCGGCGCAGGGGTCGGTGTGCGGCTGGAAGATCTGCCAGGAGTCTTCTTGTCCAGGCTGCGGGTGGGAGCGGATGGAGGAATAACCACCCAACCCAGAGGACGAAGGGAAGGAGCAGGAGATCTTCGGAAGGAAGACTCAGTGAGAAAGGAGCTTGACCTTTACATCCACATTCGCAGAGGCGGGCCAATTAGAGAAACGAAAAAAATCTGTATCCCAGAACAGAAGGCTACCCCTGGGTGGTGTTCCTTAGGCCTTTTGAAGGGAGGGTCTACTTACAAGTGAGCTCTCAGATAAGGGATGGTTATAAAGGGATCCGTGTGAGCTGGGATTTCCATCACGTTTCGCAGAAGACGCGGTGGGAGAACTGGGGTCCAGCCCGGCTGTCCCTAGGTGCACTTCCTCCTCATCGGGTTCCAGAGAGGTTCGCTGTGTCCTGAATAGAGCAAGTACGGTGCCTACCTCTAGAGATAGTGGCACGCGCATCATGAGACGGGGGTCTGGGATGGGAGAACTTTAAGCAGAGAGGTCCTGCAAATTGCAGTTTGGGTACCTTAACTAGTTAGAAATTTAGAAATGAATATCCCAAATTTGCTGCGTTCTGGTCTCAGCCCAATTGCTCCTGGAGTGAGGAGGTCTGTGTTACAGTGGAGTGAGTGTTAACCTTCTCTGAGAGGTAGAGGTGGAGAAATGATTAACAAGAAGAGAGAAACAGAGAATCCTACTTGAGGTTTTCAGAAGGAACCCAGGACAAGGAAAGGGAAGGGGATTGTGATAGGAAAAAGAGAAAAGAGATGAAACCATTTTAGTTGCACATTACAGAGATCCAGGATTTTGTGTAAATTATGTGACTATTCTGGAGCTCAGAATGAGCTCATCCCTGAAGTCACTGTAGACCAGCACTCTCCAAAGGAAATACGATACAAACTAAATAATCCAAAATATTGTTTCAACATATAACAAATATAAAAATTACTAATGAGATTCTTTGTTATTTTCTCGGTACTAAGTCTTCAAAATCCCATGTGTATTTTACACTACATCTCAATTTGACTAGCCATATTTCAAGTGCCCAATAATAATGTGTGGCTAGTGGCTACTGTATTGGGCAGGGTATGCAGTTCTAGAAGATGCATCCTCTTGATTTGGCTTCTGTACCACCCAAGATTATCATGTAAATTGTCATGTAAACTCCTCTAGACTTCACTCTAAAAGGTCAGGGGTCTATGGCTAGTTTTTTATCAAAAAAGTTGGTACCAACGTGGCACAATATACGTATCCAGATAGGTGGAGATATTATTGAGATTCTAGTTATGTAATTTTTTTTCCTATGACTACTTGCAGAACATGGTTCAAGTGGAGGCAGCTTAGCCCAGTGGTTAGTTAAGAATGCTGAGGTTTTTTTTTTTTTTTTTTTTTTTTGAGACAATTTCACTCCTGTCGCCCAGGCTAGAGTGCAGTGGCGCAATCTCACTGCAACCTCTGCCTCACCAGCTCAAACAATTTTGCTGCCTTAGCCTCCCAAGTAGCTGGGACTACGGGAGCATGCCACAGTGCCCGGCTAATTTGTATTTTATGTAGAGATGGGCTTTTCCCATGTTACCCAGGCTGGTCTCGAACTGCTAAGCTTCAAGTGACCCACCCGTTTCGGCCTCCCAAAGTGCTAGGATTATAGGCGTGAGCCACCGCGCCCAGCAAGAATGCTGAGTCTTTTAGCCATTCATAGTGGTATACTCCTGTCATACCAGCTACTCTGGGAGGCTGAGGTGGGAGGATCGCTTGAGGCCAGGAGGTCAAGGCTGCAGTGAACCAAGGTTACACCACTGTACTCCAGCCTGGGTGACAGAGGGAGACCCTGTCTCAGAGAATATAAATAAATAAATAAATAATTTTTTTAAAAATGCTGAGTCTGGAGCCAGCCTGTTTACATCCTGACTATCATGGCTAACTAGGAATATGACAAGTTACTAACCAGTCTGCACCCCAGTTCTCCTATCTGAAAAGTGGAAGGAGTTATATTGCCTATCGCCATAAAGCTGTGAGGAGTAGCTGAGGTTATCCGTGTAAAGCACTTACCACAAGATAAGCATTCTACAGTACTTTAAAACATTGGATTCTTTTGCCAGAAGTGAAAAAAGCTTTTGGGAGATAAAATCCTCCAAGATGATAGATCTTTTATACCTCACTTGTGGCAAATAGAACAAAACTAGCATTACATGCAGAAAAATGAGGCCCTGGTGTCTGAAATTTATTTACCCAATGGGTGAAACATTTGCAGGATTTGTAGGGGCAGGTCCTGCCCAAAATGAGGAGGGGATGTAGATTCCAGGAGCTTCCTCATACTCAAAATTTATGCCATCCAATGCATGGTTAAAACAGTTGCTCAGTAATAATTTTTTTTTGTCATTTTGAAATTGCCTTTCTCCAGTGGGGCATTTTTCTCAGAGGTGGGGAATTATGCACTTTCAACGAATAATAATTGTTAAGTGCTGTTTTTGCACTGCTTACTGTGTGCCAGCTACTATGCTGAAATAGTTAATCCTCACAGTCAATCCACTAAATTAGTACTATCCTTATCTCTATTTTATAAATAAAGAAACGGAGGCTCAATTCTTTTTTTTTTGTAGACACGAGATCTCACTATGTTGGCCCAGTCTGATGCTCAACTTTAAGTAGCATCAGAATTCCATGACTTTGCAAGGTCATACAATTTGGATCTAGAATTAGTGAAGGTGTTACATGATTTAATTATAAGTGTCTCAGAAATGGAATTAGGTCTTCAGATTTAAGTAGTAGACATCACCAGGAGGAGGTAAAGGTGGCCAGAACATCTTTGTTCTGGATTTTTCTCTGAAGCAAAGAGTAACATTTTCCCCAAAAGAGGATTGGTTTGAATATTAGAGTGAATTGAGCATCTTTGTCAGCATCTAATGAGAGTCTGCTCTCCTCCCAGAAATGAAGCTGAGTACACAGGCATAGAATAGGTCCTTCTCTAACTTGGTCTTTCTCATCTTCTCAGGAAAGGGTAATTATTGGACTCTTGATCCGAACTGCGAGAAAATGTTTGACAATGGGAACTTCCGGCGGAAGCGAAAGCGCCGCTCTGAGGCCAGCAATAGCTCCACAGTGGCTGCTGGGACATCAAAGTCCGAAGAAGGGCTCTCCTCAGGATTGGGGTCTGGAGTGGGTGGGAAGCCAGAAGAAGAGAGCC
Organism: Gorilla gorilla gorilla; assembly: GCF_029281585.2. Lineage (NCBI taxonomy): Eukaryota > Metazoa > Chordata > Mammalia > Primates > Hominidae > Gorilla > Gorilla gorilla. The sequence continues at coordinate 52,298,051 of NC_073236.2, forward strand.
CCTCCACTCTGCTGAGGCCTTCCCACTCCCCAGAGCCTCCGGAGGGCACCAAGAGTACTGCCTCATCTCCTGGAGGACCCATGCTCACCTCCACCCCTTGTCTCAACACTTTCTTCAGCAGCCTCAGCTCCTTGAGTGTCAGCAGCAGTGTGAGTACCCAGCGGGCTCTCCCTGGCAGCCGCCACCTAGGGATCCAGGGGGCCCAGCTGCCCTCCAGCGGCATGTTCTCCCCGACCTCCATCTCAGAGGCCTCAGCAGACACCTTGCAACTGAGCAATAGCACCAGCAATAGCACCGGCCAGAGATCTTCCTATTACAGTCCTTTCCCTGCCAGCACCAGTGGGGGGCAAAGCAGCCCCTTCAGCAGCCCTTTCCACAACTTTAGCATGGTGAACAGCCTCATCTACCCCCGAGAGGGCTCCGAGGTGTAGAGCAGACTCTCAGACTTGAGTATGCACACCTGAGGCGTGCACACATGCTGATTAGAATGCAGATTCCAAGTCAGTAGGTCTGGGGTAGGACCTGAGTTCTGCGTTTCTGTCGAGTTCCTGGGTGATCTCGTGGTCCTTTGACCACACTTGGAGTAACGAGGGTGTAGTAGATAACTCTTGCTACAACCCAGCGAGCTTTTACAGGTTTCTCTGCATGTGGGCCTCTCCAGAGAGAAATCCGTTTCACTGTCTTCTGTGATAGGTAGCCTGTGAGCCCCGTGAGGGCGGGGACCATGTCTATTTTGTTTATCACTGTATGCCAGGATTGCAAGCTCAAGTGTGTACAGATGGCTAAAAAAACATAAGCCAACGAAGTTACTGGGTGAGAAAACTAACATCAGTTGGCAACTGAAGCAGTAGAGGGTAGTTGGGACTGACTAGTGGAAGGCTGCTGGGAACAGCTGGTTCTTTCTCTCCTCTGGCAGCATTCTGATTTTGTTTTTTTGGTTTTTTTTTGACACAGTCTCGCTCTGTCGCCCAGGCTGGAGTGCAGTGGCGCTGCAACCTCCGCCTCCTGGGTTCAAGCAATTCTCCTGCCTTAGTCTTCTGGGTAGCTGGGGTTACAGGTGCCTGCCACCACACCCAGCTAATGTTTTGTATTTTTAGTAGAGATAGGGTTTCGCCTTGTTGGCCAGGCTGGTCTCAAACTCCTGACCTCAGGTGATCCACCCGCCTCGGCCTCCCAAAGTGCTGGGATTACAGGTGTGAGCCACTGCGCCCAGCCAGCATTCTGATTTTTATAGAAGAGCCAGATATCTGAATTTTTATAGGAAACCTCCAACTTTGTGTCATTTGCCTCTGAAGATTTTTTTTTGGTTGTTTATCATACTGTCCTAGGCAACACCACAAATCCTTGAGCTATGCATAGGCAGCTCACAAATCACCTCTGTCTGGTACATGGTATATTCTAATGGCAGTAAAATGGCACAAGCAGCCCTGTGTGCCAGGCACTGTTCTCGGCACTTGTCATGTATTCATTTAATCCTCTCAGAAACCTTGGGTGGTGAGTATTGTTACTACCCCCATTTTCCATGTAAGGGAAGTGAAACTTCAGGATGTTAGGTCACTTTGTCTATTTTAGTCATCACTGTATACCAGGATTGCAAGCTCAAATGTGCACAGGTGGCTAAAAAAAAGTTGTGACCACTTTCCAAGGTGAGACTGATAGTAAACTGGAGCCAGGATCAGACTCAGACAATCTGGTTCCAGAGCTGGTGCTTGTAACTTCTGTATTCTACTTCCTGCAAAACCAAGAAACCAGCCTCCATAGCCAGTTATAAGTACATAGAGGGAAGGAGTGGAGCTAGATCTCATTTGACCAAAGATTCTAGTTGAAAATAAAAGTCATCTGGTGTGTTCCCCCGGGCGGCACCTCTGTCTGAATTCTGCTGCCATAGTCCAAAATCTGGGGTGACAATTGTCCTAGTTTGTAATGGTTAGCCTGGCATCCTCTCCCTTTCAGCTTATATCCTGGATGTTTCCTTTTCTAACAAAGTATTATTAGAATTTTATTAAAAATAGCTTTTGTGTGTGTCTGTGGGTTTTTTGTTGTTGTTGTTTTGTTTTGTTTGTTTTGTTTTTTGAGACGGTCTGCCTCTCTTAACCAGGCTGAAGTGCAGTAGTGAGATTTTGGCTCATTGCAGACTCAACCTTCCCAGGTTCAAACAGTGGCCCCTTCTCAGCTCCCCCAACCCACCCCAGTAGCTGGGCTCACAGGTGTGCACTATGCCCAGCTAATTTTTTAAATTTTTGAATTAATATTTTAACTTTTTAATTTGTAAATTTTTGAATTTAAATTTTTTTATTTTAAAATAATTTTTTAAATTTTTTTTATGGGGGTTTCAAAAAAAAACCACAAAGCTCACTGCAGCCTCAATCTCCTGGGTTCAAGCCATCCTCCTATCTCAGCCTCCCGAGTAGCTCGGACTACAGGTGCACATCACCACACCTAGCCAGTTTTTTTGTATTTTGTGTAGAGATGGGGTTTCGCTATGTTGCCCAGGCTGGTCTTGAACTCCTGGGCTCAAGCGATCTGCCCACTTCTGCCTCCCAAAGCACTGGAATTAAAGGCATGAGCCATCACACCTAGCCAAAAAAAAACCTCTTAAATGGAATTTTAGGCCAGGTGCAATGGTTCACACCTGTAATCCCAACACTTAGGAGACTGAGGTGGGAGGATCGCTTGAGTCCAGGAGTTTGAGACCAGCCTGAGCAGCACAGCAAGACTCTGTGTCTACAAAATATTTTTAAAACAATGAAGAAATGGGATTTTATAGTTTTTAATACAATAAACCGTTTGTGGTCAGTTTTTAAAAAGATATATTTAATCTTATTTATTTTAGCACTCTCTTACTTCTCAGAGGTATCATTTGAATAATTTTTATGGTCAACCTTCTAGTGCCCAGTAGAGTGCCCGGTACACTAATCCACTAGTTGCCGAATGACAGAATTTATTCAGGGCCGGCGCAGTGGCTCAAGCCTGTAATCCCAACCCTTTGGGAAGCCTAAGCGGGCAGAGCACTTGAGCCCAGGAGTTTGAGACCAGCCTGGGCAACATGGTGAAACCCCATCTCTACAAAAAATAACAAAAATTAGCTAGGTGTGGTGGTGTGCACCTATAGTGCCAGCTACGTGGGAGGCTGAGGTGGGAGGATCACTTGAACCTGGGGGGTTGAGGCTGCAGTGAGCTGAGATCATGCTACTGTATGACAGCCTGGGTGACAAAGTGAGACCCTGTCTCAAAAAACAAATTTTTTATTCAAAAAGTGTTCATTAAAATGCAGGTAGTTGTCAAATTTATGGGAACGGTGTTCCACAAAAATTAATTCATCGTCCTGTGGGTTGCCTTTGTACCACGTTTTTGGATGTGAGCATGGCTAGTTTGGGGTTTTAACTTTTTTAGAAACAGGAACAGAAGCACATTGTAAAAAAATTTAAAATTCCCTGGGTATTTTTTCACCCCGAGACTCTCACAGCATTACTTTAAAAATTTTTTATTTTGAAATATACATACAGAAAATTATTTTTTTAAACAGCTTATTGAGGTACAAATGACATCACCATTACTTTTTTAACATTATGCAGAAAGACAACCAAAGACTACCTACTCCCACAGTATGTGTACAAAAAAACGGTTTCTATGGATATTTTTGTATATGAAAATATCATGGACTTATATAAATATTGTTTCTAGCACAACTCTATATTTGTAAATTAATTTATAATGTAAACTGGGGCAGCAAAGAAAAGTTTTTCCCAAGAAAGTTCACTGCATGCTGAGAAGAAGAATCACATGAAATAAACTTAAAGTGGGATCACTTCTGGCCTCCTGGGTATTACTGCTTTCCTGTCTTCAGCTTCTTTGTCCTAAAGAACTAGAGATGTGAGCAGCGTGGCAACAAACCACTGTGGGGAGAGCGAACGATTGGTTTTCTCATTCCACCTACCCACATCTGAAAGGGCTGGAATAAAACAATTACTCTTCAGAGGATCTTTAGGCATATGAGCATTTTGGTTTTTTTTTTTTTTTTTTTTTTGAGTCTCAGTCTGTTGCCCAGGCTGGAGTGCAGTGGTGCAATCTTGGCTCACTGCATCACTGCAACCTCCGCCTCGTGGGTTCAAGCAATTCTCCCTTGGCATCCTAAGTATCTGGGACTAGGGCGCATGCCACCATGCCCGGCTAATTTTTGTACTTTTAGTAGAGATAGGGTTTTGCCATGTTGGTCAGGCTAGTCTCGAACTCCTGACTGCCAGTGATTCACACGCCTCGGCCTCCCAAAGTCCTGAGATTACAGGGGTGAGCCACCGCGCCTGGCCCGTTTATTTCTAATAGATGAACAGTTCTGTTACTTAGATTAAATTTAATTTCAGTGCAGCAAAAAATCTACTACAGAAAGAAATGTGCTTTGAGGCCTCATGCCTCAAGGAGAGCTCTGCATCCTGGGGTGTGGTCCTCAGGGGGACTGCATGCAGCCCATCATTTCCAAGGAAATAGCTGGAAACCTGCCTCTAACTAGACCAGGGTTTCTCAATCATCAGCGGTACTGATATTTGGGGCTGGATAATTCTCTGTTGTAGAGGTTGTTCTGTGTATAATAGGACATTTAGCAGCACATTTATAACTTTAAGTAGCTGCCTTCCAGCCTTTAGGACCTAGTGAACCATTCAGAGTAAGACGGCAAAGGAGAAGGTGAGGAATTAATAAGCAGGTTTCAGATTTCTTTCTTGACACTTTTAGATTCTTCATCCCATTCTTGAACTTACTGGAAAAACAGCAGCCTGGGAGGCCAGAGGCTTCAGAACTGTGTGCCTTTGTACCCCTCCCCCCCACCACCCTCTCCATCCCCTGAGGGCGCTCACAAGTCCCCAAGTCCCTCCCAGGATAAAATGGGGCAAGCTTTGCTCTGAACCTCAGAGCAAAGGCCCAAACTGCTTCTCTTCCCTCCAGAGACTTTCCAGACTTGGAAAGATCCTAAATCCTCAGGGTCTAATGGGTTTTTATTTTCTTTAGCTGCTCTAGTAGTGAAACCTTGAGGTTGTTAATGAACCCTCCCCTCCTTCCCATGTTTTCCTGAGACTGGAGACTTGCTGGCTTCAGGGCTAGAGACCTGGTGGTCTTGCCTTTGTCATGGAAAGCTGTCAGCTGGGGTGTGTGCTGGGTGCTGGCTCCGCTGAAAAAAGAAGGAATTTCTTGTGAGATTTTAAAACAAAAAAAGGCCACAGAAGACCAGATACCTACTGAATTCCTCCCTACTTTTTTATTCATGATGTCAGGAGATCATCACCAAAACCCTGGGAGGCATGAATAGCAGTCATCATTTTTAAAAAGACAACATTACAATAATAACATTACAATAATGACAACTCACTTATCAGGTGCCAGGCACTACCCTACAGCACATATTAAATATAAACTAGCTGTACTAACATCCCAACAACTCTATGAAATAGATACTGTTATTATCCATCTCATCAATAGAATACTAAGGTCTGGGGAGTTTGTATAACCGGGCCATGGTCACAGATCTAAGTGGTTGCTGCAGGTAAGTTGTGTAGCAGGGATTCAAAATTAGGCCGTGTGATGTCAGAGGCCTCCTGACCTTAACCTACAATAGTGCCTCTCTGTTTCAAAGTGGAGAAGGGAGAGGCACAGAGAGGTTAAGTGACTTGCCAAAAGCCATACAGTTTGTTGGTTCCAGACTTGGGCCTGGAACCCAGGCTCCTGCCGCCCCAATTCAGTAATGTTTCCTTCCAGGCATTTTTTTCTGTATGCTTCCTGAGGTTGGATTTTGGGTCTGGGGCTCCTTTTTGTGAAGACGGGAAGGGAAGTCGCTGTTTCTTGGCATGTCCTCCTCCTCAGGATCAGCTAGCAGCCAGGCCAGTGGCTCAGGTCTCATGCTCTGAAGCTGCCCAGGAAAGCCAGATGATGGGGATGCTTGTTGGGAGCCTGAGCCTCACAAGAAGTGTATCCACTGACTCAGCAAATCTCCTCTGGGCACCATGCATCGGGCTGGGCTTTGAGGATACTAAGATGACTAAGACCCATTCTCTGACTTAAGTTGCTCACTACCCAGAAAAAGAGACAGACCCTTAGCAAGCATGATGCAGGGCAGTAACAGATATACCCAGGACAGAGAGGATCCCTGGGGCTGCTCTGAGCTTCCCTACCTAGCTATGAGGCTCTGATGGGAGACAAAATGGTTTAACCTCCTGGAAGAGTAGAGGACAGCTCCCCAGGCCTGGCCGAGAGGCTGCAGCTTCTGCTGGGAGAAGACAGACCAGGATGGTTTCGGGTGTACAAAGCCACGGTGCTTCTGTAGAAGCGACTGGGTCAAGTCATGCGGAACTTGCTTCACGGCCTCAGGCCTTTGCACATGCTTAGAGTCAGTTCCCTCAGCCCTTCCAGCCTCCAGGCACATTCTATTCAAGCTAACCAGTCAGCATCAGCATCAGTATCAGTGTCTACACTCCTGGCTCTCAGCTTTCAACCCCAGTCCTGTGTGGAGAGACTGACTTCTTTGCATTGCACTTCAAAGGAGGTTCAAGGCTACCTCCTTTGTTGGAGTGTGTTGGAGTCTCCCCACTCCCCCCACCCCCCTTTACTTCCTTGAAACTCATTCAGTAAACCACAGTGCAGGGGTCCCTCTGTTCTGTACTGGAATTAGAAAGCAGGGCATTAACAAGCCTTGTGTCCTCTTTTTCCTCCCATCTCTAAGGATTATGTCAACTGACCCTACTCTACCACCACTCACCTTCAACTCTGCACACCTGAGCCCACTCACAAGCACTGTGGCCATACCCCAGTTATACGAACTCAGTCCTGGGCCTCAGTCTTCCCCTCAGTGAAATGATGATAGCAATATCTACTCCACGGGCTTGATGGGAGGGGTAACATTCATCTGTGTTTTGGCCTAACCGAAACAAGAAGGGCCTCTGTGTCTACTCCACTTGTCTCTTCTCAGAAAGATTGACATCAGTATTATCCATTTTCCATTTTGTTGTCCAACAACGCTGGGCAGTGAGTGTGTTAGCCTTGTGTTACGGAAAGGTAAGAACAGAGTAGCAGTCTTGGCAAATAGCCTCCAGGATGGAAATCTCACGGGAAAGAGAAGTCCACTCATTCATCAACAACTGCAGTTACCAGGTAAGTCAGTTAATCAGCATCCCAAACACCTACTAACTCTTATTTTGCTTCCTCTATTTCTGTCTCACACCCCACATTCAAGCCTGAAACAAGAACTGCTCCATGACATCTCAGGGATTCAGCCGCCATCACCGCCTCTGTTGGCTGGAGGACCATGGCAGCCTCCTCCCTGGGCTCCCAGCCACAACTCTTGGCTCCTTCCTGTTCACATTTCATTCCTTTCTACTATTGCAAGGTCACTCGCCACTCGGAAGCCAGTGTGATATTTATACATATAGAGACGATTATATTGTTTTCCTGCTTAAAACCTTTTGGAATGGTCTACTGGTGAGCAAACTCCCAGGTTCTTCTGTGGCCCTGCATGAACCATAGCTCCTGCCCCTCCTGCCTCTGCCTCACACGCTCCCAACCACTCACCATCTGTAGCCCCTCAAACATCCCAAACTTGTCTTTTTAAGGGTCTTTGCCATTCTTCCTTCTGCCACAAGAGCTCAATGCCACATGTCTTCTCTGGCTTCAACTCTTTCCTTTTTTTTTTTTTTAAATAGAGATAGGGTCTCACTATGTTGCCCAGGCTGGTCTTGAACTCCTTGGCTCATGCAATTCACCCACCTCAGCCTCCCAAAGTGTCGGGATTATAGGCATGAGTGCCGTGCCTGGCCTGGCTTCAACTGTAAGGCCTGTTTTCCAGAACAGCTGTCCCTGAACATCCTAGCCCCTCCCCACCCCCACCAACTCACTTCAGGCTGCATTTTATAGATTTTTTTTTTCTGCCTTAACTAAGCCTTTGATTCAAAACAAAATACAAATATTATAAATAGGATGATTTCTGGAGGTGAGAAGCCAGCAGGGCATGAGGGACCTGTGAGGGCCATGATGTGATTCACCCAGCCACACTCAAGGGCAATCCCATCCATGTGTGTTTTTTGAGACAGGGTCTGGCTCTGTCACCCAGGCTGGAGTGCAGTGGCATGATCTTGGCTCACTGCAACCTCTGCCTCCTGGGTTCAAGTGATTCTCTTGCCTCAGCCTCCCAAGTAGCTGGGATTACAGGCACCTGCCACCAGGCCCAGCTAATTTTTGTATTTTTAGTAGAGACAGGGTTTCCCCATGTTGGCCAGTCTGGTCTCAAACTCCCAGCTTCAAATGGTCCACCTGCCTCGGCTTCCAAAAATGCTGGGATTACATGCATGAGCCACTGTGCCTGGCCATCATCCTAGTTTGTGAAAAAGCCTCTGTCTAAGTGAGATCACTGTGGTATTGATCCTGAGAGAAAGGTACTTAGTTCCTCCTCCTCTTTTGGAGAAACTGATGCTCAGGGCATCCATGTTCCCATGACTTTTGTTTATGATACACCCCACTTGCCAGACTGGCATTCTTGGGTGGAGGAAACAGACAAAGTTATCTTTCTCCTTTAGTTTTATAAGATGGGTAAAATCTCAAGAATTTTTGCTGTGTTTAGCCTGGATTTAGAACTCAGCCATCTCCATTTCCTCACACACTACTTCCCCCTTCGCATTTTCATACCTACCCTGTGTCCTCCTATGCTTGAGAGCCTCCGCCAAACACCTGGAGTCTTTGATCATTAACCCTTCAGTTGCCCCCCAGCATTCGCTTAGGTAGAAGACTTTCAAGTTCTCCTCTCCCCCTTTGCTAGGTTTTGGGAAAGTAAGAAAACATTCACAGCAGCTGTTACAGTGCACCTTTTCCCACAGACTGGTGGTAAGAGCCAAAAGATTGCCACTGAAGTAAAGCTTTTAAAAACCTTTCCTACAATGGGATTAACTGCCATGCAGCCAACGATGCCAGCCACACATCATAGTAAAGTCAGCCATGGGCCCCAGCCTCTTCCATAGCCTGCTCAGATTATGCGCTGATGTTCCGCTAGATCTACCTTTCTTGATTCAGGAACTAGTGAGAACACGTGTGTCCTACCATGATAGGGTTTTGCCATTACTGAAGCAGTTGTGGGGATAGCACTTGTGTGGCAGTAATCCTCCTTTTTAACAGCTTACATGCCAGGATTTCCCTAGAGAGGCAGCATCACGATTCATTCTGATGTTTCTGAATTTAGTGTTCCTTCATTAGCTCAGTGATTTTTACTAAATGCTTACTATACCTACTGGGAGACACAGCCAAAAGCAATGCCCCAGTAAGGATGGCACTTATATTCCAGTGGGAGCAAAGAAGCAAAGAGGGGCTGGCAGCAGGGTGACAAGTGCCTTGATCAGGGAAGTGTGGGGGGCAGTGGGACTCTCTGGGACAGTCCCCACACCCTGACCTGAGTAGGGGTTAGCCAGACAAAGGGTGCTAAGGGGAAGGACTAAGTGTGGGTGGAAGAAGCCATGCAGAGGCCGGGACATGAAAGAACACAGCTCCTGTGGAGAATTGGAAGAAGCCGCCTAGGGAGGCAGACCAGCCCACAGCAGAGTCTCAGACAGGGAACGGAAGTGGAGGCTGGGAGGTGGCTCTATGGTCTGCAAAGCCCATTAAGTAAATAGAATGGGATAGAACAGAATAGAATGGGAGTGAGAATCTAATTTTTTTTCTTTAAAAAATTTTTTTTTTTTCCTGGCTGGGTATAGTGGCTCACGCCTGTAATCCCAGCACTCTGGGAGGTCAAGGTGGGCAGATCATGAGGTCAGGAGATCGAGACCATCCTGGACAACATGGTGAAACCCCATCTCTACTAAAAATACAAAAATTACCTGGGTGTGGTGGCAGGCGCCTATAATCCCAGCTACTCGGGAGGCTGAGGCAGGAGAATTGCTTGAACTAGGAAGTCAGAGGTTGCAGTGAGCCGAGATTGCACCACTGCATTCCAGCCTGGCGACAGAGCAAGACTCTGTCACACAAAAAAAAATTTTTTTAAAGGAGAGGTAGGGCTGGTACGTGGTGGCTCACACCTGTAATCCTAGACCTTTGAGAGGCCAAGGCGGGCAGATTACCTGAGGTCAGGAGATCGAGACCAGCCTGGCCAATATGGTGAAACCCCAATCTCTACTAAAAATACAAAAATTAGCGGTGCATGGTGGCACATGCCTGTAGTCCCAGCTACTCGGGAGGTTGAGGCAGGAGAATCGCTTGAACCCAGGAGGCGGAGGTTGCAGTGAGCCGAGATCATGCCACTGCACTCCAGCCTGGGCGACAGAGGAAGGCTCTGTCTCAAAAAAACAAAAACAAAAACAAACAAACAAAAAACGGGGGGAGAGGTGGTCTCACTATGTTGCTCAGGCTGGTCTTGAACTGAAACAACCCATCAGCCTTGGTCTCCCAAAGTGCTGGGGCTACAGACCACCACACCGAGCCACCACACCCAGTCATCTAATTTTAAGAATGAAATTCATTTCAGGCTGGGCACGGTGGCTCATGCCTGTAATCCCAGCATTTTGGGAAGCCAAGGCGGGTGGATCACTTGAGGTCAGGAGTTCGAGACCAGCCTGGCCAACATGGTGAAACCCTGTCTCTACCAAAAATACAAAAAAATTAGCCAGGTGTGGTGGCGTGCGCCTATAGTCTCAGCTACTCAGGAGGCTGAGGCAGGAGAATCAGTTGAACCCAGGAGGTGGAGTTTGCAGTGAGCTGAGATCGTGCCACTGCACCCCGGCCTCGGCAACAAAACAAGACTCTGTCTCAGAAAAAAAAAAAAAGAAAAGAAAAAAATAAATTCATTTTAAGAATGAAATTTGGGTTGGGTGTGGTGGCTCAAGCCTGTAATCCTAGCACTTTGGGAGGCGGAGACAGGCAGATCGCCTGAGCCCAGGACTTTGAGACCTGTCTGGGCAACATGGCGAAACCCCGTCTATACAAAAAAAAAAAATACAAAAAATTAGCCAAGCCTGGTGGCACAGACCTGTAGTCCCAGCTACCGAGGAGGCTGAGGTGGGAGGATCGCTTTAGCCAGGGAGATCAAGGCTGCAGTGAGCCATGATTGCACCACAGCAGTCCAACCTGGGTGACAGAGTGAGACCCTGTCTCAAAAAATAAAATAAATAAATAAACAATAAAATAAGAATGAAATTTGTGTTTCAAATAGAGTTCTTTGTCAATAATCCTTTGGAGGGACAAGATTTCCTAAAGAGACCATTCTGGAAGCTACTGTAGAAATATAAGCAAGAGGTGACAGTGGTCTAAAGTAGGGTAGGGATGCTGTGGAAGAAAACAATGGGCAGGTTTGGGAGATACTGAGGAGATAGGAGGGAACAGACTTTGTGGTTTCCGAACGTGGTAGTTGAGGGAGAAGGAAGGGTTTGAGATGACCATCAGGTTCTGCCTGAAGCAACAGGTAAAAGGTGGTGGTGTTCACCAGGTCCGGGCCCTGCAGAGGAGGTAGGATTCTTTGTGGATCACCAGGAGGAACTTTGTACCAGGAGCTGCAACCTGTAGATCGAGATTAGGAGAGGGGACCAGGCTGGCTATGTACATCTGGGAGGTATCAGGATGTGGAAGACAGGTTTAATTTAGTCATTTAATAAAACTTTCATAGCAGCTACTTTGTACAAGCCCTTACGTTAGGGGCTGGAGATAAATGGTGAGTAAGATAGACTTGTTTCCTTCTCTCTTGGAGTTTACACTCTAACTGGGGAGACGGACTTCCACTAAATAAATTCACAAATGAATATGTCATTACAGAGCAGCATAAGTGCCATGAAGGGGCCAGGCAGGCTTCTGTGAATGTATAAAAGGAGGGACAGGAATCTAGCCTGGGGAGTCAGAAAAGGTTTCCCTGAGGGCAGGCAGCTTGAATTGAGATCTGAAGAAGTGGTCATGGGTGAACCAGGAGACAGGAAGGGAAAGGGCGTTTCCAAACAGAGGGAGCAGCACTTATACAAAGTCTCTGTCACAGAGGGCTGGGGGACACAGGAACAACATGGTGGCACATCATCAGACTTGCATTTTGAATGGGTGAGTGAGGTAGGGGAGTCTTCAGGGATGGGGTGGACAAATGTAGGAAGTTATTGCAGTTGTTGGTAAGTGACTTGAACCAGGATAGTGACAACAGAAAGAGGCATGGATTCTTTTGAGAGATATCAAGGAATTAAAATCAACAAGACTTGGTAAGGCATTGGATATGGTGAGGAAGCCATCAGAGATGTATTCTGTGGCCTGGGAATTAAGCTGGGACGAGGGCCATTTCTGAGGAGAGGAAATTGAAAAATTAGTTGTTTTGGGGAGGAGAAGATCATAAATTTGGTCTTGACACATTGCACTGAGTTACCTCTGAGATATTTGAGTGGAAGTGTAGATAGATCAGAAGCTCAGAGGAAAAACCTAGACTAGAAATTTAAGTTATGAATCACTGAGGTAGAAATATTAATTAAGGGGCTTCTAGTTTCTGGTCTGACATGTGAAAAAGCTTGGAAGTTATCACTTTTGTGCTTACGACAAGAAAAAAACTGAACAAACTAACAACTTTTCTTAGATCCATCAGAGAATTGAGGTCACAGGGCAAACTGCCATCCCAAATACCAGAGAAAGAAGTGGTTACCGAGAACCACAGAGAACCACATCTTACCAGTAGCTGAAGCCTGTACTGATAGAAAAACTTAAACTGTAATTGACAGATTGCAGGAGGCTCAGCCTGTGGACAAACTTAAAGAGTTAAAAACTCACGCCTATAATCCCAGCACTTTGGGAGGCTGAGGCAGGTGGATCACCTGAGGTCGGGAGTTTGAGACCAGCCTGACCAACACGGAGAAACCCCGTCTCCACTAAAAGTACAAAATTAGCTGGGCGTGGTGCCGCATGCCTGTAATCCCAGCTACTGGGGAAGCTGAGGCAGGAGAATCGCTTGAACCCGGGAAGCGGAGGTTGTGGTGAGCTGAGATCATGCCATTGCACTCCAGCCTGGGAAACAAGAGTCAAACTCCATCTAAAAAAAGAAAAAGAAAAAGAAAAAAATGCTGAGAAGCACTTATGAAGGTCACAGCCCAGAGGCACAGGCTTGCCAAAAGACCTGCTCATAGGATTATAGAATACTTCCTCTTCCCCAACACCTTACCACTATATTAATCGGCCTCCTGTATAACAGTGGATTACATTTAAAAGAACGGCAAGGCTCAGACTCTATTTTCAGAAGTTGTCACTAGAGAAACCCAAAGAAAACAGGGGATACATGGCCAGGCACTGTGGCTCACATCTGTAACCCCAGCACTTTGGAAGACCAAGGTGGGTGGATCACTTGAGGCCAGGAGTTTGAGACCAGCCTGGCCAACATGGCGAAACCCCATCTCTATTAAAAATACAAAAATTAGCCGGGTGTGGTGGTGCACACCTGTAATCCCAGCTACTCGGGAGGCTGAGGCAGGAGAATTGCTTAGACCCGGGAGGTGGAGATGGAGGTTTCAGTGAGCCAAGATCACGCCACTGTACTCCAGCCTGGGTGACAGAGTGAGACTGAAAAAAGAAAAAAAAAAGAAAGGAAGAAAGAAAGAAGGAAAGAAAGAAAGAAAGAAAGAAAGAAAAAAAGAAAGAGAAAGAAAGAAAGAGGGAGGGAGGGAGGAAGGAAAGAAGGAAGGAAGGAAAAGAGAAAGAGAGAGAAAGAAAAGAAAGAAAAGCAAACAGGGGACACAAAAACAAGGACATTGGAAAATAATTTTAACCCATAACACATACAGCTACAACAACAGCAAACACAGCCTAACTCCTAGCTAAACAAGGACATTGGAAAATAATTTTAACCTCTAACACATACAGCTACAATAAAAAGTAAACACAGCCTAACTCCTAGCCAAACAATCATAAAGCATTACCCTAAAGGCCCGTCTACCTCAGTTTCTTTAATGTGAAGCATCACGTCTAGGTTTCAACAAAAAATGTATAAGGCATGCTAAATGGCAAAAAATGAAATTTGGAGACATAAAGCAAGCATCAGAACCAGACTCAGATATGACAGAGATTTTGGAATGATCAGACCTGCAATTTAAAATAACTAAGATTAACATGCTAAGGCCTCTAATGGAAAAAGTGAACACCATGCAAGAACAGATAAGAACTGCAAGCAGAAAGATGGAAACTCTAGGAAAGAATCAGAAGGAAATGCTGGAAATTAAAAACACTGCAAGAGAAAGGTAGGGGGAGGGGGGAGAGATAGCAAGAAAAAAAATAAAAAAATAAAAAAAGAGAAAGGTAGAGGCCGGGCGTGGTGGCTCACAGCTGTAATCCCAGCACTTTGGGAGGCCGAGGCGGGCAGATCACAAGGTCAGGAGATCAAGACCATCTTGGCTAACATGGTGAAACCCCATCTGTACTAAAAATAAAAAAAAATAAAAAAAAATTAGCTGGGTGTGGTGGAATGTGCCTGCCTGTAGTTCCAGTGACTCGGGAGGCTGAGGCAGGAGAATCGCTTGAACCCAGGAGGCACAGGTTTCAGTGAGCAGAGATCACGCCACTGCACTCCAGCCTGGGTGACAGAGTGAGAGTCCTTCTCAAGAAAAAAAAAAAAAAAGAGAGAGAGACAGAGAAAGGTAGAATGCATCTGATGGGCTCATCTGCTCATCTGTAGACTGGACATGACCAAGGGAAGAATCCGTGAGCTTAAAGATATGTCGGCTGGGTGCAGTGGCTCACGCCTGTAATCCCAGCACTTTGGGAGGCCGAGGCAGCGGATCACAAGGTCAGGAGTTAGAGACCAGCCTGGCCAAGATGGTGAAACCCTGTCTTTACTAAAAATACAAAAATTAGCTGGGCGTGGTGGGGTGCACCTGTACTCCCAGCTACTCGGGAGGCTGAGGCAGAAGAATTGCTTGAACCCAGGAGGTGGGGTTGCAGTGAGCCCAGATCGTGCCACTGCACTCCAGCCTGGGCGACAGAGTGAGACTCTGTGTCAAAAAAAAAAAAAAAGATATGTCAATAGAACTTCTAAAACTGAAATGAAAAAGGAAGATATGATGAAAAAGATAGAACAGACTATCCAAGATCCAAGAACTGTGGAACAATTACGAAAGGTATAACTTACATGTAGTAGGAATATCAAAAAGAGAAGAAAGTGAGAAAGGAACAGAAGAAATATTTGACATAATAATGGCTGAGAATTTTTCAAAAATTAATGACTTTTTAACTCAAAATTTCTAGATCACTGCAAAATTAACAAAATCTTTTTTTTGGTTGTTTTTGTTTTTATTTATTTATTTATTTTTGAGATGGAGCCTCACTCTGTCACCCAGGCTGGAGTACAGTGACATGGTCTTGGCTCACTGCAACGTCCACCTCCCAGGTTCAGGCGATTCTCCTGCCTCAGCCTCCCAAGTAGCTGGAATTACAGGGACTCACCACCATGCCCAGTTAATTTTTGTATTTTTAGTAGAGACGGGGTGTCATCATGTTAAACAGGCTGGTTTTGAACTCCTGACCTCAGGCGATCCGCCCGACTGGGCCTCCCAAAGTGCTGGGATTATAGGCGTGAGCCACTGTGCCTGGCCCAAAATTAACAATTTTTTTTTTTTGACATGGTGTTTTGCTCTTGTCGCCCAGGCTGGAGTGCAATGGCGAGCTCTCAGCTCCCCGCCTCCTGGGTTCAGGTGATTCTCCTGCCTCAGCCTCTCAAGTTGCTGGGATTACAGGCACCCGCCATCATGCCCAGCTAATTTTTGTAGAGGGGGTTTCACTATGTTGGCCAGGCTGGTTTTGAGCTCCTGACCTCAGGTGGTCTGCCCGCCTCAGCCTCTGAAAGTGCTGAGATTACGGGCGTGAGCCACTGTGTCTGGCCCCAAAAAAATTTTTTTTGAGACAAGGTCTTGCTCTGTTGCCCAGGCTGGAGTGCACTGGCATGATCACTGCTTACTGTAGTCTTGACCTCCTGAGCTCAAGCAATCCTCCCACCTTAGCCTCCCGATTAGCTAGGACTACAGGTGTGTACCACCATGCCTGGCTAATTTTTTTCATTTTAAAATTATTATTATTTTTGAAACAAGGTCTTCCTTTTATTTTATTTTATTTTTTTGAGATAGAGTCTCACTCTGTCGCCTCACCCTGGCTGAAGTGCAGTGGCGCAATCTCAGCTCACTGCAATCTCTGCCTCCTGGGTTCAAGCGATTCTCTTGCCTCGGCCTCCCAAGTAGCTGGGATTCCAGGTGTGCATGACCAAGTCCAACTAATTTTTTTGTATATTTAGGAGAGACGGGATTTCACCAAGTTTGCCAGGGTGGCCTCAAACTCCTGACCTCAAGTGATCCCCGGCCTCAGCCTCCCAAAGTGCTGGGATTACAGGCGTGAGCCACCACGCCCGGCTGAGACAGGGCCTTTCTCTGTCACCCAGGCTGGAGTGCGGTGACGCAACCATGGCTCAATCACTGCAGCCTTAACCTCCCGGGCTCAGGTGATCCCATCTCAGCCTCCCGGGTAGCTAGGACTACAGGCGTGTACCACCACGCCTGGAATTTTTTCTATTTTTAGTAGAGATGAGGTTTCACCATGTTGGCCAAGCTGGTCCTGAACTCCTGGGCTTAAGGGATCCACCCACCTCGGCCTCCCGAAGTGCTGGGATTACAGGCGTGAGCCACCACACCTGGCCGTCTTTGCCAATCTTAAGTGGCTGGGTAGAAGATAAACACATAGATCCTTCCTTTACACTGCCCACGAGCGATTACAAAAAGAAATGAGTTCTGCAGTAGGGATTGTCCAGGAAAAAAAAAAAAGTGAGAACAAAAAAATTCCATTTAACTTCTAGTTAAACATGACAAATGAAATGGGGATTTATCTTTATTCCCTTGAGATGTCGCTAAAATGAATTAAATAAATAACTAAGATGAATACAAGGCATGAGGCAACAGGAGAGGGGAGACAGCAAAAAGACCAATGTATATAATTTAGTACCATTTGTGCAAAAAAAAAAGGTGGTGGGGAAGAGGAAGAATAGGTGTATGTTTGTTTACATATGCATAAAATATTACTTGTAGAAACACAAGAATCTAGTTATATGGACATCCTGGAGAGGTGAGTGGAGGGGCTGGGAGAAGAGTGGGAAGGAGGCTTCAATGCACAGCCTTTGGTACGTCATTGACAGTGTGAATGATGTAAATATTTTCCTATTCAAAAATAAATTACTACAATTTGGCCCGGCGCAGTGGCTCACGCCTGTAATCCCAGCACTTTGGTAGGTTGAGGCCGGCGGATCACCTGAGGTCAGGAGTTCAAGGCCAGCCTGGCCAACATGGTGAAACCCCGTCTCTACTAAAAATACAAAAATTAGCCAGGTGTGGTAGTGCACGCCTGTAATCCCAGCGACTCAGGAGGCTGAGGCAGGAGAATTGCTTGAATCCAGGAGATGGAGGTTGTGGTGAGCTGAAATGGCACCATTGCACTCCAGCCTGGGCAACAGAGTGAGACTGTGTCTCAAAATAAATAAAGAAATACATAAATAAATTACTACAATTTAAAATTTTAAAATGCAAATGAAAGTATTTCCAAAAGGAGAGATAGTCATTAAGCAAATAACTGTATAAATAACTCTATGATTCCATAAAGGAAATATTCAGAGTGTTGTTATAGATAGAACAAGGCCTCCCAAAGTGCTGGGATTACAGGCATGAGCCACCGCGCCTGGCCTCTTCTTTTAATAACGGTTCTTTTGGTGAAGTTCTCTTGGCCATAAACTCCCTAAGATTTTGGCCTGAGGTCTGGGGCTTTGTGGAAGGCCTCCCTGAAGCTCCCAAATGGATAAGGAGAAGGCATTCCAGATGGGTCAAACATGGGCAGCGTGCTGCGATGGGAAGGGGCAGTGAACAGGCCAGAAAAAACAACTCAAGTTTTTATTTATTTCCTTTTTTTTTTTTGTCAGATAAAATGTCACACATATTTATTTATTTTTATTTTTATTTTTTGGAGATGGAGTCTCACTCTTGTTTCCCAGGCTGGAGTGCAGTGGCAGATCTCGGCTCCCTGCAACCTCCGCCTCCCCGGTTCAAGCAATTCTTCTGCCTCAGCCTTCCGAGTAGCTGGGACTACAGGCACACGCCGCCGTGTCCGGCTAATTCTTTGTATTTTAGTAGAGACAGTGTTTCACCGTGTTGCCCAGGCTGGTCTCGAACTCCTGAGCTCAGGCAATCCGCCCGCCTCGGCCTCCCAAAATGCTAGGATTACAGGTGTGAGCCACTGCGCCCGGCCTGGTCACACATATTTATTACTAAACAAACCACTAGTGCGGAAGCATAGAAACAGAGAAAATCATTTACTCAATAAAACATGTCTTACTGTCCAGATAGCAGTGACATTTTCAGTTTGATATGGTAAGATGACAGTGACCTTGATGCAGCATAAATATGTCAGCTCATGTACAATTCTCGCTGGATTATCAGGGAGAATATTTAAGGCAGAGGGTGGAGCAAATGCAAAGGCCCACAGATGGAAGAATGCTTAGAATGCTTGGGTGGGTGGAGCATGACAAGCACGTGATAGGGATGAGCTCAGAGAGGGTGTGCGGGAAGACGGAAGCTGTAAAGCCTCATCGCTATTGTGAGCACTGTGGCTTTTACTCTGAGATGATAAGCAACAGTAGGATGTTTCTTACGTGGGGAGAGGAAAGGCCGGGCGCTGTGGCTCATGCCTGTAATCCCAGCACTTCGGGAGGCCGAGGCGGGCGGATCACGAGGTCAGGAGATCCAGACCATCCTGGCCAACATGGTGAAACCCCGTCTCTACTGAGAAAAATACAAAAATTAGGGCCGGGCGCGGTGGCTCACGCCTGTAATCCCCAGCACCTTGGGAGGCCAAGGCAGGCGGATCACGAGGTCAGGAGAGCGAGACCGTCCTGGCTAACACGGTAAAACCCTGTCTCTACTGAAAATACAAAAAAAAATTAGCCAGGCGTAGTGGCGGGCCCCTGTAGTCCCAGCTACACAGGAGGCTGAGGCAGGAGAATGGCGTGAACCCGGGAGACGGAGCTTGCAGTGAGCCAAGATTGCGCCACTGCACTCCAGCCTGGGCGACAGAGGAAGACTCCGTCAGAAAAAAAAAAAAAAAAAAGGCCGGGCACCATGGCTCACGCCTGTAATCCCAGAACTTTGGGAGGCCGAGGTGGGCGGATCACGAGGTGAGGAGTTCGAGACCAGCCTGGCTAACATGGTGAAATCCCGTCTCTACCAAAAATACAAAAATTAGCCAACCCAGCTACTCAGGACGCTGAGGCAGGAGAATTACTTGAACCCAGGAGGCAGAGGTTGCAGCGAGCCGAGATCACACCACCGCGTCCCAGCCCAGGCGACATAGTGAGACTCCGAATCAAAAACAAACAAACAAACAAACAAAAAAGATGGAGAGGAAGGATCTGACTTGAGCTTTAGAGGAATAAATCAGGCTTACGGAGTCTGAGAATGAGTGGTACAGGAGAGAGGGCTGAGATAGGCAAATCAGGCAGGAGGCTGTGAGGAGATGGTGGTCGTTTGGATCAAGCTGGTAGCAGTGGAAGGGAAGAAGAGATTCTGGTCAGAGTCTGGATTTATTTATTTGTTTGTTTGTTTATTGAAATGGAGTTTCGCTCTTGTTGCCCAGGCTGGAGTGTAGTGGCGTGATGATGGCTCACTGCCACCTCCGCCCCCTGAGTTCAAGCGATTCTCCTGCCTCAACTTCCCCAGTAGCTGGGACTACAGGCGCCTGCCCTCATGCCCAGCTAATTTTTAGTATTTTTAGTGGAGACGGGGTTTTACCATGTTGGCCACACTGGTCAAACTCCCGACCTCAAGTGATCCACCCACCTCAGCCTCCCAAAGTGCTGGGATTACAGGCGTGAGCCACCACACCTGTACCTGGATGTATTTTAAAGGAAGAACTGATATAGTTGTTTGTTTTTTGTGTGTGTGTGTTAGTATTTTAATACAGTTCAAATCAGTGTGTATGGTTCATTTCAGCTCCTTCACTGCCAAATCAGGGGGCAGGGACTGCTTCAGTTTCTCTGCCTTCTCTTTTTCCCTATGACCATGGTGTACAGGTATCTGCTAAATTGAACTTCAAATTTCGCATTGTCCTTCTTTTATTTATTTATTTATTTATTTATTTATTGAGACGGAGTCTCACACTGCCCCTGGGCTGAAGTGCAGTGGTACAATCTCGGCTCACTGCAACCTCCGCCTCCTGAGTTCAAGCAATTCTCCTGGCTCAGCCTCCCGAGTAGCTGGGACTACAGGCATGTGCCACCATGCCCGGCTAATTTTTGTATATTTAGCAGAGATGAGGTTTCACCATATTGGCCAGTCTGGTCTTGAACTCCTGACTTCGTGATCCACCCTCCTCAGCCTCCCAAAGTGCTCAGATTACAGGCATGAGCCACCACGCCCGGCCTGTCCTTCTTTTTCTTGATCTTGACAGATTTGGCATCATTTCACCAGGCAGTGAGCAGAAAGTGCTTGATTTCCTCAATTTTCCGAGGCATGGCAACAAGGCATGCAGGGAGTGGGGCAGACTGGCACCTGGGGTTCCCAAATTTCACCCAGCCATCTTGGCCGAATATCACCCCAGAGACCTGATATAACTGTTGATACAACAGTTGCGGATGCATTGGATATGGGGTGTGAGAGGAAGAGAGGGCTCCCCAAGTTATCAACTGAAAGTAGGAAACAAGTAAGAATGGTGGAAAAGCCAGGTGCTGTGGATTACAAACCTCAGCACCCTGGAAGGCCGAGGCGGGAGGATCTCTTGAGCTTAGGAGTTCAAGATCAGCCTGGGCAACATAGCAAGACCCTGTCTCTAAAAAAAAAAAAAAATTAGCCGGGCTTCTTGGTGGTGCATGCCTGTAGTCCCAGCTACTCAGGAGGCTGAGGTGGGAGGATAGTTTGAGCCTGGGAGGTGGAGGCTCTGATTAGCTGAGATTGTGCCACTGCACTCAGCCTGGACAATAGAGACCCTGTCTCAAACAAACAAAAATAAAATGGGGGAGGAAGTGTTGGAGGTTTCAGGAGATAATGTCAGATAAAAAGCAGTACAGAAGTTTACAAGGGTGAGTCCAGGTGATTTGGGATGATGGAGAAATCTCAGATTTCTTGATGATTGACTAAATAGAGCCAGGGCACATGGGATAAGTCCTAATGGCTTACAAGGCAGATTTTGATGGAGAAGCTGTGAGTATTGGGGTTGGGAAGAGAACAAGTAGTGCCCTTGTCCTTATACAGTATTTTTATTATTTTATGAGGGCAATATTTGTTTAGATTTACCTAAGTGTTCATTACTTTCTTTGCTCACTATCCCATTATCCCTTTTTTTTTTTTTTGAGATGGATTCTTGCTCTGTCACCCAGACTAGAGTGCAGTGGTCTGTTATTGGCTCACTGCAACCTCTGCTCCTCTGGGTTCAAGCAATTCTTGTGTCTTCTGCCTCCCAAGTAGCCACAGGTGAGTGCCACCACATCTGGCTAAGTTTTGTATTTTTAGTAGAGATGGGATTTTGCCATGTTAGCCAGGCTGGTCTGGAACTCCTGACCTCAGATGATCTGCCTGCCTCAGCCTCCCAAAGTGCTGAGATTACAGGCATGAGTCACCATGCCCGGCCTGTGTTCTATCTCTTTTTGCATTTCTTCAGGTATCATTCCCTTCTTGCTGAAGTAAATCTTATAGGTATACTTTTCACCCTTTTTTTTTTTTTTTTTTTTGTGATGGAGTCTCTTTCTGTCACCAGGCTGGAGTGCAGTGGCACAATCTCAGCTCACTGCACATCCTCCTGCCGGATTCAAGCAATTCTCCTGCCTCAGCCTCCCGAGTAGCTGGGACTACAGGCACATGCCACCACACCTAGCTAATTTTTGTATTTTTAGTAAAGACAGGTTTTCACCATGTTGGGCAGGATGGTCTCGATCTCTTGACCTCATGATCCGCCCACCTTGGCCTCCCAAAGTGCTGGAATTACAGCTGTGAGCCACTAAGCCCGGCCTTTTCTCTGTCTTTTAATTTTTTTTTTTTTTTTAATAGAGATGGGATCTCACTATGTTACCACAGCTGGTTTTCAACTCCTGGCCTCAAATAGTACTCCTGCCTCAGCCTCTCAAAGTGTTGGATCATAGGTGTGAGCCACTTCTCCTGGCCATACAGCTGTATTTTAAAAAAAAACAACTTTGCTTTGATTTTTTTTTTTTTTTTTTTTTTTTGAGATGGAGTCTTGCTCTGTCACCCAGGCTGGAGTGCAGTGGCACAATCTCGGCTCACTGCAAGCTCCGCCTCCCGGGTTCACGCCATTCTCCTGCCTCAGCCTCCCAAGTAGCTGGGACCACAGGCGCCCACCACCATGCCCGGCTAATTTTTTGTATTTTTAGTAGAGATGGAGTTTCACCGTGTTAGCCAGGATGGTCTCCATCTCCTGACCTCGTGATCCACCCTCCTCAGCCTCCCAAAGTGCTGGGATTACAGGCGTGAGCCACTGCACCCAGCCTCTTCTTTTAATAACGGTTCTTTTGGTGAGGTTCTCTTGGCCATAAACTCCCTAAGATTTTATTAGCATAGAAATGCTTAATTTTGCCCTTATATTGAAAGACAGTAAATTTTCAGGACACAGAAATCTAGGTTGACTTTTATTTCTTTCAACCATTTGGAGATGTTATTCCATATCTTCTGGTCTTTGTTAACAGCTGTCTGAATAACTCTCATCTCTTTGAGAGGAATGGTCTTCTCTCTCTGGCTGCTTTGAAGATGTTATCTTTGACTTTGGTATCCTACAGTTTCACTAAAACATATATAGATGTGAGTTTATTTTTGTTTACCTTGCTTGGTATATGTTGTCCTCCTTTGTGGACTCATGACTTTTAACTGTTCTGAAAACTTCTTAGTCATAATTTATTTACATATTACCTCTCCTCCATTCTCTGCTTCTGAGACTATGATTACATATATGTTACATTTCTCATTCCATATATTTAACCACTCTATCATATGTTTCAAATCCTTGTCTCTCTGAGTTACCTGACCCATAATATTTTTATCTCCACCTTCCAAGTCACTATTTCTCTCTTCTTTTATCCCTGGACTCCAACTTATCTTCCATTGATTCTTAAATTTCAGCAATACCATCTTTAATTTCAAAAACTTCTATTTGTTTCTTTTTCAACTTGGCGTTGGCATCTTGGATAGTCTCTTATTGTTCACTTAGCCTTACAATTCCATCTTTTATTTTATAAACCTTTTGTACATATTTTATACTCTATATCTGATAATTCCAATATTTGAAGTCTTTAGAAGTCTAAATCTATTGATGATTTCAGCTTATTGTCATTTATTATGACTTGTGTCTTTATGTGTCAATTTCCTTTATTGTGAATTCATATTTGGTTGATCTAAATCTGTGAGAATCCTGGCTTTCCTCCAAAGACAATTTATGTGTGCTTCCACTGTCAGCTGGGGGTGCTATCAAGACGTGAGAATGATGGCCCTTTCTGAGGGTCTTGGGTTACAGCAGGAACACTGCATCCAGTATTCCCACTCTGCTGTTGGCTCATAGTTGAGCACCTTTATAATACGCAATACCAATTGCGGTGTTTGTCTTCTGGTCAAACTCAAGCTTACTTACTACCCCCTAATCTGGTTAAACTCATCTTTTTGTTTGTTTGTTTGTTTTGGGGGGGTTACTTTTTTTCCCATCACACTATATAGGTCAGTGTTTGTTTCTAACTATCTATTTTGAAATAATTTTACATATATAAAAAAGTTGCATGGAATAGTACAAGGATTCCTGTATATTCTTCACCCAGATTTTCCATTAACATTTAACCTCTCTCCCGGAATCATTTCAGAGAACTTTGCAGATATGACACTTCATTACCTATAAATACTTCAGTATGTATATTTTCCTCAAAGAAACATACTCTGCCACATAATCACAATACAACTACCAAAACCAGGAAATTCATAATGATAAAGTACTACAACTGATCCATAGACCCTTTTCAAATTTTGCTAGTTCTCTCTCTCTCTCTTTTTTTTTTTTCTTTTTGAAACAGGGTTTGCTCTGTCACCCAGACTGGAGGGCAGTGTTGCAATCTAGGCTCACTACAGCCTCGACCTCGCAGGCTCAAGCAATCCTCCCACCTCAGCCCCTGAGTAACTGGGACTACCGGTACACGCCGCCATGCCCCGCTAATTTTTGTAGAGACGGGGTTTCACCATGTTGCCC
This sequence comes from Gorilla gorilla gorilla, assembly GCF_029281585.2. NCBI lineage: Eukaryota > Metazoa > Chordata > Mammalia > Primates > Hominidae > Gorilla > Gorilla gorilla. The sequence goes on from NC_073236.2 coordinate 52,322,267, forward strand.
AGGCCGGTCTCAAACTCCTGAAGTCAAGGAGCTTGAAGCTCAAGGCGCCCACCCTCTTCAGCTTCACAAGGTGCTGAGATTACAGGCGTGAGCCACTGTACCCCACTGCTAGTTCTCTTAATAATGTCCATTGTAACCAACGTTTTCTTTCTGGTCTAGGATCCAACCCAGGATCACACATAATATTTAGTTGTCACATCTCTTAAGTCTTCATCAATTTGGGGCCGTTCTTCAGTTTCCATGTCTTTCATGAGTGACATTTTTGAGGACAACAGGTCAGTTCTTTTGCAGAATGTATTTCAATTTGGATTTGTTTCATATTTTTCTCATGAACTAATTCAGGTTATGTATTTTTAGCAGGAATTGCACAGAAGTAATCTTGTTCTTATTGCATCATATTAGAAGACATGTGATATCAATTTGTCCTGTTATTGGTGGATTTTATCACTTAATTAAGATGGTACTATGGGCCAGATACCTTTCCCCCAAAATTCGTATGTTGAAGCCCTAACCCTCAATGTGTTGGGATTTGGAAACAGGGGCTTTGGGAGATAATTAGGTATAGATGAGATCATGAGGATGGGGACCTCCTGACAGGATTAGTGTTCTTATAAGAAGAGACACTCTTGCTCTTTCTATCTCTCTCTGTGGTCTGAGGATGTAGCCAGATGTCGGCTATTGGAAGCCAGGAAAAGGACCCTCACTAGAACCCAACCATACAGGCACCCTGGTCTTAGACTTCCAACCTCCAGAACTTGGCTGGGCGCTGTGGCTTATGCCTGTAATCTCAGCACTCAGAGGCTGAGGCAGGTGGATCACCTTTGGAACTCAGGCAGGAGTTCAAGACCAGCCTGGCCAACATGGTGAAACCCCATCTCTACAAAAATACGAAAGTTAGCTGGCCATGTTGGCAATGCCTGTAATCCCAGCTACTCAGGAGGCTGAGGCAGGAGAATCGCTTGAACCCAGGAGGCGGAGGTTGCAGTGAGCTGAGATCGCACCACTGCACTCCACCCTGGGTGACAGAGAAATACTCCGTCTCAAAAAAAAAAAAAAAAAGAAAAAAGAAAACAACAACAATAAAAAACCAACCTCCAGAACTATAAGAAAATCTTGATCTCCCTGCCTCTCCTACTCCTCTCCATCTTTCTCACTCTCCATTTGCTCCTTTTCTCTTCTCCCATTCCTCTCTTCCTTCCTTTCTTTGAGACTTCAAAATGGACAAGGGGCTGTCTTAGCTCCCAATTCAGTTTGAATCATTATTGTGTCCTTAATATAAGCAAAATCCGTCCTTCTTCTAAATCATCAGAGCCCAGAGCTTTTGGAATGGGAAGCAAACATTGTTAAGTCTCTCATTTGGTATAATTATGAGAGGTATGATTCCCAAGCTCCACCCCTTTGTTCTCTGGTCATTTTATTTTTGCTTTGTGAGAAAGAGCGCCATTACTTTTGCTGGCATCTTGTAAGATAATATTCCAGCCTTCAAGATGTTGACTCCAAGTTAATTTCTTTTTTCTTTTTCTTTTCTTTTTTAAACATACTTCCATTCTACACCAGCAGGTTAGTTTCTTAAACCGAGTGTTGAATAGCATTCTACAAGAGCAGCTCTTTCTGACTGATGGGGAACATGGGAGGACCAATAAATCCTTTGGGTGTCATCTCATTTGCTTACTTTGTTTATTATGAAGTGAATTTCTTTTTTTTTTTTTCTTTTCTTTTTTAGATGGAGTCTCACTCTGTCATCCAGGCTGGAGTGCAGTGGCGCCATCTTGGCTCACTGCAACCTCCACCTCCCGTGTTCAAGCCATTCTCCTGCCTCAGCCTCATGAGTAGCTGAGATTACAGGTGCGTGCCACCAAGCCTGGCTAATTTTTTTGTATTTTTAGTAGTGATGGGATTTCACCGTGTTACCCAGGCTGGTCTCGATCTCCTGACCTCATGATCTGCCTGCCTCGGCCTCCCAAAGTGCTGGGATTACAGGCGTTAGCCACTGCGCCAGGCCTATGAAGTGAATTTCTTTGTGGAAGGTAATGTTGCACGTTGTATGGTTTACTGTCACAGTGTATGATATTCATTCAGTAAAGTACATAGGTGGTATTTCTGGTACAGGCATGAAATGCAGAACACAAATCTAAATCTAGGCTGGGCACGGTGGCTCATGCCTGTTATCCCAGCACTTTGGGAGGCTGAGGCGGGCAGATCACCTGAGGTTAGGAGTTCAAGACCAGCCTGGCCAACATGGTGAAACCCTATCTCTACTAAAAATACAAAAATTAGTTGGGCGTGGTGGTAGATGCCTGTAATCCCAGCTATTCAGGAGGCTGAGGCAGGAGAATCACTTGAACCCGGGAGGTGGAGGTTGCAGTAAGCTGAGATCATGCCACTGTACTCCAGCCTGGGCGACAGAGTGAGACTCTGTGTCAAACAAATAAACAAACAAAAATCTCTATTAAAAAAAAAATCCAAATCTAGAAAAAGTTATTTCTGCAAAGGCAAATTTATCCTTCCCTCATTATGGAAAAGATACCATGTGACCAACTACAAACCAAGTGCCCTTGAAGTATCATGGTATCATATTGAAGACTCAGGGTTGTCAATACCAATGGAAAATTTGGTGCTTAGTGGCTGTAGTCAGACTAGCCTGGTGACGGTGGTCTTCTCATGAGAATATAAACTCCATGAATAAAGACATCGTCTGACCTCTTTATTCAGTGTACTTAGTGTAGATCTGTGTTTGGTATATAGCTGAGTGCCTAAAAAGCATTTACAGACTGAATACATGATGGCCCGTTAACTGCTGCTCAGGAATCAGTAAGATTTTCATGTTGGACCTTCTCTTCTACAGTGAGATCTATTGCTTGAAGTTTTATTTTCTGGGAGAATTTCCCCTCTCGATTGTCTTTCAGGGCTGCTTCTATGTGAAGTAAGGCTGAAGTCAGATACTTCTGGTTGATGCTGGAATACTGTGCACAGATAGCTATAAATCGGAGATAAGTCAGATATCTATAAATTGGAGCTAATTTTTTTTTAATAATAAATCAACTTCCTTTACAGCCAGCTTTTTGCACTCACAGGTGTGTGCTCCCACCCACGTAGTGGGAAGACCGCTTCACAATCAGCCTACTACACAAGGCTTACTTTTTTCTTTCATTGCAACTTGATGAAATGTTGCTGCTGAGTTAGGTGAGGTATATCTAATAGCACCTAATACCTATGACGGGTAGCTCAGGTCCCACGTTCAACTGGTAACTCACAAGTGGGCACTTAGTGTCTGTCAGATTTCATACTTAAGAATTGCGGCTGGGTGCAGTGGCTAACGCCTGTAATCTCAACACTTTGGGAGGCCAAGGCAGGTGGATCACCTGAGATCAGGAGTTCAAGACCAGCCTGGCCAACATGGTGAAACCCCGTCTCTACTAAAAATACAAAAATTAGCTGGGCATGGTGGCGCATGCCTGTAATCCCAGGTACTTGGGAGGCTGAGGCAGGAGAATCGCTTGAACCCAGGAGGTGGAGGTTGCAGTGAGCTATCACGCCACTGCACTCCAGCCTGAGTCACAGATCAAGACTCTGTCTCAAAAAGAAAAAAAGAATTGCATCTTAAAAGGAGAAGAATTATATACTGAAAGAGGCGTGCTTTCATTCTAAAATTTTAGTAACTTCCATAATTATTCTGCTAAAGCTTGCCATAGACTCCATAAAGTCTTCTTACCTGCTTTAGACACGTGAAGCATGAAGTATATATTGAGATAGGTGGCAGAGCTACTTATTATACAATTTAGGGTAAGCTAGAGAGTTTCCTCTTTCTCTGGACTTCACTCAAGGATGTCAGATTATAGATTTATCCTTGGGGCAGGACAAACAAATAACTACGGTAATCTCCCCTTATCTACAGGGGATATGTTCCAAGACCCCTAGTGGATCCCTAAAACCACAGATAGTTCTGAATCTTATATATACTACTATGTTTTTTCTTTTTTTCTTTTTTTTTTTTTGAGACAGAATCTCGCTCAGCCTCCCAGGCTGGAGTGCAGTGGCACGATCTCAGCTCACTGCAACCATCATCTCCTGCGTTCAAGCGATTCTCCCATCTCAGCCTCCCGAGTAGCTGGGATTAAAGGCACCCGCCATCATGCCTGGCTAATTTTGTATTTTAGTAGAGACAGGGTTTCACCATGTTGGCCAGGCTGGCCTTGAACTCCTGACCTCAGGTGATCTGCCTGCCTCGGCCTCCCAAAGTGCTGGGATACAGGTGTGAGCCACCACACCCAGCCACTATACTTTTTCTCATACATACATACATACCTATGATAAAGTTTATTTTATAAATTAGGCACAGTACAAGATTAACAACAATAATAAAATAGAACAATTATAACAATATGCTGTAATAAAGTTATGCAAATGTAATCTCTCCCTCCCCCTCTCTCTAAATATCTTGTTGTACTATACTCACCTATTATTTATTTATTTATTTGAGACAGAGTCTTGCTCTGTTGCCCAGGCTGGAGTGTTGTGCCACAATCTCTGCCCACTGCAACCTCTGCTTCCCAGGTTCAAATGATTCTCCTGCCTCAGCCTCCCGAGTAGCTGGGATTACAGACACCCACCACCACCCCTGGCTATTTTTTTGTATTTTTAGTAGAGACAGAGTTTCACTATGTTGGCCAGGCTGGTCTCGAACTCCTGACCACAAGTCATCCGACTACCTTGGCCTCCCAAAGTGTTGGGATTACAGGCATGAGCCACCATGCCTAGCGTGTACTCACCTATTTTTAAAAACATTATTTATTTTAGAAACAAGATCTCAGCTATGTTGTCCAGGCTGGTTTTGTTTTGTTTTGTTTTTGTTTTTTGTGGGTTTTTTTTTTTTTTTTTTGAGATGGAATCTCACTCTGTCGCCCAGGCTAGAGTGTAGTGGCACGATCTTGGTTCATTGAAACCTCCACCTTCCAGGTTCAAGTGATTCTCCTGCCTCAGCCTCCCAAGTAGCTGGGATTACGGGCATCCACCACCATGCCCGGCTAATTTTTTTGTATTTTTTAGTAGAGGTGGGGTTTTGCCATGTTGGCCAGGCTGGTCCCGAACTCCTGACCTCAGGTGATTTGCTCGCCTGTGCTTCTCAAAGTGTTGGGATTACAGGCGTGAGCTATCACACCCGGCCAAGGCTTATCTTGAACTCCTGGCCTCAAGCAATCCTTCTGCCTCCACCTCCTGAGTACCTAGGATTATAGGTGGGAGCCCTGCAGCCAGTTTGTACTCAACTATTTTTGGACCTCAATTGACCTGAAGTAATTGAAACTATGGAAAGTGAAACCATGGATGGGGGATTACTGCATATGTTGACCCATCAAGCACTGTACTTCTTTCTTCATTGTAGGGGGTGCAGATGATTGGAATCTGTCACATTAGAGGGCATATTTTGTCAAACTTCAGATTATGTAACCTATAGAAACTTCACTAGGTAAGCAGCCCTGTAAGTTTTGAAGATTTATTTTCTGCTTTCTCATATTTTATTTTATAAAGACATGTATGGATATCTACTTCTTGCTCTCCATTATTATTGTGTCACTATTGGAGAGAACCAGTAATGACCTGTGGGGTAATAAATGGTAAAGTTATCAGCAGATAAAACCTGTGGCATGCACTTTGAGATTTAGCATACCCTCCAGGCAGAGCAGTAAAGGTCTATAGCTACCCCTACCTGATGAATGCAAACTACCTCCAATTTCCTCTGTTTCTTAAATTAAGAAAAATACAGCATTGTCACATAAATACTTCCATATCAAATACGAAAGGCTATTTTGATTTTCTCCAATAGAAAGACCACATCTAGAATGGGAATTGCTAGTTATTACCAGATTAAGTCTATAACATATTACTATGATTCAAGCCCTTCACTGTTTTACACTTGCATAACTGGAAAGCTAAATGTGGATATGAAAGGAATCTTGCATCCATCTTGCATCTGTCATATGCCAAATGTTTCTGATATCTTAACATTATTTAGCGTGGGCTAAAGTTGGATCCAGGGTTGCATGAGTCTACTTAGTAAATTATTACAACCTCATCTGGGCATGGTGGCTCATGCCTGTAATCCCAACCCTTTGGGAGGCCGAGGCAGGCAGATCACCTGAGGTCAGGAGTTCAGGACCAGCCTGGCCAACATGGTGAAACCCCATCTCTACTAAAACTACAAAAATTAGCTGGGAGTGGTGGTGGGCACGGTGGTGGGTGCCTGTAGTCCCAGCTACTCCGGAGGCTGAGGCAAGAGAATTGCTTGAACCGGGGAGGCGGAGGTTGCAGTGAGCCGAGATCATGACATTGCACCCCAGCCTGGGTGACAGAGCAAGACTCCATCTCAAACAAACAAACAAACAAAACAAAACAAAAAAACAAAAACACAGACACTGACGAGGCAGGAGTTCTGAAAGATCAATACCCATTGAAGAAATTCAAATGGTGGTCAAAAGTGTATACCCAAGAAAGGTACTAGACCAAGACAATTATATAAGTAAGCTCTATAATGCTTTGAAGACTATATTATCCCAATGTTTTCTTTAAATGTGTACAAATATGATAATTTATTAATATTTTCTATGGAGCTAGCAAAATACTGATTCCTCTCAAACTGAATAGCTCTCCAAAAAAAAAAAAACTATAGATAAATTTCACTTACAAATATATGCCAATGTACACAAAATTCTGTTGGGAGACACTCTGTGGGTCTCTTGTGTTTCTGCATGTCTTACAAATAGAGGTACTAACTGCCCTTTTGTTCCAGACTATATTTTCTTTTTTTTTTTTTTGAGACAAAGTCTCGCTCTTGTCCCCCAGGCTGGAGTGTGATGGCGCAATCTCAGTTCACTGCAACCTCCACCTCCCGGGTTCAAGTGATTCTCCTGCCTCAGTCTCCCGAGTAGCTGGGACTACAGGCACCCACCACCGTACCTGGCTAATTTTTGTATTTTTTTAGTAGAGACAGGGTTTCACCACGTTGGTCAGGCTGGTATCGAACTCCTGACCTCAGGTGATCCACCCGCCTCGGCCTCCCAAAGTGCTGGGATTACAGGCGTGAGCCACCGTGCCCGGCCCCAGACTATATTTTCAAAGATGTTTGTACAATCAACAACTTTGGAAGATAGTGATAGAACCTCTATCCTGAGCAGAACACAGGTTTGCTTACTGCCTAGTGTGATACAAATAATGTTTCCCTCTAGTAGCTTTGTTAACTTCTCTTTATAAAAGATTTAGTCTCCCTAAGCTTGGAGTTGCTTAGCTGTGGCACAAGCCCTGCTGTGTGTATAGCATCCATTCCGGCCCCTTCACTCTGTCCCTGTGGTACTTGTGGGGCAAGGGAATCCAAGGCAACCTGATGTTTATGCCACTTGCTATGCTGTGAGTAATGAAGTCCTTTGCCTCTGACCCAGGAGTCTCGTATTTTGTCAATATGCATGACACTATAGCAGGCTAACTTGTTAGCTTGCAAGCGGGTTAAAAATCTCAGACCTTTCATGGTTCAAAAGAGTTTTAAATGATTATCAGTTTGAATTGACTAATGTATCAAAATATCACATATCATGGCAAAATAGAGTGGATTCTAGTTATTAAGGGATGATTCAACATCAGAAAATCTGTTAATGTAATTGACTATATAGTAAGAGAATAAGGAAACAAAGCATAAAGCATATGCTGAAAAACTGTTTGTGTCTGAGGCATTCTAAGAATTTTTCTGTTTCATGGGCGAACTTTTTCTTGTTTGCTTGTGTGTATATTTTGAGATGGAGTTGCCCAGGCTGGAGTGCAGTGGCACAATTTTGGCTCACTGCAACCTCTGCCTCCCAGGTTCAAGCAGTTCTCCTCAAGTGATTCTCCTGCCTCAGCCTCCAAAGTAGCTGAGATTACCGGTGTGCACTACCATGCCTGACTAATTTTTGTATTTTTAATAGAGATGCGGTTTCACCATTTTGGCCAAGCTGGCCTCGAACTCCTGACCTGAAATGATCCACTCCCCTCAGCCTCCCAAAGTACTGGGATTACAGGTGTGAGCCACTGCATCTGGCCCGTGGGTGAGCTTTTTATACCCACATTTATTGTCCCAACACATAGGTTTGATCTAACTTCTGTCAGCTTACTATTTTTTTTCCTCTTTGCTGTTCTGCTCTGTTTCATGTTTACAGTTTACTACGGGGAGTGTATTTTCTTTTCTGTTTCTCTGCTTTTCGATCCCAATGCAGCTAGTTCTGTCACTCAGTGGTTGCAAATCTTTCTTGAACTCTAGGCATCAGGTTCATCTTCTGAAAAATGAAAAGCATATTTATTTGCTATCTCATGGGGCCTCACCTTTGCATCCTAACAACAATTTAGGAACACTTACTAGGTTAAACTATCTCTTGAATTCAATTTATTCAGTGTTCAAGGGAGAAAGGACCCTTCTCCCTCTGGGGTTTTGCCTGTCCTCTGCTAACTGTTGATAATTGGTTCCTGTCAGAATAATGAACTCCTACCTCTGATTGCCTGCCGGGCTTTTGCAAGGAAAAAGGACTGCGAAAGAAATTCGGCTTGTTTTTGAGGCTCTAAACATTTCCTACTACTGGAACAACTAACCAACAACCAGCCAGCCCAACCAAACAAACAAAATCCCCTAACTCCTGGCAAAACCTTGCAGAGAAGGGCTCAGGTCTGGTCAGACCAGTACCAGTGCTTGCATTTAGCTGCTTCTCTCTAAGGCTCACGGCTTCGGTCTACACTTCAGTTCACTTTAATAAGAGGAGGGTCTGCCTTGACCTTCCCTTCTCCCTACCTCCACCCTCTTTTGGTATGGACCTGAGGCATAAGTACCTTCGCCTGCAGAGAGAGAGGGAATGTAGCATGAGCTCCACCCCACGGCACAGGAATTTGTACTTGTTACTCTGGAAGCAGCCCCCAGTAAATCTGCATCCTCCTTGGTCAAGGAAGGCCCTATTACTAGTGCATTTTGGGCCTTGACTTTTTCTTTGCCCCCTCTCCAGGACTGGGCTATAGGATGTCGTGGGCCCTTTTGTTTGCATCTGTACTAGGGTTTCCCTCTCACTGTTGGGCTCACCCCAAGACAAGGCAAAAACAAGGCAAAACCCGTCTCTTCCTTTCCTGGTATTGACTTTTTGGCTTGGGGAGGTACCTGGAAGGCTGGTACTCACCCACACCCGGCAGGTTTGAAATTTCTGCTCTAAGGCACTGGGCACAATCCCCAGGACTCCACTGGAATTACAAAAGATTTGCAAAGCTCTCTGCAGGAAACTCCTTTTTCTGACATTCAAGGTGTGTTTTCTGGTCTTTCATTTGAGAGACTGCCAAAGCAGATAAAAATCTATTCCCAAAGTACCCTAAAGCAGTCTTTCATTCCACCCACAGGAAATCCCTGATAAAGAGGGCAGGGGGCTTTCTTTCCTCAATCCTCTTGGTCAGGAGAAAGCAACTCTTGAAGCCAGAATTAGCCTCTGCAAGCCTGTTTCTGGGCAAACATATCCGCACCCTCTGCAAAATGCAGCTGGAAGTACCCAGAGCAGAACAACTAGTGCCCTGTTGAGAGCTTCAAGATCCAGATTTTAAAGCTTCTTTATAAGCCACTCTTAAGTGTATATTCTTTCTTCTTTTTTTGTTTATTAAAAAAAAAATCAGCCATTTTACATGCCATAAAAATTCAACCAACTAATTTAAGTGTGTATTCTGTTGCGTTTTATCCATGCTTCAGAACAGGCATGGCTGAGTGGAAGAGGAGTCCTATTAAAAGGGTTCAAGTGATGCTGGAACACGGTAGCTGATTGTCAGAGCCTGACAGGTGACACAGAAAGAACATCTTGACTGGGCACAGTGGCTCATGCGTGTAATCCTAGCACTTTGGGAGGCCGAGGTGGGCAAATCACCTGAGGTCAGGAGTTCGAGACCAGCCTGGCTAACATAGTGAAACCCTGTCTCCACTAAAAATACAAAAATTACCCAGGCATCGTGGCACATGCCTGTAGTCCCGGCTACTTGGTAGGCTGAGACATGAGAATTGCTTGAACCCGGGAGGTGGAGGCTGCAGTGAGCTGAAATCATGCCACTGCACTCCAGCCTGGGCAACAGAGTGAGACTCTGTCTCAAAAAAAAAAAAAAAAGAAAAGTCAAAACATCTAGAAGACAGGATCTAGGCCCTAGCAAGTTGGAAAACAGACCGCCACACAAACTTGGGGAAACTCCATCTTCCCCAACTTAATGGGATCCCTCCAGAAGAGATTTAAGAAGGCAGGGTAGGTCTAGATCAGGAGTTAGTAAACCACAGCGCTTGGGCCAGATCCCATCCACTGCCTGTTTTTGCATAGCCTGAGTTAATGATTTTTACATTGTTAAATGGTTGGAAGAAATCAGATGAGTACTCTTTATTGACACATAAAAATTATATAAAATGTTGTACTCGCTTCAGCAGCACATATACTAAAATTGGAATGATACAGAGAAGTTTAGTATGGGCCCTGCACAAGCATGACATGCAAATTCGTGAAGCATTCCATATTCTTTAGTTTTTGAGACAGAGTCTTGCTCTGTCACCCAGGCTGGAGTGCAGTGGCATGATCTTGGCTCACTTCAACCTCCACTTCCTGGATTCAAGTGATTCTCCTGCCTCAGCCTCCTGAGTAGCTGGGATTACAGGCATGCACCACCATGCTTTGATAATTTTTTTGTATTTTTAGTAGAGACGGGGTTTCACCATATTGGCCAGGCTGGTTTCGAACTCCTGACCTCAAGTGATCCATCTGTCTTGGCCTTCCAAAATGCTAGGATTACAGCTGTGAGCCACCATGCCCAGCTGTGTATTTTTTTAAATTAAGGAAAAGAAAATTATGGCTGGGGGCGGTGGCTCACACCTATAATCCCAGCACTTTGGGAGGCCAAGGTGTGTGGATCGCCTGAGGTCAGGAGTTCGAGACCAGACTGGCTAACATGGTAAAACCCCCTCTCTACTAAAAATACAAAAATTAGCTGGGCATGGTGGCAGGCGCCTGTAATCCTAGCTACTCGGAAGGCTGAGGCAAGAGAATATCTTGAATCTTGGAGGTGGAGGTTGCAGTGAGCCGAGATTGCACCACTGCACTCCAAACTGGGTGACAAGAGCAAAACTCAGTCTGAAAAAAAAAAAAAAAAAGAAAAGAAAATTATATAAAATTTAATTTTCAATGTCTATAAATAAAGTTTTACCAGAACACATCCTTTCTGATTCATTTTGTGTATTGTCTATGGATGCTTTGGCACTGATACTGCATGGCTGAGTAGTGGACAGAGGCCATGTACTCCTCAAAACTTAAAATGTGGCCGGGCACAGTGGCTCACACCTATAATCCTAGCCCTCTGGGAAGCAGAGGTGAGTGGGTCACCTGATGTTAGGAGCCGGAGACCAGCCTGGCCAACATGGTGAAACCCCGTCTCTACTAAAAATACAAAAATTAGCCGGGTTTGGTAGCAGGCACGTGTGATCCCAACTACTCAGGAGGCTGAGGCAGGAGAATCACTTGAACCCAGGAGGTGGAGGTTGCAGTTAGCCGAGATCGCCTCATTGCACTCCAGCCTGGGCAACAAAAGCAAAACTCCGTCAAAAAAAATAATAAAAATAATAAAAAGCCTAAAATGTCTACCCTCTGGCACTTAGAAAAAATGTGTTAAAACTTGGCCAAGATTATAGATAAAATAAAGCCCTGATTTGGCATAGCTGAAGCAGAATAGGTTTTACAGGTAGGCAGACCATGGCTCAATTCACGGTCAGTTAAAAATATTAATGTAGCAAGACCTCATCTCTACAAATAAAAACTAAATAAACTAGCTGAGCATGGAGGGACGTGTCTGTAGTCCCACCTGTACACTCCAGTCTGGCAACACAATGAGACCTTGTCTCTAATATATATATATGAATATAATATGTATATATGAATATAATATATATTGTTTATAAATAAATATATAATTGTTTTATTTTATTCTATTTTATTTTAGAGAATATGTCAGTGAGATGGCTGGAGCTGCCATGGTCAAGGGTTGTCTTTGCTTTTGAATTTTTTTTTTCCTTTTCCCTTAGCTATTTTTTTATTTCATAAGAATGCTCTTAATTACTTTTAAAAGGAAAGCATGAAACTTTTAGAACATTAACGCAAGGCAGCATTCAGAGACTTACTCAGTTCCCCCTTGCAGGCACCAGTGCCACCTAATTGTTTGCTCCACACAAAAGGTGGATCAGAGAAAATCGCTTCTTTATTCTTCCCTTTACATCATCTCCCCGGCACCTGGGGAGTCTGGATGCACGGAGACCAAGTACAACATGCATCTGATGATGGGTTACACCAAAGCACACCAAGACCTAAATCCTTCCCAGATTTATGAAGATTTTCCATAGCTTAACTAGATTTCTAATTGTCCTGCCACCTGTACTGAAATGTACAGTATGTGTTAATCTTGAATTCTTTTCTGTTTCCATAATCTTGGTAAAGTTTCCTGCACTCAAACAGTAAATCCAGTTTGGTCCTTGGGCTTTAAAGAGGGAGCCAAATTCACTTTTATGATTTCCAGTATGAAGGTGTCTTTGGAGGCGTTTGGGCATCTAAAAGCCCAGAACAATTTTTCCTCCCTGAGGTTCCTGTGCTGTGGCTTCCAGGCCGAAACCATAAGTTCACAAGAGTCCGTTGCCTCATTTGTTACGTGATTTTTCTATCATTTCAGAAGAGTTTAGAAAGAAATGTGTAAGAGTTTCCACATATTCAGCATACCAGGTGTTCCGTTCTCCCCACAAAATGTTCATTTGTAGATGACAACTTGCTGGTTTATTTTCTGTTGGTATTGAGATTATAGGATGAAAAGGTAGACTCAGTACCTGTTAATGTAACAATTTTTCTGGACATTTTTAAAGGCAGCTCTATCTGAGTCTGCCATGTGACCTTAGACTATGTCAAGTTGAAATAATAACATTATCTACCCTGCTATCTCACAGGGCTGTTTTCAGGAATTGAATGTGATAAAATATGTAACCATCTCTGAATAGGTGAAGCATTTTGCAGGTGAGAGTACTCAGTCCTCTTCAAAAGGAGGCTTTTTGAAGGTGGTGAAAAGGGAGATATTGATCACAGGGTATGCATCTTCAGATGTAAGATGATTCAGTTCTGATGATCTAATGTATGGCATAGCAACGGTAGTTAGTAACATATCGTATCCTTTTTTTTTTTTTTTTGAGACAGAGTCTTGCTCTGTCGCCCAGGCTGGAGTGCAGTGGCACGATCTCAGCTCACTGCAAGCTCCGCCTCCCGGGTTCACGCCATTCTCCTGCCTCAGCCTCCTGAGTAGCTGGGACTACAGGCGCCCGCCAACACACCCTGCTAATTTTTTTGTATTTTTAGTGGAGACAGGGTTTCACTGTGTTAGCCAGGATGGTCTCGATCTCCTGACCTTGTGATCCGCCCGTCTCGGCCTCCCAAAGTGTTGGGATTACAGGCGTGAGCCACCGCGCCCGACCGATAATGTATTGTATTCTTAAAATTTGCACAGAGAGTAGGGTTAAGTGTTCTCCCCACATCAAAAAAAAAAAGAAAAAAGAAAAAAGAAAATTTAACTAGGTAAAGTGATGGATATGTTAGTTTGATTGTAGTGATCAGTTCACAGTGTATATGTATATCAAAACATCACCTTGTGTGCCTTGGATATACACTATTTTTATTTGTCAGTAATACCTCAATAACGGGTTTGGGCGGGGGAAGCAGGCTTCTGTTTCTGATTATCACTTTCCTGTCAGCTACTCCCCTACACCAAAAAGTTAAAGGCAGTTTTTCTCTTTAGTTGGAGACCTTGAGTTTATCTGTTGTTAGGTAAGTTGCTTCACTTGTCAGCCTCAGTTTCTTCTTCTGGAAAGTTTCATCTAAAAATATATACGTTATAGGCAGGGCGTGGTGGCACACACCTGTAATCCTAGCACTTTGGGAAGCCAAGGCAGGTGGATCTCCTGAAGTCAGGAGTTTGAGACCAGACTGGCCAACATGGTGAAACCCTGACTCTACTAAAAATACAAAAATTAGCCAGGTGTGTTGATGTGTGCCTGTAATCCCAGCTACTCAGGAGGCTAAGGCAGGAGAATCGCTTGAACCTGGGAGGCAGAGGTTGCCGTAAGCCAAGATCGCGCCATCGCACTCCAGCTTGGGCAACAAGAGCGAAACTCCGTCTCAAAAACAAAACTATATATATATATATATATATATATATATATATATATAAAATATATGTATGTGTGTAAGATGGTACATTGGAAGAAGCTGGGAAAATAGGACACAGGCGTTTTCCTCTCTGTATTATTTTGGCAACTTTTTTGTCATTGTTTTATTTTGCCTGTTTTGTTTCTAATGAGAATTATTCCATATTTTTGCAACTTTCTATGGGTCTATAATTTAGAATAAGAAGTTTTTAAAATTATGTGTAAAGCACCTGATGCAATGCCCAGAAGTATTTTAGAAGTTCAGTCTTCTGTGCTATAAGCATTATGTAGAACTGAGTTTTATTATTACTTGATATTATTATCTAACCTCATAATAACTAATAATATTTGTTGGATGCCTACTATGTGCTAGACACAATATTAAGTATTATAGTTTAAAATTCTGATAACATCCTTAGGTGGTAATTAACGATTATCATTTCTGTTTCATAAATGGGAAAGCCAGGGCATAGAGAAGTTAGGTAATTTGTCCAAGCTCACAAAGTTTAGAAGCTGGGGGAACCAGGTACAAATTCAGATGGTCTGACTCCACAATTCTCATTCAAAGAAAAGATCATGATTTAGTCATTTGCAGAATTTTAGGCAAGATCAAACCTCTGGGTGGGAAACCTGTACCTCTGCACTCTCATTTCCTGACTTTACTTCCACAGTGTTCCCTGCCCAGTGGCTGGAGGATTCTACTTGATGAGATTTTTGAGATTCCTAAGGACCCCCTACCGTTCTCCAATAATTTACCTTACCCAACTCTCAAGCTGGTAGAAATCCAACTGATAAGGTGCTCCTTCAGCTATGACAGTGGTTCCCACATGGGGATGCAAGACTAAAGGCACAGCTTCCCTGGCCTCTGAGCTGAAGACTTGAATTCAGTGGCCTGGCCTGTGCCCTGGGAGCCTGTTTTTTTGTTTCGTTTTGAGACAGAGTCTCGCTCTGACGCCTAGGCTGGAGTGCAATGGCGCGATCTTGGCTCACTGCAACCTCCACCTCCCAGGTTCAAGCAATTCTCCTGTCTCAGCCTCCTGAGTAGCTGGAAATACAGGCACGTGCCACCACACCCAGCTACTTTTTTATATTTTTGGTAGAGATGGGGTTTCACCATGTTGGCCAGGCTGGTCTCAAACTCTTGACCTCAGACAATCCCCCTGTCACGGCCTCCCAAATTGCTGGGATTACAGGTGTGAGCCACCGCGCCCAGCCTTCCTGGAGCCTGTATTTTCAATTTGGTTTACAGATAAATTCTTTTCTTTATTTTTTATTTATATAGAGATGGGATCTCACTATGTTGCCCAGACTAACCTCAAACTCCTAGGCTCAAGCAATCCTCCCACCTCAGGCTCCCAAAGTGCTGGGATTACAGGTGTGAACCCCCACACCCAGCCAGATAAATTCTTATCTTTAGTCAGATTTGGGAAATCATGATTTAAGATTATGATTTCCAAAGATACCTGCTACAAAGCCATTTGGGGGCATTGGTTATTATAGCAAGCTGTAAAACCTCACTGGGATTTTCAGACAAGTATGGCTTTGGGAGCAGACAACCCTCCATTCTAACCCTCTCTTCTGTTTTCGTATTTTGCAATTCCTTTAAAATAGAAACAGGCTAGGCACAGTGGCTTACGCCTGTAATCCCAGCACATTGGGAGGCCAAGGTGGGCAGATCAACCGAGGTCAGGAGTTCAAGACCAGCCTGCCCAATATAGCAAAACTTCATTTTTACTAAAATACAAAAATTAGCCAGGTGTGGTAGTGCACACCTGTAATCCCAGCTACTTGGGAGGCTGAGGCAGGAGAATTGCTTGAACCTGGGAGGCAGAAGCTGCAGTCAGCCAAGATTGCGCCACTACACTCCGGCCTGCGTGACAGAGCAACCCTGTCTCAAAAGTAAAAAAATAAAATAAAATAAAATGGAAACAATTCAACCCACCTCACAGTGCTGCTATAAGGATTAGTGTTAATGTCATGGGAACTATCGCATTTTGTGCATTATCATTGATGTAAATTTACCATCTACTACCACATAAATAGGGTTGAATTATCAGTCAAACAGCCAGTCACCTTAGATGGTAGAGAGCCAGGCCCTGGGGAGAGGTCAATGATCTCTGTCACCCAGGCTGGAGTGCAGTGGCACCAGAATGGTTCGTTGCAACCTCTACCTCCTTCCTGGGCTCTGATGATCCACCAGCCTCAGCTTCCTGAGTAATTGGGACTACAGATGCATGCCATCATGCCTGGCTGGTACGTTCAATTTTGATTAAATGGAGAAAGATTTCCAGAGTGAGGAACAACAGGTCCAGGTGGGAGATACAGTGGAAGTTTTTGGCAGGTGAAAACTCATCCAACAGGAAAGTGACTTTGCAGAGACACAAGTCTTAACAAGTCTTGTCTCTTTAAAAGGCCAACAGGCCAGGTGCAGTGGCTCACGTCTGTAATCCCAGCACTTTGGAAGGCCGAGGTGGGCAGATTGCTAAAGCTCAGGAGTTCAAGACCAGCCTCAGCAATATGGTATGAAACCCTGTCTCTACAAAAAATTAGCCAGGCATTGTAGTGTGCCTCTAGTCCCAGCTACTGGGGAGTCAGAGGTAGGAGGATCGAGCGAGCCTAGGAGGTAGAGCCTGCAGTGAGCCGAGATCGCACCACTGCACTCCAGCCTGGGTGACAGAGTGAGACCCTGTCTCAAAATTAAATTAAATTAAATTAAAAAGGCCTACAGTGGTTAGTAGGGGAGTTGATGATGAATAATCACAAATTTATTACCACTGTTAAAATAAAGACTTGAGCAAACCAGCTCCACTAACGTTGGAGTAACGATGTCTTTGCATATGAGGACTTACATTTTCACCATCCTATTGGTGCCAGAAATGACTCTACCTTTCAAAAGAGCCCTAGCCTCTTGTCTCCAGGGATGTGGTCCCATCCTTACGGACCTTGATAAGCTACATCATCATGACATCATGGTCCTTGGAAGTAGTGAATTTCCTGCCATGTCTATCTTAATCACACCTCAATCTGCACACCTACAGCAGAAATTTCTCATTCTCTCAAGCAGAAGTGAGCCTCGGAAGACACTCAAGTTGCCCAGGTAAAAAGGCAATTTGATGGCTATTTAAAGCTTTAATATCTTTGATTTTAACCTCAGATAAGCAAGATAAACAACCAAGTATCTACACTGGTAGGGACTATTTCTATTCAACTTTTTAAGACTACTTTTGTATTTTACTAATAGAAACCAAATTCCTGAGGACCGAATTAAGGAACTCAGGAATTTCAAAGCTTTGGAGTACCTTTTCTATTGCTGTTCTATGGAGTCATATTTTAGAGGTGCTACTCTTTTGTTTTGTTTTTTGGGGCTTTGTTGTTGTTGTTTTGAGATGGAGTCTCGCTCTGTCACCCAGGCTAGAGTGCAGTGGTGCAATCGCAGCTCACTGCAACCTCCGACTATTTTTAGTAGAGACGGGATTTCACCATGTTGGCAAGGCTGGTCTCGAACTCCTGACCTCAGGTGATCCACCTGCCTTGGCCTCCCAAAGTGCTGGGATTACAGGCGTGAGTCACCTTGCCTGGCTGTCAGGGTTCTTTAGAGGGACAGAACTAATAGGATAGATGTATATAAAAAGGGGAATTGATTAAGGAGTATTAACTTACACAATCGCAGGTTCTAGAATAGTCCATCTGCAAGCTGAGGAGCAAGGAAGCCAGTCCAAGTCCTAAAGCTGAAGAACTTGGAGTCCAATGTTTGAGGGCAGGAAGCATCCAGCATGGGAAAAAGATGTAGGCTGGGAGGCTAAGCCAGTTTGATCTCTCCACATGCTTCTGCCTGCTTTTATTCTGGTCTTGCTGGCAGCTGGCAGCTGATTAGATTATGCCCACCCAGATTAGGGGGGGGTCTGCCTTTCCCAGCCCACTGACTCAAACGTTAATCTCCTTACCCAGGATCAATACTTTGCCTCCTTCAATCCAATCAAGTCGACACTCAGTATTAACCATCACAATGGATAACACATTGAGCTATATCAATGTGCCATAGTACACATTGCCCTAGCACTGCCCAGGTATTGTCATCCAGTTGATGATAAAACTGAGTCTTCAAAAAGGCTAATAACTGCTCTATGAAACCTTTGCTTCAGGATGATGGGAACATGATAAGACAAGCAAATTCTATGATCATAGCCCAGTGCAGTCCTTGTTTGCTGTAAAGTCAGTTTCTTAGTCAGAAGCAATGCTATGTGGGTCGGGCGCAGTGGCTCATGCCTGTAATCCCAGCACTTTGGGAGGCCGAGGCGGTTGGATCACTTAAGGTCAGGAGTTTGAGATCAGAATTTCCAGTGTAGTGAAACCTCATCTCTACTAAAAATAGAAAAAATTAGCCTTGTGTGATGGTGGCATGCCTGTAATCCCAGCTACTGGGGAGGCTAAGGTGGGATAATCACTTGAACCAGGGAGGTGGAGGTTGCAGTGAGCCGAGATCTGGCCACTGCACTCCAGCCTGAGTGACAGAGTGAGACTCTGTCTCAAAAACAAACAAACAAAAAAAACAAAAAAAAGAAGCAGCAGCAGCAGCAATGCTATGTGAATAAAAATGAATAAGGCATACTTTAAGTCCATAGGTGATGGTTTTATTAGAAGCACTGTGGGCAGAAGGCACATCCCCATGCCTTATAAATGTCTGTTTCAGCAAGAACATATAATAGCAGTGGTGCAGTGAAGCCTAATTTATACAAATACATTATCTTGGAAAAGTTTTTAAAATATAAAATGTAGAGAGTAAAGGGGGAATATCCCAATTCACTCTCCTCTCTTACTTCTCCCCTTCTCCGTCTATGCACAATCCCAGTATTCTCCCCAGAACTCCTGACTAGTCTTTCAGCTTGTATTCTTTCTGCCTTTTCCTGTACATTTACACCCATATATGTGCATATAGGAATAGAGCTTTTAAAAAAAAAGTGAGAATGGGCTGCTATCCCAATACTGTTTTACAACTTCTTATTAAAATTATTTTTCTTCATTAGTTCTGAAAACATTGTTTTGATGTGCAGAGAAGATTAGGTGTGAGATCTCTGTCTCTAACTCTGTCTCTATGCCTATGGCTACTTTTATTTATTTATTTTTGAGATGGAGTTTCCCTCTTGTTGCCCAGGCTGGAGTGCATTGGCGCAATCTCAGCTCACTGCAACCTCCCCCTCCGGGGTTCAAGCTATTCTCCAGCCTCGCCTCCTGAGTAGCTGGGACTTCAGGCAGGCACCACCAGGCCCGGCTAATTTTGTATTTATTTTTTAGTAGAGATGGGGTCTCACCATGTCGGCCAGGCTGGTCTCGAACTCCTGACCTCAGGTGATCTGCCCTTCTCGGCCTCCCAAAATGCTAGGATTATAGACATGAGCCACTGCCCCTAGCTTATGGCTACATTTATAGCTACATCTACATCTAGATCTCTAGAAATATCTACATCTACATCTGTATCTACATAAAACATTATAAAACAGTGAGCAGCCATGAACCCACCAGTGAACCTAGTACTACAACAAAACCAATAACTTACATCTGTATGTATATTTCTTATCTATTCCATTTCCTGAATCTCTCCCTTGGTGACTACTTTTTGAAGTTTTGCAGTTATTATTCCATCGCTTTTTAAAAATAACTTTTTATATTTTAAAAGTTTCAGACTCATGAGAAAGTGTAAAAATAGTGCAGAATGTTCTAGTATACCATCTACCTAGCATCCTCTAATAATAATATCTTATACATATAAGCATAGTGCATCATCAAAGCCAGAAAATTAAGGTTGGTGTAATAATATTAATTCAAGTAAAGATCTTATTGGATTTTGCCAGTTTATATGTACTTTGGTGTGTGTGTGTGTGTGTGTGTGTGTGTATAGTTACATGAAATTTTATCACTCGTAGAGTCCAGTAGCTATTACCAAAACCAGGATACAGAACTGGTCCATTACTTACAACCCTGGGAACCATTGATGTGTTCTCCATCACTATAATTTTGTCACTTTATTGTTTTTGTTTTGTTTTGTTTTGTTTTGTTTCATTTTTTTGAGATGGAGTCTTGCTCTGTCACCCAGGCTGGAGTGCAGTGGCACAATCTGGGCTCACCGCAACCTCTGACTCCCGGGTTCAAGCGATTCTCATGCCTCAGCCCCCTGAGTGGCTGGGATTACAGATGTGCACCACCACACCTGATTAATTTTTGTATTTTTAGTAGAGACGGGGTTTTGCCATGTTGGCCAGGATGGTCTCAAATTCCTGACCTCAAGTGATCTACCCACCTCGGCCTCCCAAAGTGTTGGAATTACAGGCGTGAGCCACCACACCCTGCCTGTTTTTTGTTTTTTTTTTTTCCCACTCAGCATTATGCCCTTGAGATGCATCCAAGTTACTGCATGTAGCAATGCTTCATTCCTTTTGTGTGTGTGAATGTAAGTTCTGATTTCTCTGGGATAAATAGCCAGGACTTTCACTGCTAGGTAAGTAATGAGTATGTTTAAACTTTATCATAAACAGCTGAACTGCTGAGTAGCTAAATCACATTACATTCCCATGAGCAATGTATGAAAGATCCAGTTGCTCCACATCTCACCAGCACTTGGTATTACTAATCTTTCTTTCTTTCTTTCTTTTACTTTCTTTCTTTCTTTCTTTTTCTTTCTTTCTTTCTCTTTCTTTCTCTCTCTCTCCCTTTCTTTCTTTCTTTCTTTCTTTCCTTCTTTCTTCTTCCTTCCTTTCTTTCTTTCTTTCTTTCTTTCTTTCTTTCTTTCTTTCTTTCTTTCTTTCTTTCTTTCTTTCTTTCTTTCTTTCTCTCTC
The DNA here is from genome assembly GCF_029281585.2 of Gorilla gorilla gorilla. Taxonomy (NCBI): domain Eukaryota; kingdom Metazoa; phylum Chordata; class Mammalia; order Primates; family Hominidae; genus Gorilla; species Gorilla gorilla. The sequence continues at coordinate 52,343,339 of NC_073236.2, forward strand.
CCTCTCTCTCTCTCTCTTTTTTTGAGATGGAGCGTCGCTCTATTGCCCAGGCTGGAGTGCAGAGGCGTGATCTCAGCTCACTGCAAGCTCCACCTCCCAGGTTCACACCATTCTCCTGCCTCAGCCTCCCAAGTAGCTGGGACTACAGGCGCCCGCCACCATGCCCAGCTAATTTTTTATATTTTTAGTAGAGACAGGGTTTCACCATGTTAGCCAGGATGACCTCAATCTCCTGACCTTGTGATCTGCCCACCTCGGCCTCCAAAAGTGCTGGGATTACAGGTGTGAGCCACTGCGCCTGGCTAATTTTTTTCTTTTAATCATTCTTATAGATGTGTAGTAATATCTCATCACAGCTTTTAGTAATATTTCATCATTAGGGAAATTTGCATTTCTTTAATGACTAATGATGTGAATTTTTTTTATCTGCATGTTTGCCATACATATATACTCCTTGGTAAAGTGTTTTTTTTTTCTGTTTTCTGATTGGAGATTTTTCTTTTCTGTTGAATTTAGAGAGTTCTTTATACATTCTGCATACAAGTTCTTTGTTGGATGTGTGATTTGCAGACCTCTTATTACAGTCTGTTGTTTGTCTTTTTATTCTCTTAACAGAATCTTTCACAGAGCAAAGTTTTTAATTTTGATGAAGAGCAATTTATTGATTTTTGTTTTGTCTTGTAAATCATGTCTTTGTTATCATGTCTGAGAACTCTTCACCTAATCCTAGGCTATGAAGATTTTATTCTAAGAGCTCTATGGTTTTTTGTTTGGCATTTGGGAATATGATCCATTTTGAGATAATTTTTGCACGAAGTGTGAGGGGTGTAGGTCAAGGTTTTTTTTTTCGTTTTTTTTGTTTGTTTGTTTTTTTAAGACAGGGTCTCACTGTATTGCCCAGGCTAAGTGCAGTGGCATGATCATGGCTCACAGCAGCCTCAACCTCCTAGTCTGAAGCAATCCTCCCACTTTCTGATAGCTGCAACCACAGGCATGCACCACCATGCCCAGCTAATTTTTGATTTAATTTTTTTATTTTTATTTTTATTTTAGATGGAGTCTTGTTCTGTCGCCCAGGCTGGAGGCTCATTGCAGCCTCCACCTCCCAAGTTCAAGTGATTATCCTGCCTCAGCCTCCCGAGGACCTGGGATTACAGGCATGAGCCACCACGCCTGGCTAATTTTTGTATTTTTTGTAGAGACGGGGTTTTACCATGTTGGCCAGGCTGGCCTGGAACTCCTGACCTCAAGTGATCTCCCCACCTTGGCCTCCCAAAGTGCTGGGATTACAGGCATGAGCCACTGTGCCCACCCAATTTTTTATATTTTATAGAGATGGGGTCTTGCCATGTTGCCCAGGGTGATCTCAAATTCCTGGACTCAAGTAATCCTCCCACCTCAGCCTTCCAAAGCACTGGGATCCTGGGATTATAGTTACGAGCCACCGCACCTGGCCAATGTTCTTTTTTTAATCTATAAATATCCAATTGTTTCAAGACTATTTATTATAAAGGTTATCCTTCCTCCATTGAATCACTTTTGCACCTTTGTCAAAAATCTGTTGGTGAATATATGGGCCAATTTTTGTACTTTGCTCTGTTCCAGTGATCACAAGTGTCTGTTCCTCTGCCAACACCACACTGTCTTAATTACTGTTACCATATAATAAGTAAGTCTTAAAATCAGGTAATTTGATTCCTCCCATTTTATTCTTTTTCAAAATTGTTTTAGCTATTCTAGTTCCCTTGCTTCCCTGTATAAATTTCATTCAGCTTGTCTGTATCTACAAAGAATCCTGTTGAGGCTTTGATAGATTAGTTTGGACATAATTGACACTTTTATGGTTAGTCTTCAAACTAATGAACATGGTATATCTCACTATTAATTTAGGCTTTTTTTAAACCTTTTTCATCCGTATTTCACAGTTTCTATCATACAGATGCTGTATATGTTTTGTTAGATTTATACACAGTATTTCCTCTAGTTTTGAGCAATTATAAATGGTATTGTGTTTTTAATTTCTGTTTCCAATTGCTCATCCTAGTATATGCTTTCTAGCATGATTCCTTTTTGTATGTTGACTTTGAATCCTGAAAACCTACTAAATTCACTTATTAGTTCTTGGCATTTTTCTTTTTTGGTGGATTCCTCGGGGATTCTCTAGGCAATTGTGTCCTCTGCAAATAGGGGCAGTTTATTTCTTCATTTCCAATATGTATGTCTTTAATTTCCTTTTAATTCATGGGCATATATACCCACTTGTTTATTCATTTTCCTATTGTTGAAAATCTAATTTTTATTTTATTCTAGGTACCTCTTCTGATATCATCATAAGCCCACATTCTTTATCCAAATCTTTAGGATCCAGTTGTATGCTGAAATTCTAAACTTTTTGGATTTTATTTTATTTTATTATTGACTTGTTTATTTATTTATTTTTGAGACAGAGTGTTGCTCCGTTGCCCAGGCTGGAGTGCAGTGGTGTGATCTCAACTCACTGCAACCTCCGCCTCCTGGGTTCAAGCAATTCTCCTGCCTCAGCTTCCCGAGTAGCTGGGACTACAGGCATCTGCCACCATGCCTGGCTAATTTTTGTATTTTTAGTAGAGACGGGGTTTCACCATGTGAGCCAGGATGGTCTCGAACTCCTGGTCTCAGGTGATCCTCCCACCTCAGCCTCCCAAAGTGTGGGATTACAGGCATGAGCCACCGCACCCGGCCTAATTTTTTGAATTTAGGAAGATTGTTTCAAAAAAAATTAACCAGGTGTGATGGTGTGAGCCTGTGGTCTCAGCTACCCAGGAGGCTGAGATGGGAGGATCACTTGAGCCCAGGAGTTTGAGGATGCAGTGAACTATGATCGTGCCTCTGCACTCCAGCCTGGGTGACAGAGTAAGACTCTGTCTCAAAAAAAAAAAACAGAGAAAGGATGTTCATAGCATCTGTATTAGTCAGGGTTCCCTAGAGGGACAGAACTAATAGGAGATATATTTTATATATATATAGGAGTTTATTAAATATTAACTTACAAAATCACAAAATCCCACAATAGGCTGTCTGCAAGCTTGAGGAGTAAGGAGAGACAGTCTGAGTTTCAAAACTGAAGAACTCGGAGTCTGATGTTTGAGGGCAGGAAGCATCCAGCATGGGAGAATCATGTAGGCTGGGAGGCTAGGCCTATCTCGCCTTTTCACGTTTTTCTGCCTGGTTTATATTTGCGGGCAGCTGATTAGGTTGTGCCCACCAGATTAAGGGTGGGTCTGCCTTCCCCAGCCCACTGCCTCAAATATTAAGCTTCTTTGGAAACATCCTCACAGAAAAACCCAAGATCAATACTTTGCATCCTTCAATCCAATCAAGTTGACACTCAGTGTTAACTAGCATAGCATCTACTGATATTTGATAATACTCCCAGGGGGTCTAGGGTAGCATCCTGTAATCAGATATATTAACTTTTTTTGCAAAGAAAGAAATGAATATTCACACAAAGTAAGATAAATAAAATCTACAAATAGCTTTACATCAGTCCTGGTCAGATTTTGCTGCAATTGAGTTTGTGCCAAACTTAGGGGAAAAAAATCTTTCTGTTTTGAGAACCTTTTGGATTTAAGAATTGCAGACAAGAGACAGTGAATCTATTATTTGACTTGGAATTTGGTGTTTCTCTGGATTTCTTTTTCTTCATCTGTACTTTTTGACAGAGTATGTTTGGAGTTTCTCCTCTCATTCATCTGTTTCCATTCTACATTCTGTCTTCCGGGAATTCTTCATGATTTCTGGTCTGTTAGTGACATCTGTTCTCATTTACTATAATAAACTTATCGTTAAGCCACTTTTCTGTCATTTTAAGGGATTTGGGGTTGGCAAGTTTAAGAGATGTGTTTGCACTTGCCACCTGGATCCAGTACACCGTATCAACCTGCTTTCTGCTTTATACATTCATGATGCACAGATGCACACACACAATATTTTTTTAGAATGATCATGTGCTACTTTTGTATTCAGTAAGTAAACATAGTCTTAAGCAGTTATAAATGGGATTCTGCCACCCTGAAGCAAGCAGATATTGGCTATTCTACTTGTAAGAGAATGGTGGAAAGACAAAGAGGGAAGGGGCTTGCTCAGCAGAGCTGGGTCCCTTGCCACAGCTTCACCACTTCACAAGATGTGGGTGGGACTCAAGGAGGCAGAAAAAGACCAGATGGAAGCGTGCCCACATGCTATCAGTGGTTCTCTGTGGTTGGTCAGATCCTGAAAGACATTTACTGTCTTTTTTTACTTTTCCATATTTTCCAGATTTTCTCTGGCGACCATGTTAACTCTTTTTCTTTTTAAATTATTGAAGATTTCTTATGGCTTGGTCAAAAATTGACACTTTGATTCTTATCTCTGCTTTTTTATTCAATCCATTGTACTATGTTTTATTGCTAAATTATATAAAGAAATTCATGATATTTTAAGCTGAAAGATTTAGGAAGTCCAGTCTCACATGAGTATATAGTTGAAAAGGTAAAAACTCACAGACAACCCCTGCAAAACCTTCGGAATCTTCAGGGCTCTTGGCCCACAATTTGACAATTATTTTTCTAGAGTAAGATTGGGGTGCACTTTACACTTTTTGTTAAGTGTACAGTTTAATAATTTTTAGTATAGTTTAGTATAGAGTTGTGTAACAAATTCCATAATCAATTTTAGAATCTTTTCTCTTTTTTTGAGACAGTGTCTTGCTCTGTCACCCAGGCTGGAGTATAGGGCACTCCGCCTCCCAGATTTACGCAATTCTCCTGCCTCAGCCTCCCAAGTAGCTGGGATTACAGGTGCCTGCCACCATGCCCAGCTAATTTTTGTATTTTTAATAGAGACAAGGTTTTGCCATGTTGGCCAGGCTGGTCTTGAACTCCTGACCTCAGGTGATCGCCCGCCTTGGCCTCCCAAAGTGCTAAAATTACAGGCGTGAGCCACTGAGCCTGGCCCTAGAATATTTTCATCATTTCAAAAATAAATGTCACATTCCTTAGCTATTCAGCCCTCAATGCTTTATGCTCCTTAGCCTGAAACAACCACTAATCTATCTCTCTATATCTGCCCATTCTGAATATTTCGTATAAATAAAATAATATGCATTTTGTGTGTGTGCGTGACAGACTTCTTAGCACGTTTTGAAGGTTCACCCATGTTATAACCTCTATCAGTACTTCATTCCTTTTTATGATCAAATACTATTCCATTGCATGGATATACCACATTTTGTTTATCCATTTATCAACTGATGTACATTTGTGTTGTGTTCACTTCCTGGCTATTATGAATAATACTGCTATGAATATTCAGGTACAGCTTTCTGTGTGAATGTAGGTTTTCATTTCTCTTGGATATGTATCTAGAAGTGGAATTGCTGGATCAAATAGTAACTCTACATTTAACCATTTGAGAAATTTACAGATTATTTTCCAAAGTGGCTGCACCATTTCACACTCACAACAGCCGTGAAGGTAACCACATAGACTTCCACAATAAAAAATATTTGTATTTTCTTTTTCAAGAGAAAGAAAAGAAACATTGAAAAATAGTTGTGGGTTCTAATTTTGTGTTTTCTGCAAAGAGGAAGTCACTTTGTTTTTATCAGTAAAATGGGAATAAGCAACAGTACCATCTGGAATTCTCTGACCAGCACAACAGGTCTGTGCTTGCTAAATACCATGAACAGAATTCTTTCACGGAAGCTCTTTGAACCTGAAACTGAGTACTACTCAGTGACCATGGGTCCTCAATCTTAGGAAAGCCTTAATCATCCTTGGCCAGGGAGGCAGAACCGATACAGGAGTATGTGGGGTCTGCCCCCAACCCTCAATTAAAGGGCAGTTTATGCAACATGCCTTCTTTTTGAATCAGAGCCAGGGTCATTGTTGGGCTGAGGTAACATTAATTATTTTTCCGCTTGTCGGATTCCATGAAAAAGATGTGAAAATGGCCTGTTTGTGAAAGAGTGCAGGCAGAGGCTGTGAGCTGATTATGTCAAACCTAGTCAAAGCCTCCTTGGTGTGGGAGATTGTAATCAACAAAGCATGGCGGCATCTGCGCCCAGTTCAGGAGGAGCCCCATCCAGCCTGGCTCCCCAGCAGAGACAGGAAGCCAGCTTTAACTCTTGCTGGGCTGAATTGCATTGACTATGTAAAGAAAATTTACTCCCATCGATTTCCCAGTACACATTCAGGGGACAGAGAAATGAAGGAGGTAATTATCCTTATTTTAGGGGTGGGAAAAGCATTGAATTGCTCCCCTGATAGAGTAGCACCAATTCTTTCTGTGACGTGGGTAGCTATACTGATAGGTCAAGACATAGAATTGCAAATCTTGAAAGATGTAGAAATAAACTGGGAACAAAAAGTCTGAAAAAGAACTTAGACTTCACTAGCAGAGTGCCCCAGACTTTCCACATAGATGGGGCTCATGGCCTGTGTTCTGTTTGAAAGAGGTATCCCAAAGTGGCAACTGACCTGCACTCACTTTATGCCAAGTTGAGATTTCTCAATTATCCTTATCAGAGAACTGAGAGGGGTAGCTAATGATGCTATAGGCAAACTAAAGCCCCTCACCCAACCCTGCCATGCCCTGCTCCTGCCCTTGGCAACCCACCCTTAGATCCAATGATACTAATCCCATTGTGCCCAGTTTTCTTTTTTCATAACCAATATTTGTTATGTCCTCTTTCCTTTTCTGAAATAAAATACATCTATAATATCTACAATAAAGCTTATATACATGACTATAAAAGAACAATATGCTATAAACATAAAATAAATTGTTACTGGTCTGCAATGAGGTAAAAAGCTTACACCAGGATAAAAACAAATACATCACTAAGCACACTAGTTTTGTTGACATTTTTTTTAGTCTCCATCAAGCAAGACTTTCTTTACCAGGCACAGTGGCTCATGCCAAGACAGGAGTCTAGCTTAAACTCAGGAGTTCAAGACCAGCCTGGACAACATAGTGACACCCTGTCTTTATTAAAAAAAAATCTTTTTTTAAGACTTTTTTGTTGTTTTCCTTTTTGAGACAGAGTCTCACACTGTCGCCCAGGCTGGAGTGCAGTGGCACAGTCTTGGCTCACTGCAACCTCTGCCTGCCGGGTTCAAGCAATTCTCCTGCCTCAGTCTCCTGAGTAGCTGGGACTACAGGTGCGTGCCAGCACGCCTGGCTAATCTTTTTTTTTTTTTTTTTTTTTTGTATTTTTAGTAGAGACAGGGTTTCACTGTGTTACCCAGGATGGTCTCGATCTCCTGATCTCATGAACCGCCCGCCTCAGCCTCCTAAAGTGCTGGGATTACTGGCGTGAGCCACGGCACCTGGCCGACTTTTTTTATTTTCTTTTTTTGAGACTGAGTCTTCCTCTGTCTCCCAGGCTGGAGTGCAGTGTTGCGATCTCGGTTCACTGCAACCTCTGCCTCCCGGGTTCAAGCTATTTTCCATCCTCAGCCTCCCAGGCAGCTGGGATTATAGGCATGTGCCACCACACCTGGCTAATTTTTTTGTTTTTGGAGGGAGGATGGAGTTTGGCTCTTGTCACCCAGGCTAGAGTGCAATGGCGTGATCTCAGCTCACTGCAACCTCTGCCTCCTGCAACCTCTGCCTCCCAGATTCAAGCAATTCTCCTGCCTCAGCCTCCCAAGTAGCACCCCCACGCCCGGGATAATTTTTGTATTTTTAGTAGAAATGGGGATTCACCATGTTGGCCAGGCTAGTCTCGAACTCCTGACCTCAGGTGATCCACCTGCCTCGGCCTCCCAAAGTGCTAGAATTACAGGCGTGAGCCACCGCACCCGGCCAAAGACTTTCTTGATGAAAGAAGCAAGATGTTAACAGAAACAGTCTAGTACAGACTCCTTATCAGCATACTGACACTTTAGCCTGCTCTAGATGACATAACATTCAGATGCTTACACCCCTGCATAGAGTCAACGTGAATGCTATAGCTACAAGCGAAGACTGATACAGACTTGAAATATTGGTAATTTAATTAAAGCCTATGAGTAGTGATGCAATATTCCAAAGTTCTTGGCAAAGTTAAGAATATGTCAAGTACAACTCTCTCTTGATTTGCAATGTAGTTGCATTCTTGGAAATTTTAGTGCATACTAAACCATTTATGTACAGTTTGGGATTAGGTTGTAGGCTTGGATCATTGGTATCTGAGATAATCAGATTTTTGGGTTTTTTTTTAACCTCCTATGTGAACGTCCAGAGGAACATCAGAAAATCATGCAACCTTCAAGGTGTGAAACTGTCTGGCATGCCACACATCTCTAGCATCCATAGTCCTATTCCATGCTCCATGTCAGTGGTGACCCTCCCAGTCACTGACAAGCAAAAATGGCCTCATACATTTCCACACCCTATAGGGGTAGTGCCATCCAGTCTAATTCAACCCCTCCCTTAACAGATGGTCCTGGGAGGAAAGTGGCTTCCCCAAGATGAAACATGAGTTTGAGGGGACACCAGGACTAAAATTTAGGTGCTTGATTCCTAATTCAGTCCTATTGTCATCAGCCTGGAGTTTCCTAGGGACGTTGTCGCACTCACCCTGCCCATTTCTGCTCTCTGGCTACTAGTACTGCTGGCCATTAACACACTATTTACCTGTAAAGCATTAATGATCTAAATGTTAACTTAAACCCTTGAAAGTCTCTTTGCAAGATTTTGATAAAGTTACCCTCAGGTGATTCTCATGCAGAATGCCTATGGCTAACACTTCACCAGTCCCTAAAGTTAGTGCTGGAAAATCTATGAAAAAAGTGGTTCTATTGTCAGATATGTTTTGGAAATTCTGGATTAGCCAAAATTAAAAAATTATTTTTTAGGCCCTTTAATAAGTGAATATGCATGTAAATCCCCAAGATGGAATATGACTTGACTCATTTTCCAAATTTATTTGCTCATGAACTGTTCCCAACCACCTCTTTGGTGTTTTCTGGTTAAGTAGCTTGCTGCTAATCAGATGTAGATTATTCACATCTTTACCCTCATTTTGTAGATAAAAGAAAGGGGGGAATAGATACTAACTAAAGCGAGTAGTTTCAAAAAGCTGTAGGAAGTTTGTGTATTATTTTAAATAGAACATAAAGGAGACAGTTGGGCACAGTGGTGCACACCTATAGTCCCAGCTACTCAGTAGGCTGAGGCAGGAGGATCGAGGAGTTGAGCCCAGGAGTTCGAGGCTATAGTGTGTGATAATTGTACCTGTCAATAGCCACTGCACTTCAGCCTAGGCAACACAGTGAGACTCTGTCTCAAAAAAAAATTATTTTTGACAACTGTTTTCTCTTTAAGGAAAAAAGAAAGGAGAGATATTTTTGATTTTTTAATTTTAATTTTCTAATCCCCATGAGGACAATTTTATGTTGGTTCTTTTGCAGTTGGGGAATCTTATTCTTTTCATTGCTTGGGCACCAGAGCCTGGCCTGTAGTTGTTACCCAAATCCTGTTTGCTAAATGAGTTATTCGATAAATTAAATAATCAACAGCAGTCTACTTAAAAGATGGCGGGATAGCTTCAGATCATTCTGAGAAGTGGGATTGTTCTCTGTATTTCTTAGGAAGAGCAGGAAGATCAGAAAACTTAAAGAATACAGAAGGAGCATCAGAACAAAACTTTTTAACCTCCACATATAAAACTAACCATAATCAGGACAGGCAGGAACAGTTGGGTAGGTTACGCACTATATAAATTATGGTGATGCCATTCACTATTCCTAAAACGTGTGTTTACAATTGACCTGAGCTGATATGACATATACATAGAAATAATTCAAGAACAATCAGAGATTTATAGTTTTTTTATATGCCAGGGGGTGCTGTGGTTCAAGCTTTGAGAGAGATATATATACATATTTATGTTCTTTGTTATATTCTTTTTTTTTTTTTTTCTGAGACAGAGTCTCACTCTGTTACCCAGGCTAGAGTGCAGTGGCATGTTCTCAGCTCACTATAGCCTCTGCCTCCCAGCTTCCAGTGATTCTCCTGCCTCAGCCTCCTGAGTAGCTGGGATTATAGGCACACGTCACCACACCCGGCTAATTTTTGTATTTTCAGTAGAGACGGGGTTTCACCATGAGCCACCACACCCGGCCCTGAAAATGCTTTGTCCTTCTCTACCATGGGGCCAGGATGCAAATATTCCAAATTTTTGTACTCTGCTTCCCTTTTAATTATAAGTTCCAACTTCAAGTCATTGCTTTCCTCCTGTACCTGACGATAGGTTGTTTGACCAGGCCACATCTTCATCTTGAACACATTGCAGCTTAGAAATTTCTTCCACCTGGCCAGGCATGGTGACTCACGCCCGTAATCCCAGCACTTTTGGAGGCCAAGGCGGGTGGATCACCTGACATCAGAGTTTGAGACCAGCCTGGCCAACATGGCGAAACCCTGTCTCTACTAAAAATACAAAAAATTAGCCAGGCGTGGTGGTGGGCACCTGTAATCCCAGCTACTTGGGAGGCTGAGGCAGGAGAATAGCTTGAACTGGGGAGGTGGAAGTTGCAGTGAGCCGAGATTGCGCCATTGCACTCCAGCCTGGGTGACAGAATGAGACTCTGTCTCAAAAAAAAAAAAAAAGAAAAAAAAATTCCTCCACCACTCTTAAGTTAAAACTTCCACAAATTCCTGTGGACACAATCCAGCCAAGCTCTTTGCTAAGGCATAACCAATTCAAGGGTTTTTTTTTTTCCAGTTTGAGAATTTCCTCATTTCCATCTGAGACTTCCTCAGACTGGCCTTTACTGTTGATATTTCATCAGCATTTTTGTCACAACCATTTACCCAGTCTCTAAGACATTCCAAACTTTCCCTCATCTTCCTGTTTTCTTCTGTAACCTCCAAACTCTTCCAATCTCTGCCATTACACAGTTCCAAAGCTGCTTCCACATCTTCAGATATCTTTATAGCAGCACCCTACTCCTCAGTACCAATGTTCTGTGTCAGTCCATTTGTATTGCTCTAAAGGAATGCCTGAGGCTGGGTAATTTATTTAAAAAGAGGTTTATTTGGATCATAGTTCTACAGGCTATACAAACATGGCACAAGTATCTGGTCAGCTTTTGGTAAAGCCTAAAGACACTCATGATGCCAGGTGCCAAGTGTGGTGGCTCACATCCGTAATCTCAGCACTCTGGGAGACCAAGGTGCGCAGATCACCTGAGGTCAGGAGTTCAAGACCAGCCTGGCCAACATGGCGAAACCCTGTCTCTACTAAAAATACAAAAACTAGCTGAGCATGGTGGCATGCACCTGTAGTCCCAGCTACTCAGGAGGCTGGAGCAGGAGAATCACCTGAACCTTGAAGGTGGAGGTTGCAGTCAGCCAAGATCATGTCACTGTACTCTAGCCTGGGTGATAGAAAGAGACTCCATCTCAAAAAGACAAAGAAAAAAAAGACAGAAAAGAAAAGAAAAAAGAAAAAAAAGAAACTTACAATCATGGTGGAAGACAAAGGGTGAACAAGTGCTGGGGTGTCATACGGTGAGAGAAAAAACAAGAGAGAGAAAAGGGGGAGGTCCTAGAATCTTTTAAACAGCCAGATCTCATTACCACTGGGAGGGAACCAAGTCATTCATGACGGATCTACCCTTATGACCCAAACATCCTACTAGGCCCTACAGCCCACATTTGGAATCACATTTCAACATGAGATATGGAAGGGACAAACATCAAAACTATATTATATCTGTGATCCCAACACTTTGGGAGGCTGAGGTAGGAAGACGGCTTGAGGCCAGGAGTTCAAGACCAGCCTGGGAAACATGGTGAAACTCTATCTCTACAAAAAATAAAAAATTAGCCAGGCATGATGGTGTGCATCTGTAGTCCTAACTACTCAGGAGGCTGAAGTGAGAGGATCACTTGAGCCCTGGAGTTCAAGGCTGCAGTGAGCTATGATGGCTCCACTGCACTCCAGCCTGGGAGACACAGCAAGACCTCATCTTTAATAATAATGATAATAAATGAAAGTTTTCTTAGTCTATCACTTATTTTTGGCATTGGGGTTTGCTTACATTTTTTTTTATCTTATAAATGGCACTAGTAGAAATATCTTTGTCCACTTCATTTTTGGTTATTTTTTGAGGAGGGTTTATCTTCCAATGAAATTACCTAACCACACCTATTATAATATTTGCAAGTTACTTACCTGATCCAACCAATCTGCAGCTACCAAGTGATGTGCAAGTGAACCTGTTTCTCATAATCACAGAATGTTACCCTTTTAATTTTTGAAATCAACTCAGTAGAGATATAATAATATCTTAAACCTATTTGGTGTTGCATTTTTCCCCCTACTAGGAAGCTTGCAAGTTTTTGAAGTGATCATAGACTGTCTGCATTTTCTTGAGTATAAACTATATTTGGTCACATTGAGTTAGTTACTTTCACCTGCTTCTGTTGAACATTTAATAATAATGAGACATAGTCAGAGATGGAGGTGATGATGATGACCAATATTGGGCAGAACATAGCTGCTCATTTAGTCAAAAATTAAGAAAGATAAAGAGCTGTTTTAAACTCCCCAAATAGAAGATATTTACAACAATCCCTAAATGGAAAGGATTAATGGCAGACAGGACTTCTACGACTCTTGAAGATTAGCAGGGTCCATCCGTATACCAGTAGAAATCCTGAATACAATCACTGTCTTTCTTGTCTTAGATTCTAAAATTCAGATGCCTACAGGGACAAGGTAAGGAACATAAATGTGTATTGGGCCAGAGGGTCATAAGGTAGTGGGAGGCAAGGACTAGGAAAACTAGCAAGTGATGCCCACCTGTGGCATTCTTATTAAGGAAAACATTCTTTGGGCCAAGCAAAACACATCTGTGGGCAGAGTTTGGCCATTGGCCACCAGGCTGTGCCCTCTGCTTAAGACTTCTTTTAGAGACAGTGTACTTGAAGGAGTGTACAGAAGCCACGCACAGGAAAAGAAAATGAGGCAAATAGGAGAGGTGTGAAAAACATGTCAGTAGACTTTTTTTTTTTTTTTTTTGAGACGGAGTCTTGTTCTGTCGCCAGGATGGAGTGCAATGGTGTGATCTCAGCTCACTGCAATCTCTGCCTCCTGGATTCATGCAGTTCCCCTGCCTCAGCCTCCCTAGTAGCTGGGACTACAGGCACTCACCACCATGCCTGGCTAATCTTTTGTATTTTAGTAGAGACGGGGTTTCACCATGTTGGCCAGGATGGTCTTGAACTCTTGGCCTCAAATGATTCATCCGCCTCGGCCTCCCAAAGTGCTGGGATACAGGTGTGAGCCACCACACCCGGCCATCAGTAGACTTTTAATACTACTAAGAAAAAGAGTAGCTCAATTCCAGTGAATGGTAACTAACACTCTGCCTCAATTACAGTAGCACAGGGTGGAGACTGTGGCCAATTGAAGAATGCATACCCTGAATTTTTCGTTTGCTTTAAATCTGTTATTATAGACATCTAAAAATATATGCAAAGAAGAGATGACAGCATAATGCAGTTCCTTGAACCCATCACCCAGCTCATCAATCCTAGGCAGGTTATGGAAGTCTTGGCCCATGTGTGCATCTAGTCAGTGGAAACAGCTACTATTCTACTCTAGCTTGGAGTTATATGCCAGTACAGAAGTCCAGCACTGCCAGGTTTTTAAAAAAATATTTTATTTATTTATTTATTTTAGACACAGTATATTGCTCTGTTGCCCAGGCTGGAGTGCAGTGGCATGATCATAACTCACTACAGCTTTGAACTCCTGAGTTCAAGGGGTCCTCCCTCCTGGGCCTTTCAATTAGCTGGGACTATAGGCACATGCCACCATTCCCAACTACTTTTTGTATTTTTGTGGAGACTGGGTTTTGCATGTTGCCCAGGCTGGTCTCAAACTCCTGGGTTCAAGCAATCCACCTCCCAAAGTGCTTGGATTACAGGAGTAAGCCACCACACTCAGTCCAAATTTTTTTTTTTTCTTTTTGAGACAGAGTCTTGCTCTGTCGCCCAGGCTGGAGTGCAGTGGTGTGATCTCTGCTCACTGCAAACTCCGCCTCCTGGGTTCAAGCTATTCTCCTGTCTCAGCCTCCCAAGTAGCTGGGATTATAGATGCGTGCCACCACACCTGGCCAATTTTTGTATTTTAGTAGAGATGGGGTTTCACCCTGTTGGCTAGGCTGGTCTCAAACTCCTGACCTCAAGTTATCCACCCGCCTCGGCCTCCCAAAGTGCTGGGATTACAGGCATGAGTCACTGCACCTGGCCCAGCCCAGATTTTTAAAAGAAACTAGACATTTTGATTTTTATTTAAAACCTTTTAATTGTTATTACATATTTATTTATTTTTATAAACTAATTTTTTTTTTTTTTTAGAGAATGGGGTCTTGCTATGTTGCCCAGACTGATCTCGAACTCCTGGCCTCAAGTGATTCTCCCACTTTGGCCTCCTGAGTTGCTGGGGTTACAAGCATGAGCCACTGTGCCTGGCCACTATATTTTTTTTATTTTTGAGACGGAGTTTTGCTCTGTCGCCCAGGCTGCAGTGCAGTGGCACGATCTCGGCTCACTGTAATCTCCACCTCCTGGGTTCACGCCATTCTCCTGCCTCAGCCTCCCGAGTAGCTGGGACTACAAGCACCCGCCACCATGCCCCGCTAATTTTTTGTATTTTAAGTACAGACGGGGTTTCATCGTGTTAGCCAGGATGGTCTCAATCTCCTGACCTCGTGATCTGCCCACCTTGGCCTCCCAAAGTGCTGGGATTACAGGCGTGAGCCACCGCGCCCAGCCACTATTTTTTATATGTTGCCGATTTGTTTAAAACTTTAATTTTTATTTATTTGTTTTTCTTAAGACAGACTCTTGCTCTGCCACCCAGGCTGGAGTGCAGTAGTGTCATCATAGCTGGCTGCAGCCTCAAATTCCTGGGCTCAAGTATCCTCCCATCTCAGTTTCCCTTGTAGCTATGACTACAGGTGCACCACCACTCCAGGCTAATTTTTTAAAAAACAGGGTCTAGCTATGTTGCCCAGGTTAGAGTGCAATGGCTATTCACAGGCACGATCATAGCACAGTGCAAGGCACCCTTGAAGTCCTGGGTTCAAGCAATCCTCCTGGGCTGAGCCTCCCAAGTAGTGGGTCCCATAGGTGATGTGCCACTGTCCATGGCTACTTACTTCACATTTTTAATACATTGTAGAGGTCATGATTGTGCTGTCAGTTGACGATTTGGGGTCATAACATATACTTGGAGAAAATGCTGCTGGTAACAGAGGAAATGCAGTCAAATGCTGGGCTGATTCTGGGCCCTTTGAGAATATCTGTGCGTAAAAACAATTGCACTGTCGGTCAGGTCCTGCTGGGCCTGGAACATTGCTGTGATGGCCCTTCTAGCCCATTATCATCAGCACTACAAGAATTTGGTCACAGGTTTAGCCCTTACGTTAGACACTGAGGTCCTTGAGGAAACTCCCAGTCTCTCCCCAGGGCCCAGCACATACTAACAATCAGTAGTGGTTTGAGAGATGCGTAAGTGAACAAATAAAAACATGAGAGTCTTTGTGTCATGTTTGAGTCTTAAAGTCACTCCTCACGCCGTCGAACAGAGGTGTCTCCAGGTCTACTGACATGACTATTATTTTCCTTGTTGCTTAGGAAAAATGTTTTATATTCTTATTAATTAAAATTTGAATAATTGATGCTATTTATTCTCTGAAATTCTTCCCGTTTTTGTCTTTTAGAAGGTCATGAATCAATTCATCAAGAATAATGTGATTTGTGGTCACCTCAGAAAATAAAAACATAAGTTATTGATAATTAGATGATGTTGAACAGCAATGTTTGAACACTGAAGACTGTCAGCTATTTGAGAGTGAGAACTGTGCTTTAGACTTAAAAAAATTGATATATAATTTGCATACCATAAAAGTCATGCTTTAGAAGTGTACTACTTGGTGGCTTTTAGTGTATTCATAAAGTTGTGCAATCATCACCACTGTCTAATTTGAGAACCTTTCATCAACTCCCCAAAAAACCTCATACTATTGAACCCGGGAGGCGGAGGTTGCAGTGAGCTGAGATCGTGCCACTGCACTCCAGCCTGGGTGACAGAGCGAAACTCCGTCTCAAAGTAAAAACAAACAAACAAAAAAAACACCTCATACTCATTAGCAGTCACTGCCCATTTCTTCCTCCCCCAGCCCCTGGCAATCACTAATGTACTTTCTGTCTCCATGGATTTGCCTATTCTGGACATTTCACATGAATGTAAATGAAGTCATACACTGTTGGCCTTTTGCAACTGGCTTCTTTCGCTTAGCATAATTTGTTTTGTTTTGTTTTTTTGAGACAGAGTGCTCAGGTGATCTCGGCTCACTGTGACCTCCGCCTCCCAGGTTCAAGAGATTCTCGTGCTCCAGCCTCCCAAGTAGCTGGGATTACAGGCGTGTGCCACCATGCCTGGCTAATTTTTGTATTTTCAGTAGAGACAGGGTTTTGCCATGTTGACCAGGCTGGTCTCGAACTCCTGATCTCAAGTGATCCACCTGCTTTGGCCTTCCAGAGTGTTGGTATTATAGGCTTGAGCTACCATGCCTACCTGTAGCATAATGTTTTTAAGGCTTATCCACATTGTAGTATGTATCATACCAAATTTGTTTTCATTACTCTGTAATATTCCGTTGTATGAATATATAGGTTGAATAGACTTTATTCAAAATGCTTGGGACCAGAAATGTTTCAAATTTGGGATTTTTTTTTTTTTTTTTGAGACAGAGTTTCGCTCTTGTTGCCCAGGCTGGAGTGCAATGGCAGTATCTTGGCTCACCGCAACCTCCACCTCCCGGGTTCGAGTGATTCTCCTGCCTCAGCCTCCCGAGTAGCTGGGATTACAAGCATGCGCCACCACACCCAGCTAATTTTGTATTTTTAGTAGAGACAGGGTTTCTCCATGTTGGTCAGGCTGGTCTCGAACTCCTGACCTCAGGTGATCCGCCTGCCTTGGCCTCCCAAAGTGCTGGGATTACAGGCGTGAGCCACCGTGTCCAGCCTCAAATTTGGGATTTTTTTAAAATTTGGGAATATTTGCATTATACTTACTGGTGGAGCATCCGAAATCCAAAAATCAAAAATTCTAAATGTTCCCAATCAACATTTCCTTTGAGCATCATCACAGTCTCTCCCCAGGGCCCAGCACAAACTAACAACAGTAGTGGTTTGAGAGATGCGTAAGTGAACAAATAAAAACATGAGAGTCTTTGTGTCATGTCTGAGTCTTAAAGTCACTCCTCACATCATCGAACGGAGGTGTCTCCAGGTCTACTGACATGACTATTATTTTCCTTGTTGCTTAGGAAAAATGTTTTATATTCTTATTAATTAAAATTTGAATAATTAATGCTATTTATTCTCTGAACTTCTTTCCATTTTTGTCTTTTAGGAGGTCATGAATCAATTAATCCATCAAGAAAAATGTGATCTGTGGTCACCTCAGAAAATAAAAACATAAGTTATTGATAATTAGATGATGTTGAACAGCAATGTTTGAAAGCATATGTTTATATGTTGAATGTTTGAACATTCAACATATAAAAAGAGCATCATGTCCGTGCTCAAAAAGCTTCAGATTTTATATTTCAAATTTTCAAATTCGGAATACTCAACCTGTACTGCATTTTATTTATCCATTCATCTGATGATAGACATTTGAGTTGTTTCTACTTGCTGGCTACTGTAAATAATGCTGCTATGAATATTCGTGTTCAAGCTTCTGCGTGGACATAACGTTTTCAGTTCTCATGAACTAAGAGTGGAAGTGCTGCTCTATGCATAGGATTGAATAGTAATTCCATGTTTGACTTTTGAGGCACTGCCATACTTTTTCCAGCATGTAAGTGGCTGCACCATTTTACATTCTCAGCAGCAACGTATGAGAATGTATGATTTTTCCTTGCCTACGCTTACTATTGTCTATATGTCTGCTTATAGCCATCCTGGTGGATGTGAAATGGTAGTCCATTGTAATTTTGATTTACATTTTCCCAATGATTGTGTTGAACATTGTTTGATGTGCTTATTGGCCATTTGCATTATTTATTTATTTAATTTATTTTTTGAGACAGGGACTTGTTCTGTTGCCCAAGCTGGAGTACAGTGGCTCAGTCACAGCCCACTGCAGCCTCGAATTCCTGAACTCAAGCCATCATCCCACCTCAGCCTCCCAAGTAGCGGGAACTACTGGCACCAGCCACCATGCCCAGCTAATTTTTTTCTTTTAGTAAAGATGAGGTCTCGCTATGTTGCTCAGGCTGGTCTCAAATTCCTGGTCTCAAGGGTTCATCTTTCCTCAGCCTCCCAAAGTACTGGGATTACAGGTGTGAGCCACTATGCCCTGCCCCATTTGTATATTTTCTTTGTAGAAATGCCTGTTCAAATCTTTTTAAATCGGATTATCTTTTTTTTTTGCCTTGCCTTTGTCAGGCTAGCATTGTTTTTCTATTGTCAAACTGTCATTGTTCTTTATATATTTTGGACACTAGGCCACTGTCTAGTAGATAATGTACAAATATTTTCTCCTATTCTGTGAGTTGTCTCTTCTTGAAGCTTATAAATTACAGGATTTGATTTTCCAAGTTCAAGCTAGTTTATATTTGTCAAATTTACTCATGCTATACTGTGCGGTTTGGTTTATCCGATTTTGTGTGGGATTTTTACTTAGGTGCTAGTGTGTTTTTCTCTCTTAATTTGAGGGTATCCATTTATCATATCACATAACAAGAGATCCAGACATAGATGGGCTTAGAGGCCCTTTCTCTGAAGTTCTCTGGGCTCTTCCGCTTTCCAGGAACACACTTTTCTTTTCTTTTCTTTTCTTTTTTTTTCTTTCAGCTTCAGACTGTTTGTTGTCAGATAGAAGTACTATCACTCAAGTCTACCCACGAACCACCCGGACACAGCATGGCTGGCAAGCAGATCTCAAGGCTCAGCCAGTACAGCTGTCACGAGGCATCGATGATCAGGGTAACACCACTCAGGAGAGAGACAGTAAAGGGTGGTGTCACCAATGCACACTTGCTGAGGTCACCAGCATCTTCAGCTTCTGTGAAGGGGCTGGCGGGCAGGCATGCTGCACCTCTGCAGGCTGCCCTGAGTTTGCCCAGGGTGGCAGTGGTGGGAAGTGCCAGCCAGCACAGAATGAGGGGAACCCAGGTAGCAATTAAGTGGGGATAAATAGCCATTACCAAGGAGGCCTGACAACTGCAGGAGACCGCAGTCTATTCACAAGCAACTGCTTATTTTCCCATTGATCCTTGGCGGGATAGGGCCTTGCCTTCTGCAGCGCCCCAAATAACAGGCTCGCAAAGCCCAGTGCTAAGAGGTGGCATCTGAGAAGAATCCGCTCAGGTCTTCCTGTCTGTTTCATCTTAAGGCCTGCCAGGAGAAGAGATAATTACGGGTCTGAGATTTTGTTCCATCATAGACAATGGAGGGATCAACACATGCCTCTCTGAAATCAGATTAAAAAATTTTTTAAAAGGTTTCAGCTCAGGAAGATACCAGCATTTCCCACAGGTTTCAGTTGGATGAAAAAGGAGAGATTGAGAAAAAAGAAAGGAAGGAAGGGAGGGAGGAAGGAAGGAAAGGAAACTTGATGATTCTAAAAATAGAAATCATCAACATGGAGGGTGCTAAAGAGACTTTGCTTTCCTATTGTCCCATCCCCTCCCCCCGGAATATCTTTCCCTTGACTTGTCACCCAACCCGAAAGGCACCCATTCAGGACTTATTCCATCTGGAGCCAAGGATCCCTAGTGAAGCCCAAGCTCTCCAGGGAGGTTTCCCTGGATGTTAGATCCTCTGCTGGACCTGCCTTTATCCTTCAAGGTCGCTACAAGGCATGGTTTGGGTCTCTTTAGGGAGGCGGTACAGTCTAGAGTTAAATGCACAGGGTTCAGAATTAATTTTCTACATTTGACTAGAGTCCTGTATTCGTTAGTGTTGACCTTGCACAGACTACATGACCTTGAGCTTCAATTCCCCATGCCCTTACCTGAAAAATAAGGAGAGCAGTGCCTTTCCTCTAAGGCTAGTCCCTGGGATCTGATGACATACTACATGGAAAGGCAGTTAGTTCATAGCAGGGACCTGTAAATGCTAGCTGGAATTTTCCTCCACCCCAATGAGGGGAGTAACCAGTCCGAGGATGAGGACTGAGCGTACAGAAGGGGTTGCAAACTCACGTGGCTTCAGGGGTCCAGTGATGATGGAGACTAGTTAAGCAGGCAGGATGTCACTTTTTCTTTCTTTCTTTTTTTTTTTGAGATGGACTCTTGCTCTCTCACCCAGGCTGGAGTGCAGTGGTGCGATCTCAGCTCACTGCAACCTCTGCCTCCTGGGTTCAAGCAATTCTCCTGCCTCAGCCTCCCGAGTAGCTGGGACTACAGGCATGCACCACCACACCCGGCTAATCTTTGTATTTTTAGTAGAGACAGGGTTTTGCCATGTTGGCCAGGATGGTCTCGATCTCTTGACCTTGTCATCTGCCTGCCTCTGCCTCCCAAAGTGCTGGGATTACAGGAGTGAGCCACCAGACCCAGCCAGGTGTCACTTTTTCAACTACAACAACAACACTTTTTACAGCAATATCATGTAATTTGTTTCCATTGTAAATGCCTCCCTACGAAATTAGAGGCATTTACCACTCCAAATCTAAGTCATAAATGTTTATATTTCTTTGGTTTGGTGGTGTTTCTACAATAAGAATGTATACTTTTACAATAATTTTTTAAAAACCAATGAAGATTTAGGCTTGCTTCCACAGCACATATACTGAAAATTAGAACAATACAGAGAAAATTAGCATGGCCTCTACGCCAGGATGACATGCAAATTCCTGGAGTGTTCCATTAAAATCAATCAATAAATAAATAAAGATTTGGGGTAATGAGAGAGAGAGAGAAGGGGAAATTGAGATGAATAAAACCTAGTCTAAGCCAGAAAGGAAAAGTCCTTTCTTTTTCTTTTCTTTCCTTTTCTTTCCTTACCTCCCTCCCTCCCTCCCTTTCTCTCTCTTTCTTTCTTTCCTTTTTTTGAGACAGGGTCTTGCTCTGTCACCCAGGCTGGAGTGCAGTGGCATGATCTCGGCTCATTGCAGCCTTGACCTCCTGGGCTTAGAAGATACTCTCACCTCAGCCTCCTGAGTAGCTCAACTACAGATTCAAGCCACAATGTCCAGGTAATTTTTGTATTTTTTTGTAGAGACATAGTTTTGCTATGTTGCCCAGGCTGGTCTCAAACTCCTGGGCTCAGGGGATCCATCTGCCTCGGCCTCCCAAAGTCCTGGAATTACAGGCATGAGCCATCATGCCCAGTCAGAAAAGTCCTTTCATATTAAATGATTGTTTTCAGCTTTATTGAGGCATAATTGAAAAATAAATATTGTATATATTTTAGGTGTACAATGTGATGTTTTTATATACGTATACATTGTTAAATGATCACCATAATCAAGCTAATTAGCATATCCATCACCCACTCATATTTACTTTTTTTTGTTTTTGACAGTTTTTTTTTTTTTTTGAGACAGAGTCTCGCTCTGTCGCTCAGGCTGGAGTGCAGTGGCGCCATCTCAGCTCACTGCAAGCTCCACCTTCCCGGGTTCACGCCATTCTCCTGTCTCAGCCTCCCAAGTAGCTGGGACTACAGGTGACCACCACCACGCCCAGCTAATTTTTTGTATTTTTAGTAGAGACGGGGTTTCACCATGTTAGCCAGGATGGTCTCGATCTCCTGACCTCGTGATCCGCCCGCCTCAGCCTCCCAAAGTGCTGGGATTACAGGCGTGAGCCACTGCGCCCGGCCTGTTTTTGACAGTTGAAAGGAGTTGGCGGGGTGCTGTGGCTCATATCTGTAATCGCAGCACTTTGAGAGGCCGAGGCGGATGGATCACTTGAGCTTAGGAGTCAAGACCAGCCTGGTCAACATATTGAGTGTCCCTCTCTACAAAAAAACGAAAACAAAAACAAAATTAGCTGGGCATTGTGGTAGGTGTTTGTGGTCCCAGCTACTTGGGAAGCTGAGGTGGAAGGATCCCTTGAGCCCTGGAGGTCGAGGCTGCAGCTATTGCATTCCAGCCTGAGCAACAGAGTGAGACCCTGTCTCAAAAAAAAAAAAAAAAAAAAAAAAAAGAGAAAAGAGTGGAAGGAGTTCGCCGGATGTGGTGGTTCACACCTGTAATCCCAGCACTTTGGGAGGCCAAGGTGGGTGGATCACGAGGTCAGGAGATCGAGACCATCCTGGCCAACATGGTGAAACCCTGTCTCTACTAAAAATACAAAAAAATTAGTCAGGCGTGGTGGCGGGTGCCTGTAGTTCCAGCTACTCGGGAGGCTGAGGCGGGAGAATCACTTGAACCTGGGAGGCAGAGGTTCCACCAGCCTGGGCGACAGAGCAAGACTCCGTCTCTTAATTAAAAAAAAAAAAGAGTGGAAGGAGTCAAGGGACCTGAGTCTGGCCACAATGGCTATCCCTAGGTCTGAGTGGGCTGTGAGAAGCTTCAGCAGGGATGACTTACACAGAAGTTGTGGCTCCGGACCTGACAAAGTTCTGATCTGTAGAACAAGGACTCAGAGAGGCCGTAAGGTGGTGCCAGGTTAGATGTGGAATCACAGAACCCAGGTCCCACTACTAGCCTCTAAACCTGACTAGCTCTGGGTTCTTGAGAAATTCTGCGAACTTTTTTGAATCTCACTTTCTTTGTCCCCAGGATGAGGATACAAGCAGATACCTCGTGGGTGGTTGGGAATATTAAAGGGATTATATATGTGAAAATCATTTGTAGGTTCTTAAACTCTGTGTAAGTGTACATTACAAAAGAGCTGAATTTGTAATCTAAATGTCTAGTCCTCACTTCCTCACTTGCCAATCTGAGCATCAGTTATCTCCTATATAAAAGGGATCTAGGAAACTTCCTCCTCTATCTTAGCAGGTTTTTTGGGGGTGATGTCCAGTCTACTCAGTGTACTGGGAAGTGCATTGGTTGTGGAACAGGTAAAATGTAACAAGAATAAATGACTTTTATTTGTATTATTTCCATCAGAATTGCTGCACTATCTCGCACAATGCCTTGCCCCAACAGCTATTTGGTGAATTAAAATGATTCTGATTAATTTCATCCTATCACTCTCTGGTAAGCAACTATGGTGGTTTCTTATTGGCTGCAGGATACAACACAAGCTCCTCTTCAATCTTCACACCTCTTTCTAATCTGGTCCCACCCATGTAAAAATTAATAAATAAAACTTGAAGGCCAGGTGCAGTGACTTACGCCTGTAATCCCAGCACTTTGGGAGGCCGAGGCAGGTGGATCACCTGAGGTCAGGAGTTCGAGACCAGCCTGACCAACACAGTGAAACCCTGTCCCTACTAAAAATGCAAAAATCAGCCAGGCGTGGTGGCACACACCTGTAATCCCAGCTACTTGGGAGGCTGAGGCAGAAGAATTGCTTGAACCTGTGAGGCAGAGGTTGCAGAGAGCCGAGATCACACCATTGCACTCCAGCCTGGGCAACAGAGCAAGACTCCATCTCAAAACAAACAAACAAACAAACAAAAAACAAGCAACCAAACAAACAAAAAAAACCTTGATTGAGATATAGTTATGTATAGGACAGGGACCCGTTTTGGTAGTCAGTTGGCTATGTTTTGGTACTTATAAAGCCATTTACCCACCACCTATTCAAGATGTAGAACACTTCCTTCACCTCACAGAGCTCCCTCCTGCCCCTTTGTGGTGACTGCTCACCCAGCTCATGACAGATCTTATTTCTGTCACCACAGATCAGTTTTGCTTGCTACAGAACTTTGTGTAAATGAAATACACAGTGTAGTCTTTTTGTCTGGCTTCTTTCACTCAGCATGATAATTGTGAGATTCATCTGTGTTATTGCATGTATCAATAATTCAGTGTTTTTTTTTTCTTGCTGAGTAATATTCTACTGTGTAGATGTACGTCAGATTCTTTATCAAGTCCCCCATTGATGGACATTTGGTTGATTTCCAGTTTTTGGCTATTATGAATAAAGCTACTGTTTTAGTCTGTTTTTGCTGCTATAATATTAGAATGCTAGACTGGGTAACTTATAAAGAACAGAAGTTTATTTCTCATGGTTCTGGAGGCTGGAAAGTCCATGATCAAGGCATCAGCATCTGGTGAGAGCTGCTCTCTGCTTCCAAGAGGAAACCTTGAACACTGCATCTTCCAGAGGGGAGGAACACTGTGTCCTCACATGGTGGAAAGTGGAAAGGAAAAAAATGGGTCCAATTTCCTCCATCAAGCCCATTTATAACAGCATTAATCTACTCATGCAAGCAGAGCTCTCCTGATCTAATCACCTCCCCAAAGGCCCTACCTCTCAACACTGTTGCATTAGGGATTAAGTTTCCAAAACATGGCCAGGCATGGTGGCTCACGCCTGTAATCCCAGCACTTTGGGGGGCCTAGGCGGGAGGATGGCTTGAGCCCAGGAGCTCAAGACCAGCCCAGGCAATATAGTGAGAACCTATCTTTACAAAAATTAAACAACTAGCCAGGTACAGTGGTGTGTGCACTTGTGGTCTCAGCTACTCAGGAGCCTGAGGCAGGAAGATTGCTTGAGCCCCAGAGGTGAAGGCTACACTGAGCCATGATCGCACCACTGCACTCCAGCCTGGGCAACAGGGCGAGACCCTGTCTTTAAAAAATAATAATAAAATAAAATAAGTTTCCAAAACATGAATTTTGGAGGGACACATTCAGAACATGGCAGCTACTATTATATAAACATTTATATGGAAGTGATTTTGTGGACATCTGCTGCTACCTAGAGGTGGAATTTGCTGGATCATAATATAGGTGTTTTTGTCTTTTTTTTTTTTTTTTTTTGAGATGGAATCTCTCTCTGTTACCCAGGCTGGAGTGCAGTGGTGCAATCTCGGCCTACTGCAACCTCCGCCTCCCAGGTTCCAGCAATTCTGTTTGAGCAATTCTCTGCCTCAGCTTCCCAAGTAGCTGGGATTACAGGCACCTACTACCATTCCCGGCTAATTTTTGTACTTTTAGTAGAGATGGGGTTTCACCATTTTGGCCAGGCTGGTCTTGAACTCCTGACCTCGTGATCCACCCACCTTGGCCTCCCAAGTCCTGGGATTCCAGGTGTGAGCCACAGCACCCGGCCGTGTCATTTTTATATGAAACTTAACAATCGGTGTTCAAAGGTGGTTGTACCATTTTACCCTCCCATGATCTGCGTATGAAGTTCTCATTGTTCCACATCCTTGTCAACTCTTGTAATTATCGGTCTTTTAACACTTAGCTATTATTGTGGTTTTCATATGCATTTCCTTGATGACTCATGATGTCGAACATAACTTCATGTGTTTATGGGCCATTTGCATATCTTTTTTGGTGGTTTCTGGTCAAAATTTTGACCATTTAAAAATTGGGTTGGGGGCTGGGCACGGTGGCACACGCCTGTAATCCCAGCACTTTGGGAGGGATTCTTGAGACATTCTCTGAACCTTTTTGAATCTCACTTTCTTTGTATCCAGGATGAGAATACAAGCAGACACCTCACGGAATGGTTGGGAATATTAAATGGATTATATGTGTGGAAATCACACATATAATTTCTGCACAAGCTCAAGTGATCCTCTGGCCTCCACAGCTACTTGGGAGGCTGAGGTGGGAGGATCCCTTGAGCCCTGGAGGTCAAGGCTACAGCTACTGCATGGCAGCCTGAGCTGATCACTTGCAAGGCGAGCAGATCACTTGAGCTCAGGAGTTCCAAAACAGCCTGGGCAACATAGCAAGACCTCATCTCAAAAAAAAAAGGGTTGGTTTTCTTATTATTAATTTGTATGAATTATTATTATGAATTAATTTACTTATTTATTTTTGAGACAGAGTTTTGCTCTTGTCACCCAGGCTGGAGTGTAATGGCACGGTCTTTGTTCACTGCAAACCCTGCCTCCCAGGTTTAAGCAACTCACCTGCCTCAGCCTCCCGAGTACCTGGGATTACAGATGCCCACCACCACACCCGGCTAATTTTTGTATTTTTAGTAGAGACAGAGTTTCACCATGTTGGTCAGGCTGGTCTCAAAATCCTGACCTCAGGTGATCTTCCCGCCTCAGCCTCCCAAAGTGCTGGGATTACAGACGTGGGCCACGCGCCCGGCCTGAACTATTTCTTATTGGGATTAAAGACATTTACTACATATGCACGTTGTGAATATTTTCTCCCAGTCTGTGGCTTGCCCTTTTATTATCTCTGGAGAATAGAAGTATCTATAAAGTCAAATTTATTTATTTGTTCTTTAACATTTTTTGTGTCCTGTTCAGGAAATCTTTGATAACTTCAAGATTGCTTTTTGTTGTGTTTTGTTTCTGGAAGCTTTCTGGTTTTGGTTTTTATGTTTTGTCTGTGATTAATTTCAAATTAATTTTACATGTGGAGTGAGATTGGGTTGGGATTAAATTTTTTTCCTTAAAAGATACACAGTTTCAGCACTGCTTTTTAGAAATAACTTTCTTGACCAGGCCCAGTGGCTCATGCCTGTAATCCCAGCACTTTAGGAGGCTGAGGCGGGTGGATCTTCTGAGATCAGGAGTTCAAAACCAGCCTGGCCAACACGGTGAAACCCCAGCTCTACTAAACATACAAAAATTAGCCGGGCGTTGTAGCAGGCGCCTGTAATCCCAGCTACTCAGGAGGCTGAGGCAGGAGAATCACTTGAACCCGAGAGGCGGAGGCTGCAGTGAGCCAAGATCATGCCACTGCACTCACTCAAGCCTGGGTGACAAAGCGAGACTCTGTCTCAAAAAATAATAATAACAATTCAACATATTTAATAGATATGAAGCTATTTGGATTTTAAAATTTCTCCTTGGGTTAGTTTTGATAAGTTACTTTTTTCTTTTAATTTTTTATAATTTTTATTCTTTTAATTCTAATCTTATGACAGATAAGATAAATTATGTTTTTAAAGGAACCCATCCATTTTATCTAGGTTGTTGAACATATTGGCATGAAGTTGTTTATAAGATTCTCTTATTATTTGTTTATATGTGTAAGATCTATAGTAAATAAAAAGAACACTCCTGCACTGAATAGGAGTTGGCAGAAAATCTCTAAGAATCTTTCTAATGGGAGACTTCAAGATTGATAACCTGTCATGCCTTCTCTGCAGTCCTCTGCTTCTAGATTTTCTTAGTTCTTCAGCTGTCGATCAAAAATAGGAATTGTGTTCTCACCAGTAACATCCTTTCCTCTTTACTTCATCTTCCTTTCTCTCTTTCCCTTTTAGAGGAGTTGCTCCAATCTTTTGCTCTATTGCAAATGAACCTAAAATGGCAATTTAAATTTGCAATGGTAATTTGAATGCAGTGGTTTCCTTAGCAACAAAAACTTATTTGTGGTTCAGACTTTGGAATTTAAAAAATCTCAGAGGTCTAATTAGTACTTTTCCTGAGCAAGCCATTTACAACCAATATTTTAAAAACCCAACATAATTTTAAAACAGTAAATTAAGATTATTTTATCACAGCAGGTACATGGGGCATTGGATTTCCCTACCCTCTTCCCACAAACTTCCTGGAACTAAAACTTAACAAAAATTCATAAGGACACAGTGCCAGCTTCTACAATCCAGCAAGTCCAGCATGGATGAAATACTGACCACAAAAAAAGACAGCCATTCTTGCCAAATCCCTGACCATTTTAACCCAGTAACAGGCATAGCTTAGTATTAGAAAGATTTCATTCCTGGGTGGCACAGGCATATGGGGTCAAATCCTCCTCCCAAACCACCTGCTATCTCATACCTCCAACACATACACACAGACACACACATGCACACACACACACACACACACACACACACAGCAGTGTTCTGCACTGTTTCTTCTCCAAATTATCAAATTATCCAGTGGTCAAAAGGTATTTGGTCCCATCCAGTCTCTCTCAGTTTGTGGTACGACTAATTTGTTAATGGGGCTCCAGAAGGAAAGTGCCTAATGTTTCTTCTAATTGGACATGACTGCTTCAAAATGACTGCGGCTGCCAGCCAGTTCTCACTGTCCCCAAGGCTGGATAATAAGCTTCTGCCATCGGGCCCTGGGTCCTGACCAGGACCATCTGCGGTAATGAACTTGGAAGGCTCATTGTAGATTGCAAAAAAGGAAAAGAGAGAGAAAAGCACAGTCCAGCTCTTGTCAGGAGGCTCAATTATGGCTTCTGTCAGCTTAACAAAAGAAATTCAGAAAAGCTAGGATTGGAAGGGGTGGGAGGGAGCAGGCAAAGAAGGATGGGTGATGGGGGAGACCCATGATGGCAGAACCAGACTGAAATTCCTCCAGGACCAAGGTTTCTGGAAGGAGAAGCTCAGAGGTCACCACAATAGGGATTCAGTTCCCAGAGTCCAAACGTGAGGCTCTGCAGCCATGGGCACCAGGGGTCAGGGTTCACTGCATGTCACTGATTTGAGGGTACAAGCTTCTCCCTACTCGCTCCAAATCCCCATCACCCATACTGCAGAGGGATGGGGCCTACGTGCACATTATAGGCTGATTATTATTATCATCATTGTTGATTGTTTTCTAAGACAGGATCTTGGAGCATTAAGATTTTTTTTAAAAGCCCTTTTATTGTGAAATGACACATATACAGAAAAGTGCCCAACACGTAAATCTATGGCTTAAGGTATTATTTAAAAGGAAACACTTGTAATCAGCACTCAGACAAAGAAATAAAACTTTGTCAGAAGCTTCATCCTGCCCCTTCCTGATTGTAACGCCTTCCATCACCCCAAAAAAGAAGTCACTCCCCTGAGTTTTATGCTGATAAATTCATTGTTTTATTTATAGTTTTATCACCTAAGTAGGCAGCCCTGAACAGTTTAGTTTAGATTTGAGTGTTTTAAGCTTTATCTAACTGGGAACTAATACAGTATATATTGGTCTGGCTTCTTTTGTTCAACATTGTGAGATTCATCTAGGTTGTTGCATATGGTCATAGTTGGTTAATCATGATAGTGGGTTTATAGTTGGAGTATTATGTCATATAAATATAGCACAATTTATGTGGTTAATTGCTGAATAGTGTTTGGTCTATCAAGTATCTTTTGTCCAAGAACAATGCTTTTAGGGATATTCTTGTCCATTAGTACACATATCTCCAGAGAATACAGCTAGAAGAGAAACTGCTGAGTGATAAGCATCCCAGAGAGATTTGACAAGACTAATTCTTGAGTCACTGTAAACATCTAGAGAAGAGACCACTCATCAGAAATTTATCTGTTAGACCAGGTGAGGTGTTTGTAATCCCAGCACTTTGGGAGGCTGAGGTGGGAGGGTTGCTTGAGCCCAGGAGTTCGAGACCAGCCTGGGCAACATAGCGAGATTTTGTTTCTACTAAAATAAAATAAAATTAGCTAGGCATGGTGGTGAGCGTCTATAGTCCAAATTATCTGGGAGGCTGAGGTGGGGAGATCACTTGAGCCCAGCAGGTTGCGGCTGCTGTCAGCCGTGATTGTGCCACTGTACTCCAGCCTAGGTGACAGTGAGCAGTGAGACTTTGTCTCAAAAAAAAGAATTTTTTCTTCTGCCTTGTGTGATTACCAGTCTCCAAGATGGCCTTGAATGATCCCCAGATTCTGATATTCATGTTGTTCTGTAGTTCCCTTCCACACTGTATAAAAGGTGGGTACGGTCAACTGAATAGGGTAGAAGTGATGGTCTGTGACTTCCAAGGTAAGTCATAAAAGACATTGTGACTTCTACCTTGCTCTCTTGGATCACTCCTTCTGGGGGAAGCTTGCTGCCATGTCATGAGGATACTCAAGCAGTCCTACAGAGAGGCCCAGCTGGCAAGGAGCTGAGGCCTGTAGTCAGTGTAGATGAAGCATCTGATTCTCTAGCCCCAGTCAAGCCTTCAGATGACTGCAGCCCTGGCTGTATCTTGACTTCAACCTCGTGAGAAACTCTGAGCCAGAATTACCTAGCTAAGCAACCCTTGGATTCCTGATTCTTACAAACTGTATGAGATAATACATGTTTGTTGTTTTAAGCTACTAAGTTTTGGGCTAATTTGTTATGCAGCAATAGACACCTTGGTTTATTTAGACTGGCAGAGGTCGGAAAGCAAAGCATTCCCAAATATCAGCTGTTCAAAAACAACCTATATTGTATATTTATCTTCTCCTCCTACTTGGCTTAGAAATTAAAATAGTAGTCACCATCAGGTTGAGTTTTCATTCTTTTTCTCTCTTCCTTGTTGTCTTCCCTTCTTTCTTTCCATCCTTTCTCAAGTGCCCCTCTTTGACCTAAAATTTGAGTGATAAGAATTCCTCTCCTCTCCTCCTCTCCCCTCATATTTCCTCCTTTCCTTTTCCTTCCTTTCCCTTCACATTTCCTCTCCACCTTCTCCTCTTCTCTGCTCTTGCCTGTCCCATCCCGTTCCCTTCTCTCTTCTTCCATCTTCTCCCCTTTGTTCTTCTCCTCTCTTCTTTATTCTCCTGATTCATTTATTCTTCCATTTCTATTGTCTCATCTCCTGGCCCCTGCCACTCTCCTCATTTCCCTCTCTTGCCCCAGGGAAGAAAGACAAGCTTTGCCTTGGCTGGGAACCCCAGCAAGAAGAAATGAACCATTTCTAACTGTAGGGTTTGGATGTTGTCCTTGCTAAACCTCATGTTGAATTGTAATTCCCAAAATTGGAGGTGGGGCCTGGTGGAAGGTGATTGGACCATGGGGATGATTTCTCATGAATGGTTTAGTGCCATCCCTTTGGTGCTGTCCTTGAGATAGCGAGTTCTCTTGAGATCTGGTTGTTTAAAAGTGTGCAGAGCTTCCCCTCACCACCACCACTTGCTCCTGCTGTTACCATGTGAGACACTTGCTCCCCACTTCACCTTCAGCCAGTAAGTACTTATTAGGTTGGTGCAAAAGTAATACTTTTACTTGCCATTAAAAGTAACGGCAAAAACAGCAATTACTTATGCACCACATAATACTTCAAGAAGTAAGCTTCCTGAGGCCCTCACCAGAAATGAATGCTGGCACCAGCCTTCTTGTACTGCCTGCAGACCGTGAGCCAATTAAACTTCTTTTTATTACAAGTTACTAGCCTGAGGTATTTCCTTACAACAATGCAAGAATGGCCTAACACACTAACCATGATGACATCCATGCACATGGTGGCCCCGCCTGTGCCATCCAACAGCTTTATGTCAAAAGATGTGATCCTGTTCTGGACGATAAGCGTTTTTTTGTTTTGTTTTGTTTTGAGACAGAGTCTTGCTCTGTCGCCCAGGCTGGAGTGCAGTGGCACGATCCCAGCTCACTGCAACCTCTGCCTCCCAGGCTTAAGCAATTCCCCTGCCTCAGCCTCCTTCAGCCTCCCAAGTAGCTGGGATTACAGGTGCCCACCACCACGTCCAGCTAATTTTTTGTATTTTTAGTAGAGATGGGGCCTCACCATGTTGACCAGGCCGGTCTCAAACTCCTGGCCTCAAGTGATCCACCCGCCTGGCCTCAAGTGATCCGCCCACCTCGGCCTCCAAAGGTGCTAGGTTTATAGGCATAAGCCACCGTGCCTGGCCACGGACAATAAGCATCTAGCTGACAATTCTAGCACCAAGGCAATGGGTCACATCTTACCTGCTCAGCTCAAGGCAGGTGCCAGGGAGGTTGCTTTAAACTTTTGGTATCTCTTTGGAAGGTTATATTTCCCTAGCATGACACCAATTTGCAGATAGCTCCTTGCCTTCAAATTTACCTCAAATTTATATTAGTACATAAACACACAGTTACTGTAAAGTGCTCACACAAAATAGAAATAAGTAGAGGAAAAGAAAAATGCCCTTTCTCCTATTCTTCCACTCCTGCTTGGTGTGAGGCTTTCTGGAACTTTTTCTATATCCACACAGGCTGGTGGCTTTGTGGTATTTACATGAATGGGACTACACACTCTATATGTGCTGTGATTTTCTTCTTTTACATGCAATATTCAGTACCACGGACCTCTACCCATGCCAGGACTTACTGATCTACTTCACTCTTTTTAATGGCTGCATATGTACAACCATTTTACCATTCCTTTCTTAAAGGGTGTTTAAATTCTTAACAATTTTTTTCTCTTAAAAAATGGCCAGGCTGGGCCTGGTGGCTCATGCCTATAATCTCAGCACTTTGGGAGGTAGGAGGACTGCTTGAGCCTAGGAATTCAAGACAAGCCTGGGCACCACAGCGAAATCCCTTATCTATTAAAAAAGAAAAAAAAAAAAAGGCCGGTGTGGTGGCTTTCACCTGTAATCCCAGCAGTTTGGGAGGCCAAGGCAGGAGAATCGCTTGAGCCCAGGAGTTCAAGATCAGCCTGAGCAGCATGGTGAGACCCCCCCAACTCTATAAAAAAAATTAAAAATTAGCTCGGCGTGGTGGCACATGCCTGTAGTCCCAGCTACACAGGAGGCTGAGGCGGGAGGATTGCTTGAGCCTGGGGAAATCAAGGCTGCAACAAGTCATGATTGTTTCACTGCACTTCAGCCTGTGCAACAGAGCAAGACCCTGTCTCAAACAAACAAACAAAAAAATGCTGAGCTGGGTGTGGTGACTCATGTCTGTGATCCCAGTGCTTTGGGAAGCCAAGGCAGGAGGATTTCTTGAGTACAGGTGTTCGAGATCAGCCTGGGCAACATACTTAGACCCATCTCTATAAAAAACAAAAATAAATTAAAAAATTAGTGAGGAGTGGTGGCACGCCTATAGTTCCAGCTACCAGGGAGGCTAAGGTGGAAGTATCACTTGAGTTCAAGAGTTCAAGGCTGCAGTGAGCTATGATTGCACCACTGCACTCCAGCCTGGGTGACACAGCGAGACTCTGTGTAAAAAATAAAAATAAAAGATGTTGCAATAATCATCCTTTTAATGTTATGGGCTACTATACGAATATTTCTTCATATGGGCTCATAGGTAAATATCTTACATCTTGACAGTTACTGTCAAATTGCAACAAACCCGAAGAGAAAGAGGCAGCCAATCACTGAAGGAGTCTGGAAAACACTTCAGGCTAAAGGACCTTGAAGGTGAAGGCAGAGGAGAGGGGCACAAGAGAGCTAGACCTGTACCAGAGGCTTAAGGACAGTGGGGTGATCGAGTTTAGTGAGAAAGGAGAGGAGGAAAGTGACCTTAACTGAGTTCAGTAAGATAAGGTTGGCCCAGTCAAGGAGGGAAATTGGGAGATTGCATTCTGTTTTCCACAGTGTTTGGCACCATTGAGAGGTATTAAACAAGAGTGGCCCTGAAGGGCTGTGATACCTGGTGCCTTCAGGCACTCACCTCGAGGTCAAAGTCAGCCTTCAGCCTTAGGTCACTCACAGACAAAAATACAGGGGGCTACATGGACTGTTCTGGATATAACCTGAATGATTCAAGGTCCAATACAGTCAGATCTCTGTTTCTGTGGGTTCTGCATTGGTGGATTCAACCAACTGCAGATTGGAAATATTTGGATCAACACTGACACTGGAGAAAGAAAAAAGAAAAAAAAATTGGAGAAAAAATTGCATCTGTCCGTGTGTGGTGGCTCACGGATGTAATCGCAGCACTTTGGAAGACGGAGTTGAGACGACCGCTTGAGCTCAAGAGAGTTCATGACCAGCCTGGGTAACATGACAAAACCCATCTCTACAAAAAAATACAAAAATTAGCTGGCTGTGGTAGTGTGCACCTGTAGTCCCAGCTACCAACTACTCAGGAGGCTGAGGTGGGAGGATGGCTTGAGCCTGGGAGGTGGACGTTGCAGTGAGCCGAGACTGCGCCACTGCACTGCAGCCTGGGCGATAGAGCCAGATCTTGTCTCAAAAAAAGAAAAAAAGTCTGTACTGAACATGCACAGACTTTTTTCCTGTCATTATTCCCTAAACAATACAGTACAACAATGGTTTACATAGCATTTACATTGTATTAGGTACTATAAATAATCTAAAGATGATTTAGAATATACGGGAGGATGTGTGTAGGTTATATGCAAAATACTATGCCATTTTATATAAAGGACTTGAGCATCCACAGATTTTGGTATTTGAGGGAGTTCCTGGAGCCAGTCCCTCTTGGATACCAAGGGACAAATGTACTTTTCAATTAAGTGACTTAGATGATGGCAGTAAAAGTTCATTTTAGTCATGGAGGTATAAATCCTTTCAGGTTTACAGGCAGCTCAGAGCTCCAACCAGGCTGAGAGGGTCTTGGGCTTTAGGATGATGGGAAGGGAGTTTGGGGAAGGGTAGGAGAAATGGAGGCAGGGACGGGTCCACTGTTGAACGAGAAAGGGAAGAGGGCCTAAGGTTGATGGGGTGGATCAAGTGGCTCATTGTGGTAGGAAATCTTGAAAAAAAAGAATTTTAAAAATCAGTAAATATTTCAAGGCAGATGTTAGGGGAGAGGAGTTCCCAAGATTCTATGCTTTCCTGAAGATAGGCCATCTAGAGGAATGGCTTCCAACATTTTTGGCTCATGTACCCTGTGGTAGAATTTTTAAAAACTATATACTATTTCATATAACAGACATTACAATTTTTTAATTTGTTTAGTTTGAAAAATGTGATTTTTGAATACATGAACACATATACATACATACATAATTTTAAAATATGATTGTTTCCCCAATTTGTATTTATCCAATGTAATCTAAATTCCACAATGACTTTTGTATTTATCAGCCACTGACAAATACATAAACAATTTTGAAAAATTGGAAATTTTATATTTCTTTTTTTCTCCCAGAATCTTATCCTAATATAATTTTGCTTGAAAGTCTTTTATTGGCCAGACATATGGCTCATGCCTGTCATCCCAGGACTTTGGGTGGCCAAGATGGGAGGATCGCTTGAGCCCAGGAGTTCCAGACCAGCGTGAGCAACATGGTAAGACCCTGTCTTTATGAAAAAGTTTAAAAATTAGCTGGATGTGGTGGTGCACGCACTTGTAGTCCCATCTACTCTGAGGACTGAGGTGGGAGGATCATTTGAGCCCTGGAGGTTGAGGCTGTAGTGAGCTATGACCACGCCACTGTACTCCAGCCTGTGTGACAGAGCGAGACCCTGTGTCAAAAAAAAAAAAAGAAGTTTATTATAATAATGAAGTCTTGAGGTCATCACGGCTTGGACCAGACAGGTGGCAATTTTGGATACTACCTCTTTGTTGAAGGGGATAGAACTTAGAGAGACAACCATACCAATTGTACAATGCTGAAACATGATGGAGTGGGATTCTCAATAGCCCTTGGGTAGGTCGTGAGGATTAAAGCAAGTCAACAAATGAAAAGAAAAAAAAAATTCAAAGAAATAGAAACCATTCAATGAACAAAACAATGTGTTCCAAGTTATTAGTGTTATTCCCTCTCTCAGTTCCTGAGAAATATATCATAAAGCCTTTTACAAAGTTAACAAATAATTTTTAATTATATCTGTTACTCTTTCTCTTAGAGACACCTTGTTGATGAAACCAGGTTAAAAGCTATTTCAAATGGGTAATGGTGCATTTTATAATTTTTCCTGACATCTGTGAACAAAGTTCCAAACATACATGCCACATTTTATTTTATTTTAATTAATTAATTACCTTAAAAAGAAAATAGAGATGATATATTGC
The DNA here is from genome assembly GCF_029281585.2 of Gorilla gorilla gorilla. Taxonomy (NCBI): domain Eukaryota; kingdom Metazoa; phylum Chordata; class Mammalia; order Primates; family Hominidae; genus Gorilla; species Gorilla gorilla. The sequence continues at coordinate 52,379,027 of NC_073236.2, forward strand.
TATGTTGACCAGGCCAGTCTTGAACTCCTGGCGTCAAGTGATCCTCCCACCTAGGCCTCCCGAAGTGCTGGTATTAAAAGTGTGAGCTACTGTGCCCAGCCCACATTTTATTTTTAAAGATAATTTTGGAATATCTTCAATGAGCATGATATACAAACATGTATAATGGACACCTGAGAATTGAAGTTTGGTAATCTCATTTTATAACGGAACATGATTATGTTTAATAATAAAATATTTACAAATAAACTGATACAATGTCTAGGTTTTATTTCAAAATAATGAGAGTAAAGAAGTAGGTGACAGTATAGATGAAAGAGATTGTCCATTACTTGAAATTTGTTGAAGCTGGATGTTGTATACATGAGATTTCATTACACCATTCCTTCTAACTGAGCATATTTATAATTTTCCAAAATGAAAAGTTAGAGGCCAGGCAAGGTGGCTCACACATGTAATCCCAACACTTTGGGAGGCCAAGGTGGGAGGATCACTTGAGCTCAGGAGTTTGAGACTAGCCTGGGCAATATAGTGAGCCCTCATCTCTATTAAAAATTAAAAAAAAAAAAAAATTAGCCAGCTGTGACAGTCTGTGCCTGTGATCCTAGCTACTCCAGAGACTGAGGCAGGAGGATCACATCGGCCTGGGAGTTCAAGGCTGCAGTGAGCTATGATCATGCCAGCCTGGGTTACAAAGTGAAACCCTGTCTCTAAATAAATAAATTAATATTAAAAATACAGAAATAAAAAGTTAGAAAAAAGAGACAAAAAAACAAGTTATGTTTAAAAATCATGGTTAAAGGCCTGGTGCAGTGGCTCACACCTATAATCACAGCACTTTGGGAGACCAAAGCAGGTGGATCACTTGAGGTCAGGAGTTCAAGACTAGCATGGTAAAATCCTGTCTCTGCTAAAAATACAAAAATTAGCCAGGTGTGGTGGCATGTGCCTGTAGTCCCAGCTGCTCAGAAGGCTGAGGCAGGAGCTTGAACCTTGGGAGGCAGAGGTTGCAGTGAGCCAATATTGCACCACTGCACTCCAGCCTGGGCAACAGAGCAAGACTCTGTCTCAAAAAAAAATACAATAAAATCATGGTTAGGATAGAATTAATAAGCATGTCAACAGTTTAAAAGGATGAATTAATCTTAATAAACTAAAACTCATCTTTAAAACTTCTGGTCATTATGTCTTAGATTGCATTTAAAGGAATGGGAGAGGCCAGGTGTGATGGCTCATGCCTATAATCCCAGCACTTTGAGAGGCCAAGGTGGGTGGATTGTTTGAGCCCAGGAGTTTGAGACCAGCCTGGGCAACATGGTGGAAGCCCCCTCTCTACAAAATATACAAAAAATTCGCCAGGCATGGTGGTGCATGCCTGCAGTCCCACCTACTTGGGAGGCTAAGATGGTAAGATCACTTGAACCTAAAAGTTTAAGGCTGTAGTGAGCCAAGAATTGCTTGAACCGGGAGGCAGAGGTTGCTGTGAGCCAAGAACACACCACTGCACTCCAGCCTGGGTGATAAAGCAAGACCCTGTCTCTAGAAAGAATATTTAAAAATACATAAATAAAAGAATAGAAGGAAAAATGAAAAGAGCAAACAAAAGGCATTGGTTAATAAAGCTTATAAAAGTTATGTAGTATCTGCTTCAGCAGCACATACAGTAAAATAGAATGATGCCAAGAATATTAGCATGGCCCTTGTGCAAGGATTTTTTTGTTTTGTTTTTTGAGACGTAGTTTCGCTCTTGTTGCCCAGACTGGAGTGCAATGGCGCCATCTCGGCTCACCGTAGCCTCTGCCTCCCGGGTTCAAGCGATTCTCCTGCCTCAGCCTCTCAAGTAGCTGGGATTACAGGCATGCGCCACCACGCCCGGCTAATTTTGTATTTTTAGTAGAGACGGGTTTCTCCATGTTGGTCAGGCTGGTCTCAAACTCCCAACCTCAGGTGATCTGCCTGCCTCAGCCTCCCAAAGTGCTGGGATTATAGGCGTGAGCTACTGCGCCCGGCCAAGGATATTTTTAAAACAAATTTTAAAAATTTAAAAGTTATACTCATAATGGTTATTGAGAGCATTATTTACAGAACCCACCACATAAGGCAGAGGTTCAAAGGTAGTATTTCACTCTCCTGCTCAGACCCATCAAAATCTTCCTAAGTCCCCTTAAGATAGTTCAAACCCCGTGATAGACTCTTATCATGACTGGTTTTTGCCCATTTTCTCCAGCCCACCTTTCACCAAGCACCACCCCATCCCACACTCTGCTCTCCAGCCATTAAAACTTTTTCTGACATTTCCACTCAACCACACATTTGGGTATTGGAACATTTGGAAGAATTCACTTGTAAATCCACTTGGGTTTAGTGTATTCTTTGTGGAAAGATTCTCAAATAGTCATTCAATTTCTTTCTTTCTTTTTTTCTTTTTCTTTTTCTTTTTTTTTGAGACGGAGTCTGGCTCTGTTGCCCAGGCTGGAGTGCAGTGGCGCGATCTCGGCTCACTGCAAGCTCCGCCTCCCGGGTTCACGCCATTCTCCTGCCTCAGCCTCCCGAGTAGCTGGGACTACAGGCGCATGCCACCACGGCCGGCTAATTTTTTTGTATTTTTAGTAGAGTCGGGGTTTCACTGTGTTAGCCAGGATGGTCTCCATCTCCTGACCTCGTGATCTGCCCACCTAGGTCTTCCAAAGTGCTGGGATTACAGGCTTGAGCCACCGCGCCCAGCCCGTCATTCAATTTCTTTAGTCGTTACAGTCTCCATGTTTTGTCTTTATTCTCAAGTATTTATTTATCCTTCTTTTTCAATCCCAACTAATGTGTAGCATCAAGTAAGTTTTTTTTAACTTGACGTAAAATTCATATAAAATTAACCATTTTAAAGTGTATGATTCAGTGGCATTTAGTATATTCATAATGTTGTACAACCACCACCTCTATCTAGTTCCAAAGTATTTTAATTACCCGCAAAGGAGATTTCATTCCCATTAGCAGTCACTCTCTATCTTCCCTTCTGCTCAGGCCCTGGTAAACCACTAATCTGCGGTCTGACTTTATGGGTTTGCCTATTCTGGATATTTCATATAAATGGAATCATGTAATATGTGACCTTTTGTGTCTGGCTTCCTTCATTTAGCATGTTTTAGAGATTCATCTGCATTGTAGCATGTATAAGTTCTTCCTTTTTTTTTTTTTTTTCTTTTTTGAGACAGGGTCTCACTTTGTAGCCCAGGCTGGAGTGCAGTGGCGTGATCACAGCTCATTGCAGCCTCCATCTCCTGGGCTCAAGTGATCCTCCCACCTCAGCCTCCCAAGTAGCTGGGACCAGGAGCATGTGCCACCACACCCAGCTAATTATTATTATTATTTTTTTTAGAAACAGGTTCTTCCTATGTTGCCCAGTCTGGTTGCAAACTCCTGGGCTCAAGTGATCCTCCCACTTCAGCCTCCCAAAGTGTTAGGATTACAAGTGTGAACCACCATGCTTGGCCCTTCACTCCTTTTTAAAAATTGTGATAAAATATACAGAACATTGGCCGGGCATGGTGGCTCATGCCTGTCATCTCAGCACTTTTGGACGCCAAGGTGGGTGGATTATCTGAGATCATGAGTTTGAGGCCAGCCTGGCCAACATGGCGAAACCCCGTCTCTACTAAAAATACAAAAAAAATTAGCTGGGCGTGGTGGCAGGCGCCTCTAGTCCCAGCTACTCGGGAGGCTGAGGCAGGAGAGTGGCGTAAACCCGGGAGGTGGAGATTGCAGTGAGCCGAGATCCTGCCTTTGCACTGCAGCCTGGGCGACAGACCGAGACTCCGTCTAAAAAAACCAAAACCAAAACCAAAACCAACCAAACAAAAACCTTCCCAGCAGCATTTGCGTGAACAAAATGGCAGCCCCCATATCTCAGGGGTTGTCTCTTTTATCAAGGGTTTTGGGCTGGTGATCTCCGCAGCCAGTTCTGGTGAGTCAGTCTGCAGCTATAGTTCCAGTAAGAACTAAAAAACGTTTCACACCTCCTATTTATCAACCTAAATACAAAACAGAAAAGGAGTTTATGAAACACGCCTGGAAAGCAGGACTGGTTATTCCTCCAGAACGTCTGGATCATCCCATACGTCTGGCCTGTACAGCTGGTATCTTTGATGCCTATGTTCCTCCTGAGGGTGATGCTCACATGCCATCTCTTTCAAAGGAAGGACTGAAACAGAGAACTGAACAAATGAAGAAGAATGTGGCATCACAATTTTCAATCCAGAAGATAAAAGAGGGTGATGACAATTTTAAAACAAAGGACTTTTCTGAAAAAGCTAAGGATATATTTACTGAAGTTCACCTTTGTCTAAACAACTCACACATGACTGACTGCATACCTTGGTAACTGAGCACTGTTTTCCAGACATGATCTGAGACATCAAATATAAGACCATCCGCTGGAGCTTCGTTGAATCTTTAGAGCCCCACCATGTGGTTCAAGTTCGCTGTTCAAGTCTGATGAACCAGGGCAACATATACGGCTAGTCACCGTAGGCATGCACACCCAGCAGACTCTGGCCATCTGTGACTGGTTTGGCCGGTTGATGTATAGACAGGAAGATGTACCCAAGAATGTCCTGGAGTATGTTGTATTTGAAAAGCACTTGACAAACCCCTATGGAAGCTGGGGAATGCATGGCAAGATCGTTCCCCCGTGGGCACCCGCTAAACACCATCCTTAAGATGGTTATGATCCCTGGCCCTCAGCTGAAACCAGGGGAAGAATATGAAGAGGCACAAGGAGAGGCCCAGAAGCCTCAGCTAGCCTGATGGCAAGAATAACTTCTGGGGTGAAGCCTGGGTGATGAGGCTTCTGGAAGCTTTAAAGTCTTCCATCTCCATCATGCTATAGAAAGAAATACCTTTGTTCTCTCCCGTCCTGCTCGGGTCTTTTCAGCAGTCTCACCGTCAACAACCATGGCTGATGGCTGGCCCCAGGCAGGTGGCAGGTATAACACGGCCTTGGATCCTCTTCTTTTTTAAATTGTATATGTAGCTTCTGAGTCTAGATGAAAGGCAGTATGTTTCAGAGAATGTCGGATACCAGTTTTTCCCACAGCAGGGGCTGTGGGAGATAACCAGCAGTATTCTCTTTGTAATCACAGGGCAGGGATCAGAGTTTAAAATAAAACACTGTCAGAGTGTGTGGGGGCGAGGGGGGTGGGCAGAACAGAACATGAAATTCACAATTTAACTTTTTCTTTTTTTTTTTTGAGACGGAGTCTCACTCTGTCGCCCAGGCTGGAGTGCAGTGGCACCATCTCAGCTCACTGCAACCTCTGCCTCCTGGGTTCAAGCGATTCTCCTGTTTCAGCCTCCCAAGTAGCTGGGATGATAGATGTGCATCATCACGCCCAGCTAATTTTTGTATTTTTATTAGAGACGGGGTTTCACCATTTTGACCAGGCTGGTCTCGAACTCCTGACCTCAGGTGATCCGCCCTCCTCAGCCTTCCAAAGTGCTGGGATTACAGGTGTGAGTCACCACGCCCGGCCCAATTTAATCACTTTTAAGTATACAATTAAGAGTACATTGTATACAATGTATACAATTAAGTATACATTGAGTACATCCACATTGTTGGGTAACCTTCACCACCATCTATTTCCAGAACTTTTTCATTATCCCAAACTGGAAGTCTGTACTCATTAAGCAGTAACTCCTCATTTCCCCCTTGATAACCACTATTCTACTTCCTGACTCTATGAATTGGACTATTCTAGGTTTTCCATATAAGTGGAATCATACAATGTTTGTCCATTTGTGTGTGGCTTATTTCACTTTTAAGTTTCATCCCTGTTGTAGTATGTATCAAAATTTTCTTCCTTTGTAAGGCTGAATTATATTCCATTTTATGTATATACCACATTTGTTTATCCATTCATTTGTTGATGGACATTTAGGTTGTAACTACCTTTTGGCTATTGTAAATAATACTGCTATTGGCTGGGCACGGTGGCTCACACCTGTAATCCCAGCACTTTGGGAGGCCGAGGCAGGCGGATCACCAGAGGTCAGGAGTTCAAGACCAGCCTGGCCAACATGGTGAAACCCCGTCTCTACTAAAAATACAAAAATTAGTCGGGGGTGGTGGCAGGCACCTGTAATCTCAGCTACTCCAGAGTCTGAGGCAGGAGAATCGCTTGAACCTGGGAGGTGGAGGTTGCAGTGAGCCAAGATCGCCCCATTGCACTCCAGCCTGGGGGACAAGAGCGAGACTTCGTCTCAACAAAAAAAAAATAATAACAACAATAATACTGCTATTAACCTGGGTGTACAAATATCTGTTTGAGTTCCTATTTTCAATTATTTTGGGTATATACCCAAAGTGGAATTTCTGAGTTCTATGGTAATTCTACATAGTTTAACTTGTTTGTTTGTTTTAATTTATTTTGTATTTCAATAGGTTTTTGGGGAACAGGTGGTGTTTGGTTACATGAATAAGTTCTTTAGTGGTGATTTCTGAGATTGTAGTGCACCCATCACCCAAGCAGTGTAGACTGTACCCAAATGTGTAGTGTTTTATCCTTCACCCCCGCCCACCCTTTTCCCCAAGTCCCCAAAGTCCATTGTATCATTCTTATGCCTTTGCGTCTTCATAGCTTAGCTCTCAATTATGAGTGAGAACATACAATGGTTGGTTTTCCATTTCTGAGTTACTTCACTTAGAATAATAGTCTCCGATTCCATCCAATTTGCTGCGAATGCCATTATTTCATTCCTTTTTTATGGCTGAGTAGTATTCCATGGTAGATATATCTACCACATTTTCTTTATCCACACATTGATTTAACTTTCTGTGGAACCACTGGACTGTTTTCCGCAGCTGCTGCACCATTTTAAATTCCTACCAGCAGTACCTAAGGGTTTCAATTTCTCCACATCCTAATCAACACTTGTTATTTTCTGTTTGTTTGTTTGTTTGTTTGTTTGTTTTGAGACGGATTTTTGCTCTTGTCGCCCAGGCTGGAGTGCAATGGCATGATCTCGGCTCACTGCAACCTCTGTCTCCCAGGTTCAAGAGATGATTCCCCTGCCTCAGCCTCCCGAGTAGCTGGGATTACAGGCACCTCCACCATGCCCAGCTTTTTTTTGTATTTTTAGTAGAGACGGGGTTTCACCATGTTGGCCAGGCTGGTCTCGAACTCCTGACCTCAGGAGATCCACCTGCCTTGGCCTCCCAAAGTGCTGGGATTACAGGCGTGAGCCACTGTCCCTGGCCTCTTTGTTTGTTTTCAGTAATAGCCATCCTAATGTGTGTGAAGTATGTGGTTTCAATTTGCATTTCCTTAATGATTAGTAATGTTAAACATCTTTAAGAATACAGAAAATTAGAACAAAACCTATTGACAAGGTTGATCTCATGGGCACATATAGAAATGATTGGAGAATATAACATCTCTTGAGGGACATTAGAAAGCTTTATGAACTAGGGCCAGGCACAGTGGCTCAAGCCTGTAATCCCAGCACTTTGGGAGGCTGAGGCGGGTGGATCACGAGGTCAGGAGATCGAGACCATCCTGGCTTACACAGTGAAACCCCGTCTGTACTAAAAATGCAAAAAATTAGCCGGGTGTGGTGGCGGGTACCTGTAGTCCCAGCTACTCGGGAGGCTGAGGCAGGAGAATAGCGTGAACTCGGGAGGCAGAGGTTGCAGTGAGCCAAGATGGCACCACTGCACTCCAGCCTGGGCAACAGAGCAAGACTCCATCTCAAAAAAAAAAAAAAAAGGAGAGAAAGCTTTATGAACTTGACTAGGCACTATGCCGTAATATAAAACTAAACTTCAAAAATCTGGTCTAGACTTTATGTTCTTTGTCAATAAAGGTTTTCAGTAAGACATCATTAATAAATAACTAAAAAAATCACCTGGAACCTTAAAAACACACTTCTAATTATCTCATGGGGCAAGAAACAAATCTTTAAATTGAAAGAAATGTTGATTTCCAAAACTGTTGAATATTAGAAATCATTTATAATTTAATTTTAGCAAAAATATAAACTATCATGAGATGCAGCGAAAGCTCTAATCAGCTAAAGCTCTCCTGCTGAAGCAGGAGAATTGCTTGAGCCTGGGAGGTGGAGGTTGCAGTGAGCTGAGATTGCACTACTGCACTCCAGCCTGGGCGACAGTACGAGACTCTGTCTCAAAAGAAAAAAAAAAAAAAGAAAAAAAATTTAGATCTTCAAATGCTTGTATTAGAAACTAAGAAAAATTGGCCAGGCACAGTGGCTAACACCGGTAATCCCAGTACTTTGGGAGGCCAAGGTGGGCGGATCACCTGAGGTCAGGAGTTTGAGACCAGCCTGGACAACATAGTGAAACCCTGTATCTACTAAAAATACAAAAAGTTAGCTGGGCGTGGTGACAGGTGCCTGTAATCCCAGCTACTCAGGAGAATTGCTTGAACCTGGGAGGTGAAGGGTGCAGTGAGCTGAGATTGCACCACTGCACTCCAGCCTGGGCAGTAAGAGCGAAACTCCTCAAAAAAAAAAAAAAAAAAAAAAAAAAGAAAGAAAGAAACTAAAAGAAACTAAGAAAAATGAAAATTAATGTAATAAGCATCCTACTAAAAGTTAGGAAAAGAATACTATCTAACTTGCTGTGCATTAGTCTCTGAGTTTGTAATTTCAGTTATTGGAATTTTCCTGTCTACCATTTCCATCTTTTTTTTTTTAAGTTTACCTCTTTATTTATGATGTTTTCCTATGTTATGCTCATCTTTGTGATTGCATCTTTTATTTCTTTAACCATCTCACACACAGCCTTTTTGTATTCTCTACCTGACATTTCCAACTCTTTATAGTTGGGGATCTAAATCTATTGTCTTGTTTCTATAAACTGCCTCACAGCGGCTTTCTTTCTTACATGTTGTGAGTTCTTTGTTTTTTAGTTTATTCCTGATTTTCATTTATGACAGTGCTATAGGCCTGCTTTGGGAACGTTTTTCAGATTGGAGTTGGCTTTGCTTCTGCAGGGGGTTGGGTACACCCCTACCCTTCCTGTTATTTCAAAAAATCAGTATACTATTTTAGCGCTGGGATAGTAAGGGCATTATTAAGAATGGAATGTTTGTGTTCTCCCAAATTCATATGTTGGAATCCTAACCCTCAAATTTATGATATTCAGAGTTGGAGCCCTTGAGAGGTGATTAGGTCATGAGCTTGAAGCCCTCATGAATAGGATTAATGCCCTCATAAAAGGAAATCCCAGCGAGCTCTCATCCTTCTCTGCCATGTAAGAGCACAACTAGAAGTTGGCCATCAGCAACTCAGAAGAGGGTCCTCATCGGAACCTGACCATGCTGGCACCCTGATCTTAGACTTCCAGTTTCAGAACTGTGAGAAATAAATTTCTGTTGTTTATAAGCTACACAATCAATGGTACTATGTTATAGCAGCCTGAACAGACTGATGTAGACACCATGCTATCCCTGCTGCCAGCTTGTTAGGTCTGACTTCCTGACTCTCCCACGGCTCTCCTCCTGCTCTCTGCCATTCTGGCCCTGATCTCCTGCCACCATGGCCTCACCTACCTACATGTATAGAGCTGGCTTCTGACACCCTAGGTCCCAGGGCCCAGATTTTCCAAGCCCCCTATTCCTCCCTCACCCAGGATTTAGCTTTTTAAATTATTTTGTTTGGTTAGTTAATTTTAGGGGGTTGTCTTTGGGGATCTCTAATAACTCCTATAAGATTGAGAGATTGATCAGCATTTCCTACCAAAGTGCATCATTTCTGGAGTCTTACTGTTTTGGAACAGAATTCCTTTTTTTTTTTTGAGATGGAGTCTCACTCTGTCACCAGGCTGGAGTGCAATGGTGTGATCTCAGCTCACTGCAACCTCTACCTCCCAGGTTCAAGCAATTCTCCTGCCTCAGCCTCCCAAGTAGCTGGGACTACAGGTGCATGCCACCACGCCCAGCTAATTTTTGTATTTTTAGTAGAGATGGGGTTTCACCATGTTGGCCAGGATGGTCTCCATCTCTTGACCTCATGATCCACCTGCCTCAGCCTCCCAAAGTGCTGGGATTGCAGGTGTGAGCCACCACACCCAGCCTGGAACACAATTTCTTGGAGCTCCTACTCACTCATGATTGTTGAAGTAGAGAAGCTGGATTAGTCTTCTTCTTATCTACTATAATATCTGTTTACATCATTTTACTTTCAACCTTTCTAAGGTTTTTTGGTTTTATTTTTAGGTGTATTTCCTAATAACATATACTCTGACAAATTATGCCCCTTAACTGGAGGGCTTAATCTGTTTCCACATATTGTTACACATTTAGATTTATTTCTACCATATATTTTCCACATTTTGTTTTTCTTACCTTTTCTGCATTGTGATTTTATTTATTTATGTATTTATTTATTTATTTATGAAATATGGTCTTGCCATGTTGCCCACCTGGCCTCAAAGCGATCCTCCCACCCTGGCCTCCTGAAGTGCTGGGATTACCAGCATGAGCCACCGTGCCTGGCCTAATTTGCATTTTTAACTTAAAGGCTAAAGTTGAGTTATTATCTTCAGGCTGGTCCTGAACAATTCAAATGTGTCTGGAAGCCTTAACTCTAATCACCAAGCTTCCGGCTTATATGCTATTATTTGTTGTCCACTGTTTTACCACTACTTACTTTTATTTTTATTATTATTATTTTTTGAGATGGAGTCTTGCTCTTTCATCCAGGCTGGAGTGCAGTGGCATGATCTCAGCTCACTGCAACCTCTGCCTCCCAGGTTCAAGTGATTCTCCTACCTCAGCCTCCCTAGTAGTTGGGATTACAGGCGTGCACCACCAAACCTGGCTAATTTATGTATTTTTAATAGAGAAGGGGTTTCACCATGTTGGCCAAGCTGGTCTTGAACTCCTGACCTCAGGTGACCCACACACCTCAGCCTCCCAAAGTGCTGTGATTACAGGCGTGAGCCACCACACCCCACCTCTAGTATTGTTTTATAGTGGAAATGTTTGTTCAACAATTCCCCTCATTTACCATTTTCTTTGCTGAAATTGCTCCTTGAATCTCAAGTCATCCTTTGACATCAAAATTTGGTTTCTTGAAATACACACTTTAGGAATTCCACTAGTGAAGTTTTATTGCTATAAACTCACTCAGTTTTTTCTTATCTAACAAAGATCTTCATTTTTTCAATGTGAAGATAGCTTCACATTGAAGATATTTTCTACTATCTTCGATATTCATTTGTTCCTGTTGGGAAGCTAGCTTCCAATGCAATTCTTATTACTATATAGAGATTCTTTTTTTTCTTAGTTACTTTTTTTTTTTCTAATCTCATGTCCATCTCTGATCCATTCTTAGTTACTTTTCAATAATCTTGCTGTCTTCAATGTTCTTCAGATTTATAAAGATATGTCTCAGTATGGAGTTCTTTTTATATGTTATGCATGAGAGTTTTTATCTTTTCAATGTTTATCATCAATTTTGAAAAATTCTAGCAATCATCTTTTTTTTTCTTTTTTTTGAGACAGAGTCTCACTCTGTCACCTAGGCTGGAGTGCAATGGCACAATCTCGGCTCACTGCAACTTCTGCCTCCCAGGTTTAAGCGATTATTCTGTCTCAGCCTCCCGAGTAGCTGGAATTACAGGTGCCCACCACCATGCTTGGCTAATTTTTGTATTTTTGTAGAGACGGGGTTTCACCATGTTGGCCAGGCTGGGCTCGAACTCCTGACCTCAGGTGATCTGCCCGCCTCGGTTTCCCAAAGTGCTGGGATTACAGGCGTGAGCCACCGTGCCCGGCCACAATCATCTTTTTGAATACCACCTCTCCTTCATTGTTTCTATTCTCTTTTCTAAGAGTTTGTTTTAATATATGGTAAAACTTATTCTATCATTTTTTTTTTTTTTTTGAGATGGCATCTCACTCTGTCGCCCAGGCTAGAGCACAGTGGCGCAATCTCGACTCACTGCAACCTCCACCTCCCTGGTTCAAGCAATTCCCCTGCCTCAGCCTCCTGAGTAGCTGGGATTACAGGTGCACACCACCAGGCCCGGCTAATTTTTTTGTATTTTTAGTAGAAACAGGGTTTCATCATGTTGGCCAGACTGGTCTTCAACTCTTGACCTCAGACAATCCACCCACCTTGGCCTCCCAAAGTGCTGAGTTTACAGGCGTGAGCCACCGCATGCAGCCATCTATCATTTCTTTTACTTAACCTCTTTATTATATTTTCCACCTTTTTTTCTCCAAGTCACATTTTTCATAATTTCTTTATATTTATCTCCCTTTCATCAGTTTTCATTTTAATGTATATTCTCCTATTTAATTCTTCTATTGAGTCTTAAAAATCAACTGTAATTCTTGTTTATAGAAATACACTGTGTATTCATACTAATTCTTATTTATAGAAATACATAAATAAGTGTATTCATACTAAGAGAACATTTATATATGAGTCTGTTTCTGAACTCTTCATTTTGTTCCATCAGTCTATTTGCTTATCCTTTGCCAACACCACAATTCTATCACAATTGCTTTACAATAAGTTTTGACATCAGCAAAAGTGGTCTTCCTACTTTGTCTTTTTCCTTAAGATTGTCACAGTTATTCTTGACCCTAAGCAATTATAAACACACACAGGCACACACACAGTTGAGATTTTGATTGTAATTGCATCAAATCTATAGATTAAGTTGGGGGAAACTGACATCTTTATGAACTTGAGTGTTCAAATCTATGAAGGAGGTATGTCTTTGTATTTATTTAGATTTTAATTTTACTCAATAATGATTTCAGTTTTCTCTGTAATGCTCTGTTCTTCTTTTGTTAGATTTTTCTTAGGTATTTGGTGTTTTTCAATGCTATTGGAAATGATATTTTTAAAATTTGATTTTTGAATTGTATATTTCTAGTATCTAGGAATGCAATTACGTTTTCTAAAAAGATTTTGTATCCAGCAATTTTGCTAAGGCCACTTATTAATTCTTTTGTATTTCTGTCCCTAATAATATTCAAGTAATGAATATTTTATTTCATATTTATTTATTTTGAGATGGAGTCTGCCTTTATCTCCCAGGCTGGAGTGCATTGGTGCGATCTTAGCTCACTACAGCCTCTGCCACCTGGGTTCAAGTGATTCTCCTGCCTCAGCCTCCTGAGTAGCTAGGATTACAGGCATGCGTCACCACTCCCGGTTAATTTTTTTGTATTTTTAGTAGAGACGGGGTTTCACCATGTTGGTCAGGCTGGTCCCAAACTCCCGGCCTCAAATGATCCACCCGCCTTGGCCTCCCAAAGTGCTGGGATTTCAGGCATGAGCCACTGTGCCTGGCCTTCCATTTAATATTTTTGAACCATGTGAACTCATGATAGAAATTTTCAAACATATGCAAAATTGGAATAGTATAACATTCCATCTCTCCATCACCCAGCTTCAATAATTGTCAACTCACGGACATTCTAGTTTCCACTGATAGCCTCTATCCATATCCCCCTCACTTATCATTACATGTAAATTACAACATCTTATAATTGTACCTATAAATATTTCACTGTGTACATCTAATAGATAAGTACTTTATTAAAAGCCCCAAACCACATTACCATTATCACACCTAAAGAAACTCAGGCCTTTGACTATGAGTTTTCTGAGAAGACTCTCCCTGAACCTACCTAGAGCCAAGGCCAAGACAAACTCTTTTCCATGCTGTCTTCTTCCTATACAGATTTTTTTTTTTTTTTTCCTGTCTCACTGTTTCCCTATGGTGTAGCCCTTTGTGGAGGTCCAGCTTTAAAAGCGGGTCTCTGATCTTACTCCTGGCTCTTTGTCTGGTTCCCAGCAAGTGGTCTAAACTCTAGGCACCAGGGGTGAAATGGTGCCCTCAGGGCAGCTGAGGATTCAGAGCTGATGATTACCCAGCATTGCCTCTTCTCACAAGGATTTCCCTTTGTTGTTGTTTGACTTCCTTTTTGTAAGCTCATCCAGGCATTGTAAAGGGTGAAGCTGTTGTGCACTGGAGGATTTCAGTATATTTAGGTTACCTTATTCCTGGAAATCCTGAACTCATACTTAATCATATAGTTTTAGAATTATCATTTAACGATCCCTTATCTAGAATTTTGAGCAGAAATAATGGGGTGTCACATGGAGAATTCCTCCATAAAATGATGTTAAACCTGAGACTTGAAGGATGCGTATAAGAGGGGGCTGGGTAAGGAGCAGGGGAGACACAGTGTTTTGAAAACTGGGAAGAGTATTTTAAACAGAGGCAGCAATCATATGAAGCCTTTGTGGTAGGAAGGGGAGGCACAAAGGAAGAAGGCTCAGTATGAACCAACCCAGAAAGACCTGCTCCATCCAGCCTATTAGGCTGGGTTGGAGCAATGAGATTCCCACTGCAGTTGAAATCTTTGGTGTGATTTCCCCAGGCAGCCTCTCTTATCTTTATAAAAGTTCCAGGATGTACAGAGGACCTTCCCCACTCTCTTCAACAGCAGGAGGTTATTCTCATTGTATCATTTAGGACACTGTGTATGGAAAACCTAAACTGCCCACAAGCTTGGGTCCATGCTTAATAGATGAGATTACCCTGTACATTTATTAAGACTTAAAGCAAATGGCTGGTCTGGGTGGCAGATACCACACCCTCAGACTCCTTTACTCAATGTCCCACCTTCCTTTTCTTGTGCTGTTTGGGAGGCATTTTCCTCAGCAGGTAACTGCATCCCCAAACTAACGCAGGAAGCTTGGGTGGCTTCCCCTTGGGGGGCAGCTGCCTGGGAAGGCAGCCAACTTGCCTTTTGGTCTTCTGAGGGAAAGCCAGGGTACAGGTTGGGGCTGGGGAGAGGGGGGCTCAGCCCTCTCATATGCCTGCCAATAGCCTTGCACACTTATGTTACCAGCATCACTTTATTAAAAATACAAGTAGAATGACTCCGTTAAATATCATTTACTTGGTGGTTAGTAGACTTTAAAAGAACTCACTCAAATAATGCATGAACTGTATTTCTCTTTTTTTAGAGAATGCATTGGTTTCCCAGGGTTGCTGCAGCAAAGTACCACAGATTGGAGGACTTCAAACAGGAGAAAGTTCTTCTCACACAGTTTTGGAGGTTCGAAGTCCAGAATCAAGGTGTTGGCAGGGTTGGCTCCTTCAGAGGGCTCCCAGGGAGAATCTGTTCCATGGCCCTTTCCTAGCTACTGGTGTTGCTGGCAGCCTTTGGCATTCCTTGGCTTGTAGGTGCATCATTCCAATCTGTGCTTCCATCTACACGTGGCTTCTCCTTGTGTGCATTTTTTTTTTCTTTTCAGATGGGGTTTCGCTCTTGTTGCCCAGGCTGGAGTGCAATGGCACCTTCTGGGCTCACTGCAACCTCCGCCTCCCAGGTTCCAGCGATTCTCCTACCTCAGCCTCCCGAGTAGCTGGGATTACAGGCATGTGCCACCATGCTCGGCTAATTTTGTATTTTTAGTAGGCACGGGGTTTCTCCATGTTGGTCAGGCTTGTCTCGAACTCCTGACCTCAGATGATCCGCCTGCCTCACCCTCCCAAAGTGCTGGGATTATAGGCGTGAGCCAGTGAGCCACTGTGCCCGGCCCCTTGTGTGCTGCTTCTTTTGTTTTTGATATGGAGTCTCGCTCTGTTGCCCAGGCTGGAGTGCAGTGGCATGATCTCGTCTCACTGCAAGCTCCGCCTCCTGGGTTCACTCCAGTCTCCTGCCCCAGCCTCCCGAGTAGCTGGGACTACAGGCGCCCGCTACCATGCCCTGCTAATTTCTTTGTATTTTTTTAGTAGAGACGGGGTTTCACCGTGTTAGCCAGGGTGGTCTTGATCTCCTGACCTCTTGATCCGCCCGCCTCAGCCTCCCAAAGAGCTGGGAGCCACCGCGCCCGGCCCCTTGTGTGCTTCTTATACAGACAACAGTCATATTGAATTAAGGACCCACTGTAATTGAGTATGACCTCATTTTAGCTTAACTAATTACATCTGTAATGATTCTATTTCTAAATGAACTTACCATCTTTTTTTTTCTTTTTTCTTTTTTTTTTTGAGATGGAGTCTGGCTCTGTCACCCAGGCTGGAGTGCAGTGGTGAGATCCTGGCTCACTGCAACTTCCACCTCCTGGGTTCGACTGATTCTCCTACCTCAGCCTCCCGAGTAGCTGGGATTACAGGCTCCTGCCACCATGCCCGGCTAACTTTTGTATTTTTAGTAGATACGGGGTTTCATCATGTTGGCCAGGGACGGTCTCGAACTCCTGACCTCAGGTGATCTGCCCGCCTCGGCCTCCCAAAGTGCTAGAATTATAGGCATGAGCCACTGTGCCTGGCTAAAGTTACCTTCTGAATGAAGTATTGGGGGTTAGGACTTCAACATATCTTTTTGGGGCATGCAACTCAACCCATAACAGAGAAAGACAATATATGTGAAATACAGTACTATGATCTCTGTGGTACAAAGTTCTCTCCTCAGCAATCTGGCAGAATGTCATCTGCTGGTTTTAACCTCTGGTATTGTAGGCTTCTGTGTCAGGATATAACAGCCTGACTCCTCAAAGAAGGCAAATACATTCTCCTCATTTTCCTTACTCATGAACTCAGGCAGAGTCTGGGTTTGCCAGTGTCAGTGTCCATGGGTTTCCGTCCTTGATGAGGCCTTTACCTACAGACGCAAGGCCTGGCTCATGAGAACTCTGGCAAGAAGATTTAAAGTCACAAGCAAGGGATGAGAAATACTGGAATCTTTTTGGAACCGATTTTGGAGAGTGATGGGATCTTATTTTATAATTATTCCAAATGATTATCCAGTTCTCTCTCTATTCTTTTTAGGGAATAGATGCATAGCATGTTGATTTGAAAGTGCCTCCCCTTATTATACACTAAAGTTTTATGTATATTTGTGTCTTTCCATTTAGAGTTGTAAGTGTCCTTCAGAAAGTGCTGAAGTTTTAGCCTAGGCAGCAGAGTGGGACCCCATCTCTATAAAGATTTTTTTTTTTAATTGACAGGAGTGGTGGCATGCCCCTGTCGTTCTTGTATACTAGGGAAGTTGAGGCAGGAGGATTGTTTGAGCCCAGGAGTTCAAGACTGCCATGAGCAATAATTGAGCTATCATGCCACTGCACTCCAGCCTGGGTGACAGAACAAGATGGCTAAAAAAATACAAAGTGCTGGGGCCAGGCGCGGTGGCTCACGCCTATAATCCCAGCACTTTGGGAAGCAGAGGCAGGCGGATCACGAGGTCAGGAGATTGAGACTATCCTGGCTAACACAGTGAAACCCCGTCTCTACTAAAAAATATAAAAAATTAGCCGGGCGTGGTGGCGGGCGCCTGTAGTCCCAGCTACTCGGGAGGCTGAGGCAGGAGAATGGCGTGAACCCGTGAGGCGCAGATTGTAGTGAGCCGAGATTGCTCCACTGCACTCCAGCCTGGGCGACAGAGCGAGACTCCATCTCAAAAAAAGAAAAAAAAAAGCTGAAATTTTGTTCATCTACATTCTGCACCTTTATTTCTTGCTCTTTTGCTTGTTGTTGCTATTGTTACCAAAAGGAAAACCTTTTTGCTCATTACTTACTTCTAGAATAAAAAAAAAATTCAAACTTGATTTTTTTCCAGTTATTTTGTAATCAGGTCTAATTAGCTGTAATACTTTTTTAGATGATTCTTTTTGTGTTCTCAGTGTAGATCTTCACATCATCTGAAAATAGTAATACCATTCTTCAACTATTGTCTGCACTTTCTTGCTTCAAGGTCTTTGATTCTGAAGTTATTGTCTGAATTTCTATCATTCCTGTCGTTCAAACGCCTACTCTTCATCAGGACCCAGTTCCTCTGTGAAACCTCCTTCAGCGTCCCAGGAAGAGTTAATTTCCCTCTCCTTGAACTTCCAGAAAACTTGGTACATGCCTTTATTATAACCGTATCATACTGCATTGTAATTATCTGCTTATAAAACTGCTTTCCCCAAGAAAACTCAAAACAACACACGTTTCTTCTCTAGGCCATGAGTCAAGCTGGAGGTGTTCACTGTGGAAGAGGGAGGAGTGATGCTCTCTTATTCATCCAGGTGTTCCCTGTTCAGCAGTTTGGTACAGACAGAGAAGAGAGAGGGCGGGGGTGCACTAGGAAATCAATGAGTAGACAAGGGAGCCCACCAGCAGGGGACATGCTGGAACCAGATCTAGGACCCTGGCTTTTCTGCCCCACTGTTATGCCTCTCTAGATGCTGAAATCCAGTTCGGGGACCTATCGTCTCTGGGCGGCCTTTTAGCTCTTGTGGGACTTGATTAACTTGGAAAAGTGGCGCTACTCTGTGCCCTGTACCCTTCCCACGCCTCACTATGCCACAGCCGCAGGCCCAGCCAGGGTTTCACCCACGCGTCCGCGGGAAGAATCGCGCCACCTAGAGGTCCAACATGGAACTCCTCTTCCTGCGAGTTGGTTCGCGGCCTGAATTCCAATCCCCCAGCCGGCGCCGCCGCGGCGCAGGTCCATCTCCTCCCGCGCAGTGCTAGGTGTTTGAGGCGCGGTCCCCTGGCTAGAGGCTGCCCAGGCGTTATGGGGCCACACTTGCTGAGGTAGAAGCTGGGTCTGATCTTCCTCTGCTCCCCAGTGCGAATTCCCAGGTGGGCCAGAACAAGTGGCAGGAAGAAGGCTCGCGGCTCGCGGTGATTCAGCCGGGTCGCCGCTCTGGGATCCTCCCTCTCACCAAGAAAGCCTCCGGGAAGCCCGGGGTTACCAGGCGCGGGAAACAAGGCGGCTTTATTTTGCATAATGCCTTCGGACAAACGGCCCGGGAAGGCGGCGGGGGAGGCGGCTGGCAGGCCTGGAATGCACACACCTGTACCTGAGAAGGCTCCTTTGAATTCCTTCTGCTCTGTGGTCTCCTGGGGGCTTCGCCGGCGGCAGTGGGTGGGAGTTTGGCAGCCTGTGCCCTCGGGAGGAGCACCCCACCCAGACCTCCAAGTGGGGCGGCCACCGGGGGAGGGGAGGGGTGGCGCCAGCCTGTTTACGAACTTCCCTCCCCCACTCCCTCTCCACCTGCAGTTCCCACCCCTCCTCCTCCCCAGACCCACTGGAAGCAAAGCTTTCGGGAAAGAAATAGTTCGGTGACAGTTTCCTGAAGGGATTTCAGGTCGGGAACGGGGCGTCCAGCGCATGCGGCGGGGCCCTTTGTCCTGCCAGCCTGAGTCTGGCTTGTCCTTTTTCTTGCTTCCCAGTGCTTCACCTGACAGGTGAGGAAACTGAAGCCCAGGAAAGTCGGCTTTCCAGCGATGGGTGGCAGAGCAGCATTCGTATCTGTTTACCTTTTCTAGCCTGTTCTGTAAAATTATTTCATAGCTTAGCCTTGCTTGACATTATCAGGTTAGTACTGCGCACAAATCAATAGTTGGGAAACTCCACCTGAAAGGCACTCTAAGGTGGTCATCGGAAATACTGTATTCTTTGAACCTGGCCTAGTCCTCCAGAAGGCGGCCCCACCCCATCTGCAAGGGGAAGTCCATCAGGTGTCACTCAAGAAAGGAGGGAGGCGACGACCTCCTTCCCTTCACCCTGGTCTCATCAGCCCCTGCACGTGCCTACCTTCAGCCAGAAGGTGGCCAAAGTAGGAGGGAAACACATCAATTACATAAAGTTGTTCAGGCTATCCTTCTAGCAGTTGCTTTCCCTTAAATCTGCAGAGATCCTTTCAAAAAGTTCAAGGACAAAGCGGGTTGTTGTTGTTTTGAGATGGAGTCTCACTCTGTCGCCCAGGCTGGAGTGCAGTGGCGGGATCTCGGCGCACTGCCACCTCCGACCCCCGGGTTCAAGCGATTCTCCTGCCTCAGCCTCCCGAGTAGCTGGGATTACAAGGCGCCTGCCACCTCGCCCGGCTAATTTTTGTGGTTTTAGTAGAGGAGGGGTTCACCATGTTGGCCGAACTCCTGACCTCGTGATCCACCGGCCTTGGCCTCCCAAAGTGCTGGGATTACAGGCGTGAGTCACCGCGCCTAGCCCAAAGCGGGTTTTCTTCTGAGTCAGGGCAGGCAGAGGTGAGAGACAGTGCTCAGGGACCCAGAGCCTGTCACAGTTCAAGCAGAGCCCCAGGAGAAAGGGAACCAGAGGGGGTGGCGGCCCCTATGGCCCCAGGCCACCACCTCTCCTAGAATGGGGAGGTTGTATCTCACTTCCGGTGGATCCCTCTGCAGCTAGAACAGAAAGACTCAAGGCTGCATTCCATTTTTTTCTTTCTTTTTTTTTTTGAGACGGAGTCTTGCTCTGTTGCCTAGGCTGGAGTGCAGTGGCACGATCTTGGCTCACTGCAACCTCAGCCTCCGGGGTTCAAGCGATTCTCCTGCCTCAGCCTCCCGAGTAGCTGGGACTACAGGCGTCCGCCATCATGCCCACCTAATTTTTGTATTTTTAGTAGAGACAGGGTTTCACCAAGTTGGCCAGGCTGGTCTCATGATCCACCTGCCTCAGCCTTCCAAAGTGCTGTGCTGGGATTACAGGTGTGAGCCACCGCGCCTGGCCTTTTTTTTTTCTTTTCTAACTTTTATTTTAGATTTAGGGGGTACGTGTGCGAGTTTGTTACCTGGTTATATATTGCATGATGCTGAGGTATGAGGCATGAATGAGCCCACCACCCAGGTACTGAGCATGGTACCCAACAGCTTGTCAACACTTACCCTCCTCCCTCCCCCCACCAGTGGTTCCCAGTGTCTGTTGTTCCCATCTTTGCATCCGTGTGTAATGTTTAGCTCCCACTTATAAGGGAGAACACGCAGTATTTGATTTTCTGTTCCTGCATTAATTCGCTTAGAATAATGGCCTCCAGCTGCATCCATGTTGCTGCAAAGGACACGACTTCATTCTTTTTTATGGCTGCATGCTAAGGCTCCATTCTTGAACAAGGCCTGGTGCAGAATGAGAAAGTGAGTGAGGAGGAGAGGAAAGCAAGAGAAGGAAGAAGGGGAGGAGACGGCATGGCCACAGGAGCCACTAGGTCTCTCATTAAAAGGGCATTTGTTTGAGGCAGAGGACCCTGTGCAAGATATGGCGAGCCGGCTGGTGATGATGGAGTTGAGCATGGGGGCTCAGGAGGGTCCCCTGGCTAAAGCAGGGGAAGGCGAGATTTGCTCGTGGCTGAGTACAGGACTCCCGCTGAGGGTGTGGAAAGTCCTGGGCTACAGTTCAGCCCTTAGGCCCACACAGACAGGCCCACATCTTTCAGATGGGATATCCATGTCGACCAGAGACAAGGGAATGAGAAACTGTAGTTAGAAAACGATCCTAGACGTTTCTTATCTCTCAAAGCCTTCTGAATGAACAGCAGTGTAACAAACCACAGGAACTCCAAGAAGGCAAACAGACGTGAGATCACTGGTTCCAGAGCTGGAAACCTTTCCCTATGTCTTTTGGGCCCAGCCAGGCAGGTGGTCGGGGACAGCTATGAGACTTCACTGCTCTCATGAGGAACAGAAAGCCCACCAAGGGCCGGGGTTACAATCTGGACACTGAGTCCAAAGCAAGTCACATTTTGACTCCTGTAGCACATTGTGTTTTCCAGAAATTGCTCCAACAGTATTTTCAGTCTCACATGCCTTATCTCTCCCCCATAAAGAGGTGGAGACTATTTCCCCTCCCCTTGAACCCGGGCAGGCCTTTGTGACCGCCTCAGCTGATAGAATGCAGGGTAGTGATGATCCCTGACTTCCAAGGCTTGGTCTTAAAGGTGATAGGTATCGCTTCCACCTGGTTTTCTCTCTTGAGATGTGTGTATTTAAGTTTAAGAAGTCTGGCTATCCTGAGGCCATTTTCTACAGAAACAAGAGAGACGGAGAGAGATGGGGTGAGGGGTGGGGGATAGAGAGAGAGAGAGAGAGAGAGAGAGAGAGAGAAACAGAAACAAGAGAGACGGGGAGAGAAGAGGTGAGATGGGGTGAGAGAGAGAGAGAGAGACATTGAACTCCAGTTGTTCCAGTCCTGAGATGTTCAAATATTCTCAGCTTCGGTGTCAAACATGGGAGAGAGTGAGCTTCAGAGGACTCCAGCCCCCAACCCCTCCAGATGATGCTGAATGGAGCAGAGATGACCTGTCCCTGCCAATCCCTGCCCAGACCACAGACTCATGAACAAAAATGCTGTTTTAGGGCCAGGTGTGGTGCCTCACACCTGTAATCTCAACACTTTGGGAGGCTGATGCAGGTGGATCACTTGAGGTTAAGAGTTTGAGACCAGTCTGGGCAACATGGCAAAACCCCATCTCCACTAAAAACACAAAAATTAGCCAAATGTGGTAGTGTGCACCTGTAATCCCAGTTACTTGGGTGGCTGAGTCAGGAGAATCACTTGAACCCAGGAGGCAGAGGTTGCAGTGAGCCGAGATTGTGCCACTGCACTCCAGCCTGGGTGACAGAGTGAGACTCTGTCTCAAAAAAAATTAAATAAAAATAAAATGCTGTTTTAATTCACTAGGTTTTTGGATGGCTTGCTGTACAATATCAAATAATCAGAACACATAAAGTTTCTTGGCCCTATTTATGCTCTCAGTAACTATGAAGAGGAGTGAGTTACCATCCTTAATTTACAGGCAAGACCACCAAAGCGCAGTGGGCATTAGTCACAAGATTTTATGGACTGAATTGTGTCCCAAAATTCGTATGTTGAGGCTCTAACTCCCACTGTGACTATTTGGAGATAGGGCCTTTAGGGAGGTCATTAAAGTTAAATGAAGTCATTAGGGAGGGGTCCTAGTCCAATGGGACTAGTGTCCTTGTAAGAAGAGAGAGACACCAGAGCTCGTTTTCTACACCATGTGAGGACACAGGGAGAAGGTGGCTGTCTGCAAGCCAGGAAGAGAGACCTCACTAGAAACTAACCCTGATGGCACCTTGATCTTGGACTTCTGTCTTCCAGAACTGTGAGAAAATGAATTTCTGTTGTTTAAGCCACCAGTCTGTGGCATTCTGTTATGACAGCCTGAGAAGACTAAGACACAAGATAAGTGGCACAGCCTTGATTCATAACACAGTTCTCTGACTCCAAAACTGGCAGCCTACTGAGCACTCTGCTGAAAGTCAGAACAGGACCCTGTCCACAAGCAATGATGCTCCTGGGTCCAGACTCACGCAACAGGGTCATTATCGAAGCGTCAGCAGAACCAGATTCTGCTTGCTCTACTAAGAGTTCAAGGGCAAGGCCAAGAAACAACACCAAGAAGTAGTTTCAGAAGCCAAGGGAGGCATTCAATTATGACCTGGAATATGACAGGCCTGGGGTAAAGCCTGGATGATGTTAGGGACCCTGGAACCGGGGACATAGCCAGGCTATTTTCTCTGGCTTCCTCTCTTTCATGGGCATTTATTGCATGTCAGTGATCTGCCAGGCGCTCTTCCAGGCATTGAGAAAAGAGCAGCCAACAAGCCAGACAGGGCCCCTGATCTCATGGAACTTACATTCCAAGGGGGACGGAAGGCAAGTGAATAAACACAAAGTGAATTCCCTTCTAATTGTAATAAGTGCTGTGAAGCGAATGAACAGCGACCTAACAGAGAACATCTTGGGGAAAAGGGGATCTGTGGCGGTGACGTTTGAGCTGGGATGTAAAGAATGAGAAGCAGCCACCCATGAAGAACAGGGAGATTGTTCCAGGCAGAGGGATGACAGGTGCAAAGGCCCTGCAGTGGGAAATCACGAGAGTCATCTGGAAAATATACAGGAGGGAGTTGCTGAGATTTGAGCATAGTGATGAGGTGAGGAGAGGTCAGAAGGAAACTTGATGAGGCAGGCCAGACTTTACAGGCTCCGTAGGCCACAGCAAGGAGGAGTCTCACTTTAATAAATTAAAGGTAGATGTTTTGTCACTGTGGTGCAGAACAAGGGGGATAAATGCCCAGATGTTCCCAGGAAGGAAATGGAGCTCAGGTGAGCTGAGGAGACACTGTTGTTGAAAAGCATGCTTGGCTGGGCATGGTGGCTCACGCCTGTAATCCTAGCACTTTGGGAGGCCGAGTTGGGCAGATCACTTGAGATCAGGAGTTCGAGACTAGCCTGGCCAACAAGGTGAAACTCCAACTCTACTAAAAATATAAAAATTAGCCGGGCATGGTGGCAGGTGCCGGTAATTCCAGCTACTCAGGAGGCTGAGGCAGGAGAATCACCTGAACCCGGGAGGTGGAGATTGCAGTGAGCCAAGATTGTGCCACTGCACTCTGGCCTGGGCGACAGAGCAAGACTCCGTTTCAAAAAAAGAAAAGCATGCTCATCCCTTTGAGGTAATCACAAGGCCTGGTGATGAGCCCTTTGAGTCCCTGTTTGCCTGCTCAGCTGGGACTCTCTCCCACTGCTGGGGACATGGGAAAAAAGTAACCATTTGCTTACTTCCAAAATTGATTCCCAGGGTATAGGGACATCAGAGCACTGAGTGCTCAGTGCTGAGATTAGGGACTCATCCCCAAGTGTAGCCAGGAAGAGAGCAAAGGGAACTACAATGCTTGCATTAGTTTTCTATTGTTAAACTTCTGACATACTTAGTGGCTTAAAACAACACAAGTTTATTATCGTACAGTTCTGTAGGTTGAAATTCCAACACAGGTGTCATCAGGCAGGGTCTAGCTGTCAGCAGGGCTGCATCCCTCTCTGGAGCTCTTTGGGACAATCGATTTTCATTTCCTTGACTTTCAGCTCCTGAAGACTGTCTGCATTTCTTGGTTCATGGCTCCTTCCTATGTCTTCCAAGCTGGCAGTGGCAGGTTAAGTCCTTCTCACACTGCCATATCTCTGGCTCTTTAGTTATCACATGTGCCTCTGATCACAGCCTGGGAGGGCTCTCCATTTTGAAGGACTCATGTAATCAGTTGGGTCCACCTGGATAATCCAAGATACCTTCCCCCCTCAGGATCCTTAATCACATCTGCAATGTCCCTTTTGCTATGTAAAATGACTTACAGATTCCAGAGATTAGGATGTGAACATCTTTTGGGATCATTATTCTGCCTACCACAATGCAAGTTCATGGCTAAAGGAAGGATAAAAGTGGATAGATCTGGGGTTCTTCAGATTGACACATCCAAAGATTCTACTAAATATATATTTTTAAAATTTCAATTTATATTTTAGATCCAGGTAGTACATGTGCAGGTTTGTTACAAGGATATATTGGCTAGGTGCAGTAGCTCATGCCTGTAATCCTAGCACTTTGGGAGGCTGAGGCAGGAGGATTGCTTGAGGCCAGGAGTTCAAGACCAGCCTGGGCAACCAAGTGAGACCCCCATCTTTACAAAAAATTAAAAAATTAGCCAGGTGTGATGGTGCATGCCTGTGATCCCAACTACTTGGGAATCTGAGGTGGGAGGATTGTTTGAGCCTAGGAGGTTGAGGTTGCGGTGAGCTGTGAACATGCCACTGCACTCCAGCCATGGTGACAGAGTGAAACCCTGTTTCAAAGAAAAAAGAAAGATATATTTCGTGGTGCTGAAGTTTGGGCTTCTATCAATCTCATCAGCCAGAGAGTGAACATAGCACCTAATAGGAAGTTTTTCAGCCCTTTCCCCCCTCCCTTTGGAGTCCTCAGTATCTATTGTTCCCATCTTTATGTCCACGTGAACCCAAGATTTAGCTTCCACTTTTAAGTGAGAACACACAATACCTGTTTTTTTTTTTTCCTTTTTTAGATTTTATTTATTTATTTTTAGATACAAGGTCTCACTCACTATGTTGCCCAGTCTGGTCTTGAACTCCTGGGCTCAAGCAATCCTGCTGCAGCTTCTCAAAGTGTTGGGATTACAGTCATGAGCCACTGCACCCATCGATATTTGGTTTTCTGTTTCTGCATTAGTTCGCTGAGGATAACAACCTCCAACTGCATCCACATTGCTGTAAAGGACATGATTTCATTCCTTTTTATGGCTGTATAAATCCTTTTGGTGGGCTCTTTTTTCTAAAGTTTTATGCTCTGTCATATACAGATATGAACAGTAGGAATAATCTTCATTTACTGGGAGCCTGTCTGGTACCAGGTACTTTTCTATAACTTCTACTATTTACTACTTATAGTAATAAATAGTATTTTATGTTTGTCGAGTACTTGCTACATGCCAAGCATTGTGAGAAGTGCTTTGCATGTGTCATAAGAATGAAAACAACTTACATGTTAACAGTTTGTCTCTTTTTCCATCCCTCCAGCAGCTGAAGAAACTTTTGCCTTTGCCCACTTGTCTTCTCCCACTTCCCTGCTGTTCAAAGGGTATTTCGTCTTTGTAAACTATGTTCTTAAACTTCTGGGGTTCAAAATCAGAAGAATGGGTAAACAGAGACTGCATTGTTACCTTGGAGCTTCCCTTCACTGTCATTTCAGAAATGCCTTCCCAGGTTTCCTATATTGGGTCTCCTGTGTTCCCGTTTATTTAGCTGCTGTTGCTCATTTTCAATGCACCTGTCTATACTCTGCTCTGGGAGCTGGGCCTGAGACCCATTAACTCGTCATTTACATTAGGTATATCTCCTAATGCAATCCCTCCCCCCTCCCGCCACCCCACAACAGGCCCCAGTGCGTGATGTTCCCTACCCTGTGTCCAAGTGTTCTTATTGTTCATTCCCACCTATGAGTGAGAACATGCGGTGTTTGGTTTTCTGTCCTTGCGATAGTTTGCTCAGAATGATGGTTTCCAGCTTCATCCATGTCCCTACAAAGGACATGAACTCATCCTTTTTTGTGGCTGCATAGTATTCCATGGTGTATATGTGCCACATTTTCTTTATGCAGTCTATCATTGATGGACATTTGAGTTGGTTCCAAGTCTTTGCTATTGTGAATAGTGCCGCAATAAACATACATGTACATGTGTCTTTACAGCAGCATGATTTGTAATCCTTTGGGTGTATACCCAGTAATGGGATGGCTGGGTCAAATGGTATTTCTAGTTCTAGATCCTTGAGGAATCGCCACACTGTCTTCCACAATGGTTGAACTAGTTTACAGTCCCACCAACAGTGTAAAAGTGTTCCTATTTCTCCACATCCTCTCCAGCACCTGTTGTTTCCTGACTTTTTAATGATCGCCATTGTAACTGGTGTGAGATGGTATCTCATTGTGGTTTTGATTTGCATTTCTCTGATGGCCAGTGATGATGAGCATTTTTTCATGTGTCTGTTGGCTGCATAAATGTCTTCTTTTGAGAAGTGTCTGTTCATATCCTTTGCCCACTTTTTGATGGGGTTGTTTGATTTTTTCTTGTAAATTTGTTTAAGTTCTTTGTAGATTCTGGATATTAGCCCTTTGTCAGATGGGTGGCTTGCAAAAATTTTCTCCCATTCTGTAGGTTGCCTGTTCACTCTGATGGTAGTTTCTTTTGCTGTGTAGAAGCTCTTTAGTTTAATTAGACACTGTCTGTCTATTTTGGCTTTTGTTGCCATTGCTTTTGGTGTTTTAGTCATCAAGTCCTTGCCCATGCCTATGTCCTGAATGGTATGGCCTAGGTTTTCTTGTAGGGTTTTTATGGTTTTAGGTCTAACATTTAAGTCTTTAATCTATCTTGAATTAATTTTTGTATAAGGTATAAGGAAGGGATCCAGTTTCAGCTTTCTACATATGGCTAGCCAGTTTTCCCAGCACAATTTATTAAATAGGGAATCCTTTCCCCATTTCTTGTTTTTGTCAGGTTTGTCAAAAATCAGATGGTTGTAGATGTGTGGTATTATTTCTGAGGGCTCTGTTCTGTTCCATTGGTCTATATCTCTGTTTTAGTACCAGTACCATGCTGTTTTGTTTACTGTAGCCTTGTAGTATAGTTTGAAGTCAGGTAGCATGATGCCTCCAGCTTTGTTCTTTTGGCAATGTGGGCTCTTTTTTTGTTCCATATGAACTTTAAAGTAGTTTTTTTCTAATTCTGTGAAGAAAGTCATTGGTAGCTTGATGGGGATGGCATTGAATCTATAAATTACCTAGGGCAGTATGGCCATTTTCACGATATTGATTCTTCCTATCTATGAGCATGGAATGTTCTTCCATTTGTTTGTGTCCTCTTTTATTTTGCTGAGCAGTGGTCTGTAGTTCTCTGGAGCTACTACTTTCATGATACCTCAGTGTGTCCTTTTTGCCTTTTCAGTTCTCCAATACTTGGTTAGCAATTCTTTATATTAAATTCTCCCTGCCAAAATAACTGGTATGGTTTCTGTTTCTAGGAATGGTCCCAGGAAGCAAACTTTCAAAGATACGATATTGTTTGGGTCCTGTTCTTGAACTTGAATGCAGTGCTGAGGTCCTTGCCAGTGAGAAATGGGAAGAAGGTAATTCACAGCGTGTAGTGGTAATGCAAATAATCCAACTATCATCTGTGTTTATTGTCAGTGCTTACTAACAATTACAGTACTTGACATTTATGATGGTAATAATGGCTACAAAGACTATGGAGTAGGATGGTTGCTTCAGAGTGTATTGGAATGCTTATAGAAAGAAAATAACAGGTTTAGGGCTATGAACTCCCAGATCAAGTTATAGTCACACAACCAGAAAGTTTCTATGGCAGCCTTAAGGAATTTCATTTCTTGCACACTGACAATCATGTGAATAATAATACATTTTAAAAAGGAATCTCATTTCTTGTAGTCACAGGACTAAGTTCCATGAAAACTGATGCAAAATTGAATAGTGCAGTTTGAAGAATTATTATGTAACTATAAACTACAGCCTTATCCAATCTCTTGCGTGAATATCAGGGCATTGATTGGAAAGTAGGAGGACCCTGAGACTTGGAAGGGGGATATCTTGGTAGAGATGAAGCTGAGAATCTTGAACCTCTAAGCCATTCTGATCTTCTGTTTACCAGTTGATATAACCTGCGCTCTCATATCTGAGGAGAATCGCTTATCATTGCTTGAAGACACTGTAACAATATCATGACACATCCCAACTATCCTTTGTTTCCTCTACCTATAATAAGGGTCATATCTCTTAATGCTCTAGGGGACAAACATGAAGTTTGACTTATAAGCTTATAATTCCAAAGAACTGCAATATTTTGCAAATATAAATTGACAGTAACATGAAGAATATATGTGGGAATTATTCCAAGGGATAGATTGCAAATTTATATCAGGCTAAATTTGATGTGAGTGCTCTTACCCGAGATTCTGTATTTTATCTGTGTACTTAAGTAGCTGAAAGTGGCTCTAACAGTTTACTTAGTTCATTGAATTTTGGACTCAACAATAATTTTATGAGTTTGAGATGCTACAGCATCTATGATGACATAATGCCAAAAAAAAAAAAAAAAGGAATACAAAGAGGACGAGAGTGTTGATATCTCCCTCTTTTACTGCATCACCCTAGAAAGCCAGGGGACACAATTTTCACCAAGAAATTAAGAAAGATATGCATGAGGGGAACACCGGTGTTTAAAACTTTATGGTATGTATGACAATAGAACTTGCACAGTTGAGATTTCAGTAAGATGATGAGATTTGGGTATAGTAGATACCAAGTGGCAGACTTTAACTACCAGAGATAAGGTAGGCACATTTATAGCAATGGGAAACAGTAGTAGAGCAAGCATCAAGGTATTTTGACCCCTTTTTGTTAGTGGCTGATTGATCACAGTATCCCCAGGAATGAAACAGATGAAGAGCCTACTAGAAAATTATTTAATCTGGCTGGGTGTGGTGCCTCATGCCTGTAATCCTAGCACTTTGGGAGGCAGAGGTGGGTGCATCACTTGAGCCCAGGGTTTGAGAACAGCCTGGGCAACATGGTGAAACCCTGTATCTACAAAAAATACAAACATAGTTGGGTGTGGTGGCATGCGCCTGTAGTCCCAGCTACTCAGGAGGCTGAGATGAAAGGATCACTTGAGCCTGGGAGGTTGAGACTGCAGTGAGCCATGGTCGTGCCACTGCACTCCAGCACTCCAGCACTGGGTGGCAGAGCCAGACCCTGTCTCAAAACAAAACAAAATAAAACAAAACAAAAATTACTTAATCCATACAATAGGGAAAACTCCAAGTCAGGAATAATGAAAGGAAGAGGTTGGGATTATTACAACAGCAGCAGCTAAATCTAGTTTGCAGTTTTTCTAATACTTGCGGAACCAGCTTTATCATATCTCATTCAGAAACACCAGCACCAACTGTCTGGTGTCCCCTCCTTAAAGGTCTAGTTCCTGTGCTCACAGGGACCCTCCTCTGAGCTAAGAGATATCAACACCAGCTAGGTAGTACCTCTTCAGAGCTTTGAGTTTCGGCTCTTTGGTGCCTTTCTTCTAAGTTTCTAAGCATTAATATTTCCAGCCTCTTTTTTATGTTCATTCAGCCCTGAGAATGATAGGAGCTTTCTGTAATTCTTACATTTTTTTATGCCTTTAACGTTAGGATTTACCCTTCTAGTTACCTAGTTAACAAATGTACACCTACATAGCATTTTTAACATTATCTTTTTTCTATTTAAGTAATGGTGCAGATTGTGTCATCTGGATGGTCACTGACATACAGAAATTGGTAGCAAAAGTGGCCTCAGGAAACAGACTCTCAAAGATGGTATTTTGGGATTGGTTCGGTCACAGCCTTGCATTTCTTGCCAATGGAAAATGGGATGCTAGTATCCAGGCACACAGTGGCATCATGTGTGTTGGATTATGCTGAAGTACCTACTGGAGACTTCTCCCAAAAAACTTTCTGCCATTTCCTAGGATGATTATAAGAATCATTTAATAGAATTTCTCACTTACTAAGAAAAGGGAATTACCCAGAGCTTTCAGGAATTACTAGGCGCTAGCTCTAAATTGATGCTGACTCCTAGAGACTCAAAATGCCACAGTGCCACCAATAAAATAAGGGCTATTGTGGCCAGGTGACATATGGACTCTTAAATCAATTTCAAATCACAGATGGTCCAATATGTCCATGGACCAATTGTATAGTTATTTCCCCAGTTAATTAATGTAAATTGGATAGACACATTTAGTAACTAGAAGAATACCAATCTTGGCTTTCTGACCCATGGAGTAAGGACCACGATGGTTGGAAGAATCGAATGGAAGCCACTGGAACTTACTCTATCAGGATAGTAAACGCAAAAACAATACCATATTCCTGAGAGAATTACAGAGATTATCACCACCATCAAAGAGTTAAAAGATGCTGAGGTGGTGAAGCCACATCTAACTTTCCTGTTTGCCCATGCAGAAGGCAGATAGATATTGGAGAATACTATACATTATCATAAACTTTATCAGGCAGTTATTCCAAGTTGTGGTTTAATATATAGAAACTTCACCAGAAACAAAAATCAATATAGCTCCTATTACCTGGCATGTAGCTACTGACCTAGCGAATACTTTTCTCTCTATACCAATTTGTAAGGACCATCAGAAGCAGCTTGCTTCTATCCCACAGGGCCGACAGCATACCTTCACAAATTTGCCTCAGGGCTTCACCAGTTTTGCTCTGTGCCATAATACATGCTGGAGACAATCTCGATCCTCTTGATACCACACTGGTCTACAGTCTTGTTAACATTATGTTGATCTGATCTGGTGAACTAGAATTAGCAGTAATTTAGATGCCTTAATAAAACTTATGCAAATCAGAGAGTAGGAAATAAACCTCATGGAAATTCAGGGCTTGTCACTCCAGTGAAGGTTCTGGGTATCTAATGGTCTGGAGCACATCAGGCTATCCCTGAGGTGAAAGATGAGTTGCTATACTGTGTACCACCTACCACAATAAAAGAGACGCAATGCTTTGTAGGCTTTTCTGAGTGTTACAAATAACATCTACCATATTTGAATGTGCTATTTAGACACGCTTACCAAGTAATATGGAAGGCTACAAATTTTGAATGATGATCAAAGCAAGCAAAGGCTCCGCAGGAAGTCTAGTCAGCTCTTCAAACTGCTTTTCCTTTTGAGGCTTTTGATCCCCAGACTCTTTCCAACATCAGTTTCTGCTGCATTTCCTTCTCTCCATCAGTATACTCTAGTGGTTTCATGCGCTCCTTACAACCAGTTAACCAAGGAGAGAAAAAAACTCTTCTACACATAAATACATAAAACAGATAGGATTATATATTATAGAAAGAGTTATATGCTTTGAATTGGAGATAAATTTATGTTTCTACCACTCCCATGGCCAGGATACATGGGTCTGAAAATCAAGAGGTAGAAATGGGAGTGAGTCCTCTTACTATTACATCTAACAGCCCACTTGTAGAATTTGTTTCTCATTCCCAATTTTTTTTTTTTTTTTTTGAGATGGAGTTTTGTTCTTGTCTCCCAGGCTGGAGTGCAATGGCACAATTTCAACTCACTGCAACCTCCGCCTCCCGGGTTCAGGCAATTCTCCTGCCTCAGCCTCCCGAGTAGCTGGGATTATAGGCACACACCACCACGCCTGGCTCATTTTTGTATTTTTAGTAGAGACGGGGTTTCACTGCGTCTGCCAGGCTGGTCTCGAACTCCTGACCTCAGGTGATCCACCCGCCTCAGTCTCCCAAAGTGCTAGGGTTACAGGCGTGAGCCACCATGCCTGGCCTGAGATCTGTTGACTTTGAAATTTTTATTCCCCCTAAAAGAATGCTTCTACCAGGAGACACATCTATAGTTCCACTGGTTTCCTAGATGAAACTGTTTGGCCACTTTGAGTTTCTCATACCAAAGACCCAAGAGACAAGGAAGGGTATTACTCTTCTTTGTGGAGATAGAGTAATTGATCTTGGTTACCAAGAAGGAATTAAATTGTGGCTACACAACAGGAACATGAAGGTCAATGTTTGGAACATAAAAGATTCATTGAGGTATCTCTAAGTACAGGTTGTGTGTTGCTTAAGATGGGGATACATTCTGAGAAATTTGTCAGGCAATTTCATCCTAGTGTGAACGTAACAGAGTGTACTTACATCAACCTAGGTGTTATAGCCTAATACACCTATGTACCCAGGCTATATGGTATAGCCTATTGCTCCTGGGCTACAAACCTGTAAGAATGTTACTGTATTCGGCCGGGCGCAGTGGCTTACGCCTATAATCCCAGCACTTTGAGAGGCCAAGGTGGGCAGATCACGAGGTTAGGAGATCGAGACCATCCTGGCCAACATGGTGAAACCCTGTCTCTACTAAAAATACAAAAATTAGCCAGGCGTGGTGGCATGTGCCTGTAATCCCAACTACGCTGGAGGCTGAGGCAGGAGAATCGCTTGAACCAGGGAGTCGGAGGTTGCAGTGAGCCAAGATCGCACCACTGCACTCCAGCCTGGTGACAGCGCGAAATTCTGTCTCAAAAAAAAAAAAAAGTTACTGTGCTCAATACCATAGGCAATTGCAACACAAGGGTATTTGTGTGTCTAGATATATCTAACCATAGAATAAAGTAGAGTAAAAATACCATATTATAATTTTATGGAACCTCTGTCGTGTATTCAATCCGTTGCTGACGAAAATGTTATTATGTGGCACGTGACTTTACTTTCTTGTTCATTAGTAAAAGGTAATAGAAAACTTCAGCAACCAAAAATGTTAAAGACACTGAAGATTCAGACCTTTCAAGAATGAAGATCTGTGCTATTCTACCAGGTAAAGGACCCTGATCAGCTGAGGTTCTGGCTGAAGACAAAACAGGATGGGTAGTGGAAGAAGGAAGTTCATGAACATCAGCTGCAGCCTTGTGACCATTTGCAGAATTCAGACTGTAACAGCTGTGCGCATTTGCTTTCTCATTGGTGTGTGTGTGTACGTATTATTTTCCTCTTCTTTCTCCTCCTTTCCTTTATTATTTTTATTTATTCATTCATTCATTCATTCATTTATTTATTAGAGATGGGATCCCATTATGCTATCCAGGCTGGTCTCAAACTCCTAGGCTCAAGCAATCCTCTCACCTCAGTCTCCCAAAGTGCTGGGATTACAAGCAGGAACTACCACGCCCGGCCTCCCTTACTATTGTATACAAATTTTGTTAGAAGCTAACTTCACAATTTAGTACTTAGATAACAGAATATTCAAATGAGATTTTGAATACATTTGAGAAGTAATTAACATATGTCAGAGAAGAATATCGTGACCATTGGGCTTTGCATCTCTTTCTTTGGGGTAGTAAGAAGATCTGTCTATCTGGATAGTTGCTGTGAGGAATGAAACACAGAATTATTTTGTTGTATGAATATTCATATATGTGTAGAAGAGTGCCTGTGAGTAAGTTATTGTCTCTCAGCTCCTTCTCTACTCAGCTTTGTGATAGTAGCATTGGGAATCTGGAAACTACATTTTTGCTTTGCCTACTGGCTCCCTTGTTAGGCTCTACCAATTTAAAGCACTAGAGCTGGTTTTCTTCTGATGCCTGTGAGCATCATCCCAGGGAGCCTTCTTCATCCCGGCAGCAGAAATTCCTTCCGTTGGCAGAAGCTGACTCTAGTTTGCACTTTGTCCGGTATTTGAAGAACAAGCCTCATTGTACCCACCTCAGAGATACCAGCCCTACTAGGGCAGGAACATCAGCTCAGAGGTCTGAGTTTTAGCTCTGTGGAGCCCCTTATCTAAGCTTCTAAGTTTTCAATATTCCAGTGTCTTCTTTTGGTTCCCTAAGTCTTTGAGGTGGCAGTTGCTTACTGCAGTTGCTATATCTGTGATAACTTAATGTTGGTATTTTTACCCTTTTTGTAAGCTAATTGACAACACTGTGTCTAGTTAACAGTTCTTTATATCATGTTCTATCTATTTAAATAATGAGTGTGGTTTTGGTCTCTCAACTGGACCCTGGCCGATATGGACGCTTTGGTCTGTTTGAAATTTTGGCATGAACCAGAGCTGCAGCCCAAGTTTACATCTCTTTGCTGCCTATACTGTCACTACAGATAATGTAGTTCATAGCTTTAAACCTTACTTATATGCTAATGAACCTCAAATTCATACCTCTTGCCCTGGCCTATGATGAGAATTACAGACATATCTACTTTCTACTTGATATCTCCACTTGACAAGTTAAGTATATCTCAAATTTAATATGGCCAAAATGGGACTCATAATTCTCTATGTTCACATCACCCACCCAAGTCTGTCCTCCCTAGGTTTTCTTCATTACAGTAAATTATACCTGCCAGCAGTTCCTCAAGTATAAAAACACAGAAATCACCCTTGATTTCTTTCTTCCTCACTCTTCATATCCAATCCATCAGCAAGTCTAATAAAAATATCTCAAAATATTTCCACATCTCACCACTCTGGTCGAAGCCACCAGACTCTCCAGCCTGGACATCTGTAAAGGCTTCTTTCGTTTTTTTTTTGAGACAGTCTTGCTCTGTCACCCAGGCTGGAGTGCAGTGGTGTGATCTTGGCTCATTGAAACCTGTCTCCCGGGTTCAAGTTATTTTCCTGCTTCAGCCTCCCTAGTGGCTGGGATGACAGGCATGAGCCACCATACCCAGCTAATTTTTTTGTATTTTTAGTAGAGACAGGGTTTCGCCATGTTTGCCAGGCTGATCTCGAACTCCTGACCTCAGGTGGTCTACCCTCCTTGGTTTCCCAAAGTGCTGGAATTACAGGCGTGAGCCACCATACCCAGCCCATGCCTTCTAAAAGGTATCCCTTCTCCTGCTCTTGCCAATCCCCTATACTGTATCCTCTATGCAGCTGCAGATATTCTTTTAGAAACATAAATCAGAGCACATTAAATCCCTCTGAAGCTTTACTAACACAAATATTATAAGGCGAACATGCTTTATCCTAGTCTAAAGGTGTTATCAAATGAGGTCCCTGTTCATCCCTCTGAATCACCCCCTGCCACTCTCCTCAGCTTTCCTCTTGAGGCTGATGCATTTGTGAAAGTCCTAGAGTTTCATAGAAAGGAGCATGAACCTAAATAGGCGGAGATGCATAGACAAAACTCTAAGGCTCAGGCTGGGAGCGGTGGCTCAAGCCTGTAATCTCAGCGCTTTGGAAGGCCGAGGCAGGCAGATCACGAGGTCAGAAGTTTGAGACCAGCCTGGCCAGCACAGTGAAACCCCATCTCTACTAAAAATACAAAAATTAGCTGGGCATGGTGGCACGTGCCTGTAATCCCAGCTACTTGTGAGGCTGAGGCAGGAGAATCACTTGAACCCGTGAGGCGGAGGTTGCAGTGAGCCGAGATCGCGCCACTGCACTCCAGCCTGGCAACAGAGTGAGACTCCGTCTCAAACAAAAAACAAAAAACAAAAAACTCTAAGGCTTGACATCTCATGGCCTGGCAAATGTTAGTCTCAGCCACAATGAACTGAGTATGTACTACCTACCCATTCCCACCCTTACCTGCAGCCTATTCTTTAAGATAAATTTCACTCCTGGAAATCAACCTCTCTCCAACCCACCTCCATACACCTCACTACAGACCCTCAATACCTGACAAATTCCTTCCAATCCGTTCGCAAGAAGTTACAACACAGAGAAAACGGAGAAGCAGCTTTCTTACGTCCTATGTCATGCATCCAGCTGTTGCTCTCCCTGACTTCTGCTATTAAAGCTTTTGTCAGAGTGGATAAATTAAACTCTCTGAGCTTGAGTATAGATTGCCTTTGGCTCTGGCTGTTGCAATTTGAAACATTACCCAAGTTTCCAGTAAAAAATCAGGGCCTAGAAGAGGGAGCCTGTGGGTTTCTTTTTTCTGTCAAGATTTATCCTCTTTGGTACTTGTGGTTGTTCAGGTAAACTTAATAGTGAGATAATAACTAGATACATCCGTTTCACTTGGTATTGGAGACACAAGCAAGGAGATCTATGTCATTTGGTCTGTCAATCAATTAGGAATAATCAGGTAAATTTAGAAAGAAAAATCTCTAAGCCCTGCCTCAAAACCGTGGCATCAGAATTTTCTGGAATGGAGCAATGTTTATGTGAAATTAAGTTTTAAAAACTTCATGAGTGATTCTGATGCACATCCTGGATAAGAATGGATGATGCTTTACTAAGCTTCCCAGGTGATTTAAATGTCCCTGCCCTCCAAGGAGTCACATGAAACGCCAACTAGAGTTACAGTCTTAACAATTCCCTTACAGCTCATCATCTGAAAGTTGAGAAAAAGAGTCAAGGGGGGTAAGCAGCCCTCATCCCCAGCCCGCACAGCTTCCCAGTGGCAGTGCCAGAGCCTCAACCCATGTCTTTGAATGAATGGTACAGAGGGAAGGCAGAATTGATCATGGCGGGACCAATCAGAGAGAGAGAACTTCCAGCAATAAGGAAAGTCCTGAACAGGCTTTAAAAAAGGAAACGAATATGGATAGTTCCAAGGCAGACAGGTCTATATGGAGGAAAAAGTAAGGCATCCCCTCCTCCAACGTACCGCCTCCACAGCTATGATGAATTTTTCCAGTGAAGGTAAACTCTACCTGGCAGGATTGCTGGAAGAATGGGAGGGTAACATCTGGTGAAGGATAAAAATAGAAAGTATTATTGGGCTTTCTGAGGCTGCTTACTTGAAAGAAGAGCATAAATCATTCCTTTGCCCAGAGCCCTTATCTGTTCTTTATGCCTTTGACTGTGGGTGTGCAGCAGGTGGGGAGAGAGAAGGGGCTGGTGAGGAAATTTCTCATCAGTGGAAATCCCCTCTTGGTCATGCATCCATTTGAGGGAGTTGGGGGGGTTGCAGCCGTAGTATCTATGGCAGGGGAGCATATCCAGAGGATAAGAGAGTGACAGACACAAATGAGAAAGAGGGAGAGGATCAAGACAGGCAGACATGGGTGGATACAATGATAGAAACAGAAAGTCCTACAGGAAAGTAGGAAATGAGAAAAGAGAAGAAAGGAACAGGATGGAGCCTATCATACTCTAAGATATATCTTATACGCCTCACTGAAGTTGTTTGTGACCCTTTGGTTCCCTGGGTCCCCTGGCACGTTGCCTCCATGTCTCCCAGGGCTCAGCCCTTCTTTGTGTTCAGTGCTTGTGGTGAGTTTCCTCCTAGGGTTTCAGTCAAGAATTTGGGAGGAAGGCCAGGCACGGTGGCTCAGGTCTGTAATCCCAGCACTTTGGGAGGCCAAGGCAGGTGGATCACCTGAGGTCAGGAGTTCGAGACCAGCCTGGCCAAAATGGTGAAACCCCATCTCTACTAAAAATACAAAAATCAGCTGGGCTTGGTGGCAGGCACCTGTAATCCCAGCTACTCAGGAGGCTGAGGCAGGAGAATCGCTTGAACCCAGGAGGCAGAGGTTGAAGTGAGCTGAGATGGCGCCATTGCACTCCAACCTGGGTGACAGAGTGGGACTCCATCTAAAAAATAAAAAATAAAAAATCTGGGAGGAGATTGGAGGCAGGGGCCAGGCGAACTCTGGTAGTCCTCAGCCGACTACTCCTAACCAACAGGGACCCTAAAGGTACCTATGCCTTGACTTCTCCCTATAGGCTGAAAACCTGGCATTCTTATTCACCTTTGACTTCTAGCCCCCTCCCACTGTGAGCAGCCAGGCTGCTGAGATATTCTTTTCATTTGCTTCTCCTCTTAGTCAGCACAAAGGCCTCTATTCTGTTCAACTGATACCCTGCTCCTCTCCCTACAGTCAACATTTCTTTAGCCCTAATCCCTTAAAATCCCCTTAAACAACTCAAAAGCAATAAAGAGATAGTTCTTGGTTACATTTCTCCCCCTTGCTTTGTTCTTCCTAAACCTCTTCTCAGATTGCAGGCCAGAAGGTCTTTGTGTGAATGTTGACTCATCTCATTCATTCTAATGAGCTCACCGACAGCATAAACTGGGTGGCTGGCCGCTCCCAGGCTGGGTGTTGGGTAACAGAGAGCTGTCTGGC
The DNA here is from genome assembly GCF_029281585.2 of Gorilla gorilla gorilla. NCBI lineage: Eukaryota > Metazoa > Chordata > Mammalia > Primates > Hominidae > Gorilla > Gorilla gorilla. The sequence goes on from NC_073236.2 coordinate 52,417,763, forward strand.
TATGGGACTGAGCTTCCTGGAAGAGAGGAGGTGGGGAGGACCTGCTAAGCCTGGGACTTTTCAACATCAGTTACTCCCAGGAGCCTAAAGGCATGTTCTTCAGATGCGGCAGGGTGGCTTATCCCTGAGTGACTGGAACTCTTCTGTCCTCCCACTACGGTCCCCAAACACCTACACCTGTAATGTGGTCAGCAAATCATCTTCTGTCTCACTCCCTGGGGATTAGTATTTCATCCTCATGTGAAAATGCACGTTACTCATTAAACTATTAGTTTTAATTCTGCTTCATTAGCACAAAAGTGTTTGACAGAATTAGCTAGGACAGACACGTTTTGATGAAGGAAAATGGTTTTGGTCTATAGCTGAGGAGGACAAGCCTTGGTTGAATGTTGGAAGAGAGAATACAGCATGCAGTCCACAGGGGCCTAGGTGCGGTGCCTACTAGTGAATGGTAGATTTGGGCAAAGGCCACTGCTTCTCTTAACCTAGGAACCTCATCTGTAAAATAAGGAACATAGAATGTTGTTAGGCTGGCTGACATTGGCAGGTAGAGACAAACAAAAATGAAATGGATCAGTATATTGGCTATAAGACAGTAACTGGTAGGTCAGGTAATGAAACAAATTATGAAGGGAGTGTTATCACCTGGATGTTGTGTGTGCATGCATGAGTGTGCACAATTAACTCCAATCATGCAGCATGGAGATCCGCAGCCATGGGTACAGGGAGGGAAGCAGGCAGGGAAGGAGAAGGGCAGAATTCTACCCAAATCAAGCAATAGAAAGATAATTAACATAAAATAAAAATGTATATATTTACATACACATATATACATATACGATACACACTTTTGTATATGTATGTGTATGTATGTGCATGAATATGTATGTATGTGCATATAAATATATTTCCCTAGATTTGCAACATTTCTTACCAATAAAAAGGACTGCATTTAGCATTTAGGCTGAGATTCTTGGGTTGAAGATTCAGGTCCATGACATGGTCAAATATTAGGTTATTGGTTAAAGGCATGAGGCCAACATACAGATATGGGTACCACATCCAGGATGATGCTACCCAGCTACCCAAGACACAGGTTAATATGCAGAGCCCCTTCTTATTTTGGGGATTTTTTTTTCAAGCCCACATCTTTTTGTACATTGCGTTCACAAATCCCTTGTGGTGCCCATAGTTTTTGTATTACATATGGAAGGGGATGAATGGATATCCATTCTCTTCTGATGGTTGATAGAACTCATAAGTACAATAGTCCCCGCTTATCCATGGTTTCACTTTCTGTGGTTTCAGTTACCCATGGCCAACTGTGATCTGAAAATATTAAATGGAAAATTCCAGAGGTAAATAATTCATAAGTTTTAAATTGTATGCTATTTTAAGAAGCATGATGAAATCTCTGGCCATCCTGCTCCATCCCACCTGGGATGTGAATTAGCTCTTTGTCCAGCATATCCACTCTTTATACACTGTTAGTCACTTAGAAGCCATCTTGATTATCAGATAGAGAAAACATACTATATATAGGGTTCAGTACTATCTATGGTTTTAGGCACCCTCTGGGGTCTTGGAATGTATCCCCCAAAGATAAGAGAGGACTACTCTAAAACCATTTGGGCCTAGGATTTTTACAGTGAGAAAGTTCTCAATTATGAAGTCAAAATGTTTATATGATATTAAGCTATTCAAATTTTCTATTTCTTCTTGAGGAAGTTTTGTAAATTTGTGTCTTTCAAGAAGTTGGTCTATTTATTCAAGTTTTCAATTATATTGGCATAAAGTTCTAGATGTTTTTTGTTTTGTTTTGTTTTTTTGAGCTAGGATCTTGCTCTGTCACCCAGGCTGGAGTGCAGAGGCATGAACATGGCTCACTGCAACCTCAAACTCCTGGGCTCAAACAATCGTCCCACCTCAGCCTCCTGAGTAGCTGGGACTACAGGTGTGCATCACCATGCCCATCTAATTAAAAAAAAATAATTGTAGAGATGGAGTCTTACCATATTGCCCAGGCTGGTCTTGAACTTTGGACTCAAGCAATCCTCCTGCCTCACCTCCCAAAGTGCTGGAATAACAGGTGTGAGCCACTGTGCCTGGCCTAAAATATTTTAAAATTATTTTTATAATTTTAAAAATATCCAGTGGTGTCCTCTTTCATTTCTCATTTTGGTAATTTGTGTCTTCTCTCTATTTTTCTTGACTAGCCTTGCTAAAGTTTTACCAGTTTTATTGATCCTTTCAAAGGATGAAACTTTTTTTTTCTCTATTCTTTGTTAATTTTGCTTTTCATTGATTTCTGCTCTTATTTTTACTATTTCTTCCTTCAATTTATTTTGGGTTTAATTTGCTTTTCTTTCTCTAATTTCTTAGGATGGGAGCTTAAATTATTCATTTTAGGTCTTTCTTCTTTTCTAAAATAAGCATTTAGTTTAATGCTATATATTTCTCATTAAGCATAGCTTTAGCTACATTCCACAAATGTCAATTCAAAATATTTTCTAATTTCTAATGTGATTACTTTTTCAATCTATAAATTACTTAGAATGATGGTTCTCAACTGGGGTGATTTGTCCCCCAGGGAATAGTTGGCAATGTCTAGGGACATTTTGGTTGTCACAATTAGAAGGGTACAACTGGCATCTAGTAGGAATAGACAAGGATGCTACTGAGCTTCCTAAGTGCATAGGATAGCTCCCCACAACAAGAAATTGTCCAGCCCAGGGTGGTAAACACTGTCTGTAAAACTATGTTGCTTAATTTCCAGATGTATGTTTTTTTCCTAGTTATTTGTATGGTCATTGATTTCTAATTAATTCCATTGTGGCCAGAGAGCATAGCTGATATGATTTTAGTCTTTTTTCTTTCTTTCTTTTTATAGAGATGGGGTCTTGATATGTTGTCAGGCTGGTCTTGGACTCCTGGCCTCAAGCAATCTTCCCCCTTCAGCCTCCCAAAGTGCTGCAATTACAGGTGTGAGCCACCACACCCAGTCTATTCTAATCTTTTAAAATTTATTGAGACTTGTTGTATGGCACAGTGTGTATTCTATTCTGGTGAACATACCTCGTGCACTTGAAAAGAATGTGTTCTGCAGTTGATAGGTGGACTGTTCAAAGTGGTTGATGGTGTTACTCGTTTTGTCTATGTGTTTGCTGATGGTTTTTTTGTTTTGGTCTGATTTTTATATACTTGCTGATAAGGGAGAGAAGTGTTAACATTTTAAAATATGATTGCAAAATTGTATCTTTCTCTCTTTAATTCTGGGAAGTTTTACTTCGTGTATTTTGAAACTCTGTTATTTGGTGTATACATATTTATGACTACTGTCTTCCTGATGAATTTTTCTTTCTACTATTATCAAATGTTCCTCTATCTCTAGTAGTACTTTTTGTCTTGAAATCTATTTTATCTGATATTACTATAGTCACTTCAGCTTTATTCTCTGCTCACTGTTAGAATAGTATGCACTTTCTTGTCTATTGACTTTCAACCTCAATGTGTCTTCTAAAGAAAGAAGATAATTGTTGTCTTAGTTAGCTCGGGGGCTGCCATAACAAAATACTATAAATTGGATGGCTTAAACAATGAAAATTTGTATTCTCACAGTTCTGGAGGCCAGGAAGCCCAGGGTCAAAGCTCTGGGCAATTCAGTTTCCTGTGAGGGTTCCCTTCTGGCTTGCAGGTGGCTGCCTGTCCCTGTGTTCTCACATAGTGGAGAGAAAGAGTAAACTCTCTGGTGTCTCCTCTTGAAGGACACCAGTGCTATTGGATCAGGGTTCCACTCTAATGACCTCCTTAATCCTATTTCCTGACTCCAAATACAGCCACACTGGGAGTTAAGGCTTCAATATATTAATTTGGGGTGACACAGTTCAGTCCATAGCAGTGGGTCTGGCTTTTTAATTCATTTTTACAATTTCTGCCCTTAGTGGTTGGCCTGGGGATTACAATATACATTTTTATCTTTTTACAGTTTACTTACAGTTACTCTTGTTCTACTTCATGAAAAAATACAGAAACCTTGGAACTGTATAGTTTCCTATTGCCATCATCTCCTTTATGTTATGACTGTCATGGTTTTTTGTTTGTTTTGTTTTGTTTTTCTGAGACGGGGGTCTCACTCTGTCACCCAGGTTGGAGTGCACATTACACCCTCCACCTCCCAGGCTCAAGCAGTCCTCCCATCTCAGCCTCCTGAGTAGTTGGGACTACAGGCATGAACCACCACACCCAGCTAGTTTTTGTTTTTTTTTTTTGTAGAGACGGGGTTTCCCCATGTTGCCCAGGCTGGTCTCGAACTCCTGAGCTCAAACAATTTGCCTGCCTCAGCCTCTCAGAGTGCTGGGATTACAGGCACGAGCCACTGCGCCCAAACTGTTTTTTGTTTGTTTGTTTTTGTTTTTGTTTTGTTTTGTTTTGTTTTGAGACAGTGTCTTGCTCTGTTGTCCAGGCTGGAGTGCAGTGGCGTGATCATAGCTCACTGCAGCTTCAATCTCCTGGGCTCAAGGGATCCTCCCACCTCAGCCTCCTGATTAGTTGGGACTATAGGCATGCACCACCACACACACCTGTTTTTTTTGTTTTTTTTTGTTTTTTAAATCTTACTTTTAGTAGAAATGAGGTCTCGCTATGTTGCCCAGGCTTGTTATATGTTGTATATCTGTATAGGTTATAAATCCCACAAGAAAATGCTTCAATTTTTGCTTTTAATAGCCATATGTATTATAAAGAAATTAAGAAGCAAAAAAACTTAGTATTTTTATTTACCCAGATATTTACCATTTCCAATGCTTTCTACTTCTTTTTAATAAAGTTTGTTTATATCTGGTAATATTTTCATTTAGCATAAATAATTCCTTTGGCATTTTGTTTTGTAGTGAGAGTTACTGGCGAAGAAGTCTTCATTTTACCTTTATTTGTGAAGGATATTTTTTGCCAGATATAAAATTCTGGTCTGGCAGTTTTTTCTTTAAGTACTTTAAAGATGCTTTTCTTACTCTTTCCTGGTCTGTGTAGTTTCTGATGATAAGTCCACTGTCATCATTGTTCCACTGCATATAATTTGTCATTTCTCGCTGCTTTCCAGATTTGCTCTTTATCTTAGGTTTTCAAAAGTTTAACTATGATGTGCCTCGGTGTGGCCTTTCTCATGTTGATTCTGCTTAGTGTTCATTGAGCATTTTGAATCTGTAAATTTACATTCTCCATAAAATTTGAGAGATTTTTAGCCATTATTTTAAAAATATTTTTTATGCTTCCTTTTCTCTTTTTTTCCTTGGGGTTACTACACTCACATATATATGAAACCAGTTGATATTATCTAACAGTTACCTAAGGCTCTATTCAGTTTTTTGCTATTTTTTTCCCTCTATGTTTCTTATATTGAATAATGTTTAATGTGTAATTTTTGGTTGCTTTTTGTTTTTTCCCTAATGTCTATTGATCTATCTTCAAGTTCACTTACTGTTTCCTCTATTACCTCAACTTGGCTGTTAATCATTTTGAACATGTAAATTTTAGATATTACGTATTTTAGTTCTAGAATTTCCATTTGGTTCTTTTACGCTGTATTTTTCTCTGCTCTTTTCATTTGTTGTGAGCATAATTTACCTTACTTCATTAGGGATAGCAATAGTAGCTGCTTTAAGATTCTTAATACCTTTGTATAGGAAACAACATTTAACAGGTTAATGTTGGAAATGGGTGCATGGTACTCCCGTACCCTTGCCTCCTGAGAGGGATGACTATGAGGCACACACTTAGCACTGGTTCTCAGAGTTTCCTCCAGGGTCCTTGAGGTCCAGGTGGCCACAGTGGTAACTGACTTGATAATACACCTTTATTGGCTGCCTTGTTGCCTCTGTTTCACTGTCTCACTTTCTTTCCTTTTTTTTTTTTTGAGACAGGATTTCGCTCTGTTACCCAGGCTGGAGTGCAGCGGCTTGATCTCAGCTCACTGCAACTTCCACCTCCTGGGTTTAAGTGATTCTCATGCCTCAGCCTCCCGAATAGCTGGAATTACAGGCACTCACCACCACGCCTGGGTAATTTTTGCAATTTTAGTAGAGATGGGGTTTCATCATGTTGCCCAGGCTGGTCTTGAACTCCTGAGCCCAAGTGGTATGCCCGCCTTGGCCTCCCAAACTGCTGGGATTATAGGTGTGAGCCACAGCACCCAGCCCACTGCCACACTTTCTAACTGGTGTTTCCTTCACCCAGAGAGTAAACCACTGGTTCTTGAACCTTTGACTTAGGGTCTATTTGTATGGGAACTCTGACTAAAGCAGGAGTTGTGGTTGAAGTATATTGTCTGTAATTCTTGCTACACAAAGTGTAGTCTGCAAACTAGCATCATCAGATGTCTGTTTTCTCTGTGAATCTAATCACAGATGTTCTCTAATTTCCACCAAATCTCTTAAAATTTCTGGGCTGTTGATGGCACCATGTCTTGTTTTCAAAGCTGTTATAAATGTATTTTAAAATTATGCATTTCATTATTTCACTTAAGCACATATGCTCAGTCATGTTGAACTAGATATTTGATCACTTTCTAAGTTTAGATTTGTAAATTCCAACTGAATTTACTCTTAAATTATCTATTATTGGCTGGGCACAGTGGCTCATGCCTGTAATCCCAGCACTTTGGGGACTGAGGCTGGTGGATCATTTGAGGTCAGGACTTCGAGACCAGCCTGGCCAATATGGTGAAACCCAGTCTCTACTAAAAATAAAAAAATTAGTTGGGTGTGGTGGCGCACACCTATAATCCCAGCAGAGGCAGGAGAATTGCTTGAGCCTGGGAAGGGAGGTTGCAGTGATCTGAGATCGCACCACTGCACTTCAGCCTGGGCAACGGAGTGAGATTTTGTTTCAAAAATAAAAAATAAAAATAACTATTCTATTTGTCTACCTCAACAAAATATATTTTGATAACCCTATAAAATTGTTTTAATCACATTGTGTTAAAAAGATGTTTCCTTTAGGACAGTGAAAGAAAAATAACCATTCAACTCCCCATTTTACTAACTAGAATAATTATTCCTATGAACAGACTTGATTTTAAATATTTCTTTGCAATTCAATTAGTCATATATTTTTCCCAAACTTCCAGCATTTTACTTTTTAAATTATTAGTATTTTTTCTTTTTTTCTTTTTTATTTGAGATGGAGTCTTGCTCTGTCGCCCACGCTGTGATGCAGTGGCGGGATCTCGGCTCACTGCAAGCTCCGCTTCCAGGTTCATGCCATTCTCCTGCCTCAGCCTCCTGAGTAGCTGGGACTGCAGGCGCCCACCACCATGCCCGGCTAATTTTTTTGTGTGTTTTTTTAGTAGAGATGGGGTTTCACGTATTAGCCAGGATGGTCTCACTCGTGATCCGCCCGCCTCACTGGGATTACAGGCATGAGCCACCACGCTCGGCCAGTATTTTTTCTTTTTTGCTCCTGTCATCTAATCAGAATAAATGCTTTAATTTCCTTTTCCAGTTTCCCAAAGATAGAGGAGATAAGGGAAATTACCATCACGTTCTCTACACTGTTATACATGTGAAGCTATAAATTTTCCTATATCACAATGTCCCCGATAACTTAGCTTTGCTGAAGAGGAGATACCAATTTAACTTTTTGCTTTCCATAGCCAGAACTAATAAAAGCTGAAGTTTATATATAACAACTGTAAATTTTACAAGCTAATCATTACTCTGGAAACTTTTTTAGAGAACTTCATTTCACCAGATTATTTCTGCTTTCTATGAAAAGACTGTAGTCTTTTAGTTAGAACACAAACTTTGGAGAAAGAGAAATCCACACACTTAAACAGAAAACTCAAGTTTTGTAGAAAGACTTTAAATGGTTCCAAGACACACTGACATAAATATGCAAATCTCTCAAGGCACACACTTATGTCCAGGGCTGCCCATGATGAGTGACCGTCAGGAGGAGAACCCGGTGCTTCTGGGGCCTTGGGCTGAGTTTCCTGGGGAGCTGTTCATAGTAGTCCTTTCCTCCATGCAGGGAATTGTGCTGGCATTCTACATGGCACTGGACATTTATTCTCTGAAGTATTTCCACCAGGCTCTTCCATGTCATTCCAAGAGATGCTAAAAGGTAAGAGACCTGTTCCAGTCCTTCCTCTGATCTAGGATATGAATCTGTGTGTGCACTGGGAAAGAAGGAGGGATTATCTTTGCAGATGTGCAGGATAGGGAGGGGAAGTGTGGATGCCTGTCACAAATCACCTTTTCCTCTTACTGTAAAGTAATAAAAACAAACAGCATCCTAACCTCTCTGCCGGGGAGTGGGGCTGCTGTTTACAGATAAACAGAGACCTGCTGCCTGTTAGGATCCTGGTAACAAAATTCAGTCAGAAGACTGAAAACACAATTGTGTTTACAATCAGCAGCGACATGCCAATGTCATGTTGGCGGTGGAAGGCAAAGGTCATGTTTACTGCAAGCAGAGGTGCCCGAGCTGCCACAGGGGTTGCTGGCGGGGGATTTTGAGGAGGAGGAGGAGGGGTGCAGCAGCAGTGGATCTGCAGTCGCCTGACGTGGGTAGCCTCAAACCTAAAACCACATGACACAGGATCACAAAAGCAAAGCCCCGATCCCATTGTGCATTATAGCACTGCAGCACCATGTGGTCTGAAATGGGCCCAGTGAGCTGGCTCTGATTTATTCCAATCCCCGGAAACTTTGCTTCTGGCTAGGGAAGAAGACTCCTCTCAGAAAAATAGGTTGGGCAGCAGAGGAACACAAATCCCATAAAAAGGGCATCCATCTTATATACATATAACTGTGGTCACAGCAAGACATAAGCTCGCATCCCCAAGGACAGGTACTGTACATCCAGTGAATCAGTCCTTTTTGAAGGCAGAATGGCATGATAGTTACACATGCTCTGAGGTCAAAAAGACTTGAGACCTGGCTCTGCCACATGCTTTTATTTTTCTTTTTATTTTATTTTATTTTTTTCATTGAGACAGGGTCTCACTCTGTCACCCAGGCTGGAGTGCAGTGGTGTGATCTTGGCTCACTGCAACCTCCACCTCCCAGGTTCAAGCGATTCTCATACTTCAGGCTCCTGAGTAGCTGGGATCACAGGCACATGCCACCATGCTCGGCTAATTTTTGTATTTTTAGTAGAGACAGGGCTCCGCCTTGTTGGCCAGGCTGGTCTCAAACCCCTGACCTCAAGTGATCTGCCTGCCTCAGCCTCCCAAAGTGCTGGGATTACAGGTGTGAGCCACCATGCCCGGCCTGCCACGTGCTTTTGATGTGATCTCGAGCAATTACTGAAGCCCTTGTAACCCAAGTTTCATCATCTACAAAATAAGAATAAAGTTGCTCATCTCTTAAGATTAATAAGAGGATTAATAGAAATAATAATTGGAGAGTGTTTTTCACAGCTCCTGGTGGTAAGCACTCAATAAATAGTAGCTAATGATATTACAGGGAAATCTAGGGGAAAGGGCTTGTATCTAAGACAACTGGGTATAAATTGGTGACTCCTAGGAGTTACAGCAGCTTGGGAAGAGTGCAGCTGGTCTTTGTTTTGGTGTCACAGCTGGAGGGCATTGAGGTAAAGAGGTGGAGTGACCCTCTCTTTCTGATGTGCCTGGGACTTTCTCAATTTTAACATTACATGACCTGGGAAACCCCTCAGTCCTGGGCAAACCACATGGTTGGTCACCCTAGAGGCCTAACTGGACTTGGTTAGAGAGTGATTGCAAGTAAAGTGCGTTCTGGAATATTTCCTCCTAAGCTGGCCCACTGTGTCTTAAACCCGAGACTTTTTTAGGTGAGGTTGGGGTGGGGGGTGGTGGGAAATGGGCTGTTTATTTGGGCATAGCTCTGCTGAGTGGAAAGTGGGTGCTGGCCCCATTAATGCTTGCTGGCTGGAGGCTTTCACAGCACTCCCCCTCCTCAAGGCTCAGTTCTGCTAGCTCAGACTTCTGGTGGAAGGGGCCCAACAGGGGATATGGTCCTTGGCTTCATCCTGTTTAATGGCTTTAATTGAAGCTGGAGTTCTCTGGCAGGGCAGCTTCCACCCAGCATGCTGAGCAAATCCCCTCCCCACTGGGCCCAGTCATCAAGCAGATTTGTGTGGGGTGGCAGGGACACCACTTTCTCTAGCTCTTTTCCAGGGAAAATCTATGCAGAATGTTCAGGTGACATTGCCGGCCACCTGTGAACGCACACTGGACTTCCGGGGCAGAACCACTAGATTAAAGCTGGGTTTCCATTTACCATGATCCACCTGAATAGTTAATCAGCCCACCGTGGAGCTCACGTCTGTGGCCTCTCCTAGATCTTGTCTTGGCAGCAGGGAAAGGCTAGAGTCAAATGTTCAAATAGTAAAAAAGGGCTAGGTGCAGTGGCTCACACATGTAATCCCAACACTTTGGGAGGCTGAGGCGGGAGGATCGCTTAAGTCCAGGAGTTTCAGGTTACAGTGAGATGTGATCATGCCCTATGCACTCCAACCTGGGTGACAGAGTGTGACCCCCATCTCAGGACAGAAAAAAAAAGGTAAAATATTTTAATGCATCCAGGTTAAGTGCTGCAGCTTGTGATTTCCAAGCACACACAGCCAATCCTGGCTTGTAGGAGCCACAGATCGGCATCTCCAGGATCCTTACTGTCCTATCTTCCTCCACCAAGCTCCAGGCAAAGAGTGCTTGTTAATATCAATATTTGGGGGGCATTCAACATATATGTATTAATTGAAAGACATGATTTAACACTTGCAATACTTAATTTCAGCATATTGATTTATATGCATATGTTATTTCTGACTATATAATAATTGCAAAGTGTCATGAACAAAAGAATGAATGAATGAATGAAAATTGTGGTGGTGGATAGAATTCTCCACACTTCCATTTCAAAGTAGGATACCAGAGTTTTGTTTTTTGAAAGAATGAATGATGTTTTAAAAAATGTAACTTAGATCATGCTACTGCTGAAGAGTCTCCAACGGCTTTCTGTTGTACTCAGGAGTCAAATCCAAGTTGTTCAGCATATTCTTATATGATCTGGCCCCCACCTGCCTCTCCATCGTTACTTTGCACCCTGAGATCTTTCCATGCTAGCCACATGGTCTTTCTTCCTGTGTCATTGACATGCCAATGTTATCCCATGATATTTGTGATTCCCTCTGCTTGGAGCATGCTGCCCACAGTTGCTGGCCCAGATGCCTCCTTCCAGTTAGTCCAGCCTCAGGAAGTTGTTGTGTTCCCAGAAAGGCCTTCCCTGACCGATGTATATAAACAGCATCCTCCTTGTAACCCATGCATACAGGTTTTATCTTATGTATTTGTTTACGTGTCTAAATCCTCCCCCGACAACACTCCAACTGAAATGCAAACTCTATGGCAACAGAAACCCCATCTGTATGATTCACCATTGTAAACCCAGTGTTCAGCATATGGAGCATACTTCATAAATGTCTGTAAGTGATGAATATGTATGTGGCAGATTGCATTTCCCAAAGATGGCTGCAACAATGTGTCCCATCCCATGTGTTCTACATCCATGTTCCCCACCTGCCGTCTCACCCCTTGAATCTGGTTGGGATTGTGACAGTTGGGAAGGTAGCACTATGTGACTTCTGTGCTGAGACTTAAAAGGTAACACAACTTTGGACGGGTCTCTTGAGATGCTCACCCTTGGAACCCAGACACCATTTTGGAAGGAAGCCAAGTGCCACCTGGAGAAGACACATGTATGTGTTCTGGCCCCAGCCCCAGCTCAGGTCCCAGCTGGCAACCAGCATGGTAGTGATTGGGACTTCAGATGACACCAGCCCTAAGCATTTGAGCTGTCCCAGCTGATGCCAAGTAGATCAGACACAAGCTGTCCCTGCTGAGGCCTGCCCAAATTGCAGAGCTCACGAGCAAGATAAATATTGTTGTATTAAGCCACTACATTTTGGAAGTTTATTACACAGCAATAGATAAGTGGAACAATATGTCAAGATGTACTATTCCCTCAACAAATATTTTTCAAGAGCCTACTTTGTGCCAGCCCCCATGACAGGTTTTTGGGCTGTAGTGGGTAACCAGATGGACAAGGACACTGGAGATAGGCACAATAGTAGATGAGACAGCCAAGGAGCCTGCTTTCTAACAGTCTGGTAGGGAAGCCAAACTTAGAAGAAGTAGGTTAAAATAAAATGACTGGATTGTTCTAAGGAAAACTCATTCATACATAAGCATGTATTATAAGGAGACAAATGCTGTCTCTGGGTATATGATTGTATTAGTTTCTATTTTGCTGCTATAACAAATTGCCATGAACTTAGTTAAAACAACACAAGTTAATTATCTTACAGCTCTGGCCATCAGAAGTCCAAAATGGGTTGGCAGAGCTGCTTTCCTTTCTGGAGGCTCTAAAGGAGAATCTGTTTCCCTGACTTTTCCAGCATCTAGAGGATGCTTGTATTGCTTGGTTCATTGCTCTTATCACCCCAACTTCTGCATCTATGCCTCTGACCTTGATGTCTTTGGGGGGCCATTATTCTGTCTACCGTGATGAGAAATGCATCCAGGATGAAAGGCTAAGTGGCTTTTCCTCTCTTGCTAGGGAAAGCAGTGTTGCCCCTCCGTCCTAGAATGAATGCTGCCACTTGGAGGGTAACCCAACATGGCACAGTGCTGACCCTCCAGCATGCTGGCAACAAGGCCGGACCAAGGAGGGAGAATAAATGTCTGCCTGGAATGATACCAGAGTGTCACTCCTCCTTGGACTGTCCAGGTCTTGAGGGAAGACTATGTCCCTTGATATATAAGTAAAAAATTACATACCCACAAACATTTCCTAACAAGCTAATCTGAAAGAATAAAAAGAAATGAATAAGAAATAATCCTTGCCTTAAAACAGGGCCTTCCTTATAAGGCAGATAGACATAATAACAGGAAATCAAAACCAATGAGAAAGGTACAATAATCTGCACAAGATGAAGTGTTTTTATGTCTGTATGATGCCATTAATAATGACATGTTAAAATAACAAGCACTATATTGAGTGCCAGCTCCATGCCAGACTCTGAACGAGGTAAACGTCGGCCTTCTCTCACAGAGTACGGTCTAGACCAAAAGGGGCAGCCTGGGCCAAGTGTGCAAAGATAGTGCAAGAGTTAGTCTACCAATAATCAAAAAAGTTCATATTAAAACAACAATGAGACGCGATTTCATGCCCATCAGATTGGACAAATATTAAAAAGCCTGACAGCATTAAGTATTGCTGAAGATATAAGGACGTGGGAACTCACATGTGCTGCTAGTGAAAGTACATATTTGAAAAGCAATCTACAAGGAACTTAAACAAATTCACGAGAAAAAAAAAACCCCATCAAAAAGTGGACGAAGGATATGAACAGACACTTCTCAAAAGAAGACATATATGCAGCTAACAGACACATGAAAAAATGCTCATCATCACTGTCCATCAGAGAAATGCAAATCAAAACCACAATGAGATATCATTTCATGCCAGTCAGAATGGTGATCATTACAAAGTCTGGAAACAACAGATGCTGGAGAGGACGTGGAGAAATAGGAATGCTTTCACACTGTTGGTGGGAGTATAAATTAGTTCAACCATTGTAGAAGACAATGTGGCGATTCCTCAAGGATATAGAACCAGAAATACCATTTGACCCAGCCATCCCATTACTGGGTATATATCCAAAGGGTTATAAATCACTCTACTATAAAGACACATGCACACGTATGTTTATTGCAGCACTATTTACAATAACAGAGACTTGGAACCAACCCAAATGCCCATCAATGATAGACTGGATATGTGGCACATATCCAATGTGGCACATATCCAATGATAGACTGGAAATGTCGCACATATACACCATGGAATACTATGCAGTCATGAAAAGAATGAGTTCACGTCCTTTGCAGGGACATGGATGAAGCTGGAAACCATCATTCTCAGAAAACTAACAAAGGAACAGAAAACCAAACACCGCATGTTCTCACTCATAAGTGGAAGTTGAACAATGAGAACACATGGACACAGGGAGGGGAACATTACAGGCCCGGGGCCTGTCAGGAGCAAGGGGGCAAGGGGAGGGAGAGCATTAGGACAAATACCTAATGCATGTGGGGCTTAAAACCTAGGTGATGGGTTGATAGGTGCAGCAAACCACCATGGCACATGTATACCTATATAACAAACCTGCACATTCAGCACATGTATCCCAGAACTTAAAGTAAAATAAAAATAAAAAATAAAAAAAAGAAAAGCAATTAGACAGTATCAACTACATAGCCCGGCAATTCCTCTTCCAGGTGTGTAGCCTGGGACAGCAGTTCTCAAAGTTCTCTCCCCAGTGCCCCGGAAGGGGTCCATGAAGCCATAGCTATTTTCATAGTAACATTAAAATGCTATTTTGCTTTCTCATTCTCATTATATCATAAGTGTCCAGCTGAGTTTTCTGGAAGTTAAATAATATGTGATATGACACAGATTAAATGCAGAAGCAGATATGAGAATTCAATTTCTTAAGCTAGACATTAGAGATTTTTAAAAGTATAAGACACTTTCACTCTTCTCTCTAATCTTTTTGTTTTAGAAATGAACATATACTTGTTTATCTTCTATGTGTCATTTAAAAAAATTAAAGTAACATTATTTATAAAATTATTTAATAAATACCTAACATTTTCTCAGTTTTAGTTTCAAATAGGGTCAACACTGGCAGGTATAATATGCATAAACAAAAGCACTTTGGGGTCCTCAATGATTTTTAAAAGTGTGAAGGGGTCTTGAGACCAAAAGGTTTAATAATCACTGTCCTAGTGATTCTCACTAGGACATAAATGTCTTACATTTATGTGCAAAAAGATATGGATCAGGATGTCCATTTTAGCACCGTCTTAGGCAGTAAGAAATTGGAAACAAGCTGGATGGCCATCCCTAGGGGACTTGCATAAATATTTTAATATATTTGTAAAATAGCACACCATATGGCAGTTATAGTGAATGAACTAGGTGTATGTGAATCAACACTAAAAATCTCAAAAGCAACATTGAAAGAATAAAAAGCGAGTATCAAAAGAATATATTCAGTGGCCGGGTGCGGTGGCTCACGCCTGGAATCCCAGCACTTTGGGAGGCTGAGGCAGGTGGATCACGAGGTCAGGAGTTCAAGACCAGCCTGACCAACATGGTGAAACCCCGTCTCTACTAAAAATACAAAAAATTAGCCAGGCATGGTGGTGCATGCCTGTGATCCCAGCTACTCAGGAGACTGAGGTAGGAGAATCACTTGAACCCGGGAGGCGGAGGTTGCATTGAGCCTAGATCACACCACTGCACAGCCTGGGTGACAGAGTGAAACTCTCTCTCTCTCTCTCTAATATATATATATATATATATATTTAGTATTATTCCACATATTTAAAATGTAAAGACACAAAGTCATTCTATGCATTGTTTCTGGAAACATGCAGGTATACTTAAATTTTAAAATATTAATGGCTAAAATAAAATAATACTAACAATAGCAAGTGCTGGAGAGTCTGTGGAGCAACTAGAACTCTCATACACTGCTGGTGTGAATACCAATGGGTGTTACCACTCAGGAAAACAGTTTGGCAGTCTCTTACAAAGTTAAATATACCGTATCATATGATCTAGCTATTCCATTGTTGGGTGTTTATCCAAGAAAAATAAAAGTAGTGGTGGTAATACACACAAAGACATGTACATGATTTTTTTCTCTATTTCTTTCACAGGTGTGGAATGTACTTGAATGTTTATAGTGGCTCTATTGTAATCACCAAAAACTAGAAACAACCCAAATCTCCTTCACAGGTACATGGATAAACAAACTGTGGCATATCTATACAATGAAATGTTACTTAGCAATAAATATCCACAACAACTTGAATGAATCTCAAAAGCATAATGCGAGTGAAGGAAGTCAGCCTCAAAATGTCACATACTATATGATTCCACTTATATGATACTTTCGAAGAGACAATATTATAGTGATGAAGAACAAATTAGTGGTTGCCAGGGGATGGGTGGCAGAAGGGTATAACTACACAGGGATAGCAGGAGAGAGTTTTTGAAAGCGATAGAACTATTCTGTACCCTGATTGTGGTGGTCATTATACAAATCTGTGCATGTGTTAAAATTCATAGAACTATACACAAAAGTTTGAAAAGCAATTTTTATATTATTTTTTAAATTTAAATTTTATTTTTAAATGAACTTTTTATTTTAGAATAGTTTTAAATTTACAGAAAAGTTGCAAAGATAGTACAGATAATGTGCATATGCCCCACACTCATTCCCTATGAAAACCCTACATTAGTATGGTACATTTGTCACAACTAATGAACCAATATTGCTATGTTATTATGAACTAAAATTCATCCCTTACTCGGATGTCCTTAGTTTTTACCCATGTCCTTTTGCTGTTTCAGGATCCCATCCAAGATACCACGTTATATTTTATCATCATGTCTTCTAAGGCTCCTGTAGACTGTGACAGTTTCTCAGGCTCTTCTTGTTTTTGATAACCTTGACAGATTGGAAAATACTGACCAGCTGTTTTGTAGAATGTCTCTCAGTTGAGGTTTGCTGTTTTTTTTTTTTTTTTTTTTTTTTATTTAACTGGGATTTGGAGTTTTGGAGAAGAAGACCACAGAGAAAGTGCCATTCTCATCACATCATATCAGGGATTCATACTATCTAAATGACTTATCATTGTTGATGTTAACATTTATCAGCTGGCCAAGGTACTGTTTGCCAGTTTCTCCACCACAAAGCTATGCTTCCCACCCCCATTGCCATATTGTGCTCTTGGAAGGAAATAATTACTTGCAGCCCACACCTAAGGAGTGTGCAGTTATGCTCCACAAGGTCAGGAGTTTGAGACCAGCCTGACCAACATGATGAAATCCCATCTCTACTAAAAATACAAAAAGTTAGCCAGGCATGGTGGTGCATGCCTATAATCCCAGGTACTCAGGAGGCTGAAGCAGGAGAATCACTTGAACCCAGCAGGCAGAGGTTGCACTGATCCGAGATCACACCACTGCACTCCAGATGTTCCTCGAGGAAGGAACATCTACATAAATTACTTGGAATTCTTCTGCACAGGAAACTTACTTTTTCTTCCACACTTATTTATTTAATCATTTATTTATATTAGTATGAATCAATGGATGTTTATGCCGTGGATTATAATTCAATTCTGCATTATTATTGTTATCATTATTTCACTCTAATTGTTGGGAGCCGTTGGGAACTCTTTATGTTGACTCATGTGTCCCTTTGACACGGCCCCATTGTTATATGTGTGTGTTTAGCACTTCTTCACTTTCTGGCACTACAAGAAGTCCCAGGATCATCTTGTATATTTCCTGCCCCAGCCCCAGAATCAGCTGCTTCTCCAAACAGCCCTGGTTCTTTTTAATGGAGAATGGTGTTAGACAGCAAGATCTGGGCACTGGGTGTGCTAATTGATACTGGGGTGTCATCTTCAGGCCCTCTTATCTGACAGAGCAAGAAAATGTATGTGTGTATGCTTCCCAATGTACATATGCATATCTATAAATGTGTCCATTTGTATCAATATTAGGCTACCCATGAGTTCATATTGATGCCTCCTACTCTAATTTATCATGTATTATTCTAACCTTCCCTGTAACTTCTCTGTAACCTCCCACCAGTGAGAAGCCTGGCTCCCAACATCTGCTATCCATTTACTCAATTGATCAATATCTATATATGTGTTTAGTGGCTTCAAAATTGTTAACCTATGCCCCTAAGGGAAAAAATTTTACCAGTTAAAGTACAGTAATTGTCTGCAGTTCCTTTTGCTTTAAGTCATATAGTCCCCCTTCATTTTCAAGGTCATTTTGGTCAGCACTCTGATCAGTGAGGTTATTTCATACATTTCATACATTCACATATTTCATGCACAAATTCTTGTGCCTCAGTCTTCATCCTATCTAGGTATCCTCCAACTTCCTAAATGATTTTTATTTAATTTGCATGCATTAGTTTACTCTTCCTACTGTAAAGTTCTACAGGTTTTGACAAATGAATAATGTCACTTATTCCCCTGTGCAATATCACTCTGAATAGTTTCATTTTCCCAAAAAATGCCCTTTGCCTCACCTACTCAACCTTTTCCCTTTCCCAAATGCCATGCAACCACTCCTCTGTTTGCTGTCTCTATAGCTTTGCCTTTTCCAGAATGCCATTTAAGTGGAGACTTTTCAAACAGGTTTCCTTCATCTAACAATATGCATTTGATTTGCACATGTTTTTTCATGGCTTGATAGCTCATTCCTTTTAATGGCTGAATAGTATTCCATTGTTTGGACGGATGACAGTTTGTTTATCCATTTTCCAATTGAAGAATATCTTGGTTGCTTTCACTTTCTGATGGTTATATTAATTTTAAAAAAGCTGCTAACAACATTAAGGTGTTGGATTTTGTGTGCACATAACTTTTCAAATCAGTTTGATAAATACCTGCAGCTCAAGTGCTGGATTTCATAAGGCATCAGTCTAAATTAATTTGTTTTTCTTTTCATGAACACTGGAGGAAAGGATCTAAATTAATTTTTTCATTTCATTTGATTTTTCCTCCAAGAGTGCTTTCAAAGTTTTTAGGTGGCATATCTTCTGTAAATATTTTTATTTTCACTTTGAAGTAACAATATGATTAGATATAAAATTTTAA
Source organism: Gorilla gorilla gorilla (assembly GCF_029281585.2). Taxonomy (NCBI): domain Eukaryota; kingdom Metazoa; phylum Chordata; class Mammalia; order Primates; family Hominidae; genus Gorilla; species Gorilla gorilla. The sequence goes on from NC_073236.2 coordinate 52,436,502, forward strand.
GCTTAAACTTTTTCTTGAAAACTTTTAAATATGTTCAATTGTCTTATGTCTTATTTTCTTACATTAGACTACGTTATACTTTAGAAATACCACAATTTTTAAAAAGGCATTTTCATCATGTCAGTCTTTGAACATAAAAGTTCTTCAAGGTGTGAAAATTCTTCAGTATAGGCCGGGCTTGGTGGCTCACGCCTGTAATCCCAGCACTCTGGGAGGCCAAGGAGGGTGGATCACCTGAGGTCAGGAGTTCGAGACCAGCCTGACCAATATGGTGAAACCCTGACTCTACTAAAAATTACAAAAATTAGCCAGGTCTGGTGTCGTACCCCTGTAGTCCCAACTACTCAGGAGGCTGAGGCAGGAGAATCACTTGAACCTGGGAGGCGGAGGTTGCAGTGAGCTGACATCGTGTCACTGCGCTCCAGCCTGGGCGACAGAGCAAGACTCTGTCTCAAAAAAAAAAAAAAAAAAAAAGAAAGTTCTTCAGTATATAAGCAGAGAACCAGGCACAGTGGTTCACACCTGTAATCCCAGCACTGTGGGAGGCCGAGGCAGGAGGATCGATTGAGGCCAGGAGTTTGAGAGCCTGGGCAACCAAATGAGGCCCTGTCTCTAAAATAAAAATAAAAATACATAAGCAGACCTTGGAAAGTGGATGGCCTGGCACCTCTTTCTAACACTTAGTGGTGGGTATCAGTCAACAGACTCACCTGACAGACCCATCATCTTCACATCTTATACCTCATGTAAGTAGAATTGTGCACCATTTGTCATTCTGTGACTGCTTATTTCATTTAGTCTAATATCTTAAGGTTTATCCATGTTTAGCATGTGACAGGACCTCCTTTTTTAAGGCTGCATAATATTCCACTATATGTGTACACCATATTTTCTTTATCCACTTCTCTGTCAGTGGACATTTGGATTGCTTCTACCACTTGGATATTGTGAGTACCCTGCAATGAACATGGGAATGAAAATACCTCTTTGAGATCCTGATTTAAATTTTTTTGGATAAACGCCCAGAAGTGAGATTGCTTGATCTTAGGGTAGTTCTATTTTTAGTTTTTTGAAAAGTCTCCGTACTGTTTTCTGTAGTGGCTGCACCATTCTACATTCCCACCAACAGGGCAAAGGGGTTCCAGTTTTCTCCACATCCTCACCAACATCTGTTATTTTCTTTATTATTTATTGAATAACAGACCTCCTAACAGGCGTGAGGTGCTATCTCATTGTGGTTTTGATTTGCATTTCCCTGACGATTAACATTGTCTTTTCACTCTGTTTATTATTTTCTTTGTTGTGTAGAAGCTTTTTTTTTTTTTTTTTTTTTTGAGACACAGTCTCACTTTGTCGCCCAGGCTGAAGTGCAGTGGCGTACCCTCAGCTCCTCAGCTCACTGCAGCTTAGACCTCCTGGGCTCAAACGACCCTCCCACTTCAGCCTCCCGAGTAGCTGGGATCACAGGCAGGCCACTAGGCCTGGCTAATTTTTTGTACTTTTTGTAGGGACGAGGTTTCGTCATGTTGCCCAGGCTGGTCTCAAACTCCTGAGCACAAGAGATCCACCCACCTCGGCCTCCCGAAGTGCTGGGATTACAGGTGTGAGCCCCCGCACCAATCCCAGAAGCTTCTTAATTTAATATAGTCCCATTTGTCCATTTTTGCTTTTGTTGACTGTGTTTTGGTATCATACCCCCAGCCCCAAAACATTACCAACACCAATGTCATGAAACTTTCTAATTCTGCTCTCCTCTGGGAGTTTTATGGTTTCAGGCTACTTTAAAAATTTAAAAACATTATTCCATTGTCTTTTTGCTTCTGGTGTTGCTATTCAGAAATCAGATGTCAATGTGATTCCTGGTTGCTTTTTTTTTTTTTTAATTACCTTCTTCTTAGAAACTTTTAGCACTTTGTCTTGATGGTCATATATTTTATTAAAATGTATATAGGGTTTTTTATAGTTGTTTCTGGTTGAACACAGGAATGATGTACAGACATTACACCTGCTGTCAGTCCTTCACATGTTTGTTTCAAAACAGCCAATCTCATCACAAGCCATTCTTTTTTTTTTTTTTTTTTTCCTTGCCCTAAGCCATTCTTAACTAGGTCATTAAAACAATCTTTGGGCAAGAGCACCTCTGCCAGGATGGCCTCACTGCTTGCACCAAAAACACACTTCTGATGGCCCCACAACTCTGGCTCCATTGTTTTCAATATTTGTTGGCCTTACTTCATTTTTTACAACTTTATATATTTTTAATATTTTTAATAACTTTATCTGAATAGACATATAATTCATATACAATGCAATCTACTCCTTTAGAGTGTACAATTCAGTGATTTTTAGGATATTTCCTAGGTTGTGCAACTATCACCATTATCTAAATTTAGAACATTTTCTTCACCCCGTAAGGATATCCCACACCCTCTAGCAGTCACTGTCATTTATCTTCTCCCCCAATCCCCTAGCAAGCTTTCTGTCCCTGTGGATTTGCCTACTGTGGACATTTCATAAATGGAATCATCCAATGTGTAGCCTTTAGTAAATGGCTTCTTTTGCTTAGCATAGTATTTTCAAGGTTCCTCCATGCTGTGGCAGGTATAAGTACTTTATTCTTTTTTATCACCTAATAATATTCCATTGTATGGATATGCCACATTTTGCATATCCATTCATAAGTTAATGAACATTTGGGTTGCTTCCACTTTTTGACTGTTGTCAATAATGATGCTGTGGACATTTCATTTCTTATTTTTTTAGCAGTGGGGTCCTTCTGTGTTGCCCAAGCTGGAATGCAATGGCTATTCACAGACATGATCATCGCACACTATGATCTGGAACTCCTGGGCCATGGGATCTTTTAGCCTCAGCCTCCCAAGTAGCTGGGACTTCAGGCATGTGCCGCCATGCTCACTGCTATGAACATTTTAAACAATTTTTTTGTGTGTGGACATATATTTTCAATTCTGTTGGTTATACATATAGGAGTGGAACTGCTGGTCATAAGGTAACTATGTTTAACATTTTGACGACTGTCAAATGTTTTCCAAAGTGACTACACCATTTTGTATTCCCACCAAGAAAATATGAGAGTTCCTATTTCTCTGCATCTTTGTCTTTGGTATTTTCAGATTTATGGATTTTAGCCATTTTAATAGGTATGTAGTGGTATCTCATTGTAATTTTAATTTGCATTTTTTCTAATGACAAAAGACATTGAACACTTTTTCCTATGCTTATTTTCCATCTGTATATCTTCTTTAATAAAATGTGTGTTCAGCTCTCTTGCTCATTTTTAATTGGAGAATTTGTTTTCTTATTAAGTTTTAAGAGGTTTTTGTATATTTTGGCTACAAGACTTTAATCAGATATGTTATATACAAACTACATGATAATTTCAAAAATGAAATTAAAAAAACACTTAAGCCATGAGAGGAAGGAAAGAAAAGCATGCTGGGGGTATTTCGCGGCACAGTCTCTGGTGCTGGTGATCCTGAGTCCTGCTTCAGGATCCTTGTTAATGCTCCTTGTTAATGGTATGTTCTCCCTGAGTCTCAACTTCTCCCTCTGAAAATGGAGAAAAAATAATATTTCTCTTTGAGTTTGGCTGTGGGAACTAAATGAGGTGATGTGTAAAGATTGCTGGTGCTTAGTAAAGGGTCAATAAATGGTACTTTAAATGGACTTAACTTACCCAGGATTCTCAGGGCAGGGAGGGGAGGAACCAGACACAAACCTTGGGATTTCTGCTTTCAAAACTCATGTCTTTTCCATACTATCCCCACTAGAGGGCAGCATTAGAAGTCAGGCAGCCCTGGGGGGCCAATTTTACCTCTGCTACCTGCTAGCTGGGTTAACATAGGGAAGGTGACTTCACCTCCTGTCTGAGTCTCAGTTTCTCTTCTCTAGAGTGAGGGTTGGATGAACTAATACACACACACACACACACACATATATATATATATATGTCTAGCACTATCTCTGAGACATAGTGTATGGTATCTATTTCATTCATATACATTACCTTTTTTTTTTTTTTGGAGATGAAGTCCAGCTTTGTCACCCGGGCTGGAGTGCAGTGGCGCTATTTTGGCTCACTGCAACCTCCGTCTTCTAGGTTCAAGCGATTCTCCCGCCTCAGCCTCCCGAGTAGCTGGGATTACAGGTACCCACAACCGTGCCCGACTAATTTTTGTATTTTTAGTACAGACTGGGTTTCACCATGTTGGTCAGGCTGGTTTCAAACTCCTGACCTCAAGAGACCCACCTGCCTTGGCCTCCCAAAGCGCTGGGATTACAGGCGTGAGCCACTGCACCCAGCCCATTTAAAAATATTTTATGTTTTTCATGTCAGATAGGTACTGTGCTGATATCATAGCAAGGTTTGAGGGAAACACATCTTACACGAGTGTGAAAACCCAATCATCACACTTATGAGCTGCAAAAGGATCTATACACATTGTTTAAAAGATGCACCATGGTGTATTGGGAAAACACGAACTAAGAGACAGAGTCCTGGGCTCGTGAGCTATCTTGGTCTTACCTTGCTAAGTGACCTCATGCAAGTCTTGACCTCTCTGGACTTTGGAAGACTCTTCATCTAGGCTAAAACATGACAGTCACCAGTAGGGGGGGCTTTCAAAATCCCAGTTAAAAATATGAAATATATATATGTGAATGGTTAACACCAAAAGCAAGATAACAGATGCATCTGAAGAAAAAGAGAAGGGGATGAGATTGAAGAAGGAGGTTCAACTGTATTTACAGTGCTTTATTTCTTAAAGAAAAGTTGGAGTAAATAAGGCAAAATGCTTAGCTTTGATAAATCTATGTGGTAGAACACAATGGACAGTGTTCTGTATGCTTTTAAAAGGGAGAAAAGAGTTTGGTGAAAAGGAGATAGAGGATGGAATATTGGGTAAGGACATTTCAGGCATAAAGAAGTGAGCAGAGACATAGAAGAGATAAAAAGTATGGAATTTTCCAAGATATTTTGATACATAAAATTCAAGGAAGGGACTGGCTGAGATAAGCAAGGAGTAGTAGAGAGGTCAAGTCAAGGAGGGCCTTGTGTGCCAAGCTGGGGAGTATGGACTTTATCTTTTCTACTGTGGAGGTAGGAAGGACAGTCACCAGAGTTGTGTGATATGTACTTTTGCAGTTTGAAATCATTCATTTGTTTGTTCTTCATTCATTCTTTCATTGACCCGCTGCCTTTCCAATCTCATGCCAGTCATTGTTCTGGGCATTACAGATGCAGTGTTGAACAGGATGGGCACCATCCTTTCTTTGATGGAGTTACTCTCTTGGGAAAGCAGAGACTGAAGTAATTGATTATAACATTGATTAATTCAAATGTGATTCACTACTTAGTAGCAGTGTAGAGGCTGGAGGCAAGGACACCAATTAGGGCTTATGACAGTAGTCCAGAAAGGGGAATTAGAGGCCCTGGACCAGGGCAATGGCAGATAAGATGGAGATGAAAAGACAGCATTGCAAATATTCTAGAAAGTGATGACTGGTTGAATGAGGTGGGGAAGAAGAAAGAGCAAATCGTCAATAATATTTTGGCCTGAGTGCCTGGGGGGAGCACTGGTGCCACACTTTGTGAAGGTGAATAATGTCTTCTAAGTCCTTTCTATTTCCTGCATTTATGGTACTCAAAATTGTTCAGCATCTAGGGTCCTTGTGTTTTCTGTAGAACATAATGAAATAATGATATTTGTATTCTGCAAATAAAATACATAATTTTTTGCTAGTCAAGCATCATGTTATATTAATTTCTAGCATAAGCAAGTAAAAATACGTGCTTCAGTTTGAAGTAAAAATTCCAGGAGAAAGAGTTAAAATTAGAAAACATAGTCATTAATTTTTTTCTCTGAAAGTCTAGGAAATGACTTTAGACTTATACTACTTTAGCTGCAGAAAACCTTGGTCTGGTTTGAGGATGCCAGGATTCTTCAGGAACATCATTGGAAGACCTCTATCTTGTATAGTGAATCAGGGCTCTTCCTGGTGATGCTTATAGAGAATGTCATGGATATCCTAGTTTTCCCTCCTAGTGGCAGAGAAAGGAGTAATGGAGGGAGAAGGAATAGCCCTACCAGGGGGGATTTTTGGTGCTGATGCTGGTAGCGGGAGTATCTGTCTAATCCTGAAGCTTCTGGTGATACCAGGATTGGAGGAATTTTCAGTCAAGAATGGGGCTTTAAAATAAAGTGAAGAAAGGCAAACAACCCAATTTTTTAAATGGGCAAAAGATTTGAACAGGCATTTTTCCATTATCAATGCCAATAAGCACATGAAAAGTGGTCAACATTATTGGTCATTGGGAAAATGCAAATCATAATGAGATGCCACATCACACTCCCTATTTTGGCTGTAGTCAGACAGGCAGACAGACAGACATGGAATGTGGAAAGTAAAACTCTGTGACATAATTTTTTTTTTTTTTTGAAATAGGATCTCACTCTGTTGCCCATGCTGGAATGCAATGGCACAATCATTGCTAACTGCAGCCTCAAACTCCTGGGCTCAAGTGATCCTCCGGCCTCAGTCTCCTGAGCAGTTGGGATTACAGGCATGTGCCACTGCTTCCAACTTTGTTTTCAATTTTCAACCAAAATCTCCAAAGCACAAATTATTAGGCAAAAGGACCCCCTGAGAAAAACCAACAAAAACAATGCAAAAGGCTAAAGAGCATATAAGTAGTCAAATTAATGGTAATCAGAGAAACGCAAATTAAAAGAATAATTGCCAGAAAATACACTTTAGCTATTAGACTTGGAAAAAATTAAACATCTAGATGATGCCAGGTGGCACTGGAGATCAGGGATTTAGGAATTGTCATGTGCCACTGGTGGGTGTATAGGTTGATGAAGTCATTCTGAAAACTTTTCAGTTCTGTACCTGGGTAGGTAGCCCCCACAGAATTCTCATATACATATGGGGTTGCTTTGGCAGTTGACAGTTGGAAGCAATCTGGTTATCCATCACTTGAGAACTGGATTAGTAAAATGTGTCATATATATCTGAAGCAGTTAAAAGTATTAGTCCAGACATATAGATAGTAACATGGCTAGATCTTAAAAATGTTGAGAAAAGCAGAAACGGAATTAAATATATACAATTTTAAAACACGTGTCCATAAAAATGGATGTTATACCAGAACATATACAAAAGAAGGATACACATCTAAAATATCAAAACAATTTCATCTGGGGGAAGGGGAATGGAACTAAGAAACGGAAAGAAAAGTGTATGAATAAAGGGATGAATGGATGGCTGGAGGGATGGCTGGGGGGATGGATGGAGGGATGGCTGGGGGGATGGATGGAGGGATGGATGGGGGGATGGATGGAGGGATGGATGGGGGATGGATGGAGGGATGGATGGGGGATGGATGGAGGGATGGATGGGGGATGGATGGAGGGATGGATGGGGGGATGGATGGAGGGATGGATGGGGGATGGATGGAGGGATGGATGGGGGATGGATGGATGGATGGAGGGATGGATGGGGGATGGATGGGGGATGGATGGGGATGGATGGGGGATGGATGGAGGGATGGATGGGGGGATGGATGGGGGGATGGATGGGGATGGATGGGGGATGGATGGAGGGATGGATGGGGGATGGATGGGGGATGGATGGGGGATGGATGGGGGATGGCTGGAGGGATGGATGGGGGATGGATGGAGGGATGGATGGAGGGATGGATGGGGGGATGGACAGAGAGATGGGGGTGGGAGGATGGGTAGATGAGTGGGTGACGTAAGGATTTCTCAAACAAGAGAGTGACCTCGCAAGGACTTCCAATGACGATATGCCTCAACTGAGGAGGACGATCACCTCAACACTCTGCATGAGAAGTGCCATCTCAAAAACAAAACAAATCCCTAAATATCAAAGTGATCTCTAGCAACATTGATGAATTTTCATCAAGAAAGCACTTTTAGAGCAAATTCTATTAAGATCTTTGCCTTCTTAATTAGCTTTTTATGCAGCACTGGAGATCTTTATTGAACCTTACTTATGCCAGACACTGTTCCAGGTGCTGGAGGTGCATCCATGAAAAAACAAAGATCTCTGTCCTCAAGAAGCTTATATTCTGATGACGAAGAAAGACAATAAACATGAACATTGTAAATATATCAATTTTATAGTATAATATATCAAAAGTGCCTTTTTAAAAAAAACAGGGCAAAATAGATCAGCAAGGTGTGAGGCAGATTTTTTTTTATTATTATTATTAATAGAGAAGTCACTTTGGACCTCACTGAAAAGGTGACTTGAAGAAACTTAGGGAGGAAGCTAAGCAGATATATGAGACAAGAGTTTCCAGAAAGATAAATGAGGTGGAGCAAAGGCCCTGAGGCAGAAGCGTGCTAGGAGAGCAGTGTGGCTGGAGCTATGTGAGGAAGAGGGGAGCAGTGGGCTATGAAGTCAGAGAAGCAAGGATGGGGCTGCGTCTGGGCAGATGATCATGCGGAACCTCAGAGGCAATTGTCGGGACTTCGGCTTTTACTCTGAGTGAAAATGAGAGCCATTGCCGGATTTTGAGCATTTTGGTCACTGTGATGAGATCAAACTGTGGAGGGCAGTTTAAATTTTTTTGGATAAACGCCCAGAAGTGAGATTGCTTGATCTTAGGGTAGTTCTATTTTTAATTTTTTGAAAAATCTCCGTACTGTTTTCTGTAGTGGCTGCACCATTCTACATTCCCACCAACAGGGCAAAGTACACGTTTTCTCCTGATGCTCAGTCTCCAATTCCCAGCTCTCATTTGCCTAACAGAGGCTGTGAGCAGCTCTTGGTCTTGGTCTCTCTCTTAGCAACTTTTTGGCCCCTGGGCTCTGTGCTGTTGCCTGCCTCCCTGAAGCTAGTCTGATGAATATCCTGTTCTGTTTAAGGCCAGATGAAATGAATTTTTCTGTTTCCAGCTGCACCACACCCTTTAGCGACCTCCCACTGAGTTCTGGTTTCTGGTCTAGACAAGACAGTTGGTTTTTGTTGTTTTTTTTTTGTTTTGTTTTTTGCTGATTTGCATAGCAGAGACTATTGACATCAGCCAGATGCCAGTGAGTGCACAAACCTGTCTCAGCCCAGTTTCTCAGCCCCAACCCCACTCTAGCCTCCTCTCCCAAGTGGGAGCTCCCCTTTGCATGCAGAATATATATAGCAAAAGTCTCACATATGAGTAACAATGATACACAGCCTGTAGAAATGACACCATGATCACCAAGGCGTGTTCTTGCACAGACCCTGAGCAGCCAGGGGAAAATGAGTACGACCCTGGAGAGTGATGGGGAGGAAGTGCTGATTACAAAGGCGTGGTCAAAGCCAAAATGTTCCTAATTCAGTTTGCTCATATTCTGGCTACATACAGGACTCCCAGGGAGGTGAAGCTAGAAAGAAGCAAAAGACCCAGAAGAGCAGTTCTAGTTCGGGAGATATTTTGCATGCATAGGAAATAGTCTATACTTCCTGTGGAAGCTTCCAGGACTCCCTGCTTTGGGCCTCTGCTCCATTGGGAGTGGAATGTTTGCTCTTTTAGCTGGAGGATAGCCCTTTTCCTACCTCCATAATCCTATTCACCCATTCCCTCCACCTAGAGACCTCTCCTCCCCTAATCTCCAACAACCAAAATCCTTCTCAGTGTCAAGTCCCTTTTCAAATTGTACATTCTCTGTCAAGGCATCCCTGATTTCTTCCACTGGTTTTCTTAAGCTTCTTTATGACATCTTGAAACCGTGTATCTCAAACCTTTTTTTTTTCATTATCACCCTACTAAGGCATCTTTTAAAAGACATTTTCTTCTGTAGATACACCCCTTCCCTAATGAAATTGTAATAGCCCACGGTAAGAGTGTCCAGGAGAAGGTGAGGTCTCCAGGATGTTAAAGCCAGGGTAATAAGAAGAAAGCAATACAAGTCACATGGCTGAAGAAGTGGCACAGCTGTTTTCTGCAATGGCCTGAGTGAGGTTCTATCCACAGGATTCCAGATTCTTTCATCCCCTCTTTGATCAGAATACCATTCACTCAGACACCAAAAATCTGGCTCAGACATTGGATGGAAGGCATACTTGAAGCAGCAAGGACACACAAAATATAGAATACAGCTCCATTTTGAAAATCTTAACTTTTGAATCAAATAAACTATGGATAGATTACAAAAGATGATTCACACTACAAAAGGCCTTAGATTGTGTCTTTACATAGTAGCATATGGTGAGCTAGAGAAAACAGAGTTTGATTTACAAAAAATATTCACAAAATTTTGGGAATACACATGTTAGATTAAACACAGTACACTAACACAGACTCTGAGTATCCAATATCAAAAAATAATTTTTAATAACATTGTTTTTCTAATGATAAAACAATGCATATTAATTGTAGAAATCTAGAACATATATAATAACCTCTCCCACATTAAAATCACATAACATTAACATGCAAAGTTTATTATTGTTAGTAAACAGCCTACGTCCTTCTAATGTTTTTAAATGAATATTTGTCTTTTTCTAAGATTGAGATCAAGCATCAGATATTGTTTTGTAATCACACCTTGATTTACACAAAACATAATCATTTTTCAATACCATCAAGTATCCATTGACACTATACTTTTTCCCAGTTATATGGTATTCCGTCCTATGGATGGGCTATGAATTATTACTTAATCTCTTATTAATGTTTCAAATGTGTGTGTGTATATACATATATATACACATATATATGTGTATATATATGTATGTGTATATGTATATGTGTATATATACACACACACACACACACACACACACACATTATTTATTTGAGACGGAGTTTCACTCTGTCACCCAGCCTGGGGGGCAGTGGCATGATCTTGGTTCATTGCAACCTCTGCCTCTGGGGTTCAAGCAATTCTCCTGCCTTAGCCTCCCGAGTAGCTGGGATTACAGGGACCCACCACCACGTCTGGCAATTTTTTTTGTCTTTTTCATAGAGACAAGGTTTCACCATGTTAGCCAGGCTGATTATCATATTTTTTGCTATTATAAACGGTTGAAAGCAAACTTAGTAGGACTTATCAACTGTATTAATATTTTCAAAGAACTAAACTTTGGCTTTATTAATTTTCTTTATTGTCTGTTTTGTATTTCAATTATTTCTGCTTTTAAAACATTTCCTTCTTTCTGCTTACTTTGGGTTTAATTTCTCTCTTTATCTGGTTTCTTAAAGCACAAACTTAGATAATTGTTTTGAAATTGCACTCCTTTAGGTAAATCCAAAAAATTTTGATATTTTGTGATTATATTTTCACTTGCTTCATAATATTTTCTAGATTTTCTGTGATTTCTTCCTTAATCCATGGATTGTTTTAAAGATGTACTGTTTATGGACCTAAAGATGGAAATAACAGACACTGGGGACTTTAAGGGAGGGGAGGCTAGGAGGGAAGCAAGGGTTGAAAAATTACTTATCCTGGCAGGGTGTGGTGGCTCACTCCTGTAATCCCAGCACTTTGGGAGGCCGAGGCGGGCGGATCATGAGGTCAGGATATGGAGACCATCCTGGCTAACACGGTGAAACCTTGTCTCTACTAAAAATACAAAAAATTAGCCAGGCATGGTGGCAGGCGCCTGTAGTCTCGGCTACTAGGGAGGCTGAGCCAGGAGAATGGCATGAACCCAGGAGGCGGAGCTTGCAGTGAGCCGAGATTGCGCCACTTCACTCCAGCCTGGGCAACTCAGTGAGACTCTGTCTCAAAAAAAAAAAAAAGAAAAATTACTTATCCAGTACAATGTTCACTATTTGGGTAATGGGTACACTAGAAGCCCAATCCCCACCAGTATACAATATACCCATTCAACCAACATACACATGTACCTCCTGAATCTAAAATAAAATAAAAATTTTTTAAAAAATTAAATGAAAACGTATTAAGTTCCACATACTTTGGTTTTTCTATGTTTTATTGTTATTGATTTCTAATTTAATTCCATGTGGTCACAGATATATTCTGTAATATTTCAATTTAAAAAAATGTATGGAAACCTATTTAATGGCCTAGTACATGCTCTATGTTGGTGAATTCCATGTGCACTTGAAAATAATGTGATTCTGTTGTAGTTGGATAGAGTGTTATATAAATGACAATTGGGACAAGTTAATTGATAATGTTCAAATCTCTATCTTGACTAATTTATTGCCTCGTTATTCTGTTGATGGCTGAGAGTTGGTGTTAAAAATCTTGACCTCTGATTATACATTTATCAATTTATCCTTTTAGTTCTATCAGTTATTTCATTAACTCTATTATTAGATGCACATACATTTAAGATTGTTTTGTCTTGATGAATTGACCCCTTTATCAGTATTAAATGTCCTTTATTCTTGCTAATATTGAAGTTTTGTCTTCAAGTCAAATTTTCTAGTATTAACATAATCATACCAGTTTTTATATGCTTACTGAATATATGGTATATATTCCTCATTCTTTTACTTGAAAGCTACCCGTGTTTTCACACTTTAAGTGTACTACTTTTAGTTGGTATATACTTGAGACTGCTTTTTTTAACCATTCTGACACTCTCTGGATTTAAATTGGTAAGTTTAGTCTATCTGTATTTTTTTCTTTGTTTTTTTTTGTTTCGTTTTGAGACGGAGTTTTGCTCTTGTTGCCCAGGTTGGAGTGCAATGCCACTATCTCGGCTCACTGCAACCTCCACTTCCCAGGTTCAAGTGATTCTCCTGCCTCAAGCTTCCCAAGTAGCTGGGATTACAGGCACCCGCTGCCATGCCTGGCTGATTTTTTGTATTTTTAGTAGAGACAGGGTTTCACCATGTTGGCCAGGCTGCTCTCGAACTCCTGACCTCAGGTGATCCACCCACCTCAACCTCCCAAAGTGCTGGGATTGCAGGCGTTGAGCTACCATGCCCAGCCTATTCCACCCATAATCTAATATAGATGTTGTTAGGTTTCTAAGTATGTCATTTTGCTGTTTGTCTTCTATTAATTTCTTTTTTTTGTTGTTGTTGCTGTTTTTCCGTTCCTTCTTTCCTACCTTCTTTTCAGTTAATCTTTTTTTTTAGTGTTTCATTTTAATTCTGCTGGCTTTTTAACTATACTTGTTGGATTGTTTTTACTGGTTGTTTTAGGCAGTACCATATCCATCTTTAACATAGTCTACTGCTCATTAATATTGTACAAATTCATGAGAATGTTGAAGTTTTGTAACTGTAAATTTTATCTATCATCTCTTATCCTTTGTGCAACTTCTGCCATATATTTTAATTTCCATATTTGAAATCTTATAATACATTTTTCACAAAAGTATTCATTTTAAAGAAACCAAGGAAAGATGCAGTCTTTTGTACCTACCCACATATTCAACGTTTCCTATGTTTTTTCTTCTCTGTTCAAATTCATATGATTTCAGTTTCCTTTGGCCAAAAGAACTACTTTATCATTTCTCTTAATGTGGCTCTGCTGGTAACAAATTCATCTTTCATTTATCTGAAAATGGCATTACTTGACCCTCATTTTAAAATGGTATTTTCATTGGTATAAAACAAAAATGTTTTCAGAAGTTTTACTCTCTCTCTCACTCTTAAATCTTATGGATCCCATTCCATTGTTTTAAAGCCTGTTTTTTGTTATCAGAAGATCATCATCAATTATATTATTGTTTGGTGTGTTTTTTTCCTTCCCGGCTGATTTCAACTTATTCTTTGAAACTTTTTTGTTTTTTCTGTGTGCTTTTTTTGTTTTATTTATTTATTTACCAAGTCTTGCTCTGTCGCCCACGCTGGAATGCAGTGGCGCTGTGTCCGGAGTTAGTTCCTGCCAGTTAGTTCCTGCCAGTGGGTTCCTGGTCTCACTTACTTCAAGAACGAAGCCACCGACCTTCAGGGTGAGTGTTACAGCTCTTATAGATAGCACAGACCCAAACACTGAGCAGCAGCAAGATTTATTGTGAAAACAGAAAGAGCAAACCTTCACAGCAGGGAACACCACCTGGGCCAGTTGCTGCTGCTGGCTGTGGTGGCCAGCTTTTATTCCCTTATTTGTCCCCGCCCATGTTCTGTTTCTGTCCTATCAGAGTGCCCTTTTTTCAATCCTCCCTGCGATTGGCTACTTTTAGACCCTTGCCGATTGGTGCGTTTACAGAGCGCTGATTGGTGCATTTTGCAGAGCACTGATTGGTGCATTTTACAGAGCACTGATTGGTGCATTTTACAGAGCACTGATTGGTGCATTTTACAATTCTCTTGCTAGCTACAGAGTGCTGATTGGTGTGTTTTACAATCCTAGCTACAGAGTGAATCCTCTTGTAAGACAGAAAAGTTCTCCCAGTCCCCACTCCACCCAAGAAGTCCAGCTGGCTTCACGTCTCAGCGCAACCTTCACTCACTACAACCTCTGCCTCCCGGGTTCAAGCTAGTCTCCTGCCTCAGTCTTCTGAGTACCTGGGATTACAGGCTCCCACCACCACGCCCGGCTAATTTTGTATTTTTAGTTGAGACAGGGTTTTGCCATATTGGCCAGGCTAGTCTCAAACTCCTGAGGTCAGGAGATCCACCCACCTCAGCCTCCCAAAGTGCTGGGATTACAGGTGTGAGCTGCCATGCCCAGCTATGTACTTTGATTTTTGGGGAGTCTGAAAATTGATTTTTTTTCTTAACCAAATTTGGAGATTTTTTTAAGCCATTTTCTACCCAGTCTTTTTTTCTGCCTCATTCTCTCTTGTTTCCCTCAGAGGCTCTAATCACACATGTGTTGGGCTGCTAGATATTGTCCAAAGATCACTGAAACTCTGTTTCAATTTTTGAAAGTCATTTTTTTGGTCTGTTTTCAGATTGGATTATTTCTATTGACTCATCTTTATGTTTCATTTACTTTTTCTTCTCTCATCACCAATCTGCTGTTAAGTCCAACCAATTAGTGAATTTTCGTTATTTCAGATGTTACAATTTTCAGGACTAGAATGTCCTGGTTCTTATTTATAATTTCCATTTCTCTGAGTTTGTCTTTCTGTTTACTCACTGTGATCACCTTTTCCTGTAAGTCCTTGAACATATTTTAAAACATCTACCTTAAAGTCCTTGTCTGCTAACTCTAACAACTATGTCATCTCATAGTTGTAACAACTATGACATCTCATAGTCTGTTTCTATTGCCTGATTTTTTTTTCACTATGGGTTACATATTCCTTTTTGTCTTCACATGTCTAACAGATGTTCCATTATATACTAGAAATTGTGGATGAGACATTGTAGAGACTCTAGATTACGTTGTTTTTCTCTGAAGTATGTTGATATTTATTCTAGCAGTTAAGTTACTAGATAATTAACTTGAATTGTGGGGGCTTAGTTTTACACTTATGTAGGTCTGTGGAAAGCCCTAGGTGTTTACCAAGCCTCTCTAATTTGGTAGGACTGAAACTCCAAACTTTCTAGTCTATAGTGAGCGGAAGTTGGGGATATCTCCTTTCAGTTCTGATAGCCTTTCAGTTTTTGCTTTCTGCTAGGTTCTTTGGAGTCTCCACAATACGTGTGCAGTTCAAGGGTTAACCAAGAATTTAAATGCAGATTTTGGGGGCTCGCTTTGCTGTGGCACCTGTATTTATGGGATAAGTTCCTTCCCTCACTTTCCAGACACTTTGGCAGCTCTGAATGTTGTCCTCTGATACCCCAAGCCAGTAAGACCAAGATGTTCTTCTTGAATTGTAGTTACTCTGCACCACACAGACTTGGGGTCCTGTAAAGGAAAAAACGTATTATGTGAATCTCATACAATATGCTCCCCTTTTTTCCATTAGTCAAATCCCTTCCAGTTTCTGCTTGCTTTGGGCCATTTTTCCATGCCTTCAAATTGTAAGTGCAATTTGTCCAGAGTTTACCATTGTAGTCTCTGGGAGGGTTAGACTGATGTAAGCTCCTCTATCATGATGAAAATTGGAGGCACTCCTTTTCTTTTTATAAAAGTAAATCTTATAATGAAATTAATGTTTAATCATTGAAGAAAAACTGAAGGATACCAAAAAGCATAAAGAACAAACTGAAGTAATCCTAACTGGCTGGTTTGCTGGAACTAGCCACTGCCAATATTTTGGTGAACTTCTTTCCAGTCTTTTTGCTATCTATCTATCTGGCAATCAATCATATACATTTCTCATCTTGGGGCACCACTGCTTTTTAAATGTGTTTTCCTCCTTTTTTTAGCCATTTTTTAAAAATGGGTTTCTTTTTCCCTATCCATTCTTACAACACTGATTGTATCTTTTTGGCAGGTACAACCTGTAAAGTGTCTCAGTAACTTCAGTCCTTGGCAAACTACAGGCATTCAATGAATATAGGCGGAATGACTGAATTTTTCCAGGCAAAGTAGAGATTTTTGTTAACCCACAACTATGCATTCTGTGGTAACAAACACAGCCGTTTACAGATGTTTGGTTCTCTCTTCTTTTAACACATGGTAGATTGTACTTTCCTGCTCTGTTGAACATGGTTGGGGCCACGTGACTTGATTTGGGCAATAATAGCTGTGTGCCACATCTGCGCAGAAGCTTTCGAGACCAGTGCATACTTTGCCGGTTCCTCTCCTTCTGCTGAGGCGATTAGCAATGTTCCCTATAGAGGCTCCTCCATCAAACTGGTCCTGGCTTAAGGATGACGGTAATGTAAAACAGAGCCATTACCCATCACCCAATCCCTGATGGACATAGAGCACAAGCATGAAGTAGGCCTTTATTATTTTAAGCCAAGGGTTGGTAAACTATGCCCGAGGGCTAGCGGTGTTTATAAATAAAGTTTTTTTGGAACACAGCCACAACTATTCATTTACATAATGTCTGTTTTCACACTACCAAGGTGGTGTTAAGTAGCTGCTACAAAAACTGTTTGGCTTGGCCCGATGCAGTGGCTCACACCTGTAATCCCAGTACTTTAGAGGGCGCAGGTGGGCTGATAGCTTGAGCCCAGGAGTTTGAGACCAGCCTGGGCAACGTGGTGAAACCTCATCTCTACAGAAAATTCAAACATTAGCTGCATGTGGTGGTAGTCCCAGCTACTCGGGAGGCTGAGGAGGGAGGATCGCTTGAGCCCAGGAGGCAGAGGTTGCAATGAGCCAAGATGGAGCCACTGCACTCCAGCCTGGGTGACAGAGTGAGACTGTCTGAAAAGAAAAAAAAAAGAGACGGAGAAAGAAAGAGAGAGAGAAGGAAGGAAGGAGAAAAGAAAAACTGGAAGGAAGAAAGGAAAGAAAGAAAAGAAAAGAGAAAAGAAAAGAGAAAGGAAACAAAACGAAACTGGCCTGCAAAGCAGAACATATTTAGTATCTGGCCGTTTAAGAAAAGTGTTCTGATTTCTCTCTTAAGTTGCTGAAACTTGGGAGTTTTTGTCACTGCAGTATAATCTAGGCAATCTTAACAATACACAAGCCTTTTATTGTGTATTGTTTTCTTAATTGACACATACTAATTGTATATGTTTATATTGTATATAGTGATGTCGATATATATAATGTCTAGTGATCAGATCAAGGTAATTAGCATATCCATCATCTCAAACATTTATCATTTCTTTGCTGATACATAATTCTAAGTTTCCAAATGAGTAGCAAGAACAGCTGGAGGAAGGAAAAGCCATACGCAGTGACCCTAAGGGACCTGACTAGCTAAATCTGTGCTTCTAAATCTTTTAAAACATATCACGTTCCTTTTTTTATATAAACATTTTAAAAGCTCATACCATTCTTGATGTTAAAAATGTAAATCACTCATTCTTGACCAAAAATATCAAAATGGATAATTTCTGGAGAAACTTCCATTTTGATCTTGAAAGAGCCACTTTTTATTTTTTGTTTTGTTTTTGTGGCATATCATGGTGAACACTAATTCTCCTTGTAAGTGGAGAATGGAACATGGTGGGTTACTCTCAACAGCAGTTTCTTCTCTGCTTTGTAATCAGTGACATCCTTCCTTCTAGATTCTGCTAACCACCCCCCAACCCCTAGGAAAGATCATGGCTCTATAAGAGAAACTTGAGGGTAGAAGCCAGAGGCCTGTGACCAGGGCTCCAATAGAAATGTATTTCCTTAATCTGTACACTAAATTCCTGTGACATGCAATTCACTTACATAACAAGCCTGCACATGCACCTGTGAACCTAAAATAAAAGTTCAGAAAATATATTTGTTCAGGTAAGGCAGAGAAAGATAAATACTGCATGTTCTCACTCATATGTGGGAGCTCTCTTTTTTTTTCGGAGATGGAGTCTCGCCCTGTTGCCAAGGCTGGAGTGCAGTGGCGTGATCTTGGCTCACTGCAACCTCTGCCTCCCGGATTCAAGCGATTCTCCTGCCCCAGCCTCCTGAGTAGCTGGGATTACAGGCACACACCACCATGCCCAGCTAATTTTTGTATTTTTAGTAGAGACGGGGTTTCACCATGTTGGTCAGGCTGGTCTCCAACTCCTGACCTCGTGATCCTCCCGCCTCAGCCTCCCAAAGTGTTGGGGTTACAGGCATGAGCCACCGCGCCTGGCCATGTGGAAGCTCTTTTTAAAAAGTTCATGAAAGTAGAGAGTTAAAATTGTGGTTGTTAGAAGCTGGTAGGGAGAAAGAGGGAGAGGGGGAGGTTGGTTAATGGATATAAAATTCCAGCTAGACAGGAGGAATAAGTTCTAGTTCTCCATGGCATTGCAGGATGAATAAGGTTATCAGTAATTTATTTTTTATTTTCAGAAAGCTAGAAGAGAGGATTTTAACTGCTCCCAGCACACAGAAGTGATAAATGTTTGAGGTAATGGATATGCTAAGTACCCTAATTTGATCATCACACATTATATACATGCATCAAAATATCACTCTGTAGTCCATAAATATGTACAATGATTACATGCCAACTAAAAACAAAAGAAAAAAAAGGAAATTTCTCTCATCCAGTGTCCAAAGGGGAGGCTGCAGGCAGCCTCATCATTGAAACAGAAGGATGAAAGGAGCACTGGGGGTCGGAAGGACATAACCTGGGGTGAGTGTTTTGAGAATGGAGGGATCTTCAGATTAAAGTGGGGCTGACAGGGAGTGCCTTGTACCTGAGCCAAGTTCCCTGCACAATAGAGACTATTCTTGTGAGAGTCCTGAGTGACTGCTGTCTGTACCTGCTGGTGGCACACATGGCTTCTGGTGGCCTCTGTGGCCCAGTGAGTTTCTTTGGCTTCCCTTCCTTCTCCCAGGGCTCCTCTCCTTTCTCTAGAGTCACAGCCTTCCCTACCCACTAGGGTTCCTCAGATCGACACACCCACAGCCTCACAGTCTCACCCCACTTTTTCCCATGGAACAATAACAAGGACCTTTTGCATTTCACCCAGTGCAGAGCCCTGAGGACTGAGACGTCCTGCCCCCACCCCTCGGGTTCTAGCTCTACCTTGACCGGTGTCTAACTGCAACCTTGGGCTGGTCACTTTTTTTCTTGGCTTCATTGTCTTTACCCGTAAAATTAGGAGTTGGATGATATAATCTGTAAGCTCCCTTTTAATTCTCAGGATGTTTTTGCAAATCACTTCAGGGAAATCAGGACAATACAAAGGAAACAAAGAAAAGCTGTCAGCTTTTAGGAAACCTCAATTTATCATCATAAAAAATTCCTCTGAGTTATGGTGAAATGAAAATGGGACCATTTCTTTCTCCACCTTTTGTTGACAGAGGGAGAGCTCCTATGAGACAGGAAACTGCCACTTTTATGTCAAAAGATGGGACTCACAGACCAACAGGTAAGTTTCATGTTGCTTCCAACTGTGAGGAGTCTAAGTGGCAATTTGGGCCCCAGAAACCAATTTGTCCAAGATATTTTCATGATTAATGAGCACACCAGGACTCTTGGAAATCAGGATGGGCCTGAAAATGTTGGAATATTTGGCCATTAAGTGTGCTCTTATTCTATTCCTTAAAAAGGAAAAAATAGTTTTATTTTATTCAGGGCCAGTGAAGCTCATCCAGCCTCTCCCTCCCTGGAAACCCTGGCCTTCTCTTGATTCCACCTGTCCATTGAGGCCAGACCACTCTTTAGAAGGCCAGATAATAAAAGGTTCAACAGTGGACTCCAGGGTCAGTCAGCATGAGTTTAAATTTCCTCCCACCCTTATCTACTGTGGGTAAGTACTGAACCCTTTCTAAGCCTTAGTGTCCTCATCTGTACAATGGGGATCTTATAGGACTGCTAGGATTCAAGGAGAGAAAGCAAGTCATGCCCTTAGCACAGTGTCTGGGGGAACAGTGAACATTCAAACAGCAGCAATTGTTATTATATGAAATCTGGGTGGATTAGGTAAATTCTGTAGCAGGAGGCCCCCAGGCCTCAGTCTGCCATCTGCTCTTCTCCCTATACTCCTTTTTGTAGGATTCATGCTTCCTTGCTCTCCTGAAGGTCAGTGTGCCCTTGGACTTGTGTGCTCAGCAGCAGGCAGAGCAGAAGAGCTGCCTAAGAAACTAGTGGCAACCAAGGGCTCCCGGCATTCGGACTCCAAAATCTTCCCCTTTCACCTTTGGTTGGCAGGCAGGAGGCAAAGCGAAAACACGAGAGGCAGTGGGTGCCTTCCTTCTGGCACAGGGGAGAATGGAGAACATCAAAGCCTAGCTCTGCCAGTGACTTGGCCAAACTTGGTACAGGTGGAGCGGCAAGATGCATGCTTTGCCCCTGCTATTGATGGTGGCCTGGGAAGCCACGTGAGAAGGCGCCAAGTCCCCAGCAACAGCACTCATCTCCCCTCCCCTCCCCTCCTCTGCCTCCTCTTCTCCGTGCCCCGAAAAAAGTTCTCGCCTGCCTCCTTCTCGGTTGTTAGAGTTTACCTGGGGCTTCCCCTTGCCCCAGACACCGCAGCCGCTCCTGCACCACCTGGGAGATAGAGTCTCACCAAAGCCGGGTTGGGGCCCCTTCCAGGTGCAAAACCAGTAATCGGGCCTGCCTGGGGGCAGGCGGCAGCTGCGGATTGGCAGGTTGGGCGGCCGGGCCCGCGAACAGCCGGATCCCGCCCAAACGTGGCTGGAGCTGCGGGCCGCTGGGGGCCACATCAAAGGCCGTGAGTCCCTGGGGTTGTGTTCGGGGCGCTGGGCCCCGGGGAGCACAGGGCCAGGCGGAGGCGGAGGGGCCGAAGCCTGGTCGACCTGCCCATTTCTGGTTCCCTGGAGGACAAGAGACAACTCCTCTATAAAGACAGTGGTCGCCTTCATCTTCCCGCGGAGCCTCAGTCCAGTCATCCTCCGCGGCTTGGGGAGGCTGCCGGGCGTCTGGGCTGCAGGCGCCCCCAGGGCGTGGCTGGGCACCTGACGACAGAAAGGGTTGAATGACGGCGACGTGACCTCTGTGATTACGAAGATGCCAACATCCGCGAAGATGCTGGCACCCGAACCCCGCAGCGGCCCAGGCAGGCACAAGGCTTCCCTGGAGGAGGGTTGAGGCTCTCAGTCCCAGCCCTGTCGTTCTGGGCTGGACAGAGGGATGGCCATTCGCCCCCAGGAGCATTGGAGCAGGAGGGAGCAGCTGGGCTCCCGGGCACGCTTTTTCCTAGGGGGTGACTGGGGGAGAGGCTGGGCCGCAGAAAGGGGTACTGAGGGGCTGTTAAGGCAGGTTACGGGGGTGGGGGCTCAAGACACTCCCGCAGCTGACTTCTGGAAAAAAGACAACCTCGAAAAGCAAGGGCGGGGATAAAAGAATGGCTAAGAAGAAACAAAGATGAAGAAAACAGCAAGCAAACCAAAGACAATGGGGAAAGAGGGGCAGAACCAAGGAGACCAAAACCAGAATTCTCAAATCTAAAGTGGTTTAGGCCGGGCGCGGTGACTTAACGCCCGTAATCCCAGCACTTTGCGAGGCCAAGGCAGGTGGATCACTTGAGGCCAGGAGTTTGAGACCAGCCTGACCAATATGATGAAACCCCGTCTCTACTAAAATACAAAAACTAGCCGGGCGTGCTGGGGAGCGCCTGTAATCTCAGCTACTTGGGAACTGAGGCAGGAGAATCTCTCGAACCAGGGAGGCAGAGGTTGCAGTGAGTGGAGATCGTGCCGTTTCACTCCAGCCTGGGAAACAAGAGAGAAATTTCGTCTCAAAAAAAAAAAAAAAAAAAAAAAGTGGTTTGATGCAAAACAGTAGCTCTGAAAGTACAGCCCTGGACCAGCAGCATCGGCATCCCTGGGAGCTTACTAGAAATGCAAACCCACTGAATCAGAAACTCTGGGAGTGGGCCCAGCAATGTGTTTCAGCAAGTCCTCCAGGCGATTCTGATGCTGTCTCGTTTGAGAACCACAGGTGTAAAGGAAGGGGCACTGGCCTGAGGGCTGGGAAACTGGGTCCCTCTGTTTTCCCATCACTGAAGGGAAGGGTGGGACTAGATCTGGGGACACATAGGCAGAGCACACAGAATGAGGTGGGCCAGGTAGGTAATGTCACGGCCCCGAGGGCCTGCACTTTGCGCCAGCCAATTGTTGCCTGGCTTGAGTTTGGGCCGATGCTACCACGTTATCTGATTTTGCAAGAGAAACTGGAAACCTGGATTTTTAAAATGTGAAATCTCCTGTTTTTTCAAATGTTGGCAACTAATTAAACATTTTTAAAATACTGTTTGGGTCCTCACTACAGGCCAAGCAAAACACACCTGCAGCCTGGATTTGCCCTGTGGGTCCCTATTCATGTTCTTTAGACTCCAGGATCTCAATAGATTCTGAAAGAGCCTGTGGTCCTGACATACAAATGTAGCCGCTGCCCTGACATGGAAGAGTAGGGCTCCCCTGAAAATATTATTAGGAGAGAAAGTTGTTTGTTTGTTTTGAGACGGAGTCTTGCTCTGTCACCCAGACTGGAGTGCAGTGGTGTGATCTCGGCTTACTGCAAGCTCCGCCTCCTGGCTTCACACCATCCTCCCGCTTCAGCTTCCTGAGTAGCTGGGACTACAGGCACCCGCCACCACGCCTGGCTAATTTTGTTTTTGCATTTTTATTAGAGACCCGTGTTAGACAGGATGCTCTCGATCTAGGAAAGAAAGTTTTTATAACACTTCATAGTTAATCATTTGAACCCAGGAGGTGGAGGTCGCAGTGATCGTGCTGAGATCGCGCCACTGCACTGCAGCCTCAGTGAAAGAGTGAGACTCCATCACAAAAAAAGAAAAATTTAAAAAAAAGAACAACTCATAGTCACACAAAAATATTATTGTTCCTTTAATTCCTTCTTTGCTGTTCTCTATTATCCTTCTAATATGGGAGTCCCAGTGTTCTCACTATAACTTAGACCTAAAAAATGCTGACCCACAGAAACATTAAGCAACTTGCTCAAAGTCATCTGCCAGATCCAGCCTGTGTTCTGCCTTCTCTCCAACCACAACTTCCTTGTTAAAGCCCACTCTAAAAACAGCTAGTGTTTATCAAGTGTTTTTTCTGTGTGCCAGACATAGTTCTATGTGCTCTACATGTATTACTCTTTTAATCCGACAACAACCTGATGCAATAGGCATGGCTATTGTCTCCTGTTTACAGATGATGAAACAGAAGCCCAGACAGGTTAAGTTACTTGCCCAAGGTTACCCAGCTTGCATTGCAGTAAGTGGCCAAGCTGGGATTCGAACCCAGGCAGCCCTGCTATCTTCAGAGCACATTACTTTACCATATCCCCTGCTCTCAATGAGAAGCCTTATCCTACCCCACCCAGATGGGGTCCCTAGGAATGGGGCATAAGGGGTCTGTGCTGATGGAGCAGAGCAGGCTCAGTGCACGTGGGGCTATGACCCATCCAGGTTGGCCCCTCTGCAACATGCCCTCTAATGTAGCCAGTGGGGCTTAAGCTGTCACAGAGTTTGACAGCTTTAACAAAGGAGGTGTCATCCAGAGAAGATGAAAGAGCAGAGCTGTTTATCTGAGGATTAGAGCCTTAAGAAATGTCTGTAACTCTGCAGGCTGCATTTCTGCATCTTATCCTTCTTGTTCCTGGTAATGTTCTCCGGGCTTTAGAGCTAAGACTGCCCGGTAATCTAGTTTAATGTTACAAGGCTTTCTAGGTAGGAGAGTTGTCTCTCTACGTGTGGCAGTTATTCTTAAGTGCTCCAGAATGAAAGAGCACTGAAAAAGGAGTCAGGAGACATGAGTCCTAGGCCCAGCCTTATAAACAGTTGACTGTGAGACCTGGGGAAACTTATTTTACCTTTCTGGATTCCAGATGCTTCGTTTCCTGTGTTGTCCAAAATGGTAGCCACTCGCCACATGTAGCTAGATTAAAAATTCAATATGTCAGTTATTCTAGCTACATTCCCTGTGCTAAATAGCCACATGTGGCTAGTGGATGTCATATTGGATGGTGCAGATGTGTAACATCTGTCATTGCAAAAGTTTTGTGCTTGTGATTGAATTAATCCTAAAGGCTTTGACCATTTAAATTCTACTTTTTGTTTGTTTCTGATGCATAAGCAGTCACTACTCACTATCTGCGAAATATTCGATGGGGATGGCTAATCTCCACCAGTTGGTGGGGTGCTGTGAGCTAGCCACAGTCTAGGCTAGTCACTTCACCTTGTGGATAAAAGGTAAGAACTAGAAAGATCTCCAGTCAGAATTAGTGATGCAGCTTTTGACCATGTACATTCCTATTCTATGTATCCCATTGGCCCATAAAGAAAGTGAACCCTGGATCATGTTATTTGGGGGTAAAGGAAATAATATTGTTGCAACTTTAAGAACTCTAACAGCCTGCCCCTAACCTGGTGTTGTAATGAAAACATTGGAGGGGCACCATCAAATAATGGTAGAATCTAATATTTATCCAGCACTTAGGCACTGTCCGAAGCACTGAACATGCTTAACTCATAACCCTTATAGCAATGTTATAAGATGGGCACTATTATCCCCACTTTACAGAGGAGGAAGCTGAGGTACAGAGATGTTCAGCAGTGCACTGTGTTACACGGCTAATAAGTGCTGGAGCTGGGATTAGGGCTGCCAGATAAAACACGGCACTGAGATTGTACTGGGTATCCTGTACTTTTATTTGCTAAATTGGCAACCCCAGATGTGCTACAAGTCCAGGTATCCTGGCTCCAGAGTCTGTACTCTTAATGCCTCTGTTTTTCTGCCTCTTAAGGTGGGCCAGGCACGGTGGCTCATGCCTGTAATCCCAGCACTTTGGGAGGCCGAGGCGGGCAGATCACAAGGTCAAGAGATCAAGATCATCCTGGCCAGCATGGTGAAACCCCGTCTCTACTAAAAATGCAAGAATTAGCTGGGTGTGGTGGCGTGCACCTGTAGTCTCAGCTACTCAGGAGGCTGAGGCAGAAGAATCACTTGAGCCCGGGAGGCAGAGGGTTGCGGTGAGCCGATATTGCACCACTGCACTCCCACCTGGTGACAGAGCTAGACTCTGTCTCAAAAAAAAAAAAAAAAAGAAGGTGATTTGGGATGCTATCTTCTAAGATGCAAGAGAGCACCTCTTGGAACTGTGCAGTACCCCCTCAATGCCACCTCCAAATCCTCATACTCAGGCGAAATAATCAACCAGAGGGCAAATAATCTGAAAGTACATGATTTCTACAAACTGACACATTACAGATGCTCTGCAAGAGGATCCAGCCTTCCTCTCCTGAAGCATGAGCCCTGCTTCACCCCTAGACGAGTGGGTGCCTTTATTCCCAGAACTCCGCCCACGACCCAGTAGAAGCCCCCTCAACACCAGCTTTAACAATGGACTCAAAGTCAGGCTGGTTCATGAGAATACGTGGGGCTTATATTTTAAAACAGTTTCATGAGATCTGCTAGATTTGAATCCCCAGGGGTGGGGATAGCGGGATCTATATTTTTAAAAAGCTTCCCAGGTAGTTCTATTGGGTACCCGAGTTTGATGACCACAGTTCAAAGGTGCTGCTTGGAGCATCTGCCTAATCTCAGGAACTTTTCCATCCTTTTAGGGCCTAATCTACATCACATTCCACATACCCCTGTCCCAGTGCCTACTGCCTACCCTGTTACCCTGAATCTCTGAATCCCTTCTAGTTTCTTCTACTCTTGACTATTTCCATTTTTTTTTTTTTTTTTTTTTTGAGACAGAGTCTCGTTCTGTCACCCAGGCTGTAGTGCAGTGGCATGGTCTCGGCTTACTGCAACCTCCCCTTCCCAGGTTCAAGCCATTCTTCCTGCCTCAGCCTCCGAAGTAGCTGGGATTATAGGCATCTGCCACCATGCCCGGCTAATTTTTGTATTTTTAGTAGAGACAGGGTTTCGCCATGTTGGCCAGGCTGGTCTCGAACTCCTGACCTCAGGTGATCCACCCAACTCAGCCTCCCAAAGTGCTGGGATTATAGGCGTAAGCCACCACACCCGGCCCATTCACTCTTATTTATTCATCCCACCGTATAGCTGGATCCTCTCCAGCCTTTATCTCCTATGAATTGGCTTCTATGTAGTCAAATTTCTGGCCCATCGCTATACAGGCATACCTCAGAGCTATTCCAAGATTGATTCCAGACCACCATAATAAAGGGAATATCACTATAAAATGAGTCGCACACATTTTTTGGTTTCCCAGTGCATATAAAAATTATGTTTATACTATAGTGTAGTCTATTAAGTGTGCAATAACATCATGTCTAAAATAACAATGTACATGCCTTAATTAAAAATACTCTATCGTGGGTTGGGTGAGGTGGTTAAGGTCTGTAATCTCAGCACTTTGAGAGACCAAGGAAGGAGGACTGCTTGAGCCCAGGAGCTCAAGACCAGCATGAGCAGCAAAGCGAGACCCCCATCTCTACAATAATAATAATAATAAAATGCTTTACTGCAAAAATGGTAATATCATCTGAGACTTCAGCAGGTTGTAATCTTTTTTGCTGGTGGAGGGTCTTGCCTCGATGTTGTTGGCTGTTGATTGATCAAGGTGGTGATTGCTGCAGGTGGGGTGGCTGTGGCAATTTCTCAAAATAAGACAATAAAGTTTGCTGCATTAACTGACTGACTCTTCCTTTCACGAAAGGTTTCTCTGTAACATGCAATACTGTTTGATAGCAATTTACCCACAGTAGAACTTTTTTCAAAATTGGAGTCAATCCTCTCAAACCCTGCCGCTGCTTCATCAACTAAGTTTATGTAACATTCTAAATCCTTTGTTGTCACTTCAACAGTGTTCACAGCATCTTTACCAGGAATAGCCTCCATCTCAAAAAAACACTTTCTTTGCTCATCCATAAGAAGCAACTCCTCATCCATTCATGTTTTATCATGAGATTGCAGCAATTCAGTCAATCTTTAGGCTCCACTTTTAATTCTAGTTCTCTTGCTATTTCCATTCATCTGCAGTTACTTCCTCTACCCAAATCATGAATCTCTCAAAGTCATCCATGAGGGTTGGAATTAACTTCTTCCAAACTCATATTAACGTTAATATTTTTACCTACTCTCATGAATCATGATTTTTTTTTTTTTTTTGAGTTGGAGTCTTACACTGTCGCCCAGGCTGGAGTGCAATGGTGCGATCTCAGCTCACCACAACCTCCACCTCCCGGGTTCAGGCGATTCTCCTGCCTCAGCCTCCCGAGTAGCTGGGATTACAGGTGCCCGTCGCCACACCCAGCTAATTTTTTGTATTTTTAGTGGAGACGGGGTTTCACTATGTTGGCCAGGCAGGTCTTGAACTCCTGACCTCTGTGATCTGCCCACCTCGGCCTCCCAAGTATCATGAATATTTTTAATGGCATCTACAATGGTAAATTCTTTCCAGAAGTTTTCAATGTACTTTGCCCAGATCCATAAGAGAAATCACTATGACAGCTATAGCCTTATGATATGTGTTTCTTAAATAATAAGGCTTGAAAGCCAAAATAATTAAATAACTCCTTGATCTATGGGCTACAGAATGGATGTTGTGTTAGCAGGTATGAAAACAACATTAATCTCCTTGTACATCTTGGTCAAAGCTCTTGAGTGACTAGGTACACTGTAAATGAGCAGAAATATTTTGAAAGGAATCTTTTTCTGAGCAGTAGGTCTCAATATTGGGCTTAAAATATTCAGTAAATTATGGTGTAAACCAATGTGCTGTCATCCAGGAATTGTCCCATTTATAGAGTACAGGCAGAGTAGACTTATCATTAATTTTAAGGGCCTAGGATATTTGGAATGGTAAATGAATATGGGCTTCAACTTAAAGTCACCAGCTGCAATAGCCCCCAACAAGAGAGTCAGCCTGTCCTTTAAAGTTTTGAAGCCAGGCATTGGCTACTCCTCGTTAGTAAAGAAAATCCTGGATGGCATCTTCTTCCAATAGAATCTTTCAGTAGAATCAAAATATTCTTCCAATAGAATCAAAATATTCTTCCAATATTTTGTCTACATGGAAAATCTATTGTTTAGCATGGCTGCCTTCATCCATGATCTTAGCTAGATCTTCTGGATAACTTGCTGCAGTTTCTACATTAGTACTTGCTGCTTCATCTTGCACTTTTATGTTATGGAGGGTTCTTTCTTTGAACCTCATTAACCAACTTCCAGTAGCTTCACTCTTTTCTTCTGCAGCTTCCTCAGCCTTCTCAGCCTTCACAGAATTGAAGAGAGTTAACGCCTTGCTTTGGATTAGGCTTTGGCTTAAGGGAATGTTGTGGCTGGCTTGATCATTTACCCAGACCACTCAAACCCTCTCCTTATCAGCAATAAGACTGTTTCCTTTTCTTATCATTTATGTGTTCAGTGAAGTAGCACTTTTAATTTCCTTCAAGCACTTTTCATGATGGGGCATGGTGACTCACACTTCTAATACCAATACTTTGGGAGGCCGAGGCAGATGAATCACTTGAGCTCAGGAGTTTGAGACCAGCCTGGGCAACAAGAGGAAACTCTGTCTCTACAAAAAATGCAAAAATTAGCCAGGCATGGTGGCGCACGCCTGTAGTCCCAGCTACTTGGGAGGCTGAGGTGGGAGGATCACTTGAGCCTGGCAGGCAGAAGTTGCAGTGAGCCAAGATTGTGTCACTGCACTCCAGCCTGGGCAAAAGAGAAGGACCTGTCTCAAAAAAACCAAAAAAAATAAAAAAGCACACGATGGATTAAGTTCAGCATCTCAAGTGGGCATGGTTCATGGCACCCCAGAACGATTACAATAGTAATACCAAGGGTCATAATCACGGATCACCATAACAGATACAATAATAATAAAACTATTTGAAATATTACGAGGATCACTTGAGCCTGGGAGGCAGAAGTTGCGGTGGGCCAAGATTGTGCCACTGCACTCCAGCCTGGGCAAAAGAGCAAGACCAAAATGTGACACAGAGGCATGAAGTGAGCAGATG
The DNA here is from genome assembly GCF_029281585.2 of Gorilla gorilla gorilla. NCBI lineage: Eukaryota > Metazoa > Chordata > Mammalia > Primates > Hominidae > Gorilla > Gorilla gorilla. The sequence goes on from NC_073236.2 coordinate 52,465,813, forward strand.
GAAAAGTTGTGCTGATAGACTCGCTAAATACAGGGTTGCCACAAATCTTCAGTTTGTTTTTTGGTTTGTTAGGTTTTTTGGAGAGACAGGGTTTCACCATGTTGCCCATGTTGGTCTTAAACTCCTGGGCACAAGCGACCCACCTGCCTTGGCCTCTCAAGATGCTGGGATTACAGGTATGAGCCACCATGCCTGGCCAAAACTTCAATTTGTAAAAGATGCAATTATCTATGACATACAGTAAAGCAAAGCACAATAAAATGAGGTATTCGTGGAATCAACCCAAATGCCCATCAGGGACAGGCTGGATAAAGAAAATATGGTACACATACACCATAGAATACTATATAGCCATAAAAAGGAATTAGATCGTGTCCCTTGCAGGGACATGGATGAAGCTGGAAGCCATCATCCTCAGCAAACTAACACAGGAACAGAAAACCAGACACAGCACGTTCTCACTCATTAGTGGGAGCTGAACAATGAGAACACATGGACAAAGGGAGGGAAACAACAGACCCCAGGGCCTGTGGTGGGGGGTAGGGGGAGGGAGAGCATCAGGACAAATAGCTAATGCATGTGGAGCTTAATACCTAGGTGATGGGTTGATAAGTGCAGCAAACCACCATGGCACACATTTACCCATGTAACAAACCTACACATTCTGCACATGTATCCCAGAACTTAAAATAAAATACATTTTTTTCAAAAATGAGGTGTTCCTGTATTATAGTCTCACGACTCATTCTTGTCCTACCTCCACCATCATAGAATCTTAAAAGTTTAGATTTGTGGATAAGGCCTCAGAGAAAAACCCTTATTTTACTAATGGGGAAAAAAAAGCCTTCAAGAGATGAATAAAGCAACCCTCCTACATCGTAGAGAGTGCCTGAAAGGAAGCTATCTGCGAGTTTGGCCTCTGAAGCCCAGGCATATGCACATAAGATATATTAAATGGAAAAAAACTACCATTCCAAGCTAGGTTTGATTTAAAGCTAGGTTTGATCTAAAACATGCTTATCCAACCTGTAGCCTGTGGCCTGCATGTGGCCTAGGACAGCTTTGAATGTGGCCAAAAAATTGGACACCCCGATCTAAAACAAAAGCTATTTGGTGAATTTTCACTCCTGCTCCTGGGATGGTTTTAACAATTAGAAATTAGTTAGTGAATGGTCAGGTCAAATCAACTGCCCACAGCCTAGGAATTCTTGGAGACTCTAAAATGTGAGGTAAGTGGGCTGTCAACCATTTAATTGACTGTGAGTCCCCTGAAGAAACGGACTCTACTACCAACAATCTATGCTGACAGGTGAGACCAACAAATGGGTAGTGGGGCAGGGGAGCTAGGTGTCCTTTACAACCTTCAGCTGAGGGACTAGACAAGCACCCTTCTTTTCCTTTAAAAACCTGCCCTAGGCTGGGTGCGGTAGCTCACACCTGTAATCCCAGCACTTTGCGGGGCTAAGGCAGGTGGATCACCTGAGGTCAGGAGTTCGAGACCAGCCTGGCCAACATGGCGAAATCCTGTTTCTACTAAAAATACAAAAAATTAGCCAGGCGTGGTGGTGGGCGCCTGTAATCCCAGCTACTCAGGAGGCTGAGGCAGTAGAATCGCTTGAACCTGGGAGGCAGAGGTTGTGGTGAGCTGAGAAACGCCACTGCACTCCAGCTTGGGCAACAAGAGTGAAACTCCGTCGTCTCAAAAAAAAAAAAAAAAAAAGAAAAGAAAGCCGGGCGCGGTGGTGGCTCACGCCTGTAATCCCAGCACTTTGGGAGGCCGAGGTGGGCGGATCACGAGGTCAGGAGCTCAAGACCATCCTGGCTAACATGGTGAAACCCCTGTCTCTACTAAAAATACAAAAAATTAGCCAGGCGTGGTGGCAGCGCCTGTAGTCCCAGCTACTCCGGAGGCTGAGGCAGGAGAATGGCGTGAACCCGGGAGGCGGAGCTTGCAGTGAGCCGAGATCGCGCCACTGCACTCCAGCCTGGTGACAGAGCGAGACTCTGTCTCAAAACAAACAAAACACAGACACACACACACACACACACACACACACACACACACACCTGCCCTACAGCTGCCGTCTATTAGTAGTCTAATCTGACAAGAACCTTTTGCGTATCCACTGTGTCCCCAGCACTTTTAGGCACCCTAGTGTATGACAGAAGGAACGTGAGCAACCTTATTAGAGACAAGACAGAGATGGGGCAATTAAGGTGTGCATGTTCCCCACTGGTACCCAAATCAATGAGGACCAGCCTGCATTTGGAAGCCCTAGGAACTCTTCCATGCATTCACAAAACTCTTCAATTCGTTCACAAAATGAGAGGACCTACCATGTGTTGAACACTGAACTGAGTGCTGAAGGAGTGGATGAAGGCCAATAGGACGCGGTCCCTGCCCGCAGGGAGCAAGAGGCTGTTGCTGGAAGTGAAAGAGACCATGGATCCCCAGCATTTGGCCTTTGGATGCATAGGGGACTTCCACTGCAGTGATAGAGTGTTGAATGAAAAGACATTTAGGCCTGTGGGGGAGGGGTCCCTGTGGACCCCAGGATTACTTTGAATGAAAAGGGGGTCCGTTTTTGATACACATTCTCATACATGTTATCCATGTTCTATCATTTAGTAGTTGTGTGATGTTGGGCAAGTTACTTAAACTTCCTCTGCCACCATTTCTTAGCGCTTTTTCCATTTGCTCTGAGGATACTCACTGGCCACGCTTGTGGCTACAGCATTTACTCCGAGATATCTTTGCTGCGAAATATCTCGCTTTGATTATTATTTGCTCATCGCTCTAGTACATTGACTTTGGAAACAAAAGACATCATTCTGTTGATAGCATTCTGTTTTTAGTAGCAGCATTTCCATTTACAAAATGCAGTAATTCTCCATCACCGAAAATGTCAAATCCTAGAAAACATAGCATTCCTACACGTGATGTTAGCTGTCATTCTCAAATAGTTGTTGGCCGAAGATTCATTCGATGGATCTGATTTTTCCAAAATAGACAATTGTGATGATTCAGAAGATTCTGATGTTAGTTCTGTTTAGAAATAACTCCAAGAATGGTTTTTATACTTCATTTTCACATTGAAAATCAATCAGTTTGCTTCAGCCTCAAAAAGTGTGTCTATGTAAAATTAAATGATCACTGGCTTTTTTCTAAACAGGAAAAGGGTTAAGTGGTGAAATAGAGATGGTTATAAAGAGGGTCACCTAACCATCCAGTCAATTTTACCACTGAGTTAAAAAAAAAATTGTCCTGTCACTTATTTGATTTTGAATTCCGTAGAAACACTGGAGGTTGATTTTATCACGGTGTGGGACTGTGGCAAAGTGTGGCAAAAGAAGGAGAGGGAGAAAGAGAGACAAGAGCAGAGAAAGGGTAGAAAGGGGGAGGAGCAGTTGGGAGGAGGAGGGAGAATATATCAGACACAATAAGAGCCAGGTGGGAGAAATACTTGATGTTCACTTTTGACAAGTCATTCATAGCCCACACAAAGGAAAGCAAAGCTGTAACAGATAATTATTTAGATCGTATCTGCTTAATCAGTCCCAAATAGTACTCAATTACCAGAGAATTAGAAATCCTTAATTATTGGTGTGGAATTTCAAAAGGCAAACCTAGGGAATATGCAAATGTTCCTGCTGGGTACCCAGGTGGGACCCAAGTGTGCCAGGCTGCTGCCAGTCATTCACCTGGGAGAGGCACTGGGCCGATGTCTCCAGCAAGCAGCTGGGACAATTATACGTTTGTGGAGAACAGCTGGAGATCCAGGAGAAACAAGAGGAAACTAAGCTGTGCCTGAAGCTATATTTGGGTAGTTGTGTCTCATCTATGGCTTTTTTACTTAAAAAAGAAAGAAAGAAAAAATACAACCATGGTACATGTTAAATGAATGAATGAAAAGGTGGAGAAGCTTTTATTAATTTACCGAGCACTCTCTCTCTCATATTGGCCACATTTCACAAAACAGAGAAAATAAGATTTATGTCTAGAAGAGAGAATACCACTTATAATAACGTAACACTTTTTGCTGGGAATTATTTTAGGTGCTTCACATAATTATGTAATCCTCAGTAACTACCCTGTGATGGAGCAAAGTAGCCTCCCCTTACCCATGATTTGGCTTTCCGTGGCTTCAGCTGCCCTCAGTCTGAAAATATTAAATTGAACATTTCTGAAATAGTCAATTTATAAGTTTTAAATTGTGCACATTTCTGATTAGAATGATGAAATTTTACACTGTCAGCCGGACGCAGTGGCTGACACCTGAAATCCCAACAGTTTGGGAGGACAAGGCAGGTGGATCACTTGAGGTCAGGAACTCAAGACCCACCTGGCCAAAATGGCAAAACACCTGTCTCTACTAAAAATACAAAAATTAGCCCGGCGTGATGGTGCATATCTGTAGTCCCAGCTACTTGGGAGTCTGAGGCATGAGAATCACTTAAACCTGGCAGGCAGAGGTTGCAGTGAGCTGGGATTGCACCACTATACTCCATCCTGGGCAACAGAGTGAGACTCTATCTCAAAAAAGAAAAAAGAAAGAAAGAAAAGAAAATAAATTTCACACTGTCATGCTCATTCCCACCTGCCCAGGACCTGGGCCATCCCTTTGTCCAAGGTATATGCTACCTTCCCATTGGCGGCTATCTCAATGACCAGATGAAAAAGCCTAGTATATGTCTCACTTTCTCATTTTGGGAGAAAAAAGAGAAAAACCTAGTATGTCTAGGGTTCAGTGCTATCTGCAGTTTCAGGCATCCACTGGGGATCTTGGAACATCTCCCCTGTGGACAAGGGAAACTACTGTACTATTATCATTCCCATTTTACAGATAAGAAGATGGAGGCATAAAGGTTAACTAACCTGCTCAGGATTTCGCAGCTGAGTGGTGGAGCTGAGAACCACACCTGGCAATCAGGTTCCAGAGTTTGCATTTCTAACCAGTAGGAAACACTTCCTTTCCATTCAATGTATGAAGAGCTGCCTTTGACATGGATACAGTGAGGCATGAAAGGAATATGACATTTTCCTGGAGAAGCCCAAACATGGAAGAGGCACCCACTGAGGCCACCTGTGTTGCCTGTTCTTGGTGGCTGACTATGGCATGGGCTTTGGGCCTCTCCCTGTCCCAGCCTGCCCTTGGGCTTCTCTCCTGCCTTTGGGTTTTTCCCCTGGGGCATATTCCCCACCAACCTCTCAACTTTTTCAAAGGAGCGATACCCCACATATAAGTTCTTTAGAGATTCATAAAATGACAATGTGTGTCGATTTTGGATGACGTTTACTCAGTGAGCAGAATTCTTCTCCCTGCTCCATCACCTCCCAGCATCACCAAAAAATAAATAAATAAATAATTTAAAAAAAGAAATTCCAGGAAGACTCCACTCCAGGGTCAGGGGGTCCTACAGATAGTTGAATTGTACCAAAGATTTCTTTCTTTGTGGTCTCATCAAAGTTATGCCAATGGGCTACCTCTTGAATGACCAAATAGAACCTTAACTAAAAACTAGAAGTTCATCTGTGATATAAGATTAAAGATCTATTGCTAGAAAAAGGCCCTTTCCCATGGATTGGTTGTGCAACACTGGGGGGCGGTGAGGAAGCAGCAGATGCTGAGGAGATCATGCAGGGGATTCTTGGGGCCCTCTATCTACCTGGCAGAAGCATTTTCACTCCAAGTTAAACTTTCAATCTGTTGTCTTATTTTCTATATGTGTATATGTGTGTATGTATGTATGTTTGAATGTATGTATTTTGCCCTGATCAGGAGCATAATGAAAAGTGGCTTGGTCTATCAGCCAGGAGAACTGAGCATTTCTGACTGTCCCCATGAGCTGTGCAATTTTGGGTCTGTCAGCTTCCCTCTCTGGGCCTCACTACTTAAATTTTTAAGACATAGGAGTTGGAAGAGATGTTTTAACCTGGGAAATAATTTAGAATCTCCTGGAGATACAAGGACCACCCCCTTAGCAATCCCTGATAAGAAGCTCCTCCCAGACCCCACCAAGTCCGAGTCCTCCCTTCCTAGCCCAGTTGCCACCCTGACGCAGCCACCCATGAGAACTACCTCAGCCTTCCTGTTGACATTTCAACACTTTTTCTCCCCCGTCACTCCCCCTGCCTCGCTGTGGAGGCCAAAGCCACAAGCAAGTAGGCATGTCCAAACCTTGGTTCTCACAGCACTGCCAAGCAGGCTGTTTGCAGAGGTGAGCCCCATCTTGACCCAGACTTCCAGCCCAGCTTGCTTATCTGCAGATGGCTCTGTGCCTCCAGGCCCAGCACGAGACTCAGTTTCAACACAGCCAAGCAGATCTCAATCTTCAGGGCCCACCCCCTCCACAGGCACTGCCTCCAGCACCTTGCTCACCCCTCTCAGAGACTTGGCTCATTGTCTCGAGGGATGGAGGCACCCCTCACCCTTTTGAGTTTCCCTAGTCCCAGGCAGTAGTGGCACAGCAGCATGGGTGGGGGTAATTGCACAAGTCTCCTCTGGAAGGGCAGTGAGAGCATCTATTTATTATTTTCCTGCTGATTTATTGGGCTGGCGGAGCCCCACCCCTGGTGAGAAAGCTTCTGGAGCTCCTGACATCGCTGTTCTTGAAACCTGAAAGATAGTGGCGGTGGCAGCAGCATGGCGAGGCTGGAAGGTTTTGAGTCTTAAGAGATGGTTCTACATTGCATGTGACAGTGCAAACCCCAAGCACTCAGGTCCCCCTTGGGGGACACTCTACCTGTGGTCCTCAGAGAGGGAGTTACTATTTGGGAGACATTAAAGAGGCAGCCCCAAGCAAATTCTGCCAGTTCTTACGGTGTGAAAAACTGTGTCAAAGCATTTATTCTCCTTAATAGGGAATAGGTATAGGTTAGTTCACATACAAGACACTATTTAGAGTTTGCATTTTGCCAACAATTGACCTTCACTGACATCTGAGTTCAGCTAATTATGAGCATTTAACAGAAACCAAAATAAACTCACATTTGAGCACGATGGCTCATGCCTGTAATCCCAGCACTGTGGGAGGACGAGGCATGAGAATTGCTTGAGCTCAGGAGTTCAGACCAGTCTAGGCAGCATAATGAGACCTCATCTCCAAAAAAACATTTTTAAATTTGCTGGGTGTGGTGGGGCACACTTGTAGTCCCCGATACTCAGGAGGCTGAGGTGGGAGGATTGCTTGAGCCCAGAGGTCAAGGCTGCAGTGAGCAATGATCACACCATTGGACTCCAGCCTGAGCGACAGAGCAAGACCTTGTCTCCAAGAAAACAAAAATAAATAAAATTGACTCAGGAGTAGCAAATGTACCACTCCAGGCTCCCCAGACACCTAATACCTTGATACTTTCTGAGGATTATTATTATTATTATTATTATTTTGAGATGGAGTCCCGCTCTGTCGCCCAGGCTGGAGTGCAGTGGTGCGATCTGGGTTCACTGCAAGCTCCGCCTCCCGGGTACACGCCATTTTCCTGCCTCAGCCTCCTGAGTAGCTGGGACTACAGGCGCCCACCACCACGCCCGGCTATTTTTTTTGTATTTTTTTAGTAGAGATAGGGTTTCACCGTGTTAGCCAGGATGGTCTCGATCTCCTGACCTCGTGATCCGCCTGCCTCAGCCTCCCAAAGTGCTGGGATCACAGGCGTGAGCCACCGTGCCTGGCCTCTCTGAGGATTTATACTCCATTCTTCTATGCTTTCTCTCTAAGCTGTTACCTACGTCTCCTTCAAGTCCTAGTCCATGTCTAGCCTTAACTAAAAACTAGAAGTTCATCTGTGAGATAAGATTAAGGCTCTATTCCTGGAAAAAGGCACTTTTCCATTGATTGCTTGTGCAATACTTGGTGGTAGGTGGGAGGAAGTAGTAGATGCTGAGGAGATCATGCAGGGGATTACTTGGGACCCCCTTCCCATTTTGGAGAAGCATTTTCACCTCAAGTTAAACTCTCAGTCTGTTGTCTGATTTTCTATATGATCAAACTTTCCCTGATCATCCCAGGCCCCTTGACTGCACCTTTTCTGAGCATCTACGGCATGCAGAGCTGCCTACATCATTTGGCCCTCCACCATGCAATATTGTCTGTTGTTTGATAACGCATCTGTAAGCGTTATCTCCCTAAAGAATCTCCACCACTAGGAAGCCTATCTTTATTTCTTTTGGAGCCTGTCTTCCATTCATTCCTGGCACAGTGCTGATCACAAAGTTGGACTTAATAAATACTTGCTTGATTGAGAAAGATAATACATTGCCAACAGATCAAAAGAAGTCGGAGATAAGGTACAACTGTTCCAATCCCATGTAAGAGGCAGTTGTGCTTGTAATTGTTGCTCGAGCTCCCTTCGTTCTCTGATCTTCCTCTTGGGGCTCATGTGATTAGTTCTGGCCAGTGGACTGTAAGTAGCAGCGCCAAGCATCACTTCAAGGATGAAGTGATGGACTTCAAGCTATTGTACATGCTCGCACCCTTCTCTATCCTCGGCCACTCATCCTGTTGTTATGGCAGCATAACAAGATGGCGGTATCTCCATCAGCCAGGTCTCCGCTTGTTCGTGTAGAGCAGAGACTGCAAGGTGAAAGCCATGGGGTGTCTCCAGAAGTAAACTTTGATATGTCTATTAGTTTGCAAGGGCTGCCATAACAAAATAACACAGGCTGTGTGGGTTGAACAACAGAAATTTATTTCTCAGAGTTCGGGAGGCTGGAAGTCCTAGACAAAGATGCCAGCAGGTGTGATCCCTTCTGAGGCCTTCCTCCTTGGCTCGCCACCTTTTTGCTGTGCCCTCGCATGGTCTTTTCTCTGTGTGCAAATGTCCCTGCTGTTTTTCTCTCTGTCCTAATCTCTTCTTCTGTTTTTGAGACAGAGTCTCGCTCTGTCACCCAGGCTGGAGTGCAGTGGTGTGATCTCAGCTCACTGCAGCCTCCGTCTCTTGAGTTCAAGCAATTCTCCTGCCTTAGCCTCCCAAGTAGCTGGGATTACAGGCGTGTGCCACCACTCCCGGCTAATTTTTGTATTTTAGTAGAGACGGGGTTTCACCATGTTGACCAGGCTGGTGTTGAACTCCTGATCTCCAGTGATCTGCCCACCTCGGCCTCCCAAAGTGCTGAAATTACAGGCGTGAGCCACTGTGCCCAGCCTAATTTCTTCTTCTAAGGACACCAGTCAGATTAAATTGAGACCCACTCTAACAACCTCACTTTAACTTAATTACCTTTTTAAAGGACCTATTACCAAATATAGTCACATTCAGAGGTTACAGGGGGTTAGGACTTCAATACATGAATTTTGGGAGGACACAATTCAGTTTATAGCAATGTGTAAAGCCTCTGAGATGTAGGGGTTTGACATCAGTGGAGACTAACCTGACTAATATGGCTCTTGCTCTTATTTTTCAGAAGGAAGGATGATCTCCAGTTTGGAAAGGGAAACACAGAAGATAAAGAGAAATAATGTTAGCCCAGTCTAGGCTCAAAAAGAGCATCTCATCAGGTGTTTCTCAAAGTGTGGTCCAGGGAACGCATGCATTAGAATCACCTGAGATGCCAGTTAGCGATGCAGATCCCAAACCCCACTACAGATCTACTGAGCCAGACTCTTTAAGGGCAGCACCTGAGCATCTGCATCTTTACCATATTCCCCGGCAATTCTTATGCACAGGTAAGTTTGAGAAGCTCTGATCCTACCACTTTACATGAGATATTTTCAAATTAGTGGCTCAAAATCCTGACTGCACATTAGAATCATGCAGGAAGCTTTTTTTTTTTTAACAAAATTTATTTATTTATTTATTTATTTATTTATTTATTTATTTATTTATTTGAGACGGAGTTATGCTCTTGTTGCCCAGGCTGGAGTGCAATGGCACGATCTCAGCTCACTGCAACCTCTGCCTCCCAGGTTCAAGTGATTCTCCTGCCTTAGCCTCCCAGGTAGCTGGGATTATGGGCACGTGCCACCAAGCCTAGCTAATTTTGTATTTTTAGTAGAGACATGATTTCACCATGTTGGTCAGTCTGGTCTCAAACTCCTGACCTCAAGTGATCCACCTGCTTTGGCCTCCCAAAGTGCTGGGATTACAGGCGTGTGCCACTGCAGCTGGCCAAGCTTTTTTCTTTTTTTTTTGTAAAATGCTGGTTCTCTGCCTTATTCCTAGAGAACCACTGAAATGGTCCAGAGAAGGGCCTAGAGATCATTTTATCGGTGCTCTTGTTATTGTTTTATTAAAGTTCTCTCTGATAATTCTGATATGAACCATTGATCTGGATTAATTGTTTAAAAGCATTTTCAGTTCTTATTTCAGAGGGTTACATAAGAAGAAATTGTTCCAAGCTGATATGAATGTAAACTGGCATCATGTCCTGATTTAAACATGTATGACCTTCAACAAAACAGAAAGAGACTCATTCATCTGTGACTCATCCCCATTCAGATGTCACCACGGACACAGCACAAAGACAGTGCAGTCGGAAACTGTGTGTGTAGGTGGTCAGATTGAGGGACATTTCTCTGGCACCAGCAACTCTATCTTCACAAGAAGAATACTTCCTTTAAAATGACCAGTTTTCATGAAAGAATATTTCTTGTCTCTCAGTTTTGCTTCAACTTCCTCATCTGGAAAGTGGGCTTAGCAGCAGTTCCTGTCTCATAAGGTTGTTGTGAGGATTAAGTAAACAAAAGCAAGTTACACACACACACACACACACACACACACACACACACACACACGGAGCTTGGTAGTACACAAAACTTTTGATTTGACACAAGTAAGCTGTCAGTAATATTAGAATCTGTGGAAAGTTAAATAAGTGTCAGTTGGCAGGACATAAGCAAATGTCTCTTTTTTTTTGAGATGGAGTCTTGCTCTGTCACCAGGCTGGAGTGCAGTGGTGGATCTCAGCTCACTGCAACCTCCGCCTCCCGAGTTCAAGCAATTCCCCTGCCTCAGCCTCCCAAGTAGCAGGGATTACAGGCACATGCCACCACGCCCGGCTAATTTTTTGTATTTTAGTAGAGACAGGGTTTCACAATGTTGGCCGAGATGGTCTCGATCTCCTGACCTGGTGATCCACCCGCCTTGGCATCCCAAAGTGCTGGGATTACAGGCATGAGCCACTGCACCTGGCCGCAAATGTCATTTTTTTAAAAAAACTTTCATCCTAGTAAGTACAGACTAGTAAATTTGCTGTCTATAGACGCCAACATTTTAGAATCATTCCATCAACAGTGACCACCAGGAGCTAATACAGGTTCACTGAGAATAAGCCCTGTTAAATAAAGGCCTCTTTCTAATATGATTGGTTACTGAATTGGCAAATTGGAAGATAAAATACATCTTGACAATTAGCAAGGCATTCGACAAGTTGTTTATATATAATGAGACTTGTGAATACAATAAGGGCATGTGCTTTTAGTTGAATTCCCCAATTAACTTTTTTAAAAAATGAATTGACAGCTCTTTGAGCTTTCTCTAATGTTTGGCATTCTTCACGGTGTCTTAACTTGGAGCCTTCAGATGCCCAGTGCAACCCCTTAGTCAGTGTGAACACTCCATAAAGATTCATTAAATGAATGCTCCGAAGGGATAAAATTCTAGTTAAAGTCCCCCTCACTGCTCTCTCCTTGGTTCCCATTGTGTTGAATATGTTAACTGATAGCTTAGATAACAATGATGGATGATGAGATCAAAGCTCTAAATATTCTCTACATGAAATCAATGAGGAATAAGAAGATAGGCTGGCTGTGGTGGTTTACACTCGTAATCCCAGCACTTTGGGAAGTGGGAAGATCGCTTGAGGCCAGGAGTTCGAAACCAGCCTGGGCAGCAAAGCGAAACCTCGTCTTTACAGAAAAATGAAAAACATTAGCAGGCTGGGACTACAAACGCACACATTTCTAGTTCCAGCTAGTTGGGAGGCTGAGGTAGGAGGATTTCTTGCGCCCAAGAGTTCAAGGCTGCGGTGAGCTATGCTTACGCCACTGCACTCCAGCTTGGGTGACAGAGTGAGACCCTGTCTCTGAAAAAAAAAAAAAAAGATTAAAAAGGAAAAAAAGATGACCTCTTTTTGCTTAATAAGCAAGGAAAAAAATGTAGTTGGGAGATCTGGCTTAGCAGCATTCTTGTAAAATCAATGTTCACTTGACAACAAAGTTAATTTGAACCAGGATTGTTCTTGGCAACGGACACATTTAAAAACGTTAGCAAGCATTAAACTATCCGATGATCATAAGTAATGGTCTCATTGTATTCAGCACCAGTAAGACCTCATTGGAGGGTTCTCCTTGATTCTCACTGTAGAGGGTTGAATTGTGGTCCCTCAAAAGACACATTCATCAGGAGCCTGTGGATGTGATCTTATGTGGAAAAAGGGTCTTTGCAGGTGTAATTAAGGTGGGTAAAGTGAAGTGAGATCATTTTGGATTCAAGGTGGGTCCTAAAGCCAATGACAGGTGTCCCTTTAAAAAGAGAGGAGGGGGATGAGTGAAGATGGGGACAGGGGTTGGAATGATGCAGCCACGAGCCAAGGAAATCCAAGGATTGCTGGGAGCCACCAGAACCTGGAAGTGACAACAAGTGATCTGCCCATTGAGCCTTTGGAGGGAGTGAGGTTCTGCCAACACCTTGATTTTGGACTTTTGGCCTCCAGAGCTGTGAGAGAACAAATTTCTGTCATTTTAAGCCACCAGGTTTGTCAGTGGCATTCCCAGGAAACTAAAACATCCATTATCCCATTTATGCAGATGTGTAAATAAATCAATAAGCACCACAAGGAAGGTAACTAAACTAATGTTCTGATTAAGGAGAATAGAACTGAGGTCTTGACATGTTTCAGAGGAAAGTGCCAGAGAAGACTGGGAAAGACAATGACACTGGCCGAGGGCTGCTCTGACTCAAGTCCCCCATGCGTCAGCCTCACAGCACTCTTCTCCATTTGCTACTTCGTTCATTCCTTTCTGCAGAAGTATTTCCTGAGCACTGACTATGTGCCAGGCCCACTTCCAAGGCACTGGAGATAAACCAGTGATCAGACAGAGAAGAAAGGCCTGCCTTCATGGAGGTGGAGTTCTGGTGGGGGGAGTTCAGAGAAGGTAAGTAATTGAAGAAGGGAACAAAAGCCAGAATTTTGTTTGTTTTTGTTTTTAATGCCCAGCTCAGATGAAGATTGAAGTCACCAGTAGCAGCCCCAGGAAAGGCTTTTGACTTGAGGAAGTGTTCACATCAAGGGTGAGTTAAAAGAGACCCTTCTTTCACCCCGGAGGAAAACCAAAGTCAGAACTATCTTAAGCATTGATTAATAATAAAAAAGAGTTTGTGGAAAAGTTCCAAATTTTTATCTAGATTTATTTTTCTTATAATTTTCTTCTTTGGGACTCTTGCTTTGTGGTCATAACCAATGTTAAGGCTTTTACCTTTCAAAGGTACGTCTAAAGAATTGTGTTCCTTTTTCTTTGGGGCAAGGACCCTGTGAGAAGCTTGGGTGGTGGAATCATGACGCATTACTATCCAAATGGTGGTAATTATTCTAATTGAAGACAAAATGCCTAGGAGGAATGGAAATGCCTCTTGATTGTTACTTTCGAAACCCAGACTTTAAAAAGACTGTGAGAAGCAGAGAAAGAGTTTTCAATTTTACAAAGAAAATTAAGAGAAAAACAATAGGCTTCCCTTGGAAACAGAATCTATTACGAGTTAGCTTTGCTAGAATTCAACTCTTCTGTAAAGTAAAAGATGCCGGTTATAAATGTACCTGTATTTGTAACAAAGCCAGGAAATTCCAACAACACATCTATTTATCAGAAACAGAGAGTTTTTGGTTACATAGCTGCAGAAGCAGTCTGCTCTATAGTCTTTGATTATGAAAATTTCTTTTGTTATTGTTGACTTTGCTTTTAATCCAATGAACTTTGTTATAAAGCTATGTTCCCAAGGGGTTTGTTATTTAAAGTAGTGCTGTGTGTGAGAAGGAACAGATGGAGGTACAGAAAAGCAAACGCCATCTTTTCTCCTGGCAGAATTTCTGCTAGGAACAATATTAGTCAACAGAATACATGCAAAGGCAATGAAGACCAGAGGATTTCTTCTTTCTGTGATGGCCAGCAAAGAGGAGCAATCCAGAAGCTGCTGGCCTGAGATCTCACAGGGAAACCACATCCAGGGCTGTGGATTTACCTGAACAAATAGACGGAGGCCTTCCAAAGCTGCAGTCTAAATGCTGTTTATACTGTAAATAAGAAAGACACAAACAGCTCTCTGATGAGCTACTGTCACATCTGGGCTGCCTCGTGGGAACGGAGGTGGGTTAGGGAGGGCTGGGCTGGCTGGGAGTGCTAAGGTCTGCCCTTCTGGTAAAACTTGGGAGATGCGACAGATAAGAGATCTGGAAACACACAATCCTGCACTCTCCGAAAACAACATGGGGGCTGAATTCCTTGCCTATCATTTCTCCAAAAATTAGCCATAGGGGAATGTGAAGCAGGAATCAGACAGCTCATCCAGTAGCCTGTCCAGTGACTGGAATCCCCGCCACTCCGTCTTACCCCTTTGGTTGTGCCATTGGTCTGCAAAGCCCAGATACTAGCATTCAGTAGGGGTTGGTGTCAATAGGGTCAATATTTGTTGGACACTCTGCATAAAGCTCTGTGCTACTGGGTATGGAAGATACAAAGGAAGACAGACAGTCCCTTTTCTCAGAGCTTTCAGCCTAATTGAAGACACAAACTGGTAAAAATTCAGAAAGTGAAGGAGGACTAAGGATGTACCCCAGGGGAGGTGAGCCAGGGCCCAGCCCTCAGGCTGATGGCTAAGACCTGCCTGCTTCCTCTCCATATCTTTCTCCAGCTAGTCCAGTCTTCTGCTGGCTTCCGTCACACTTTGCTTATGACCCCCTGCAGACAGCCCCTTCCCTTCTGGCCTGCTCCCATCCCTTCCTCTTTACCCAGCCAAGCCAGCAAGTCCGGCTTCAATTTCTCCTCCTCCACGAAATCTGTGAACCATCTCAGTGGAAAGTTTTTGTTCCTCCTTTGAGTGCTCACTGCATTTATCGTGTAGAACTGTGGTTCTCAAACTGTGTGCCGATGTGCTTAGGGCACTGCATTGAGCTCCCAGGGTGCTATGGAATATTTTCCATTTTCTCCAAGAAAACATCTGTCAAACATCACACAAACTCCTAACTCAAGGTAGTGCCCAGTTTCAACATTAGATTGTACCACATTCCTTTTGATGGAATTTTTTTTGCAGTTGCTGTGATTAAAACAAATAAGTTCCATGTGAAAATCAATGTGGAACAGAAAATGAGGGTGGCTCTGTACAGCCTGATTCCAAGATCTGAGAAGTTGTGCCGTGCCCATAAATAAGTCATTGTAATTATTTAATAATGGAATACAAACCTTTTTTCTTTCTACTTTTTGTGTATTAATTTTTCAAATGGCTACTAAATTTTTAAGCCACAAACACTTATTAAGTTGTTTGGACCTAATTACTTAATTACTTAATAAACAGAAGTGTTGGTATTTCTTTTGGCCTGGGGCACCATGAGAAAATTACAGAGACACTAAGTTTCCATGACTGGAGAAAGTTTGGAAACTTCTGGTCTAGAACATTCACTAGACACACATAGCATTTAAGATGTGAATTCTTGTTTTATCTTCTCGTGTGTGTACTTGCAAAGCAAGCTAGGTTTTTCTGCTTGTTTGTTTGGTTTACCCTTGGGCTGGGCTTGAGAGGAATAAGAGAAAGTTTTCTCTGCAAGACCCAAAGGCGCTACTAGAAAGGAGAAAAAGTGACTAGCAGTTGGATCTGAAAGAACTAGAAGAGCTTAAATGGGAAGAGAACCAAAGCAAGGGAAAGGCCAGGAGGAATCCATAAATAAAATTAGGTTTAATTAAGTGAGTAGTTAGAGGATTGTATCACTTTTACTCAAAGGCATTTTACTCCTCTGCACAAAAGCTTTTGAACAGCATATGTTGTTTCTTATTTCATAATGAGGGGTAGATTTTAAGTAAGCTTGTTTTATTACTATTAATAGATGTTTTAAGGTTAATACTAATGAGGGAATGAAAAGTTATTTCCATTTATTTGTTTGTTTGTTATGTTTTGTTTTGTTTTCAGTGCTTTATGTCTACAGTTTTCCATGCCGAAAACACTCTACTTAGCTATTCAAACAAAGCACCAGTTCATCCACGGTTGATTGCAGGTGGAAAGATGAACTTGGGAGGAATCTTCTCCCGGTGAATTTGCCAGCTTCTGGTAGGTGGGGATGGTGCCAAGTACGAAGTTCCTTGGACTCCCTGCAAAGAGTCTTGAATGCTAAATAGCTAAGGGTTTTTGATTGATTGGCCCATGGGGCCCATGAAGGGAGGAAACTTGGGAATTTATAATGATAGTTTAGAATTTAGATCACTTTATGTTGACAGTAGGTTTTTGCCAACACTGTAGTAAGATTAATGGGTGGTAACTCAACCTCTTAGAACTCAGTTTCTTCACAGCATTGATGTGAAGTTTAAATAAGGTCATATGACAGGACAGTGCACAAAATAAACAAGATGATGGAACATGTGCTTCCTTTACACCGTCCCTTTCTTTTGTCCCTTCCTCCAGACATTCTGGCTGCTGACCGACCAGGTGGGCTTTGACTATCCTTGTTTTGCCCTCTTGGTACTGTATTCTTTTGATTTCTCTCTGTCAAGCTGCCCTCCGACCATCGGTGCGCTGGTTCTCGCATTTGTGTGTTTGGTACCTTTTGGTCTGGATTCCTCCCCAGTGCCCTTAGTCTGCCATGGCCAAGCATGACGGCTGGCTTGGCGAGGCTTCAATGGGCATTAGAGGCATGTGGCTGTGACCACATCTTCAAACAAAGCTCAAACCCGGGGACTCCCCTCCAAAAAACTGTGGATGAGATTTTCCTCTGATCTCAGAAATTTAGAATCAAGTAGTGGGTAAATAGCTGACGCCTGTTCTAAATTCTGGCTCCACCATTAATGGCTGCAGGGTCTTAAGCAAGTTACTTAGTGTATCTGAGCTTCGGTTTCCTCATCTATAAAATGGGAATAAAAATAGCATCTACTTCATAGGGTTGCTGTGAGGATTAAATGCTCATACATGAAAGTGCTTAGAAGCGTGCCAGGTATAGTGGAGGTGCCCCATCCAGTGGTTGTCACCCGTAGAAGTCCTTAAACCTCTCTTGGCTCCAGTCTTCTTTTTTTTTTTTCTTTTTGGAGGGTCTTTCTCTGTCACCCAGGCTACAGTGCAGTGGTGCAATCATGGCTCACTGCAGGCTCAACCTCCTAGCTCAAGCGATCCTCCCACCTCAGCCTCTGGAACAGCTGGGTGTGTGCCACCACACTCAGCTAATTTTTAAATTTGCTGTCAAGACAAGGTATTGCTATGTTGCTCAGGCTGGTCTCAAACTCCTGGGCTTAAGCAGTCCTCCCGCCTCAGCCTCCTAAAGTGCTGGGATTGCAGGGATGAGCCACTGTGCCCAGCGAGCCCCAGACTTCTTATCGGCCCAGGGTTGGCAGCATCCGCCCACCTGCTTCACCGTGGTGTTGTAATGGAAATTGCAAGAGGGCTTTCTAAATTAGAAAGTTCTGTACAAACATAAGGCTTCTATTTGTTATTACTGACCTCTTTTATTATGGTCAATGGAGAGCATGGCTGTGCCCAGGCATCCCCCACCACTGTGTGGGACTCACTCCCAGCAGCTGCCTCGGTCCCCAGAGGGCACCCAGGGAGATGTGATGCTTGGATCCTCCCCGGGCTGTGAACAAGTCCAGAACCTGGTTTTCCATCTCTCCTTTCCTCAATTAGGGGAACAGTCAGGCACTGTCAGTTCTTTTTCAGGTCCCAACAAGCCCTGGGCTGCCCTGGAGGGAGAAGGAGAAGAGAGGAGAGGGAGGAAACTCTCCCTGTAAAACTTGGCTTCAACTGAATAGCTTCCAGTTGCCTTGAAATCTAATCTTCTTTTGAACTCAAATTTGCCGTCAGTCACATTCTTGGAAGGCGATGAGCTCCAGCCCCATCCTGACGGATGGGAACGATAATACCTTTCCAAGAACCCCACTCCTGGGGTGGTAGGAGCCGTCTGTCCGCTAAGGTTTTCTTTCACCTGTTCAGGAAGACTGAAGTGTCTGGGGAGCTTCAGCCCTGGGGGACCCTACAGACATCCTATTATCTGGGCATAGGAGAGACAGTGGCCCTCTTCCTACCTGCTGACGCTAGAACTGAGGAAGATTTTTATATCCCTTTCACAGATGCTTACTGAGTTCCCAATTCACTGGTTTTTCTATTCCAACCAGCAAAACTTGACCCCATGTGACACTCACTAACTTGTGAATTAATTAATCCAACAAATATGTGTTGCATACTTACCCTGGATTCTAGGCACTGGGAAGGACAGTGGACAGGATGAGCAAACACCTGCTCTCCATGACGTGCACCCCCAACACGTAGCTAACAGAAAGGTCAGGACTGAAATCAGCCAGAGAGACAGGTCTGGACTTCAGGTCAGAAGGTTTGGGCTTGAGAGAGAGCTCTGACAAGTGAAAGATGTGTGATTTTGGATAAACCACTTAGTTTCCGTGAACCTCAGTTTCCTCATCGTAAAATGTGCATGAGTCAGTTTGGGATACTGTAACAAATTACCATAGACTGGGTGGCTTATCCAATAAGCATTTATTTCTCATAGTTCTGCAAGCTGAAAGTCTGATGTCAGAGTGCCAGAATGGTTGAGTTCTGGTGAGGGGCCCTTTCCAGGTTGCAGATGGCCAAGTTCTCATTGTGTCCTCACGTAGAGGAAAGGGGCGAGAGAACTCTTTGGGAGTTTTTTTTTTTTTTTTAAATCAGGACACTAATTCCATTTGTGAAGTTTCCACCTTCATGACCTAATCACCTCTCAAAGACCTCACCTCCTAGTATGATCACATTGGGGGTTTGAACCTGTGAATTTGGGGAAACGCAAACATTCAGTCTGGAGCAGACATAGTATGACCTGCTCATTCACTGCCATTGCAATAAAATGAAGGGAAATAAATCATTTGGGCCCAGACATGGTGGCTCACGCCTGTAATCCCAGCAGTTTGGGAGGCCAAGTGGGGCGGATCACCTGGGGTCAGGAGTTTGAGACCAGCCTGGCCAACATGGTGGAACCCCCACCTCTACCAAAAATACAAAAATTAGCTGGTCATGGTGGTGCGCGCCCTGTAATCCAGGCTACTCGGGAGGCCGAGGTAGGAGAATCACTTGAATCTGGGAAGCGGAGGTTGCAGTGAGATCACACCACTGCACTCAACATGGGTGACAGAGAGAGACTTTATAAAAGAAGAAAAGAAAAGAAAAGGAAGGAAACATTTGTTATGCTGTAACATTACATGCAAATTGGTCCAGTATAGATCAACTGTGCAATTTCAAACTTTGTATTCAGTTACGTGACAACATTCGTTGAACACCTACAATATGCCATGGACTTGGATTGCACAGATGATTATTCATCTGTGTACAAATATGTATCTTATGATACAGCCCCTGTCTTCTGGTAGAGACACAGAAGCAGTTGGTTATAAAGCTATGCAGTGAGAGCAATGACAGAGCCACAGAAGAGAGCTATGGGAGCATGGAGGAGAGGACATTTCTGATTAAAAGGTGCTGTGAACAAAAGAATGTAAACTAGCTACAGCAAGGTTCTGTGGTTCTACGGCATTGAATATTGACAAGGAGTTCTAGAAGAACAGAGCCGATGGTAGAAAAGGCCTTCCATAAGGTAGGCCCTGCAGACTGTATCTTATTCATCTGCATAATCCAAGAGATGGCCTATTGTAGGTGTTCAATGAATGTTGTCACATAACTGAATACAAAGTTTCGAGTTGCATGGTTGATCTATACTGGGCCAATTTGTATGGTCCTCTCTACCATGGTGATAGAGTTTATCCTCTAGGTGACAGGGTAACACGGAAGGGCTTTGAGCAAGGACATCATAATAGTATCAGATCTGTGTTTTAGTTAACAGCAGTGTGTGAAGGACTGGTTGAATGGGCAACTGCAGAAATAGTGAGTCAATATTACGGTACACCCACAAGCAAGATGGCGACATGAAGTGGGGTGGTAGAAGGAGTTTAGGATGGAGTTGTGAAATATTTAGGATGTGGAATGATAGGGATTGGAAACTGGATGTAGAGTGAATGGGATCAGGAGATGAAGGGATTCCCACATTCCTAGCCTGAGTTTCTACATGGAGGGTGCTTTGGGGAATCAGAAAAGAGAGAAGATTTAAAGGGAGCAGTGGCAAGTTTGAGGTGCTTGTTGGATTTCCAGGTGGCGATGTCTAGCAGCCAACTGAACACAGGTAGTTCTTGCTTTGCATGGTTCTGACAAATATAAATTTAAGTTGCAAGATATAGTTCTTAACACCAGTCCCCCGACAACATGGTTCAACTTTCAGTTACCACAGACATTAACTGTGATTAATGGCATCATGCATCCATTTTGCTTGTAGCTCTGCAGTCCAAAAATCCACCCCATAAATAATAAATGTGCATCATGATCTATGACAAGTCTCATCAAAAAATACAAAGTGTGTCGAGATTCAAACAATACAGAAATCATGAGGACAGCCCCAAGTCATGCTAACACCCATCTCTGGCCTTCTGCTCCCATCCCAACTCCCCTCACATGGGAAGGACTTCCTGGAAGAAATGGGGCTTCAAGCAAGTCCCCAAACACAGTGCTAGAGAACTGTTACATCTTCTGATGTGAAAAGTGAAAGCTAGAAATTCATCAGACTAGCTGGACAGAGATTTCCTGTTTTGTGGAAACAACGTGATTTCTGTCCTACCAGACATGGAAACTACACCCAGCACCCCAGAATCACAGAAGAAAACAGAGATGACAGAAGACAAATGTCATTGTTCCTCTTCTCTGCACCCCCACCAATGTCCAGTGGCTCTTGTTGGACTGGGGAAATGGGAGAGGAAATAGAAAGTGGGGCTGGGGTGAATGGTAGAAACAGCACTGGCCTGGGAGCCTCAATTTCCTCATCTGAAAAATGGGACTATGAAGCCACTTCATCAGCTCGTTGACAAGCGCAAAAGAAATAATGTGTGAGAGAACCTTTTCAACTATGGAAGGCTGTTGAGTGTTCAGCGCAATGAAAATAGCTGGAGAGAGGAGAAAATCGGTAAGGAAAGTGGTATCCTGGTTTCCACCCACCTCACAAACAATAACAGCAGCCACAAACGTTGGTGTCATTCCTACTACATGCCAGTCAATGTGCTGTGATTATTAGCTTCTATCTATTTTGTGCTTGGAGCAGGTGACTTGAGATTTACAGGGGTTATCTCATTGAGTTCTCGAAGGATTACAACTCAGCCTTTTGTTATCAGCTAGCACCTCTGTGGGAATGAATTTATCAGGATCCACAGGACAGGGCTTTTTAGATTTGCAAAGGTCCATGGGATGGGCTGCTCCTGGGAAAGCCAAGTTAGGGCACCGGCAGGGCCAGCAGTGGCAGGAAGAGGGAAGCCTTGGGGTCCACTGAATCTGGATCAAGGCTCAACAGCCTCCACTGACCATCTCTGTGACGATGGGCAAGTGAGTCACCTGACCTCTATTGACCTTAATTTTCAGGAACAGCAGGATATTAATAGTACTCATTTCATAGCAATGCTAGGAGGCTTAAATTTAACAATGCACTTGCTACTTTTGCTGTAGGAAATGCTAGCTCCTAGCCAGACCAAAGGGGCTGGTGAGTCTGTCCCGTCTGCCCACTGTGGAGGCTTCACCAGGCAGCACCAAGAAAAGAGCCTAATTCCAGGGGCTGCCTCCAGGGAGCTCCTTGTCAGCCCAGGCCCCACCCACGAGAGGGTTTCTTGGCCCCTAGAGTCCTTCATGCCTCTGTTTGAGGACAATTTGAGCTGTTCTCAATGTAGAATTCTGGGCTGGGAGTCATAAACGATAGTCAGGGACTAGTCAGACACCTATTGGGCTTGATCCAGACTCTTTACTTTTTTTTCTCCCTCCCACTCTCCTTCCTTCCTTCCTTCCTTTCTTCCTTCTTTCCTTCCTTCCTCCCTCCCTCCCTCCCTCCCTCCCTCTCTCCTTCCCTGTTATCTTCTCTGCCCCCTTCTTCTCATACTTTTTCTCACCTCTCTTTCTTCCTTCTTCTAAAAAATATTTATTGAGCATCTACTATAAGCCAGATATATTTCCAGAGCTGGGAGTGTAGGAGTGAACAAAACAATGCCCTCATCCTCAAGAGGCTTAAATTATATCTGGGGAGAGAGACAACACAGCAAAAATATGTGCTGATTAAGACCATGGGAAAATAATCAAGGAGGGAAGGTAGGCAAAGAGTCAGGGTGGGCAAGGATGGCATTTTAAGAAGGTTTATTGGGAAGAACTCATTGGTAAAGTGATATTTAAGCAGAAGCTTGTAGTGGGGTGGATTTTATTGGTGCCATCAGCAACCTGGCAGCTGCCAACATCTAAACACACCCATCCATCCTGTGTATAGACACAGTTTTTGTGTGCAGTGTACATATCTCTACGTAGGTAAATGCACACGCGTGTGAGGGTGTTTTCATAGGATTGGTCCTGACCTCCTGATAGAGATGCACCTTGATCCCATGGCCATTCGCAAGCTGGCTGGCAAGACAAAACTCCTGTCCTCCCCCACTGCAGCTTGATCGTTGCCTTCCCTTCCTGCTCATAACTGCAGACCTCACTGCAGTGAGGACAGCTTCTACCTCTTCCCCCAAGCTCTCACTGACCCTGTGCTAGTCTGGACCCTCTGAATCTGTCAAGGTGACTGGAAGGGAGAGAGAGGAAGAAAGGTCATCTTCAGGGTCACTTCACCTGTTTTCCCTTGTAGCCACTCACTGCCAAGGGGCCCTACAGACATGTTCACACACCCTTCTTGTTTCCCACCTGTGGAAACACTCATCCTTTCCTCATCCCCAAGTCCCCTTCCCAGCTCTTGGGCTAAACATCTTGTGAGGCATACTGTACCTGTTTTTCCCTCTCAAGAGAATCACCCATAGCTTCATCATCATTAATGCCTGCCTTTTCCCACAGGGATTAGGTGAAAAGAGGAAAAAGAAAGAGAGAGGAAGGAAGGAAGGAAGGAAGGAAGGAAGGAAAGAAGGAAGGAAGGAAGGTGAGGGGAGGGGAGGGAAGGGGAAAGAAGGGGAGGGGAGGGGAGGGAAGGGGAAGGAAGGGGAGGGGAGGGGAGGGAGACAAGGGAGGGAGGAGAGGGAGGGAAGGGAGGGAGGAAGGAAATGAGAAGCCTGGGGCTTTTCACTCACAGAACTATCATTTTTGTAACTGGCCACAACAAGCCTTAGAAGCTCTCAAAGGAGTGGGGTTTGGCTTCAGAGCACCGTGCTAGGGCCATCCTTTAATGCCCCCTGCCTTCTGTTTTGCAGTAACACAGAAGGAGGGAAAACCTGTCAGAAGCAACAGGTGACAGAGGCAAAGGGGAGGACCGAGGATGAGGCCTCCTTGAAAGAGCAAAGGAAGATGCCCAGGGCCACTGGGGAAGGGTCCTGGGGGTGTCCTGCCAACAGACTCCCTGAATCCCTGATCCTCCTCACCCCCTATCCAGCTTCAGCTCCAGCCCTTCTGGAGGCCCTGCCAGGGGCCATGGGACCCCCATCAGTGCCTGCTAGGGGAACAAGGCAGTGCAGTTGGTGGTAAAGTCCCAGATACACCCATGGTCTGCCGACCTCAGCCAGAGGGACCCCTGGGCAAGCCTTGTGCCCACACACTTCCTTGTGCATGGAAGGGTGCTGTGTCTCCCAGGAGCAGAGGAAAGAACTGCCAAACTCATTTCTGCTCTGAAGTCTAAGAAAACCTAGTATAAACACAGTAGACTCTTTGAATTATCCACATGAAATGTTTAACACATTTAGCCTGGAGGAGATGAGATTTAATAAGGGGATGTTCCCATGGTGATTTTATTAGGAACTTTAATAATCAGCTACACTCATAGAGTGCCTGGTATCGTATCAGTCACCAGGCTTCAGGCACCTTGCCACACACTCTTTTCCCTGAAATCCCTGTCAGGACCCCCCACCCCGACACACACACATACACCACCGCCACCATCACCACCAATGTTATAGCAAGCAAACTTCTCTGAGGTCCAGCGGCATTAAGTAACTAGCTCAAAATCATGCAACTAGTCAGTATTAGTCAGACTTGGAAGCCAGAACTGGCTGACTCCAGAACCTGAAGCCTCTATCACTGAGCTGTTCATCTTCAACTTACACTTCAAGGATTAACCAGGCAGGCAAATGCAATCCTTACAGCGCTGGTTCATAGAAGGCAAATTTGATGACTTGAGTCCTCCATAGTTCTATTGCTTTCTCCTAAAATCTAAGCAATTCTGCAAGACTTAGAAGCTTCTGGAGGCAATTCAGAGATATTTACAAAAACGTTATTCCATTTACGGGTAAGCACCTAATGCTATACAAGTACTTTTAAAATCAACAGTAGGCCAGGCATGGTGGCTCATGCCTGTAATCCCAGCACTTTGGGAGGCCAAGGAGGGTAGATCACCTGAGGTGTCAGGACTTCAAGACCAGCCTGGCCAACGTGGTGAAACCCCATCTCTACTAAAAATACAAAAATTAGCCAGGTGTGGTGGCACACTCCTGTAACCCCAGCTACTTGGGAGGCTGAGGCAGGAGAATCGCTTGAACCCGGGAGGCGGAGTTTGCAGTGAGTTGAGATCACGCCATTGCACTCCAGCCTGGGTGACAAGAGACAAACTCCATCTCAAAAAAAAAAAAAAAAAAAAAGAAAGAAAAGAAAAGAAAAAGAAAAAAAATCAACATTATCTTTTTAGACATTTTATGTGTTTTATTTTTAAGTTATAATTTGTTACATAAACATGACAACATTCATAGGAATCAAACAATAAGGAAGAATTCACCCCCAATTTTACCTTTTCAATTAGTTCCCTCACACATTCATGGGGAAACCACTTGTAAGACACTTATATACTTTGCCAGAAACAAAATAAGACAAACTCTTTGAAAGTTCCTAAACAGAACTCCTCAAAAACAAAGGATTTGATAATATATATGTTTCCACCCAACTCAAAAATTATCACAAAAGAGGAAGACACTGAATCATTATCACGAGGTTAGGAGTGTTTTCCTAAATGCATAGCTCCTATTTCATTGCTTCACCATTCCCCACTGCCCCTCACTGCAATTGTTTACCTCCTGCTTTTCACCTTCTATGTCTCAAGTCCTTGCCTTCAACTGCCACCAACCCTAGACAAGTCAGCATCTATTATCTCTTTCCTGAATATTATAATCACCTCCTACTCTTTTCCTGCACATGCACAGTTGCTCCTCTGCCATCTATTTTCCATACTGTACCTGCAGCGATCTTTTCAAAACACAAATCTGATTGTTCTTAGAATAAAAACCCAAATTCTTAACATGACTCTGAAGGATATTCTTGGCTGCCCAGCAGCAAGCATAACCCTCTTCCTCCTTCCTATGAGAAATGTTATCAGTTAGGGTGTGTTCATATGCAAGCAACAGAGTACCCGACTCACAGCAGCTTAAGCAATAAACACTGTCAATCATCTCATCTATGTTTCACGTTTGGTGTTGCTGCTCGACAATGCTGTCAAAGGCCCAGGCCTTTTACTTGTGCTGTCATCTCCAGTATGTTGGCCATTGGCCCTCAGTAATCTGTCACCTCCTGGGTGCAAGAGGGTTGGTGCAGCACCAAATGTCACAGCTGCATTTAAAGATAAGAAGCCTGGGGAAGACTCTGAGTGGTTAAGGGGCATTGCTTCAAGTGTAGTATCCTTTCACAAACAAAAGAAATATTCCTAGAAGCTCCCCAGCAGACTTCTTAAATCTCATGGGCAGGACTGTGCCACATGGCACGTTCCAACTACTAAAGCACCTGGGAATGAAAAAATATGGGAAAGGGAAAAGGTTATTGCCATCACTGACTTAATCCAACCACAATTCATTCCCTGGGACAGAGGGAAGGGCCTATCTTCTCTGTCCTCTACCCTAGCAGAATTGGTGGTTCTATTAGCAGGAAAGAAGGTGTACAGTGTTGCAGGATGGAATTAGCAGTTGGGACAGTGGCAGAATTTGCCATAGGTCTCCATGCTGTCACCCCACCACCCATGTTTTTGGGGCAGCTGGCCTCATCCCCTGCTCCCATGGCAGGCCCAAGTCATCAAATGGCAATTTCATCCCTCTACCAGTAACTGACTTAGTGGGCTGATGAGACATGAAGGGAGGCCTGGGGAGACTTCTGGGAAAGTTCTTCCTTTATTTTTCTAGGAGAGCATTTGGATGCAATCTTGAACTCTTCCTTAGGATATAGTCTTGCATGGAGGTAAAGCTCTTAAATCCTGTAGCCATCTTGCTTCCAGCCTGATATACAAGAATGAGCAGAAGCAGGGCAGAGTTGAGAGATGAGAGAGATCAGAGAAGCACAGATGGAGCCTGTGGCCAGCAGCCTCTGAGATGGCCCCGTGGTCCCTGCCTCTTGGTATTCATGCCCTTGTGTAATCTCCTTCCTTCAGTGTGGGCAGGACCTAAGAACTCTCTTCTAATGCGTAGAGTAGGGCGGAAGTGATGGCATATTATTTCTGATATTAAGTTATAAAAAGATGACACCTTCTGTGTTGGGTTCTCACTCCCTCTCTCCCTCCCTCTTTCTCTATCTGTCCTTCCCTCTCACTCTCTTCTCACTTGCAACTGGGGAAGCAAAGCTTCCATGTTGCAAGCATCCTTATGGAGAGGCCCAAATGGTGAAAAACAGGCTCTCGGCGTGATGGTGTGTGAGGAACTAAAGCCTATCAACATCCATGCAACAGATCTTGGGAGCAGATCCTTCAGCTTGTCAGGTCTTGGGATGACCACAGCCCTGGTTGATAATTTGGCTGCAACTTCATGAAAGATCTTGAGCTAGAGGCATCCAGCTAAGCCATTCTTAAGATTCTTGACTCAGAGAAACTGTGAAGAAAAAGTATATTTTTTTCAGCTGCCAAGTTTGGAGGTAATTTGCTATGCAGCAATAGATAACTAATATGGAGATATTAGATTAAGTCAGTTCTGCAGACTGCTCGTGCTTAGGACTTCCAGTCACATGAGATGATACATTTTCTTATTTCTTAAGCCAACTTAAGTTGGGTTTCTGTTACTTGCAGCTAAAAGCACATTAACTGATAAAAAATAAGGCTTCACATTATCTGTCTGTAGCCTGCCTCTACAGCAGCATTTGACAATACTTTCCCCCTTCCTTGGCAAAATTCCCCAACCTCCATCTGAATTACATCAAGTCCCCTTGTGATGTGCTTTTCATAGCACTTGTATCTTTCTCTGGGGATTTAAACACAGTGGAGAATTAGCTTTATGGAATCATTCGATTATTTCTGTCTCACTTTTCTGAGGACAGGACTCATATCTTCCTGGGCACCATTGTATTTGAGGTAGGAGGCGGGACTCAACTCCAGAGGTGAGGCTTGGACATGGAACCAAATTGAGGACTAGCTAAAACAGGGCCAAGGCAGAAGCAGCTTTCCATAAGACACACCCACCAGTGTGCCCTGTCAGTTTACCATTGCCATGGCAATACCCGGGAGTTGCCACCCCTTTCTGTGGCAATGACCTGATGACCCAGAAGTTACTACCCTTTTCCTAGAAATTTCTGCATAAACTATCCCTTAATCTGCATGTAATTAAAAGTAGGTATAAATATGACTGCAGAACTGCCCTGAGCTGCTGCTCTCTGCCTATGGGCTAGCCCTGCTCTGCAGGAGCAGTCACAAGGGCCATAACGCTGCTGAAGCTGTAACACCACTAAAGCTGTAACACTGCTGCTTCAGTAAAGCTGTTTTATTCAACCTCCAGCTCACCCTTGAATTCTTACCTGGGCAAAGCAAAGAACCCTCCCAGGCTAAGCCCCAGTTTGGGGCTCACCTGCCCTGCACCATATCCACAGTGCTGGACACATGCTGGAGCAGGACAAGATCTCAGTGAATAATTAGGGAGAAATGAACAAATGCATTGGAAATATACATTGGTTGCTCTAGAGAAAGGCCAGAACTAAGTAGATAGATTTCAGAGTCAGCAGTATAGAAGGCATATTTGACTTCCTCCTGGGGATGTGTGACTCTCCCAGGAAAAAATATGTGGAAGTGAGGGTGAAACTTGAGAATGACCAATCTGTGGAGGTTGGGGAGAAAGAGAACCCAGCAGAGGGGGTTCACAGGTGATGAGCAAGACATCCTGTAATGCCAAGGTCATTTGGCTCTCAGAAGGAACTCCAACTGCTTGAGAAGTGACAAGCACTGTGCATGCAAAGATGTGGCTCTCAGGGTGTCAAGCAGGAATTGTACCCACCAAGCCAGGCTGCAGAACAGCAACTCAGAGTGTGGGTCCTGAGAAGGGCATGTGAGCTACTCTTCCTTATGAAGTGAATGGACCAGGATGAGTCATCCCCCTCCCCACACCCACCTCCCTGTGCCCCATATCACCCAGTCAGCATGGGGATGAGGCAGACAGCGGGAGTGTAGCCTTTGAAGACAGTGCCAATCATACCACTTTTTAACAAGAAAGGGGGTTTTCTCCCAACACAGATCTAATTGCGGCATCCATCACTGCCAACCAGAAGGCTGCACTGACTGCAGAAGAGTCCCGAGAGGGTGGCCCAGGCACCCAGCGAGTGCCATCGATGTGGAGAATGCAGGCTCCACCTTCTCTTTTCTTTAAATAGCTGAGGCAGGGACTTAGATTATCCTGATAATTGTTTTCCCCCCTACTTTTTGTTCAGCCTCTAACTCACGTGTCTAGCTGAGCCTAAAATCCTATCTGGCAATATTGAATGAGGGACAAATGTGGCCCTTATTAACACAGTGTCTATCAAAGTAAGTGCTTGAGACAGAAAGCTAAATGTCCAGATGACTGAAATGTGCTCATTGAACACTAAAAAATAAAGAAAGAAATTAAGCAGTATCAAATTGAACACACACATGTCACTCACTCTGGCTGCAACCTACAACTCCACACAACTGCCTTCCCTCTTTCCTTCCTTGATGGGTAAGGAGGGTGGTGGAGGAGTGGGAAACGCATGGTTGGGAAAGGGGATTATCTAGAGCAGGAGTCAGTGAACTTTTTCTGTGAAGGGCCAAATAGCAAATATTTTAGGCTTTATGGACCACGTAGTCGCTGTATTAATCCATTCTCACATGACTGTAAAGAAACACCTGAGACTGGGTAATTTATAAAGAAAAAAGCTTTAATGAACTCATGGTTCCACAGGCTGTACAGGAAGCATGACATTTTCTGGGGAGGCCTCAGGAAACTTTCAGTTATGGCAGAAGGTGAAGGGGAAGCAGGCACGTCTTACTTAGCCGGAGTAGGAGGAAGAGGGAGCGAGGAGGGCAGTGCCACACACACTTTTAAACAACCAGATCTTGTGAGAACTCTGTCACGGGAACAGCACCAAAGGGGAAAATCTACCGCCATGATCCAATCCTCTTCCACCAGGCCCTGCCTTCAACACTGGGGATTACAATTTGACACAAGATTTGGGCGGGGACACAAATCCAAACCATATCAATCTCCATCACAACGATCTAACTCTGCTGTAGCAAAAGCAGACAGACGATACGCAAACAGATGAGTGTAGCCGTGTTTCAATAACACTGTATTGATGAACATTGAAATTTGAATTTTGTATAATTTTCATGTGTCACAAAGTCTTCTTTTGATTTTTTCAACTATTAAAAAATGCACAAAGCATTCTTGGTTCACACACTATACAAAAACAGGTGGTGGGGCAGATTTGGCCCATGGGTAAAGTTTGCTGACTCTTGACCTAAAGTAAGGAGAGGAGTGAAAACCATCAATAGGAGCTTCTAAGCCTCCCTTCCCCCTTGCTGCCTTCTCTCCCCTACCCCACCTTTCACCCCATAATATTTAAACTTTATCCTGTAACAAGTATTCTTACATTCCCTCTTAGCTTACCTTGCCTATCTTCTCACAAATACTTACATTTGTGTTAGCATTCAAGAGATTGGTCCTTTACCACACATTCCATTTTCATAGCAGAAGGATTAAGGAAAAGCCAGAACTTTCTACAGAGTAAGGTCCTTAAGAAACAGGATAGGTGGATAGGTGGAGAAACAGAAACATGGAGGTGGTAAGACCTGTCAAGGAAAAGTGGCTTTTAAAATTCAACTCTAGTGTGTATATAATTTTTTTTTTTAAGATGGAATCTCGCTCTGTCACCCAGGCTGGAGTGCAGTGGTGCGATCTTGGCTCATTGCAGCCTCTGCCTTCCTGGATTCAAGGGATTTTCCTGTCTTAGCTTCCTGAGTAGCTGGGAGTACAGGCGCACACCACCACACCTGGCTAATTTTTGTATTTTTAGGAGAGACGGGGTTTCACCATGTTGGCCAGGCTGGTCTCAAACTCCTGACCTCGGGTGATCCAGCCACCTTGGCCTCCCAAAGTGCTGGCATTACAGGAGTGAGCCACTGTGCCTGACCTAACACAATTTTTAAGAATGGAAAAAAATTCAGCTGTATAAATTTTAGGTTCACTCAAATTTTCTTTCTATTGCTATACTGTGAAATGAAACTAATTTCTTGCTAATTATAGTGCCTGTATTTTATTTTTCTTACCTCCTCAAAATGTTAAATGAGCTTCTCTAAGATCTGAAAATCTTCATTCATCTCACTTTGATGAATTTGTTTCATTTGGATGAAACAAATGTCAGATACTGTAACTCGCAATAAAGGAAAGGCCTCACTGCACATACTTATTGTGTGCTAATGCGTTTGAACTTACTATATTTCCAGAAACTTCAGCCTGAGTAAATAAAGGCAGTGGGCATCATGTTTGGAGTCAAACAGACCTGGGTCCAAATCCACCTCTTTTATTTATATATTTATTTATTTATCATTTTTGAGACAGAATTTCACTCTGCCACCCAGCCTGGAGTCCAGTGGCATGATCATAGTTCATTACAGCCTCAAACTCCTGGTGATCCTCCTGCCTCAGCCTCCCGAGTAGCTAGGATTACAGGCGCAGGTCACCATGCCAGCTAATTTAAAAAATTTTTTTGTAGAGACAGGGCCTTGCTGTGTTATTCAGTCTTGAACTCCTGGCCTCAGCCATCTGTATTAATTCATTTCCATGCTGCTGAAAAAGACATATCTGAGACTGGGAAGAAAAATAGGTTTAATGGACTTACAGTTCCATGTGGCTGGGGAAGCCTCACAATCATGGCAGAAGGTGAAAGGTACTTCTTACATGGTGGTAGCAAAAGAGAATGAGAGAGAAGTGAAAGCGGAAACCCCTTATAAAACCATCAGATCTTGTGAGACTTACTCACTACCACAAGAACAGTATGGGGGAAACCGTCCTGTGATTCAATTATCTCTCACCGGGTCCCTCCCATGGGAGCTACAAGATGAGATTTGGGTGGGGACACAGAGCCAAACCATATCATTCTGCCCCTGGCCACTCCCAAATCTCATGTCTTCACATTTCAAAACCAATCATGCCTTCCCAATAGTTCTCCAAAATCTTAACTCATTTCAGCATTAACTCAAAAGTTCACAGTCCAAAATCTCATCTGAGACAAGGCAAGTCCCTTCTACCTATGAGCCTGTTAAATCAAAAGCAAGTTAGTTACTTCCTAGATACAATGGGGGTACAGGCTTTGGGTAAATATAGCCATTCCAAATGGGATAAATTGGCCAAAACAAAGGGGCTACAGGCCCCATGCAAGTCCAAAATCCAGCAGGACAGTCAAATCTTAAAGCTCCAAAATGATCTCCTTTGACTCCGTGTCTCACATCCAAGTCACGCTGATGCAAGAGATTGGTTCCCATGATCTTGGACAGCTCCACCTCTGTGGCTTTGCAGGGTACAGCCTCCCTCCCAGCTGCTTTCACAAGCTGGCTTTGAGTGTCTGCAGCTCTTTCAGGTGCACAGTGCAAGCTGTCAGTGGATATACCATTCTGGGGTCTGGAGGATGGTGGCCCTCTTCTCACAGATCCACTAGGCAGGACCTCAGTGGGGACTCTGTGTAGGGGATCTGACCCCACATTTCCCTTCCATACTGCCATAGCAGAGGTTCTCAGTGAGCGCCCCACCCCCACAGTAAACTTCTGCCTGGACATCCAGGCATTTCCATACATGCTCTGAAATTTAGGCAGAGGTTTCCAAACCTCAATTCTTGACTTCTGTGTACCTGCAGGCTCAGTGCCATGGGTTTGGCACCTGCACCCTCTGAAGCCATGGTCCAAGCTGTACCTTGGCCCCTTTTAGCCATGGCTGGAGTGGCTGAGATGCAGGGCACCAAGTCCCTAGGCTGCATACAGCAGGGGGACCCTGAGCCCAGCCCACAAAACCATTTTTTCTTTGTAGGCCTCCAGGCCTGTGATGGGAGGGGTTGCCTCAAAGGTCTCTGACATGGCCTGGAGACATTTACCCCATTGCCTAGGCAATTAACATTTGGCTGCTTGTTACTTATGCAAATTTCTGCAGCTGACTTGAATTTCTCCCCAGAAAATGGGTTTTTCTTTTCTATCCCATTGTCAGGCTGTAAATTTTCCAAACTTTTATGCTGTTTCCCTTTTAAAACTGAATGCTTTAAACAGCACCCAAGTCACCTCTTGAATGCTTTGCTGCTTAGAAATTTTTCCTGCCTGATACCCTAAATCATCTATCTCGAGTTCAAAGTTCTACGGATCTCTAGGGCAGGGGCAAAATGCTACCAGTCTCTTTGCTAAAACATAGCAAGAGTCACCTTTACTCCAGTTCCCAACAAGTTTCTCATCTCCATCTGAGACCACCTCTGCCTGCATTTCATTGTCCATATCATTATCCACATTTTGGTCAAAGCCATTCAACAAGTCTCTAGGAAATTCCAAACTTTCCTACATTTTTCTGTCTTGTTCTGAGCCATCCAAACTGTTCCAACCTCTGCCTGTTACCCAATTCCAAAGTCACTTCCACATTTTCGGGTATCGTTTCAACAGTGCCCCACTCTACTGGTACCAATTTACTGTATTAGTCCGTTTTCACACTGCTGATAAAGACATACCTGAGACTGGGAAGAAAAATAGGTTTAATGGACCTACAGTTCCACGTGGCTGGGGAGGCCTCACAATCATGGTGGAAGGCAAAAGGCACTTCTTACATGGCAGAGGCAAGAGACAATGAGAGAGAAGTGAAAGTGGAAACCCCTTATAAAACCATCAGATCTTGTGAGATTTATTACCACCACGAGAACAGTATGGGGGAAACTGCCCCTATGATTCAATTATCTCCCTTTGGGTCCCTCCCACAACACGTGGGAATGGAGCTACAAGATGAGATTTGGGTGGGGACACAGAGCCAAACCATATCACTGTCCTACCACCTTGGTCTCCCAAAGTGCTGGGATTACAGGTGTGAGCCACCACACCCAGCCCAAACCCAATTCTCCCACTGGCTATAGGACTTCACTTCTGGAAGCTTTGGTCCCTTTGCTGGTGAAATGAAATACTAGTGGTCAATCATTCTCATGTTTAATGAGCTCACAAATATGAAGTGCCCAGTTAATTTTAGTGTTCTTCATGCCTTCCATATCTGAGACTCTCCGAATCTCCTGTCAATCTGTTAAAACTTACTTTGAGCACCATTGTGTTCACAGAAGAGAGCTATCATAATCCCACAATTTTTTTTGATATAGGAGTAAAATCTTAAAGCAGAGCAAGTAGTTTTAAAAAGCATTCAAAGCAAAACCTTATAAAAGGAAGATAATTTTTTAAGGCAGTCTCAGAATGTTCAACTTAGGTTCAATTACTTGTAGCGATAATTAATAGCTATTAATAAATGAAGCTGGCTTTCTAGAAGTAACAAAGCCAGAGCAGGACATGAGCTCATGGCTGCTCTTGGCTCTTAAATCCCTGCCAAGAAGAAGGAGGAGCCTGCCAAGGAATGTTGGGGGGAATTATCAGGCTTGTGGGTTTGCCAGGGCAGAATTAGCCAGGCTATAATGTGTGCGGGTGGGTTGGGGGGTGCTGTGCAGATGGGAAGATGGCTGGAAACAAGGCAGGATAGGAGGAGGTGGGAGGATGCAGGGGAGGGCTTGAAGGACTGTGGGAAATAGGGGCTGTGGTTGTGATGGAAAGTGGAGGGGCACTGGGACCAGGAATTGGGCCCTGGAGTTGTTACACATGAGCCTTGCTTGTAAGGCCCAAATTCAGTCTCAGAGCTGAAAAAGGCCTCAGGGTTAGGGTGGCTCTAACTTCTCATACAGATTAAAAACTGAGGCCCTAAGGTGTTTGAACTGGCCAAGGACACACATGTTTTATAAAGAAAGAGCCTCATTTTATATGGCTGGCTTTGTAGGAGTCATCCTCAGAGATGGAAGTCCACCGTCATGTTTTGGCCAAAGTAGAATAGATGTCCAGCAAATGCTGAGCTCAACTTGTAAAAGTCCCAGAGCAATGCCAGCTGCTTGTCCACCAGTGTTCCGCAGAGAGAGGGTCTCACACACAGACACACACCACGGCAGTCTTTCTTTTGGAATTCGGGGATTGCAGGAATTGAAGCTCACCGTTCTAGCTTTTTAAAATATTTTTGTTGCTACTGCAACAAGTGTTTACAATATTTATTATAATAAAATATTAACACTGATATGAACCCGACACCAGTTTATGGAAATGACTCAGTCTCCCTGGTCCTCTGTGCTGAGAAAGGTGCATGTCACTGGATGCCTGTGACCAGCCTGGATGTCTGCAAAAACACACCTCCTGACCACCCCATCGGATAGTCTCGCAGGAAGAAGTGCCCTCTCCCCTGCTGACTTACACTCGGAGCCACTGGGGCTTCAGCTGGAGGGCTGGGGTTGGAGGCTGTACCTGGATGACCATCCCCTGCCCACTCCTGGGCTCCTCCTCTGGGCGGAGCCTCCCCTTCTACACTCCTCCCTGCAAGGAGAGAGCCCAGCAGTGGGGAGAAGGTGGCCGGTGGGTTTTGCTGGAAAAGAGGTGCCAATTATAGCCTTTATTAGGCTCACACCCGCCGTCTCGCTGCCTTTCGACTGCTCCAGACCACACACACACTCAGTTTTCCTGCACTGGGACGGGAGACCTGTGTGGTCCTGCCGGCTCACTTATAATAAATCTGTGAGCTTAATAAAAGGCATCACTTCTATCTTTTGATCTCTCTTGAGTTACTCATTAGCTCTGGGTAACACACTTCTTGACTGACAGGCCCTTCCCAGGGAAAACCCAGGTTTGGTGATTCTTCAAACAAAAAATGATGTGTGTGTGTGTGTGTGTGTGTGTGTGTGTGTGTGTGTGTGTTTTGGGCATGGGGCACGCTGTGATTTGTGGAGAAGGAAGAGGGAAGGAGGAGCTTGGCCATCTCAGAAGATGTCTAGTGCAATCCCCAGAGGGGAATGAGCTTCCCCAGGACCTGCTGCTGCTGGTGGAGGGCTCAGGGCCCTCAGGGTTTTGGGCCCTTGTGGGCCTCATCTGTTCCAGTCCTTCCTGCTCTTCTTCACAATCCTTCTCAGGACTTCGTTTCTCCATGAAAGCTCTCTGTTTACTCTCTGCCAGCTCCAAGTCTTCACCTTAATCCAATCTGCTTTTGCTATAAATACACTAAGGCCACTTTCTTGTGTAACCTTTTGCCTATAAATTCCTTGAAGTCACCAATATTCCATTTTCTTTCCTACTCCTTGGCCCTCCTCAAGTCAGCCACACCAGCAATTTGTGGACGTTGGCTGCCCTTCCTCTGGGTGAAACACTGGCCTTAGGTTTTTTCTGAGTCTTCACAACAGCACCGTGAAGTGAGGATAGCTGAGGGAAACTGAGGCTCAGAGAATTTAGGCAACTTCCCTGAGGTCACACAGATAATAGACAATGGATCAGGGACCCCATCCTAGGGCTGCCTGAATCCACAGGTCCTGCTTATACCCACATTGCCTCTAACCACCCACACTGGGCCCTTCTTGTGAGCTGGTCCCTGCCTTTTGCACTCCTTCTCCACCCCAGCTCAATGTCGAGGTGAAATTCCCAGTGTTCCTGTCTCCCTGGAACTCACATCGTGCCCACTTTCTCCCGATGACTTCACCCTGGGCCGCAGGCTGCTGTGGGAAACCACAGCCACTTGGAGAGTTGCAGGGAGGACGCCAGACTCAATATCGACTCACTGTGTGTTGGCGTTTCAGCTGACAAAACAAAACTACCAGGCCAGCCGTGCTTGGTCCTCCTCACCACACAGACACAGCCTTCTTCACAGCCACCCCCACGTGAAACCGCAGGCTCAGGGGCCACAGCAGAGGCAGCGCTGCTGGTTGGCTAAGGGTGCAGCCTCAGCAGTCAGCTGAGGTGGGGTTAGTGTCTGTTTGACCTTGAGCAAGTTACCCAGCTGCTCTCTTCAGCCTCTTCCCATATAAAAGGAAGATAATAATAGAGCTCACTTCACGTACCTGTTAAATGAGATTACCCATGCAAAA
The DNA here is from genome assembly GCF_029281585.2 of Gorilla gorilla gorilla. Classification (NCBI taxonomy): domain Eukaryota; kingdom Metazoa; phylum Chordata; class Mammalia; order Primates; family Hominidae; genus Gorilla; species Gorilla gorilla. Next base: position 52,502,318 of record NC_073236.2, read on the forward strand.
GAGCCTGGCATCCAGGAAAATCTTTTGTTTAAAGGTTAAGTATGATTAGGGTTATAGGTTGAATTGCATCCCCGAAAACGATACATTGAAGCTCTAACCCCCAGGACCTGTGACTGTCATTTTACTTGGAAGTAGGGCCTTTGCAGATGTAACCAAGTTAAGCTGAGGTCATTAGGGTGGGCCCTAAACCAATATGACTGGTGTCCTTATAAGAAGACAGAAATTCAGACACAGAGAGGAAAACACCGTGTGAAGACACAGACACAGAGGGGAGACAGCCACGTGAAGATGGAGACAGAAACTGGAGTTGCACTGCCGCAGCCAAGGAACTCCTGGGGCCATCAGAAGCTGGAAGAGGCAAGGAAGAACTCTCCTCTAGAGGTTTCGGAGGGAGCGTGGCCCTGCCGACACCTTGATTTCAGACTTCTGGCCTCCAGCCTGTGAGAGAATAAGTTTCTCTTGATTTAAGTCACCAAGTCTGTGGTACGTACAGCAGCCCTAGAAAAGTAATGTAATTAGTATTAAAAAGATCATTAGTATAGCAGCCCCAAGACCTCATAGTTTTGACTTTGGTTTTTATTAGTTGTGTGCCCTTGGACAAATTATAGAGGCATAGGCTATAAGAATTGGAAAAGACCTTATGGCCAGGTGAAGAAACCGAGGCCCACAGAGGGTGGTGACTAGTGCCTCACCCCAGTGAACCTCAGTTACTTCATCTGTAAACACGAGATAAATATGCCTACCCTGCCTGCTTCACCAAGCTGTGCTTGAAAAGTCAATAAATCACTTAGGCAGACCAGTTGCCATCATGGTCATGGCAACACACAGACTACTTTCTGCCTTCAGACCAGCACCATGGTCAGTTTCCCAGAACCCTGGTTACTTCTGAAGAAGGTGCCAGGCCTAGGATGAGCTGTTAGAAGCACATGAGATCAACGGTTCACAAACTGGGCAAATGTGGAACAGACTTGCCACTTGAGAGACATTGTGGATGGCACGGATTGCCATCCACAAACAAGGGCTTGGTCTCCCAGGGAAGAATATTGATGAATCAGGACACCTGGGTCCTGCACCTGGTGTTGCTGCCCAACTCACTGTGCATTCTCAGCCAAGTCCCTTACCCTCTCTGGGCCTTCCCTTGCCTGTTTATAAAATGTAGAGCTGGGACCTGCAGTCAGGTTGGCATGACTTCAGTCTCTGATCTTAACCACCATTGTATATTGCCAAAGAGATGAAGAGATTTGCCATTCCTGGGGGTACAGGGCATAAGTAGCATATATGTGTCCTGAAATCATACAGCTAACAGGCTCAGGAGGTCATCTGGTTCAATGTGCCAGGTGATAACTCATAGGCAGATATTTATATCACTTCTGGATATTCCAGTGATGTTTGCCTCACTCCCCTTGAGGATGCTCATTCTGTTGGCTTGTAAATAGTCTTCCTTATATAGAAAATGATGAATATAAAGATTAAAAATTTATACAATTCTTATTTTATAAAATGCTTCGTTTCTGGGTTTGTTTGTTTTTTTTTTCCTTAGCCTATATGACTTTGGGCAAATTACCTTGCCTTGCTTAAACTAATGTGGAGACACTGTGGAGTTGCTGCAAAGGGGAAGAAGGGTAAGGCTGTGAATGCTGTCAGCATCCCTGGATCATGGCAGGTGCTCAAGAAACATAGGTTTTTTTCCTCCCTTATGCTGATCTGTAGCTAGGAGATTACACCTACTCTGTGCCTCTGTCAGTGTTGAAGACAACGTTCAAGTGGTTGCCAAACTCTTAGCATTCATATCACATTCCTCCTCATCCTCATTTTCTTCTTCGTCATCATAACTAACAACTGCAGCAGCATCAACCTCCTCAGCAGCACCAACATCCTCCTCATCATCTTTATCAACATCATCCTCACCAATGTCATCATCTTCTAACATTATTCTCTTTGTTATCATTGTCACACCATACACTTGAATTAATACTAGAATTTACCATGTGTATTACTCAGGATTCTCTGGAGGGACAGAACTAATAGGATAGATATATATTTAAAGGGAAGTTTATTAAGTATTGTCTCACAGGATTTCAAGGTCTCACAATAGGCCGTCTGCAAGCTAAGGAGCAAAAAAAAAAAAAAAAAAAAAAAAGCCAGTTTGAATCCCAAAACTGAAGAACTTGGAGTCCAATGTTCAAGGGCAGGAAGCTTCCAGGACAGGAGAAAGATGTAGGCTGGGAGGCTAGGCCAGTCTAGTCTTTTCACTTTTTTCTGCCTGCTTTATATTTGCTGGCAGCTGATTAGATGGTGCCCACCCAGATTAAGGGTGTGTCTGCGTCTCCCAGCCCACTGACTCAAATGTTAATCTCCTTTGGCAACACCCTCACAGATATACCCAGGATCAATACTTTGCATCCTTCAATCCAATAAAGTTGACACTCAGTATTAACCATCATACCATGTATTCCCATAAGTGTGCCAGTCAATCCTTCAACAACTCAATGAACTAAATATTATTTTTATTTTACAGATGGTGAAGCTGAATCTCAGAGAACCAAAGTGACTCAGGTTCACAGAGCTGTAAGCTTCAAAAGCAGGAGCCTAATCGAAGGTTTTTAGTCGGCATATCATCCAGCCAGCTCAGGTTACACGTGGCTGAGGTAGGAACCTGCAAGTGTATTTCAGTGAAGTTTGATATACTCCATCATACCTCATGAATCTGACTTTTCAAACCATAAGGAAAGATCTTATGCTTGAGTGTGTGTGTGTGTGTGTGTGTGTGAGAGAGAGAGAGAGAGAGAGAGAGAGAACGTGCATATCCCTGGAAACCTCTGGAGCTTTCTTTCTGCCAAGCAGACTTGGGATTCAGCCCACACCTGCAAGATTTGGATGTCTTTTGTCCCCTGAGAGTCTCACTCTGCCTGGATAATCCAGGCAGAGCTTCCTGCTACCTCCTTACAGGACGCAGTTCAGACCAGAATATTAATAGAGATTACAGCAAGGAGAAGAATAGATTTGTGTGGGGAGCGAGCTGCCTGGCAGAGAAGCTAGGTACCCAGGTAAAGGCCTTCCATGGATGATCCTGAAGCATTCACTGGAAGCAGGATGGGATGTAGTGGGCCCTTCCCAGAGATGCCTAGAACTAACCCATGTCCTGAACTGTGTCTAGGACAAATCTGCCCACACCCTTGTTTTTCTAGACAGATGATGTGCATGCATCTTTTTTCCTTCTGCATGTCAAATTCTACCCAATATAATAGGATGCAGCCCAGTACACATACATCTCAGTTTGACTAGGATAGTTAGGCTCACATCTTTTGTACTGATACCTCATCTGGTTTGCCACTGGTCACCATCAAAACTGTCTCTATTTAGACATTAACTATAGTACATTCTTCCAAGGTTGAACATCAAAGAAGACAGGTGACAAGGACCATCAAATGAGAGGTTTGTCATCTGGCTCAGTTGGAACAGCACTAGACTCAGAAGCAGAGGTCTTAAATTTATCATTTAAGTGGTAAACTGTACCACTTTCTGCCTAGGTAGGACTCAGTTGTCTCATCTGTAAAATGGGCATGATTGTACCCACTTCAGAGTTGTCAAATGTGAATGGCCTTAGTAAGCTCTGTTCTGTTCTCTGCAGCCATTCCTTTTAACGATTTGTTTTACTTTCATTTTTCAGTTTCAAGTCAGCCAGTTTTTCTTCAAGGTAGTTAACATCTGGTCCCATGGAATCAGTGGGGATGTTGGGCTAGGGTCAGGGAGCTGTGAGAATCTAGTTATGCTTGGAAAAATCCAGCCTATCTCTCAGTGCTGCAACAGCCGGAGCAGCCATGCCCCAGGATCTGCTAACTGGAGAGAGAGATTTGAAAGATCTAGAAGATTATAAAAAGCACTTACTCATTGGAGGTTTAGGAAATTGCAGCCAAAAAAGCAGAAAATGGTATTGGGAGGTGGATTAACTACAATAAAGGGCTGAATTTGTGCAGGGAAGGAAAGGATTGAAGTCGGCCCTGCAAAGCCATGCCCCCGGGGAAGCTGGTTCACAGTGGTCTCTCTAACCTGGTTACTGAGCGCAGCCCTCCTTACCATGTCCTATGTTGGTGAGTTGGACATGGTGGACACGGTGTGTCCAGTGCAGAAGACACTGCCAACCTTTGCTCTGGCTGTTTCCTCTTCTTGGCAAGCCCCAGTTCTCCTCACCATGTGAATGCAGCCACTTTTCAACAGCCAGCTAAAGACTGTTGATGTTTCCAGCTTTTCCTTGACTCCATCTGTTCCAAGAAGTGTGAATTGCTCCATTCTCATTGTTTTACTCTAAGCTAATCGTTTTTGCAAATGTTGCCATGTTTTATAAGAGACTGTCTGTATCTGTCTTCCTCCATCCACTGTGAGCTCTGAGAGGACAGACACTCTCTTCACCAATCCCCACAAACCCAATGCCTCCAAGAGAGACCTTGGTCATGTTAATGTCGCAGAGACTCTTTATCTGGACCCAAGACATTTTCATCCTCCTGTGCCGGATATTGTTTAAAGGGGGCCTGCGTTTGTTCCTACCCCCTTCTACACACTCCAGTGTACTGCAGAGGCTAGAAGCCTGAGAGCTACATTTCCCCAACTCCCTTGCCATCAAGGCCAAGGTTCTGCCAATGGCCAAATTTGCAAGAGATTTGGCAGCTTTAGCAGATGGGAGTTTTATGGTGGCCAGCGATATTTCCCGTGCTCTGCCTGTCATCTGTGCTAGCAGCAGCAGGTTCCTGCAGCCTTCTGACCTCTGGATTGCAACTTCCCAGGGAGCCTGACCACGAGTCTAGTGGTGGCCCCTGACTCCACCCCTTTACTCTAAGTACCTCATTCCCTGCAATACACTCTCTTTTTGAAATATCTAAAGTGTTTGTTTTCTTTTTCTGCACTGAATCTAGATGATACAACATTATACTGACCTGAAACTATTTGAACTCTGGGTTTATAAACAGAAAATTTTAAAAATAGAATTATAATAATATTAAAATATTTTCACCAACAGAATATTTTTGGGATCAAATCTCATTAAGCCAATATAATTTCTAGATTGATTTTCTATACGGCACAGTTATATACCTCCCTCTCCCATTTTCATGTTTATTTTATGGAAAATTTTTTATCAGGATTGTGTTTTCTTCTCTTTTTGCTGTAAAACTTAATGAAAGATTCAGTTATCAAAGGGGGTTTTATTTTTGTCAAATTCAATAATACTTATCCTATCTTCTAACATTGTGATTTTTATTTTGTGGTTTTACGTCTGCCAAATCTAATTTTCCTAGTGAGATCCTGTAATTCTCAATTTTGCTGAGAAAATTTAATTATTCTGTCAATTTTTAATCCATAACAAATTTTACTGCGTACAGCTTTAGCTGTTGACAGTTTAATTAGACATTGAATATTTTTACACAGCCCAATTTTTCTTAGATCAAGTATTTACAGCTTTGATGTTTCCCACAAGATATGACTCTTCAGTTTTTCTCTCTGCCACATTTCACTGTGCACCATTTTAGCTGGTATCAAATTTCTTTCTTGGTTATTATTTGTACAGGTCAATTCTAACAGTAATTGTCACTATAAATTAATTACATAAAGATCGATTCTTTCCATTGTTTTTAATTGAAACAAATATCATCAGAAGGACAAAGATAGAGGATGTGTATGCATAATAAAATTTCTTCTTTTGTTTCTTCAACTATAAAACCTACTTGTTTTGATGATTAAATTAAACAACACACAAAATACTTAGCATATTCAAAGCATAAACTCAATAACTACTAGTAATTATTATATTAATTCCAAAGATTTGTGAGCTAAATTGAACTGTTAACCCTGTGAGATGGGTATCATTATTATAATCTCATTTTACACCCAAGGAAGCAGACTGGATTGGTGGCTGGCCATGCCAATCCAGGCCATGGGCTTAGGCCTTCTGAGAGTGGATGCCAGGCCTTTCTCCTACTCTATATAGCTCTGCAGGGAAGAGAATGCTTCTGCCCCAAAAGGAGACAGCTCAGCTCTGGGACACATTAAGTGGATATAGGTGTGATATGCATGCCAAGTTATTGTAGAAATTCCATCAGAACATTGGCAAGGGCAGGCTAGGATAGATCTACCCACTGGAAAACAGAGTAAATGTTGCCCAGAAAGTTCAGGCAACAGGCAGAACTCACCAAACAAAGACCACTGAAGGGGGCCAATGACACCTCAGCAACCCCAAGAGCTTTGGGCAAAAGGGACCAGAAAGGAACCTGATCGTACCAGAGATAATGAGAACCCTGCTACCCGTCACCCAGTGCCCAGCTGGCTATCATGGTTTGAAAGAAAGGCAGGGCAACAGAGGGAAACAGCAGCTCATTCTGAACATTGACTGGGGCTAGGCCAGGGCCAGGGCTACATGTTAGTTCCCTGTTGCTGCTCTAAGAAATTATTACAAATTTAGTGGCTTAAATGATAAAAACATATTATATTACAGTTCTGGAGATCAGATGTTTGAAATGAGCCTCACTAGGCTAAACCCAAGGTGTCAGCAGGGCTGCTCCTTATGGAAGCTCTAGCGGAGAATCCGTTTCCTGGATGTTTCCTATTTCTAGAGGCTGCCCACACTCTTTGGCTTCTTTTGGCAACTCGAGGCTGAGTCCTTCTCCCGCTGTCATCTCTTTGGTTCTCCCTTCCAATTTTCTCTTCCACTTTCAAGGACTTTCGTGATTAGACTGGGTCCATTTGGATAATCCAGGATAATCTCCCTATTTTAAGATAATCTAATTAGTAACCTTAATTCCATCTGCAACCTGAATTCCATTTTGCCATCTAACCTAACATGTTCACTGGTTCTGGGGATTATTAACACAGAGACATCTTTAGGGCCCATTATTCTGTTCACAGGCTGACAGAAGTCAACCAGGGTAAAAGTAAGGGCGTGAGAGGCCAGATCACTATAGAAAACTGATCACAACCTGCATTACATTCTAGTTATTGGGCAAATTCCTGGGAGATGGTATGATGTAGCTTTGGTATCAGGCAGAAGTGGATTCGAATTCTGGCTTTAACACATAATGACAGGTTAAGAGCCACACTGTGATATTTCCTCATTTGTAGGGTGGTGATGTTAATACCTAAGTCACATATTTTTAGCAAGAATTCAATAAGACATTATGTATGAAAATGCCTAACGTATTCCAAATATGCTTAATGTCCTTCTACCATTGCTCACTTTACAAGATGCAGCTTTTGTTTCCTTCCTAACATTCATTTATTTGGCAAATATATATGGAACATGAACTATGTGCTGAGTACCATATAAGATGCTGCAGGAGAGGCAGTACATGGACTCTATCCACCTTCAAAAACACAACAGAGGGTAGAGGTGGACAACAGGCCAGGCAAGAGGCTGCAGCAGAGAATTTAGAGGAGGGATGGCAGGGTTTATGCTTCTTCCAAGATCCTCATGAGTCAGACTTTACTGGGCAGTGACTGAGGGAGTCCAAAATCACACAGCAAGGAGCATAAATGGGAGAGGCCAGATATTAAGAGCATAGAATTTGAATTCAGACCTGGTTTTAAAAATAAACTTTTATTATTTAAAGTTCCAAATACTAACAACAGAAGAAAATATAAAACTGTGTTGTCTAATTCAGTAACCACTAGCCACATATGGTTATTGAGCATTTGAAATATGACTAGTTCAAATTGAGATGTGCCGTAAGTGTAAAACATCCATCAATTTCAAATAGAGTATAAAAGAGAATGTAAAATATCTCATTAGTAATTTTTATAGTAATTATTTTGGATATGTTTGGTTTAAAATATTATAATTAATTATACCTTTTATTTCCTTTTTAATATGAATACTAGAAAATTTTTAAATTATATACATGGCTCATATATTTGTATTGAATTAAGCTGGTGTAGAATAAAGGATCTCCAGTTTGAACAATTACTCAGCTTCCATAATTATCAACTTCTGAACACTCTTATTCAATCTATATCCCCACCAGCCTCTGCCTCCACTGAAGTAAATCCCAGACATCATATTATATACATACAATATATTATATTATATTGTATGTAAATATTTCAGTATGTAACTCTAAAAGAACTATCTTTAAAAACATAATTTTATTATTACACCTAAAAAAACGAATAATAATTCTTTAATATTATTGAATAGCAATGTCTGGTTCCAGACAAGATCTAATAGACACATTTCTTTCTATTCCTCCAAGTACAGCTAAAAACTCTGGACATAATTGAAAGGACAAATATAAGAAGACTCTGAAAGGTGGAAAAAAGAACTGACTAGGAGCCTCAAGGCTTGAGGAATGACACGGTGGCAAGTTCCTGGATTTTTTGTATTCCTTCGTCTTTCGTATATTATGACTTTTACAACCTAGAAATACAAAAAGGTGTAGACAAAATAATGCTCAAGAAAATACTGTTCTCTTTAGGCAAAGGATAAGAAAGGGGCAGCCCAGCAGATAAAAAACATTTTTGAAGTTATTCACTCTACTCCATCCAAACACCATGGGAAAAATGAGGCATCTACCAATTGCAGAAGTCAAATAAGGAGCCTAGGCTTTGGTTCCTGCCCAGTGGTAACAAGGTTCCTCTTCTACTCATGGTGTCAGCAAAGGCTGAGTAGGAAACCTGGACTTCTGCATTATTTGGTGGTAATTAAGTGGCATCCTGCTTTACCCTGCTGGTTCAGTGTCAGCAGAGGCCTGCTAGAATAGAGTGCTTAAATAATTGCCAGAGTTTCATAAAATCCAGCATGTCTAGGATACAATAGAAAAACACCCCTTATACCAAGAACCAGAAATACATCAATTTAAATGAGAAAGGGCAAGCAAAAATCACCAAGATGGAGGTGACACAGACATTGGAATCATCTAACAAAGATTTTAAATACAGATATCATAAAAATGCTCCAACAAGCAATTACAAACACACCTGAAGCAAATGAAAAACTGGAATGCCCCAGCAAGGAAATAGAAGATATGAAGAAGAACAAAATGACCATTTTGGAACCAAAAAAAAAATAACTGAATGAAAAACTCAATAGATTAATTCAATAGCAGAATGGCAGTGACAGGAAAGAATCAGTAAACCTGAAGATAAATCAAAATAAATTCCCCAATTTGAATAACAGTGAGAAAATAGACTAAAAAAGAACATAGCCTCAGGAATCTGTGGGAAAATAACAAAAGATCTAACATTTCTGTCATTGGAGTCTTAGAAGGAAAAAAGAAAGTGTGGAACCGAAAAATATTCTAAGAAATTATGGCTGAAATTGTCCTAAAATTTTAAATTAAATGGAGTAAACCCCAAACAGGAAAACCCAACAAAATACATACCAAAACACATTATAGTGAAACTTATGAAAACTAATGACAAAAAAAGATCTTGAAAGCAATAAGAGAGAAATGACACCTTGCTAGAAGAGAAAAAAATTGAATGACAGCAGATTTTCTCATTCAACATCATAGAAGCCAGAAGGAAGTGGCACAACATTTTTCAAATGCTAGAAGATAAGAACTGCTAACTCGGAAGTCTATGGCCAGCAAAAATATCCTCAAGGAATGGAACAAAAATCAAGGCATTGTCAGATGGACAAAAACTAAGAGAATTTGTCACCAAAAGACCTACTCTATGAGAAAAGCTATAGGAAGTTCTCTAAGCAGAAAGGAGAGGATGAAAGAAGAAATCTTAGACCATCAAGAAAGAAGAAAGAATAATAGGGAAAAAGTTAAAATGTAGGTAAATACAATAGATGTTTCTTCTCCTCTTGAGCTTTCTAAATTATGTTTGATGGTTGAATTAAAATTGAAACACTGTATGATGTATTTCTCAATGTAGAGGAAATACATAAGACAATTATAAATGGAGGAGGGTATGGAAGCTCAATGGAGGTAATATTTTTACATTTCATATTAAGTGATAAAATGTTTCACCAGTAGACTATAATGTTACATATGTATATGTAATACCTAGAGCAACCACCATTTTTAAAAAACTATGCAAAAACATATATTCAAAAAACACTATTAAAATGTTCAAGTAGGCTGGTTTGACAGAACTTATTAACATTAGTGTCATTAAAGTTGGTATACAACATCCCACTGCTAAATTTGACTGGCTTGAAAAAAATGTTCATGCAATCCACAGAAATGCAGGAAAGGGGAAATAGAACAATGGAAAACAGAAGCAATAAACAAAAACAAATAATAAAATGTCATATATCAGCCTTAACATATCAATAACTGCATTAAATATAAATGGTCTGAATACACTATTTAAAAGTCAGAGGTTGGCACAGTGGATAAAAAAGTGTGACTCGACTATAAACTACATGCAAGGAACTCACTTCAAATATAATTATACAGATATATTAAAAGTAAAATGATATGAAAACATACCAAGAAAAATTAATCAAAGGAGAGTAAGAGTGACAATATTACTACAAAATAAAGTAGGCTTTGGAGCAAATCAAATTACCAGAGACAAAGAGGAATGTAACATAATTAAAGGGTCAGTCCACGAAGAAGACATAGCAATCTTAAATATGTATGCACCAAACAACAGTGCATGAAAATATATAAGGCAAAAACTGATAGAACTGAAAGGAGAAACAGACAAACACACAACTCCTGATGGACTTAACTACCCTTTTCTCAGCAATTGATACAACTACTAGACAGAAAATCATCAAGGATACTGAGTTCAACATCACCAACCATCAAAAAGATCTAACTGGCAATTACAGAACACCCCACCAAGATAAAATCTATGGTTCTAGATTTTGGTGAATGTCATTTACTCTGGGCTTGGTGCCCTGCATAATAGAAGTCCCTTAATAAAATGTATACAAAAGTACAAATGATTTTTAGTAACTTCTGATTTTTTTTAGATGATTATTTTACTTGTCCTCTGTGACTATAAGAAAACTGGGCCCCAACTAATATGCTGAGAACTCGGTGCCTTGAACAGTGCCTAGGACATACATAAAAAATTGTTGGTTATGATTTGTCCTTCTCAAAAACCCTCACAATGTGGCAGAGAAGACTCTATTACTATGATTGTCCAGATGTGGAAAATGAGAGAAGTGTTGAAAGTTTTTTCACCATTCACCTCAGCATCCACCATTTTGCAAATCAGTATGTTTTCACAGACCTCTCATTGTAAATTTTGGACTGGCCAACGAAACTGGGTGCTAATTGTCCATTATTTCTGGCAAAGAGCGACTTCACTGCATGTTCATGTTTGTCATCTGACCCCTTCATTGTTGTCATCTCATAAGGACACTGCCTCCAGCTTGGCAGTCTCTTTTTTGTATCTAAAATAGCTACCAAATCAGTTACCTACAGCTACAGAATCAGAAATTCAAAAGCAAATCAATATAAGTCACCCAAACTAAAGCACAAAAGGAAAAAACAGTACATGAGAAAGAAAAAGCTGAAAGTTTTGTCCCAAATTTTTAACTAAATTGAATGCTCCATATTTATTTTTCACCTTCAAAGACACCCCCTCCTCAATGGCTGCAATACCTCAGTGGGTGTAAGTCCCATCTGAAAGCATGTCCTGTATTATGATTAAGGTCCTTTCTGATGCTGAGGCTTCACCATCAGGTCCTGGAATCACCTGGTAGAGAAACATACTTTTCAGTCTACTGTCCATTTTGACAGAAATGTGTGTGAAGAGAGGTCCTTTTGGGCTTGGTTAGTTTCCGTTCTCTTGTTCTTGTTTTTCTCTTAGGATAAGGAAGGGGTGCACAGCAAAGAGTTCAGACAGGGAGAGCTCTGTTCAATTCTTATTCATGATCATGTAAGGTTATAATTAAGATCATCCAGCACAGGAGTTCTCCAAGGCTGGCCTATGACAAAAACGTGTGGCCCAGCCATCTCCCAGCAGCTTCCCTGTGGCTCCTGTTTCCTTTCCATTCTTGCATTTTCCATTTTGCCTTTTGCCCTGAGACCAAGTTGGGGGAGAGTAGCTCCCTGTCAGGAAGTGACTGCAGGCTAATGCCTGGGCTGACCCCTGGGGAGTCGTAATCCACCTCTCCCCAAGAGGCAAACCAAAGACTTCTGATCCTGTCACCCGTGACTGAGGTCAACATGCACATTCCTGCTCCCAGAGTCACCAGCCCAGCCTATATCCTCATCAAAACTGACAGGGAAGTGGAAAAAGAAAAAGAAGAAAAAAAGCATTCACTAGGGAGGCAGCTTAGGGTTGAGAGTAAGGGCGACCTATCGTACCCTAGGCAGTATTCTAAGCTTGTTAGGGTGTATGAATATTTCTCATTTAATACCACAACAGTCCTACAAATGGTACTGTTACTCAGATTTCACAATTAATAATAACATTCTAACATCTATTAAATGCTCATTGTGTGTCAAACATTATGCTAAGTGCTTTATGTACATCATCTCATTTAATTTCAAAATCTCTTATGAGGTAGGTGCTATGATAATCCCCACTTTACAGATGGGGAAACCAAGGCACAGAAAATCTATGGAACTTTCCCAGTCATATAGCTAGTGAGCAGAGAAATCACAATCTGAATCCAGGCCCTCTGGCTCCAGATCTTTTGTTTTTAACCACCTTTCTCCAACTGCTTCATATATGAGGGAAACTAAGGCTCAGAGAGCAAAGTCATTTGTTCATAGTCACACCTAGCTCAGCTGCCCATAAAACTCAAATTAAAACACAAGTCTGATGCAAACACACAGGCTTAAGTGGTTCCAAGATGTATAAAGGGAGGAACCCAACATTTATTGTGTAAGTTTCTACTATGGCCCAAGCGCTGGGCCCAGCACTGTTGCATAAATGTTTAATTTAATCCCCAACCATGGGAAATAGACAATAGGACCCACATTTTTTGAATAAAGATTCTGAGGCTCTGAAAAGCCCAGACCACGGCACACTCAGATGTTGAGTCTTCTGTCCTCCAAGCTGCACTTTGCTCCACGACTACTCAGTTGCATCCTCAGGGGTGGGTGAGCCATGGGACAGGCTCCTACTGTGCTCCTGCTCTGGCAAGAGTGAACTCCCTGCCTTCCAGGCAACCAGCATTCGGAAGGATTTCCCAATCAGCAGCCCACCTAAGGCCCACTGATTGCATTGGCTGTGACAGTGAGCACCATGGCAGGCCATGAAGAAAGGGGTTTGGGAATGGTGAGGCATTTTCATGTCCCTCAGTTGGACTCTGGACCAATGTAATCCAAGGACATAGTGCTGGCCCAAGGAAAAGAAGTGTCTCTGTTAAAGCAATGGTGGTATAATCCCCAGTTTGAGGCAGAGATAAGACTTCACAGTGATTAAGTTGCGTTGGACCTGGAGGCAGAAGACCAGCACTTTCAGCTCTGTCTCTATCTCATTACTAGTGGTGAGACCTCAGACAAGGGGTCATTTACCATTACTTGGCTCATCTTTGGAAAAGTGATCAAGTGATACTAATCTGAGCTCACACCTGTACCTATGGGACCTTAGACAGGGTAACATATCTTCACCATGACTCAGTTTCCTCACCTGTAAATCAACATAATTACACCCACTTCACCTGCCTCCAAGTCCCCACCCTTGGTGCTTTAGTTAAGGTAGATGTCTTCACTTCTTACCTGGGTTTCAGCAATGGCTTCCTGACAGGTCTTCCTGTCTCTTGGCTGGCCTGGATGGCTTTTCCACATCCTCTCCTAGCCAAGCTCACCATCTGTTATGAGTTTTATTGTATCCCCCCAAAAAATATGAAGTCCTAACCTCTAGCACCTATACACATGACCTTGTATAGAGTCTTTGCAGGAGTGATCAGGTTAAGATGAGGTCATTAGGGTGGGATCTAATCCAATATGACCGTATCCTTAAAAGAACAGGAAACCTCTATATAAAGAGAGACACACAGGAATGAGGCTGCAGAAGAAGACACTGGAGTGAGGCAGCTGCAAGTCAAGGGACAGCAGGGATGGGCAGTCACCACCAGATGCTTGGAAGACTCAAGGAACGATTCTACCAAGAAGCTCAGAGGGGCCATGGCCCCTCCCAACACCTTGATTTCAGACTTCTGGTCTACAGAACTATGAGCGAATACATTTCTCTTGTTTTAAGCCATTCCGTTGTGGTACTTAGTTATAGCAGCCCTAGGAAACAAACACACCTCCTCCTTTACAATTGGGCATAGTCCCCTCCTCCAGGAAGCTGCTCCTGCACCAGCCTGCCCAACACTCATGCTGCCACCACCATGCCAATACTGTGCTCCCACATCACCTGTGCATGCCACCTCCCGCATTCACCCCAAAGTATTGGGATGGACAATTCACTTGTCTGTCCCCTCCACTGATGGGGTGGGGGAGTGTGAGTACTTCCACATGGGACACAGCAGACTTTCTGTGAAAGCAAGGAGCATGACTTCCCTCCTTCTTCCATTCATTCATTTAAAAACTAGCTTTTGAGCACCTATTACCCACCAAGCACTGTTCCAGGCCTGAGGGATATGTCATTGAATTGGACACAAAATATCTCTGCCTTCAAGGAGTTTTCTATTCCCGAGAGCTGGGAGAGACAATGTGTTTAACATGTTAAACAAATAAATGGACAATTTCAGATAGTGACAAATGCTATAGAGGAATGTAATGGGCAAGAGAAGGAACGGTCCTGGAGCATGGAGAGGAGAGAGGAAAGGTTGAGGTGCCCTCACAATGGGTGGTCATCAAAGGCCTCTGCAGGGCAGCGAGGGAGGCCAAGACCATAAAGGGAGTCAGCCACACTCTGGGGCGAGTCTGCCTTCCTCAGGACACGCTACGTGGAGTTTGGGAGGGTGTCTGTGGTGCTTGTCATTTTGTTACCAGCTTCTGTGATTTATAGGGCTGAACCCTACCTCAAGTAGGTGCTCAACAAAACAATGTTTTGTTGAGGGACTGTCTGAAGGGGGGTGTTATGAGAGGAGTCAGAAACTGCAGAAAGGGCCTAGTATACTGTAGGTATTCAATAAATGTTCTCCTGCCCCTTTCCCAACATTGTTGGCAGCACAGGTAAACTTGGAGCCCATTGGTTCTATACAATTTCTCCATCACCTCTCCAAAGAGGCCAGTTTCCGGAGGCTGCTAACCACCTTGACTGCCTTCCGCGACCCACACACAGTGCCAGGAAGATATTTCAGTCCCTTACAATGCAAGCATTTAACACTGGTGATAAACGGTCTTACTGATAACAAACGAGTTAAACTTTTAAAACTTTTCCACATCACCATATCCCTTCATCTTTCCAACAACGCTTTAATGCAGAAAGCACTATCTCTGCCATTTTATAGGTGAAAATCCCATCTCAGAAAAGGGAAAGATAGCCCAAAAATTCCTCCACAATAAGCAGTGGGGCTCTGGCTCCAAATTCCATGCTCTTCCCACCACATGACAGGTGGGCCGGGAAGAAATTCCAGTTCTTAGATTCACCAGACTGAGGGAGGCTTGGGGAAGAGACACCTGTTAGTGCAAAGCCATGTGACTAGAAGCTGCCACAGTGTGACACCCACAGGTGGCCCTCAGTGAATACTGTCATTATTGGCAGTGAAATTTCCAGAAGCAGAGAAATTCACTGCTGGCTAGATAGGTGCCACCAAGTAAGGGGTCGGGGGCTCTACATATGAGATTCTCCAACAGCTGGCTCGGTGACCTAGGGCACATCAGTGAAGCTATTGTTTGATTACTCTTTTGTTTATGAAACAAAGTAACAAACAAATTAAAGCAAAACAAAACAAAAGGAAAAACAAGGATAAGTTTTGTTCCCTTCCTCCATCACAGGGCAGCTGTGAGGATGAACCAAGGCTAGAAAGTGGAGCCAAAGGATGAGGGGATGCTGCTGTGCACCTGGAGGCTCACCCAGTATCTGACTAAATAAGATGCCTATCCAGAGAGAGGGAGAGAGACAGGCAGAGATGGAGACGCAGAGAGACCCTCCTTCCAGAGAACCCTGGGATGAAAGACCAGTGGCTGGGGCAAGTGTCCTCTGGCATGTGACGTGTGTGCTAAATCAGTGGCCAATAAACACTGCTGTTTCTCCCACAGCCAGGATTCCCAGGTCCCAGTGAAAGAGTGGAAATGGGAGCTGCTCCTCTCACTAGTCCCTGGTGATCCACACCCAGTGTTTTGCTTCCCAACTCCACGACGTTGGGCCTTGCTTGTCTAGAGGTCTTAGTCCCTGTATTAGTCCATCTTTGTTGCTTATAACAGAATACCTAAAACTAGGTAATTTATAAAGAAAAGGAATTTATTTCCTGCCGTTCTGGAGACTGAGAAGTCCAAGGTCGAGGGGCCACATCTGATGAGAGCGTTCCAGCTGGCGGGGGCTCTGCAGAGTCTGAGGTGGTGCAGGGCATCACATGACAGGGGGCTGAGAGTGCTCCCGTTTTAGCTCAGGTATCTCTTCCTTTACTTATAAAGCCATCAGTTCCTTCCCCCATGATACCCACTAATCCATTAGCCCATGAATGGATTTATCCATTCATGAGGGTAGGGCCTTCCTGATCCAATCACCTCTTAAAGGCTCCTCCTATCAATATCGCCACATGGGGGATTAAGTTTCAACATGAGTTTTGGTGGGAACATTCAAACCACAGCAGTCCCCAAGGGGGACTCTTCCACAGGGGACAGAAACAGCAGGGGTTCCATGGAAGTGGAAGTTGAGGCTGCCACCTGGTCATGCTGGATTCTCGCTCTAGAGAACCAACAAGCAAAGAGGCCATGATAATGTGATTGATCCTGACTCTCAAGGGGAAACCAGGTCGCAACTACACAATGGCGGTAAGGAGCATGTCTGAAATGTGTGGCTTCCCTAGAGTGACTCTTATAACTCCCACATGCTGTGATAAAATTCAATGGAAAACTACAACAGCCCAATTCAGGCAGGATTGCCAGTGACCCAGGCCCCTCAGGAAGAAAGGATCTTGTCACCAAAAATGGAATGGGCAGTGGAAGAAGATAATTATAAATACCAGTTGCCACCACAAGACCAGTTGCAGAAACAAGGGCTGTAATACTTACGAATATTTCTTCCTCTTTTTTGATATGAATATGTTTGAGTGCATATTAACTAATTTTTTGCTCCTCTCCCATTCCCCCACCATCTACTATAAGATGCACTAATAGTAGTTAACCTTATATGTCAGTATTTAAGTTATAGGATATCAAAGAACGAGTGTGAATCAGCTAGAAGAATGAACACCACCCAAAGAAGGAAAAGGCACCCTGTATCCTCCTTTTGGGGAAAGAGCTTTACATGTTATCATTGGTGGTATGTTGGAATAGTTGTACCATGTCAGACAATAGTATGACTTTGCTATTGCCTCTATTTGCTAAGTGTGGTTTTAAGAGGTACATATGAGTGCCAAATTGACAGGGGTGTATTGTGGTGGCTTTGTAAGGTGTTGACAATTCTCTTTCCTGTAGTTTTTGATTAGGGTAGACCACAAGATTTTCCTGAATTTTGGAGGGTGGAGTGAAGCAGTAGCTGTATGGTGTGTAAGCTGAGGGGGCACCAGGCATTGTTGCAATTCCCACATATTGTCACTTATTTGCTGGCTCACTTTGTTGGAATGGGACAGTGGCTTTGCCTGTGGCTGCTCCGTCTGCCCTCCTTTTGGCTTCCCCAACTCCACAGCCAGTGTGTGTTCAGCTTCACAATGAAGGGCACTAGCTGCTCCTGCAGGACAGCCTCATGGTGGCAGTGGGAGGCAGGGAGGGCCTGTTGTGGACTGAACTGCATCCCCACAAAATTCTTACACTGAGGCCCTAACTCCCAACATGACTGTGTTTGGAGATAAGGCCTTCAAAGAGGCAAAGTTAAATGAGGTTGTAAGAGTGGGCCCTAATCCCATAGGACTGGTGTCCTCATAAGAAGAGAGACAGCAGAGAGGTGCATGTGCACAGAGAAAAGGCTATGTGAGGACACCAAGAAAGGGTGGCCACCTGCAAGGCAAGGACAGAGGCCTCAGGAAAAACCACACCTGCTGACACCTTGATCTTGGACTTCCAGCCTCCAGAACTATGAGAAAATCTATCTCTGTTGCTTAAGCCACCCAGCTTATGGTATTTTGTCATGGCAGCCCGAGCAAACTAATACAAGGCCTGACACAGGGTCCAACTCATGTGTGTGGAATCCAGGCTATGCTTGACGTTCCCCACTTGTCACCCATCTTCCATTCCAAGCTGCTTGCCCTGTGGACTTCAAGCTCTGGCAACTGAGAAGACAAGCCTTCTAGAGACTGCTAAGCCAGCTCCCACAACAGCATAAGGACGCATCCTGCGACAAACTCCAGGGTCCTGCTTCTCTGACAGAAGCCTGGCTGGTAGAGGAGGGGAGGCTCATGTACAGGCCTGTGTGGTGGCCCCTGGAGGGTTGGAACTCAGTTGTGTTAAATGGTGGGCACTGGCCAGGGTGTGGGCACATTGGCAACATGTCCTATGCATCTCTCTCCCAGCCTGGGCAGGAAGGAGCCAGCTTGTCATCAGGGCTCCTCCTAGCCACCCCCAGGAAAGAGGAAATAGAGGCAGAAGTAAGATGAGCAGATGGAACCAGCCATGCACCCAGTCCACTGGGCAAATGCCAGCGACCCCACCTGTAAGCTGCCAGGCCCTGTGCAAGATCAAAACCCTGCAGTCTCCACCACCTGTGCAACAAGCAGCCCAGCCCTGCTGCAGCAGGTACAGACCCAACAGCCAGCTGCTTCCTCCCATATAACAAAGCCCAGAGCCTACAGCTGTCAGGGATTAGAGGGCGCTGCCATGGGTCACTAAGCTGTTAAACTACAGGCGCTTTACCTCCTCTTCCACCTGAGCTGACTCCCCCAGCTTTCTCTGCCACCTCCCCCTGCTCTCCCTCGCTATGCTTTCTACTGAAGGCTCTGGGATTGGAGCAGGTTTTGGAATACGGTCCTCTTAATAAGGCCAATGCGGCTTTTAGGATTAATTTTTAAAGAACATAGAATTTGAGCAGCCTGGTTCAGGAGTCCAGAGGCTAGTGGAAAAGCAGAAATCAAAGAGCTCCTACTATGTCCAGTCACAGGGTAACTGTCATGAATTAAGCTTGTATTATGTACCAGGTGGGTTTATATGTATAATCTCAGCAACCCTACGAAATCAGTCATAGCATCTGTACTTTCTAGAGAATTGTCTGAGGCTCAGAGAGGTTAGAGGACTAAAAAGCCAATAAGAAAATCAAAACCCAGTTTGCCTGACTGGCAAGTCCTTTCTCTTTACCTGGAAGCTTTTGCTTGTTTAAATCCCCCTGGCTTGTCCCAGATGGGGCTAGGGTGTGCATGGGGGTGAGGGGGAGAAGCAAGACGTAGTGAAGTGGTTCTCAAAGTGTGGTCCAACTGGCAGCGTCAGCATCACCTGGAACCTCACTGGAAATGCAGATTCTCATGCCGCTCCAGGCCTCCTGAGTCAGAAATCCAACAAGTGCTCCAGGTGATTCTGGTATGTGCTCAAGTTTGTGAACCACTGGCCTAAAAAGCTATGGCTCTCTAGGCATGGCCTCAGGGTGACCTGGCTGAGGATGTGGGGGCTCTAGGGTTAAAAGGGCTGAGCATAGGCTCATACCCTAATAAAATAACACTGCCTGGGGTAGTACAACCCCTTTCACTCACAAAGCCCCTTTCCAGACCTCATTCACCAAACCCTCAGACCAACTACAAGGATAATGCGTGTCATGGCCTTCTTTTTTCTGATAAGAGTTTCTGAAAAATGCCGGGTTCAAATCCTGACTTTGCCATTCCGTAACTGTGCAACCTTGGCCAAGTCACATACTTTCTGCGCCTTATGCTCCTTGTCTGCAAAATGAGGTGATCCTGTGCCCCCACCTCCAAGGTTTGAATCTCAGTTTAAAGCAGATGCTACACCAGGAGCCCAGTGCCGTGCCTGTCACAGCAACTGCCTGTGAAACAGTCGGTGCATGTCATTGCTGTGGCTGGTCAGGGCTCCGAGAGAATGGAGAGGCTCTGAAGACTAACCCAGGCTGCCTCTCTAACTGCCTGAGGTCCGATCCCTCAAGAAGCTGGGAAGGAAGCGTAGTGCCCCAGCTGTTACTCTGCTCCCTGCTAGCAGGGCACCCTCCCAGAATTCTAGAGAAGGCACGGGATTCCCAGGCTGCTGCCCATGCCTCTGGCTTCAGGACTCTGGACTCTTCATTCATCTTCTCTGGGCCTGGGTTTCCTATAAAGAGAAGGGGCTAAATGTGCTCAGAGCTTATCCACTTGCTTGGAGGAGGCTCCCTGGGCTTGTGTGGAGGAGGCCGCGAGGCTATCTGGGCACCAGTGAAAACAGATTCATTTCAGGGCCTGTGCAACATAAAAGAACAGCTACACCAAATGCACTCAATCCATTGTAACATCTCAGAGTTATTACAGTGTGGGTTTCCAAACTGAGGAAACTCAGGTTCCTTGGCCCTGAGCACCTGGCTCTCTTGCCACAGCCAGTTTTGCCCCTGCGGCCCCTCTAAGAGGCAGCAGGAAGTATCAAGTGCCTAATCACTTCCTCCTGGATGGATGCGGGAACCTGATCCGCACAGAGGCCGCCCCTCACATTCAGCCATTCTTGTGCTTTAGGAAGAGGCAGACACTGGATGTGCATACTGGTTTCAACCCCCACCGCATGTGCTGTTTCCTCTCATATTCAATCACAGGATGAAAACCTTCCCTTTAAAAATTAAACAATTTTTTTTTTAAAAAAATTAAACAATTAGACCAATGCCTGAAACTCTGTGGTCTCATTTGCTCCTCAGAGCTGCTCTGAGAGCATGGCGTCATTGTTCCCAGTTTTCTAGAAGCTTGCACAGCTATAAAGCGGTGAGGTTAGGATTTGAACTCCTGTCTTCTAACTACAAATGCAGTGTGCTTTGCTTGGAGCTCCCAAGGGTGTCCTGTGACGCTAGAGGCATTGCAGGGAGGCCAGCATGAGGGCCCTGGGGAGGGGTCTCTGCTTCAGCAGGCAGGGTACAGGTTCAGATAGCCTGGCTTCCCATCCTGGCACAGCAACTTTTCAGCTGTGTGTCCTTTGACAAGTCAGTCTACTCTCTGAAGCAAGTATCATTGTTTGAGGCTATAAATGCATAAGTTGAAGTGGCAACCCTAGTTATTTTATGGGGAGAGAAAGCTCTGATTGGCTCCGATTTGATAAATAAAATGAATGGAGCTTCATTGTTTCATAATAAAAGTGGTTTATTTGATAGGCAAAATCTTTGAGGAATAGATTCCATAGAGTGGAAGGTAAATAAGAAAGGCATTCCAAATGATGAAAAGATTAGGGACTGTGCCAACCACAGATGCCAGCCAGAGCCCTCAGCCCACCTTTGGACTGGGAGTGATTTTCTCTCAGAGGAGAGAAGGGTTGATCCAAGTACTCCTGGTGGCAAGTTTTCCTGTGGGGCACCTCTCTGTGTTATACCTGCAGGGGCTCATCTGCCTCTCCTTGAATACTTCCAGAAATGGGAGATCCTCTTATAGGCTAAACTCTTGCAGGTTGGATGGCACTGATTGTTAGAAAACCTTTCTGTAGAGCAAGCCAGAACCAGCCTCCCTGTGACCCCATGCCTTTGGTCTCACTCTGGCCTCGGAGGCCACGTGGTAAGTCCTGGCCAACAGCCCTCTGGGTTTTTGCAGACAAGCATTGGTGTCTCCACTAGCAAAGGCTCCTGTTTGTTTTCAGTACATTGCCCTGGCACTCATAACTACCCAACACCTTACCCCTAGAATGTTCTGGTGTTGTTTAAAAATCAAAGGTAATTGGGCCGGGCGAGGTGGCTCATACCTGTAACCCCAGCACTTTGGAAGGCAGAGGCGGCGAATCCCTTACGGTCAGGAGTTTGAAACCAGCCTCGCCAACATGGTGAAACCCCATTTCTACTAAAAATACAAAAATTAGCTGGGCGTGGTGGTGTGCACTTGTAATCCCAGCTGCTCAGGAGGGTGAGGCAGGAGAATTGCTTGTACTAGGAGGCAGAGGTTGCAGTGAGCCAAGATCACACCACTGCACTCCAGCCTGGGCAACAGAGCGAGACTCCATCTCAAAAAAAAAAAAATACAGTTAATTAAGTTCAGATAGAGAATTTTATAACCTCTCCCATGCTTAAATACCTAAGGGATAATAATACCACCGCTACCCATTCCCCCATCTGTGTAGTCCTTCATTTCCTTCAAAGCACTCTTGCATTCTTTATTTCATTTGATCTCCTCAGCACCCCGAGATAGGCCAACAGGAGACTATTATCCTCATTTCACAGATGAGGAAACTGAGGCTCAGAGAGATCAAATGACTTGTTCAAGGTCACCTGCAAGTGAGTGATGAAACTTATTGAATTAAAGATTCCTGACTTCATGGTTGGTGCTCTTTCTACTACAGCTTATTATCAGAACTAATGCTAGGTTTTAAAAAAAATCAATTTCTAAGACTCTGTCCCACAGGGATATTTTTACAAAAGAAGGCACACGTTTCTGTACAAGGATGATCACAACATTGCCTGCATATTATTGCTTGCAAATGACTGTTTGCAATCCGACTGCCCATCAATGAAGAATTGGTTAAAAATTATGGAACAGCCATTAATGGAATTCTACACGGTTTCTAAAACAGATGAAGTGGTTCAATGTGTATTCACAGGAGGAATAGGTATGCTGTTTGGCTGAGTGTAGAGGGGAGGAAGAATCCACTTCCAAGCTCATGTGGTGGTTGACAGGATTCAGTTCCTTGCAAGTTGTCAAGACAAAGGCTACAGTTGCTTGCTGTTTGTTGTCTCAAGCCACCTTCAGTTTCTTGCCACATGGACCTCCACAGGGCAGCTCACAACACGGTAGGTGGCTTTCTCAAAGTTGCAAAAAGAGAGTCTCCTAGCAAGATGGAAGTTACAATCCTATGTAATCACAGGAGTGACGCCCTTTGTTGCATTCTATGTGTTAGAAGCAAGTCGCAAGTTCTACCGTCACTCAAGGGAAAGGATGCCACAAAGACAGGCATACCAGGAAGGAGGAGTCAGGCAGGCCATTTAGAGTCTGTCCCCACAGGGGTCAGCCTTCTTTTTCTGTACAAGCCAGATAGCATTTATTTTAGGCTTATACATCAGACGGTTTCTACCATAAGACAGTTGCAAAGACTCAGCTCTGCCTTTATCACACAAAAGCAGCTATAGACAATGTGTAAACCAATGACTGTGTTTCAATAAAACTTTATTTATGGACATCAGCATCTGAAATTTATATAATTTACACATGTCACAAAATATTCTTTTGATTTTTTGTCCCCAATCATTTAAAAATGTAAAAACCATTTTTAGCTTGCAGGCCAGATAAAAACAGGCAGTAGGCTAGATTATGGGCCATTGTTTAGTAATCCCTGCCCTAATTTATTAGTTGGAAAAATTAAATTTTTGCATATCAAATTTTTTTAATGAGTTACTCCAGAATTGGAGGCCTCGGGACAGCCTCTCTATGTGATCAACTTCTGCTCATTGGAATTGTTCAGTTTAGAGACGCTGTGACTCGTTTTGAAGGAGGGAGATAATCCCTCCATTTGCTAAACCTCAATTCCTTTCTCATTTTCAGTATGGTACATTAGGCATGCAGAAAGGCGAATTGGTCTTTTTTTTTGAGATGGAGTCTTGCCCTGTCGCCCAGGCTGAAGTGCAGTGGTACAATCTCGGCTCACTGCAACCTCCACCTCCTGAGTTCAAGCGATTCTCCTGCTTCAGCCTCTGAAGTAGCTGAGATTAGAGGTGCCCGCCACCACACCTGGGTAATTTTTGTATTTTTAGTAGAGACAGGGTTTCACCATGTTGGCCAGGCTGGTCACGAACTCCTGACCTCAGGTGATCCACCAGCCTTGACCTCCCAAAGTGCTGGGATTACAGGCACGAGCCACCTCACCCGGCCCAGCGTATTGGTCTTGAACTGACTTGTTGTGAGGCTAGTAAGTGACCTCTGATCAGAATATACAGGCCACAAATTAGGAACCCAAGTCCAGAGGGGCAAGGTGACTGCTCCTCACTGCTAAGGAGAGGACTGGACACCCAGCCTCCCGCTGCCCAGTGCATGGTCTTCCTGTCTGCCATGTCAGCCCACTCTGATCTTTCCTTGTTCTCACTCTCACTCTCATCCTCTTTCTGTATATGTGTGTGCATCCTAACCCCATCTCCAATCCCCAAAGCTTACTCAAAGCTCCCGGGGGCCTGGTAGAGTGCCTCCCTTGTCTTCTGTCTGCTCATCCTTCTTTTTTTTTTTTGAGATGGAGTCTCACTCTGTCACCCAGGCTGGAGTGCAGTGGTGCTATCTCACTCAGTTCACTGCAACCTCCGCCATCTGGGTTCAAGTGATTCTCATTCCTCAGCCTCCCGAGTAGCTGGGACTACAGGCTTGCACCACCATGCCTGGCTAATTTTTTGTATTTTTTAGTAGAGACAGGGTTTCACCATGTTGGCCAGGCTGGTCTTGAACTACTGACCTTGGGTGATCCGTCCACCTCAGCCTCCCAAAATGCTGGGATTACAGGTGTGAGCCACCGCATCCAGCCTGCTTATCCCCTTTGCCTTCTCTCACCCACGCATTGACTGGGGCATAGCGGGTGGCGGGTCCATGCACGGCAAGAGGTGGGAGGAGGGAAGCAAGTTCTCCAGGAGTCCAAGTGAAATACAATGAGGGTATCTACAAAGGAAGCATTTGGCAAATAAATGTTTGCTGAGCTTTTTGCTTTGGAGAAGAAAGAAAGAAAAGAAAAAGAAAGAAAGAGAAGAGAAAAAGAGAAAGAAAGAAAAGAAAGGAAGGAAGGAAGGAAAGAAAGAAAGAAAAGAAAGAAAGGAAGGAAGGAAAGAAAGAAAGGAAGGAAGGGAGAAAGAAAGGAGAGAGAGAAGGAAGGAAAGAAAGGAAAGGAAAGGAAAGGAAAGGGAGCGGAAGGGAGGGGAGGAGAGGACCGGAGAGGAGTTGAGTTTGACTTGACTTGGTGTCTCCTCCAGCGGCTCCCACTGGACTGGGAGGAAAGGTAGCTCCACATGGCTAGTGGCAACAGAGGCTGTTCTCACTCAATTTTTGTTCAAGGGTCTGTGAATAATAAATGAACTGTCACTTAATGAAATTATACCCAGGGGCTTAAAATAGAGCTTGTCTCTAGACAATAAAGTCTAGAGTGATCTTTTAAAAACATTATTGGTATCATGCCTCCCCCTGCTTGATATCCTTAGGATAAAATCCCAACTCCTCCCTGCAGACTACAGCCCTGCAGCCCGAGCTGCACCTGCCTGTTTCTCCCCACTCCTACCCCTGCCTTCACATTGGCCACAGCCTTCCTGGCCTCCTTTCTATTCCTTCAATAATCAGGCTTATGCCCCACTCAGGATGTTTGCGTTCTCTGTTCCCCTTGCCTAAAAGTTCTTTCCAAGCTCAGCATAGTGGCCTGTAGTCCCAGGTACTCGGGAGGCTGTGGTGGGAAGATCACTTGAGCCCAGGAGTTCAAGTCCAGCCTGGACAACATAGTGAGGTGCCCTCTCTAAAAATAAATAAATACATATATATATGTGTGTGTGTGTGTGTGTGTGTGTGTGTGTGTAGTATATACATATGTATAAACTCTTTACACATATACATATGTCAAGAGCTTTTCCCCATAAATGTATACAAATAATAAAAACAAAACTCTTGACTTTTGGAAGAGTTGATTCCGCGTCATTCAGGTCTCAATTTTAATGTTGCTTTCTCAGAAGGGCCTCCATCCACCTCCTGTCTGAAGGAGTCATGTACTCTGGTAATTCTCCACTCAGTCTGTCTGTTTCTTTCATATCCCTTAACACCCCCTGCAATCATCCTCTTTGTTTATGGGTCTGTGGTCTTCTCTCACTTACTGCTACATCACCAGTACACACTGCAGCACCTGGCACACAAGGGCAACTCCATAAATGTTCACTGAATGAATCAATAAATGATTCCTTTCCTTTATAAAGGATAATTGCAACCCCAGTGTCCTTCGATGGGTGAATGGTTAAACAAACTGTGGTACATCCATGCCACCAATACAACTATTGGTGGCAATTATTGATGAACACAAAAACTTGCCTGGGATCTCAAGTTAATTAAACTGAGTTGGGGGAAAAAGCCAATTTTAAAAGGTTACATACTGTGTGATTGCAGTTATGCAACATTCTTGAACTATCAAGACAGACCAGTGGTCTCCAGAAGTTGGGGACTGGGGTCAGGGGAGAAAGCGTGAGTCTGCAAAGGGATAGCATGAAGGACCCCTAAGGTGATGAAACAGTTGTGTATCTTGATTGCGGAGGTGGTTATACAAAGCTAATCATGCAATCAAATTGCATAGAACTATATACATGCATGTACACAAATGAGTGCTTGCAAAACTGGTGAAATATGAACAAGTTCTATGGATTGTATCGAAGTCAATTTCCTGGTTTTGATAGTGTACTAGTTATGCAAGATGTTAACATTGGGGGAGGCTGGGTGAAAAGTGCATGGGACCTCCCTATATACTCTTTTTTTGCGGCTTCCTATGAATCTACATTTACTTCAAAATTTACAAGTTTTTTTTAAAGTTCTGCATAATCAAAAGAAGACAAATTAAAATATTTTAAATATTAAATTTGTTCATAGGCAATATTGTTATTGCCATTGTGATATAAAGTATATCTGATACAATGAAAAGCCTTTTGCAACAATAATTGAGTAATGTGCTTTGCCTCTAATATCAAAGAACAATCCTTTTGTCTTATTGTTGAATTGGCATTTCTACCTGATTAATATCTAACATGGATAGATATTAATAGATACTTGACTAAGAGGTAGAGCATGAATGATTCAGGACCCAGGTCTCCTAATTCTAAATTCTTCATCTTCCCCTTTTCCACCAGTGACAGTTTGGGTAACTGTTTGGAAATCCTAAAGTAACTTAAATGTATTCAGATTTTCAGGCTCTGATGCCTGCACCCATTCCCTCCTCTAGAGGTGCTGTGGCCTCCCAGCCCCAGCCAACTCCAAGAGGCTAATTAGCACTGCTTTTCAAAAACTCAAGGTGGACTAAGAGAGAAAAGCGGCTCTGTTGGTTGTTGCTCATTTGCGGATGTTTTCCCTGCAAAACCACATCAAAGCAGGGAAGCCCACCGTGGGCTTGGCCAGAAACCAAAGCTTGCTGGCCAATCTGAGAAGCAGCAAGTTTCATCAGGTAGAAAACCATTTTATCTTCTGGGCCCAGATTCCTCACTAGAGTGGATGGAGGCGGAGCATCTCCCAAGCAGCAAAGCTCTTCCTAAGCTCTGAGCTGGCGTAGGGAGCCCCCAACTTGGAGAGTCCTACCGTGAGCAGGCGGGACTGAGATGGGAGGTGAGCCGCCAAACAAACCTCACAGATGGTCACTCGGTGCCTGTGAGGTGCAGGGTAGGGTCAGTGTGGCTTTGGGGAGCAATCCCATCACAGTGAGGCACTGAAAAAATTAAAATGTGTTTTAATCTTCCCAAAAGGCATTACTGAACACATGCTCATTTTTTTAAAGAGAAATCAGAGGGCTTGCTCTGTTAGAAACTGAAGAAGACAAACAATAAAAATGCCGTGGGCCCCACCTCCTCTCTCCCCACACAGGTCTCCAGGAGATTCCAGCATTCAGGACACACAGAGGAACATGGAGAGTCTCCCAGTGAAGAGTCTATATTGATGTGAAAGCAGCTCAGGATTTAGCAGGATACATGGATTGGAGTGGTAATGGGAGTGGGGTTAATTTGCTGTGCTCAGGAGGGCATTTCAGCAAGAGGGACCGTGCATACTCTGATGCATGCGGTCCTGTCTCTCCAGATGCAATTGGGTTTATAGCCATCTCCTCAGCTATGCCCTGAGCTCCTTGAGGGCAGAGTCCATGGCTTTCATCCTTTTTTCTTTTTATTTATTCATTTAAAAAAATGTTTTGAGATAGAGTCTCAGTTTGTCACTCAGCCTGCAGTGCAGTGGAACGATTACAGCTCACTGCAGCCTCAACCTCTGGGGCTCAAGCGATCCTCCCATCCCAGCCTCCGGAGTAGCTGGGAATACAGGTGTGCACCACCATATCGGGCTAATTTTTTTTCTATTTTTTGTAGGAATGGGGCTCTCACTATGTTGTTTAGGCTGATCTCAAATTCCTGGGCTCAAGCAATCCCCTCTCCTTCGCCTCTCAAAATGCTGGGATTATAGGTGTGAGCCACCGTGCCTAGCTGGCTTTCATCTTTAGATCTCAAGTGTCTGGCACTGTAACTGGCACATAATAGGCACCAATAAACTTTGAGTGTGTTAAAAGAAAAACCTTAGACAAATTAAATTTAACAGAGCTTAATTGAGCAAAAAAACGGGCCGCCTCCCAAACCAGAATAGGTTCAGAGAGGCTCCAGTGTTGCCGCGTGGTGGGAGCAAATTTATGAATAGAAAAAGGAAAGTGGCAGACAGAAAATGACCAGGTACAGAAACAGCCACAGTGGTTACAGCTCAGCATTTGTCTTATTTGCATGTGATTTGAACAGTTGGCTGCCTGTGAGTGGTTGAAGTATGACTGCTGGGGTTGGCTGAGACTCAGCTATTGTTACAGAGGCATACTCGTAAATTAGGTTTTCAGTCTGCCTACCCACTAAATTAGGTTATGGTTCAACAATAAGGACCCAAGTATAGGAGTACAGAGGCTTTCTCAGGCCAGATTTTAGCTTGAAATTAACAAGTGAATGAATGAGTGAATAATGAATGGCTATTCTCCTGGTAATGGAGATTCATCCATGATTTCTGTGCTGTGGAGATGATGCAATTTTATATATGTTTTAGAAATACCACCTTGATAGCCCTATGTAAGTTTTGCAGTAGGATGAGGGTTTGGGAATTTTAGCTAGGCATCCTAAATCTGTGAGGATAGGGCAAGTCACTTTAATCCTCCTCCACCCTCAACTCTTACCCTGGTCTTAAAAATAAAGAGCCATGTTGGGGCTTGGTGCATATAGAATCTGAGAACCCTTGAGCTCTTGGAGGTCTGAGGTTTGGGCTAACGTGACAGTCACCTTCCATTCACTGTGCTTTACAGGGACCTTGGACTCCGTAAATATTTGTTGATTCATTAAATGAAGAGGCCTGGGGACTATCATGACTTTGGGAGTATAGACCTTTGTCAGTTCTTAGCTTTGATCCTCCTTCCTATGTTAGAGAAATTCACCACCTTATGAATCTTATTGAGAAGAGCCCATCTCACACTAAGGAGGCAGAAACCCAAGAAACTGCTTACCCAGCCTTCCTTGCAGCCAGAGTGCTGATAGGGACTGAAGCTAGCCAACCAGATGCCACCACCTCCCTGGACTTTAATGAGGTGTCAATGACTCCCATTCAATACCCCAGTCATGAACTTCCTACAGGACAAATACCACCATGGATCACTGCAGACTTCAGTGACATCCAAAGAGCACTCAGTAGACCCAAGGACTCCTCCCTCCCTGCTGCCACAGGTCACAGTGGCCTCAGCTCTGTCCATACCAAGAGAAGTCCCCTTAAAGGAGAAGCTGACCAGATCCACCACGTTTACCCAACTCAGAAGGACTTCAAATTCACAATGGAGACTTCTTGATTCAATATTTCAGGTTGTAGGCAATGCTCCATTGTCAAAGGCCAGAGAGTACCTGAGAATTTTTTTCTGTCCTATTATTCTCTGAATGTTTTCAGGAGGCAGCACTTTGAGGCTGTTTTATACTAGATAAGAAGTTAAAATCATAATGTAGAGGCTAGTAACATGGACCCCAGAATCAGAGAAACTAGTACTTTGCGCTAAAACCCTCCAGCTGTGTGACTTTGGTACCTAGCACGTGGCGAGTTGTGTTCATTGTGGCTACTATTACTGTAACTAACTGAGGAGACTGTGGAGTCA
Source organism: Gorilla gorilla gorilla (assembly GCF_029281585.2). Classification (NCBI taxonomy): domain Eukaryota; kingdom Metazoa; phylum Chordata; class Mammalia; order Primates; family Hominidae; genus Gorilla; species Gorilla gorilla. The sequence continues at coordinate 52,532,209 of NC_073236.2, forward strand.
GGGTGGGAGAGAAGGCGAAGGGACAGGCTGACTCCAAAGACTTGGCCGTATGCCTGGCTGAGCCGGCCAGACAGTGGAAGAGGGATTAAATCTACTCAGTGGAGGCCTGAGGGCAGAGGAAGAACTGAAGGTGTTTGGCCTGGATGTAAGACTTTCTAACAAACATCGGAAGAGGTGCCAGGGTCGCTCTGTGGAGAGCGTAAATCTCCAGTATGGAAGGTTTTTAAGCCAAGACTGGAGAAATGCTTAGTGAGCTATTGGAGAGAGGATTAAATAGACATCTGATTTGATCTAAAGTTTAAGCAGTGAAACCTCCTTTTTAAATGAAATATTCTGTGACACCCAATCAATGCTGTGACTACCCAAAAAGCATACGAAGCACATCCTCAGAGCCTCAGCAAAGTAGGGAAAGGGAGAGAGAGAAGTTCCATTCGAATAAATGAGCTGGAATCTTTCAATTGGCATACCTAAAAATGAGTTACTTTCATGGAAGCAATTAAAAACAAGCTGTATGTAGGAACGGGGGCACCACAACCTTGGCAGTAATCAGTATTCAGGGCTTTGAAAGTCTTAATTGGGTCCTGAACCCATTATAACAAACAGACAAGCAGAGCTGTTTTGGAGAAAGTAGCAGCAAGACGCTTAGAGAGTCCCAGAGTCCAGTTTGAAGAATCCCAGAGATTCCGTCTAGACAGAAGGTGGGGAGGTGAGGGGAAGTTCTTGCCATTATTACGCTCACTGGCTTACGTCAAGCCCTGCTTAGCATTTCATCTATGATATTATTTAACTTAAATTTGCTTAATAATTTTAACTTTTCCATTTTTCTTCCATATCTATTATCTTAGTTCTACTTTTATAACATTCCCTGAGGGAGGTTGAAGAGTGTCTCCTTGATGGATATCTTACAGATGAGGAAATGGGTCCAGATCACACAACATTTTTCAGTGGGGAATTTATATTAGGTAAAAAGTGGAGGCAGAAGAGTATGATGAACCCCTATGATATGGTTTGGATCTGTGTCCCCACCAAACGTCACGTCAAACTGTAATCCCCAGTGTTGGAGGCGGGGCCTGGTGGGAGGTGATTGGACTGTGGGGTGGAGTCCTCATGAATGGTTTAGCACCATCCCTTTGGTGCTGTTCTTGTGATAGAGTTCTCATGAGATCTGGTTGTTTAAAAGTGAGTAGCACCTCCTACCTCACTCTCTCTTCCTTCTGCTCTGGCCACGTGGAGTGCTGGCTCCCCGCTTGCCTTCTGCCATGATCGTAAGCTCCTTGAGGCCTCCCCAGAAGCAGATGCTGCTGTGTTTCCTGCACAGCCTGAGGAAACATGAGCCAGTTAAACCTCTTTTCTTTATAAAGTACCCAGTCTCAGTATCTCTTTATAGCAGTGCAAGAAGGAACTAATACACCCTAATTATCTATTATTCATCCCTGACAACAACAATCAACCGCTGGCCAGTGATACCTTATCTATACCCCACCCAAGTTCTCCTTCTAGTTTTATTTGAAACAAATCCCAACCGTTGTATTATTTCATTTGTAAGTATTTCTGTGTGTATCTTTAAAAGATTAAGATTTCTCTCTCTTTTCAAAACATAATCACAATACTATTATCATACCCCCCAAATTAAATACAACTCTTTAATATAATCAAATATCTCTTTGGGGTTTATGTTTCCAATTGTTTGGTAAACGTCAGAATTTTTCCTTTTTTTTTTTTTTTTTTAAATCATGATCCAAGTAAGGACCACACATTTCAATCTGTTGATAAATTTTTAAATAGTCTTTTAATCTATAATCTCTCTATCTCATCTTGCAATTTATTTGTTGAAGAAATTCAGGCATTTGTCCTATGGAGTTACTCATAGTTTGGATTTTCCCGATTGGATCCCTCTGGTGTGACTTCAGTGTTCTCTTCTCTCCCTCCTCTGCATTCCCTGTAAACTAGTATTTGGTTCTAGAAGCGTGATCAGATTTGGGTCACATAGATATTTATGGAAAGCAGGAAATAGCCTTGGTGTGATGATACCCATGCTGTTGGTCCCATGCATGACTTCCATCCCTGCCACCCCGGTTACCGTTCATGAGCCATTGTGCAAACACTGAGCTAGCTGAGGACAGAAGTAGGCTGAGATCCATTGGCTGAGTGATCCTAATTGCTCAGTTGTTTAGTCCCCTCTTTTGCAGTGAAAGCTCGTTGCTGAGCATTAAGGGGTCAATATAAAGATCCTCACACCTGGTTGAGCACAGTGGCTCATGCCTGTAATCCCAGCACTTTGGGAGGCCGAGCCAGGCAGATCACGTGAGGTTAGGAGTTCAAGACCAGCTGGCCAACATGGAAAAACCCCGTCTCTACTAAAAGTACAAAATTAGCCAGGCATGGTAGCATGTGCCTGTAATCCCAGCTACTCAGGAGGCTGAGGCAGGAAAATCACTTACACTTGGGAGGTGGAGGTTGCAGTGAGCTGAGATCGCACCACTACACTCCAGCCTGGGAGACAGAGCAAGACTCCATCTCAAAAAAAAAAAAAAAAAAAAAAAAAAAATCCTCACACTTTGGGCCCACTCCCATAGATCCATCCACAAACCTTTTCTCCAAAGTTCTTTGTCCCTAATCTTCCAATGTTGCTACTTTTAGGTTCCTAACAAGCCAGCCAAGCAATTCACCACAGTCCAGAAGTCTATGTTTACTCTTTCTTTAGGCAACTGCTCTGTCCACAAAAAGAAAATGACCAGATGTAGGAGATACAGGAAAAAACGAAGTATTTTTTTCTTTTCCTATACAGTTAACACAGAACACTTCACCTGTGTGTATGGAATGGAGAGAAGTCACGAATATGTATATGGGGATTTTTCCTCACATACCAACCAAGCAATTCTCCAGCAGATACCAACTGGGTATCTTATAATTAAATTCAATTCTAACACTATCTACCAGGAGTTAGATCCCACAGGTTGAGGGCTCAGCCTCACAAGGCTGCCCCAACTTCAGATGACAATTGCAAGCTCTAGGTTGTGACCTGTGCTTCTAACTATAAATCAGTGTTCCCACCACCCCCTTGTTAGATTCAATTAATTTACTAGAAAGGCTCAGGGAAACACATTTACTGGTTTATTTTAAGAGATATTACAAAGGATATGGATGAACAGCCATATGGAGGAGATACATAGGGCAAGGTACAGGAGAGAAGGGGCACAGAGCTTCTATGCCCTACCTGGGTGCACCACCCTCCAGGCATGTGTTCAGCTATCTTGAAGCTCTGCAAACCTGTTTGTTTGGAGTTTTATAGAGGCTTCATTATGTAAGCATGATAGATTACATCATTGGCTACTGGTGATCAACTTAACCTTCAGCCCCTCTCCCGTCTCCAGAGTTTGAGGGGTGGGCTGAAAGTCTTCTGGTGACCAGCCTCAATCCTGAAGCTATCTAGGAGCCAACGGTCACCTCATTAGCATACAAAAGCATTCTTATTCTGGAGATTCCAGGGGTTTTAGGAGTTGTGTGCCAGGAACCAGGGCCAGAGACCAAATGTGTGTATCTTATTACATCATATCACACCAGGTGTCCATTGGGAGATCTCCTGACTGCTGTCTTTTAGGGCCATGCTGAGAGAGGCTGTAGTGCATCCACAGTCCACTTTGGGCCTGCAGCTACCACTAAGCTGACTTATGCATCAACCAAGATTGAACTTTTTCCTCCTCTGTCAGCTGGTCATAGGGAGCATCCTCCCTCCTGCCCAAGACCATAGGTATGAACTGAGGAAGATGCATTGAGCAATAGGGGTAAGGGATATGGATGTCAGGACCATCTATCTGTGTGGCTTACTTGCCCCCTACCCCAACCTGCATAGACCCAGTCTCCAGTGTACCACTTTCATTTACGATAGATTTCTGCTGCCCAGCCCATTCTCCTCCCTCCTGCCACCTTATGACTTGGTAGCTCTAACAATATCCAGCTCATGGCCTCATGGCTACTTGACTTCCTGTGGTCAGAGGCTCAATTTCTACAAAGGCCCAGGAACATGTCAGGAGCTGTTCTTGAACTGATGGTGTATAATTCGCTGTTGCAAATGCCTTGACCTCCCTCTAGAATCCTAAGTGTTGTGCTGCCACTTTCTCATGGGAGTTTGCTGGACACTCCAGATGGCATCTTTCCATCTTTCTCTGCCACAGATATATTTGATATCATGCAATCTTCTAGACTATATGAGCCAAGCAGCAAGGCTGCTTGTCCTGTAGTCTGAACCTGCTATAGGGCCTGTTTTCACTCTGGACCCCACTCGAAGCTAGTGGTGTCTGTATCAACTGATAAATGAGTCACAGCAGTATTCCTAAGTATGAAATATGCAGCTTCCAAAACCCCAAGATATCTACTAAGTGCTATTTTTCTTTCTTAGTGGTAGGAGTTTTAAGGTACAATATGTTGTCCTTTACTTTGGAGGGAATATCCTAACCATGTTCCAGAGCACTAGACCCTTAAAAACTTCATCAGCATAGCAGGTCCCTGAATCTTTCATGGCCTTTCTGCTATACTCTAGAGCACATGTCTTTTACCAAGGCAGCCAGAGTATTTGCTATTTTTTTGCACCTTAGGTGAAATTAGCATGATTTCACAAATTTATCATGTCCCATGGGATGTTAATAGATGTTTCACACACACACACAAAAAAACCCTCAAAGCTATATTAGCTATACTTTTGCTCTAAAAAAAATTTTAAATCTCTGCCTAAGAAAAATACTGGTCATTTATATAGGTGCTGTTGATATTATTATGTGATAATATGCTTTTTAAAAATGGTGTGCCTTATTGAAAAAATATGGAACCAGCCAAAAAGCCCATCAATCAATGAGTAGATAAAGAAACTACGGTATGTGTGTGTATATATATATATACCATGAAATGCTAGCCATCCATAAAAAGAAATGAAATAATGGCATTCACAGCAACCTGGATGGAATTGGAGACCATTATTCCAAGTGAAGTAACTCAGGAATGGAAAACCAAATATCATATGTTCTCACTCGTAAGTGAGAGCTAAGCTTATGATGATGCAAAGGCATAAGAATAACACAATGGGCCTGGTGTGATGGCTCACGCCTATAATCCCAGCACCTTGGGAGGCTGGAGCAGGCGGATCACCTGAGGTCAGGAGTCTGAGACCAGCCTGACCAACATGGTGAAACCCCATCTCTACTAAAAATACAAAAAAATTAGCTGGGTGTGGTGGCAGGTGCCTGTAATCCCAGCTACTTGGGAGGCTGAGGTAGGAGAATTGCTTGAACCCAGGAGGTGGAAATTACAATGAGCCAAGACTGTGCTATTGCACTCCAGCCTGGGCAACAAGCATGAAACTTCGTCAAAAAAATAATAATAAAGAAAGAAAAAAAGAAGAATATAATGGACTTTGGGGCCTCAGGGGAAAGGGTAGTGAGAGGGAGTTAAAGACTAAACGTTGAGTACAGTGTACACTGCTCAGGTGATGGGTGCACTAAAATCTCAGAAATCACCACTAAAGAACTTATTCATGTAACCAAACACCACCTGTTCCCCAAAAATCTACTGAAGTTAAAAAAAACCAGTGTGCCTTATTGAAGAATCCCAGGCAGCATTACCTGATCATAAACATGTGACATCCAATGTAGCTCCATCTATGTCTGGCATACAATAATTGATCCTTGTGTTGCGTGATTCTTCAATGATCATTATCAACCCATGCTGTATGTTCAGACCCATAAGATCCAAATATATTTGTGAGGCAATTAAGTATTTCTTGTATTGAAAACATTTCTACTACCTCATAATTTTCATGGATCTAGAAGAATTTTATTTTTAATTGACAGATAACAATTGTATATACTTATGGGATTCAATGTGATGTTTTGATATAGCTCCCTGTATTAGTGTGTTTTCACACTGCTGATAAAGACATACCTGAGACTGGGCAATGTACAAAAGAAAGAGGTTTAATTGGACTAAGGTTTAACGTGGCTAAGGAAGCCTTACAATTATGGCAGAAGGCAAGAAGGAGCAAGTCACGTCTTACATGGATGGTGGCAGGCAAAGAGAGAGCTTGTACAGGCAAACTCCCATTTTTTAAAACCATCAGATCTCGTGAGACTCATTCACTATCATGAGAACAGTGCAGTGCAGGAAAGACCTCCCCTCATAATTCAATCACCTCCCACTGGGTCTCTCCCATGACACGTGGGAATTGTGGGAGTTACAATTCAAGATGAGATTTGGGTGGGAGCACAGAGCCAAACCATATCACTCCCACATATGAGTGAGAACATGTGATATTTGTTTTTCTGTGCCTGGCTTATTTCACTTAACAAACAAAATTTTTTCTAGGTTTATCCATGTTACTACCAATGACAAAATTTCCATCTTGTTTAAGGCTGACTAGTATTCCATTGTGTATACATACCACATTTTCTTTACCCATTCATTCATTGATGGACACTTAGTTTGATTCTATAACTTCACCAGTATGAATAGTGCTGCAGTGAGCATGGGAATAAAAACATCTATCTGCAGCAAACTGATTTTCATTCCCTTGGATATATACCTGGAAGTGGAATTGCTGGGTCATATGGTAATTCTATAGGAAGTTCTTAAGTAAAAAGCAGAATCACGTGCTCCCAAACTGGTTCTGACAGACAATCACAAAGTCAGGCAGCCTCCAAATGAAGAGACACCCTTCAGTTTCTAGAAAGCTGGGAGGAGAGCTGTTCAAAACAAAATAATTAATTGCTAAAAATAATAACAATAAAGCACTGTACAAATATTGCAAAATAGGCAGTTGATCTTTTCTTCTTTGCTACATTGTGCAGTGAGAAAAATAAAATATAAAAATAGACTTGATATTGAACCTGATAACAAAGATCCAAAGCAGCTACCTTGCTCTTTATATTAAATGGAAAGATGGTTTTTAAATAATGCAGAGATTTACTTCAATTTAAAAAATTTCTAGGGATCATACTTTACACCAAAAGATATACCTATATTTTTAAAATCTTGATCTATTTAGTTATTAACAAAATAAAAATAGTTTAATTTCTGGAATTTCACAATTCTATTCTAAAGTAAAAATATAAATCTCCCTTGAATAACTTCTTGCTGCAAAGAATCTGTGAGACCATGTTCTGCTGTCTAGTGAGATCCAATAACATTACTACATTTTAATCATCTTCATGTCCCTTCAATACATTGTACTTGTAAAAAATATTTCAGACTGACAAGTTCTCTCTCTCTCTCCCCACTCCCCCCCAACTCCCTCCCTCCCTCCCTCCCTCCCTCCCTTCTTTCTTTCTTTCCTGGGGTTTAGCTCTGTTGCTGAGCCTGGGTGCTATGGTGCCATCATGGCTCACTGCAGCCTCAAACTCCTTGCCTCAGTCTCCCAAAGCACTGAGATCACAGGCGGGAGCCAAAATGCCCAGCCCTTTCAGCCGTTTCTTAACTGTGAGTCCTGGGACAAGCTCCTCAACCTACATCTCCATTTTCTGGCTTTAAGGCAGAACTCCAGTTTCTTGGGGGAGGAGATGGCCATGCTAAAATAATGGTAACCATTAATATCTGCCAGGCATCTGTAGTGTCTGTGTGAGCTATTCCACCCACGAGGGCTTAGGGAGCGGCTGTGGGGCCAGCAGCTTCAGCTTCCTCAAGAAGGTCTCTCTGTGCTACCACCTTCATGTCTCCTAAAAGTACCTGTCTTGTTCCCTCAAACTACCAGATTGCCACATGGCTTTGAGAGGCTGCAGTACAGCCCAACTACTGTCCCCTTCCTGCAGGTGCCTTTTGTCTTAGCAGATACATCTGAAATAGCCCAGCAACTACACAGTTTCTCAAGGAGCCTTTGGCGCATATGCCTTAGTGAGCGCCAGCTTTCTCTCTCTCTCTCTCCTTTTTCCTCTCTCTCTCCTTTTTCCTCTCTCTCCTCTTTCCTCTCTCTCTCTCTCCTCTTTCCTCTCTCTCCTCTTTCCTCTCTCTCTCTCCTCTTTCCTCTCTCTCTCCTCTTTCCTCTCTCTCTCTTTCTCTCTCTCCTCTTTCCTCTCTCTCTCCTCTTTCCTCTCTATCTTTCTCTGTCTCTCCTCTTTCCTCTCTCTCTCCTCTTTCCTCTCTCTCTCTCTCCTCTTTCCTCTCTCTCTCCTCTTTCCTCTCTCTCTCTCTCTCTCCTCTCTCTCTTCTCTGTCGCTTCTCTCTCCCTCCTTCTCTCTTCTCTCCCTCTCTCCTCTCTCTCCCTGCTTCCTCCTCCTCTCTATCTTTCTCTCTCACACACACACACACCTCCTTGGGGTTGAAGGGCACACTACCACCTCTGGGAGTTCTTTGTGGACAGCCAGCACTCTGGTCCCTACGTGGAAATGGCCTCCTTTAAGGAATGTCACCTGACCCAAGGCTCCCCTTCCTGGACTGCCCGCCCCCAGCGACTGGTTGACACAGGGGATGGAAACCCACTCCTGCCTCTTTTCCTTCCCTTCCCTGTGGGATGCCACCCAGGGTTCTCTTTCTCTGTTGCCCTCTGGCCCCACCCCCAGGGACTGCCCTGCTCAAACCCCTTCCAGGAGGCATCTCCTCCGGGAAGTTTCTTGGGCCAAAACCTCCTTTTCCCGCTTTAATCTGTGAAAGTTCCTGTTTTGTTTTGATTCATTTTTTCCCTTGGAGAAGGAAAGAGGGAGACCCTCAGAAGAGAAGAGGGAAAGGAAAAGTAGAGTAATAAAACTGTGCTTTTGTAAAGCTTAGTCCAGTTGGCAACAGGATTTTATCCACATTATCTTAGGAAAGAGGAAAAGGGACTCTTCCCTCCAGGCAGCAAAACTACAGGTGATCTTTGTTTTCTTTCTTTCTGTTGCTTTTTGCTTTTCTATATGTTCAGGATTTTTTTTTTTTGCAATGATCAAATAATCAGAAGGAAAAAACAATAAAGCTATTCTTAAGGAGAAGAAGGAAGCGAGGCCACAGGGCTGGAGGGCTGGACTTCTGTCCCTCTTCATTCGGCACCGGCACCGCCTCCCCGCCCCCGCGCAGCAGCTCAGTTGAGGGCGGCTTGGGCAGAGGAAGTGCGGCTGCGAAGCTCAGAGGCGGCTCAAAGCTGGGATTTCTGGTCGAGCAGATCCCCCCATTCTTTGCTTCCAGCCTCAAATCCCACGCTTACTCACTTCACAGCACCTACTTTTAACCTGCCAAATGCCACTAAATCTGCAAATTAAACCTCTGATTACAGAATTCCTTTTGATGTAAAAAAAAAAAGTGGGGATTTTTTAAAATGTAATTATTCATACACTAAGATTTTAATTGTGCTGCTTTTCTCCCTCTCTCGTCTTTTTTTTTTTTTTTTTTTTTTTTTCCAGGGCAAGGTGATTCCCCTGTGCTGGGCCTGCCCAGGCAGCGCCAGGGGCCGGGTGCAGGAAGGAGCCTGCAGGAGTTTTCTGATGGGGATCAGGAGATCAGGATGCTCCATTCCAGGGAGGCGGGAAGGGGTCTGGGCAGCAGCTGGTGGTCCCAGGTCTCTGCCCCATAGCCTCCCCATCTTAGCCACATATGACAACTAGATGCAAGGCTGCAGTGTCATTTCGAATGTGGGGAGCTTTGAGCCAAGTCCCCCAAGTCCTGGTCTCTGCTGCAGGTTTAACACCCAAAGTGCTGGGACCTAGGCACGTTCTCTGGATGGACAGTCTGGAGCCAGCCGGTTAATGCAAGGAGCAGCGGGGACAGGGCCTGGGCTGCCCACTTTTCTCCAGCTTGCTTCTCCCTCCCCTCTCCAATGTGCAACCAGACAGATCTTTTCGCGTTTTAAAATTGTGGTAAAATACACATAACATAAAATTTACCATTTTAACCCTTCTTAAGTGTACAGTTCTGTGGCATTAGGTACATTTACACTGTCATGAAACCATTACCACCATCCATCTCCAAAACGTTTTCATCATCCCAAACTGAAACTCCATACCCATGAAACTTCCCATTCTCCCCTCCCCACAGTCCCTTCTAACCACCTATTCCCTTTTCTGCCTCTATGAATTTGACTACTCTAGGTCCCTCATAAAAACAGAATCCATCATACAATATTTGTCCTTTTGTGTCTGACTTCTTTCACCTAGTGTAATACCCTCGAGATTCATCCACGTGTCACAATGTCATTCCTTTTTAAGGCTGAATAATATTCCACTATATGTATATACTGCATTTGGTTTGTCCATTCATCTGTTGAAGGACATTTGGGTTGCTTTCATCTTTTGGCGACTGTGGGTAATACCGCTGTGAACATGGGCGTTCAAATATCTGTTCGAATCCCTGCTTTCAGTTCTTTGGGTATATACCCAGAAGTGGAATTACTGGATCATATAGTACAGACTGATCTTTTAAACGTGCAGATTAAACCATTCTGTTCCACTGTTTGGAATAAAATCCAAACCCTTCTTGGAGCCTACAAGGGTCTGCCTGATAAGGTCCCTGTGGACTCAGGGACCTCCTCTCAACCCATCGTCCTTGGGGGCATGGCCACAACCACATTTACCTTCTTTGGGATTCTCAAACACCCCAGCTCTCCCCAGCCCTAAGCCCCTGCTCTGGCCTGTAACTTCCTCCTGGAGCGGTGTGAGCCACTGCTACCGAAGGAAAATATTTTTATAAAGACAAAAAGATACTTTAAGGAGTTATTAGTTTTCTGGGGCTGCCATAACTATTATAAACTGGGTGGCTTAAACAACAAACATGCATTGTCTCACAGTTCTACAGGCCAGAATCTGAAATCAAAGTGTCAGCAGGCTTGGCTTCCCTTGAGGGCTCTGGGGGAGAATCTGTCCCAAGCCTTTCTCCAGCTTCTGGTAGCCCAAGCATTCCTGGGCTTGCAGCTGGCATTCTTCCTATGTCTTCACATCATCTTCCTTCTATGTTTGTTTGTCTTCAGGTCTAAATGCCCCTTTTCATTAGGGCACCTGTCATATGGGATTAGGACCCACCCTAATAACCTCATCTTAAACTTGATCATCTGCAAAGACCCTATTTCCAAATAAGGTCACAGTCACAGATCCTGGGGGTTAGGACTGCATCATCTTTTACGGGGTCACAGTTCAACTCATAACAAGGAATGGCATGGAAATGTGCATGGATGGTTTAGATGTGGCGAGAACTTTTATTTCTTTAGCCCCTGTAAACAGCTGCACCACCAGGGCAGGTGGATTCTATTGTCTTGTTCTCTCTCCTCTACTGAACTTTGGAGGAAAAGACTGAAAAAGCCGTGCCTCTTTTACAGATCAGGCACCTGAGCCCAGGGATGGGACGTCCTGCCTCTGGTCATGAGGTTGTCTTAAGCGGAGTGAGTGCAGGAACACAGAGTGCTGACTTCCCGCCAGGGCTCTTTCCGGATCGGACCTTTTCAGGTGGAAGGGGAGTCTCCAAGATATGGAGATGGAAAATTGTGTGCAAAGACTTTTGTGGGGTGTACCCTCAGGAGATATACCCGTGAGGAAGTGAGGAAGGCAGGACAGGTAGAAAGAAGATGACTCACAAAGCAGCTGCAACAGAGGACTCAAACAGTCCTGTAGGGGCCCAGGAGCTGTCCTTTGTATCCCAGCCTGGACCCCTGCGAAGAGGTGTAGCCTTAGGTGAAGCAGCTCCCTGCCACCCAGGGCAGTGTCCACCACGGGATGCAGCTGTAAGCCGTGAGCATCTGGTATTCCCAGCAGCTGGAGGATAGATAGGTGTGTAGACCCCAAAGAGGGAACCTGGGCAGAGCATCACAGCATCTATTACACAGCTGAGTAAATGTTTGTGGACAGATGGGAAGGTCAGCAAAGTGAGAGCTCTTGGATGTGGGCCACAGTGAGCAGCACCAGCCCAGCCAAAATGACAATGATGATGTTGGAGGTGAACAGCAGGCAGAGGGAAGCCACAACCTAGCAGTGTGGTCTTTGGCATGCCACATACTTTTCAGAGCCTCTGGTTTCTCATCTGAAGGCAGCGTTTGGGGCACTTCACATGGGGTCGTGTGTCCTGCACCTACCCGGCACACAGGAGCTGCACCACAGAATTTAGTCCTTTCCCTTCTCTTGTCAAGGCAAGCTGATCTCTTGACTACATTCCAGCATGCTTTGCCTCTTGGATGGTGTATTAGTCAACTAGGATTTGACCGCCATTACAAAGTATCACAGCTGGGAGACTTAAACAACAGGGCTTTATCATCTCACTGTTCTGGACACTGGAAGTTCAAGATCAAGGTGTTGGTGTCAGCAGGTATGGTTCCTTCTGAGCGTCATGAAGGAAGGATCTGGTCCAGGCTTCTCTCCTTGACTTTCAGGTGGCCATCGTCTCCCTGTGTCTTCACCTGGCCTTTCCTCTACACGTGTCTGTGCCCAAACCTCCTCTTTATAAGGACATGAGTCACATTGGATTAGTGTACATCCTAATGACCTCATTTTATTACAATCATCTCTTTATAGACCCTATCTTCAAACACAGTCACATTCTGAAGTACTAGGGGTTAGAACTTGAACATATGAATTTTGGAGAGGGAAGAGACACACTTCAGCCTATAACAGCTGAAGGCCTCCCTTAGCCAAAACCTACCACCCTTTAGTAACATATTTGACTCACTCCCTCTAGGAAGTTTTCACTAGGTGCCCAGCACTGTACCAATGAGTGCTCAGAACCATCACAGGAAATTGCCTAATGTCCCACTCCTTATGCGTGCGTGTGTGTACGTGTGTATGTATGTGTGTGTGCGTGTGTCTCTGTGTGTGTCTCTGTGCGTGTCTGTGTGTGCATGTCTGTGCATGTGTGCATGTCTGTGTGTCTCTGTGTCTGTGAGTGTATGTGTATGTGTACATCTCTGTGTGTGCGTGTGTGCAACTGTGTGTGCATGTCTGTTGATGTGTGTGCATGTCTGTTCATGTGTGCATGTCTGTGTGTCTCTGTGTCTGTGAGTGTATGTGTATGTGTACATCTCTGTGTGTGCGTGTGTGCAACTGTGTGTGCATGTCTGTTGATGTGTGTGTGTCTGTCTCTGTGTGCATATCATGTGTGTATGTGTGAATGTGTGTGTGTGTGTGTGTGTGTGTGTGTACAGCTCTTCTGTCCAGGGCCTACCTTCTTTAGGATGCTTCCCTGTGCTTACCTAGGTGCCAAATACTGGATGTTCAACTGTCTGTTGACACCAAACCTGAGATGGAGAACAGCACTTTTTGTTCTGAGGAATCCCATCCTCTCCCTCTGAAGGACCAGCACAAGCAAAAGATGCTGCCCAACGAGGGGTTGTTAGAGTCCAAGGGCACGGGGACTGAGAAAGAAAGCAGAGGACATGGGGCTGTGAATAGCCCAGCCCCACTGATTCACAGACAGGGCCCTGCAGTGCAGAGAGGTGATGAGGTATTGGAGGGCACCCAACCAGAGAGCAGCAGGGGCAGGAGCGGGGAGGAGGCCTCCTGACTCCCAGGCTACTCCTCTGTCCACCCCAAGCATCATCTCCGTCCCCAGGACAGGTCTCTGCTTGGAACCATCTACCTAAACCTATGCCAAAGCATAGCACGCTTTCTTTTATCTAGAATAGAAATGAGGTTTCAGTTAGATAGGAGGAACAAGTTCAAGAGATCTATCATACCACAAGATGACTATAGTTCATATTATATGCTTGAAAATTTCTGAGTAGAGAAAATGAGGTATGACGGTTCATTGAGAGTAATCACTTAAATCGTAGAAAAATTATCAATTTTCAAAAAATTGTAGAGACTAGAAGGGAAGATTCCTAGCATTAAAATGGCACTGAGGAGACTGTCATGCTTTCTTTGAAGATGCTGATGTCACTGCTGGTGCTGACAGGGTCTCAACACCACCATTCCAGCCTCCTCAGCAGCCTATCCACTGTGAGATCCATGAGACTGCACCAACTCAAACGCGTTCCCTGGAAGTTGAGTTTTACAATAAATCTCCAATATGAACATGCTTACCTGTTTTATTCCTCTTTTTCATCAATCTGAGAGCAGAAAAAGGTGCATTGCCAATTTGCTTATTTACCATATTTGCACCATTTTACCTTTTTTTAGCCATTACTTATCACTTTGCAGTATCCCATCCTCCACACTGCCTACAAAGTAATCTCTCTAGATCATAAATCACACCATTTCGGCTTCTTCTTTTCTTCTTTTCTTCTTTTCTTCTCCTTCTCCTTCTCCTCCTCCTCTCTGTTCTTCCTCTTTTTTTTTTTTTTTTTTTTTTTTTGAGACAGAGTTTCGCTCTTATGGCCCAGGCTGAAGTGCAATGGCTTGATCTTGGCTCACTGCAACCTCCACCTCCCAGATTCAAGTGATTCTCCTTCCTCAGTCTCCCAAGTAGCTGGGATTACAGGCGCCCACCACCATGCCCAGCTAATTTTGTATTTTTAGTAGAGACAGGGTTTCGCCATGTTGGCCAGGCTCATCTCGAACTCCTGACCTCAGGTGATCCCCCCGCCTCGGCCTCCCAAAGTGCTGGGATTACAGGTGTGGGCCACTGCACCTGGCCTCGGCCCCTTCCTCTAATCATTCAATCCCCTAGACCATCCACCCCAAGCCATCACCTATTGGGATAAAGCACAAGCTCATTAGAATGGCAGCCATGTCACACCACAGATGCCATTCTCAGGATGACCCTTGCCTCCCTCTTCACATGCACTCCATCACTTAGGATGCCTTAGCTGCAAGGTACAGAAAACTCAACTAAAACGGGCTCAAATATAACTAGCCTTGTCATCTCCCTGACAAAAAGTGCAGAGGTGAGAAGCTGCGGGGCTGCTCAGCTCAGAGGTTCTCAGCATCACCAAGGCCCTTGCCCCCTCATCTCTGCTCTGCTATCCTTATAGGGGACAAGGTGGCTGCAGGGGCTACAAGTTGCACTGGCTTTCACCCCAGTGTCAAGAGGCAGCTATGGTCCTGAATGAGTTTTCCCCATCTCAAGGGTCAGAACCAGGTAATAGGCCATTTCTGAAACTATCATAGAGGATGAGGTACCATGATTGGTTTACACCAGCCCGGCATTTCCCAGAATCCCAGGGCTCATCCTGACTCTTACCTTTCCTTTGAAGGATTTCCTGTCCCGTGCCTGGCAAGGCTACTAGATATCTTCTCATCCTGTCATTCAACAAACCTCTACTGAGCATCTAGGAAGCGCCAGGCATGGACAACACAGCAGTGAACAAAAACAGTCATTTAGTTACCCTCATTTTGTCCATATTTCCATGATAATATTTGACATGTTTATAATGTTTTATAGCATATGTGATATTAGGCACCTCTCTGAGCCTCAGTTTCCTCATGTATAAAAGGGGGATAATAATGTACACCTCTTTGTTGCAAGATTTAGAGATAATACACCTAAAGAACCCAGGTGTGCTCAATTTATAGTTGATGCACAGGAAATGGTAACTCTTGGCCAGGCACCGTGGCTCATGCCCGTAATCCCAGCACTTTGGGAGGCCAAAGTGGGTGGATGGCTTGAGCTTGGGAGTTCGAGACCAGTCTGGGCAACATAACAAAACCCCATCTCTACAAAATATAACGAACATTAGCCGGGCATGGTGGCACATGCCTGCAGTCCTAGCTACTAACAAGGCTGAGGTGGGAGGATTACTTAAGCTCAGGAGGTTAAGGCTGCAGTCAGCTGAGATTGTACCACTGCACTCTAGCCCTTGTGACAGGGCGAGACCCTGTCTCAAAGAAAAAAAAAAAAAAAAGGTAACTCTTTACAGATGTGTTTCCCCAAGACAAAGGGTGTTTCTGTTGCGTCATGAATTCCTTTGACAGTCTGGAATATTTTCAGATGCATAAAATAAAATACATGGGAGAAGAAAGGAAACCAATTATATTGAAAGACAGTTATGAAAATATTTTAAAATATTTGAACACAGAAACATATGCTCTTTCTTGATACTTAAATAACACAATATGGTGTCAGGTCTAATAATGTATCAAAGTAGTGATGATGAGTGTTAATGATATTTCAAGATTCCCACAACTGCTGTAATGTCATGTGAAAAGGTCTGTGACTTCTATTGTTGACAAAGACACAGGTGTTGCTAGGATTAACTGGTTTGCTGTCGACATGTATATTTGAAGGAAGTGTTAACCTTTCGTTACAGGCTAAGGAAAATAAAATGCAGGCTTTTTTCCCCCTTCAAGTTTTCAGACCCCCTGAATTCTGTCCATGGACCCCTTGGCGGTTAATAGACTTCATGTTAAAAACCTGCCCCTGGAGTTGGAGCAAAAATGGATCTTTTTTCCCAAGGCCCTAATAATAGTATCCAGTATGGCCTCAATACCTGAAAGACCTTACTAACAGGCTTTTTAAAAATCAGTTAATGAGGCTGGGTGCAGTGACTCATGCCTGTAATCCCAGCACTTTGGGAGAACGAGGCAGGCAGATCACTTCAGGTCAGGAGTTTGAGACCAGCCTGGCCAACATGGTGAAATCCCATCTCTACTAAAAACACAAAAATTAGCCAGGCATGGTGGTGGGCACCTGTAATCTCAGCTACTTGGGAAGCTGAGGCAGGAGAATCGCTTCAACTCGGGAGGTGGAGGTTGCAGTGAGCAGAGATTACACCACTACACTCCAGCCTGGGCAACAGAGCAAGACACTGTCTCAAAAAAAAAAAAAAATCACTAAATGAGAACACACACAGAGCCCTTGTTTGGGCCTTCTTGCCAGACCTGGAGTCCAGAAGAGATTTAGGGTTTCCAGGGAGATCTGAGACAAAGTCTTTGCATCTACAGCAGTGGCTGTGTCTACGCAATTTCATTTTCTGAGCTTTGGAAGATGGCTGCTTGAAACCTGCAGAAAACTCGACCCCAGACTGGGAGAACTGATCTCTACAAGCATCCCCAGGGCTCCTTTCCCAGGGCCCAGCCTGTCTTGGGCTGCCTGAGGGTGCTGAAAGGAGGCACTGCTGTACAAAGTGAGAGGCCCTTGAGTTCTCCAGCTGCCCCACCCTGATTAGCTGTGTGACCTTGGCTAGAGCAACTCTCCTCTCTGAGCCTCAGTTTGCTCATCTGTAAGAAGCAAGGGCTTGGGGGGGATGATGTTTCTCAAATGGTGCTCCAGGCATGCATTCTTGCTGTTTCAGAATTCTCTATCAATGATGTGTGTGTGTGTGTGTGTGTCTGTGTGTGTATGTGTGGCGGTGGGGGGTGATTTCATCTTGATTTTTTTTTTTTTCTGAGAAAAGACATTTTCTGGATCATCAGTCTGGCCACCTTAAAAATACTATCTCAACTGTCACAGGCCAGTAAGGAGAAGCAGACGGAAGGGACACATATACGACAAGCTGGCAACAAGTGAAGACCATGTGACATGGGACATGCTTGGGATGCCGTGCTTGGGATATTTCCCTGTGGTTAGAATAGGAAAAGGACGGAAGAGCAAAGTTATTCCATCAAAACGGGAGATAAATATATGGAATAAACAACAACAAAAATCACGTCCTAGGAATGAAGTGCCAGAGTCCCTCTGCACTGGAGTTCTGAGGGCAGCACGTGATATAGCACAGATGAATGAGATTGTTTTGAATTTTTAAAATTTTGTTTGTAGGTTTGTCCATATTTAATTTGAATGCTCATTTCGGCTTATCCTTGTATGGGAGCTATCATCAGTACAAGGAGTTCATTAATTTTATGTTTGTACATGTTTAAGTAGCTTTATTACAAAAACGAAAACTGTTTCAGACAACATTGGAGGTTTCTGTGATTTTTTTTTTCTTTTAAAGGAGGGAAGTCCCAATATGAAATTTGAAAAGCAATCAATTTAAAATATATATTTGGGGCCCCATTTCCTCGCCACCCCACCCCCCGACCTTCAGGGCCTCGAATTCCCAGAGAACAAGCTCAGACTTGCCTGCCTGTGCGGTGCGGGAGTGGGGCTGGGGGTGAGGTGGGGGCAGGAAGGGTGGTCAGTCCTCTTTGGAGGGAGGACCTTGGGTGTAATATGCTGCCCTCTTCTGGCCACACAAATCATTGCTGAGTTTATCTTGGGCTTGGAAAATTTGGAGGGTGTGTTTGGCCCTTTGGGCAGGTGGCAGGTCATAGTGACCTTTAGTTGCAGGACCATTGCACAGAGCTCGCCTCGACCCACCTAAGCCCTCATGGCCTGAATTGAGCCAATTTTACAAGCAAGCACTGTCCCTGTTTGGAGGGAACCTTGGATAAGGGATGGTGGGAGGAAAACGATGATCCAAGCCAGGGATGAGATGAAGGGAAAGGGCAAGAGGGTGACCTCCATGGCCTCCCTGGTGGCCAAACCAAGGGGAGGTTCCCGCAGTTTCACCCTGTCCTGAACAGTCCAAGCCCTGCCTCCATTCTCAACTGCGTCTATTACAGGGCTTCTTGGCCTTGGTTACCTTAGCTCCTGAGCATCCATTCAAGGGGAAGGAAGTCCCCTCCCCAGCCGCAAAGACACTTCTGCCTGCAACAGGAGGCCCTGTGCCTTCTCCAGGGTGTGGGTTTATGATAAATCTTTGCAATGACCACACCACTGAGGAGAAGAAAATAGTCCTGATTCTAGAAGGCTCCCTGGGCACTCGCAGCCCTTCAAGACCCAGACCGTTCTTCTCCACACACCCCTAGCCCCCAACCCAGGCATCTTTCTGGGCCTGCAGCTCCTCCTACTGGTTCTTCTCCAGTTGAGCATTCGCAGTGAAGGCTAGATGTGGGGCTAGGGCCTGGGTTTATGGCAGTGGCCTTTGAGGAATGGGTAGTGGGGAAGCGGACCCCAAAACCAACCTCCCAAACACCAAGGTCAATGCAGGGGTGGAAGGGTAAGAGGCACCTGGATGCCTGCACAGGAGAGCACATTGCTCAAGCCATGGGGCAGCTCCTGGGCACGGCCATGGAATTCCATCAACCCCAGCCACATCTTTTCTTAATTTTTACCTCTCCCTTGGTATCCAACACTGCCCAGCACATGGTAGGCCTCAGCATCTGCCCAGCTCTTGGCCCCTGGGAGGCTCCCTGGCTGTGGAGGACTGATAGGTGGGATCTGAAAGGGCAGATCTGAGAAGGAAGACTCTTTTGGTCAAAGGCAGTAAGCTCCCAACACAGAAGCTGACCCTGTCCTCTTTCCAGGAGGCTGATGGCCCTGCCCTCGCTGTGTTGCTCACCCCGTTTTCCTGGGGACACAGCTGAGAAAACTCAGCAAATGCTCCCAGGCCTCGTCTATCTCCCGTACTCTTCCAGCAGGGCCCACCCAGCTGGGCCTCCCTGCCAGCAGCTGGAAATCCCCAGAACCACTCTTTCTTCCTACAACAACACCCTCCCCTGAGCAGACACCTGCTCCCGACCATCCTCACAGTGAGGAGCTCAGCTCCACATGCAGCCCTAAGTCAGAGGGAAGTTCTTCCCAAAGCTCCTGGCTCCATGCCCCCTGCCCAGGGCATCTGGCCCTTCTCCTAATGATGGACCCTCTCCTCTACCCTCTACCTCCCCATCTAGCCTTCAGACCACCACACACTGATTTGATGGGAACTCGGAGGCCCTGGGCCCAAAGCACTCCTCCTGGTATGGTAGTCTATCCAAGTGGTTAGGCTCACAGATCCTATACCCAGCCTACACATCCCTCCTCCAGCACACACTGGCTGTGTGGTCTTGGACAAGTTACCTAACCTCTCTGAGCTGCATTCCCTCATCTCTACTTCTTCCTAGACTCCTCATGAGGATTGAGGGAATCAATGTCTGGAAAGTGTTTTATAAAGGTCTCGGCACATCATTGGTGCTCAAGAGAGGAATTGTACTATCCTCATCATCACTGCAAATTAACATAGTTTGTTAACTGGCTAGCAGAACCACTACTGACTAATCTGTGGCACATGGCCCCCAATGACCCTAACAGATCCTATTGCAGGGCATATTGGCTGGGCCAGGTCAACCTCTAACCCTGTGCCCAAAGCTGCATCAGCACTGTGGGGGGCCACAGAAGAACTTTATCCTTAAGGAAGAGGCAATATCACAGGCAAGATAAGACTAATTCACAAAGCAATTAGTAAAAAATACAAGATAGCTTAAAAGTACTAAATTGTTCAGTGCAGACTATAATTGTGTTAATAGTAAGAACCATTTGTATGGCATTTGAGAGTTTACCCAGCACTTGGAAATACATTATCTCATCTCACGTAATCCTCAAAGCAAACCAGCAAGGTAAGTACAGATGTTCCTCAACTTACAATAGTTACATACCAATAAACCCTTCGTAAGTTGAAAATATCCTAAGTTGAAAATGGGTAATACCCTCAACCTACAGAAACATCATCATTTGGCCTAGCCTAAATGTGCCCAGAACACTGACATTAGCCTACAGTTGGGCAAAGTCATCTGTCAATACAGCACACTGTGGAATATGGGCTATTTATCCTCGTGATCACAGGGCTGACTGGGAGCTGGGCTCACTGCTGCTGCCCTGCGTTACAAGAGACTATCATATTGCATATCGTTAGCCTGGGGAAAAATCAAAATCTGAAGTCTACTGAATGCATACGAACTCAGTCTACTGGATGCATATTGCTTTCGCACCATCACCATCCTAAAGTTGCAAAGTCTTAAGTCAGGGATCATCCGTATTGTTAGATGCAGATGAGGAAACCACGGCTCACAGAGATTAAATGGCTTAGTTGTGATCACTACCAGTAAGTGGGTGACTCAGAAAAGACTCCACCCTGATTCTCACTTCATCTGGTACTAAGATCCTGGCTTTTTCCATTAAGTGGTGGGCGTGTGTGTGTGTGTGTGTATTAGTCTGCTCAGGACTGGGTGAGACTTAAACAACAGAAATTTATTTCCTCCCAGTTCTAGAGGATGGAGGTCTCAGATCGAGGTGCCCTCAGCGTTGCATTAATTCTGGGGCCCCTCTCCTTGGCCTGCAGATGGCCGCCTTCCTCCTCTGACTTCACGCAGTCTTCCCTCTGTGCCACATGTCTATGTCCTAATTTCCTCTTATAAAATAATGGACACCGGTCCCACTGGTTTACGGCCCAGCATAAAGACTTCATTTTAATTACCTTTTTAAAGACCCTATCTCCAAATACAGTTACATTCAGAGATACTGTGGATTCAACATATAATGGAAGTGACACTATTCAGCTCGCGTGGTGTGTGTGTGTGTTACAGGGGTGGGCACTTCTCCAGACTTCATCTCGTTCTCATCCTTTTTCTCATTTCCCCAAGACTCCCTGTGGCCAGTGTAGCCTCAGTTCAGGTTTCCTGTTGATGTGCGTTGTGCCTGGCGTGGCCTTATTCCGGCCTCCCTCACAGGCATGGTGGCCTCTCAGAGCTGGATAGGTCCCAGAACCATTCAGGGGATGGGGTTTCCCTGTGACCTTGGCCCTGCCCTGAGGTCCTCAGAATATGGCAGCAAAAGAGAAGGAGCCACCTGCACAGGCCTGCCCACAGCAGTGCCCAGTGCCAGTTAAAGAAGCCCGGAAAACAGGGCTGCAGCAGCCCCTGGAGGACTCCTGGAGAAGCACAGCCATGCTTCCAGATCCATCCAAGAAAGGAAGATGGCGGGAGGATCCAGGAGCAGGGCCAGGGCCTGGGGAAGGATGGAGGGAGGCAGGTAGCAGAGAAAGCCCCATAAGAACATGCCCGCTGACACAGGAGGCAGTGTGAGGAGAACTACACACCAAACTGGAGGCCACAAGGTCTGGGTTCAAGTTCCAGCCTCTCTGTTCCGTGTTGCCACCCTGGTAAGTTATCTCGTCTCTCGGAGTCTCAGTGTTCTCACCCGCAACATTGTGGGGGAAACAGTAGCACTTGCTTCACACATTGCTGTCAGGATTAAATGAGGTAATTTTTGTAAAATGTCACCTGGCACACAGTAGGTGCTATCAGGACTGCACAGTAACTTTTGTGGGTATTAGGCATTTTTGCTTTCATGGGTGTCTTCCTCTGTAAAAAAAATACTTAAAATTCTATTGTACAACTGTGTTAGAAGAAAGATGAATAAAATCCCAGCTGTATTATACTGTTTTCTTTTTGTTTTAAAAGAAACGAAGACATTTTCATGGGCCTCTAATGAATGGTGGCCCCTAAGCATTGGGCCTATCAAATCTAATGGGTAAGTGGCCCCAGGGGCTGCATCAGTGTCTGCTGCTGTGGATGTTAAAGTGTCTCAGGAACTGCCAAGTGTCATGGCTGGTAAGGAGTCACTGTCACTCCTTTAAGAACACTCCTTCTGGCAAGGAGTGACAGTGACACTCCTTTAACAACACTCCTTCTGTCCTCCTGGAGTCCAGCATCCCTGTCCTCCCCCTCTGGGTACTTGACTGCAGCGCTTCAATGTCCAGTGTTTCAGCAGAGGGCGCCAGAGGCCTTTCCCTTTAGTCCCACGGAGATGCGGGGCTGGGATGTTCTGATGGGGAATGCCAGGCAGAGATCGCACCTGGGTGAGCAGCGCCTTCAGACCTCAGGCAGGCAGGGGAAGGGGGCTCTGGAGGACAAATACCCATTAGGTCATTTCACAGCAGCCCCCAGGGTGGCGGCATCAACGTCCTCTAGTGGCAAAAAATCCCTCCATCCAATGCCTGCCTCCCCTCCCCTCCTAGGGGCTCCCAGCGTCCAAGGCATGGGGCTTCTGTTGCCGTTCATGTGTTTGTCTAAAACTCTCCTCAACCCACACAAGACTAGAACCTGATGAAATGGATTGGAACCTGAGCCAAATGGGCTCAATCCCAAGTGATGTATGAGCAACAGGGCGCCTTGACTCGGTTTGCACATTGATGCCAATGCTTTCCCACAGGGTCTCCATCTGGTGAGCCCCACCTCAACCTCTATGGATGCCAGCACCACCAGGGCCACTGGCCCATGCCTGCTCTGCTGGCCCCTCAAGCCTGGGCCAATGCAGGGCAGCAGGGGGATGCCGCACACACCTCAGCCCACCACTCAGCGGCCCCCAGGGCTGCCCACAGTCCTGCAGCTCTTCTAGGAAGGGACCTACCCAGAGACGTGCCGTCTCCATCACGCTGAACAAGCATTTTATTCCAGGGATTCCCAACATGTGAGCAGGGTGGAAGCCTCTGACAAGGCGGGCCAGAACCTTTGGATTTGGTTTGGGGGCCAAATCAACTAAGGCTCAGAGAACATATAAAGCCTGCGTGAAGGTGGTGAGCTGCTCCCACCTTCACAGGTCTGGGGTCCTAAACCCCTGGAGCCATGGTCAGTCCTGTGCCCAAGCCTCTTCTTTTGCAGGCCCTGAAACTTTCACTACAGCTCAGACACTGCTGCACGGGCCAGGGAGGGAGGGGGTGCTTCTGGCAACTGTTCACAGCCCCTCACTCAGCCTCCCTGGTGACCAGGCACAGACTAGCCAGGGAACGGAGCAAAGCCAGCTGGCTCCAGATCCAGCTGAGCAGCCTCCCGGAAACCTCCTAACCTACGCTTAATGGGGAGGGTGCACAAGGCAGCTCAGAAGGTGCATCTTCCTGGGATCTGAAGCCTAAAGAAAGCCACCTCCAGCCAGGCTACTGGGAGGTGTTGAGGGCATGACTCCTCCACCGCTGGCTAAGGTCCTCAATGGTGTCCCGAAGCATCAGCATCCAGTTGTCACCTCTCCGCATCAGGGTACAGCGTGTCTCCTTGTGCTCCAGGGCTACGATCTCCGCGGGAGTCTCAGGGGTCAGGCCAGCAGCCAGGACAGCTTCCGGGAACTTGGCTGCAGAGGCAGGGGCGAGGCAGCACCGGGGAGTGCTGTGGGGATGGGGGCAGGTGGCAGCCGGAGGACAATGAGAGAATAGAGAGATGGGAAAGGAGAAGGTGGAGGAGGAAGAAGAAACAGGGGAAGTTTAGGGATGGGGGGGTATGGAGGACAGAGACACAGACAGACAATTGGCACCTTGAACTTATTGCTACAATGATGCTACCTGGCAAACTGCTCCTCCTGGTTGGAGGCCACCTCAGCCACCACCTCTGACCATGGCTGTCCCTGGGATATCTGTCATGCTCCCTCTTCTGGGCCCACAGTTTCCAAGGCACAGTTCCACACAGCACCCATCACACTCCATTACAGCCATCTTTTCGTAGTCCTGTCTCTCCCACTGCTTGGAGAAGAAGAGGGCCCCTGAAATTCAAATGGTCCCTCAGTGGCCCAGGTCCCCATTGCCTGTACCTGGGCTGCTGCCTGTCTATCTGCTGGTAATGGTAGTTCACGGCCACCGCTGAGTGGGGGCACAGCAAGTACTGGTTCTCATCCCAGCAGCGGCCCATGGTCTGGGTGATGGCTTCATCCGACACTGACACGGATGTCACTGCCTCTGAAAGCTGAAGGGTCCCAGGTCAGAAAGATGAGGTGCTGGGGGGGAGGTAGGGAAAGATGACAAAACCCCACTCTCCACCAAAGATCCACACAAACCCCAAGGATCCTGTGGGACATTCAGACCGAATGGCTCAGATGTGGCTCACAGTAAAAATCTGGCCTCCTAGTTTTGAGCTGACTCACTCAACTTGGAGGAAAGATACGTTTGAGTTTTATGTCAATCCATTTAGTTGGGATTTGGCTCCTAATCAGCAAATATAGATTTGTTCAACAACTTGCCACAGCCAGAAGGCTCAGGGCAGCCACACGTCTGGTGCTTGGTTGTTGGCACGCCTCCTTCCTGTCAGTTCCTATTCAGCTCACGGAGCACCTCCCCCAGGAAGCCCTCCCCACTTCCTTCAGACAGAGGAAGACTCCCTTGTCTGTGCTCCCTCGGTGTGTTTGGTTTACTTGATCATCTTCTGAAAATGTATTGCATGCTTACAATACACCAAACACCCTGCATATACTTGACTGCAGTAGGGATCATACAGTATCACAGATTTCCTTTTTTTCTTTTCTTTTTTTGAGACAGAGTCTCTCTCTGTCACCCAGGCTGGAATACCGTGACACTATCTTGGCTCACTGGAACCTCCACCTCCCAGGTTCAAGCAATTCTCCTGCCTCAGCCTCCCAAGTAGCTAGGATTTACAGGCATATGCCACCATGCCCAGCTAATTTTTTTTTTTTTAGTAGAGATGGGGTTTCACCATGTTGGCCAGGCTGGTCTCAAACTCCTGACCTCAAATGATCTGCCTGCCTCAGCCTCCCAAAGTTCTGGGATTAGAGGCGTGAGCCACCTCACCCGGCTGGTATCATAGATTTTCATATAGCTACCTGCTGTGAATTAGGGTTCCCAGCAGACAATGAATGTATTTTACTTGTCTTTGTGCTTCTAGCACCTAGCACAGTTCCTCGCTCACAGTAGATATATAACATGAATGGATGAATGCCATTCCAGCAAGTGAAGTGTCTCCTATGTGTATAGCCAGAGAGAGAATGAAGGAGTGTGGGGTATGGTGTCTGTCTTCATGGAGCACCTCATTTATATGAGGAGAAAGAATGTGAATGTCAAAACAAACCATTAACCAAATAAATTGATCTTTGGGTGCATCAAAAGAAGCACAGATTCCAGAAGGCCAGAATTCCACTCCAGTCTGCATTGGTATGGCTCAGCCTAGAGAACTGCATCCAACTTTGAAAACAACACTTTAAGGTGGATATTGACCTTGCAAAATTATGTCATGCAAGGGACCACTAAAGGAAGTGGGAAGACTGACTTGGTAAATGAGGATTCTCTAAATACTGGAAACACTCGGATGTAGAATCAGACTGTGTAAGCTAGAAGGAGAAGATTCTAGCTCAACGTAAAGACTTTTGTAATGGTGAGAGCTGGTATGAGGTACTGAGGGTCTGGTCACTGGAGGTATGCACAGTCTGGATGGCCACTCAGTGGGAATGTGGTAGAGGAAATTAAAGGCAGCTTCAGAAATCCTTTTTTTTTTTTAAACACAGAATAAGTACCATCACCAGGTTGCACTAAAATAAAAACAATTCTTCCCAATTAGATTCCTATCATTCCAAGGGAATAAAATTTCTCCTTTTCCAAGAAAAATAAGAGAGAGAAAGGGAAGGAGGGAGGGAAAGAAAAAAGAAAGATGGAAAGGAGGAAGGAGAGAGGGAAGGAGGAGAGGGAGGGAGGAAAGAGAGAGGAAGGAAAAGGAAGAAAGGAAGAGCTCAACGGAAACAATGGTCTCGGTTCATATTGGATGGGCAAAATGGCTTCCAGTTGCCAGTATTATTGGAAATTAACAATAATAATAAGTAAAAGTAAGTTAATGTATCAAGCCATATATTACCAGGAAATATGCAAAGTGCTTCACATATATTATTTGACTTAAATCTCACAACAACTCTATGAGGTAGGCATTCTTACTATCCCCATTTTATAAATGAAGGAACCAAGGCACAGAGTTTAGGAAACTAGCCCAATGTCTCAGAGCTCACTTGGGATTGAGCTCATTTGACTCTAAACCATGTTCTCTATTACCTCTCCTCATTCAATAAATTATTCCATGTAAAGTGGCCGTAAAAGTGATGGGCTCATAGCAGGTACTCAAGAAACAGGTGTCCTCTTCCCTTGACCAGACTTCCAAACCCCAAGTCTGCTATGTGGCTGTACCCTTTCCTTTCTCTGTGGTGTGTGGGTAGTGACTGACCTTGCTGTGCAGTTCCTTGGGCAGATTCACACTTTGGGTCCTTTCAAACTGCTCCATGAGGGCTCTTGTCACCTGGCTGTCAGAGCCAGAGAGCAGCCAGAACACCCTCTCCATGTTGTAGGGCACCTGGGAAGAAAGTCAGTTTCAGGTCCACACTGATCTCAGCCCCATCGAGCCCCACCCAACCAACACCTGGGCCAGATCTGCACACCTCCCCCAGGCCTACCTGAATATCCATAGCTGATGCCAAGGTTGATTTAACAGCCTCAGAGAGAGAGAAGTCTCCCTGCTGGACAGTCCTGTGGATGATGTCATTGCGGTTCACTGCCACGACCAGACGGATGGGCAGGCCTATCTTCTGAGCAATGTACCCAGCTTAAGACAAGAGAGGAGGAGAACAATGGCTTTTCAGAAACAAAAGCAAAAAGAAAAAAGTAAATTGGGCTTCATCAAAATTAAGAAACTTTTATGCTTTTTGAAGCTTTTGTGCTTTAAAAAGGACACTATCAAGAAAATGAAAAGGCAACTCGCAGAATGGGGAAAAATGCAATTCATATATCTGATAAGGGATTTGTATCCAGAATATATAAAGAACTGTTGCAACTCAATAATAAAAATACAAATAACCCAATTAAAAATGGGCAAAAGAACAGGCATTCCTTCGAAGAAGACGTACAGATGGCCAATGAGCACATGAAAAGATGTTCAACATCGTTAGTCATGAAGGAAATAGAAACAAAAACCATGAGATATTACTTCAAACCCTCTAGGATGGCTGGAATCAAAAAGACAGATAATAAAAAGTGTTGGTGAGGATGTGGAGAAATTGGAAAATTCCCACATTGCTGGTGGTGACAAAATGGTGCAGCCACTTTGGAAAACTGAAGTCCGTCAGTTCCTTAAAATATTAAACAGAGTTATCATATAACCCAGAAATGCCACTCCTAGTTATGTACCCAAAAGAAGTAAAAATATATGTTCACATGAAAACTTGTACACAAATGTTCACTGCAGCATTATTCATAATAGCTGTGTTAAACAATCCAAATGTCTATCAGCTGATAAACTGATAAACAAAATATACCACTGTATGGTATATCCATACAATCGAAAAAGTACTGATATATGATACAACATGGATGAACCTTGAAAACATTACGCTACGGGAAAGAAGTCAGGCACAAAAGACCACATCCTGTATGATTCCTTTTATAGAAAATGTCTAGAATAGGAAAATCTATATATAGAGACAAAATAGATTCGTGGTTACCAAGGGCTGGCGAAGGAGGTCTAAGGAAAAGTGAGGAGTGACTGCTAATGGGTACAGGGTTTCTTTTTAGAGTGATGTAAACATTCCAAAACTGGTTATGGTGATAGTTGCACAAGTCTGTGAATATATTATACTAAAAACCACTGAATCATACACTTAAAATGTGTGAATGGTATGTGAATCATTTAGCAATAAACCTGTTACAGACACACACACACACAAACAGCGAGAGAGAGAGGAGAGAGAGGGGAGAGAGAGGAGAGAGAGGAGAGAGAGAGGAGAGAATGGAGAGAGAGGAGAGAGAGGGGAGAGAGGGGAGAGAGAGAGCGTGAGAATGACTAGGAGCGCATCACCATGCCCTGAGGCTGTTTTATGTGTCAACCCCCTGCCAGGTGCCAAAGTATTTAATAGATGGCTGACTACTGTAAAACACCAATTTTTGGAAGAGGAAATGAATGTTCCAAGAGGTCAAAATGACCTGTCCAAAGCCTGTTAAGTGTCAGAGTCAGGATTCAAAATATGCCTAAGTCCAGAGCACATGCCCTCCCTCGACTCAGCCTCCTAGAGCCAGCAGTTTCAGACTACTCTCCCTGCACAGGCACCAGGGGAGGCCAGAGCAGTAACCTCAGTCCACCCCAACAGCAGTTCTTGTTTGCATGGAACAAGCAAGGAATTCCTCTCCCTAAGAGGTGTAGAGCCCGGACACGTGACATCGTTTAGGAAGGTTTTACATATGGTGCTTTCATGAGCAGTTTATCTCTGGTGAGTAGCTAAGGGGAGTTAGGGACAACCACACCACCCAACATCACTGTTAACCTGGCAAAACACTTTTTTTTTTTTTTTTTGAGACTGAGTCTCTCTCTGTTACCCAGGCTGGAGTGCAATGGCACAATCTCAGCTCACCACAACCTCCACCTCCCAGGTTCAAACGATTCTCCTGCCTCTGCCTCCCGAGTAACTGGGATTACAGGCATGCGCCACCACACCTGGCTAATTTTTGTATTTTTAGTAGAGACAGGGTTTCACCATGTTGGCCAGGCTGGTCTCGAACTACTAATCTCAACTTTCTCTTTCTTATTTCACCTGATCCTCATGAGAACATCATGATATCCTTGCCTGACAGGGGAGAAATGGAGGCTCAGGAAGGTCCAGGGTCTTAAAGCCAAAGAGTTGGTTCCTGACAGAGCAAAGATGGATAGGAACACCCTCAGCAAATGTTGGTCACGTGCTTATTTTGTATCGAGCACTGTGGTAGGCTCTGGGCTGCAGAGGGCAGCTGGCCACACGACTCAGTGCATCACTAATTGGAGGGCGATGGGAATGGGGAGCACGGTGGGCTTTATCCCATGAGTGGCAAAGAAGCCCATCCCTCCTTGCCTGCCAGCCCGCTGTTCTCTCCACCCTTCTGTTAGTGGCAGAAGTCAGGAAGCTTCCTAACCACTAAGATGCTTCCGTGCTCTCAGCTAGACCATCCTTGGTGCCCATCAGAACCAATGCCATTGCCGGAACTATCAGGAACAGTAATTCCCCTAGCCTCACCAGCTCTGCAGCCAGACTACCTGGGTCACGCTTCTGGCCCAGCTCTGTAACCAGGGCATGACTCCTTTCTCTGTGCCTTTGTTCCCTCATTATAAAATGGAAAGTGTCCTCTCCACAGGTGGATAAATGAGTTCATATGTGAAAAGCATTTAGAACTGTGCCAGTTGCATACTAAGTGCTTGATAAATATTAATGATTATTAGAGAAAATGATTTTAATGCTACACAGCTGTACAGCACTTTGCCCTTACAAAGTTTGCATGCACACAGGAATCTGATTCGCTCATCGAGGCAGTCCTGGGAGATAGGATGAGTGATACAATCTCATTTTATAGCTCAAAGGTTGAGTCTAAAGGACTGCTCCACAGCCTCTCAGTTAGTAAAGGACAGAAATGGGGCCAGAACCCCAAGTCCAGAACTCTTTCCACCTCACACGGGGTCAGAGTGGTGTGTCCAGGTATGGGAACAAATGTGCCAGTCAAGCCGCTTGCCCTCACATTGGGTAGCTGGCCAGGGTTGGGAGCAAAGTCCACATTTCTGATTGAGGGCACTGCCAGCCGGCCATAGCGGCTGACCCTTGACCTTGCCTCTCCACACTCTGCTGAGCCAGCGAGCACATCAGGTCAGGCTGTGGGAGCATGTGGGGTTAAGCCATCACCCTCTGCTGCCGGCAGCAGGATCCCAGGATGCTGCCCCAGGCAATGAGGGGGGAAATCTTCTGGGAGCTTCTTCTGTGGGGTTTCCCATCACCTTCAGAATTGGGACTCCACCTTCCTTCCCCTCACAGTTGCAGCCAAAGGGCAGCTAGAAGGACTGGGGCCACAGGCATTTTTCTGGAAAGCCCATTTGTGCCCCGGGGATTCCTTACCTGCAAGGTTACCGGCAGCCCCTGTTGGCACAACCACCTCCACCAGGGGTAGGGGATGTGTGTCCAAGGATGGCGTACACTGGAAGTAAGCAAAGAAGTGATGGGCCATCTGCACCAGGACCCGGGACCAGTTGATCGAATTCAGGCTCATCAGATTGTGCTTCTTGACAAAAGCCACATCGGCAAACACAGTCTTGATCGGCTCATCGAGCTCATCGCTGTTTCCCTCCACTGCCGGGGGGAGAGAAGAGGGCAGCTGTCAGGAGCATGTAGAACCCCGCAAGAGGTCAGCACTCACCTGCGACAGGGCCCTCCCAGGCTGAGCCCACCCTCCTGGGACCTTCGCGCAGCCTAGGTTTCTTTACTTTCACGTAGCTTGGCCTCACTTTCTAGACTCAGTATTAAGCTCCTCAAGGACAGAAATCATGCCTCAGATTCTTGTGTTCCTAAATATCTGCCCTAGCTTAGAACAGAAAGGGTAGCCAGAACCAGTTCCAATGTTTCTACCATTATCTAAAATAAGATAGCAAATGTCAACCTTCTGGGATCCTGGGAGAATTTCTCTTTGTAATCCATGCCCACTTCCCCCACTCTTCTGCAGAGGAGAAACTGTGTGCCTGATTGGAAAACGGTGAGAGACGTAGCCTTTCCTCCACAGTCCTCTATCAGGGGCCAGGGTGGAAACAGTCACCGTTCCCCTGTGGTCTTCCCTCTGCCCTCATTTAGATCACAGAGTAGGTGTTCTGCTCTCTGCTCCTACTTGGCAGGTAAGCTTCCATGGACAGAACTTCCCCTCCCTGAAGCTGGGTGTGTACATCAGTGTAATTTATGAGTGAATTACTGGATAAATTTATGGTGAAGTGTCCACTAATACAAGTTATATCTTCCAGTCTAGCTCAATGAGCAATCAAGCCAATATTGATTTCTTATCTGATACCCGAGTATGTCTCCATTGGATCTACACTTGGAAGGGAGAGGGGTGAAATTTACTGGGAAACGTGCCAGAGAAGGCATTAAGGGTGCTAACCATTCTGCCCTTCAACACTGTGTAGCAGCAATGGAGCTGGGAGACTGACTCTAGATCCACGTGTGTACCCAGAATGGCCGGGGCCAGTCATGGTGATTCCATTCCTTTGCCAGGACCAAGCCAATCAGTGCCTGGTACTCTCATGGGGTCAGGGTTGGCTCCACAATGAGCATGTGAATAAATTCCAATCAGTGAACCACAAGGACATGTTAGCTGGGTTCTAAAAAAAGATTCACTGCTTTAAAAAAAAGAGCAACAGGAAGGGAGAGACCTGGTTACCTCAACGAATCACCATATGACCACAAAAGGAAGGAGCCTTAGGACTGAGGAGGGCAGAGCAGAGAATGGGAAGGACCTGGGTTCCTGAGAGCATTGTGAGTCACTGAATCAAACAACTGGGAGCCCACTCCACCCCTGGCCTTCCAGTTACGGAAGCTGGAAAATATTCTTGTTTAAGCTGGTCTGAGTTGAATTTTTTGCTACTTCTAGCCAAAAGCATCTCAAATAACAATAAATACCTAGCACTTGCTGATTATTCTGTGCTTAAGAAGAACCAAGTATACAATGTACATGGAAATTAATGACTTTATAAACCAACTGTCCACATACAATAATCTAAGTGGTCCATCCCTACTCCCTAAGCTTACCAGTCTACAGAAAAATACATATTTGCTGTTATATCCTGAACTAACACACATCCTCCTTAAAACCAAACCAGAAAGCTCTAGAAAGGAAAGAAAGGATCTGAATAGTGTCGTTTATAAACAAAACTGATTTCTGTGAAGTCTGCTGTCTTAGTTTCTGATTTTCTTGAACATGTACACAACAGAAACACCCCCTTCAGGTCCAGCATTTAATGATTTCTTGCATTCATCAGATTCCACATTTCCGCCATTACTTGACAACTGGGCACTGTTCTCCAATCCACAAGTCAGGAATGGAGCTTTCAGTCACACCCTTAGGTCTGTGTACAAAAAAGACAAGGGAGTAGGAGGCAGGACAGAGGCACAGAACGCTATTCTCTGCTTCGATTCTAGGAAAAAACAGTCCTAGATCTGTAACTAGCAATTTTGGTGCTTAGGGTACCTGTCACCTCCAATAGTTTACTGTGTAGCCAGAACCCTGCCCAGAGCTGAGCCAAGGCATATACACCAACCTCGAATATGATGATGAAAGGAGGACAGTCAGCTACCCAACTGTGCAATTTTGTTCCAGCCCATCTCCCAAAGCAAACCCAATTAAGGCAGGGCTGCACTGTCCCTAGAGCCTCTGCCTCAGCACACACCTCCAAACACATGTACGTTCTGCTTCAGCACCGTTGTCATCTGGAGCTCCTGAATCTTTGTGCAGTGACCTTTGGGCAGCAGAACGATAATGTCCATGTTCTTTGCCCCTTGAACACTCTCAATGGCAGCACTTCCTGTGTCCCCAGATGTTCCTGGATGGGAAGAAAGGAGAACTCTCCCCCTTTAGAACAAAGGGAATGAACGAGGAAAGAAATGGTCCCCAAAGCACTGTTGTCAAATATAGCAACATCTACTTCAAATACTTGGAGGATATGAACCTAGCACTCCACCTAGGGTCCATGGATCCACGGATAAAATTCAGGACATAAATGAACTTGTGAACCACATCATCTTAAGCATTTTGTGCACTTCAAACATTACTCTGAGACAGTTCCATAGCCTCCATCAGCCTGGCAAAGGGGTCTATGGCACCAGAAAATGTTAGGAACCTTGCTCTGGAAGAACCAGTACCACAGTTCCTGAGTGGCTCTATGAACAGCATCCTATAGGTGGACACCCTACAGTCACAGCACTCAGGTATTCCGCGTTCATGCCCCAAAAACACACCTACAACCACAGTGACGTGCTTCTCCCTCTTCTCCAGGAAGTACTGCAGGAACTGTGCTGTGCAGGACAGGGACAGGTCCTTAAATGCATATGTGACGCCATGCCACAGCTCCAACACGTTCAGCCCATTCCTCAACCTGGACAGATGGACCACTTCTCTGTGACGGAATCTGCTGAAGGCTCGGTCGATCAGATCTGTGAGGGTAGTGGGGTGGATAGCCAATGAGGGGCCTGGTCTCTTTCTCAAGTTCCCTCTCAGTCTCTGAATATAAAGTTTCCAACTCCTGCTACTAAAAGGCCAAAAATCTTCATCTTAAATGATACCACTTTTGAATACAATTGTAAAAACCTAGAAAAAAAGTCTGGGAAAACATGCACCAAATTGTTCATAGATTCCTTATAGTGATTTCCTCAGAGACCAGAATTGGTACTAGAAGACTTTATTTTTCATTTTTTATACTTCTTCATTGTTTGACTGTCTCGTGAGCATGTATTCCAATCAGGGGTCAATTAAATAGCTACACAACACATCAATGTCGCATCCCATCTAATGTTCCTTCCTAAAGATAGGAAGCTTTTTGTTTGTTTCTTACATTACTAAATCTCACACCTGTGACGCCAGAGCCTTTGGATGGTTGATATACAGCCCTCCCTAAGGCAGGACTGGAGCAGTCCTAGAGCACAGCTTCTCAAACTGTCACTGGCAAACCAAGCACCTGCGATCTTGTTAAAATGCAGGCTGGTTCAATCAGTCTGAGGCAATCTTGGATTTCCAACAAGTGCCCAAGCAATGCCATCACTGCTGGTCATCAGACTGCATTTTAAGTGGTCCTTTCTCTTCCCCAACCGCAAACCACCACCATTACATTATGGATTTTGTTCTTGCTGTTTAAAGTGTGGCTCATGGACCAGTAGTCTAGTATTATCTGGACATCTGACAGAAATGCAGAATTCTCACTCCTACCCTAGACCTACTGAATCAGAATTTGGTTTTTAACAAGATCCCCCAGGGAATCCATAGGCACAGTAGAGCTTAAGACAAGCTGGTCCAGGACAGTCTTGAAGTCCCTTCTGGAATTAACATTCAAAAAATAAAATAGCAATTTGGGGGTCTGGGTGCTTTATGTGAAGGAAGGAAACACCCCAACATTCAAGTCACTCAAGATGATTCTAAAATCCCTAGTGTTGAAGAGGTTTTTGTATGTTTTTTTTTTTTTTTTTAAAGAAAAAGAAAGAAAGAGAAAGAAAGAAAGAATTCTCTGAAGAAAATTTCAACATTCATCTCCCTGGAGAAAGGACGAAATCTTTCAGAATATTTTCAATTCTGGGATTCTAGAGTCAGGAAAAGAAATAAAACAAAGTTTGAGAAGAAATGTGACTAGAGACTTCCTAGTGGTTTGGTGATGGATTTACAATTCTGTAGACCGAGCTGGCAGGGGCTGGAAGAGTGAAAGTAGAGGTGGGAACACTCACCATTTAATTCATCTTTTGGAAGGAGCTCAGAGCCAATGAAGAGGGCACACAGCTCCTTCACCAGGCCAGGATAGGAGAGTGTGCCCCACTGGCACAGGGTCTCTCTGTCCAACTGTGGGAGCTCTTCGGGCATAAAGAGGCCCCCGTCGGGTGCATAGCCAGAGAAGAGGGCCCCCTCAAAGTTGACCCGTGGGGCTATGCCCCTGGTGCTGACATACCACATGATCCTGGAGGCCTGCAGAGAGGACAGTCCCAGAAGCACCTGGTCTCCAAGCTCCCACACCCCATGGGGCAAAGCCAAAGCACACACAGTCTCACAGTTAGCCTCTAGACCACCAGTCTCCGGGGCACATGTCCCAGACCTAGAGATGGCAGTCCTGTATCAAGTCTCATGCCAGCTTCATCTGCAACTGTGTAAATCATGATTCCACCAATCAAAATGAGGCAATTCCACTGACCTCCTGTCTTCAGGGAGAGGGTATCGGAGCATGCCGGGAAAAGAGAAAGCTTGGTCCTCACCAGTGAGAAAGAAGGCCTGGCGGTGGGGACAGATAATAGCAATAGTAGGCAACTGCCAGCTTGATATCCCTCTTGCTAAGGCGAAAGACCAACACACAGAGTCATACACCCCTTTCAGGGATGTCTCGGTCCACTTCTGCTCAAAAACCAAACATCTTCAATGGTTATTGGAAACACTGTCTACAGCCTAGTAGTTCTCAACTATGGTAGCTTGTTGGAATCAACCTCAGAGCGTTAAAAAAAATACAACTACCTGAATCAATTAAATTAGACTCTAAATGAGAGGCTCCTCAAGAGAGTCTAACGTGCAGCCAGGGTTGAGAAGAGGGTGACCAACTCATCCCAGTTTGCCCAGGAGTTTTCTGGTCTTAAAACTGCAAGTCCCATGTCCTAGGAAACCCCTCAATCCCAGGCAAACTAAGATGGTTGGTCATCCTAGTGGATAACCAGTGTTCTACCTCTTAGCCTAATCCTAGGACAGTTATAAGTGCTGATATGCAGTCTTTAAAACTAACTGGCCCTGCATGGACTGAGTTCTCTGGTTCCTGGGGAAGCCCAGGACCCCTTAGGCCTAACTCTGGTCACACTTCCACATCAGTTACTTTCCCAGGAGCCAGATGCCATGTCAAGGAGCTGGGCTTGAATTCTGAACACCTTCCTCTGGATCATGACAGTGAATTTAGGGGCCCTGGCTTCGACGCCCCACAGTAACTATGGGGACGAATTTGACTAGACATAGCTCTCAGTATTAGCTTGGACTTTCTGTGCCAGGGTGGGAGGGGATCCCCTGCCCTCTAAGGGCAAAGCCACCCAAAGCTCTCTACCTACATGAGGCATATGAGCACTGACCTGGAGGAATTCTCATTTCCTAGTCTGTGGCTCTGACATCTGTGGGCCCCAGTGCAAGTCTCACGTGGGCTGCCACGTGCCACTCTCTTAACTACAAATATTAAGTGTATCTAACTTAGAGACAGAGACAAACTTGATCATACAAACCATGAATCTTTTGAAAGTGATTATGCTGGGACAATGGTATAAGCCAGAACTCTCTCTCTGGCAACCTAGGATACAAGGTCACTCCGTATGGGAGTCCATGTCAAAGAGATGAAATATGGGTAACTCCAAAAGTTAACTGCAGTGGATAAGCAAAGCAGGCAGTATTTCACAAAACAGAACCAGGGTCGGGGGGCAGGTGCTAGCGGTGCCTCAATAAAGAGAGGAATTTCTGCAATTCTGTAGTAAGAGTTAGAGCCAACGCAAACTGCCCAAGACCGTGGAGTAACTGAAAGAAGGCCTTCATAGGACCAGACTTAAACGCTACGCCTGAGCTGCCAAAGAAACCATCGCAGGAGTGAGGGCAGGAGCGAGCAAGGCAGTAAGGTACAGCAAAAGAAAATATTTTTCAAATGCCCTTCCCTGGGTGGAAGGAATATCACACCTGGGGCACTGGGAAGGAGGATATGGAACAACTGTCCAGGAACAGAGGACAGAGGGGCTGGCACGGGGCTCTGAGCAGGTCATGGAAGGAGCTGGCCTGATTAGCACATACCCATGCCCCTCACGCAACAGGACTGTCCCTGTTCTGTCCAATGCCTTCCAGGGGCAGCATTCCCAGGCCAATTCAGCAAAGCTAAAGAGAACTACACATGGCTGGGTTCAATGTAAGCCAGAGGCGGAAATAGCAACCACAGGAGGTGGTGAAGTTGAGGAAGAAAACCAAGTGCTGTTGTTGGGCTGCTCTATGAGGGCTCCAAGCATGGGATGGAGACCCGGACTACGTGTCCCCTGGGATTTTATATTCTAATAATTTTCCCTTGCGACTCCTCTGGACCCTATTCCAGAGTAGAGAAGGTAGAAAAACTCTGACCAATAACCAGGATAAATAAATACGGAAAATAGGAGTAGCCCGAAGGCTGGGAACAAGAAGGTGGGTAGACAGGCGCTCCTCAGGGAGGTGGAGGGGTTTTGTGAGAAGGGGTGGGACAGGGCGGAGACTCGGACCCCAGGAGCCGACGGCACCCCTAGGGGTGGAGGCAGACCCCGGGCTCTCTGAGGCTACCGGTGCCAGTCATCCCGCCAAGGAGGGCGGCCTAAATCCTCAAGGGACTCGCAGGCGCCTGAGGTTCCACTCCCAGCCCCTGAAAACACCACGGACTTCAGTTTCGGGGTTCTCCAAGGACTGCTCAAATCCCGCAGAAAACGCAAAGCATCGGAGACCCCCGCACCACCCTCCCAAGTTCCTCAAGTCCGAGCGCCGGAACTAAAGGTTCCAGAAACGGGCGGGGCGACGGACGTGGGCCTGCGGGAATCAGGGCTGAGCGGAGCCGCGAGAGCGTCCGGAGCTCAGAAATCTCGCCCGCGACGACCCCGGGAGGGCGGCGAGGTTGGCGCGCGTTACCGGTGCGGGGCGCGGGGCGCGGGACGCGGGACGCTGGACGCGAGGACCGGTGCGCAGCAGGGCTGCCCGGGCTGCGAATGTGCGCACTCCCGAGTCCGCGTCCCTGGCGGTGGGGTGGGGCTTCCGGTCGGGGCCGGAGCTAAGGTTCTCAGCTTCGCAGTGGGAAGGACCTGGGGATGGGGCGGGGGACGGAGGACGGAGGACAGTGCGTGGGCAGCGGTGCGCGATCCCGGAAGCATCACGAGGGAGAAGCCCTGTGCCCCTCCCGCGGCCCTTTTTTTTTTTTTTTTTTTTTGAGACGGAGTCTCGCTCTGTCGCCCAGGCTGGAGTGCAGTGGCGCTGTCTCGGCTCACCGCAAGTTCCGCCTCTCAGGTTCACGCTATTCTCCTGCCTCGGCCTCCCGAGTAGCTGGGACTACTGGCGCCCGCCACCACGCCCGGCTAATTTTTTGTGTTTTTAGTAGAGACGGGGTTTCATCGTGTTAGCCAGGATGGTCTCGATCTCCTGACCTCGTGATCCGCCCTCCTCGGCCTCCCAAAGTGTTGGGATTACAGGCGTGAGCCACCGCGCCCAGCCCCGCGGCCCGTTTTTTAAGGCTTTAGTAAACGCTTTATTGACGTTCAGCCTCGGAATCTTCGCTGCAGGGTTGTGAGCCCCACAGAACCTCATTTTTCAGTTTAGAAAATGGACAGCAGGGTGTGAAGAAGAAAGGCCCTGCGTTCCTTTAAGATTCTTGTCTCTTGTCTGCAGCATCAGAGAGCTGGAGAGCATGAGAGCCTTGCTTCTCAAACTGCGGTTAGTATGTTAGGACTTCAGAACTCGCCAGATAGGTGACATCAGCTCCACTCCAAAAATTCTTTATAAAAAATTTTCAGTGGTTTTGGGGGGTATGAAAATTCTTCATATTTTTTGAGAAACACTTTTTATTAAGCATAGGTCTATTCTAGGATAAAAGCCCATCACCCTTATTCATTCTTTTAAGAGAAAAAAATGGCAAGAACTTCAAGGAAAAACAAAACAGCAAGAACAAAAACTCCCTCTAGATATGCCCAAATGCCCCTGGATTCACATTGAGCTCTTGGGGCCCATCCCACTGAAGCAAAATTAGAGGAGGTAGACCAGAGAGGTTCAGGCAAAGGTTTAGTCCTGGGTAGGCCAGGTCACTCTGGCAGTCCCAGCTGGGCCTCCAGTGGCCCTCTGATGTTGCCTGTTCCCCCCTCTTTCTTCCTCCTATCTCTGACATCCTCCTACACTTGCGGTTTCTGCTTACTCAACTTACCTGTTCTTCAAAATTCAGCCCATACACGGTGCCCACTTGACATATCCACACAGGTTCATGCAGCTACCATGGACTGACCCTAGTCTGGGTGGGTCTCAGATTCTGGAAAGAGAGGGAGAGACTGGTCACTGCTCAGCTAATGGGATTGGCCTTCTTGTCCCAAGCTGGGGCTGAGGACTTGTCACAGAGTTCACACAGGGGTCAGAGGGGACATTCCAAGAGAGACGGGTATAGGCCAGGCAGGGACCCCGAAAGGGTTTTCATCCCTTCTATCAGGTGTACTTAATCACTCAGAGGCCAGGGAAACTGAGGCCGATGGCAAAAATAAGATTCAGCAGCGTGTTTTACAGCACTCATGTTACAGCGTGTGTTACAGACTCAACCAGTAAAGTCTGCATAAGGACAGATGCACCTTCCACGGACCTCTCCCACAAGCCCTCTGCCACACTTACACGGGCCTGCAGGCCTTTGTGATTCTGTGGGCAGGAGGAATGGCCAGAAGCTCTTCTGTGAATTGTAATTTAACTCCCCAGAAAAGAGAGAAGCAAAACGCTCAGGGAACAACAGGGTTCATTAGGAATCTCTGCCTGGGACATAAAGAACAGTACAGCTGCAGAGAACAGAAACTTCTGCAAGGAAGTTTCTGGCCCATGAGGAAGAAAGAATTCTGAATCGCCAAGCAACAGCAGGGATGTGGAGTTCTCAGAGACTTCTACATGGTATCAACATTTAGTTTTTGTAGGATTAGAAACCGCTTGTTTTTTTCTTTTCAACCTTATTGATTAGAGTGCTTAGCTGTCTATAACATTGAAGCCAACGATCTTCCAGCCAATGCTGAAGCAGAGCCCTGGGGTCCATGCAGTGCTGTTTCTTCTGTGTGACCCAGGTAGAGCTATCTTTAGAGAGGCTTCTCCAAAGCTGTACAGGAGAATTTACCTTTGTCATCATGCACTGGATGTAGGAGTTAGGGACCAGATCCCTTGCTAAGGATTAGGTTAGGGCCTGGACTTCTGGAGAAGAAAGCAACCTGCTAAAAGTCCTCCAGCCTTTGTGCAGGGCAGAGGATAGAACTCAGGCTGCTTCTGGTATCCCAGCTGGGCAAAGACAGCAGGGCGGAAGAGAGAGAAGATGACATTCCAAATCAGGACACTATTCTCTCTGAGCGTTTTTGAACTCCTAAATTGATGATACATCATTTTGCCAAATATATGTGGTGGTGGTTTGAGGAAATGGGGTAATATTTAAGTTTAAGTACCCTGAGTCACCCTCACTTCTTGAGTTCCTGACTCAGTAACAAGAGTGCCAAATAAATAGCCCCAAATTGTCAAGCAAAACCTGACTGGCATAATTCCAACTGCCTTCTTTGCAGAAATGATCCTAAAATTCATTTAGAGGTGCAAGGAACCCAGAGTAGCCAATATAATCTGCAGGACTTACACTTCCTAATTTTAAATCCTAGTACAAATCTATGTAAATCAAGATGGCCTGATACTGGCATAGGGATAGACAAACAGATCAATGGGATAGAATTAAGAATCTAGAAATAAATCCATACCCATACGATCAATTGATTTTTGACAAGGATGTCAAGACTATTCAATGGGGAATGAATAATCTTAAATAAATTATAACTGGACAACTGGACGTCCATACACAAATAAGTGAGTTTGGACCCCTACCTCACACCATATGCAGAAATTAGCTCAAAATGGGTCAAAGACCTAAGTATAAGAACAAAACTATAAACCTCTTAGAATTAAACATAGGTTTAAATCATCGTGACCTTGGGTGAGGCAACAGTTTCCTAAATATGACACCAAAAGCACATGCAACAAAAGAGAAAACAGATAAATTGAACTTCATCAATATTAAAACTTTTGTGCATCAAAGGACTATTAAGAAAGTGAAAAGACAACCTACAAAGTGGGAGAAAATATTTGCAAATCATATACCTGATAAGAATCTAGTATCCAGAATATATAGAAAGCTCTTACAACTCAATAATAAAAATATCTAAGTCTTAAATGGGCAAAGAACATAGATGGACATTTCTCTGAAGAAGATAGACAAATGGCCAATAGGCACATCAAAAGATGTTTAACATCATTCGTCATTAGGTAAATGCAAATCGAAACCACAATGAGATACTGCTTGTCACCCACTAGGATGGCTAGAATCAAAAAAGATAACAAGTGTCAAGGATGTGGAGAAATTGGAACCCTCATACATTACTGGTGAGGATGTAAACTGCTGCAGCCACTTTGGAAAAACAATTTGGCAGTTCCTCAAAATGTGACCCAGCAATTCCACTCTTAAGTACATACCCAAGAGAATGGAAAACATAGGTTCATGCAAAATACAGGATAAGAATGTTTGTAGCAGCACTATTCATAATAGCCAAAATGTGGAAACAACCCAAATGTTCATGAACTGAAAAATGGATACACAGATGTTATCTATCCAAACCGTGGAAAATTATTCAGCCATAAAAGGAATGAAATACTGATGAACAGTATGAATGAATACATACTGACGTGGATGAACCTTGAAAATATTATGCAGGTGAAACAAGCCTGACACAAAAGGCTGCATATTGTGTGGTTCTATTTATAGGTAATACCCGGAAACTTGTTCTGGGCATATAGATTTACTTAAATCTATAGAGGCTGAAAATAGATTAGTGGTTGCCAGGGGCTGGGCAAGAGAAAAATAGGGAGTGACTGCTAATGATTCCATAGTTTCTTTTAGGGGTGATTAAAATTTCTGGAATTAGATAGTGAGAATGGATGTACAAATTTGTATGAATTTACTAAAAATCATGGGATTGTACACTTTAAAGAGGTGGATTTTATGCTATGTGAATTATATTGTATTTGAAATCTGCAAAAAATATAAAAACTGATTGGCTAGGAGTCGGGTTGCATTATCCAAAACAGCTGCCCAGAGAGGAAGGCTTTTAAGGCCTGCAGGGTAGACTGAGTCCTGGGAAGGAGCATGCTGCTGCCACTGAGAGAATAAAACCACCAGAGAAAGCCTGATTCAGGCATGATTTAATTCGTTAGTAAACAACTTTAGAAATCATTTCTAAAAACTCAGAGAACAAAGCATCCTCTGTTGCTGGGAGCTTCTCATATGTATTCATATTATGTACTCTTTCCTACTGTTCCAAATACATTCTTCCATTGCTGAATTTATTAAATAGCAGTGAATGCTGCAGAGTTAATACAGATGAGAGATGCCTTTTAGTATTCTGATATCTAGTTTTACTCAATAGCTTTTGAGAAACCAGCAGAATACATTTGAGAAGGGTACAAACAGTTCTGTAGTTATTTTTACTTCTGGGGCTGTTCTTTCACCATCTGAGCAGTGTGTGTTTATAAGAGATGTTTGTTATAAGGACTGGGTGCTGGTTTTCCAGTCATGCCTTTTTCCTTCCCTTGGCCCATGCTAAGCATTGCTCTGTATGCTTGAAAGCATTTGTGCTAAATTCAAAGATACTTTTGTTCAAGCAGATAGGAAAGACATGTCTACCCATTTATCCCTATTGAATAGAATTAAGTAAAAGCAGAGTTTACATCCCCAAATTAGGAGTTTCAGAGGCCACTGGTACATCTGCTCATCCTTCCCTCTAGGGAGAGATTACTCATTAAAGAAATATCCTTCAAGGGAGAAGAGGAAGGCATCACTTGGTTGATCATCCCGGATTGTAAGAAATGTCTCCAAGATGGAAAAAGAGAGGAATTTAACTCTGCAGATCTCTCAGGAGTTCTATACCTTTAGGGAGACACTGTCTCCAGTTTCTAAGGCCATGGCAATCCAAACACTTCCTCTGTTCAGAAAGCCTGAACCATGAAAAACTATGAAATATTCATGGAGAATTTTCTTCCAATGTCCGGAGGCACAGCTACCTGCCACCTTGTATCATGAAGAAGAAAGCCACAAATTAATGATAAGACAGCAGAAAGATAGAAGGGGCCTAGGACCTTGGTGGCTTCCTTGAGCAACTCAACAAGCCTTGTACTTGCTTGTCTAAACCTTATTTTCTCTTGCAAGGAGCCAAACAATATCCTAACTGCTATGTCTCTTCTATCAGAAACTGACAGGACAGAAGCGAAGCAAAAAAGAAAAAAGTGTAAGGGGCATAAACAATTGTTACAAAACTAGAGTATGAAATGAAGTGCCCGTGTCATCTTCAATGCAACATGCCCTACCCAGAACTCTGCATTCTCCCTGCTACCCTTTCCCCACTCTGTAAGCAGCACTGCCATTGGCTCAGCTGCTGAGGCCCCCAAGCAGGCCATCTTGATTTTTCCCTTTCCCGTATCACCCATATTCAATCAGTCAGCAAGCCCCGTGGGTTCTATGCCCAGAATGTATGGTCCACTTCCCACCACCACCACCTCCATCTCCGACCCACCACTACACCCTACTGTCTCTGCCCTTCCACCTCACAGTCCATTCTCCCAGCAGCAGAACTGGTCCCAGCACACCAGTGATTAAAGCCTCCACAATTCGCATCGCCATTCCACCATTCAGCTCTGAGCCCGTGTGTCCCTGAGTGACTTCTCTAGTCTCACCTTGAAACTCTCCAACCCTCACCCACTGTGATGCTCGAGTAGTATTTAGCTTTCTTCCTTTCTAAAACAAGCCAAGCTTTTTCACATCTTTGGGCATTGCTGTTCCTTCTAATTAAATGCTGTTCCCTAGGGTCTTCCATGACGGGCTCTTTCTCACAACTGAGGCATCGGCATTAACATCACCTTCTCAATGAACATTTCCTGATCATTCTCCCTTCCCTGTTTCTCTCTATGAAATCGCCACTCTTTCTTTCCTTATTCCACTGACTGCAGCCTGAAGTTGCCTTCCTTATATTTTGTTTTGTTTATTGCCCACCTCCAGCCCAACTCCTGCTGGAACATCAACTGCTTGAGATCAGAAGCCTGCCCCATTCACCACTGTGCCTACAGCCCTTGGGCCACATACTTGAGCTCTTAATAAATGTTGGTTTTGATAGGTGTGATGGCCACCTCTCTTTTCTAGGAGTGAGATAATATTTTTATAACTTCAGAGTGGCCTTAGAGCACCCGAAGAGCCCATCTGCCCATAGTCACTCTATCGTGCTGCCGATTTATTGCCCTCATACCACTATTGCTATCAGATTCATGTGCTTGTTAGTTTTTTCCCCCTCTCTATTCTAATGGAAGCTCTGTGAGAGTGGGAACCTTATTTTTTGTATTCAACACTCTCCTCAGCACCTAGAACAGTAACTAGCAACACTCAGTGCATGCTTGTTGAATGAATGAATAAAATACGTACAAAACAACATTGACTTGCATAAACTTCCAGCCACCTGAGTATCACTAATAACTCAGCACAGAGCCAGCCTGCAAAAGTGGATTTGATACCAACATGAAATACCACAACCGGTGGCCATGATAAACACTCCTGGAAAACAATTGTCAGCAAGGACATTGCAAGCTTCAGAAAGGGGGCACACTTCTGCAGTTGGATACATTGAAAACTAGAAAATCTTTGTAGATTGAAGTGGTCTCACATGCAGAAAGGGAACCTGCAGACTGTGTAAGTTCCTTTTCTACTGGGCAAGCCAAGCAACCATTTCCTGGGACCCAAATCTCAGTGTAGACCCTATTCTGAAAAAGTCTGCTGTCTCCCTTTAATAGCATTAAATCAGTGGTTCTCAACACTCCAGGATGTAAGAAGAAACATCTAGGCCTGTTTTTCTCAAACTTTAATAGGCAAAGGCAACACCTGAGAATTTTGTTACATGTGGATTCTGATTCACTAGACCTGGCATAGAGCCTGAGATTCTGCATTTCTTTTTTTCTTTTCTTTTCTTTTTCCTTTTTTTTTGAGATGGAGTCTCACTCTGTCACCGAGGATGGAATGCAGTGGCACCATGTTGGCTCACTGCAACCTCCGTCTCCTGTGTTCAAGCAATTCTCCTGCCTCTGCCTCCCGAGCAGCTGGGATTACAGGCGCCCATCACCACGCCTGGCTAGTTTTTATATTTTTAGTAGAGATGGGGTTTCACCATGTTGGCCAGGCTGGTCTTGAACTCCTGATCTCAGGTGATCCACCACCTTGGCCTCCCAAAGTGCTGGGATTACAGGAATGAGCCACCACATCTGGCCAGATTCTGCATTTCTAACAAGTTCCCAGGGACTCATGCTGCCGGTCTGAGGATCACACTTTGTGTAGCAAGTACCTAGGAAGCTTA
This sequence comes from Gorilla gorilla gorilla, assembly GCF_029281585.2. Lineage (NCBI taxonomy): Eukaryota > Metazoa > Chordata > Mammalia > Primates > Hominidae > Gorilla > Gorilla gorilla. The sequence goes on from NC_073236.2 coordinate 52,577,191, forward strand.
TTTAAAATGCTGATTCATGAGCTCAACCTTGAGATTCTGATTTACATGATCAGTGAGAGGGACCCCAGAGTCTTTATTTTTAACAAGTGCCCCAGGTGATTCTGATCCAGTGGTCTGTGGATGTATTTAGAGAACTTATGCATTTGTTTGTCATAATGAAGAGTAATGAGCTAACAAGCTGCCTTGAATAAAGGTGGCTAAAGAAATAGCTAATGGATTGCGGGCATGGTAGAGAAGGAGCCCTTTATACAGGTACTTTCTTATGGATGATGAGGAAGAGTGATGTCAATATGATGTTTGCAGTACAATGTTTGCAGTACAGTGTTTGCAAACAGCCTTTGTTCAGATACCTAAAAATTTCCAACACAGAAGCTCATGAATGTGCTAGTGAAGTCATGAGTTCTTTAGTCTCACTCTGTTGCCCAGGCTGGAGTGCAGTGGCACAATCTTGGCTCACTGCACGCTCCGCCTCCCGGGTTCACGCCATTCTCCTGCCTCAGCCTCCTGAGTAGCTGGGACTACAGGCGCCCGCCACCACGCCTGGCTAATTTTTTTGTATTTTTAGTTGAGACAGGGTTTCACCGTGTTGGCCAGGATGGTCTTGATCTCCTGACCTCGTGATCTGCCTGTCTCAGCCTCCCAAAGTGCTGGGATTACAGGTGTGAGCCACTGCGCCCGGGCAAGTCATGAGTTCTTAATACAGAGTTTGGCATTGTTCATAACAACGGGCCGGGATTGATATTTCAGGAAATAACCAGAGCTACAGCACATGTGTTTTTGGAAAGCTGATTTTCACAGGCAGTTAGAAGTGTAGGATTAAAGTCTAACTTAATCCCCTACACTCTACCCTTTGCTCGCTCTGCTCAAGCCACATGGCACCTGACTGTTCCTCCACGTGACAAACACATCGCCACCTCACATCTTTGCATTCACTTGCCCTTCTGCCTGGAACGGGCTTCCCCTAGAGATCTTCTCTCTTAATGCGGCCAGGTTTCTGCTCAAAGTTCTCCTGTTTAGAAAGGATTTCCCTAAGCACTTTGTCTAAAACAACCCTCTTTGTTTAGCACTTTGTCTAAAACAATCCTCGGGCTTAATTGTTCTGCATAGGCTTATCACTGCCAGACACTGGAGAAAGTCATTGGTTTCCTTTCACCATAAAATAGGGCAAGGTCAGCATAGAATTTATTACTTCAGGTGACTGGAAAACTTTAGGTGAACTTCAAGTCGACACAGGTACTATACAGGACATCTGGATGACATAGTTCTGGGTCATGAAGAACAAGCCTGAGACTACAAGAGGCCGAGACTCATTGGAAGACAACACGTGAGTCAGGCAAGACAGCCATAGATCAAGCCCAGGCTGGAAGTAGATGTTGACTGCCTAGAACAGCATCAGCAAACTATGATCCATGGGCCAAATCCTGCCCACTGCCTGATTTGTAAATAAAGTTATACTGGAACCATTTGAGTATCGCCTATGGCTGCTTTTGTACTCCAACAGTACAGTGGCAACACAGACCATGTAGGCCGCAAAGTCTAAAGTGTTTACTGTCTGGCCCTTTACAGAAAAAATTCGCTGGGTTCTGGTCTAGAAGCTCTCTCCTTGGTACAATTACTGTCTGAGAAGTGAAGATGGGCAGCGTTTATTCAAACACTGTTGGGGAGACTCAGAACTTGTGGACTCTATATCTCTCACAATGTGAGACTCCGCAAGACAAAGTTTGGTGTTTATTTGTCAAAGGAAGGGGAAAGGAAGGAAGGCACTTGAGACCCAGGAAACAATCCAAGACACAAAGGGATACAGAGGCAAAAGGAACAGTTGAAAACACAGACAACATTGCCAATTAAACCACAGTACTCAGCTGAGCTTGCCTGAGTGCAGAAAGAGCAGGGACACTAGAAGTGTGTCCTGGGCCATGGGAGGGGCGTGTTTCTGCAGGTGCAGAGATGGGGTGAATTACTCAGGGCCTGGGGAAGGAAACACAAGGAAGACACATTAAGCCCCTGAGGGCAGACCTTAGGAACATCACAGCATCTTCAGGAATCAGAGGTGAATCTCTAACTGTGGGCCCTCATACTCCCACACTAGTCAGGTATTGGATACGGCTGCCCCAGGAGGAGCGCTGGCCTTGGGCGAGGCTGTTTCTTCAGCTGACACAATTTGCAACGAAGGTTACAGCTGAGGACCTTCTGCCAGCAGTTCCCAGCAGCTGGGGAAGAAGCTCTTTCTTCCTGCAGGAGCCTCTAGGCAAAGCTTTGCAGCATCTGCCACGTCTACAAAATGATTTAAGAGAAGCAGATGTCACATTCTTTTGGAACTGACATTATTAAAGTAATGGACATTTACTCTGTCATTCACTCATTTTTATTCCATAAATTGTATAATTATATATATATGTATAATGTGTAATTTTGTATATATTATTTATATGCCAGGCTCTAGGCATATAAAAGAAAGCATGAAACAAGACCTCTGCCCTCCAGAAGCCCACAGTCTGGAGAGCAGGAGAGGGACAGACAGAGGGACATACATAGCCCAGCTGAGAAGTGCTCTAAGGGAAGCAAGCACAGGCCTTGGCACATCACAGAGAGTAGAGGGGCCTGTGAGAGACTCAATGAAGCCTTCTCGGAGGAGGTGACCTCTGAACTAGCCTCGGTGACTTTGTTTGCAGTCATAGGTGGAACTGAAGAGAGTTTCTGTTTACCCACCTGCACCAGGCAGAAAGTTGGCTGATGCGGTGTTTGACAGCCTTCTTTCCTACATGGTACTGGCACCCTGAGATTAAACTTCCTGGTTCCTTGTTCCAGCAAAAAACCCAAGCTGGTTACACTCACTGCCACTAGATGGCAGTACTCGGTCAAAAGTGCTTGAAAGCAGGGTTTTATTACACATCAGCCCTACGTCTGGTTTTGGTTTGGAGGGAGGAGGAAATCCTTAGGAGTGGCAATAGAATTGTATGGATTACAAAGAAATTTTTCTTTAATTCGTTAAATTGCATAAGTCATATACATTCATGTGCCAAAAGAGTTTAAAAATCAAGCAAATATTGGCTGGGCACGGTGGCTCACACCTGTAATCCCAGCACTTTGGGAGACTGAGGCAGGCAGATCCCTTGAGGCCAGGAGTTTGAGACCAGCCTCGGCAACATGGTGAAACTCTGTCTCTACATCAAATACAAAAATTAGCCTGGCATGGCACCATGGGTCTGTAGTCCCAGCTACTCAGGAGACTGTGACCCAGGTGGTTGAGGCTGCAGTGAGCTGTGATCACACTACTGCACTCCAGCCTGGGCAACAGAGTGTGACCCTGTCTCAAAAAAAAAAAAGGAAAATCAAGAAAATACTAAGGTGTTATAGGCTGCTATAGCCAAAGCAGATTGGAAACTATTGCTAGAAAAAAAGAAGAAAAAGGAGGAGGAGGAGGAAGAGGAGGAGGAGAAGAAACAATAAATGTTTTTCCAGAAAATTATCAGCATTGGAATTTTTTCTATGAGAATTATCTTTCCTTACTATGTCCCTGCTACCTCTTGGTTAACTACCAATTGTGTACCCACATTAGTGATGTTATATTTAATTTGTTTTCCTTGATCTCCAAGTAGCAGTGACTTTAGCCCTTTTTCCTGTTCCCTTGGCTTCTCTGTTAAGTAGATGATGATCGGAAAGCAGCAATTGTCTAAAGTGTTTGTAACATATTAGAATCAGAAGATAGGTTGGGCCTTCCCCTACATTTTACAGATGGAACAAATAGAGTTGAGGCTCATCTTCAAGGTCACCCGACTCCTTTTCCAGTACAGGCCTACCTTGGAGATACTGCAGTTTTGGTTCTAGACCACCACAATAAAGTGAAATCAGCAAGTCATATAAATTTTTTTTGTTTCCAGGTACATATAAAAGCTATGTTGACACTATCCTGTAGTCTATTAAGTGTGCAATAGCATTATGTCTAAAAAGCAATGTACCTACCTTAATTTAAAAATACTTAATTGCTAATGTACACAAATCAGTAGCTCTCTTATACACCAACAGGAACCAAGCTGAGAATCAAATCAAGAACTCAACCCCTTTTACAATAGCTACAAAAAAAAAATACTTAGGAATATGCCTAACCAAGGAAGTAAAAGACCTCTACAAGGAAAACAACAAAACACTGCTGAAAGAAATCATAGATGACGCGAGCAAATGGAAACACATCCCATGCTCATGGATGGGTAGAATCAATATTGTGAAAATGACTATATTGCCAAAAAGAGTCTACAAATTCAATGCAATTCCCATCAAAATACCAATATCATTCTTCACAGAACTGGAAAAAACAATCCTAAAACTCATATGGAACATAAAAAGAACCCTCATAGCCAAAGCAAGACTAAGCAAAAAGAACAAATCTGGAGGCATCACATTACCTGATTTCAAACTAGATTATAAGGTCATAGTTACCAAAACAGCATGGTACTGGTATAAAAATAGGCACATAGAACAATGGAACAGAATAGAAAACCCAGAAATAAACCCAAATACTTACAGCCAACTGATCTTCGACAGAGCAGACAAAAACATAAAGTGGGGAAAGGGCACCCTTTTCAACAAATGGTGCTGGGATAATTGGCTAGCCACATGTAGGAGAATGAAACTGGTCCTCATCTCTCACCTTATACAAAAATCAACTCAAGATAGATCAAAAACTTAAATCTAAGACCTGAAATTATAAAAATTCTAGAAGATAACATTGGAAAACCCCTTCTAGACATTGGCTTAGGCAAGGATTTCATGACCAAGAACCCAAAAGCAAATGCAATAAAAACAGATAAATAGCTAGAACTTAATTAAACTAAAGAGCTTTTGCACAGCAAAAGGAACAGTCAGCAGAGTAAACAGACAACCCACAGAATGGGAGAAAATCTTCACAATATATACATCTGATAAAGGACTAATATCCAGAATCTACAACTCAAACAAATTAACAAGGAGAAAAAAAAATCCCAACAAAAAGTGGTCATGGCTAAGGACATGAATAGAAAATTCTCAAAAGGAGATATACAAACGGCCAACAAACATGAAAAATTGCTCCACATCACTAACCATCAGGGAAATGCAAATCAAAACCACAATGCAATACTACCTTGCTCCTGCAAGAATGGCCATAATTTAAAAATCAAAAAATAATAGATGTTGGCGTGGATGCAGTGAACAGGGAACACTTCTACACTGCTGATGGGAATGTAAACTAGTACAATCACTATGGAAAACAGTGTGGAGATTCCTTAAATAACTAACAGAACTACCATTTGATCCAGTAATCCCACTACTGGGTTTCTACCCAGAGGAAAAGAAGTCATATGAAAAAGATACTTGCACACACGTTTATAGCAGCACAATTCACAATTGAAAAAATGTGGCTCCCTCTCCCTCTCCCTCTCCCTCTCCCTCTCCCCACGGTCTCCCTCTCCCGCTCTTTCCACGGTCTCCCTGTGATGCCGAGCCGAAGCTGCTGCTGCCATCTCAGCTCACTGCAACCTCCCTGCCTGATTCTCCTGCCTCAGCCTGCCGAGTGCCTGCGATTGCAGGCGCGCGCCGCCACGCCTGACTGGTTTTCGTATTTTTTTGGTGGAGACGGGGTTTCGCTGTGTTGGCCGGGCTGGTCTCCAGCTCCTAACCGTGAGTGATCGGCCAGCCTCGGCCTCCCGAGGTGCCGGGATTGCGGACGGAGTCTCGTTCACTCGGTGCTCAGTGGTGCCCAGGCTGGAGTGCAGTGGCGTGATCTCGGCTTGCTACAACCTCCACCTCCCAGCCGCCTGCCTTGGCCTCCCAAAGTGCCGAGATTGCAGCCTCTGCCCGGTCGCCGCCCCGTCTGGGAAGTGAGGAGCGTCTCCGCCTGGCCGCCCATCGTCTGGGATGTGAGGAGCCCCTCTGCCTGGCTGCCCAGTCTGGAAAGTGAGGAGCGTCTCTGCCCAGCCGCCATCCCATCTAGGAAGCGAGGAGTGCCTCTTCCCGGCCGCCATCACATCTGGGAAGTGAGGAGCGTCTCTGCCCGGCCGCCCATCGTCTGAGATGTGGGGAGCACCTCTGCCCTGCCGCCCCGTCCGGGATGTGAGGAGCGTCTCTGCCCGGCCGCCCCGTCTGAGAAGTGAGGAGCCCCTCTGCCCAGCAGCCACCCCATCTGGGAAGTGAGGAGCGTCTCCGCCCGGCAGCCACCTCGTCCGGGAGGGAGGTGGGAGGGTCAGCCCCCCGCCCGGCCAGCCGCCCTGTCCGGGAGGTGAGGGGCGCCTCTGCCCGGCCGCCCCTACTGGGAAGTGATGAGCCCCTCTGCCCGGCCAGCCACTCCGTCCGGGAGGGAGGTGGGGGGGTCAGCCCCCAGCCCAGCCAGCCGCCCCGTCCGGGAGGGAGGTGGGGGGTTGGCCCCCCGCCTGGCCGGCCGCCCGGTCCGGGAGGTGAGGGGCGCCTGTGCCCGGCCGCCCCTACTGGGAAGTGAGGAGCCCCTCTGCCTGCCCAGCTGCCCCGTCCGGGAGGGAGGTGGGGAGGTCAGCCCCCCGCCCGGCCAGCCGCCCCGTCCGGAAGGGAGGTGGGGGGGTCAGCCCCCCGCCCGGCCAGCCACCCCGTCCGGGAGGGAGGTGGGGGGGTTAGCCCCCCACCTGGCCAGCTGCCCCGTCCGGGAGGTGAGGGGCGCCTCTGCCCGGCCGCCCCTACTGGGAAGTGAGGAGCCCCCCCGCCCGGCCAGCCGCCCCGTCCGGGAGGGAGGTGGGGGGGTTAGCCCCCCACCTGGCCAGCCGCCCCGTCCGGGAGGTGAGGGGTGCCTCTGCCCGGCCGCCCCTACTGGGAAGTGAGGAGCCCCTCTGCCCGGCCAGCCGCTCCGTCCGGGAGGGAGGTGGGGGGGTCAGCCCCCCGCCCGGCCAGCCGCCCCGTCCGGGAGGGAGGTGGGGGGGTTAGCCCCCCGCCCGGCCAGCCGCCCCATCCGGGAGGGAGGTGGGGGGGTTAGCCCCCCACCTGGCCAGCCGCCCCGTCCGGGAGGTGAGGGGTGCCTCTGCCCGGCCGCCCCTACTGGGAAGTGAGGAGCCCCTCTGCCCGGCCAGCCGCCCCGTCCGGGAGGGAGGTGGGGGGGTCAGCCCACAGCCCAGCCAGCCGCCCTGTCCGGGAGGGAGGTGGGGGGTCAGCCCCCCGCCCGGCCAGCCGCCCCGTCCGGGAGGGAGGTGGGGGGGGTCAGCCCCTCTCCTGGCCAGCCGCCCCATCCGGGAGGTGAGGGGCGCCTCTGCCCGGCTGCCCCTACTGGGAAGTGAGGAGCCCCTCTGCCTGGCCAGCCGCCCCGTCCAGGAGGGAGGTGGGGGGGGTCAGCCCCCTGCCCGGCCAGCCGCCCCGTCCGGGAGGTGGGGGGCGCCTCTGCCCGGCCGCCCCTGCTGGGAGGTGGGGAGCCCCTCTGCCCGGCCACCGCCCCGTCTGGGAGGTGTGCCCAGCAGCTCATTGAGAGCGGACCATGATGACAATGGCGGTCTTGTGGAGTGGAAGGGGGGGAAAGGTGGGGAAAGGATTGAGAGGTCGGATGGTTGCCGCGTCTGTGTGGAGGGAGGTAGACATGGGAGACTTTTCTCTGTACTAAGAAAAAATTCTTCTGCCTTGGGATCCTGTTGATCTGTGACCCTACCCCCAACCCTGTGCTCTCTGAAACATGTGCTGTATCCACTCAGGGTTGAATGGATTAAGGGCGGTGCAAGATGTGCTTTGTTAAACAGATGCTTGAAGGCAGCATGCTCGTTAAGAGCCATCACCACTCCCTAATCTCAGGTACCCAGGGACACAGACACTGCGGAAGGCCGCAGGGTCCTCTGCCTAGTAAAACCAGAGAACTTTGTTCACTTGTTTATCTGCTGACCTTCCCTCCACTATTGTCCTGTAACCCTGCCAAATCCCCCTCTCCGAGAAACACCCAAGAATGATCAATAAAAAATAAAAAATAAATAAAAAATAAAAAATAAAAATAAAAAAATAAAAAAAAAGAAAAAAAAAAAAAGAAAAAAGAAAAAATGTGGAACCAACCCAAATGCCCATCAATCAACAAGTGAATAAAGAAACTGATATATATATGTATATATAGTATATATATACACATCACCTGATTTCAAATACATATATATGATATATATATGTATACACACACATATATATATGAGGGAATACTACTCAGCCATAAAAAGGAATGAATTAGTGGCATTCGCAGCAACCTGGAAGAGATTGGAGATTATTATTCTTAGTGAAGTAACTCAGGAATGGAAAACCAAACATATGTTCTCACTCACAAGTGGGAGCTAAGCTATGATGATGTAAAGGCATAAGAATGACACAATGGACTTTGGGGACTCAGGGGGAAAGGGTGGGAAGTGGGTGAGGGATAAAAGATTACAAACTGGGGGCCAGGCACAGTGGCTCACGCCTGTAATCCTAGCACTTTGGGAGGCCAAGGCGGGCAGATCACCCGAGGTCGGGAGTTTAAGACCAGCATGACCAACATGGAGAAACCCCGTCTCTACTAAAAATACAAAATTAGTTGAGCTTGGTGGTGCATGCCTGTAATCCCAGCTACTCGGAAGGCTGAGGCAGGAGAATTGCTTGAACCTGGGAGGCGGAGGTTGCGATGAGACGAGATCGCGCCAATACGAGATTGTGCCATTGCACTCCAGCCTGGGCAACAAGAGCGAAACTCCATCTAAAAAAAAAAAAGACTAAAAATTGGGTTCAGTGTATACTGCTTGGGTGATGGGTACACCAAAATCTCTCAAATCACCGTTAAAGAACTTACTCATGCCACAAAACATCACCTGTTCAGTAATAACCTATGGAAATAAAGAATTTTTAAAAATTAAAAAATAAAAATACTTAATTGCTAAAGCCGGGTGTGGTGACATATGCCTGTGGTTTCAGCTACTTGGTAGACTAAAGCAGGAGGATCCCTTGAGACCAGGAGTTCCTGTCTAGCTTGGGCAACATAGCAAGACCCTGTCTCACAATAAAAATAAAAATAGATAAATAAAAATACTTTATTGCCAAAAATGCTAGTGGTCTTCTGGGCCTTCAGCAAGTTGTAATATTTTTACTGGAGGAGGGTTTTGCCTTAATGAGGATGGCTGTTAACTGACCAAGGTGGTGGTTGCTGCAGGTTGGGTTGGCTGCAGCAATTTCTCAAAATAAGACAACAATGAAGTATGCTGCACCCATTGACTCTTCCTTTCACACACAAAAAAATTTCTCTGTAGCATAGGATGCTGTTTGATAGCATTTTACCCACAGTAGAACTTCTTTCAAAATTGGAGTCAATTCTCGTAAACCCTGCTGCTAATTTATCAACTAAACTTATGTCTGTTCTAAATCCTTTGTTGTCATTTTGACAATGTTCACAGCATCTTCACAAGGAGTAGATTCCATTTCAAGAAACCGCTCTCTTTGCTGATCCATAAGAAGCAACTCTTCATCTGTTCAACTTTTAGCATGAGATTGCAGCAATTCAGTCACATATTCAGGCTCCACTTCTAATTCTTGTTCTCTTGCTGTTTTTCACATCTGCAGTTACTTTCCCCACTGAAGTCTTGAACCCCTCAAAGTCATCCATGAGGGTTGCCATCAACTTCTTCCAAACTCCTATTAACGTTGTTATTTTTACCTCCTTTCATGAATCACAAATATTCGTTTTTCTTTTATTTTTATTTTTTCTTTTATTTCTAGTTGATGTGTAATAATTGTACATATTTATGGGATACAGAATACTTCAATACATGTATACACTATGTAAGGATAAAATCAGAGAAATTAGCATATCCATCATCTCGAACATGATTATTTATGTTGTAAACATTCAGAATTTTCTCTTCTAGCTTTTTGAAAATATACACTAAATTATTATTAATTATATTCACTCTACAATGCTACAAAATACTATAACTTATTCCTCCCATAGAGCTATAATTTTGTATGCATAACCAACCTCTCCCTATCTTCCTCTCTCTACTACTCTACTCAGCACTTAATAACCACAGTTCTACTCTCTACCTTTTATAAGCTCAATTTTTTCAACTCCCAGATATGAGTGAGAACATGTGATGTTTATCTTTCTGTGCCCAACTTATTTCCGTTAACATAATGTCCTCTGGGATCATCCATGTGGCTGCAAGTGACAGGATTTCATTTTTTTATGGCTGACTAGCATTCCACTGTGTACATATACCACATTTTCTTTATCCGTTCATATGTCGATAGACACTTTGGATGATTCCATTTTCTGGCTGTTGTGAATAATGTTGTAATGAACATGGAGGTATAGGTATCTCCTTGACATACTAGTTTCCTTTCCTTCGGGTAAATACTGGATATTATTGCTGGATGTTATGGTAGTTCCATTTTTAGTTTTTTGAGGAACCTCCACACTATTCTCCATAATGGCTATGTTAGTTTACATTCCCACTAACAGGGTATAAGAGTTCCCTTTTCTTCACATCTTCACCAGTGTTTGTTTGTTTTTGTTTGTCTTTTTGATGATAGCCATTCTTACCGGAGTGATATGATAGCTCCTTGTGTTTTTAATTTGCATTTCCCTGATATTAGTGATGTTGAGCATTTTTTTCATCTGTTTGTTGGCAATTTGGTTTTCTTGTGAGAAATGTTTATTCAGATCATTTGCCCGTTTTAAAATCAGATTATTTGGGCTTTTGGCTGTTGAGTTGTTTGGGTTCCTTGCATATTCTGGATATCAATGCCTTTTCAGAGGAGTAGTTTGCAAATATTTTCTCCCGTTCTCCAGGTTGTCTCTTCCCTCATGTTTGTTTCCTTTGCTGTATGGAAACTTTTCAGTTTGATATAGTCCCATTTGTCTATTTTTGTTTTAGTTGTCCATGCTTTTGAGGTCTTAGCTATAAAATCTTTGCCTAGACCTATATCCTGAAGTGTTTTCTAGTGGTTTTATAGTTTTGGGTCTTACATTTAAGCCTTTAATTTTTTGAGTTAATTTTTGAAGATGGTGAGACATAAGGATGAAGTTTCATTCTTCTGCATGTAGATATCCAGTTTTCCCAGCACCATTTATTGAAGAAGATGTTCTTTCCCAATGTATGTTCTTGGTGCCTTTATTGAGAATCAGATATAAATATGTGGATTCATCTCTAGGCTCTTTATTCTGTTCCACTGGTCTATGTATCTTTTTTTTTTTTTTTTTTTGAGACGGAGTCTGGCTCTGTCGCCCAGGCTGGAGTGCAGTGGCGCAATCTCGGCTCACTGCAAGCTCCGCCTCCCAGTTTCACGCCATTCTCCTGCCTCAGCCTCCCGAGTAGCTGGGACTACAGGCGCCCGCTACTACGCCTGGCTAATTTTTTGTATGTTTAGTAGAGACGGGGTTTCACCATGTTAGCCAGGATGGTCTTGATCTCCTGACCTCATGATCCGCCGCCTGGGCCTCCCAAAGTGCTGGGATTACAGGCGTGAGCCACCGTGGCCGGCCCCATGTGTCTTTTTATACCAATACCATGCTGTTATGATTACTATAGGTCTGTAATATATTTTGAAGTCAAGTACTGTGATGCTTCGAGCTTTTTTATTTTTGCTAAGAATTGCTTTGGCTATTCAGTGTCTTTTGTAGTTCCATAGGAACTTTAGGATTGTTTTTTCTATTTATGTAAAGAATGCCATTGGTATTTTGATAGGGATTGAATTAAATCTGTAGATTGCTTTGGGCAGTATGGTCATTTTAACAATATTAATTCTTCCAATGCATGAGCATGGAATGTCATTCCATTTTTGTCTGTTCTGTTCAATTTCTTTAATCAGTTTTTAATTTTCATTGTAGAGATCTTTCAACTTCTTGGTTAAATTTACACCTATGGAGTGTTTTTAGAAATTGCAAATGGGATTGTTTTCTTGATTTCTTTTTCAGCCAACTTGTTTTTGGTGTATAAAAATTCTACTCATTTTTGTATGGCGATTTTGTATCCTGCGACATTACTGAATTTATTTATCAGCTCAGAGTTCTTTGGTGAAGTCTTTGGGTTTTTCTATATATGCTATTATATCATCTGCAAAGAGGGATAATTTGAGTCTCTTTTTTCCAATTTGGAAACCTTTTATTTCCTCTCTTGCCTAATTGCTCTGTCTATGACATCTAATAACAGTGATGAAAGTGGCCATCCCCCATTCAGTATGATATTACCAGTGGGTTTCTCATATATGGTCTTTATTGTGTTGAAGTGTGTTCCTTCTATACCTAATTTGTTGAGATTTTTTATCATGAAGAAATATTACATTTTATCGAATGCTTTTCCTGCATCTACTGACATGATCATGTGGTTTTTGTCCGTCGTTCTGTTGATGAGATGTATCACACTTATTGATTTTTGTATGTTGAACCATCCTTGTATTCCTGAAATAAATTCCACTTGGTCATGACATATTATCTTTTTGATGTGTTGTTAGATTTAGTTTGCTAGTATTTTGTTGAGGATTTTTGCATCAGTGATGTTAATTTTTCATTAGTGAAATTGACCTGCAGTTTTTGTTTGTTTGTTGTGTACTTGTTTGGTTTTGGTGACAAGGTAATGGCCTCATAGAATGAGTTAGGAAGAATTTGCTTCTCCTCAACTTTTTTGAGGAGTTTGAAAATAATTCTTGTTCTTTAAAATGTTAGTAGAATTCAGTAGTAATGCCATCTAGCCCTGGGCTTTTCTTTTTTGGGAGTTTTTTTTTTAAGTGCTTATTCAGTGCTACTGATGCTTGGCCTGTTCAGGTTTTCTATTTCTTCCTGGTTCAATCTTCGTAGGTTATAGGTGTCCAAAAATTCATCTATTTCCTCTAGGTGGGCATTTGTTGGCATATAGTTCATAAAAGTCTCTAATGACCCTTTTAATTTCTGTGTTATCAGTTGTAATGTCTTCTTTTTTGTTTCTGGTTTCATTTGGGTCTTCTCTCTTTTTTCCTTGGTTCCTCTAATAGCTTGTCAACTTTGTTTGTCTTTTCAAAAACCAACTTTTCATTTCATTGATCTTTTTGATTATTGTTTTAGTCTCTATTTCATTTTGTTCTTCTCCGAATTTTTATTATGTTTTTCCCTTCTACTAATTTTGAGTTTGGTCTGTTTTTGCTTTTCTAGTTCCTTGAGGTAGATTATTAAGTCATTTATTTAGTCGTCTTTCTTTTTTGATTAGGTGTTTATTGCTATAAACTTCCCTCTTGGTATTGCTTTTCCTGTATCCCATAGGTTTTGAAGTGTTGTGCTTCCATTTTAGCTTGTTTCAAATAATCTTTTGACTTTCTTAATATTTTCATTGACCCATAATCATTCAGGAGCACATTATTTAGCTTCCTTTATTTGCACAGTATCCAGAGTTTCTCTTGTTATTGATTTCTAGTTTAATACCATATTGGTCTGAGACAATATTTGATATGATTTTGCTTCTTTATTTGTTGAGATTTGTTTTGTGGCCAAATAGGTGGTGTATTTTAGAAAATGTTTCATGTGCTCATGAGAAGAATGTCTGTTCTTCAGCTGATGTATAAAATGCTCTGTAAATGTCTATTAGGTCCATTTGGTCTATTGTGGAATTTAAGTTTGATATTTCTTTGTTGATTTTATGTCCAGGTGATCTGTCCAATGCTGAAAGTGGGGTGTTGAAGTCCCTAACTATTATTGTATTGGGGTCTGTCTCTCTCTTTAGCTCTAATTATATTTGCCTTATATATCGGGGTGCTCCAATGTTGGGTGCATATATATTTGCAATTGTTATATCCTCTTATGCAACTGATCCCTTTACCATTATATAATGACCTTCTTTGTCTTTTTACATTTTTTTATTATACTTTAAGTTTTAGGGTACATGTGCACAACATGCAGGTTTGTTACATATGTATACATGTGCCATGTTGGTGGCTGCACCCATTAACTCATCATTTAACATTAGGTATATCTCCTAATGCTATCCCTCCCCCCTCCCCCCACCCCACAACAGGCCCTGATGTGTGATGTTCCCCTTCCTGTGTCCATGTGTTCTCATTGTTCAATTCCCACCTATGAGTGAGAACATGCGGTGTTTGGTTTTTTGTCCTTGCAATGCTTTGCTGAGAATGATGGTTTCCAGCTTCATCCATGTCCCTACAAAGGACATGAACTCATCATTTTTTATGGCTGCATAGTATTCCATGGTATATATGTGCCACATTTTCTTAATCCAGTCTATCATTGTTGGACATTTGGGTCGGTTCCAAGTCTTTGCTATTGTGAATAGTGCCGCAATAAACATATATGTGCATGTGTCTTTATAGCAGCATGATTTATAATCCTTTGGGTATATACCCAGTAATGAGATGGCTGGATCAAATGGTATTTCTAGTTTTAGATGCCTGAGGAATTGCCACACTGACTTCCACAATGGTTGAACTAGTTTACAGTCCCACCAACAGTGTAAAAGTGTTCCTATTTCTCCACATCCTCTCCAGCACCTGTTGTTTCCTGACTTTTTAATGATCGCCATTCTAACTGGTGTGAGATGTTATCTCATTATGGTTTTGATTTGCTTTTCTCTGATGGCCAGTGATGAGCATTTTTTCATGTGTCTTTTGGCTGCATAAATGTCTTCTTTTGAGAAGCGTCTGTTCATATCCTTTGCCTACTTGTTGGTGGGGTTGTTTGTTTTTTTCTTGTAAATTTGTTTGAGTTCATTGTAGATTCTGGATATTAGCCCTGTGTCAGATGAGTAGATTGCAAAAATGTTCTCCCATTCTGTAGGTTGCCTGTTCACTCTCATGGTGGTTTCTTTTGCTGTGCAGAGGTTCTAAATCTCCTTAAGCTGAAAAGCAACTTCAGCAAAGTCTCAGGCTACAAAATCAATGTGCAAAACTCACAAGCATTCTTATAACCAATAACAGACAAACAGAGCGCCAAATCATGAGTGAACTCCCATTCACAATTGCTTCAAAGAGAATAAAATACCTAGGAATCCAACTTACAATGGATGTGAAGGACCTCTTCAAGGAGAACTACAAACCACTGCTCAAGGAAATAAAAGAGGATACAAACAAATGGAAGAGCATTCCATGCTCACAGGTAGGAAGAATCAATATCGTGAAAATGGCCATGCTGCCCAAGGTAATTTATAGATTCAATGCCATCCCCATCAAGCTGCCAATGACTTTCTTCACAGAATTGGGAAAAAACTACTTTAAAGTTCATATGGAACCAAAAAAGAGCCCGCATTGCCAAGTCAATCCTAAGCCAAAAGAAAAAAGGTGGAGGCATCTCGCTACCTGACTTCAAACTGTACTACAAGGCTACAGTAACCAAAACAGCATGGTACTGGTACCAAAACAGAGATATAGACCAATGGAACGGAACAGAGCCCTCAGAAATAATGCCACATATCTACAACTATCTGATCTTTGACAAACCTGACAAAAACAAGAAATGGGGAAAGGATTCCCTATTTAATAAATGGTGCTGGGAAAACTGGCTAGCCATATGTAGAAAGCTGAAACTGGATCCCTTCCTTACACCTTATACAAAAATTAATTCAAGATGGATGAAAGACTTAAATGTTAGACCTAAAACCATAAAAACCTTAGAAGAAAACCTAGGCAATACCATTCAGGACGTGGGCATGGGCAAGGACTTCATGTCTAAAACACCAAAAGCAATGGCAACAAAAGCCAAAACTGACAAATGGGATCTAATTAAACTAAAGAGTGTCTTTTTAAATTTTTACTTAAAAACTTCTTTATCTGATATAAGTATAGCTACTTCTGGACAATTTTGGTTTCTGTTTGCATGGAATATCTTTTTCCATCTCTTCACTTTCAGTCTATGTGTGTCTGAAACTAGGTGGAGTGAGTTCTTATAGGCAGCATAAAGTTTGGTCTTTTTTAAAATTCATTCCATCTGTCTTTATGTTTCAGTTAGGGAATTTAAACCATTTACATTAAACATTATTATTGATAAGTGATAAATTACTGCTGTCATTTTGTTCATTGATTTCTATATCCTTTGTTCCTTTCTTTCTCCCTTATTATTTACTTTTGCAATTTGGTGGTTTTCTGCAGTGATATTTGATTCCTTTCTTTTTCTCATTTGTGTATCTACTCTCTCAGTGAGTTTTGTACTTTTGTGTGTTTTCATGGTGGTAGACATTGTTTTTTCACTTCCAAATGTAGGACTTCCTTAATATTTCTTGTAGGGCCAGTCTGGTGGTGATGAATTCCTTTAGGTTTTGCTTTTCTGGAAAAAAAAAAAAACCTTTTTTCTCTTCTATTGCTGAAGGATAGCTTTGTTGTGTATAGTATTCTTGGCTGCCACTTTTTTTTTCTTCCAGTACTTTGAATATATCATCCCATTCTCTCCTGACTTATAATGTTTCTGATAAGAAATATGCTGTTAGTCTAATAGAAATGTCCTTATATGTGACTTGACATTTTTCTCTTGCTGTTTTTAGAATTCTCTCTATATCTGTGACTTTTGACAATTTGACTGTGATGTGCCTCAAGGAAGATCTTTTTGGGTTGAATCTATTTGAGTACCTTTGAGCTTCCTGTATCTCAATGTTTATATCTCTTCATTTACTTGGGAAATTTTTAGCTATTATTTCATTAAATAGATTTTCTTTGTTTTTCCCTATTTATTCTCCTTCTGGAACTTCCAAATTTGAATGTTTGTTCTATTGATGGTGTTCTCCATGTTATGTAGGTTTCTTTACTCTTTTTAATTAATTTATTTATTTTTTCTTTTTTGGTCTGACTGGGTTATTTCAGATCTGTCTTCAAATTCAGAAATTCATTTTTTCTTCTTGATCTGGTATTGTTGAAGCTGTGTTATATATTTTTTTCATTCATTAAATTCTTCAGTTTCAGGATTCTAGGATTCCTGTTTCTTTTTTTATGATTTTGACTTCCTTTTAAAATTTTCCATTCAAATCATAGAATAGTTTTCTTATTTCTTTGTATTATCTATCTGTGTTCTCTTATATCTCACTGAGTATCCTTAAGATCATTATTTTGAATTCCTTTTTCAGGCATTTCATTTATTTCATTTTCTTTGGAGCCTATTACTGAAGAATTAGAGTGTGTGTGTGTGTGCGTGTGTGTATGTTTCACATGTCATGTTTCCTTGCTTCTTCATGTTTCTTGTGTACTTATGTTGATATTTGTGCATCTGGTGTAATAGTTGGTTCTTCCAATTTTTGCAATAGCCTTCATAGGGAAAGTCTTTTTCCTATAGATATATCCATAGTGTTGGTTGGGTAGGGTACTTTTGCTGTGGTTCTGGGTAGGCACCATAGTATACTCTGCATGATTTATTTGGCTATAATCAATGTCAGTGGTGTCAGTGAGTTTCTCAGTGGCTTAGGCTACTATTGTTTGTAGAGGCCGTGGTGAGGCTTTCCTGGGAACTGGGGTGCCAGGCAGGCCAGTTCTTAGGCCCCTGAGTGGTGTGGCTGAGCACCATCTGTTGTGGTTGCAAGCCCTGATCAGTCTGGTCCTTGGACCCCTGGGCAGGGCACACAGGTGGCAATAGCAGTGAGATGAGTAGGACAGTCCTTGGGCCCCCAGGAAGCATGTCAGGCAATTGAAATGACAGCAACAGTTAGGGTGAGCTAGTTCTTGGGACCCTGGCTAGCACACATGAATGTCCAAAGTGGTGATGGCATGATTGTGGCAGCAGACCAGGCAGGCCAATCTTTGTGCCCCCAGGTGGTATGTAAGAGTGTGAGCAGTGGTGGTAGAAGTCCAGGAAGGCCAGTCCTCAGCCTCTTGGGCAGCATATGCAGGTGTCTGCAATGGCAGTGGTGGTCCAGGAAAGCCAGTCCTTTGGGCCCTGGGCAACAAGTGCAGATATATGCAGTGGCTGTGGTGGTCTGGGCAGACAGCCAGTCCTCAGGCCCCCATGCAGCATGCATGAGCACCTGTGATGGCACTGGTGGCCCAGTCAGGCTGGGTTTTGGGCCCCCAGATGGCTCATACAGGTACACAGCAGCCCCTTCTTTGGAGGGAGTGGGACTACAGTCAATGGCGGTGGTCCCAAGCAGGTGGCTCTCAAATCTGTGGAACGTATGTTTTGGCTCCCTATGTCCTAGGAGCAGCCTCCCTGAGGTGCTGAACTCTCTGTTCCCTGGGGTGTAGGCCACTGCAGGGGCTTGGGTGCTAGGAACACAGCCGCATTGCTGGGTCCAGCCAGGGTTGTAATGCTGCAGCTCTCTGAGTGGATATGTATCCCAGAGCAGGATGTTGTGTGGCGTTGGCTCCACTCTCAAAATTGTGCCATGTTGTAGCATTTGGGTCCCAGGAGGAGGATGTGACCCAGAGTAAATTCCTTCTCTGGGACATTAGGCAGCTCTCTATACTACACTCAGGGCCTGTGAGGGCCAAGGGGCTCTCCTGTAGCTAGGACTGCAGGTGTCTGTGGTGAGAATGTGAACCATCCCATCCTAAGTGGGGAAAACAAAGAATATTACACTACTGAGTCCTTAGCAGAGGACCCTTTTAAAAAAAAGTGAACATAAATGAAAGAACAACCAATGAAAAATTATGGAGTATTTTATCAACACTGATGAGTTGGGAAGATGATATACAGTGAAAAGTGTGCAGGCAGGGGAATGAAAACACTGGAGCATAGGAGAAGGGTAGCAGAGAGGTTGCAGGTGGACCTTGCAAATCAGGAGAATGCAAAGATCCCTTCCCTTACCTGCATGTTCCTACTGAGGTTTGTTAATGATTCCTAAGTGTGTTGTGGGATCAGGGAAGCTGTGGAAGGCAGCTAGGAATATGGGTCATAGAGCAGCTCTCCAGTGCTTTCCCAGATAAACAGAGATTGAACCTGCTGTGACAGGTGAAGTGGGGTAAGTCAGTTGTGATTCTGGAGCATTCCCTGAAAATGGAGATGATAGGGGTGTGCCCAGGTGGGCACCTGAAAACCAAATCAGTCTCATGATCCTTAATTTCCATGATAATAAATCAGGTGATAATATCTTAAGCTAAAAGGAAAATGAGGAGGAAAATGGGGAAGAGGAGGAAAGAAAGCTTATAAAAACATGTCATTTAGAAATGTGGAGAAAGTAGCTAAAAGAGTTGAAACTGGTTACAGCCATCTCATTACTTTATCTTTTTTGTGTGTTTTTTAATTTGGGGAAGGGTCCTGGATTGCCAAACTTTAGTGAGTCCCCAAAACACCAGGGGAGCTTGCTAAACACCTAGGCCCTGTCCTGAGACACTCTGACTCAGTAGGTCTGTGATGGACCTGGACGTCTGAATGTTTAACTTGATATAGGAACTGAGTGGACCACTTTGGGGAATTCTGCTCTAGATTCCAAGTGGGAGTAGAGAGTGGAATGTAGCAGACCCCAAGTTCTCTTCCAGCTCCACTCCTTCCTACCTGTGTGACTTGTGCAGATTACTTCACTTCTCTGTTTGCTCATTAGTTAACAGGGGATTGCATTAAGTCAAGGCTTCTTGAACTTTTGGGAAGGTTAAGTTTGAGAATCTATTGAAAGCCTTAACAGAAAAATGTCATCTGAAATTTTACACATAATTCAGGTGTTTCTGGGCTCTCTAGGCTCCTAAAGACTCTTAGTTATAATTTCTTAGAATTAATGTCCTCAAAGATCTGTCAACTTTGACATTCATGGATGATCTTGATTCTGGATGCTGTGGGCAAGCTGGCTGGGGAGAGGACACAACTCGCTTTAGACAGCAGGTTTAGAATCCCAGCTTGTGGGTGGTCTTCTGATATGCATTGAACCAGCACCTCATACTGCCTTTTGCAGGGATGAAGAGCTGGTCACTAACTTGGCAGATACAAACAGGACACAAATCTCCCCCACCTTCACCAAGATAATATTAGCTAAGCATCCTAGGTGTGCTGAGTGACCAAGGACATCCAGGGCAATAAAAAAGCAGAATATCTCAAAAGGGCTGCATTTATCAGAAACTGACTATCAGGAAAGATAAATGGATCAGCCTGAGGAAGTGACCTGAGCTCTACCCTTCTCCTTCAGATCCTAGAATAAATGGCCTTTCTAGAGAAGTACAAAATTTCTTATAGTAATGATTTTGATAATGGCTGCGGTGCTAATTCCTGATTCCATCCATGGACATGTAAATGAAAAACTGGGTTGGGAGAGTTCATACTTACTGGGAAGAGGTGAGGCAATCTGTGTAGTCATAGGTTCAAAGCTCCTTAGTCAACTTTGTCAAGACTGATGAGACCTTTCACCTAGAGGGGAGCCATGGTACAGCTCTGCCCATTTTCTAGGGTCACTGGAAGCCTCTGGGATTGAGTGTTGACTTCATACTATCCAGGTCTAATCAAAAGAGCCGTTGATTAGATTGCTGCTTCGCAATCTGAATAAGACTGTTACGATATGTGGCTCATAGCCAGATGGTCAATGGTCACAGGGCCAAGTTTTTAGATAGGAAAAGTAGGCTCAGGGTCACTAAAGGTGTGAGCCACCCTACTGGGACATACATGCTGGCACCGGGCTCCTGACCTCTGTTCTGCACTCCTCCCATCCTAGAGTGGGAGGCTGCCTACATGGGAGTGGAGAAGTAGAGAGGACCTGGTTTGACTGCGAGGCACACGTAAGAAGACTTACCTGCCAAAGATATTAATTTTGTTATCAGCCTGCTGTTCTATATTTTCATTCTGAACCTGGAAACCCAACTGTTACATCGTGACTGGGTTACAGAGCAAATCAGAATCAGGTTGCCAACCGGGCTCAGATTATGCCTTTCTTGCCTTTTTTGTTATTTATATTATGATGTGATCATCTATAGTAATTATTATTTTTATATTTTAACATCTTTGCAACCAAAATTCTTTTGAAAATGTTATTGGTTTATGAATTTTAAAAACCGGAAACACTGGGGTATAAAGCAGGATTGCTAAAATGCCCCTCTTCACTGTGCCCTGCCCAGGTCTTATTCTGCTAGACTTCTTTTATCAGTTCATCTGGTTGACACAAGAAAACCATAAAACAATGAGAATAGGCAATATACTTTCCAGGGTTATATGCCCTATATTTCAATAGAGAAGATTCACAGATCAACTCAGAAAAGAGATACTCTCCAGAATAAAAGTTAAAAATTATCCAAAAACCATCAAGACCTGACTTCATTCCCATTATTTCCTCAAGCACTCACTTCTCTAGTCACATTGACTATTTGCTTTCACACGTTTCTGCTTGGTATATGCTTTTCCTTCTGCACATAGTGCCATTCCCCTTTGGTCAGACTGTTGAACTCCTGTTTATCCTTCAATATTAGGCCTAAGTATTACCATTTCTGTGAAGTCCTCCCTGACTTCTCCCACTCTCTTTCTTTCAGGCAAGTCATATGCCCTTTATCTCTGTGCCCATAGTAACCTGGATGTATCTCTTGTTTAGCATCTAACACACTGCATTTGAAAAAGCTGACTTGATTTTCTGCCTTCCCTATTAAACTCTGAGCTCCCTTCCTCAAAGACTCTATCACCTGGCTCTTTCTACACCCAGCACCTAAAGTACAATGCTTAGCATACATTTGCGCTAAGGAGATCCCTTGGACTCAAATGAAAAATAAGGAAGCAAGTGAAATTGATTGGCTAAAACCTACACCAACCGCCACAGTTAAAAATGCAAGAAAACTTTAAAATTTAGAATAAAACAAGATAATCCACTATTACCATTATTGTTATCACAGTTCTGGCAGTTTTAGCCAAGACTATAAGACAAGAAAATGAAATGATATATAGAAGAATTGGAAGGAAAGAGCTAAGATTATCGCTACTTGAAGATAATATGATTATCAAAAAAATTTTAACTCCTGTTTCTGGCCAAGATTAATCATTCTGCATGGCACAACCAAAAAGCAAACTACATAAAATAGTTTCCAAGACACTAGTCATCATACAATGAAGGAAACTGATCTCTGAGAACCTGGAAATAAATTATGAGAATCTTACAATTGCCCCAGCTTATTGCTTTGAGAGAGTTTCTAGGTTATGGCACAGTTAGGCAAAACCCAGGCAGACTGTGGTTAATTCCTTGAGTTGAGGAGACAGAGCTAAGAGTTCAGGAAGACCAAGTCAGCAAGAGTTTGCAGAAAAGAGTACTGGAGAGGAGACAGATGCACAGGTAAGAACTCCAGAGATCTGCAGATCTTCAAGTAGTCCCCAGACAACAGATCAGCAAGGAAATTATCCAAGGCTAAGGAAAGAACCAACCAAAAGGATAAGAGGGTAACAGTATCTGGCACTCACATAGGGCCAGGAATAGCGCCTGCTTCTACCAGCACAAATGAAAAACCTCATCATTTATGGGCATTGAACACATTATGCTAAAACGTCTTGTCTTAGTACTAGGTGAGGGATTAGCCCTGGCCAGACAGTCCTGCCTATCAAATCTTAAAAGCAAGACTTAAAAAGATCAAAGTATTTCAAAGTAACTAAACTGCATCTCAGAGCAAAAGACCCAGAATATTTATGGGAATACAAAACTATTCTCTACTCAACACAGTAAAATTTACAACATATGGCATCCAATAAAAAATTACCAAACATGCAAAGAAACAGGAAAAAATAGCCATAAAGAGTAGAAAATTCAATCAATTGTACCTTTTCAAAATTTATGAATATGCTAAAAATAGAAAACAAGGATATTGAAGCAGTTATTATTCTAGTATTCTATATGTTTACCATGTTAAGTGAAGATAGAAAATATCTAAAAACCAACCAAACAAAACCACATTGAATGTTTAGAGATGAAAACTGCAGTGTCTGAATGTCTGAGATGAAAAATAAACTGGATGGTATTAAAAGAATATTAGCAACCAAGCATGGTAGCTCATGCCTGTAATTCCAGCACTTTGGGAGGCCAAGGCAGGAGAATTGCTTGAGGCCAGGAGTTCAAAACCAGCCTGGACAACATCGCAAGACCCCGTCTCTACAAAAAAATTTAAAAATTAGCCAGGTGTGGTGGCACACATTTGTAGTCTCAGCTACTCAGGAGGCTGAGGTGGGAGGATCACTGGAGCCCAGGAATTCAAGGCTGCAGTGAGCTATGATTGCACCACTGCACTCCAGTCTGGGCGACAGAGCAAGACCTGTCTCAAAAAAAAAAAGTTAGACATTATAAAAGAAAAGATTAGTGAACTTGAGGACACAGCTGTAAATACTATACCAAATGACAAACACAGAGACAAATAGAATTTTAAAAATAAACAGAGCTGCCTCTGTGAAGTTTCCTCTGACTTATCCTACCAGCTTTCCTTCAGGCAAGTCATGTGCCCTTTATCTCTGTGCCTATAGCCCCTTGGACATTTCTCTTGTTCAGCATATGATACATTGCACTTGGAAGAGCCAACTCGCTTTCCTGCCTTCTCTACTAAGCTATGAGGCAGTGAGCTATAAGACTTCAAGTAGCCTAATAGAAGTCTGATTGGAGCCCCCAAAGAAGAGGAGAGAGAAAGAGGTATGGGAAAAATATTTGAAGAAATAATAACCAAAGCCGTTAACATGTAGATCCAAGAAGCTCAACAAACCCCAAGCACAAGAAACATGAAAAAACTATACCACAGCTCATCATAATCAAATTGTTCAAAAATCAATGATAAAGAGAAAAATATTTAACACAGCCAAAAGAAAAGGCATGTTACCTAGAAGAATAAAGATAAAAATTATAGCAGACTTCTCATAGAAAACAACACAAGCAGAGAGTGAAGCAACATCTTTAAAGCAGTGAATGAAAAAAAACTCTGTCAACCCAGAATTCTGTATCAATAGAACTACCTTTCACAAATGGAGGCAAAATAAAGACTTTCAGACAAACAAGCTGAAAGAATTTATAACCACCAGACCCACACTACAAGAAATATTAAAGTCTTATAGGAAGAAAGAAAATGATACCAAATGGAAGTCTGGATCCACAAAAGGAATGAATACCA
The DNA here is from genome assembly GCF_029281585.2 of Gorilla gorilla gorilla. NCBI lineage: Eukaryota > Metazoa > Chordata > Mammalia > Primates > Hominidae > Gorilla > Gorilla gorilla. Next base: position 52,601,107 of record NC_073236.2, read on the forward strand.
AAGGAAATGGTAACTATGTGATGAAATTTTAATTATTATTTACATCTCTTTAAAAGATAGTCATTTAAATCTAAATAATAACAATGTAGTCTGAAGTTTATAACATACATAAAGGTAAGATGCATGATAACAGTAGCACAAAATTCTGGCGGGAAGAAATTAAAGTCTACTACTGTAAGGGCCGGGTGCGGTGGCTCACGCCTGTAATCCCAGCACTTTGGGAGGCCAAGGCAGGTGGATCACCTTTGGTTGGGAGTTTGAGACCAGCCTGGCCAACATGGTGAAGCCCTGTCTCTACTAAAAATACAAAAATTAGCTGGGCATGATGGCAGGTGTCTGTAATCCCAGCTACTCAGGAGGCTGAGGCAGGAGAATCACTTGAACCAGGGAGGTGGAGGCTGCAGTGAGCCAATATCATGCTGCTGATCTCCAGCCTGGGTGACAGAGCAAGACTCCTTCAGAAAGAAAGAAAGAGAGAGAGAAAGAGAGGAAAGAAAAAGAAGGAAAGAAGAAAGAAAAAGAAAGAAAGAAAGAAAGAAAGAAAGAAAGAAGAAAGAAAAGGAGGAAGGGAGGAAGGGGAAGAAAACTACTGTAAGGTAGAAAGAAAGAGAGAGAGAAAGAAAGAAAGAGAGAGAAAGAATGAGAAAGAAGAAAGAAAGAGAAAGAAAGGAAAGAAAACTACTGTAAGGTTCTTGTACTATATCTGAAAAGACATAATATCACTTAAAGATAGCATGTGATAAGTTAAGATGTGTACTTTAAACCCTAAAGGAATCACAAAAATAATAAATATTTCATATCTAGTAAACCAAAAGAAGACAGAGAAAAGAAATAAAGAATACATTAAATGGGACAAATAGTAAACAAATAGCAAGACGATAGATTTCAACCTGACTGTTATCAATGAACACTTTAAAAGTTTATGGTCTATAGGTTTAGGCAATGGTTTCTAGATACAACATCAAAAGCACAAATAGTAAAAGAAAAATGATGAATTAAATTTAATCCAAATTAAAAGCTTTTTTTTTTTTGCTTCAAAGGACACCATTACAACTCACAAAATGAGAGTGAATATTTGCGAATTATATATCTGATAAGGAACTTGTGTCTAGAATATATAACGATCTCTTGCAACTCAACAACTAAAAGACAAATAACCTAGCTTTAAAATGGGCAAAGAATTTCAATAGACTTTTCCCCAAAGAAGATATATAATTGGCCAATAAATGCTCAAGATCATTAGTCACGGGAGAAATATAAATTAAAACTACAATGCAATACCACTTTATACCCACTAGAATGGCTATACTAAAGACGGAGTTGTAACAGCAGTTGGCAAACATGGAAAAATTAGAGCCCTCATACACTGCTGGTATATGAAAAAGATTGTGTTTTGTTAGCAAGGAAGATGGGTAGGGTTGGATGCTAGGAAGCAACCAAAGTGTCTGCTGCATTAATAGATATGTGCAGAAACATTCCTGGGTTAGTAGTTGCCTTGCATTTAGGATAAAGATATGAAAGGGAGGCATCTCCAATGTAGTGGAGACCGTTCAGGATTACTCTCAGAAGACCTGCCTTCTCTGCTGTTTCCCGGCTGTGTGGCCTCAGGCAAGACACTTTCCTCTCTGAGTCTCAGTTTTCTTTCTGGTAAAATGGAAGTCAGTGTATACATTGTGTCTACCAAATAGGTAGTTGGACATGAGTAAGTCTTGGTGAGCTGTGCTACGTAGGATAAGGTTTCATCATTTTATTATAGTCTTCGGGAATTCGAAGTCCCTTTGAATCAGTCTTTCAACTGATATTAACCAAAAATATATACAAAAACCAGGGTCAGTAGTTTGTCCACTTTGGCTTATTTGGAAAAGGAGTTAAGTGAATGGTTTGAAACCCCTGAATGGTCCCATTTATCCTGCATATCTCTGTAAATAAAGGTTTGAATCCTAATTATCATGGCTAATCCTGCCCCTTCCCAAAACACTAGGGTTTCACTTTGCACTGACTTTGGAAAACGATTCCCATCAGAGCTACTTTCAGTAAAAACATCCAAAGAAGGCTGACAGCTTCCAGTCCCATAAGTTATAAGGGAGCAGTTTAATCAAATAATATTAGTTGAAATTTAACCTAACTGTCAAAAGCTTTGGTCAAAGAGGAATTTGGGGTCAAAGTTGAACCTGTGATTTAACCCGTCCCACATACACACACCTATCAGCAGATGGGGTGATCTGTCTCACTCCCACTCTCAATGGACAATGTGCATTTTGTGAGCTCTGCCTGCATCATGCAATCTTGTACTTCCCAGGCAATTTCCCTGGGGCCACTTCCCATCTAGGGCAGTGGGCTTTAGCGTTTCTATGAGATGCTTATAAGAATATTGCTAAATAGAGTCTTGGCTCTATCTCATAGACCTCTAATTATTCTCTCATCTTCACTCTGTGCAAGGCATTTGTTTTTATTTGTAATCAAAGATCCTGCCAAGAAGCACTTGTAGATGAAACTGGAGACATTTGTTTTATTCTTATCCGTGCACTCAGGCATTCAATAAGCACATTCTCAGTGCCTTCTAATCTCAGCAACTTTGCTAAGCTCCAGAGATACAAATAAAAACAGTCCCTGCCCTCAAGAAACTTACACAAGTAATAAGCAGAAGAAAATAGAAAAAGAAATGTCATTACAAACCCAAACCTCCCTGTCCAATTTTCTCATTGTACCCTTGACTTAATATTATGATTAATATTTCCTAAAAGTTGAAATCCTCCTAGTGATAGATCAATAGACTGAAAGTAAGCAGTAAAAAATTTGCTTTTTGTGCTTTCTGAAAACTTTGCTTCTTAATCAAATTTTCTAATGTTTTAAATTTAATAGTTCAACCAGAGTTTGAGGCACAAAGGGAGAGATAATAATTCAGGGCACCTCAAGATTTTCCCTTCAACCTCCGACCGAATGGAGCCTTCAGTACCTCTGTGCCTATTGGCCATGCTGCAGGAAAGCTCAGTTATGAAATCTTCCACTCTGAGATCTTGGCAGATCAAAAACTATACGGAGCATTTGGTGAGGTACCATTTATGTGAGGCAGTCCCAAATGTTTGGCACATTTATGGGAAGCATCCTGATGAAGGATTTACAGTGGTTTCTTCTAACTGGGATCACTCCTAGGTCTAGTACTAATAAAGAGAAGAAGATTGGAGCATCTTCTCTGACATGACATGAATGGATCCATCTGCCCTGGTCTCCATACAAGTTTCCTATGAGTTTGGTGAGTGTGGATCCCCATGGATCATAATCCACCTGGGAAATCGGATGGAGTCTGACTTCTCATCTTGCATCAATGTGACTGGTAGGGATGGGTCCATGCTCTGGAGCTGGACTCTGTGGGTTTGAATCCTGGCTCCTCTGTTTCTGCCCTGAGAGAACTTGGCTAAGTTCCCTTACTTCTCTGTGCCCCAGAGTGCTTATCTCTAAAATGAATTATAATGTACTGTAAATGGGAAAATTAATATAGTGTGCCTAATAGCAGTGAGCATTCAGCAAGTATTAGCTGTGTGTGTGGCTGTAACAGCCAAGGACCGGCTGGAGGAATGCGGTGACTCTACAGCAGTGCACCTCTGAGTCCTAGTGAGACAAGCGACTATGGTCCAGGTCTGGAAGGAGGCTGGGCAGCGGCTTTTCTCATCTCTACAGTTGGGAACTAGCACTCATCCTTCTCAGGAAGAGGGAGAGAGTGGACTGAATATTTCTCACAAAGCAATGACTGCCTCATTTAAAAAAAAAAAAAGGTAATCATATAAGAAATATGTGAAGATATTGTGAAAAAATCAAATAAAACAAGTAAAAAGTACCTTTATATTCCCTTTCCCTTCCCACTGCTCTCTTCAGAGGTAACCACTATTCACACTCTGGGATGTGCCCTTCCGGACTTTGTGGATGTGTATGGGTGTATGGCATATGTAATTTTGGTTACTGGGTTGTTAATTGAAATAAAATCATTCTACATATTTTTCTGTAACTACCTTTTGTTACCTTAACAGTACATTTTTGGAAAATATTTCCAAGTCATTACCAACAGAACTCATTCATCCTTGGTAATGGCTACACAGTAGCCATTCAAATCACAGATGGTCTATAATCTAGGTAATTGATCTGTAATCAAAACTGCTACCAGCCAGCCTGGGTAACAGAGCAAGACCCCGTCTCTAAAAAACAAACAAATGAAAAAACATGATAGATATTTTGGTTATCTGCCTCCCAACCTATTTCTTCATGAGTCCAAATAAGTTCAAACTTCTTGGTTATTCCAGGTCACAGACCCTTCAAGCAATTGTTTAAATGAGAAGACGCTACATTTTCAAGCAGAGACTGATTCACTGTAGCTTAATAAATTTTTACTGAGCCCATACTGTGTATATTTTGTCCTGAGCTTCAGAAACCAGGGAATCCCATTGGGTAAGGGGAGCCCGGTGCAGGGATCAGCAGCCTGAATGAATTCTGCTAAACAACTTCCATCTGGCTTTAGCTATTTCTGTTGAGCTGTCAACACAGATGTTGGGTTTTGCTCTCAGAATTTTAAGGACACCTAGCAATGGACAGATGATCTACTGGAACTGGATGAGAGGGGGAGGCGTAGTGTGCAAACACACAAATGGCCATTGTCCCAATATTACAGCCATTGCTTCATTCACCAGACATGTATTGAGCCTGTCTGTGCCAAGGACCAGGAAACACCAGTAGGGGAGACAAAATGAATCCCTGTACCCTGCCACTGAGCACCTTAGTGTCCAGAGGAAAGGAAGGCATAACCTAGGTGAGGTTGTAAGATACAGTGGTCTAAAAAATAAGAGGCCCAGTGATCTAGAGCAGGACAGTTCAGAGTGAAGAGAAATGCTTCCAGCTAGGAGAAGGGGGCAAAAGGAGGGGCAAGGATGACTTTTCTCCCTACATCGCTCTCCTTAGTGGGTGCCATTAACATCCCCATGGTCACCGAAGCTGGGCTTCCAGGGGTGTCTTCAGCTTCTCCTCTTCCCTCATGCCCACCTATGATGGACCCCCAAATGCTCTCTGTTACAGTTACAGAATGTCCCTCCAATTCATACCCTCCTACCTACTCCCAAATTCAGGTCCTCATCCTCTCTTGCCATAACTTTTGCCAGAGTTTCCTAACCCATTTCTGTACCTCCAGGTCTCCCCTCATCCCATCTTTCCTGCTGCCTTGGAAGTAATCTTCAAGAATCACAGATCTGGCCATGTCACTCTTCTGCTTGAGAACTTTTGCTGACTTTTCATTACCTACAGCAGCAAATCCAAAATTTTGTCACTAGCATATCAGATTCACTATTTTACTTTTTGTCTTATCTTTGTATGTCCTTGTGCCAGTTGTTTACCTGCATGTCTCAGCTCCTAACCCTCACTTCATCACTCTATTCTGTATTTGGGGATCATGGTGTCTACACATTATATTTTCCAGACTTCTTTGCTAGCTGTGTCTCTGCTAGGACTAGAATATGCCAATCACCTGCTCAGTGGGAATTAGAAGTCAGAAGTAAGAGACAATCTTCCCTCTGCAGCTTTGCTGAAAATTCTAGTGGTTGCTGTTGTGGCTGCAGCCATGCAGTGGGTCTAGCTCCCAGCAGCCCGAGCAGAGGAAGCACCTTTTTCATGGTTCAAACCCTGGTGGAGGTGACGCCACTTTATTGAATCCAGAACTGAAGACACTGTAGAAGCAGTTGTAGATACTTGGGTTCCAGCCCAGGCATTAGCAGCTTTGAATCCTTCTTCCTCTGCTCTCCCAGCTCTTTCCACTCTTGGTAACCAATCTCATGTATTAAATTCCCTCATTTGAAATGCCTGGGTTAATATCTGTCTTCCATACTGGACTCTGACTGATACGCTCTTGTACTATTTTATGCACTATTTTTCTCTCAATGATTCCCTAAAAATGCTTGACCATATTCTAAGCAATAATATCCATGAAATCATAAGTTGGTCTATATTCTTCTAACACATATTGGACTAAATGCTTAATTATTAATATTAAAAATATTCATCCACGTACCATCTAAAACCATCTCAGTTGCTGATATATGCCCACTCTGGGAAAGCATGGTCCAGTCCACCTCCCTCTCACTAGCTAGTGTGGTCCCCTCTCCAGCTCCCACATCCATCTCCCCACTCAGACTCTCCCATGCTCCTCTCTATCCTGTCCTGAATCAAGGCCTTGCTTCTGCAGCAATTTTTGTGCTTTTGCATGCTTTGCTCTTTCTTCATGAAAGCATCTTGACTTCTTCCCTGAACAGAAAATTTCTTCTTGCTCTTAATTCAAACATTCTCTAGATTTTGAAGTTTTATTCAAACTTCATCCTATTCAAAAGGCAGCTTTAACTCCCTTTATGTTTCCTTCTAGATAGCAAGTTTTTCATACATTCAAAATGTTAGCCCAGCACAAATTTCACATAATAGGTCAGAGGATGCTTGATGAGTGAATAACTAAGCAGTGGATAAGTCATCTGATGTCTTGTGGCTTCAGCAGGATCTGAAGTTGAAGAAGGAAACCCAAGGGGAGGGAATAGGATGATGCTTGTGATTATGATGAAACACAAGATATATAATTATAGCATGACCCAGATGGGGTATTCCAGTAAATACAGTATTGGAAGAACTGTAAATCCTTGCTTTGAAGAATTGGGATTCAGTATATATGCTTTACACCGAACCTCTGATAAACACAAGAGTCCAGCAGCCACCCCAGGATCTTTAATTTCTTGAGATCTCTCTTCCTGCACATGGACTGTCAGGCTCTTTGTTCTGGAATAACAAGACATTTCTGAACCAACAGTAACCCATCAATGAATGACTCAAGAAATTAGTGGTGGCTAGACTATTGTCCTGTCAACATTTTCTAGTCATATACTCCATGAAAAGTGTAGTGCTAAGCTCCAGTTTAGAAGAATTTTTAGGAGAGAAGACAAGCTATATCTTTAAAAATTATAATATGGAAATAATAAAAGTCAAAAACACAAGCTTTGGAGTCCAGCAGGCTGGATTTGTGTTTCTACTTGGCAACTTCCAATTTGGGCAAATGGAGGCAGTTATGGACCTCTTTATACCTTAGTTTTCTCAACTGAAAAATGGGAACATATTGCTTGTCTTAAAGTATTATTTTGAGAATTCAATGAGATAGTACAGAGAAAGCACTAAGTGTTAAGTTAATGAAAGCTGTTATCATTATTAGTGTATTAGAATAGAATAGAAATTGCTTTGGGGATGTTGGTCTAGGGGTGCAGAGAAGGCAGAGACCTCAGGAGGGCTTCATGGAGAGGAACCAAAGCTCTGAGTTTTGAAGGAGGCCAGGGCAGTGCCGCCGTGGCTCTGAAGGGTTGATTACCCATGGCTTTAAAGCAGAGAGTTTGCAGGGTTGCAGGACAGGGGTGATAAATGCGTCCAGGATTGCTTGGGAGATATTTCTCTTTAAAGTATCAGGCTGACATTAAACCACCAACTGGACATTCAACCCTCAGGGAAAAGGGACATGGGACAAATAAACAGTATTAGCTCTTACAGCCAAAATAGGGACCTAATGAACCAGGCTTGCAGGTAAGTTTTGGGTTCTGTCTTGATTACATCAGCTGACACATGATTGCCACTGCCTGCCACGCCATCCACGGGCTCTACCCTCTACCATGTAAAGGAGGGCTTGGTGGGAGTCCTAAGGTAAATCATGGGAAGGCCTCATGTCATACAACAAGGACATTCCTAACAAGTTATCATGTAAAGGAAAAGATTGTTCATTCAATACACTTTTCTGTGTAGTGTAATTCATTTGGCAGTGCAAACCACCACCCACAATTTTTGTTTAGCATATTTTTATTTTTGCTCCTCCCCATGGGTTCTTTTAGCAGGGAAGCCTCTAAAAATGCTAAGGATATTGAATGGTTCCTTAGAGCAGGTCTCATTCTAAATACTATACGGCTGTTCCAGGGGAATTCTTTAAAGAACTTACCATGATCGAAGAGACAAAATTGGTGTATATAAAATAAGTCTTAGAAATATCCTTAAATAGTTTTTTGTTGCAGTTTACACATCCTGAAATTCTACCAAAAGGATTGAAAACAGCACATAGTAAAAACACAAGACTTTCAGGACCAACGACATGGCCAATGAAGCTGATGCAAACTCTTCCCGCAGCATGGCTAGAGTTTCCAGGTTGAAGCATAATAATTTTTCAGCTGATGTCACAAGAAAAAAGGAAAACCCCAAATGCTAGGAACACAGAAGGAACTAAAAGTCAGAGCAGTAAGCAGTGAGCTGAGTCTGGGGCACCTGAGGTGGTTGCCAGAATTGAAAATTACTCAGATGGCCAGGAGCTTGGGTTTTGCCATCTGGAGCAGGAGATGAAGCCTCAGCACTGCACAAGACACAGCTGCACCTTCAGGAAACTGGGGAATGGAGGCACTACCCACTGGCCCAGAGAGATGGGAAGGAAGCTCATCCCCAAGCCAGGAGATTGAAAAATTGGTCCTCGCTGGTCATACCTCTGGGACATCTGACAGATGCAAATGCAAAGTGCTCCGATCCCCTGTCATATGAGTGTCACATTTCTGAAGGACTTGACAGTTTACACAATTCTTTTTAAACTTTTTTATTTTTACAATAACCACTTAAAGTTTTTAAAAAAAAATTTTAGCTTTTATTTTAGATGCAGGGGTGCATGTGCAGGTTTGTTATTTAGGTAAAATGCCTGTAACAGGGGTTTGGTGTACAGATAATTTCATCATCCAGGTAGTAAGCATAGGACCCAATAGGTATTTTTTCTGATCCTCTCCCTTTTCTCACCCTCACCCTCAACTACGCCCCAGTGTCTGTTGTTCCCCTACTAGTATCCATGTGTTCTCATTGTTTAGCTCCCACTTATAAGTGAGAACACACAGTATTTAATTTTTTGTTCCTGTGTTCATTTGCTTAGGATAATGGCCTCTAGCTCCATCCACGTTGCTGCAAAGGACATGATCTCATCCTTTTTTATGGCTGCATCGTATTCCATGGTGTATATATACCATGCTTTCTTTATTCAGTCTACTGTTAGTGGGCATTAGGTTGATTCCATGTCTTTGCTATTGTGAATAATGCTGCAATGAACATACTCATGCATGCATCCTTATGGTAGAACAATTTGTATTCTTTTGGGCATTTACCCAGTAGTGGGATTGCTGGGTCAAATGGTAATTCTGTTTTAAGTTCTTTGAGGAATCACCACACTGCTTTCCACAATGGCTGAATTAATTCACACTCGCACCAGTAGTCTGAAATGTTCCTTTTCTCTGCAAACTTGCCAGCATGTTATTTTTTGACTTTTAATAGTAGCCATTCTGACTGGTGTGTGATAGTATCTCATTGTGGTTGTGATTCGTTTACACAATTATTTCACAAGGCAAAAAATGTTATGACCATTTAACAGATAAGCAAGTAGAGGCTCACCAAGGCTCCACATCAGGTATAAAGAAGAGCTGGGCCCAAACCCAAGTCCTTTCCCTCTGCAGCCATGCCTGTAGCAGAATTATGGGCTCCTCGGGCCACCTCCTATGTTCAAAACACCCAGGAAATGGGCAGGCTGGCATTGCAGGCACTGAGGTCAAAGGCGCTTGTTCTAAAATGAACACCTGTCATATCCTGGCCACCAAGAGGTGACTCCCCTCCTTTCCCACACCTGCACGCTGCCCATCTGAGTAGGGATGTGAGAAGAGGGGATGTCTAGTGTGGAGTGAGCGGGGCCAGAATCTTTGGACACTCCAAAGCTGTGCCCACAGAGCGGGAGTCTCTTTTTTTCTTTCTTGAAAGCCACTTGAACTTTGTCATTGCAATTAAGCTTATCTCTTCTTGTGTTTGCTCAGCTAGTGGGTGGAAGATGTCATTACCCTCTCCTAACTTTATGGAAAACTCATGAGTATTAATTTTTGAAATGGCTACTGATCTCTGTGCCCTCAAGATTCACAAAAAAAAAAAAAAAGAAAAAAAAAGACAAAGGGAAGTCATCGGGGGTTGCCTAAGAATGGCCATATCTCAGACCTGGGGGAGAAGGGGAGTCCTGGCCTGGTGTTGATCAGCTCGATTTACTTGTCAGGCTGCCCATCTGCCAGGGAAACTGTCAAGGCTTCACTGGTTGTGCCAGGCCCTTGACCAACCTCTGGGTCAGCTGCATTCCCAATGCTGTTCTGAGTCTGCAGGCGTTGCCTGGACAGGGTAGGCAGGAAGTGCAGGGTGAGGCAGAGTGGTCCACAAGGAGACAGCTCACGGGTCCTGCTGTTCCTCAGACACCAGGAAAGGTGCACCTGGTCCCTACTTCACCTGAGGCCTCTGGGGTTGGTGCTGACTTGCTCTATGGAGAAGCTTTCGTGACGCTCCTTCCCACCCTCCTCCGTAGATCCCAGAAAGCAGCAGTGTGGGGCGTGATACTTGACATTTGCGATCAAGGGGAGAGGGCCTAGTTGTGGAATGTATAAGCCAGACATCCCTTTATCTGAGCGGGATGTCAGGCAGGCAGCTGGGGGCATGAGATAACATGGGCACTTGGAGCAGATTCTCCCAAACGAAGCAACTGATGGGTGTGATGGGAGTTGGGCATGGTAATGACTCTATCACGGTCATTTTCCTCGGTGATTATTTCATTGATTTTAGGCTGCAAAGCTCCTAAGCTCCCCATCTAAGCAAGTGTTCAAGTATTCCTTCCTTGACAAATGCTAGAAGAGCTCTTTAGGTAGGTAGTGAATAGGGTCTCAGGTATAGAGCTGAATTTAGCCCTGGGCTGAACCTTCACATGGTCATTAGACAGACATATGCCAGCTATTGGTGCAGGCTTTAGGTGTCACATGTAACCCAGATGGGATCTAAATAAAATGAGCTTGAATTCCTCCAAAGCCCTTCCTAGGATGTCTAGGGACCTGGGAACCCTGTAGGGAATGCATCCCCACAGACACTCCACTTCCTGGTACTGCTTCTGCATGTGCCATCTCAGCCTCATCACATCCATCCAGAAATACAGCTCAGCCTTGCATCATTTTCCACTTCCTCACATATTGATTCAGGCACTATATTTTACTGAAGCTTTTGAAATAGTTGGGGTGGAAATTAAAGAAAGATGGATGGGGATTCACTGCAGCAAATGAGCAGCTTCAAAGCCAATGCCATCCTGGAGCTCTCTTGCCTTGCGGTCACTGGGGGTATCTCAGTGACCCATCACCCCATGCCCTCTTGGTGGCCTCTCTCCTGCCTGCCTGCCACATTCCTCTCTCTCCTTTCTGCAGTCTGGGGGAGGGACAGGAAGACACACCCAGCCTCTCCTGGTCTCCTGCGTAAGGGAGCTGCCCTTCTCTTCACCAGCTTGGCTCTCGCTGACACACGGGTCTGAGGTCTGGGGTCTCACACACTCTGTCTCCCAGGCAGCTAATCCAGTCATTTACACACACACACACACACACACACACACACACACACACACACACACACAAGGAATTCTCATGCCAGTTCTTAAGACAATGGATTTTTTACTTCCTTACATATACAAAAATGAAAAATCAGCATCCCATCTGGAGACCAGGGTCTAATACGGACCCCTTTAGTACAATGAGACATGTTAAAAGATGTGTAATCAAAGCTCAGAGCAAGATGAGAGAAGGACTGTGGGTGTGCCCATACTTCTTTGAGCCACCTCGCCCCTTCCTGCCCGCTGCTCAGGTAGTCGTGGTGATTATAAAAAGCCATAAGTTCTCAACATGCAGGCCCACTTCGCTTGCTGCAGGGACAGCCCCAATTCGTGGCCTGGGAGGCACCTTGTGTCCTAGACACTGTCAGAGGAGGGCCAAGCAGGGAGGGCCAGAGCACCCCTCTGTGCTGGAGGGAAAGGTCTGCTGGTGCCAGAATCTGCATGGCAGGACACTCCATTAGTGAGTGTTCTCTGCCCACACTGCTCCAAAGGTGAGGACCTCCCTGTGGCAGGGTACACCTTAACACCATCTGTCAGGGATGCCATAGAAGGACCCTGGCACTGGGACTGTGGGTGGAGGAGAGAACTTCTGAAGTGCTTTGCTGGATCAACATGTCCAAATGCTGGAGACCACGGAGGGCAGAGAGAGTGGCATGGACGCCCCTGATGTGTCCACTTGGCCCTGTGGCTGGAACTGTGGCTTGAGGAGAAGGAAGGAAAAAGGATGGAAAGGTAGACTGGAGTTGCCTTTTGAGGGCTGGCAGGCCTGCTAGAAGTTTAGGCAATGGGAGTCATTTTCCAAGCCAAAAATTAGAACTCATGATAGGGAAATGGAAGTGTTATTGGGGGTGGCCATTATGACCCGTCACGTGACACTAGGCCATCCAGGACCTGTGGCCTCTGAAGTGATGGGAACCACCGAGGCTCATGCCTGGAGCAGTGGCCCGACTCAGCCTATGCTTCAGGAGGATCTGTCTAACCACAGAGTAGAGGAGGCCCAGAGGATGAAGGCTGGAGTCTGCAGGTGAAAAGGTTGACGCCAAAGTCCAGACAAAGAAGGGAGAGAATCTGGGGGCGAGGGGGTGCTTGTAAAGAGCTGCCTCAGAGGCAGGAACTGGGACGTGCACCCATTGGGCACCACGCCTCTCTGGGCTTCACAACAAACTGGCACATCCCAAGGCCACTGGAAGCCCTGCTGGGCCATCTCCCCAAGGCCAGTGCTGTACACATAACCCTACAAGACCAGTTTCCTACACATAACCCTACAAGACCAGTTTCCTACACATAACCCTACAAGACCAGTTTCCTACGCATAACCCCAGATCCCTTGTCCTGTCTTCTCAGTGGGGCTGGAGCAAGTCAGCAGGTGCCACTTTCTCCTGCCTTGTCTCTGCCTAATAAAATGCGTCTCAATGTTTTACACCTGCCGTTTAGCATGGACTGCTTTAACACCTCAGAAAGGCCTGTGGAGGAGCCTATAATCATCAAGGAGGAATTCCCAGAATACAAAATAACACTAGCAGCTGATAACAACTCTAAAAATTAAGTTTGTGTAATAATGAGGGTGAGAAGAGATCACAAGGTTATGTAAATAAGGTGAGGTTTTGAGTTCAAAGGAATTCTCTGGTATTTTTCTGTGTGTGTACACATGCACCCACACACTTGTGTGTATATGTGTACAGACATATATAAACACATGCATATAATGTGTATATATGCATTACATATATGCACATTCACACATCTTTATGTACAAAATACATATATGTATATATAAACACCAATGTACAAACACATATGCACACATCTATATATATACACATGTGTGTGCGTATATACACATACCTGCATATACACACATTTCATGGGGTGCGGAGAGTCACTTAAAGGCTGCAGGGCCATAAGGCTTCCTGCTTGACTGATATTCATTAATGTTTGCTGAATTACAGCAAACCTTTGCTGTGCCCATCCTGTTCTTTATCATTGACCATTGCTCTCAGGAGTTAATGTTTGAACCTGGCCATAAAGGAATCAACAGCTGCTGACCTCTGGCCGCTATTCGAAGGGAAGGGAGCCCCCTATAAAACAGCCTACAGTGGACAGTCTGGTCGGCAGAGCCGCAAGTCAGTCGTGAAGAGGGAGCTCTATCGCCACCATGAGTTTCTCCGGCAAGTACCAACTGCAGAGCCAGGAAAACTTTGAAGCCTTCATGAAGGCAATCGGTGAGTGCTGGACTGAAAGGCAAAGCTGTGGGTCACATCAATGAGGGTCTGGCTTTACCAGCAGTGGCTATTTAGGGTCCAAATGTTGAGATGGGGGGAGAGATTCAGGCTATATACACAAACTAGGGGGCATTTTACTGACTTCTGGAGTTATTTGCAGCGAGTCCTCACTGCACAAGGCCACCCCATAGGCAAGTGGAAAGAGCACTGAACTAGGGTGTGGTCTGGATTGATGGCCATGTCATTGGCACTTCGTTGTGTGATCCTATTCCTGCATTTATTCATTCTTCAAACAAACAGTGATTCAAGGCCAACCACACACTGAGCACTGTGCTGGATAGATATCAGGGAGAAAGATGATAAAGGCAATAAGGCATTTTCTTATCAGGGAAGAGAAGAGAAGAAATAAAGGTAATAAGGCATTCCCTAAGGTGTATGGAGCACTGACTGTGCCAGGCGACTGTGCTGACCATGGGATATGCAATACCCCATCTATTCCTTGCCAAAAAACTAAGCTGGGTACCATTATTTTCCCACTTTACAGTTAATGCAACTGAAGCCCAGAAAGGTTTAGTAATCACAAGCAAGGTCATGCAAGTAGGAAGTGTTTAAGTTAGGATTGGAAGCAGGCACTGGTTCTCAGAGACCCTGCTTTAACCCCTGTGCCTCCTAGGGTCATGTACAGGAGGATGTGGCTCAGAGAGAGCATGGGGGGATGGCTCAGTGGAGGTAAAGAGAAGGCTCAGGCTGAGCTTTGGAAGACAGGTGTCTAGGGAACTGGGGGCACGGAGCATGCTCCAGGCAGAGGGAGTCCTATAAGCAAAGGGTGTAGCATGGCAAGGGAGGGTGCCAAGAATGAGAAGGGTTCTGAAGACAGCAGGGGCAGGGAGAGAAGGACCTTCAGTGCTGCCAGAGAAGGATCTTCTGCAGGCAAGTCATACCACCTCTGTGTCTCGCATCTCTCCCTCGTGCAACAGGACCCTCTGTGCTCACTGTCCACCCACATAATTTTTGTGAACCTCAATTTGTATAACAGCATAGACAAGTTCTGAAACTGGTAAAGCTCTATCCCAGGGCAAGGGATTGCTGGTATGTCTTCCTCCAGAGCCTTGACTGCAGAGGTGGACACAGGCTTGCCTGGCACAGTGCCGCTTTGTGTGTGTTGGCCTGGCATGATTATCAGCAGCTCCCCCTTTCACTTGCAGGAGGGACCTAGCTTGGAAGATCAACTCTCTGGTCACCAGGGGTATGGGGAATGAAATGCTCACACTCCAAGAGCAAAGTCATCAAAGGAGGAGGGAATGAGGAAGGAGAGTGAGCAAGAACCAGGGTGCTTACAAGAGGAACGGTTCTTCAGGCCAGAAGAGTGTCCTTTTTATAAATTGACTGGCAAGATAGCAGCAGGCCAGGCCAGGTCACTGTCCCTTCCTTCCTGAGGCCACAGCCGATGCTGCTCACAAGCCCCCAGTGAGTTTCTGTGGCCCCTTGGGAGACACAGTGCCCTTCTCTCTCCCTCCATGTCATGTCGTTTCTCTCACCTACCTACCACGGTCATGAAACTCCCACCTCTGCCCATATCTAAACCTCAGACGGTTTCCACCAGGTCTGCCGGAAGAGCTCATCCAGAAGGGGAAGGATATCAAGGGGGTGTCGGAAATCGTGCAGAATGGGAAGCACTTCAAGTTCACCATCACCGCTGGGTCCAAAGTGATCCAAAACGAATTCACCTTGGGGGAGGAATGTGAGCTGGAGACAATGACAGGGGAGAAAGTCAAGGTAGGAGGGCATCCCTTCTGCTGTCAGAACTTTCCTTGGAACCTGGCCCTGGGACCTCATTCCTCAAGGCTCAAACCTCACAATTCCACCCGCAGATACCATCTCTGAACCCACCTCCCATGTGGGAGAAGCAGAGAGACAAAGGCAGCTCTTAGGGAAGAATCTTATAGGGAAGCTGCTCTCCTCTTCCCAGGGACTGTCTGGGGGGTGTTCCAGCCCCCAAAGTCTGAGCTCTCCCATATGGAGGATATGGGAGAACCAGGCATACAGCAGGATTCTAAGTCTCAGGTTCTCCCAGGCCCAGTGCTCCTAGCACTAAGAGTCCTCTAAGCAGGGCCCAAGAGTGGGGCAAGTGGGAGTTTGTGAAAAACCCTTAACTGAGCCCAAAGTCAACTGGCCTTCACTGAACCTAGAGCTGGCGGTGATAGGGAGAGACTTCTTGAAGGAGGTGCTAGCAATACCAGAATACCAGGGCCCCAAACAGGTGCTCAGACCCTGCCTTCAGGGGTGGTCACAAAGTCTCTGGCTTCAGCCACCCCATCTGTAAAATAAGAACAGTCAACCTCCCTAGACTGAAGGCAGTGCAGGGCAGCATCACTTCTGCTGGGCACAACTCATGGTGTGCAATGACAGCTGGGGTGTGGGCTGTGTGAGTGGTTGGCAGATGGTGGCAGGGGGATCCTGACAATGGGGGTGCCCGTCTCCTCCTCCCTCTGAAACACTCCATGCTCTAGCAGCCCTCTTCTCTCCTCCCCATGGACAGCTCTGTTCATTGGGCTGGGCGTGTTTGCCTTTTTATCTCTTCTGGTCACTCTTTATTTCTGCCTCTCCAATTAGAACATTACAGGTCAGGATGATTTTAGGAGGAAAATATTCTTGATGTGCTCATGGTCAAGGGATTTAACTATGGGCCTTTTCCAAATTTTCTTTTTGGATGCAAAATGTTTAATGTTGCCCAGGGTCTTTGGCTTCCTGCTGGGTTCCTGTCATCTCTTCCAGGATGTATAAGGGCTTGGAAGGAGGCCACAATAGGAAAAGTTAACGCTCTTGGAAGAATAATACATACCTGGTTGGGCGGGTGGCTCATGCCTACAATCCCAGCACTTTGGGAGGCTGAAGTGAAAGGACTGCTTGAGCCTAGGAGTTCAAGACCAGCCTGGGCAACATAGCAAGACCTCATCTCAATTTAAAAAAAAAAAAAAAAAGAAGAATACATACCAAAGCAAAATATGTATTCTCTACTGGTCAGTATTTGAATTTTGCCACTACCTCCCTCCATTAGCTTGGGAGAATTGAGATTTTACTTGATTTGATTTTAGCATTTGTATTTGGGGCCACTTAGGTGTTCCATACTCATTTCTAGATCACATGCCATGAATTAAAGTTCTGACAAAAGAAGTCCTGACATTTTATTTAGTTCTTAAATGCACCTCACTTCCATTTGGAGCCAGAGAACTAGAGGCTTGGGATCATAGGAACCAGAGCATTTTGGTTGTTATGAGCTGAGACCTGTGCAAAGGAAGCAACTTCATTAGCAAGGCTCTTGCCCCCCACCACCCCTTCCTCACAGGTCACCTCTCTGTTCCCTGCAGACAGTGGTTCAGTTGGAAGGTGACAATAAACTGGTGACAACTTTCAAAAACATCAAGTCTGTGACCGAACTCAACGGCGACATAATCACCAATGTAAGTTGGTGGTGCTCTGAGCGTGTGGCTCCCAGTGCTTGAGGGGAGAGGGGAGGTGAAGCATGGGGAGTGGCTCACATACCCTAATGCCACCCCTCCACCCTCCAACCCCCAAACTTCTTTCCTGTGGTCAGTATCTGCCAGCACTTACTGAGGATCCATAATGTCCCAGGCAGTTTACACACGTTATCACTAATCCTTTCTGCTCAGCACAACCAACCAGCCACAGAGGCCTCCACCTGCCCTGCATGCCAAGGGTGCTTCATAAATGCCTTTGCCCATTTAGCGTTTATAAAGAGAATCCCATTCATGGTCATATTATGGCAGCTTACAAGCCTGGCACAGTCCAGTTATGCAGTCAGCCTTGGTGCCTGGCTGCCAGCCACATCCTATACCCTATTTGGGGGTGAATGGTGCAGTGTTTCTCCTGCAGGTATGTCCCCCTGACTCTTCTTTGCCCCCAGAATATGCTTTAGGGAGTCACAGACAACAGAACACTGCCTCAGGGCGCTGTCATCACTCTATTCAAATGGAAAAATTCTTAAACTAGAGAGAGTGTGAGCATCAACCACCCAATGTGCAGTTTCCACCTCCGCCCCAGCACATTCCCAGGAGAGCAGGGGAGCAGGAGATGAGCTGTCCTGCAGTAAGTCCTGGCCAACGCCCTTTGATAGGTTCCATCTCACCTAATCCTCCTGTCTCCTTCGAGGGAGGCTGGATGAGGGATTCAATAGACAGGTTGACCTGTCCAAGTCATCGGTTAATAAATGTTAAATCCAGGGCTCAAACCCATCAAGCAGCAACTAGTGCATTGCTGCTGGAACTGAGGGGCTCCTTTTCACCCTGATGACATGGTATGTCATTCCAGCAGTCTTATTCAAGAGAACTGGCAGTGGTGGAGGAAACATCCTTAAAAACTCAAAAGCTGATGCATCCACTGTTTTTATACGCTTCACAGCTATAGGAGGACAATTATGCACTACTGACTGCCTTCCAGGCTGTGTGCCTAGTTGTGTCCATGTACATGTATCCTTGGTGCTCAACATGTATTTGGTGCATAGTAGGTACTCAATGAAATTTTGAGAAATTAGATTGGGCTGGTTTGGATGGTCTTGCTACAACAGTCATTGATGTAGAAAAGAATTCAGTCAAAGACAGGAGGACTTTCCAGGTGAGGAGGAGAAGTGACAAAGACTTGGCATAGGATTTTGGAAAACATTGCCAACCTTTCGTCCGGTCCTACAGGAAACCAGACGAATTTTTGAATTGTTTCATATGCCAACATATTTGGTGCTGTTTTTTAAGCTTAATTTTGTTTTTTATGCTTAATTTTGTTTTTTATGCTTAATTTTGTTTTTTACAATACAACATCAGATGAACACTTCATCATTTCTTTTCTGGCTTTCAGACCATGACATTGGGTGACATTGTCTTCAAGAGAATCAGCAAGAGAATTTAAACAAGTCTGCATTTCATATTATTTTAGTGTGTAAAATTAATGTAATAAAGTGAACTTTGTTTTAAAAAAAATGTCTTCTCAATGCCTTTTCATTGATGGTGCTATTGCTCACCATATTCTCGTAAATATATTTTCGTAAATGTTGATAATCCACATGATCCACACTACGAGGTCAAATCCGAAGAGTAATTCGCTGAACACAAAACCCATGCTGCGCACCCAGGTGTTCTGCCAGGAAAGCCAGGTGTGGCTAGATCTGCAGGAAGGCCCTGGAATGCCCTTTCCCAGTCAGGCACATGGGCAAGGAGCTGGAACCAGAGGATGTGCAGTGGGCTGGCCTTGAGGGTGCTCTCTGTGGGGACAGGGAGCAGGAAGACTGGGCAGAAAAGGAGAGCTATACCCACAATCACAGCCACAGTACCAGCCCACCAGCAGACAGGTGCAGAAAGGTCGACACTGACCCGCCCAATAAGCTTTTCCTCCTGTGGGAGGCTGAGCAAAGGGCTTAGTGAGAGGCGCCAGAAGTGGACAGAGGAGGCTCAGTGGAAGTTCCCTCCATGCTATGGGCAGGGGCAGAAGGTAGGGGAAGGGGAGGAGTCCCTTCAACACTACTTTATGCCAAACTGTTAGGGGTTGAGTTGCATTCCCCCAAAATTTATATGTTGAAGTTCTAGCCCCCAGTATCTTGTAATGTGACTTCATTTGGAAATAAGGTCATTGCAAATGACCATTGCAATGGTCATTGCAAATGACCATAGGTGGGCCCCTAATCCACTATGTCTGGCATCCTTATAAAAGGGGGAAACTTGGACACAGAGACATGCACATGGGGAGTGTCCATGTGAAGACTAGAGCTATGCTGCCACAAATCAAGGAACTGTTCGAAGCTGAGAGAGAGTCCTGGACCAGATCCTTCCCTAACTCCTCCAGAGGGGGCATGGCCCTGCTGTCACCTTGATCTTAGGTTAATGGCCTCCAGAATTGTGAGATAATACATTTCTGTTGTTTAAGCCTCCCAGTTTGTGGTACAATGGCAGTCCTAGCAAATTAATAACAGTACTCATACCCCTCAGAGCTGCCATTTCTACCTTCATAAGACCTTTCGGCACCCAGAACTGTAAGCCTTGATGAATGACTGAATCATTCACATTCCCCCTCTTCTCTTCCCACTTCTAGAGTTGAAACTATTACTTGTTACTTGGATTGTTTTCCAGGCCACCTGTAGCACCTCCCTGCCCCACTCTCACCTGCAACTCTCCAGCCCACAACAGCGTCCTCCTCCTTAAACAGGCCACCAACCATAATGCATCCTACCTCATTGTCCAGCACATAACAGTCACACTCCTAAATCTGGCATCCAAGCCTGTATATCATGGGTCAGCAAACTTTTTCTGTAAAGATCCAGAGAATACGTTTTCTCAGCTCTGCGGGCCATTTGGTCTCTGTCACAAATACTTATTTCTGCCATTGCAGTGCAAAAGCAGCCACAGCCAAATGGTGTGGCTGTGTTCCAACAAAACTCTACCAGCACTGAAATCTGAATTTCATGTAACTTGTACATCATAAACTATTACTCTTCTTTTCATTTGTTCCACCATTTGAACATGTGGAAACCATTATTAGTTTGTACCTTGTATAGAAACAGGTGGCAGCCAGATTTGGCCTGTGAACTGAAAGGATGCTGACTCCTACAGTCATAGCCTGTCCAACCTCTTTTAGCCTGTAATATACATTCTAATCAAACTAAACAACCTTCCACTCCCCTCACAATTCAAGCACCACCTGCTGTGAGATGTCTTCCCAAACTGCTCCGCTGAAAGTGCTCTCTCCCTCTCTCTGCCATTTTATCTGGACCAGTCTTTGCAGTGCAGTTCCTCCTGCCTCACACTATTATTTTCTCCATATATTTGTTCTCCTTCTCTCACCTGAGACTTCTTCTCAGCCTTGAGGAAGAAACAGATCCATTATTTGGAGAACTAAGGCAGACTGAAGGAAACAGTTTCAGTCTGCCTTTAGAGAATGATATTACTTCAGTAAGAAGTCAGAGTTGGGAGTTACAGAGAGCAAGAAAACAACAGCACACTATGATATGCCATTCACAAAAGTAAACTCCAGATGAACTAAAAAGCTAAATAGGCCAGGCGCAGTGGCTCACGCCTGTAATCCCAGCACTTTGGGAGGCCAAGGCAGGTGGATCACTTGAGGTCAGGAGTTTGAAACCAACCTGACCAACATGGTGAAACCCTGCCTCTACTAATTTTTTGTAAAAGTACAAAAAATTAGCCAGGCATGATGGTGGGTGCCTGTAATCCCAGCTACTCAGGAGGCTGAGGCAGAAGAATTGCTTGAACCTAGGAGGTGGAGATTGCAGTGAGCCAAGATGGCACCACTGCACTCCAGCCTGGGAGACAGAGCGAGATTCCATCTCAAAAAAAAATAATAAAAATAAATAAATAACAAGCTAAATAAATATGAAATGTTAGAGATAGATATGACTGTAGATAGCTTCCAATTATAGAAGACTTTTTTATACCAGATTTTTTATGCAAAAACTATCTAGGAAAAGATTAATAAATTTGACTACCTCAAAAATTTAAAGTTTTATATAAAAAAGGCACCATGAACATAGTTTCAAAAAAAAGGTGTGGCTTACACAACAAAGGTTAATAGAATATAAAAATATTCCCCAAATCAAAAAGAAAATCAACAAGTCAATGGAAAGGTGGGTTAAGGACATTAATAGACATCTCACAATATAAAATACGTTTAGTCTTGTAGTAACCAGGGAGGAGGGATACAAGATGAGGTCCCATTTAAAAAATCAAACTAGTAAAAAATTAAAAGGATAACACCTGGGGTTTATAAGGATGTGATGAGCTCTGCCTTTGGTGGTAAAGATATAAAGTGGTGGGCTGGGAGTGGTGGCTGATGCCTGTAATCCCAGCACTTTGGGAGGCCGAGGCAGGCAGATCACCTGAGGCCAGGAGTTCGAGACCAGCCTGGCCAAGAGACCAGCCTGGCCAATATGGTCAAACCTCACCTCTACTGAAAATACAAAAATTAGCTGGGCATGGTGGCGGGCACCTGTAATTCCAGCTACTCGGGAGGCTGAGGTAGGAGAATTGCTTGAACCCGGGAGGCGAAGGTTGTAGCGAGCCGAGATCACGCCATTGCACTTCAGGCTCAGCAACAGAGCAAGACTCTGTCTCAAAAAAATAAATAAAATAAAATATATATATATGTATATGAAGTGGTGAACCCCATATGGAGCACCTTTGACAGCATCCATTAATATTTTCAATGTGAAGTCCCTAAAACCTAGCAAAGCCACTGTTGTGTCTCCCTTAAGGAGAGTTTACACACATACACAAGAAGCGTATAAAGGATGTAGTCGCCAAAAACTGGAAACAAATGCTCCTCAGTAAAAACAGGGTTCGATTAACTGTGGTACAGCCATACTCTGTCATATCCTGCAATAGAGTAAACGAATGAAGTAGATCTGTATGTACTGACATAGAAGTATCTCTAAGACAAAGCACTTCTTTTAAAAACTGTTTTAGAAATAATATTGACAGTATACTATATTCAAATAAATGTTGTTAAAACATGAAACAAAATTATGTTTATACATCTATGTATGTGAACTCGTAGAAAAAAAATCTAATAGTTGGACATCATTATCCAGAACACCAAATAATAGCCATTACCTCTGGGAACAGAACTGGTGGGAGGTCGAGAGCTCTTTGCATTATTTATATTGTTTGAATCTTCTGCAAAGAACTCATTTTGTGAAACTATTATTTTTAATGAGCAATAAATTTTTTTAAAGGCAGATGACAAAGTAAAAATATTGGGCATGAAGACATGGTTCTAGTTAACTAATCTATAATTGTGGACCTCAGCTTTCTCTCCTGTAAAATGGGTAAGACAATCCCTTCCCTCGTGGCTTTCGTAAGGAGCCCATGAAATGATGCAAGCCAAATGCCATCCAAATAAAACATGTCATTATTTCCATTCTCAGATTCCTCAGGGGATGTCAGTTGGGTTTGATATTGAGATTGTTAGCAGAAGCTGCGGTGCCCAGAGAAGTGAACCTCTGAGAGCAGATGCAGAGGCTCAGGGAGGAAAAGAGGTTTGCTCTGGCCCACCAAGCCGACAGAGAGTGGCACTGAGGTGCTTTGACTCTGGAGCCATGGGAGAAGAAAGTAGTGCAGACAAGGTCTTCTCAGCAAAGCTTCCAGGGATCTGACAAAATTCCCAGTCTCCCTGCTAAAGGAGTTCTTCCCCTGAGAACATCTGTGGGTTTTTGAGGGGATTGTTTGTGCTTTTTCCTGAAAAGGAGAATTAATTTTATATGTTGAATTTAGATTTTGTACAGGTGCCCAGAGAACTTTGGGCCGGAAGCCTGCTTAAATAAATGGAATAAACAGCTGTTGATGGTGTGGGCTATTTTTACCTTGACCCCTCCCGCACTTCGGGACCCTCCACGCCTCCTCTCTGCCTGTCCTGTGGGCATCCCACCAACAGAAAGTGCTGTTTCCCGGTGACAGACCATTGATTTGCAAAGAGCCAGTTTGGATGTCTATATCCACACAAAAGTAGCTTTTTATTTCCTTTTTTTTAAAAACTCACTGCCATTAGAGTAAGTACAGTGATTGGTGGGCAGGGGAAGGGGCGGGGGTGCTGCCTAACTTAGTCCATGCTTTATCTTCAGAGCACTTTTTCTGTATACACCAGAGGCATGTTGACCATCCCATGATTTTGTAGCATGTTTTACTAGAAAAACATGGAGATGTGGAATTAAATGCATCTTCTCCACATAGCCTAGCCTCTTTCAGCCAAAGCAGGGCTGGGCAGTGCTAAGCCCTGAGGATACAGTGATCCCCGGGTGACTCACTGTCAGTGAGACCATAAGCGTGGCAGTGTCATCCACTATGATGCAGGTGGGTACTATCTCCAGCCCCTGCTGCAGACCGGATAGGGATGGTGCCTAGAAAAAACATCTCAGAGGCGGTATGAAAGCATCTAAGGGTATTTGCTTCACAGGGAGATGTGTATAAATGGGGCTTGGCAGAAGAGGAGGCAGAGAAGGAACAGAATCTCTATCATGAGTATCCTTTGACTCTAGCAATGAGTCTGAATTTGATCCTGAAGACAGTAGAGAATCATTGAGGGATTTTAAGCTCTAAGAGTAACATGATACTAAATGGTTTCTAAAAAAAATTATTCTGGCCACAGTGTCAAGGACCAGTGAAAAGAACCAAAGCTGAATAGAGAGAGACAATTCAGAGGCTGTGGCAATGGTCCAGGCAAGAGATGCTGGGGGCCTCAACCAAAGCAGTGCCCATGAGGACGGAACATAGCAAAAGGTTGAAACATATTTAGGAATTAGAATCGACGGGCTCTAGTTACTAGACCTGGGATGTGTGTTAGCAAGATGTATCAGTCAAGATGTATCAGCAGGAACTAAGGCACACTGTGAGAATTTAATGAAAGTGTTAGAGTAGGTAGCTAGGTAGACATGAGCAGGGCAGGAGAGGGCCCCCCACCAAGGAATGTCAGGCAATCATCAGGTGATGGTCAGGTAGTTGTTAAACTGTCTCTCTAAAATAATAATTGGTCACAGCCAGCGCCAGGGAAAAGCAGTCTCCCAATAGATAGAAAATCCCTTAAGATGGTGGTCAGCAGCTTCCCAATAAGAGCTCAGGATTTGGGCAAGTGGGTTCAAGCATGTTCATTAAGAGACAAAATGGCGGAGCTTAACAAATACATGACCTTCCTCTAGGAACCTTCAACTAGTGAGGAAAAAAACACCTCAGATGAGCATGTGCGCAACTCCAGTAAACACACTGCGCGTGCAGCCCCGCCCAAGTGCTGGCAGGCCACTGCACATGCGGACAGCCTGCCCCAAAGAAAAATCAGGGGAGGAGAGACACAAAACCCCAGGAGCATGCCAACATATAAAACCCCAGATCAAAGGTCAAACAGGGCACTTGGATCTCTCAAGTCCCCGGCTTGGTCCTCTTCCAAATGTACTTTACGTTTCGTT
Source organism: Gorilla gorilla gorilla (assembly GCF_029281585.2). NCBI lineage: Eukaryota > Metazoa > Chordata > Mammalia > Primates > Hominidae > Gorilla > Gorilla gorilla. Next base: position 52,625,765 of record NC_073236.2, read on the forward strand.
CCTGCTCTAAAACTTGCCTCAGTCTTTCACTCTGACTTATGCCCCTCAGACGAATGCTTTCCTCTCAGGAGGCGAGAATTACACTGCTGTGGACCCATTCGGATTTGCCACTGGTAACAAAAGGACTATTTACAAAGATGTGGTTAGAGTAAAGGGAACCCATTAGGTAGCTGAGGCACCTAGCCAGCAACTGCAGGAAGCCACCACCACCTGTAGACCTGAAGAGACAATGCAGGGGACAGCGTTACCAGAGCCCAGGGAGACCTAGAGCCGTAGGACGACCACCCAGTGGGAGCTGGACTGCTGGCTGGGCAGTTGTGGGGGGTGTCTTTCTGCATTCCAGTCTCCTGCTGGTGCTTCTTATTGGTTAAACGAGAAAGAAGAAGTCAGCCTTTCTGACACAAAGCAGGGAAGAGAAGAGTGGAGAAGGCCTGTGGGAGAAATGGAGAAAAACCAGCACAATGGGAACTCCTTCAGTTGCAAGTGAAAGAAACCCACCCAAATGGGTTAGGTCAAAAATAAAAATGGGGCAGGGGGAACATGGTTCGCTAGCTCATAGAACTAGAAGGGACAGATGGATCCAAAGCTGCATAACAACTCAATATTTCTCCATCAATATAAGCTGTGGTCTCCTGGGCCTCTCCACACAGCAGAGTGTATGATTGTCAGCACCTCCATGGTCACAAACAAAGCTTGCATTCCTAGAGAACAGCAAGGACGACTCCTCCTCCAGTTCAGAAGGGAAAGGGTTGCCCAACAAGGGTCCAATTGCCTGGCTTCAGTCACAAGCAGTATGGTTGGAGCCACCTAGTCCCAGGTGCCGATTCAGCATACAGCTTGGCATTTGACATCGGCCTTCGTGGGATTGTTTACACCAAGGAAAGCGGCAAATGCTACAGATCAGGGCTCTTGTTCACATTGTTTTTAAATCTCTACTGGCACTCCATTGACTCATGGCCATGACTGTGTGTCAGGAAATGCTGTGCTGTGACAGGTTCAGGCTCCATCCTGCACCAGCCTGTCCTGAACCGCCTCCTCAGAGCCTCCTGGTGCAGAGCAGTGTCCCTAGAGAAAGGGCTGGAAAGTGTCCACCAAGGCCAAATATAAGTGCCACTGACGGACACAAACCACATATCTAGAATTCTATCTGCTGCTTCAAATTGTAGTCCCTTGCACTGTCCCAGCTCTTGGCCATTCCCCAGAAAGGTGCTGGGTCTGTAAAGGGATTCCACACCTGCCCAGCACAGATGAGCAGAAGGGAAGCAGTGAGAAAGGGCTGTGACCTACAAAGGGAGAATTTTAAAACCCTGCCTTGGTGAACAGGGAAGAGAAAGAAGGCAAACTGCACATGGCCATCAAAGAGCTGTATGGAAAGGAATATTCATTCTCCAGGGGTCTGGACTGCAGGATTCAAGTCCCAGGTCTTCTGCTCAGAGGCTTGCAACTGTGGATGCATGGCGGGTCCGAGGACTCGATAGCAAGACTGCTGTGGTAAGCAGAGTGAAGTCCCCCAAACAGTCCATGTCCTAATTCCCAGTCCTGTTTATGTGTTACCTTACATGACAAAGGGGATTTTGCAGATGTGATTAAGGTAAGGACCTTGAGATAGGGAGATTATTCTGGATGATCCTAGTGGATCCAACGGAATCACAAGGGTCCTTATCAGTAAAAGAGGAAGGCAGGAGGGGCAGAGGAGACATGATGACAGAAGGGGAGTCAGAGTGATGTGATTGCTGCCTGGGGGGCCACTGCCAAGGAATGTGGGCATTTTAGAGGAAGACGCTTGCTCTCCTGGAGCCTTCAGAAGGAACACAGCCCTGCTGGTGCCTTGATGTTAGCCCCGTGACACCCATTTTGGACTTCTGACCTCTAGAACTGAAAGATGATAAATCTGTGTTGTTTTAAGCTACAAAATGTGTGTGTTAATTTGTTCCAGCAGCCATGGGAAATAAACACAACTCCTAAAGACATCTGGGGAACTGTAGCATTGTGCTTGGGCCAGATTGTTTTCAGACCAAGCTTCGTGAGCTGGGGAGGCCAGGACTGGGAAATGAGGACTGAGTGTCTGCCAGAGTGAGCAAAACAGTACCATGGCTTACAGCCGTGCTGCCTATTGTACTTCTCTAAGACAGAGGAGTCCTCCTGGCCCAGTTGAGACTGGGTTGTGAATGTAATTAATGCTGGGCCAGGAGGGGCAGGGAGCTTCTAGAAGGGCTGTTTACTTTCATGCACTGGATGTCATCCACAATTGTGCACGCCTTGGTCCAGAAGCTTGGACCTCCAACTGCCCTCAGAAATGTTATTCTTGGCCAGGTGCAGTGGCTCACACCTGTAATCCTAGCACTTTGGGAGGCCCAGGCAGGTGAATCGGTTGAGCTCAGGAGATTGAGACCAGCCTGCACAACATGGTGAAACCTCAACTTTACAAAATAAATAAATTAGCCAGGGGTGGTAGTGCACGCCTTGTGGTCCCAGCTGCTTGGGAGGCTGAGGTGGGAGAATTGTTTGAACCTAGGAGGTCGAGACTGCAATGAGCCATGATCGCTCCACTGCACTCCAGCCTAGGTGACAAAGGGAGACCCTGTCTCAAAAAAAATAATAAGAAGAAATGTTGCTATTCTCTCTGGTATGTGGCCCCAACTATATTTTTCCCTTTGGTATCCTTTAGAGAAGTACACTCTGTGACTCACCCAAGCAATGGCTATGTCTGCCCTTTAATACATGTATTTGTCAATACATTGATGGTGCAGTGGGCAGATGGCTTCATCTAAAGGGTAATCAGAGGTCTTAGACTTGCTTGGCATGGCCCTAAGGAATAGAGGTTTCAGGATGCAGATTTCACCCCAGTTTAAGTGAAGACTTCTTTAATGATCTTTCTACTATCTATTTTGCTACTCCCATGTAGTGAAGCTCCTTTATAGATTGACAACACTGCAAATTAATGTGTTCTGAAGTTAGGCCATTACCATGGTTTAAATATTCCCACCATGGCCAATTTTAAGTTATAAGTGTGATGTTGATGAATGTAGAGTTGGGAAGAGATGTGCCCTGCCGGCTCTCAAGCCGATAAGAGCTAGTTCCATCACATCCCTGCTTGCCTCAACCCTTCACCTTCATCTTCTAACTGGGAGAAGGGACTCCCCAGGAGAAGCAAGGTTGGAATGCTCAAAGTGTAATAACAGCTAATAATAGTCACTAAGCACATATGATGGGTTGGGTTCTCACGGCTTTACTCTTTAAAAAGTTAGTCCTCACAGCAAACTTACGCTAGGTAGAAGTCAGGAAACTGAGGCATGGGTGAAATAACTAGTCCAAGGTCACAAGGATAAGATTAGGAAAGCTGGGATAAAGACAAACTTAGACAGTTTTTCTTAGTGTCCATGTTCTTAGAAATGACACTGAAGTATTTCTCTAAAATTGCACACTCTAATATGGTAGCCACTGGCCACATTGGCTAATTGCGTATAAATTAGTTGAAATTAAATAACATTTAAAATTCTGTTCTTCAATCATACTCCAGTGCTCAATAGTCACAAGCTGCTAGTGGCTACTGTACTGTACTGGACAACACAGATGTAATACATTTCCATCATCACAGAAAATTCCATTAGACAGTGCTGCTCTAAAAAGATTGTCAGAAAGAAAGAAGCCACACTTATTTGCTTGGAAACACAAAGTATTTAATAGGATTTGCTGACTGCTATAACATAGAAACTCAAAATACAGTTTCATGGTTCTTTTGCCTTGAAGTAAGCAAATTCATTCATTTGTTCATTCATTCATTCATTTATTCAACACACATTTACTGAGCACCTACCATATTCCAGGACCTGTGCAAGGTTCTGGGGATAGGAAGATGAATAGAAGGACACAGCTCCTGCCCTCCAGGAGCTCACAATCTGATGGAGGAGGTGACATTCTTGGGTGGTGTTCCAAGAAAGAACAGATCAGAGGAGAGGAGACAGGAAAGAGAAAAAGAAGTTTCACTTTGGACATGATGAGTTTGCTGGGCCTGCAGAACATCCAAGAGGATGAGTGGGGCTGGAACTCAAATGCAAGATCGGGGAATACAGATTTGAGAATCATCAGCCCTAAGGTGGTCATTAAATGAAGGGTCTGCCTGAGTTCATGCAGAGACTGTGTGCAGAATGACATGAGAATGAATCAAGGACAAAACCAACTCCAGGAAATGTCAATATGTCAGGGGCAGGGAAAGAAAAGGACCAGCGAAGGAACCTGAGAAACTAGATCAGAAGATCATCACAGAGAAGTGGGTCACCAAAATCAATGGCTGGGAGTGATGATTGACATCGAAAGGCCAAATCACATAGGAACTAAAATGTACCCATTAGATTTGATCTTGGTAAGAGCCCTTTTAGTGAAGGAGTGGGAGTGGAAGTCAATCTGCAATGGATTCAAGAAGAAATGCAAAGTGAAGAAAGGCAGATGATAACTATACAACTAAAAAAAACTCAGTCATGAAGATTAAGATCCAAGAGTTCTCAGCATTTTTACTGATTGCACTTGAGAAGGCCAGTGGGGTGAGAAATGTCAAGGATCCAGGATGGAGAAGCAATAATAGATGGAGCAAAGTCTGGGGGTCAAAGGAGGGGAAGGGATCCAGAGTACATTCCAAAGGGAAGAAGGACTTGCATTCCAATGGTCTGAGAGGGAAGGAGGAGCACAGACACAGAACACAGTTTGTTAAAGACAACAAATATTAGAAAGATAGGATGGAAAAAAAGACTACGAATATGGGGAAATGACCAGTGGCTTAGCAGATGACAATGACAAACAAGGGAAAAAGGTTTGGAGGAGACATTTTATATGAAGGTAAAAGAGTGATAATTTGAACTTGCCAGTTAGATCCCTGGGAGAAGGTTAGTGCCGTCCCTAAGCCTGTGATGTGGGGGCTTGAAAGACTATCAGTCTTCTTGTAAAACCTTCCAGAAAGGAAAATCTTCAAACAAGACCTAAGTGTCAGATACAAGTATTTTGCAAAAGTGTGGCCCATTTGCAGAGTTTTCAGCCACTGGGTAGTACTCAGAGGGACACAGTAGGTCATCATGTGGTGAGGATGGAGAAGTTAACATTTAGGCAGAGATAACAAACGTGGGACCTGGTGGGATCAATTTACTTCAAGATGTGGGGTACAGCTCTGAGGTCAATGGTAGTCCTGGGTTGTGTAGAAGTCTTGGTGACACCCCAAACTGAAGGGATCTTTTCCAGGATCTCCCAAAACATTGGTGAGAAATTTGGGGTCTCAGTAGATAACAGGATAACAGGCTAATCTTGGGATTGGTTGATTCTCAAGACCCTCATTTCTTAGATGGAAATCACAACAGCCTTCCAGGAGATCGGGATAAATTGGCCACACCTCTGAAGAGGGTCTAACCCAGGTGTACAAGAATCCAGATTCAAATGTTCTTTCTGGTGAGAAGAGCAGAAGCCCCCAGGGCATGTCAGAAAAAGAAACTCAACAAGGGAAGTAATAATTATTCAGTATTGAGAATGGAGCTTCATGGGGGCCCATGATAGACTCTAAGCTGGTAAAGACCACCCAGGCACATGTAACCAAATAAAGCCCCCAAGGGCCAATTCTGCAGGGCCCATGATCAACAGGTATGTGTGTTTCCAAGATTCTCTCTCAGCTTCACTTTGAAAATATTTTTTAAATCCTACTAGGCAAATAGCCAGAAAAATATCAGACATTATCTAAAATCACAGGGAACCACAAGGCTTGGTGATAAGGATGATAGAGGGACTTATTCCCTCTCTGTGTGTTCTAGAAATATTTCTGGAATTCTAGTTGGAACCCAGACTTTTTTTTCCCTGGACTTTAAGACCTCAGGTGGTTTGGGCAAGGCCCCCAGCCAGCTCTTTCGACATATGCACCATTCTGAAGTGGTTTCAGGTCTCTGAGTAGAGCCTAAGTGGCCCAAACACAGCCCCTTCTTCAAAACTCCACACCAACCACACAGTATCACATATCCTGCTCAGCCAATCGTGTCTATTGCAGACCACAGGTGAGACCAGCAGCCCCAGAGACACCTGCACAGATGGGTGAGCAGCCACCTGAGACTCCAGGCACCTGCTACCCTCAACTCAGATGTCATACTGTCTGTGATACCCCCACTGCACACACACACATCACACACCAGACACATTCCCTCCTCTGCACCCTCCTCCATATAGTTTATAATTGCATTTATTATTACAGTGTGCTTTAAATGTTTCTCTACATTTTGCTTCCCCACCCAACGACACTTGGAGCTCCTTTATTGGCTTCTAGGGCCTATCATCCAATAATATTTGTAGGAGGAGTTGATCTGGGCTGGGCTAGAGTTAACTTGAATTGAATAGACTTGAATTGAGCCAAAATGGCTCTGGGAAACACAGGGCAGTAAATTCTCACAGCAACAATGTTAAGCATTACCTCAACTTCCTCATTAGGGGTCTCCCCAGAGACCCACCACCTCCAGAGTCTCTCCCTAGCTCCCCAGCCACATCGCCCCTCCTCCACTGGGCAGTCCTCATTGCTTCTTGTGGAACAGAGCTGGGGATGGCTCATTGCTGGGCTCGGCCATGACCTGCATGGGCTGGTTGTTCAGGGCAGCCTCGCGCATCTTGTAGTACATGAATTCGTTCTGGCGGAACATGCGTAGCTCCATCTCCGTCTGCACCCGCATGGCCTGTGGGACACAGATACACCGTAAACAGTGATAGCAAGCCCCTAGGACATGCTGGTCTCTGATATACCTTGGGGTAAATTATTTCCAGCCACGGAGATTCAACTCTACCCCCTCAGAATACACACACACACACACACACACACACACACACTCATTCATCAAGGGCCTAATGTCCTGGCAGTGGGCCCACTTTGTCAGGGAGAGGGAGTCAGAACCCTGAGACAGTAGCTGAAGGAACCGTTCTCAGAAAAGAATGCTTGTTCTCAGGAACTGCCCAGTGGGGACCTGGATTTGAACCCTGGCCCCTGCAGATACTAGTGTGGGACCTCAGGCAAGAGATGTAATCGCTTCAGCCATCAGTTTTCTCACCCATTTTGTGGCTTCGTACCTTACCGTGGGTTGGGAAGATGACAGTGTGTGACACACAGAAGAGCCCTCATCCTCCTACATGTCCATTCAAGAAATATTTCTTAAGGGCCAGGCATTCAGAGGCTGAGGATACAGCCATGAGTAAAATCGACAAAGGCTCTGCCTTTGACAGGCTTGGTACCCTAAACATAAAGCTAGTTAGTCCGTTTTTCTGCCCCTCACTTGGTCCTCCTGCCAATTTTAAGGGGCTAATATATTATTTCCATTTTATAGATGAGGAAACCTGGGATCTGAATAGTAAGAGGACATCCATGTCTGAGACCACACCAGTCCTAAATGTCATAGTCATCCTACATTTTATAACACCAAAGTCTGTCCACCTTCCCTAGGCTGTACTGTCTGAGGACAGCCCTGTCACTCTCAAATAAACCAGCCTTTCAAAGCACCAAGGACATCAGCAGCACCATTTGCCAGGCACTAAGTGCATTTCACACATTAACTCATGAACACTCATCACAACCCTATCCTTTCCCCCTGTTTTACTGATGAGGAGACTGACAGCCATACATTCAATATTTGCAAAATCACACAACCAGAAAGTGGTGAAGCTGGAACTCAACCTGGAGGTCTGATTCCAGAGCCTGTGATCCCTAACTCCACTCCATGTTACACAGAATACTTTCTAATATAAATGGCTGTGTGCATGCACACACACACACACACACACGCACACATGCACACCCCATTGTTTACGCTTCCTCAGTCCAGGCTTGGGGTGTTATGATTCAACAGACTCAGGCTTCAAGTCTCAGCTTTGCCATTAGCTCACTATGTGACTATGGACAGATTGTCCTCCTTCCCTGGGCCTCAGTTGCCTCATGTGTGAATATCTGTCCCTTCCAAATCTCACATTGAAATGTGATCCCCAGTGTTGGAGGTGGGGCCTGGCAGACGTGCTTGAGTCGTGGGAGCAGATCCCTCATGAATTGCTTAGTGCCACCCACTTGGTAGGAGTGAGTTGTCGCTCTGAGTTCACACCAGACCTGCTTGTTGAAAAAAGCCTGGCACCTCTGCCTCTCTCTCTTGCTCCCTCTTTCATCAGGTGACACACTGGCTCCCTTTCCCTCCTGGCATGATTAGAAGCTTCCTGAGGCCCTCACCAGAAGCAGATGCCAGCACCACACTTCCTATACAGTCTGCAGAACCATGAACCAACATAAGCCTCTTTTCTTTATAAATTACCCAGTCTCAGGTATTCATTTATGGTAACACGAACAGTCTAACACACAAGGGTAGTGGGCTAAAGCGTTTCTGAGTTCCCTTCTGTCTAGCTGGGAGTATGTGGACTTTTCTAAAGCAGAGTCCACCTGAACTCACACTGTCATCCTCAGAAAGCTCAGGCCAGGAAGGGAACACCAGCCTCAAGATGCTACTTGCCTCTAAGTCCTTAGTGATGGGGTGGGAGGGTCCGTGTGTCACCAGGAGAATGGCATAGGCTTTGCAGATCATCCCGTGCCCCACCTCAATGTTACCAGCGTGCCAGTTGGTCAGCCCTGCCCGCATCACGGCCATGCCCAGTTGGGCATTGTTGGGGTGGTAGAGCTTCCTGTGGGAGCATAGCAGATAATCATACATCATACCAATCACCCTTATATCTGCACTTAATTTAATAATGTATAAAGTGCCATTGTTGATTAAGCCCATCTGTCTTCCCCTCAGCACTGCAAGGCTTCTGTAGCCGCCAAGGGGGAACTGAGGCACAGAGATATGGAACAAGTTGCCAAACATTCTACACAGTGAGGCTGTGACAGCTGAAACTCTGGCCTGGGCTGCCCAGCCAACTCCTTGTGAGAAAAAGGGACCAGGATCATACTATCTGAGCTTGGGGACTCTAGCCAAGATGGCCGAATAGGAACAGCTCCAGTCTACAGCTCCCAGTGTCAGCGACGCAGAAGACGAATGATTTCTGCATTTTCAACTGAGGTACCAGGTTAATCTCACTGGGGATTGTCGGACAGTGGGTGCAGGACAGTGGGTGCAGCGCACCGAGCGTAAGCCGAAGCAGGGCAAGGCATGACCTCACCCGGGAAGTGCAAGGGGTCAGGGAATTCCCTTTCCAAACCAAGGAAAGGGGTGACAGACAGCACCTGGAAAATCGGGTCACTCCCACCCTAATACTGCGCTTTTCCTACGGTCTTAGCAAATGGTACCCCAGGAGATTATATCCCATGCCTCGCTCGGAGGGGTCCTACACCCACGGAGCCTTGCTCATTACTAGCACAGCAGTCTGAGATCAAACTGCAAGGCGGCAGCGAGGCTGGGGGAGGGGCGTCCGCCATTGCTGAGGCTTGAGTAGGTAAACAAAGCCGCCGGGAAGCTCGAACTGGGAGGAGCCCACTGCAGCTCAAGGAGGCCTCCCTGCCTCTGTAGACTCCATACTATCTGAGCTTGAGCACGGGAAGCTCACAGCATTCAGGAATACCTCAGACGTCTCCCCAAAAAGTGGTAGGAAGGTCGAGGGAGAAAAAAATAATTTAAATGTCCTTTTTGAGACAGCATTGTATTTTCACCTGGTTGGCACCCTTTTGCAGGACTTCCTTAGCATGTTGTACAGTTTATCTACATTTTGTTTATGACTAACATCCTTTCAAAGAAATGAACTTGTGTCAACTTATTTGGCCAGAAACACAAATTTGCATGACAACATAAACACAGAAAGCAAGAGAGGGTATTGGCAGATGGAAGGCAAGGGAATTGAATTTTACAATTTTTTTTTTTTTTTTTGAGACAGAGTCTTGCTCTGTCGCCCAGGCTGGAGTGCAGTGGCGCGATCTTGGCTCACTGCAAGCTCCGCCTCCCGGGTTCAAGCGATTCTCCTGCTTCAGCCTCCCAAGTAGCTGGGACTACAGGCGCCCGCCACCACGCCTGGCTAATTTTTTGTATTTTTTAATAGAGATGGGGTTTCACCATGTTAGCCGGGATGGTCTCTATCTCCTGACCTCGTGATCCTCCCGCCTCGGCCTCCCAAAGTGCTGGGATTACAGGCGTGAGCCACCGCGCCCGGCCAGAATTTTACAATTTTTAAGCAAAGTGATTGATGGCTCTTTTAAAAATAAATAAATAAATAAAAGCTCCTAGAATTGCCTGTGTTGATTACAGGGTGGAGGGCAGGGTCCAATCACTTAAAATCAAGCTGGGGTTAGCCTGAAGGAAGTCAAAAGCAGAAGATGCCAACCAAGTGATAGATGTGCTGGAGAATTTGGGAAAGACCAGGGATGACAAATAGGTTCCATCTCAAGCACAAACTCTGATTGGTCATTACCACTGGAACACCATGATAAAAAGACTCAGTCAAAAAGAGAACCATGATGGATTACTGACACCTGCTGTGGGTATAGAAGGGAGAGGCACCAGTAAATGTGCCATCTATTTGCCATCCCTGGAATAGACACACTTCCAGGAGACTATCTGAGACCTAGAATCGTCACCTACATATAGCCGTCCACCATCCTCCTGGCATAGAACGAGGCCTCCTCAAAGGCCTGGAGGTAGGAAAGGACCTCCGAAACAATGCTCAGCATCCGCAGCATGTAGATGTTGGTGTCAGCAAACACTGGCTCCTGCTTCTGCAGGCACTCCCGGCATAATTTCACAACCTAGAGTGAGACAGAGGCCCTGCCCATTACCATTGCACCAGAGCACACGTTTAATTCACATACGCGACCATCATGGTGATACCAGACAATCATTCTTTTTAAGATTGGGGCAATTGCTGACAGAGGTGGGAAAGCACAGGTTTGGGGTATGAATTGCAAGGTGTAAGAATGGGAAGGGTAATGGTGTGAGATGTGGCAGATGCAGCACAGCGAGGAGTTTCCAAAATCAATAGGTAGCAGGAAGCTATGAAAGCTATACATACACACACACACAAACACACACATATATGTACAGTCAGATCTGTATATGCACAAGTTCCACATCCATGGATTCAACCCACTGCAGGTCAAATATATATATATTTCGAGACAAGAGTCTCACTCCATTGCCCAGGCTGAAGTGCAGTGGCTCAGTCTCAGCTCACTGCAACCTCCCCCTCTTAGCTTCAAGAGATTCTCCTGCCTCAGCCTCCTGAGTAGCTGGGATTACAGGTGCACACCACCATGCCCGACTAATTTTTGTATTTTTAGTAGAGACAGGGTTTCACCATGTTGCCCAGGCTGGTCTCGAACTCCTGAGCTCAGGCAATCCGCCCACCTCAGCCTCCCAAAGTGCTAGGATTACAGGCATGAGCCACCATACCTGGCCAAAAATATTTTAAAAGAAAGAAAGAATCATACAACAACAAAAAACAATACAAACAAATCAATACAGCATAACAGCTATTTACATAGCATTTACATAGTATTAGGTGTTATAAGTAATCCAGAGATGCTTTAAAGTATATGGAAGGATGTACATAGGTTGTACGCAAAAATACACTATTTTTACAAGGTACTTGAGCATCTGAAGATTTTAGTATCTGTGGCAGTCCTAGAACCAATTCTCTAAAGATATCGATGTGTGTGTGTGTGTGTGTGTGTGTGTGTGTGTGTGTATGCATGCACGTATATACATATACAAATATATTTATATATCTTATAACAACACATTGAGATGAGTACTACTAATAATCCCATTTTACGAGATGAGAAAACTGAAGCACAGAGAGGGTAAATACTTTGCCAAAGTCACACAGATGGTGAGCAATGGATCAAGCACTGAAACCAAGCAGTTGAGCCGCAGCTTCACCACCATTCCTGTGATTCTCCACTCACTGTGCTTTGGAAACATCTGAACGCTTTTTCAAAACATTGAAGTTCAAGTCCTACCCCAGACCAATTGAAACCAAATATCTGGGAGAGAAACCCTGGATGTGTAGTTTGTATAAGCCCCTGGGTGGTCCTGAGGCTCAGTGAGTTTGAATAATTATGTCCTACTGAAGTGTACAAGATGGATGAGCAGAGAAGGAGGCTCCCAGGAAGCTGGGAAACATCCCCAGAAGGATGCAGCCTTGGCCCTTGTGAGGAAAAAGATGGACCTGACCGCAATCGTCCTGGAGTCAGGCTTTTCTGACTGACTTTTGTATAGACATAGGATTAGGCCCTACCCTACAAAGTCTAGTGGTCTCTAGATTTTAGGTGTTTGTTGTTCTCCTCTCCTTCCTTTGCTGCTCTCATGGGAGAAATGTCATACAATTCCATTTGAAATCAGTGAGAACTAATTTTGCTCTGAGACTTTCCCAGAGTTCATGAGGCAACCCGAGGTGGTGGGGGCCACCCTGAGGTGGCGAGGAGTGGAAAAATGATGGCGGCAATCAATTCATCCTGAAAACAATCCTCTTAAACCTACGGAGGCAGTGTCCAGAGCCACACCTAGCCCTGCCAAGTCTGAATGGAGAAGGAGAAGAAACGAACAGGAGAGAACCCAGGGCAATGGAGCCAGTGGGGCCCTCCTGCTCACTCCAGCTCCCACCTCGTGCCTCTGACAGATTTTCCATGTTGTACAATAACACTTTGTGTGTGTGACTGTCTACCCACCTGACAGAACTCCTTCCAGGCAAGGAGAGTGTCTTATGTTGGCCACCCCAGTAAGGGCTTAGAAATGTGCAATAAATGAGTTAGTAAAGAAGGAGGAAGAGGAGAAGGGAAATAGAAATAGAAATGAGGCCAGGCGCAGTGGCTCACGCCTGTAATCCCAGCACTTTGGGAGGCCAAGGTGGGCGGATCATGATGTTGGGAAATCAAGACCATCCTGGCTAACATGGTGAAACCCCTTCTCTACTGATAGTACAAAAAATCAGCCAGGCGTGGTGGCGGGCACCTGTAGTCCCAGCTACTTGGGAGGCTGAGGCAGGAGAATGGCGTGAACCTGGGAGGCAGAGCTTGCAGTGAGCTGAAATCGTGCCACTGCACTCCAGCCTGGGTGACAGAGCGAGACTCCATCTCAAAAAAAAAAAAGAAATAGAAATAGAAATGAATAGAAATTAATCTCCCAAATCTACATGCCCTAGTGACATTAACATTCAAGTTGCTTAGCGAGCTTGGGGAACAAAATACTAATTCATGGTCCCTGTTTTCTGTTGCAGATTGAATGAGTCACATCTTAGAGTGTGAGAATGGAAATCAGTATTTCCAATAAGCTGCCCAGGTTAATTCAATGCAAATACCCCGCAGGCCAGTGTTTGGCAGTGGGTCTCGGCTTTGGTTACACATTGAAATCACCCAAGAACTTTAAAAATCTTGATATCAGGGTCCCATGCCCAGAGATTCTGGTGAAATTGTCCTGAGTGGGGGCCTGAGCATCAAAATTTTTCAAAGGTGATTCTAGTGTAGAGCCAGCTGAGAATCCCTGGTGCTTCAAGAACCAAGGTTGAATGTTCATTTGGGAGAGACTGAAAACTGTAGCTGGCACATGCATTCAATTATGGGAAAACAAGCAACTCACTCCCAGTATGTCCACTGGCATTTGCATTCCCCCATCTCTGATACCAGGTTTAGCTATCACAGATCCCCCAGGGACAAGTGTCTGGCTGCATTTGCTCCCCTCAGACCCAGTTTCACTGGGTTAAACAGTCACTGAGAATGCACCCCTAAGAGATGCTAAAGGTTTACGGACAAGAAGAGTCATGATCTCAACCAAGGGACATCTTCTAGAAAAATAACCTGCTTGGTAGCCCCCCTCCCCCGCCGCCTGTTCTCACGCCATTTCCCTCCCTTACTGGAGAATGTTTCCACCCTCCTTTCTACCCCCATCCTCTATAACAAGTGAATTCTTACCTCATGATACAAACCCTCGGAACGAGCCTTGTCTATCTTTTCCAATGTATCCTTGGAGAATTGTATCATCTCCTTCACCACTTCCTGAGAGGGCTGGGAAAGAGAGACACACTGAGCTAGAGATGCCTTCATGAGGCAACCCATTCCACCTTTGAATAGTTGCCATCTTTGACATTCAATGTAGCACAAGGTTAATGTCTTCCTCATTCTGAATGCCCCATTCCTGTAAATGCTACCCAAGATCCTGTAGCTATTCCAGTTCCCTCATCATATTTCTGACTTGTGTTTTCTATTAAGCCAAGTCCCAGACCCTTGCTGTCAGCCAATCATCCCAGCCTGTGCAAATTCCTGGCCCTTTGAACCCCAGGGCAGAACCTGACATTGATCCCTATTGTGTTTTCTCTGGCATTTTGGATTCTATCACCCAAAATATTTGCTGCTCTCCCTCTTTGTTTCAAGTCAACCACATATTCCACAGGTACATCCTTACATTTTTGTTTTCATCCAAGTCATTGATTTAAATACCAGCCAGCACAGGGCTAAAGACAGAGCCCAGGGACTTGACCCAAAAATCATACTCCAATTTGTCTTCGAGTTCATTAAGGAGGGTCCTTGTGATTATAATTATTCAAACTCTTCCAAATGTCTTAGCATCCAGCCTGTATTTCCTTGTCTTGACCAAAAGGATATCAGGAGAATATCTGTCAGCTGTTCCTGTGAAATCTAGACTCATTAGGATTATTACATTTGCCTAAGCAGCCTAGTGATCTTACCAAAAAAAAACAAAACAAAACAAGGTTTTGATATTTGAGGCAAGGAAGTGCCATAATTAAGAAGGCAGTTCCCACAGGGACATAATAATTTTGAAGAAAAAGAGCCAAATTTCTCAAAGTCCAAACAAGAAGTTTACATGCTATGCTTATTCCTATCAGAAGTCCTTTTCTGAAACTTTTTTTTTTTTGCTTAAGCAAATCTTTTATAACTTTATTCCAAAATGAAAATAACTTTATTATTTATTCTGACTGTAAAATTGACATATGCAAGTTGTGAAAATTAAAACAATATTAAAAAGTATGGTTAAAAAAAAAAAAAGAAATCCCTAGAACCCACCTAATGGCTACAGTTAGCATCTGGGGGAACATTTTCCTATGCATGCATACAGAAATAATATTTAAAATACTTAATGACTGATACAGAAAAAGCACTGACCAATCAAAGCACAGACAGTGACCATCAACAATGGGTATGTCAGCCCAGCACGACGGCTCACGCCTGTAATCCCAGCACTTTGGGAGGCCCAGGCGGGCAGATCACCTGAGGTCAGGAGTTTGATACCAACCTGGACAATAGGGTGAAACCCCATCTCTACTAAAAATACAAAAATTAGCCAGGTATAGTGGCGCACGTCTGTAGTCCTAGCTACTAGGGAGTCTGAGGCACAAGAATCACTTGAACCCGGGAAGCGGAGGTTGCAGTGAGCCGAGATCACACCACTGCACTACAGCCTGAGTGACAGAGTGAGACCTTGTCTCAAAAGAAAATTAAATTAAATTATTAGATTAAATTAAATTAAACAATGGATATGTCTAAATGCCTTTACCGGTAAGCACTGGCTGAATTTCAGTCCTACGTGTGCACACACATGCATATATGTGTGTATGTGCCAATAGGATTGACTATTTTTTCTAACTGGAATTATACCATATATCTGTCTATAGCATTTTTTCACTCAGTATATTGTAGACATTTTCCCATATCAATATAAAACTATCTATATCATCATTTTAATAAATGTAAAGTTTTCCGCTATATTAAGCTAGGATAATTTATTTAACCAGTTCTCTGGTTGTCCAATTTTTTCACTCTAAAGAGTTAGACTCAACAGCTTCCTTTCGATTTGCAGTTTACATTGTTTTGTGAAGCCACCCTCAGTAAACTACCAAAAAGTAACAAGAGAATGGGCTTTTGTTCCAATGAAAATGTATCCCCCTCTGTAGACCATCTTCCCTCCTTCTTCCAGCTGTCCTGGACCAGTTCTGCCGTGGGTTTTCATCTTGCAGTATGAGAGTCCTCTGGCCAGGACACCTTGCTTCAGGGTCAGGCTCTCCTAAGGAAAGGGGTACTATATTTGTTCTTCTGCCCACCTCACCTACTTTGGCTTTTGTGTAGCTCTTGGCTATCCCTATAATTTTGGCTATCCTTGTTTCCATATCCTTCTGTATCTGGGCCTCCCTGGAGTTAGTTATTCTATGTGTCTACCTGTATTTGTTCCATGGCCTGACTCTGACAATGGATGCACCCACCAGTGCACTAGCTTCTACTTGCAGGTCTCACTCCTAGTTTAACCTTTGCCTTGACCTTTGATTTGGCTGAGATTTCTGGCTTTGGCTGCCCTCCTGCCTGCTACCAGCTGCTGCCTTATGCCCTGGAATGCTGTTCAGCCCTTTGTGAACTCAAATCATGTCTTTGTTCCAAAGAAGTCATTTCAGTGTGTGACTGCTTTCCTAAGCCTATTGGAATTAAGCCCATGTCTTGCCTGGTTGTGCAGAGTTCTGTGACTGGTGGACCAGAGGTGTGCCATCAATCTGTCAAGCCTACATTTCTAGTTATAGCCATAGCTTATTGCCCAAGTAATGACTCACAAAATCATGTATAGTGTATGACCTCTAGTATCTAATCTACTGTAAATTCTATTATCTTTAAATCTCAAAATTCTTAGTGAATCTTCTGGAGTAATCAGTAGCTTGTAGGATAGATTAAGAGAATACTAACTGGTTAAGTGTTCATCAAAGTCTTGCTCAATTTGGTGATGTAAGGGAGTGTCACTTGAAGCTCTGGAAGTGAGTCAATTTTTTTTAAAGAGTCAACTTACAAGATTCCCCAAAACAACCTGGCAGAAAGGTTGTTAATTAATAAGTGCAACATGTGATAAATCTACTCTGAGAAAGGAAACGGGGCTGTTCCACTTGGCTCCACTCTTCAGAGAAAAGGCAGGAACATTCTGATTTGCAGACAGGATTTAAGGAACCCCTGCGGTGAAAGGCCGCTGTCACCAGGAGCATCAAATTCTACAGAAAACAAGGAGGAAGAGGGAGGGAGGAGCCAGAGTCATAGGAGAAGGAACAGGAGTTGGGGGATCTGAGGGGCTGGGGGAGGAGCCAGAGGAGAAGGGAGGAGCCATAGGAAAGGGGGAGGAGCCAGTGGATAAGGAAAGGGGCCAGAGGATAAGGGGAGGGGCCAGAGGACAAGGGGAGGAGCCAGGTGAAAGGGGGAAGGGCCAGATGAACGGGGGAGGAGCCAGAAAAAAGGGGAGGAGCCAGAGGAAAAGGAGCCAAAGAGGAAGGAGAAGGGGTAAGAAGGATGTTGGTTCCCAAGCCTGGAAAAATTGGCACATTTCTCTTTGATTTTTTTCTTTTCTTCTTTTTTTTTTTTTTGAGACGGAATCTCGCTCTGTCGCCCAGGCTGGAATGCAGTGGCACGATCTCAGCTCACTGCAACCTCCGCCTTCTGGGTTCAAGTGATTCTTCTGCCTCAGCCACCCGAGTAGCTGGGATTACAGACGTGGGCCACCATGCCCGGCTAATTTTTGTATTTTTAGTAGAGATGGGGTTTCACCATATTGTCCAGGCTGGTATCGAACTCCTGACCTCGTGATCTGCCTGCCTCGGCCTCCAGAAATTCTGGGATTACAGGCGTGAGCCACCGCACCCGACCTGGCACATTCCTATTTGAAAACCATGGGTAAAGGCTGGAGAGAGAAAGGGAAAAACCCACCAGGCACTGTGGCTCATGCCTGTAATCCCGGCACTTCAAGAGGCTGGGGCGGGCGGATCACTTGAGGCCAGGAATTTGAGACCAGCCTAGGCAACATGGTGAAACCCCGTCTCTACAAATAATACAAAAATTAGCCAGCAGTGGTGGCATGCACCATGGTCCCAGCTACTCAGGAGCCTAAGGCAGGAGAATCGCTGGAGCCCAGAAAGTCGAGGCTGCAGTGAGCTGAGATCACACCACTGCACTCCAGCCTGGGTGACAGAGTGAAACCTCGTCTCAAAAATAAATAAAAATAAAATAAATTTTAAAAAAGAATGATTATAAAAGAAAACCTAAGCAGCCTAAACAAAGACAGTCCAGAGACACAACTGAGGAAAAATGTCATAAGTTTTGCTATTATTTTCCCGTTTTAAAAATATTTGGTTTTTATTTCTACATAGGTTTACATACGCATATATTAAGGAGCTAGGAAAGATTTTGATGGCAATTGAAGGTTTGAGGCTGGTGTACTGATGGAGGCTTATCAGGGTGGGGTACAGCATTATAGGGAAAAGAAAGGAAATGATCGTGATGACATTGTAGATAGTCCAGCTTGAGGAAATGGTTAATAAGTTAGTCCAACTCCCCATTTTACAGATGAGGAAACTGAGGCCCAGAAGGAAGAGACTTGGCCAAGCTCAGATGTTTAGAGTCATAGCCAGTACTAGTACACAGGCCTCATAATTCTTCTTCCAGTATTCTTCCTACTACATTATGATGGCCTTTTTTTAATGCCTGAGGAAGCATTTGCTTTTAAAAAGATATACTCATTTTTTTTCTGCTCAGTTGGTATAGGTGAGTTATTTTTATTCTGAGTTGTTTTAATAGAGAAACTCAATTTGATATAAAATATAATAGAAAGCTTTTGCCTTGAATTCAGGTAGGTTCAAGCAGAAATCATCAATCTTTTATATCAAGAGAAATGCCAACTCTGCAATTCATACTGGAGACGTGTGTGTCTTGTCACCAGCTGGTAACAGCATATCTAAAGTGAAGGGATGGGAACTAAAGGCCACACATAGCCTACTGAACTATTGAAACTGCCAGGTAAACATCAAAAAATCTAAAGAAATGATCACATGGTTGTTTTATTTTAGAATAGAGAAAAGAGGGTCTGGCCTCTTAATAAAAATAAATAAATTAAGTAGTGTGGAAGCAAGTTATGAAACAAATACTCAGGGCCAGTCTCCAGGAGGGAAGGCTGACTGGCTCACAGATAAGACATGTTATCTGCAGGTTCTGAAAGGTCGGGGTGAGGGTGAGTGCAATAACAAATTCTTTTCTGTAGCACCCGTGATGCAGTGCTCAGTGCCTCTCACATGCATCCAATATACATGTCCTAGAATACACACCTTTGATTCTCTGAAAAGAGGTTGTTCCTATAGAAAACATAAATCCTTGGACCCCCAACTGCTTTGTCTCTGCCTGGGAGGGGTGACTGTCAATCTCTTCACCCCAGGCATCGCTGGTCCTCCTACTTCTGTCTGTATGGAAACCGAGTATGCTTGCATGCACATGGGTGTGCATGTGTGTGTGTGTGTGCCTTTTAATGTTCATAAATGGTAGCACACACAGTGTTAGGGGTTAAATTGTATCCTCCCAAAATTCATATGTTGAAGTCTAGCCCCAGAAGCTACCTCAAAATGAAATCTTACTTGGCAATAGGGTCACTGCAGATGTAATTAGTTAAGGTGAGATCATACTGGAGTAGAGTGGGCTCCTAACCCAATATGACTAGCGTCCTTATAAAAGAGAATGTCATGTGAGACGCCTCCATGCCTGTGCTGATCCCCCTCATCCTCCCCCTGAGCACAGCTTCACTGGAGGAAATGGACAAGAGGAGTCAGTGCTTTCTTCGGTTTTAGCTTCTTGCTTACACTATTGCAGTAAGTGATTAAATACTTCACTCTCATTTCTGCTCTGTTGCTTTAACTGGCTACTCTGACACCTGGCAGCTCAGCTCTCTCTCCCAGCTCAGCTGGGTTCCTGACCTCCCCTCAGCAAGCCTTCCTCTGTTGCTCAACAGACTCACCATCAACTGGCAACAGCTACCCAGGAGTTCAGGATGTTGACCAATCTAAACCTAGCCCTATCTCCACACTGCCCATCCCCATGGGACTAGGAATATCTTTTTGATAACCAGATGATAAATCTCTTTGCCCATCTGATTTGAACACCTTAAATTCTCAACATCGCTCAACTCATAAAGGAGTAAGAGGAGGAACCAAAATTTCCAGTGTCTACTCCGTATGCCACTCCTTTTACACACATCATCTTCTTTAATCTCTATAACAACCTCTTGCAGTGGGGCCATCATTCCTATTTTACTGTTGAGAAAACTGGGTGACTTCCCCAAACTCAAACACCTGGCAAGTGGCAGTGCCAGGACCTAGCTGGGACCTACCTGCGGTGCTCTGCTCTCATGCCCTGCCTCCTCCCCAGGGTGACAGTTGCTCCCTAGGAAGCTCATGGGCAGGGCACACGGATTAGCTGTGAAACCACCTGTGACTGGCTCCTGGAGAAGACAGACACAAACACCTCAGCAGCAGGGCTGTGTGTACCTTGGGGTTGTCTTTCACCCCCAGGAAGAGGTCATCCTTCAGTTTTTTCTGGCAGTGTTCACATGTGCAGTCAAAGTAGTACTGCTTCTTCAGCTGCCTCTTGCGTTCTTCACTAACGTTGAGGAAGTCGATGTAGGACACTGTCAGCTCCTCTCCTTCTGAGATCTTGCCCAGGGCCCGGAGCTCAATTCTGAAGCAGGGTGAAAGGAAAAGGTGAATCGAATCCAGGCCTACTGGAATGGGATCTGTGCTCTCCAAGGCTTCATGGAGTTGGGTCTCAAAGACAATGACTTTCACTGACACTCAGAAACTCCCATTGACCCCACAAAAGGAGAAATGTGACCTAAAGGATGATTTTCTGGATAATTCTACTCTATTCCTTAGAACAGTCTGATCCATTCCATTCAGTTAACTACTGTGGAATCAGCTCAAATAGACTCCTAGTAGAGAGCTGGGCTTGGTCATAAAACCAGACAGAATGTCCGTGCCCGTAAGCCTCCCTTTACTTTTAGCTACTGATTGTCTGTAACAAAGGAAGGGAGAAATAATAAGGCAAAAACTCCAAACAAGAAAAAACCTAAAAATATTTTCTGGTTAGTTTGGGGACTACTCTCTCAGAAACATACACATTCGGTTACCCACAACCTTGGCCCATTCTGTGTCTAACTTGAAGTCACCTCTTAACCTTCAGTCCAATGGTTCAGGCCAAATTACCTAAGGAGACTTAGCCCACTGGAGATCACTGAAGGCAAATAAACAAAGGCTGGCTCTGTTAGCTTACTGCATTGTTCACTTTGCTGTTTATTGGGAGATGTGGCTTACTGGTTGAAGGTAGTTAGCAAGGGCAGATGGCATTTCAGTTCCCTTCCAGCCTAGACCTGACCCTCAATTAGCTACAGCACTACCCACCTTACCTAATATGATAGGTACTGAAGATGTTGAAGGTAAAAACCCACTGCAGAACTGACATCCAGCTGAGCCAAACAGGTGGAGGTCAGTCCATGGACCTCTCAGCCATGTATCCTCCACCACAAGGCCAGACAGCTACAGAAAACAAGTGGTGGGCCCTGCAAGCTGGGTCCTAAACCATGCTCCTGTATCTCCCCAGAATCCTGGGACCTCCCTGCCTAGTAGGAAGCCATCATCCAGAGAGGAAGTGGCAGGATGCAGAGGGCTGGGGAGAGCATCTGCACAGAGATCCGTGGTCATTTCTTTTACCTTCCAGAAAGGCTCAGTCGGACAGCATGCAAAAGCAAGGGCAAGACTCCAGCACCTGAGAAGAGTCCCAGTCAAAGGCAGCCCCTTCCCTGTGGTCTGAGGTGACAGTCAAGGGAGCAACTGCTGAATGGTAGTGACGTTCATATCCAGGCATCTGAGGTGACCACTTATGGATAAAAATCCTTCTCCCAAAGTGAGATACGCTGACATGCCTATTAATGTGATAATATGTGTAAAAACAACTCCTGTGGAGCCTGCAAAACTGAAGTGCCTGCTCACCATTTGTCCCTCCTTTCCTTTGTTCCTTACCCCAATTTTCAGCAGCAGCAGTTACTATAGTGATGAAAGGCCAGTAGGAGAGGAAGGCCGGGTGATTCTGCTCACAGTTCTGCTTAGAATCCTATGTCTGAGCTGCAGGGACACTCATTTCACAAATGAGGATAGTGACACAAGAGGGATAGGTCCCACAACACTTTCGGGACAGAGCCAGGATTAGAACTTCATACCATCATGAATGGTACTTCATACCATTCACGATTGTCCTCAACATAGTAGTCTTGCCTGGTTGCTTTCAGGCTGCTTCCCGGGTGTTCAATGCATGGGAATTAAGATGCATCAAAGCCCTTGATTTTTAGGACTCTACTAACATCCTTAATAATTCTATGTGAGAAACTCCTGGGCCAGGATAGAGTATGGATCTCTGGTGTTTAACTCTGTTGGGTAAATAACCAATTCTGCCCCCACGAGTCCCTTTTACAGAGGCAGCTCACCATAGTGACATATTCTAATTCAACAGTGAATCAGTGGCCAATTGGGCTGGAATTTCCAGTAATTTTACTTCCCATCATGATTGTGCCAATTCTTTCACGGTCTCAGGGTGTCTGATTATTTCAATGGTATTAGAAATTTTTCAAAACCAAATTAACTTAATGTCACTTAAGTATGAAAAGATGCATATATGTATGCCTCATTTTACCTTACTTGAAACTGGAGATTGGGGGAGGGGAATGGAGACCAGCCTGAAATAAGCACTGCAGGAGGCAGGAGATGAGGGTTTCAGCCCTGGCTCTCCCTCCAACCAGCTTTCTTGGACAAGCTTCATCCCCACCCTGGACCCCAGACCCCTTCTACCTCAAACACTGCAATTCTATAGTTCAGCTAATTGAGCCACAAGTAGGCAGCCTATTTAAGTATTTCTCACAGAGGTTAGGGACAGAGCTCAGAGCTACAGAGACTTAGAACTAGGAAGGTCCCTAGAGCACTCTCCTCTTGACCTTTCTCTACAGATGTGGAACCCAAGTCCAAGAGATGACGTGAATCATCCAAATTCACGTGCAGTGCACACCAACACAGACTCAAGTGCACCAACCACTTCTACCCCAGCATCCCCAAAGCCCAAACTCCCACACAGCATTTTATTCTTAATCCAAAGACTATTTCAAGAGCTGTCAACCCCACCCTGAGGAAAAGACCCATCTGGGGCCATTTGGTTGTCATTAAGAAAAGTAAAATTTAACCTAAACTACTAATTCATAGTTGGTCAGAAGCAGTAAGCAGAATACTAGGAATAAATATTTATTAAAAATATCAGTTATAGATGCTATTTTTTGGAGCCCAGTCTGGGTGAGAAGTTGGGGCTTATAAACAGACAGTCCTTTAGTAGGTCAGTCACAGTCCCCATCTCATGGTAAGCAAGGTTTAGGGAGACAAGATAGGCTTTTGCTAAGACGATGTGGACTACAAGGGTTCATGCTTCAAGGTTGGAAGAGCAGTGGAAGTGAGGCACGAAAGGGAGGAAGAAAGGAGGCAAAATAAAGCAAAGGCAAGGCAGGTGGTATGTGGGTAAGGAAAAAATGGTTAATTTAAATGCATTAAAAAGATGAGACACTGGGATGCAGAAGGACGTTATGGACAGATGGCAGCCAAGAAGTCTCGGGAATGGGTGGTCCCAGCAAACCAGGTAAGTGAGGGAGATGGGTCAGAGGAGCAGGGATGCTTGAAAGGACTGACCCACCTCATCTGGGTATGAAACATGGATTTCACTGCCTCATGACTGAAAGACAAAACAGACACCCATATGGAAATCATTATCATTGGCTGATCAGGTGTGATCCAGTGCAAGGGTGTACAGCATTCTGGGTCACAGTATCAAAGCTTTGGCCATCACAACAACCTTTATCCTAGCCCTTTCTAGCTGGACTCACTGGACAAGACACAGCCTGGTATAGTGGAAAGTGCACTGAATTTGGATCAAGACATTCTGGATGCAAAGGTACTCAGCCCCGACCTGAACAAGTTCCTTCCCTTCCCTGTGTTTCGGTGTTCTCACCTGTAATGAGACTGTCATGAGACAATGCACTTAAAAGCAGAGTGCTGAAAAAACATGCACAATGTTGTTATTATCATTCTATTAAGCATCCTGGGTGAATAAACATTGCCTCTTTGGATGTCTGTCTTGGAAAGAGTTTGAGGTGCACATGGAGGCTGGTTAGGTCACAGAGATAGTATGTAAAAATTGTTGGGGTTCAAATTGGGCCCCTAACCCCATGTCTAGGGTTCTTTCCACTATGGCAGGTGGCTAGACAGGAAATGCAAAGTCACCTTCTCTTGCACAAAAGCCAAGAAGCCTGGATAAAATGTGGCTGCTAGAAATTAGTAGATGCAAGGAAGCCAGAGCAGACACAGAAGAAAGAGTTCCTAGATTCCTGTGGTTGTTACACCCAATGACAAGAGGAGCCTTGGGTCACCACCACTTAGAAGAGGGCCATCTAGAAGGCCCAGGCCCATACATGGCTGAATTTGATCCTCTCTGCCAACCAGGTCAAGCTCAGTCAACAGCCCCTCTAGGGAGGATTCCATGAGATCCAGGCCAGTGACCCCAAAAGGCTTCAGAAAGGAAACACAAATGCTGAGAAAAGATTATCATCTGAGTCCAAAATAAACTTTCCCATCCTGAGTGACTTTCTCAATTACTTAAGAGCCTGGTTTCAGAAATAGGAAGGAAAAGAGAAATCAGGGTACTTGGCATATTGAAGCTTAGGCCCGATTCTCAGCTGAGAACCAGACACCATTGTCTGGCTTCTAGGAAGTTTTTGGGGGAAACTTGCTCATTGTTGATGGCTCAAAGTCAGCTTGTATCTGTCATAAAAGCTCATCTCTAAGAGCAAAAGCAATTAATATTGCTCGGGCCTCATTCCCCTACATCTCCCCATCCTGAGCCATGGACCACCAGGAGCTCACTCCATCTGCTGATTCTTCTCCATTTGTACCCCACCCCCAAATCCATCATGTGCCCTTATGTCCCCCCTCATCTGTGCTGTCTCAGAAAAGGGGGCTGACCTCTGAGGGGTGCGTCACCTAGGTTTCTTTGTGGTCTGGCTTCTGGTTGGGGTTTGGCCAATGGTAGGAGAGCAGAAGGTTGGGGGAATGAGGGGTTGGACTATCTAGTCCATTGGCTTCCTCTTTTCTGAGCCATGGTGCCAGCTGGCTGGTTTCTCTAGACACAGTTGTAAGCCACAGCTGAGCTGTTGGGGGCCCTCTATCCCGGGTCCAGCTCTCACTAGCTGCAGAAACAGTGCTTCCTTCACCTGCCCTTCCAGGCCTAGAGGTGGTGATGGTTTCATGTGTTGCTAGTCCCTGGGCACCTCACCATTCCTGTTAGTTTCTTTTTGTTGTTATATTGTTTTGTTTTGTTTGGTTCGGTTTTAGAGACAAGGTCTCACTTTGTCACCCAAGCTGGAGTGCAGTGGCATGATTATAGTTCACTGCAGCCTCAACCTCCTGAGGTCAAGTGATCCTCCTGCCTCATCCTCATGAGTAGCTGGGACTGCAGGCACACACCACCATGACCGGCTAATGTATTTATTTATGTATTTATTTATTTTTTATAGATACGGGGGTATCACTGTGTTGTCCACGCTGATCTCAAACTCCTGACCTCAAGTGATCCGCCCCTCCTCGGGCTCCCAAAGAGCTGGGATTACAGGCATGAGCCACCAGGCCCTGCCCCTTGTTAGTATCTTAAACCCTGCCCACACTTCTGTAAATTGTCCCTTCATTCAATTCTATTTGGGTAAACCCTTTTGAGTGTGCCTCCTGATTCCTGCTGAGACCTTGACTAAATGACCTCTAGACAGATAATCCTAGGCTTCAAGTTTTAAAATAGTAGTTAAAGGTTTATCTAACCTGTCCAGGCAGCCCCAAGAAACATACACATTCAGAAATGACCCAGGTTGAATTCTTTGATATCCTCCATGATGCCTTTCTCTCATTCACAATTATTCTGGAATGAGATTTCTATGTGCTATACATTTAAAATTTATGCTAGTTCAGGTTTAGCAGGTTGACTTTGGCTTAAGTCAAGTGGAGAAAACACCATAGGTCTCCCCATCCCCTTCACACACACCCCCAGATAAAGACATACTCACTTGCCATTGTTAAATATGACAGTACAGTTGGGCCAACAGTCATGGTTCACCAGGCCCAGGTTGGGGAAGATGCCTACGCCCACGGCCTGCAGGCCTCTCTGATCACTGAGAGTAAAACCGTTGCAGTTAATCTACCCAGGGGAAAAGATGAAAGAGTCAGTCGACAGACATGGACAGAACAACATCCTAGCTGTTGAAAGGAGTTTTAAAAAACAGAAGACCCAGTCTCACCCTGGAGATGCTTAGGGAGTCTGGACACAGAACAATTAGTCTCCTGTTCTCTGCGTGACTCCAAATGACACACAAGATTAGGGCCATGGAACAGTCCCATACCTGCAAAAATGCAACCCTACCTTGAAAGTTTTTTGTGGCTGTATTCTAAAAGAGCCAAAGGTGGAAATGTTTTCCTTTTTCTGTATCTGGATCTTACATGAGTATTCCTCAGTCTCTGTCTTGGTTTTTCTCTCTGTACCCTGCTTTGTGTGCGCTTGGGCGTGTGTGTGTGAGTGAGCTTTTCCTTCCCCTGTTTCCTCTGCCTACTCAGTTTAAACTCCTGTAGCTGTTCATAAAAAAAAAATTGACATCTCTTTTGATTATTTTGTATCTGGTGCATAGTTTTATATTCCCTGCTCACAGTTGTTAAATCTGATGAGTGCCATATTTAACACTTATCTCTGAGATTCAAGGCAAATCAAGTTGGTTACTACTGATGTGGCATCCAAGTGATTTTCTTTTCCTTAAAAATAAATTTTTCTTTACAGAAACAGACACCAAATATCTGCTCTCACAGTAGGAAAAATACATAAGAATAAATATAACGTAGAATACATTAGTAACTGCATGCAAATTTCCACTTCATCTATAAATACATCTATGAATACATGCTGTACATAACAGAAACCCAGTAGACATTTATGCCCTCACATGGATATTTGTCATAGATATGGAGGAGTGTCACTTTCTCCATTTATTCTCATCAGACATTTAGTAAGTTCATGATGTTAAGCCTCTGAGTACCACTAACAAGCTGTACTACTTGGAGCAAACTTCTTTCTTCTCTGAGCCCTGGTTTTCCCATCTATAGGTTGAATAAATTGGACGAGATAAGCTCCAAGGATCTTTTCAGCTCTAACCTTTGGTAATTATATGACCTCTAGCCCTAGTCCCCAGACCTATCAGGGATGCCGAAGATTACTCAACACACCAATTCACCCCAAGGCTATAGAACATAACAGGTAAAAGTAAAAGCTTAGGCCGGGCATGGTGGCTTACGCCTGTAATCCCAGCACTTTGGAAGGCAGAGATGGGCAGATCACTTGAGCTCAGGAGTTTGAGATCAGCCTGGGCAATATGGTGAAACCCTGCTTCTATAAAAAAAAATGCAAAAATTAACCAGGCATAGTGGTATGCATCTGTGGTCCCAGCTACTTGGGAGGCAGGAGGATCACTTGAGCCTGGAAGATGGAGTTTGCAATGAACCATGATTGCACCACTGCACTCCAGCCTGAGTTACAGAGTAAGACCCTCATCTCAAAAAAAAAAAAAAAAAAAAAAAATAAGAGGTAGAAGCTCTGGCTCCTGAAAATACAGACTGCTTCTAGACTTTCCCTGGGCACAAGCCTAACCATGTGGCTTTTGGAGGTCATGTAACCCCTCTGGGCCTAGGTTTTCTGTTCTATAAAATAGAAATGCTGAAAGCATGGACCTTACCTTGTGTTGTAAAGATTGTGTAAAATAATACATGGGAAGCTGTGGTGGTTAATTTTGTGTGCCCACATGGCTGGTCAATGGTGCCCAGATATTTGGTCAAATACTATAATGTATGCTTCTGTGAAGGTGTTTTTGGATGAGATTCACATTTAAATTGGTGGAGTTTGAGTAAAGCAGAGTGCCTGCTAGAATGTGGGTGGGCCTCATCTAATCAGTTGAAGACCTGAATAGAATAAAGACTGATCTCCCCTGAGCAAGGAGTTCTGCCAGCAGAATGCCTCCGGACTTGAACTGCAACTCTTCCCTGATCTCCAGCCTGATGGCCTACCTTGCAGATTTTGGATTTACCAAGCCTCCACCATTGCGTGAGCCAAATCCTTAGACTCAATCAATCTCTCTCCCTTTGCCCCCCAATATGGTGAAGACTCGAAAGATGTCAGTGTGATGTTTGTCCTCCTCCGTCCTCAGCCTGCTCACCTTCACCACATAAAGGTCCTGGCCTACCAGATGGAACACATCCATCCCCACAGCCAGGACCTGAGCCTCCTCATCCACCGGGTTCTCGCCCCCACTTCCCGGACTCTTACGGCCTCATCTGGCTTGGTTGCTCCCACCCCAAAACCCTGACTCCCCTCTCTCTGGCTCACATCCCCCACTGCTCCAGGCTCCACATCAATCCTGCCTGGCAGACCTGGAAAAAGGTTTCCAAAGGGACTGGTGGGCAGGAAGGGATAGTGATTGGGGGTCTTTATTTTCAACGTGGAGAGGAAAAAAATGTAAAAAGTGCAGATAAGTAAGAGGATAAATTACCATCCAAATCTACCATCCAGAGATGGATAAATAAGTAAAATTTGTATGTGGGATGCCAATTCAGATACAGCAGGAATGGCCTCATAGTAAACAAGGCCAGAAGACAGAGTCCAGGATGAGGGGTCTTCACTTCAAACTCCTGTCCTCCTTCAGTCCTCTTGGCCTCCCCTCCCAACTCTGGCCTGACAGTTTCTGGAAACTTCTTAGTTGGACCATCCCAGCTGTCACCATGGCCCCTCCTTGATAAGGAATCATACTCTAGAATCTCTGGATTTTATTAGTTGGGTCATTTGGAGGCCTGTCCCTGGGCTCAGAAATGGAAGGGGCAGTAGATGTTTCTGCTACATGCGGTAAACAGAAGGCGGTTTCTCCAGCGCCTCTGGCTGCCTGGGCTAGATGAGACCTTTATGGAAATAGAAATCAGGGTCCAGGGCGGACAGGGCTTCTGCCTCTTAGTTCACTTCTGAGAAGCCCCACCCTCCCCAAGCGGGGGGAGGGAAGGAAAGAGGAGACAGACAGGGAGGGTGGAGAAGGGACGCAGGGGGCCTACCACTCCGAAGATGTGCGAGATGTACTGCATGCTGAACTGCTGGCTCTGCGGCGGCCAGTACTGCAAGAATGTGTCCACGTCCACCCGCAGGTCCTTCTGCTCCTCCTCCCCAAAGTGCTCCACGTGGTTCTGCAAGTCGTCCACGGACACCAGGCAGCCCTCCGTGAGCCCGGTGCCTTCTCTCTCCACCCGCCACATGATGCGCGCGGCCAGCCTGTGGGAAGGGCAGCATCAGGAGGCCACTACAGCTGCATTCATTCCTTCAACACACATTTACTGGGTGTCTCATGCATGCCAGGCACAATGTTTGGCCCAAGATACGTTTTTAAACTAGATGGATGGAATTTATTCTATCATGATGCTTCATATAGTGGGGGAGAGGTAAGTAAACAAGCACAT
This sequence comes from Gorilla gorilla gorilla, assembly GCF_029281585.2. Taxonomy (NCBI): domain Eukaryota; kingdom Metazoa; phylum Chordata; class Mammalia; order Primates; family Hominidae; genus Gorilla; species Gorilla gorilla. The sequence continues at coordinate 52,655,129 of NC_073236.2, forward strand.
TTTACATAGAAAGTGCTATGCAGAAAAAATAATACAGGGTGGCATGATAGAGAGTGACTGGGGTGGGGAAGCTAAGGTCTTCCAGGGAAGTGTCACAGAGGAGGCACATTTGAGCTGGAATTGGAAGGGGTGGAGGAGCTGGCTCTGTGATACTGGAGAAAGAGCACTTCAGGAGAGGGCAGTGAGTACAAAGGCCCTGAAGAAGGAATGAGCTTGGCATGATGGAGAAGCAGCAGGAAGGCAGAGGTGGCTGGAGCACGAGGAGCAAGAAATGGAGACCAAATAAAGGTGGAGGTGTGGGCAGAAGCCAGGTTCCGTGGGGTCTGGGGAAACAGAGAGGTGCGGCAGCCTGGGTCTCTCAACAGTGTGGCCTACTGGGATGAGCCCTGCATCAGGAGTCTAATGACCTGTTTCCACTTCTTACTATGTGAGCCTGGGCAAGTCACTTGACCTCTCTGAATCTATCTGGTGGCTTGTAAAATAGGGAAAATATTCCCTGCTATGCTAACCTCCAGAGGTATTCAGAAGACAAAGTGAGGTAATAGGTGTCTGCATTGTGTGTGAAAGTATTGGTATTCTTAATGATTGGGGAGTGAGAAAGTGGAGAAGGCAATCTAGGCCGGGAAACAGTGTGAGCGGAGGCCTCGAGGCAGCCACGGGCATGCCACGTGCAGGAAGCAGGGAGGGGCCTGGCCTGGCTGGAGGGGGGCTCTGGGGGAAGACGAGGAGGCCAGGTGGGACAGGAGGAGATCTATAGAGACACAGGGACTTGAGTATGAGACAAAGGGGTGTACTTCACCCCGAAGACCTCTTTGTTAACTATTAGGTGGCCTGTGATGAAGCTTATGACCCAGGGACACTTTAATGTTCCTGCCACCCACTGACTGCACACTTTTCAGGCATCTGGGGAGGGTATGGTGGTCCAGGACAGATCCTGTCCCTGAGGAGAGACCTGCTGGGCAAAGCACAGGCCCTCTCCTCATTTTTTTTAATTGAAATTTTAATTGAGATAATTGCAGTTTCACAGGCAGTTGGAAAACAATACAAAGAGATCCCTTGTACATTTTGCCCAGTTTTCTCCAATGGTAACATTTTAGAGAACTAATATCACAGCCAGAATATTAACCCACCTGTATCATTCAGATTTCTTCCGTTTTACTTACACTCATGAATGTGTATGTATGTTTAATTATATACAATGCTATCACCTATGTAGCTTCATGTATCCACCTACACAGTCAAGATACTAAACAGTGCCATCACCTCAGGGTCCCTTCTGTCCCCCCACCTCTTTTTGAACCATTTTAACCATTTTTAAGCATACAGTTTGGTGGCATTAAGCACACTCATACTGCTGTGCAACCATCACCAACCATCAGTTTCCAAAACCTTTTTCATCTTCCCGATTTCTCCTGTTTGAGTCACTGAGTTATTTCTGGAGAAATGCCCCGCATGGGACTCCAGGTGCCTGGAAACTGAGGTGTCTTTACAGGGAGCCCAGGGCAGCACTGGGGAAAATACGACTCAGCACAGGGAAGATCTGCTGCCTCCAAATAACGAGGAAAGGGTCTTGAAGCTCAGAGAATAGAGGTCAATGGGTGGTAGATTTCAACTCAGTCACTATCATAGGAGGTGCCATTTACTTCAGGTCTTGAAGAATATGTAGTGTTTCAATAGATGGAGCTAAGGGGCATGGAGAGGTTGACTGAGCTATTTCATCCTGCAGGTTCCTAAAAATCATCAGGATATGACAATTCCATTCTGTGCCTTAACTTCACACACTATGCACACAGTGAAAATGCTCCCAGTCACCATCTCCATCTCCTTTGCTCTGCATTGCTGGCTTCCTGAGCATCTCCCTGCAGCCCAGCACCGAGCACCACCCCAGCGGAACCTCCAGGATTGGGAATCTCTTGGGCTGGAGCTATAGGCCTTGAGATTCTGATGATGGCCACCAGGAAAGGCCATTAGTTGCAAACTCAAATGCACTCTCTGGTGTAATGTGTATGACCACAGGGAGCAGTGGTGCTGCTGTGACTTAGAAAGCTCTGTATTTTTTCAAAGGTGGCAGATACTACTCAGCTCTAGCCTATTTTGCCAGATCTTCAGTTTTTTGTTTTTTGTTTTTTCAAGAGAAGTCAGAAATCCTAATTTTAAAATGTGAAATTTCCCAATTTTTAAACATTGGTGGATCAATTTAAAAATACTTGCCCCTTGGCTGGGCATGGTGGCTCACGGCTGTAATCCCAGCACTTTGGGAGGCCGAAACAGGTGGATCGCTTGAGCTCAGGAGTTCGAGGCTACCCTGGGCAACATGATAAAACCCCATCTCTAAAAAAATATAAAAATTAGCCAGATGTGGAGGTGTGTGCCTGTGGTCTCAGCTAGTCGAGAGGCTGAAGTGGGAGGATCACTTGAGCCTGGGAGGTCAAGGCTGCAGTGAGCTGTGATCAGGGCCCCTCCACTCCAACCTGGGCAACAGAGCAGACCCTGTATCCAAAATACCTAAATAAACCAAACATTGGGGAGCCCTACAGAAGGAATCTGCAAGCCAGTTTCAGCCTGTGACTGCAGTTTGGAATCACTGCTGTCAACAGCCAGTTCTCCCTCTTAGACCTTAAGGGAGTGAAGAGAAGTGACCATATCCAGTCTTTGAGGCTGTTTCCTGACTTGCACTCAGCTTGGCTTCCTTAGATCTGGGAATGCTGTTACTGCCGCCATTCCAGCCTGACATTTGGAAATCCGAAGCACCACCAGGGGGCCCAGCTCTCACCTGATGTTCTCATTGGGCACCTTCCCATATCTCTTGATGGCTGAACATTCATTCTTGTGGTTCAGCCAAGCATCCTTCTGGCAGGTGCGGTCACAGTAATGGGCAAACTTGCACTGCCCACAGCGATGGAGCTTCTCCTGCCTCTTGAAGCAGGTGTGGCACACAAAATTAACAAGGCTGGAAATGGAGAGAGAAGACACATGATTGGGAGCACAGTGGAAAGGGCACCATGCAGCCAGTGGGACACCTGTGTTCCAGTACTGGTTCAGCTGGCTGGTCCTTATTTATCTAAACTTCAGATTTCCACCTTCCAAAATGAGGAGTTTGAGCTTCCAAAGGCCCTTCCCAGCTATAACAATTCCTTTAGCAAAATTTTTTTTTTGAGACGGAGTTTCACTCTTGTTGCCCATGCTGGAGTGCAATGGCATGATCTCAGCTCACTCCAACCTCGGCTCACTGCAACCTCCGCCTCCCAGGTTCAAGCGATTCTTCTGCCTCAGCCTCCTGAGTAGTTGGGATTACAGGCATGTGCCACCACACCCAGCTAATTTTTGTATTTTTAGTACAGACGGGGTTTCACCACGTTGGTCAGGCTGGTCTCGAACTCCTGACAAGTGATCCACCAGCCTCAGCCTCCCAAAGTGCTGGGATTACAGGCATGAGCCACCGCGCCTGGCCTACCAAATATTTTTAAGTGACCCCCATGTGAAGGACACTCTTACCCTCTGCATATAAGCACTTCAATTCAATTCAGGAAGGGTAAATTGATGACCTAAATGTATTAGGCACTGGGAATACCACAAATTACTAGAGAAACAATTGAACATGCAGTGTGGTGAACTAGTGTTATTCAGAACACAGTATTGTACGCAAAAGAATATCTACACACTATGATATATGTCACAGTTTGTGCATTTTGCAACAGTAAGAATGACAAGGTTACTGATTTCACTGTCATTGACATATTCTCCCAGCTCAGAGCGAGGGTGGAAGTGATGAGGAGGAAAATGCATGCCCATTCGATGGGTGAGGGAGAGAGGTGTGGGAAGATGAGGATCCCCACCCGGTGCTTCCAGCCTCTTAGTGTTCCCATTAGAAAGCCCCGTGTATCCCATGTTAAACCCATCGTTCAAACAGAAAAGGGCATAGGCTCCATAGGAAATGTATTTCAGGACACAGCCTGACATCCAGAGTGAGGGAAATCTGGTATGATGTACAGAATCTCTGGACCTCAACCTCATGCTCCCACAATGTGGGGAAGAGAAATCCCCACCTCTGAAGCAAAGAAATAATGAAAACCAGTTCCGTGATGTGCAGAGGAGCGCTAAGCTCCCGGGAAGGAAGTGGATGGGTAAACTCAAGTAGATGTCCACAGTCTAAACAGGGATCTCAAAAGTATAAGAACACAGGAGCTTTTAGAATCACAGAATTCCAGAGCCTGGAGGGAGAAGCTTCCACAGAACATTCAAGCACAGAAATCCTTTGTGTCTATCCCTGGCCATGAATATTCTAATTCCCACAGTGAAAAGGAGTTCACTGTTTCTGAGAACAGTCAGTTCATTGTTGGCCAGTCCTAATTGTTGCAAACTTCCTCCTTGTATTAAGCTTGAATTTGCCTCTCCAGAAAATCTGCTCCTGTACCCTAATTTGGCCTTCTGTGTCCTTGCCCAATGGAACAAGCCTGGTCAGGTCAGTTCTTCAAGAATTTGAAGACCACTGCCTTGCTTCCCATTCATTTCTCTCCTCCAAGTTAAATACTCCCAGATCTTTAAACAATTCTTTGTACATGGTTTCTAGAATTCTCACACCTTTCTGGTGGCCTCTGATACACCTACAGAAATCCCTGTAGCTGAAGGAGGGTGGGTTTAGCTGAGAAATCAAGCAACATGTGCTGGCCAGTGCCAGGGGGTCAGGCTCAAGGACCAGCCCAAAGGCCAGGCCTGACCTTTGAGCCTGATCCCAGCACTGATCCCAGCATGGCATCTGGAAGGGGATAGACAGGTGCAGAGCCAGCTGAGGGCACCGCAGGGGCTACTGCTCTATGCTACATCCTGGGCTTCCTAAAGTCCAGGCAGTTTTCAGCCTCTGGCTGGCCAGCTCAACACACTGCTGTGTCCCCATCCACTAGGAGGTGGATTGCTACTAATTTGTTAACAATCATAAAGTACTTGAGGGCGTGAAAGGTTAGTGCTTATTTCTAATAAGCAGATTCAAGGTTATCCTCATAGTAACAGCTTCCTTACTCTTACACTCGCCTTCCCTTAAACTTTCCTAGTGAGCGAGGAGTAGAATTACACTAGCATACTTAGAACTGCGCAGGATCTGCAGCCCATCATAACTAGGCCACAGAGGGTGCACCCTCCCTGAGAAGGTCATTTGTCATAAGTGCCCCAGCAGAATAGAGCACATGGGGCCCACATGGAACTCCGGCCACTTAGTGAACTCTCTAAACCCCTGGAGATGGAGAGCTATGAATTTCTTACATCTGCCTCAAGTCAGGATTGCATTTTCTGGCAGGAATTTGCAGTTCATTAGCAGGAACTGGACTCCTGAAAAATCCAAGTAAATTGGATTCCAAGAAGGCTCCAAATCTTGTCTCCTGGCCAAACACAGGTAAGAGCTTGGGTGTCAACACTTCACAATTATGGTGCCCAGAACAGAGTATGCTATTCAGATGTGGTGCCATGTACACTTGCCGGATCTCCACATTATGCTTCCATTAGTTTCTTTAGTGAAAACCTCACATTAATTTAGGGTCAAATGGCCGGATGCAGTGGCTCACACCTGTAATCCCAGCACTGTGGGAAGCCGAGGTGGGCGGATCACCTGAGGTCAGGAGTTTGAGAACAGCCTGGCAAACATGGTAAAACCCTGTCTCTACTAAAAATACAGAAATTAGTCGGGCATGGCGGGACATGCCTGTAATCCCAGCTACTCGGGAATCTGAAGCAGAAGAATCGCTTGAACCCAGGGACAGAGGTTGCAGTGAGCCGAGATCGTGCCACAGCAATCCAGCCTGGGTGACAGATCAAGACTCTGTCTCAAAAAAAAAAAAAGAAAAAATTAGGGTCAAATTACAAATATAGTCAGTAGAACCTCCCAAGCTTTCTCAAAGGTGCTGCAGTCAAGACAGAGTTTCCACTCTGTTTGTCTACACAGAATTGCATTTTCTAGACATCTTTATGGAGGTATGATTGACATACAACAAGTGTTAAAAAATAACACTTTGATAGGTTCTGACATATGCATCTACCCACAGAACCATCATCAAAATCAAGATAATGAACATATCCGGGCCGGGCGCGGTGGCTCACACCTGTAATCCCAGCACTTTGGGAGGCCAAGGCAGGTGGATCATCTGAGGTCAGGAGTTCAAGACCAGCCTGGCCAACATGGCAAAACCCCATCCCTACTAAAAATACAAAAATTAGTTGGGCGTGGTGACGGGCACCTGTAGTCCCAGCTACTCTGGAGGCTGAGGCAGGAGAATCGCTTGAACCAGGGAGGCAGAGGTTGCAATGAGCCAAGATTGTGCCACTGCACTCCAGCCTGGGCAACACAGCGAGACTCCATCTCAAAAAAAAAAACAATTAAATAACGAATATACCCATCAGCCCAAAAGCTCCTTTGTGACACTGAATTTTTTAACTTGGAGTCTTCACCTTTATCCCTAACTGATGGTTTTCAGGGTAGCATTCCAAAACATCAAGGTCATTTTGAATTTTCTTCTGTCATCTTTTATATTGGTATGCTAACCTCTGAGTCATCTGCAAATTTCAGAGTATGTCTTAGGTTAGGAACGAGGAAGGAAGAGCAGATGTCCACCTCTGGGGCATCAGGGCTCAGACCAGGAATACAAACCCAAGGCAGGAGAGAAAGGGAGGAGAGCCAGGAGGTGGTCTGGAGAGGGAACAGTTAGACGCAAGCACAATCATGCTGTCTGTCCCTTGTAACCTGCCACTTGTAACTCCATGCCTGTCTGTTCCAAGGTCGCCCATCAGAGAGCAACCCCACACCAGAACTGCTCTCATATTTTACACTCAGATTGACATTTTAGAATAGCCTAGTACAATCTCCTCCATCTTTTTATTCATATACATATATTCACACATTCATATTTCATGTATACACTAATATGTGTGCCTACCAAACAAAAACATTACACTTCACAATTCTCTGTTTTATTGTTTTAAATTTCAAACACAAATGAAAATTCCAGGTGATCACCTAGGTAATCACCTAGGTGAACACTTAGAACAACAAATTTTGAGTCTTCATCTTTATAATCACTGCTTATTTCTAATCCACTTAAAAATGTGGGAATATGTGGTATCACAAGGATTGGAGACATAGACTGTGGCCAACACAACCTGGAATAACTCTGAAGCTTAAGAATTTACCCTCACAATGAACACATGTAGTTGAGTCCACATGGCTGACTGTATAACCAAAGGTCCTCAGAATTAACTTCCAGGCAGAATACAATGTTTATTAAAAGATGCGTAATTTTAAAATGTGCTAAAATGAGGTTTACCCAACAGCAGTTTTTCAAAATCCCTTATGGATTTTGGGGTGAGGAGAAGTATTTTATCCTTGACGTTGTTTAGAATTGCTGGTACATGGTGGTAACAAAAAACAGATTGACTTGTATTGTTTTTTGTTTTTTCTTTTGAGATGGAGTCTCACTCTGTAGCCCAGGCTGGAGTGCAATGACATGATCTCGGCTCACTGCAACCTCCGCCTCCTGGGTTCAAGCGATTCTCCTGCCTCAGCCTCCCGAGTAGCTGGGATTACAGGCACCCGCCACCACGCCTGGCTAATTTTTGTATTTTTTAGTAGAGACGGGTTTTCACCATGTTGGTCAGGCTAGTCTGGAACTCCTGACCTCGTGATCTGCCCACCTTGGCCTCCCAAAGTGCTGGGATTATTGTTTTTAAATTCTGTGCAAAGACCCCTTACTCAATGACCTTATTGCAGACATCAGGGATGGACCCCTTGCACAACCCTGTCCTTACTTAGTCCACGCTGCTTGTGGGGTTTATTACGGCAAGTTTTCCTAGCCTGGCTCCAACAGAAAGAATATGTCTGGCCTGGCATTTCCCTCCAAGCTCCCATTAACTAACTTAATACACTTCTAATAGGGCCTGATTATAGAATAATCTATCTGCTATTAACTGTAGCCATATTATGTCCCTAAGAATAAATTCCAGTGGCATGACCCTCATGTTCTCAAAGTCACTAATAACCACTGTGACCAGGAGAAGGCTGGAGACAGAGCCTTAAGCTGCTGCAAAGCAGCCTTCACCCAAGATTGGGTGACAGGGAGAACATTACACTTATATAATCATTTTATCAGGCCTTGGAGCAATTCATGTTATCTCATGAGATTCTTTGCTATCAAAGAATTCCTGTTATCTCATGAGATTCTTTGCTGTAATAAACTTCGAATACTTTTCATAAAAAGAAAATGTGATCAATGATTTCTTTTCCCATGGTGAACTTGGATGGGTTCCAAACATGAACCACCAAATAGTTCCTCCAGGATCACAGATCTGTTTTATATCCCATTCTGTAATTTTGCTAGGGCCTAGAGCCAAGTTTTAAAAGCCGGTGAAACCCAGGAAGCATTAAGTTATCGTTCTTAAATTTAGGTTTCCTTTGGGATGAAGCTGACCTTCTCTCTATGCCCTCGGCTGCTGGTAGGACTTAGCCGCAAGGCTGGAGCTGGGGAGAAGGAGGATGCGGAGTCGGGCTTTTGGAACTTCAGTGTGCACACACAACACCAGCAATCTTGTTAAAACTCAGGTTCTGATTTAGTATGTGGGGTGGGGGCTGGGATTCTGCATTTCTAACAAGCTCCCAGGCAATACTGATGCTTCAACTTTGAGTAGCAAGAATTTTTTTGTTTTCTTTCAAATGTAGTCTGAAATTTTTTCTAAGCCTGTCCCTCTGGTTCCCATCTCCCCTCATCGGCGTGGGGTTGGGTATTAGGGAAGGTCAAACCTAGAGTTGGTCAGAGCTGGGTTCTACTCCTGACTCCAATATCTACTGGCTGTGTGACCTGGAGCAAGTCCCCTAACTTCTCCAAGCTTTTGTTTCCTTATGTGAAAATGGGAATAGCAACACCTAGATCTTGCTATCTTTTAGACTACTGACCAGTACTTTTGAATGAAATATACTTACTATTTTAAAAAATTCAAGCAAGATGAAAATTACAAGAAGTTCTGAAATCTCACCTCTCTCATAGTGATTTTAGAGTTAAAAGAAATAACATGTGTAAGATGGTCAGCACAGAGCCTGGCACTGGATAAGTACTCAGTGGACATCAGCCCGGGCCACCCATCCTGCCTGTCACTCAGAGAGGGCTGGGCCAGGTTGATCGCTGAGCTCCTCTCACCCCTAGCACCAGCTCATTCCAGGCAGCTGCCAGAGAGGAAGACGGCCCAGCTACAGGAGAACATCATATGGGGACAAGGGCACTCCCCTGACAGAAATGCCCATCCTGGTCGGGCATGGTGCCTCATGCCTGTAATCCCAGCACTTTGGGAGGCCGAGGCGGGTGGGTCACCTGAGGTCAGGTGTTTGAGACCAGCCTGGCCAACATAGCGAAACCCCGTCTCTACTAAAAATACAAAAAATTAGCCAGGTGTGGTGGCGGGCACCTGTAATCCCAGTTACTAGGGAGGCTGAGGCAGGAGAATCGCTTGAACCTGGGAGGCGGAGCTTGCAGTGAGCCGAGATCACACCACTGCACTCTAGCCTGGGTGACAATGTGAGACTCCGTCTCAAAAAAAAAAAAAAAGAAATGCCCACCCCTCCCCTGCCTTACTGCCCCTAGTGCAGGAGAGTGTCCAAATAACATGAAGTCCTAAAGCCACTTTTTGGATTCCGAGAAAGAGCATTTGTCCCAGGCAGGCTTAGCTGGGTGACCTTCAGCAAGTCTCGTTTCTCCTGAGTCTTACATTCCTATTCACACAAGAAGGTATCAACTCCCACTTACACCGCACTTTGCCATTTCAAAGACATGTTTTTAGTGATTCGTTTTTTAAAAAATCTTCACAGCAACCCTTTATACTGGCCGAGATCATTATCCTCACAGGGATATTTTTCTTTTAAGGGTCCCTGACGCCGGACGCTGCTCCCAGCACAGAGAGCGGGCGGATGCAGCTACAAGGCCCACCTGCTTGGCCTGCAGCCTTGAATGTGCCCTGCTCCAGCAGCTGGTCCCCTCTCACTCTGCTCTGCAGCCCTGCTGGACTCTGTGATCTGTCAGAGTGAAGAGGGCTGGAAGGGCAGCTGCTGCTCAGCTCCTTGTATGGAAACAGTTGCTCACGGACAGATAAATGCAAAGACAAGCTGCCTGCATGGTGGGCAAGCCCTCCAAAAACTCAGCCAGAGAGGACTGGACCAACAGTTCAACAGTTCTGTCTTTCAGGGCTGCTTACAAACTCCCAGCCTGCCAGAAGGTCTCTCCTCAAAAATTAGAGGGAAGTGTCTTTTTTTTTTTTTTTTTTTTTTTTTTTGAGACAGGGTCTTTCTCTGTCCTCCAGGCTGGAATGCAATGGCATAATCACTGCTTATTGCAGCCTCAAACTCCTGGGCTCAAGCGACCCTCCCACCTTAGCCTCCCAAGTAGCTGGGACTACAGGCACATGCCACCACGCTCGGCTTGTTTTTTATTTTTATTTTTTTTGTAGAGGTGGAATCTCATTATGTTGCCCTGGCTGGTCTCAAACTCTTGAGCTCAAGCGATCCGCCTGCCTCAGCTTCCCAAAATGCTGGGATTACAGGCGTGAGCCTGCTGCGCCCAGCCTGGGGTAGGTGTCTTAAAGAACATCCCATCCCTCAAGTACCCAGATAACTTCACAATATTTTAAATTCTTTTTCTCATTCCTTCTTCTTTTCTTCTTTCCCTCTCTCTTTCCTTCCCTCCCTGCTTCATTCTGCAAGTATTTATTGAGCATCTGTTATGTGCATTGAGCTAGGTAATAGAGGGCCTTAAAAGATAAAGGAAGGCCGGGCGCGGTGGCTCATGTCTGTAATCCCAGCACTTTGGGAGGCCGAGGCGGGCGGATCACGAAGTCAGAAGATCGAGAACATCCTGGCCAACACGGTGAAACCCCGTCTCTACTAAAAACAAACAAACAAAAAACAATTAGCTGGGCGTGGTGGCGGGCGCCTGTAGTCCCAGCTACTCGGGAAGCTGAGGCAGGAGAATGGCGTGAACCCAGGAGGCGGAGCTTGCAGTGAGCCGAAATCACACCACTGCACTCCAGCCTGGGCGACAGAGCGAGACTCTGTCTCAAAAACAAAAAAGATAAAGGAAATACCGACTTTGCCTTCAAGCAGTCCCCAGGCTGGGATGGGACATAAACACATATAAACAAGGCAGGACCCACATTCCACAAGCATGGTAACTTGCTGTAAGTTTCCAGGAAGAGAGACTACTTCAACTGAGGTAGGAGAGGCAATCTAGAAAGGCATCACCTACCAGATGAGGAGGCATTGTTCTGACCTCGAGAGATAGGCTGAGTTTGTACTCAGAGAAGGTTGAGGTCTTTCAGAAAGAGGCACTGATAGGCAAATGTGTCGGTGTGGGGGTGTACATATAGGAGACAGAGTTAGCTGTTGGATGAGATCATGAGATTCATGTTTGCACTGACTATTAAATACCTTGACATAAGAAGTCAGTGGGGGCCGGGGTAGTGGCTTACACCTGTAATCCCAGAACTTTGGGAGGCTGAGGCAGAAGGATCACTTGAGCCCAGGAGTTTGAGACCAGCTTGGGCAAAATAGTGAGACCACTGCCTCTACAAAAAACAAAAATAAAAAGTAGCCAGCCATCGTGGCAGGCACCTGTAGTCCCAGCTACTCCAGAGGCTGAGGTGGGAGGATGGCTTGGGCCCAGCAGGTAGAGGCTGCAATGAGCCATGATTGTGCCATGACACTCCAGCTTGACCAACAGAGTGAGACCCTATCTCAAAAAAAAAAAAAAAAAAAAAAAAAAAAAAGAATTAAAAGGTACTGTTTCCTTGGATCAAGCCTGGAGATTGCCAATTTATTTTTAACATCCCTTTTTTTATTAAAACACCAATTCTCAAGATTTTCTCTGCCACAGCTCACACACCCTACGAAGACCTGTATACATTTCCATGGCCTAGCTGAAGCACCCCCCTCAATTCATGTTCAGAACACATCCTGGGATGCGAGTGGGTAAAGATAGTATCATTATGGGGACAAACTGCCATTTGATCTAATCCATCTTTAAAAGGCAATCATTCTCAGACTTCTGGATTTAAGAATTATTGAGCAATATTTAGCAATACAGCTCACAACAGGTTGTGTAACATGTCGACATGTCTTGCCTCTGCAGCTAGAAGTGCCAAATGAAAAGCAGAATTCTAAGTCGACTGTGGTTATTCTCAACATCCAATGCAAACATTTAAGGCTGTCACTTGAATAGTTTAGCACTTACTCATTTTCTGAACTAATTGTTCCGGAATTTCTCTAATCCTTTTATTAAATTATTTCCATTTATAGCATCATTTATCCCCCAATAACCAACCACCAGCTGTTATCAGATTAAAGGCCACATGTGTGTTTGTGTGTCTGCCAGGGCTGATCCTGCCATTCCCACATGCTCACACAGAATTACACTGACTAAACCCCACCGGCTCTGCCGCACCTAAGAAAGCTCATAACTGGTTCCATTTTCAAAAAAAGCCTGGTTGACAGTAATTTATTTACAAATACTCAACTTTTTCTCATGTTCCCCACTATCTTTTTCCCTATATACACACTATATATACATAATCTCCGGGTCACTTTCAACTTTGTAACCAGAATAATTTAGAGACTGCTCAAGTTTTTATTTAAAGAACTTTTTAAAAAAATCCACTAAGTGTCCTTGCTCCTCCTTAACATATTTTGTGATGAATTGGATCAATCTAGAAAATTCTTATTCGTTGGGGTAGACTGAATAATAGCCCCCCAAAAATTGTCAATGTCCTAATCCCCAGAACTTGTAAATAGGTTACATTACATGGCAGAGGAACTTTGCATGAGTGATTAAGTTAAAGACCTTGAGACAAGGACAGTATCCCAAATTACCTAGGTGGGCCTAATGTAATTGCAAGTCCTTATAAGAGGAGGCAAGAGGTCAGCAGGGAACAAGATGTTACACTGCTGGCTTTAAAGATTCAGGAAGGGGGCCATGAGCCAAGGAATGTGGGCAGCCTCAAGAAGATGGAGATAGCAAAGAAACAGAAGTGTCAGCCTGTTTTAGACTTCTAACCTCCAGAACTATAAGATAATAAACTTGTGTTGTTTTCAGCCATTGAAGTTACAGTAGTTTGTGACAGCAGCAAAGGGAACTAAAGGCCAGGTGCCTAGGGGCTCACGCCTGTAATCCCAGCAATTTTGGAGGCTGAGGCAGGCAAATCTCTTGAGGTCAGTAGTTTGAGACCAGCCTGGGCAACATAGTGAAACCCCATCTTCTTTCCCTCTCTCTTTCTCTCTCTTTCCTTCCCTCCCTGATTCTTTCCACAAGTATTTATTGAGCATCTGTTATGTGCATCGAGCTAGGCAATAGAGGGGAGAACTAGACATAAAGGAGTAATAAACAAATGAGTTATGCATATACTTAAAAATTGAGGGCATCAAAAGAAAACAACAATTCATAAAAGAACAAATGTTAAAAAACTTTCACTTCTCTAATAATAAAAATTCAAGTTAAAACAATACTAAAAAAAGTTTTAACAGATTAAGCTGACAAACATGAAAAAGTGAAATAGTTTTCTGTGTTGGCCAGTATTGGGATGAGGAGACAACCCCTGTGCTGCTAGTAGAAAAATGTATGATCTCCTTTGGTGAGGTAATTTGGAAATCTATATCAAAAGCCTTAAAAACGTATTTTGAATTCAAAATTTATACTTGTAGGAATTTGTCTTTAATACATAATCAGAGATATATGGGAAGATCTACTAAGAAAAAGAAGAGCACACCCTTGATCTCCAAAACATAGCATCTACAAATTAGTTCAGCCCTTGTAGAAAGCAGCCTGGAGAGTTCTCAAAAAACTAAAACTAGAATTACCATTCGACCCAGCAATCCCATTACTGAATATCTACCTGAAGGAAAATAAATTATTCTACCAAAAACACACCTGCACTCATATGTTTATCACAGCACTATCCGCAGTAGCAAGGACATGGAAACGACCCAGGTACCCATCAATGGTGGATTGTATAAGAAAACCTGGTGCATATGTACCCTGTAATACTACACAGCTGTTAAAAAAGAACAAAATCACATCCTTTGCAGCAATATGGGTGCAACTGGAGGCCATTCTCCTAAGCAAATTAATGCAGAAACAGAAAACCAAATAACATGTTTTCATTTTGAAGTGGGAGATAAACATTGGGTACATATAGACACAAAAATGTGAAAAATAAACACTGGAGATTCCAAAAGGGGAGAGGGAGGGAGAGGGTGAAGAATTGAAAAGCTACCTATAGGGTACCATGTTCACTACCTGGGCAAGCAGATTATTAGAAGCCCAAACCTCAGCATCACACAATATGCCCATGTAGCAAACCTGCACATGTACCCCCAAAATCTAAAATAAAAATAAAAACTAATATATGATATCTAATTAAATTAATATACAAGTCAACAAAAAGAATACTATGCAGCCATTAAAATGGTGTAGAAGGATATTAATGGTTTGAAAGTTGTTCACAACATATTACGAAGTAAATAAAACAGGTTACAAAATAATCCAACTTTTTTGAGAGAAAAAGTGTATACAACTTAATTACATTGAACCTGAAATTATTAAATGCACCATTTTTATTCACTACTAAGAAATCAAAAAAAATCTGCCAATTAAACCATAATGAGCCATAGATTTTAGGATACATTATGATTTCAGAGAAGTTAAAATATGTATTCTGGAATTGATAAATATAGCATATTATGTATGTCCCATTTTCCCTCCATTCTGAAATAAACTTCTTTTCCCATATTTTAATATCCAGAATTTAGGGACATTTTGTGTCTTACAATCAAAGCATATATTTAATGTAGTGTTTCTGCCAGGCACAGTGGCTCACGCCTGTAATCCTAGCACTTTGGGAGGCCAAGGCCGGCAGATCACTTGAGGCCGGGAGTTCGAGACCAGCCTGGGCAACAGGGTGAAACCCTGTCTCTACTAAAAATACAAAAATTAGCTGGGTGTGGTGGCATGCACCTGTTGTCCCAGCTACTCGGGAGGCTGAGGCAGGAGAATCACTTGAGCCCAGGTGGCAGAGGTTGCAGTGAGCCGAGATCTCACCACTACACTCCAGCCTGGCTGACAGAGCAAGATTTCATCTCAAAAAATAAAAATAATAACAATAATAATGTAGTATTTCTTCCAGGACCCCCACCCCACCTATAACTCATCAGAATCAAGAAAATATTTTATATGCATTGTATTTGCATCAGAAAACAAGGAGGATATACACCAGAATGTTAATAGCTGGGTTTTGTTTTTTTTCCAAATGGTAAGATTGCAGAGAATTATTATTTTCTTCCTTAACAAGAACAACAAAACCCAGCATTGCGAATTCCCAGTTTGGCCCCATGCTATGTAGAAGCTAGGAGGATCACTTGGGCTAAGGTACCACAGAGCTCCCACTCACTTTCCCCCTGAGAACTGGAAACTCTCAGAGTGGAGAGTTAAAGGGGCAGAGAGCAACTTTTACCCACTCGTGCATCACCCCCGGTATCTCAACTACCATAAAATACTGTGTCCAAAAAAGGCAACCCCTTGGTAACGGTACTTCACTCCCTTCCAGCACCCAACCACAACACCTAAGGGGATGGCAAATAGACTTCATTTTTAAATGCTAGCTCTCATTGATTGGTAGTAGCCCCCTGGAGGACCTGCTGGAAGGGATTCTGAGGCCAAGCTGGAGTTCAGGAGGAAGGTGTGCCTGATTGATTAGTCATGCCTAGCACTTAATCCAAGTGCTACATAATAGCTAGGCCTGAAAGAATTTTCCCAGCTTTATTCTTGCTCCTTACCTTCAAGAAGAGTACCTGTTTTTCCAACCATCAAAGGTGAAGAGATCCTAACCAGACTAAGGACCATAATTTAAGGGCCTGGATTGTTACTGTTAATGCTAAACAAAGCCCATTCTAGCAAAGACACAATTCAGGTTTACAAACCAGCATTTCACAGTATGGCATTATATTTTAAAGCCAAATAACACATATATTACTGGCCTAGTAATTACACTTCTGTGATACACACCTCATGTATCTGCTTTCCAAGAGATAGGAGCAAAAATGTTCATAGCAACCATTCACAGGAGAATGGAAAAATAAATTTGGTACACAGACACACACAAAGTTTATTCATTTTATTAGTTTCACAAAACCATACAGATGAATAATAAACATTTCAGTGAAAGAAGCAAGTGGCATAAAACCACATATAATATTGTACCTTTGTTTAAAAGATCAAAAACAAAACATAACTAAATTATACATTGTTTAGAAATATATGACTGTGATAAAACTATTACTTTTTTTTTTTTTTTTTTGAGAAATAGTCTTGCTCTTTCACCCAGGCTAGAGTGCAGTGGCATGATCTTGGCTCATTGCAACCTCTGCCTCCCAGGTTTAAGCGATTCTCTCACCTCAGCCTTCTGAGTAGCTGGGATTACAAGCACCTGCCATCATGCCTGGCTAATTTTCGTATTTTTGTAGAGACAACAGTTTCACCATGTTAGCCAGGCTAGTCTTGAACTCCTGACTTCAGGTGATCTGCCCGCCTGGGTCTCCCAAAGTGCTGGGAATACAGACATGAGCCACCACACCCGGCCAAAACTATTATTTAAAAGGCAGTAGAATATACAACACAAAACCTAGGATAATTACCTTTGGAGCAGGCATGCGACAGGATAGAGAAGATGTAACATATTGGAATATTCTAGTTAAGTTGGTTTGGTGTTGATTTATTGCTATGCTTTATATAATATATGTTAGAATATATACAATACAACATATAATATATATGTTAGAATATATAATACACACTGTTTGAAAGAATTAATTTTCATTTAATGCAGTGCTCAACTAAAAATAAAATCTTTCTCCACATTTGTGTGGAAGAGTAGGAAAGCCTGTCTTGCAGTAAGATGGATTAAAACAAGCCAGTTTTTACAGTGACTTTTGTGGGTGACTCAGTCCCACCTCTGCAATCAAGTTTCTCATCTATGGTGGCTGAGCCTCACCAGGAGCCTAAAATGCATAAAACTTTCCTTTAATGCCTCTTTGGGCTGTCTCTGGTATAACCAAAGAAAGCACAACTCCCTCATCTATGCAGTGACAAGTTTGGGTAAAGTATTTTTTGAAAAAAAAACTATCTCTTTTAGATTTTTTTTTCAATCATTTTAAACGTCATTTATACCAATTATCCCACTTTTATTACCATTGTAAAAATAATATATGATTTTATGTAGCATTTATCTGCAATGTATATGAAGATGTTTTTATAGTTGTTACTTCAAATGAATGACAAATTATTTGTAATAACAAAAACATGGAAACAATCCAAATGGCCAGTCATCAGCAGGTAATAGAAGAAGACGTAGCCCTTAAGTACTATGTCTCTGAAGAGTGTATAATAGCACAGAAGATGTCAAAATTATTAAATGAAAAAGCATAATAGCTTGTATAATGAGTATATTACAGCCAAATGAAACCTATGTTTTAAAACAAACCGAAAATAGATACCCAACATGTTAAGAGTGGTTATCGCTGTGTGATATCTTATCTTTCTAAATTTTCTAAAATGACAATGCCTTGCTTTTATAATGGAATGAAAGCCCATTCAACTTTAACCTTCTTGAAATGGAACTGATTGGCTAGATTGACTTTGGGGAATTGGAAGCAGCAAATGGAGATGTTCTTCACAAGGCCAGGCAGTAACTCACTGGCAGCGCCAGAATTAGTGTGGACAGTCCCTGTGTTTCTGGGTTGTTTTCACTCTGAATCCAGCTGGCTCCCTAACTGTACTCACCCCTCCCCTGACACATACCATACACACACACAGATTAATGAAATAAGACAAGCTCCCCCTGAAAAAGTCACCTCAGCCCCTTATTTTCCTCAAGTGGTGGTGAGCCATATGCCCCAGTTCACACCCTTTTCCCTGAAGGTCTTAGTGGGCAGGAAGACAAGAGAATGTGAATACTAATCAAGTTATCTGTGGGAAGCAGTGCCCTTTCCCAGGGTGGTCAGTGCAGCCAGCCAACCACAAAGCCTAGGTTATCAGACTCAAACCACATAGATGTCAAGCAGGTCACCCCAACCTTGATCTCAGAAAATACTGACAATTTAATGTAATCACCATGTAGGTTTGTTTAAAATGAAGATTTATTACTAATTTAAAAGCTTGGTAGTCTAGTGTGGCCAAGGTCGTGAGGAAGCGGGAATGTAAATTTAATAGAGCCTGTTTGGAGAGCCTATAAAACTGAAAACATCACATCCTACGGCCCAGCAATTCCTCTTCTAGTCCTGTGCCCTGGAGAACAATCGAACATATGTACAGGTAGACACGATCAAGGATTTTCATTTTATTTCATGAAAAATTAAAAACTACCAATTGTCTCTCAATAGGGGAATGGATAAATAAAATGTCATATATTTATAGGATGAAATATTTAAAATTAAGATTGATGATTCATATGGCATATGAATCTATATGGATAGCTCTATAAAGGAAATAGATCTTTGGAATTTAAAAGAAGTATCTATAGATTTAAAGTTCCTGCAAGGATAGACATCAAAAACATGTTGTTTAGGGAAAAGAGTGAGTTCTAAAATGACATCTGAAGTGTGACACCATTTCTGTTAAAAAAAAAAAACAGACAAACTACAGCCATCCATCTTGATAAGTGCAGATATATGTATGTAATAGCACAGGAACATTCTAGAAGGAAATACATTGAAATAATAGCAGGGGTAATATCTGAGGAAAGACAGAGGGGACTGGGATTGGGTGATACTCAGATTTTTCAAGGGAAAGTGGATTCCTGGGTTATTCATAATTATAAATATACAAATAGTTCATAATTTTTAAAGTCTCAGCAATTACTTTATCTGGTAATGTATTTATAATAAAAAGAAAGCTAAAAATATAGAGCTTTCTGTCGGAAAATGTTTCCCACAGCACCACACCCACCTTTCCACTCCCAGCACACCCTCTCAGCCAAGTTGGCCAGTGTTGGGAGAAAGTGCCCCCGAAGCCTTTGCTCACCTTCACCACCCTTCTAGGAGCCACAGCAAATCACACTGGCAATGATCCCTTGCAGAAAAATTTATGCCAGAAAAATTAGCTCTCAGAAGTGCCATTTTGTTGAAAAAAGAGCACATGAATTTTATCCCTTCCCCTGATGATTTTTGAGAGCAAAGTATTTTAGAGTTTGGCCCCAGCCAAACTAACAGGAGAGAAGGTAACTCCCCACATTTCATACCTGTCAAAAACCACTGCGGAATAAGCCCGCTCAGCAAAGATGATATCTGCAGCCCAGAACTCCTTGGTGGCCTTCAGACCCCTTCCTTTGCCCTCAGCGGTGAAGACCTCCACGTTCTCCATTCTCCCTATTGTCATCTCAGAGTCTGTCAGGCCAGCGCGGCAGTTATTTAACACTGAGCCAAGTCTCTTGTCATTGCTATTTCAGCACCTTCAGCATCCCAAAGAGCAAGACTATAAATGGACAAGCCACCTCCCCTTCCCTACTCGCTCTCAGCTACTGGGCCCTCACCTCCCCCTCTGCTACTTTTCCTGGAGGTGGGGATGGGACAGACAAGAGAACAAGTGAACTGGGAAGGGTTTCATTCATCACCCAGCAAAGCCGACAGAACAGAAAATGACCATGGGTTAATATGGGATAGGGCCTGAAAAGTTTTGAGAGGTTCCATTGCAAGCAGAAGCTATCTGTATGTGCTAAGTTCTGAACTGCAACAATCCTGTTCGGCTTTAGTTGGAGTAGGGAACATTTGGTCAGGAGGGTATTTTTAGCAGCCAGATGCCTCTGTCAATCAAAAGCAGACAGCTGGAATGGTCCAAGAGAAACAAGGTGATATTTGCTGCTCTGGGACCCTTCAGCTGTCAGGCTTGCACTTTCTCAAGTGAGATGGGCCCTCGCCCCACCCTTTTCAGTCTTTCTCCCAAGGGTGGGCTGTTTAGCAGCAGAAGCTAAACTGAGGGCTGGGCACGGTGGCTCACGCCTGTAATCCCCACCTTGGGAGGCCGAGGCACATGGATCATCTGAGGTCAGGAGTTCAAGACCAGCCTGACCAACATGGTGAAACCCCGTCTCTACCAAAAATACAAAAATTAGCTGGGCGTGGTGGCGGGCGCCTGTAATCCCAGCTACTGAGGAGGCTGAGGCAGGAGAATTGCTTGAACCTGGGAGGCAGAGGTTGCAGTGAGCCGAGATCGCGCCATTGCACTCCAGCCTGGGCGACAGAGTGGGACCCCGTCTCAACAAAAAATTAATAAATAAATAAATAAATAAGAAGAAGAAGCTAAACTGAGCCCTTGGCATATACATAACAGTACTATTTAGGCTCCAAGGGGGCATTTTTCCTCTCCAGTATCACCTGGGGCTCTTACAGCACCCCTACTCCACAGCATGGAATTCCCTGTTCTTAGCACTGCTGGTGATGCTGGTATGCTGGAGGCAGGCTGGATACAGACAAGGCAGGCTATAAAAATAGCAACCCCCATCTCTATCTTTCTATCAAATTTCCTTTAACATGTGTCTGCTGCCAGGAAAATACCAACGTGCTCTGTCCTTCTTCTTACTCAGGAGCGAGGACACTGGAAAGACGAATCTAAAATCCTCGTTGAACTAAATGCCACTGTTCTTGGCTATCAGGCAGCTTTTACTGAGGTTTAAAAGAAATACACTTGCAGATCTGGAGCTCTGGCTTGACTTCCATGTAAGATTTTTAGTTTCTGGGATGCATCTATTTCCTGGTGGGGGTTGGGGGGCGGGTGACGGCGGGGGTGGGGGGCAGTGTGCAGGGTCATTTCCTGGATTTTTCTGAGTGTATGGTTTCTGAGTCAGATGAATCTGAGTTTGAATTCTAAGCCTGCTACTACCACTTGAGATGGAACCTGTGAAACAAGGGTGATAATTTCTACCTCACTGGGTTGTGAGAGTTAGATAATATGTAAAAGGGGATAACACAGCACTTAGTTAGCACTTCATAAAATACTCATTAAGTGATAGCTATTCTATTTTATTTACTCTGTCACATTATCCTCCCTAAACTATCATGATGTACCAGAAATTTTAACATGTCTTCAACCAATTGAATCTCCCAAAACACCTTCGACTCTTGGAAGCATGTTGAAAGTTCATTGTCTGATCATATATCCTGATTTTTAGGTAAGAATACATAGCCATGACAGCAAGAGAATATCTCTGCAGCTTCTGATGCATCCTGAAGAGCAAAATAACTTAAGACATGTAAAGTTAGGTGCCTCAAAAAGTAAACACTGCATGCTCCCAAGGGGAAAAACAATTCTACAAAACAGAGAGTTAAAAAAAGAGAAAGAGGCCGGGCGCGGTGGCTCACGCCTGTAATCCCAGCACTTTGGGAGGCCGAGGCAGGTGGATCACAGGGTCAGAAGATGAGACCATCCTGGCTAACACGGTGAAACTCCGTCTCTACTAAAAATACGAAAAATTAGCTGGGCGTGGTGGCCGGCGCCTGTGGTCCCAGCTACTGGGAGGCTGAGGCAGGAGAATGGCGTGAACCGGGGAGGCGGAGCTTGCAGTGAGCCAAGATCACGCCACTGCACTCCAGCCTGGGCAACAGAGCAAGACTCCGTTTCAAAAAAAAAAAAAAAGAGAGAGAGAGAAAGAAGGCCAGGCGCAGTCCTTATGCCTGTAATCCCAGCACTTTGGGAGGCCGAGGTGGGTGAATCACTTGAGCCCAGGGGTTTGAGACTAGCCTGGGCAACATGGTGAAACCCTGTCTCTACCAAAAATACAAAAAATAAACCAGGCATGGTGGCGCATGCCTGTAGTCTCATCTACTCAGGAGGCTGAGGTGGGAGGACCACTTGAGCTCATGAGGCAGAGGTTGCAGGGAGCCCTGATCGTGCCACTTCACTCCAGCCTGGGTGACAGAGCAAGATCTTGTCTCAGAAAAAAAAGAGGGAAGGGGAGGGGAGGGGAGGGGAGGGGAGGGGAGGGGAGGGGAGGGGAGGAGTAGCAGAGCAAGCTCTTATCTCAGGAAAAAAGAGGGAAGGGGAGGGGAAGGGAGGGGAAGGGAGGGGAAGGGAGGGGAAGGGAGGGAAGGGAGGAGAAGGGAGGGAAGGGAGGGGAAGGGAGGGAAGGGAAGGGAGGGGAGGGTTGGGGAGGGAAGGGAAGGAAAGCGAAGTGAAGGGGAGGGGAGGGGTTTTCAGGAAAGGAGAGGAGAGGAGAGGAAATATTAAAAAGGTTTTTTCCCTGTAATCCCAGAGAGGCCAAGGCAGGCAGATCACGAGGCCAGGAGATTGAAACCATCCTGCCTAACATGGTGAAACCGCGTCTTTACTAAAAATACAAAAATTAGCTGGGCGTAGTGGCACACACCTGTAGTCCCAGCTACTCAGGAGGCTGAGGCAGGAGAATCACTTGAACCCAGGAGGCGGAGGTTGCAGTGAGCCGAGATCATGCCACTGCACTCTAGCCTGGGTGACAGAGCGAGACTCCATCTCAAAAAAAAAAAAAAAAAAAAAAAAGGTTTTTTCAATCCAGGTTGACTCCCAATGAATACCCTGTATCCACATTGCCTGGCAACTCAGGGTCTTGCAATAACTTGTCTGCCCTCAGGGGCCAGGGGCTCAGCCTGGCTCAGATGAGCTTGTTCCCTAGACTAGGCACTCTTGGAGCAGGTTCAGCCCAAGCCATGGACAAGGAAGAAATTTACCAGCCCCAAGACCATATGGAGAGAGGAAGCCCAGGACTTTAATTATACCTGTGGGCCTCAACCTTATCAGAACAATGGTTATTATATTATTAAAGGGCGGTAGACAGAATAACAGGCCCCAAAGATGTGCAGATTCTAATGCTTAGATCTGTGAATATGTTACCTTATATGGCAAAAGGGACTTTGTGAATGTGATCAAGTTAAGGACCTTGAGATGAGAAGATTATCCTAGATTATCCTGGTAGGACCAATGTAATCATGAGGATCCTTATAGGAGGAAGGCAGGAGGGCCAGGGTCAGAGGAGATGTGACAATGCAACCAAGAGGGTCAGAGTCAGAGAGATATTGAAGGGGCTGTGTTGCTGACTTTAAAGATGGAAGAAGAGGCCATGAGCCAAGAAACTGGAAAAGGCCAGGGAACAGAT
Organism: Gorilla gorilla gorilla; assembly: GCF_029281585.2. Lineage (NCBI taxonomy): Eukaryota > Metazoa > Chordata > Mammalia > Primates > Hominidae > Gorilla > Gorilla gorilla. The sequence continues at coordinate 52,678,310 of NC_073236.2, forward strand.
TCTTACCCTAGAACCTCCAGAGGGAACACAGCCCTGCGGACCTTGATTTCAGCCATGTAAAGTCCATTTCTGGCTTCTGACCACCAGAACTGTAAGATAATAAATTTATGTTCTTTAAAGTCTCTAAATTTGTCATATTTTGTCACAGCAGCAATAGTAAATATAGTAAATATTTACTATATTAGTCTCATTATAGTAAATATTATGTAACATGCTTTTTGTTACTTTAAAGTGAAATTCTTACATAATATAATTTATTCGTTCTTATACCTAAGAAAAATGACTAGTTTAATCTAACAAAGGTGAAAGAAAATCAAAGTTAATTTGTAGTAATATCTATTTATTGTAAATTAAATGTGTAAATGTGCTCACTATGCATATGCTTGGGTACAACTATATTAGAAGATGAGATAAAATGGCTAGATGTTTGTACCTCTAAGTGGAATCACTATGATAGTGAGAACAAAAATGCAGATTGATTTTGAGGACACAAATACCATATTGTTGCCTGTGACCATAATTTTCTGAAATGGTGAGCAACTCTTAGGGGAGTTCTAAACAAAATAAAGTATGATCTTTCTTTGGTTAACAAGAAGTTGCATTGCTGGAAAATTCAGCGTATATTAAAACTTTACAAAAACTACTTTACGATTACTTACAAAATGGATTTCCAGACTCAGACAATCAGAAACTGGCTTTTTGCCTACCTGAAAAGCACATACAGATATTTGAGGCAGTGCGGGGCGGGCAGAGAGTCTTCATTGTACCAGGCTGTCCCCTGCTTCTCAGAGGATCTAGCATCTCTGACCAGGATTAAGGACACAGAGTTGACAGTAGTTCCCAGACTGTTGGTGGGGAAGGGGGCATAAGGCCTTCATATGTCACGTATCAACATCAATCCTATGTAAAAGTTTTTTGCCCATCTGCCTTTGCTGCAGCCCTTCCCAGTTTGTTTTTCCCCCTACTGAAATCCAACCCTTTTTGATGACTTTGGTGCTGCCGAGAATATGCCTGTAGCATCCTGCAATCATTGTGACAAACAACAGTTCTTCCCACATTTCTAAAATGCTTCCTATGTAGTAGATTTGCCTCCATTGAGAACTACTGGTCTTTGTCTTGAGAAAAAGCACATCTAGAGTTTTGAAAAGATTTCTTATTGATACACGAGATAGAAAAATTATTTAGGCCGGGCACAGTGGCTCACACCTGTAACCCCAGCACTTTGGGAGGCCAAGGTGGGTGGATCACTTGAAGTCAGCAGTTCGAGACCAGCTTGGCCAACATGGTAAAACCCCGTCTCTACTAAAAATACAAAAACTAGCCAGGCGTGGTTGTGCATGCCTGTAATCCCAGCTACTAGGGAAGCTGAGGCATGAGAATCACTTGAACCTGGGAGGTGGAGGTTGCAGTGAGCCGAGATCATGCCACTGCACTCCAGCCTGGGTGACAGAGCAAAACTCTGTCTCAAAAAAAAAAAAAAAAAAAAAAAAAAACTATTTAGGCAGAGAGTGAGGGCAAAAGAGTGCACAGCAGAACTTCCCTTCTAACAAAAAGCAGCCCTAGAAATAATTTCCTTCTAGCAAAGAACAGCCTGGAAGACCGAACTGCAAACATAGATAAGGAAGCTGGAAGCTTGCACAGGGGATGCCGGCAGCTGCACCAATAGAAAAGGGCTACCTGGGGGCCAGGCATGTCGAACATGGGGCTCTGCCTTCCCTTTTTTGTTAGCATGTGTACAGTAAAAAAGAAATGGGCCACAAAGAGAAGCTCAGGTAGAAAACCCACCTGCATAATAAAAGATTGGGGTGGGGGCTGTCAGAGTTTCGAGCCCTGTGCAAATGACACACCTGGTCCTAACCCATTTTTCACATCCTATGTAGGTCAGACACCACCTCCCCACTAGCTCGTCTATAAAACCCTCTTCATTTCAGCATGGATCAACAACCCATTTTTCTGGGACCCCTCTCTGTAGCAGAAAGCTATTCTCTTTATTTTGCCTGTTGAATTTCTGCTGTTAACCTCACTCTTTGTGTGTCCACATTCTTAATCTCCATGGCTGTGAGACAACAAACCTCAGATGTCACCCCAGACAATTAGGCTGCTTCATTATTGACCTATTGGAGATGATTGGGCAGAGAAGAAAAGATTAAGGAAGCAGGCCGGGCACGGTGGCTCTCATGCCTGTAATCCTAGCACTTTGGGAGGCCAAAGCAGGTGGATCACCCGAGGTCAGAAGTTCCAGACCAGCCTGGCCAACATGACGAAACTGTGTCTCTACTAAAAACACAAAAATTAGCTGGGCATGGTGGTGGGCACCTATAATGCCAGCTACTAGGGAGACTGAGGCAGGAGAATCACTTGAACCCAGGGTGGAGGACGGAGGTTGCAGTGAGTCGAGATCACACCACTTCACTCCAGCCTGGACAAAAGAGCAAAACTCCATCTCGGAGAAAAAAAAATTTCAGGAAACACATGACAACCATTGTTGATGTCTTACATCTTGAAATACGGAAAAAGTAGATCCATTCTGCATCTCCTAAGAGATCAATCTAGGGGCCAGGGTGGACATAACTGTGTGACTATGTGATACAGTGATTAGGATCGTAGACTTGAGCTTCACAGACCTTCACAGTCATGTTTCTGTAGATAAGCCCTTCTCCACTCCAGGAAGATGTCAATTTTTCCATTGTTAGTGGTTTTAGTAAGCATCCAGGCACCTTATTTTTTTGTATCTGAATAAAGAAGGGTAGTGAGAAAGGGAGAAGAATGAAATAGCTCAAGCCAAAGAGCTCCTGGTCCAGGAAAGAGGCTGAGCTGGGAGATTTCAGACAAGGGGATGACAAAAATTACCACTAAGGAACAAGATGTCCAGGCCATCGCTCTGTCTCTATTTCAGCTGAACTCCCCCTTCCCCAACACACACATACACACACAAGCCAAGAACATTCCTATGGATACCCAGCACTCCCTCACCCTAAAGAATGTGAGAGGCAATTGATGCAGGATTTACGAAGCAAGGGTCATGCTGGGTCCCTAATCAAAGGTAGCTCAAAGGTAGAAGAAAGGGACATGATGAGGCCAGGAGTGGGGGCTGTTTTGGGAGAGTTATCAGTGTATCATCAAAAGGCTAGGCATGGCTTCAAGTATCCTCTTAATGTAAGAAGGGGCTCTACTTGTTAAATTGCATCATAGGTAGAATCTGTTCCCAGATGCCACTTTGCAGCCCCCAAATCTTTAACTGTAGTCTGTGTTTGTATTACTGCTCTGAGCCTTTGAGCTAATAAACTCAGAGGCCTTGAGAGAGTGAGTACATTTCCCCTGTATGTTGCAATTCAGGGAATATGTACAAATAAGTGTGAAAGAGTGTAGATAGCAATCAAATCCATGTGGTTTGTGATACGTCTTGAATCATTGGGACAGCTTGTGTGTCTGTATTAATACTGTAGCTGTTAATCTATCTATCATACCTGGAAGAGCTCCAGTCATCTCTTTGAAAGACCCACTGGCTGAGCCACACACCTGCAATGATCACCATCTAGTGGCAGATCAAAGGAGCTGCAAGATTTTATATCTGAAGACTACTTTAGTTAAAGGACAGCCCTTATCCCTGGATTTGACCTCCTTTGTACCCAGAGCTAAGGTTCAATTAGACCAAGGTCAAGGTTCCTTTACCTCCAAACTAAGAATGGTTTGTACCTTCTTTAATGGTTGGGAAAAAAATCAAAAGACTATTTTGGCCAGGTGCCGTGGCTCATGCCTGTAATACCAACACTTCAGGAGGACAAAGCAAGAGGATAGCTTGAGCCCAGGAGTTTGAGACCAGCCTGGGCAGCATAGTGAGACCTAATCTCTATAAAAAATAAACAAAATTATCCAGGCAAGTTGTTGCACGACTGTAGTCTCAGCTACTCGGGAGGCTGATGTGGAACGATCACTTGAGCCCCAGAGGTCAAGGCTGCAGTGAGACGAAATTGTGCCACTGCACTAAGCCTGGGTGACAGAGTGAGATCCTACTTCAGAAAAAAAAAAAACTATTTTGTGACACATGAAAATTACATGAAATTCAGATTTCAGTGACCATAAATAAAAGTGTATTAGAAAACAGCTGCACTCATTTTTTTTGCGTATTTTCTATGGCTCCTTTCACAGTGCAACAGCAGAGTTGGATAATTGCAACAGAGAACATATGGCCCACAAAGCTGAAAATATTTACTATCTGACCTTTTATACAAAACGTTTGCCAACCCATGCTTAGATTAATAATAGCTTAATACCTGGCAATGTCACATAGGCCCAGAGTTGGGGAGAAGTTCACTGCTTTCAAGTACATTCACTGACTGATTCATTCATTCATTTCATACACTGTGTGAGGGACCTGATCAAGGAAGAAGTTCTTGTGCACAACTACCATTCACATTCCAGGATGACAGGAACAGGTGCCCTCCTTGATTATCCATGATATCCTGCATAATTGCATCCTTGACAAAACTTCACACTCTCTAGTCCATGTGTTCTTACTAAAAAAGCATGCTTGCTTCCCTCTTTCTCCCTCTGGCTCCAAGAAATCCTTAGTTGTGCAATCCTTTCCTCCCAAGAATTCCTAAATTCACTCATCCTGCATGCATTTATCAGCCCGTGTATCAGGCACCGTGCCCACTGCCCCAGATATAAAGATGAGTAAGGCTGGGCATGGTGGCTCACACCTGTAATCCTACCATTTTGAGATGCCAAGGCAGGAGGATCACTTTAGTCCAGGAGTTCGAGACCAGCCTTGTCCACATAGTGAGAGCCCCGTCTCTACAAAAAATACAAAAATTAGCTGGGTGTGGTGGAGCACACCTGTAGCCCCAGCTACTCAGGAGGCTGAGGCTGGGGGATGACTTGAGCCCAGGAGAAGGCTGCAGTTAGCCACGATCATACCCCTGCACTCCAGCCTGGGTGACAGAGCAAGACCCTCTCTCAAAAAATAAAGTAAAATAGGCGCGGTGGCTCACGTCTGTAATCCCAGGACTTTGGGAGGCCGAGGCGGGCGGATCACAAGGTCAGGAGATCGAGACGATCCTGGCCAACATGGTGAAACCCTGTCTCTACTAAAAATACAAAAATTAACTGCGCATGGTGGCACGTGCCTGTAATCCCAGCTACTCAGGAGGCTGAGGCAGGATAATCACTTGAACCAGGAAGTCAGAGGTTGCAGTGAGCTGAGATCACGCCACTGAACTCCATCCTGGCAACAGAGCAACACTCTGTCTCAAAAAATAATAAAATAAAATAAAATAAAGATGTGTAAAATGTAGGCCCTGTCTTCAAGACATTGACCTTTAAAGGGGATTATGGAAGAGCATGTAAGGGTGGTGAGAGATAGGAGGCTAAGGGGAAGGGTATCCAGGGCTCTGAGGAACCAACGAAAGCTTCGGAGAAGAGACAGACAAGAGAAGTAGGGAGGGTGACCAGAATCTCAGAACCAGAAGAGATCACTTTAGACCCAAGGACATGGCAGCATGTGCAGAGACATGAAGGCCAAGAAACAGCGTGACAGGTGCAACAACTGCAATTGGGAGGCTACTGCGGGAGCTACAGATGCATAAGTAGTATACTTCTCTTTACCAGTCTGGCACCAGACTACTGCATTTTATGTCCCAGTGTTTCATATGCATTTGAAAGCTATTCTAACAGCAACATCTCTTCGAATGTGTGACATTGTTCTTTGCTTACATTACCACAAGTTTCATGGCACCCTTTGAGGTGGATATTGTGGCCATTTTGAAGATGAAAAAAATGGAGGTTCAGAGAAGTAAGAAATATGTCTGAGGCCTCCTTGTGAAAAACATCTCCAAAGTATAAAACCTGGAGAAACTTTGATCCACGCGCACAAGGAGACTGCACAAGAATGTTAAAGCAGCACCAACTGGAGGAGCAAAAATAGGAAACAAACTCAGTGTCTACCGAAAACGTGTAGGAGAAAGGGTAAGTAGTGGTGCATTCATAAAATGGAATATTATTGAACGGTGAAAGTGAATGAGAACCTCACATATCAGCATGAGTTAATATAAAAAAAGGCCATGTAAAAAACATTGCAGATGAATAAACAGTATGTATAATAACACTTACGTAAAGTTCTAAACCATGCAATGCAATATTTCATGTTACTTAGGGGTACATACATATGTAGTAAAATTATAAAGAAATACATGGAAATGAAAAATGCTGAATTTAGAATAGTATTTATTTCTGAGGGAAAGAGAAATTCATGAGGAAGTGGAAAAGAGGGCATTCCAGAAAGAGGGAGAAGCGTATGCAGTACTGTGAGTTGAGTTTTGCAATAGTGTGGTATTTACAGGAATCAGTATAGGTTTAATGTTGCTGAATCACAAGTAATAGCAGGGTGGGGAGGTAAGGGCAGTGGAAAGATAATGAGATCAGGGAGGTGCACAGAAACCTCATAGTACTCAGTTTGACCTTTTCCAACAGACACTGGGGAGCCAGTAATGACTTTTAGAGAGAACCCTTTGGCAGCAATATGGAGAGTAGACTGGAGCAGTTGAAGTCAGAGGGAGATCTTAGCACGTTTCTAGCAAGAGTTGATGAGAATCTGAAATAAGGCAACGGCAATGTGACAGAAAAGTAGAGAATACCCAAAATAAACTCTTCCACAGTATACCAGGAGACGTGCCCATCAACAGGAAAATCAGTGGAGTAGTGTCCAGCAGTGAAATGAACAAATTACAGCTGTCTTCAACAGCTTAGACGAAATTCAAAATATTAAGTGAAACAAACGAGTCCCAGCGTACTGCATAAAGGTGTAAATCTTATAACGTTTAAAAACAATCTAAATGTGTTTTAGCCATGCCTATGTGTGATAATAAATAGAGAAAGGAAATGATGAATACAAACCAGGTTAGTGATTTCTTTGGGAAACAGGGGATGAGATGATGAGATATATACATACATACTTATTTGTGTGTATAATGTATATTATAGATGTACATGCTGAAAGAGCAACAGGGAGAGAGAGAAAAAGGTCATTTATGGACCAATGATGACGACGTATGATGACAAAGGATTGTGCTTAATCTACTCTGTGTATTTAGGGTATAATAAAGGAAAGATTATAACTGAGGCTTTATTGTAAAGATCATAAAATGTTTTGTTTTACTTATATTCCCTTTCTTTGTCTTTTTCTTCCTCCATGCATGCTTGCTTGCACGTAGTCATTTCAGCAGAGGGTAGTCACTAGTGATTGATTAACTTCATATCCTAACCCCAGAATGCAGGCAAGATTGATGAACTTGTTTTTCTTTTAAAGAACAATGGACCTGGCACGGTGGCTCACGCCTGTAATCCCAGCACTTTGGGAGGCCGAGGTTAGTGGATCACTTGAGCCCAGAAGTTCAAGACCAGCCTGGGCAACATAGTGAGACATCCCCACCCCCTGCCCAATCTCTATAAAAAATGAACAAAAATCACCTGGGCATGTGTGCATGCCTGCGGTCCCAGCTACTTGGGAGGCTGAGGTGAGAGGATCGCTTGAGCCTGGGAGGTCGAGGCTGCAGTGAGTGGTGATCCCACCACTGCACTCCAGCCTGGGCAACAACGCGAGACCCTATCACAAACAAAACAACCATGACCCTTAGGTCACGCAGACCTCCTTGATGGTCCAGATGGGGCATCATCTAATGGGGCAGATGAGACCTAGAGGCCCAGGGAGGAAACAGCTTTGATCATGGGGGATCCCACCCTCTGTATTCTTACCTTACTCATAAAAGCCCCCCAGTTACGTTCTAAGGCATGTCAGTATTTGAGAGACTTCTCCCGCTCTCTCGCTTTGGCCAAACGGAATAAACCCTCCCCCGCTCCTAAGCACTGAATGTGTCGGTGTTTGGCTTACTGCGCATTTGTTACACGAACCTATATTGTAGGTTCTGTTGATAAGGCAACAGATCATGTATTTTTGAGATACTTTGAGGGTGGAACTGTAAATTTCCAGTTTTTTTTTTTTTTAATCAGTTGGCTTTATAGTCATTCTCCCAAGGCGAGCGAGCGACCCCCACGAACTTTTCCTTGCCCCAAAAAGGAGGGCAGACGGACAGGATCAAAACCAGTCGCGCCAGCAAGACATTAGAGCCGCGCCGGGAACTGCCAGGCCAAGCGGGCGAAGCAAGCAGCAAGGCGGGGCTCAAGAGGCTTCCTGGGCGCTGGGCTGGCTGCGCAAGCGCAGTAGCGCGCCTCGCCGCCATGGCGTCTGTGCTGTCCAGTCATAAGCCGGTAGTGGCGGCGACTTCCCCTCAGGAAGCCGGGTCTCCGCCTCCTCCTCCCATCCCGCCTGCTCGGCGGCGGAGGCGGCGGTGGCGGCAGCGGTTGTTCCTGCCTCTCCGCCACCTCCACCGCGGCTTATCCCCTGGCTGGCGGCGTTGGCGGGGCGGGGGACAGTAGTTGTAGACGCCCGCCCCTGCCTCAGAGAAGGTGAGTTCCCGCCCCGGCGGCGGGGGCGGCCCGGTCTTCAGCCCCTCAACTCCTCCGCTCCAGGACAGGCCTCGCGCGCCCAGCCCGCCGGGCGCGCCCCGAGTGTGCGAAATGGCCGACCAGGGCGCGGCCCGAGTCCCGCGCACCCCTCACCGGCCGCCGCCCCCGGAAGGAGACGCCAGGGCTTCCGAGTGGAGTGCGGAGGGAAGGGGCGCTCGGCTTGCGGAGGAAGCCGAGGTCGGAGTGGGAAACTAGGGGCGACCAAGAGGAAATCTAGACCCGGAGCGTCAGGGAAAGGGAAGTGGGGTGAGGAAACTCGAAAATTGAGGGGACAGGGATAAATAGAGAAAAGCCCAAACGTGGAAGAGAGTAAGCTTCTGTTTGGTGAAGTTCAGCATCCTGGAAAGTAGAGACTTTGACGTAGGACGCTTAGGGAGAGGTGGATTTAGGAATCGGGGAAAGCAGGAAGTAGCGGGGCCCTTGGGGGAAGAGAAGAGGGGATGAGGTTTAGCGGGGGATCACTTTGGAGTTATCCTAGGCTTTTGAGGATATGGCCCTGTAAGACAAGCTTCTAAGATTTATAGGCCCGTCTTGATAGTGATCTGGGGTTTTATGTGTGTGTGCTTTTAATCCTCTAATTTAGAGACGGAGGTCTCGCTGTGCCCAGGCTGGAGTGCAGTGGCGCGATGATAGCTCGCTGCAGCCTCCAGCTCCTGGGCTTAAGCGATCCTTCTGCCTCAGCCTCCGGAGTAGCTGGGACTACGGGCGCGAGCTACCGCGCCCAGCTGAGTTTTAATATGTACCTACCAATGTCAGAGATACACGAAGCTGGACGTTAAAGCGTTGAAAAAGGATTTTATTCCGCAACTCCTGACAGAGGGGAAAGACTGAGCTCCATTCCTATTTTCACCGAGATGACTGCGAGTTTTAAAGGGAGATGAAGGGAGTAGGGAGTGGGAAGAGAGGGCTCAAGTAGAGTCAGGGAGGTGAAAAATTATAAAGTGCTGATCATTGTAAAAACGCAAGTAGGCCAGCTGTGTCTCCTATCTGGGAATTATCTAAGATAAAATACTATCCTCCCACAGAGACTGGGAGTCAGGCCCAGTCCTTCCTGGTTACATTTCAGAGCGATGGCTTTCAGGTCCTTGAGAAAGACACTCCTGAGTTGTAAGAGGTACAAACACATCTCAAAGGAACAGAGGAGGATTCGTAGTTGTGAGCCCTTTTTAGTAAATGCCTTTTAAAAGGGAAGTCAGGGAGCTGTTATTAGGTGTTGGCTAGAACAAACAGTAAAAATTTTTTTTTTTTGAGACGGAGTCTTGCTTTGTCGCCCAGGCTGGAGTGCAGTGGCGCGATCTCGGCTCACTGCAAGCTCCACCTCCCGGGTTCACGCCATTCTCCTGCCTCAGCCTCCCGAGTAGCTGGGACTACAGGCGCCCACTACCACGCCCGGCTAATTTTTTGTATTTTTAGTAGAGACGGGGTTTCACCGTGTTAGCCAGGATGGTCTCGATCTCCTGACCTCGTGATCCGCCCGCCTCCGCCTCCCAAAGTGCTGGGATTACAGGCGTGAGCCACCGCGCCCGGCAGTAAAAATTTTTTTGACAGCCTGGCTTTTCCAACAGGAACTCAAAAGAGGGCTGGATTGCCCTCTTGGACGTGGGCTTAGGCTTCTAGAGGCCATGTTAAATTTTGGTCGACTTTCCAAGGATGGGGAAAGCTTTTGCAGTTCTCCAACACATTGACCCTAACACAAAATGCTATTTCTTATCCATCTTAATCTAAGAGATGTTTGAGTTCTTACTATAATAGTTCTATATGTCTGCAAACAGCCTGCTGGTTGCAAATCATGAGATAAGGCTTAAAGCAGTTTTGGGAATGATTTTAGTTGATAGTGCTTGATCCCACTGCAGAAGACCTAAGTAAAACATTCAGCCATGTTCAGTATCAAATTTTTTAGTATTTGCTATGTTGCCTTATGTTGCTTTTTGTCTTCAGAGTGAAAGATGATGGGAGCCAGAATATTGTAGAATAATTTAGATTCCTTTTTCCAAGAGAGACACCTATAAATATAACCCCATAAAAATACTGATTTCTTCTTTATCCTTTTTCATGATGAGATATTGTATTTTGTGTGTTATCCCATAATATTTTACACAATTGACTTTGTGTCTATTGACTTTGGAGAACTGGCGGAGGAGTAAAATACTGCAGATTTCTTAAAACATTTTTGTAAGCACTTTTTCTGTTCACTAAAAATGGGGATTAGTCATTGCAACCAAATGATGAGACTATTAAGTTCTCTTAGTGAAGGCAGTTTTGGAAGACTAGATTTAGTGTCTTCAGTCAGCCTGGATTATTTTGCTTTTATAACACATTTCCTGCCTCTCACTAATAAATAAGCCTGAGCAGTTAAAAGACTACAATTCAGTTTGGCTCACATGGCCAGACCACAGGAAGATTTGGAAACAACTTGTCGTGGAAAAAAGCTTTTTGGCAGACTCAGCATGTGTTTTTGTTTTTGATTTTGCAATGACTTTAAATATGTGCAAAAGACTTTAAAAGATGTCAGTTCACACAGTACTAGCAGTAACCTTTCTATTCCACTTCAGGGTGGTAAAATGAGAATACTGGAATAGGAGTCTGACTAGTTATAGGTTCTAGTGCTAGTTTCTCCTACAGCTAAATGACCCTGAGTAAGTCCCACACTTTCTGGATTTGAGTTTGGTCATCTGTCGGTGGGGGAATTGGACTAGCCCAGTGACTCTCATCTAGGAATGATCGTACCCCCGAGAAGACGTCTGATAATGCGGAGATATTTTAGGTTGTCATTGAGCAGAGAGGGAGAAGAGCCAATCATAATTCCAAGAGACACAATCCTGAATGTTGAAATCCTGAAAGATGAAAATCCCTAAAGTCTAAAATCCTCAAAATCACAGTCACAAAAGACCAAAATGTTGAAAATAATAAATGTGGGAAAAGTACTTTTTTTACTTCTTTAAAATATGTTTGTTTACATTTTTAAAGGGGGATTTATTTAAGAAACAAAAACATGACAACACTTCGTAGGTCATTTCACGCAATGAAAGGCAATAGTAACATTTTGCAGACATAAGTATACTAACAGTCACAACATGCATGTAACAGTTATGAGCAGATGAACTGTATTCATGAAGAAGTAGATCAAAAAGGGAAATGTATAAAAGCATGTCACAGTGGTTGGTAGTCGTGTGCACCTAGCTTTATAACTGGTCATCTGAAATACTGTGACAAGTCTTTTGATGAGATAGATCAAAAACTATAATGGGTCACTCACCATTCACTTACGCAGTTGCCCAAAGGGCTGAAACCTCAAGAAATTAAACTATAATGGGTCACTCACTATTCACTTATGCAGTTGCCCAAAGGGGTGAAACCTCAAGAAATTTTTATCTTTCACAAATGCAGATATGCAAAAGACATTTCTTATCTCTTCATTTATTGAGGAAGTTTCAGCGTTTTTAGGTACATGCACAGTGCTTACACACAAAGTCAGTGTTCTGATAATGTACTTTCATGAAGTCAAATTTGCAAAAAATGCATAAGACAAATTAGAACTCAAAGTCTCTGCAGTTTACACTTACAGTATTGGACATGATGCAAAGATGAAATACATAGCATGGTGAATTATTTTTTTTAAAAGAAGTCTGACAGTTTAAGATAGTGGAAAAAAATAATTTGGCAAATGAGAAAATGTATTACAGGAATAGATTATGGGCAGTTGCACAGAGATAGTCCATGAAAGCTGCCCTAACATGCAGCTATCCTGCAATTGGGATTTTGGCCTTTTGGGATTTCAACATTTGGGATTATCTTCTAAACCCACGAGGAACATGGTGAGCAAGTGCAGGTGCTACCAGCACCTACTTGGCATAGGCCAGAGATGCCACAAATATCCTAAAATACACAAGACAGTTCCCACACTCACACAGCAATGGATTATCCTACTCATAATGCCAGAAGTGTCGAGGTTGAAGAACCCTGCACCAACCAAACTCAGTTCTTTTACAGCTTTAAAATTGTGAACTGATTTAACACATCTGTGTTGGTATTCTTTCCATGGCTTGACATGGCTGGGTACTAAAATTATAATTCATAAAGCATATGAAACTTTGACCTATAATGGCTGACATTCAAAAAGTAATCTCAGATGACATTCAGAGTAATCTCTGTTAAGGTTGAGACTATTCACTAGAATTTCAAAAACAATATAATTGTTACCTAAAAAATTACCTATTGTCACTTTACTTCCGGTAAATATCTTCCATTAAAATTTCAGTTACTGCCACTTGACAATTGGCAAATATTTGATATGTCACACTATCTAAAACATGGCTAGGATTCAATATATTTTTATTTTAGGTGTTTATAAGAGTTAATTGCCAATGGAAAAAAGGTTGCTTGCACTTAGCTAGAATTTTTTTAAGACTTTGTTAGCAGATTCCTCCAAAGGTATCAAAGAATTGTCATGTTTCCAGTTATTAAAATTCTACTCTCACTTTCAGAATTCCGATAGGACCATTAAAACTGATTTGAAGAGCATCTGCTAATCCATTTTCACCTATACCTATAGCACCCTTCTGAGGAACTCCTCTGTATTGGTCTTGATAAAGAGCAAATATCAGTAAGGATTAAAAATTGGCAAAGGTTGCGCATGGTTGTTTACGCCTGTGATCCCAACACTTTGAGAGGTCAAGGCCAGAGGATTGCTTGAGCCCAGGAGTTTGAAATCAGCTTGGGCAAAATAGTGAGACCCTGTCTACAAAAATAAAAATAAAAATTAGCCAGGCATGGCCCCGCATGCTTGTAGTCCCAGCTACTTGGGAGGCTGAGGTAGGAGGACTGCTTGAATCCAGGAGGTCGAGGCTACGGTGAGCTGTGATCACACCACTACACTTCAGCCTGGGTGACAGAGCAAGACCCTGTCTCAAAAAAAAAAAAAAAAAAAAAAGCAAGTAAGGAAGATATAGAAGGCATAAGGTTACAAATAGGAAATGGAAAAAATCACAAAAATCCAAAGAAACACCATGTTTCCATAGTTAAAAGAAATAGACATACTTAGAATTTATTATTGTGGTGTCAAGATTTTCCAGGACACTTTGTAATTTATTTGGTGAAGTTTCTCAAACACTTTTGACAGTTAAAAAAAAGTTTCACTAAATAATGGTATTCCTGAGTAATCATAGTAAAAACAAAACTACAACAAAAATTCTTGGTTATCTACCTGTTTTTATTTTTTATTTATTTATTTTTTGAGACGGAGTCTCTGTCATCCAGGCTAGAGTGCAGTGGTACAATCTCGGCTCACTGCAACCTCTCCCTCCCTGGTTCAAGTGATTCTCTTGCCTCTGCCTCCCACGTAGCTGGGATTACAGGCATGCACCACCATGCCCAGCTAATTTTTGTGTTTATTAGTAGAGACAGGATTTCACCGTGTTGGCTGGGCTGGTTTTGGACTCCTGACTTCAAGTGATCTGCCTACCTCAGCCTCCCGAAGTGCTGGGATTACAGGTGTGAACCACCGCACCCAGCTCTACCTGTTTTTAAGAAAAAAAAAAAAAAATTGACTCGGTTTTGGAGTGAAGGACATTTCTGGCTACTTATTGAGTAATTAACTCATTTACATAGTAATTGCCTAAAAATATTTTCCTTTGTTTCCGTGATATTAAGCGGAGACTCAAGTTAAACAACATAAAGAAAATCTAGCTAATAACCCTTCTTAGGTTTATTCAGAAAACATTTTTGAGTTCCTGTTATGTGCCAGATACTATACTTGGTACTAAGGGTATACAGATGAATTAGGCCAGCCCTTTTAAAGGGCTCAATAGTAGTATTTATTAATGAAATTAGGGAGAAAAATAAAGAGCAATTGGAGAAAATGTAGTTTTAAATATGGATTAGTCAGACTCCTGAGATATCAGGAGTAGTTCATTGTTTTGCATAAATATGTGCTCTGCACATGACATGTTTGTTACAGGCACACCAGAGCACATTATGTTAATGTAAATCTGAAGTTGGCAGCCTGGAAGAATGATTAGAGAGTGTGTCTGGAGAAACATTAATGATTATTTGTTAGTTTCAGACTTGCTGCCTTTATTAGGTGTCAGTAAGTGAAAATATTAACTAAGCATGTTAAAATGACTAAGAATTGCCCCTACTATATTCACCACATATGTTAGGACAGAAGTGTTGATCTCAGTTTTTGTTTGTTTTTGTTTTTCTTTTGAGACAGGGTCTCACTCCGATTGCCCAGGCTGGAGTGCAGAGGCATAATTTCAGCTCACTGCAGCCTCGACTTCCCCAGGCTCAGGTGATTCTCCCACCTCAGCATCCTAAGTAGGTGGGACTACGGGCACATGCCACCATGCCCAGCTAGTTTTTTGTATTTTTAGTAGAGACGGGATTTCACCATGTTGCCTAGGCTGGTCTGGAACTCTGGACTCAAACGATCCACCTACTTCAGCTTCCCAAGGACGTGAGCATTGATACGCTTCCCCCTTCTTATAAACCCATTCACATTAACTAACCCATTAGAAGGAATGGCGCATGTTTGATGTTCTTTGATGTAGGATATTTGTCTTGGATCCAAGTAAAACTAACTTCACAAGCATGATCCCTGAGGTAGCTAGCCATAGAGTACTTATGATTATTGGCATTCAAAGACTTACTTTAAATAAAAAGATAAATTTGATACTAAACATATACTCCCAATTAATGATTTTGTTACTTCATTTGTATTTTGTCATTGGGAATATGCCATAATAAACCCTTAGTTATTTTTGTAATTGTTGTATTAATGTAAAGTAGCTAGAACATGGCAAACTGTAGATCAGACACTAGTCTCATTTCCTGAAAAAGCAAGATTAACAATGAGCATTATAGCAAAGAGTATTCATGCTGTTGACAGGTATTGGGCTGCATTGTTACCCCAATTAAGTTCTCTGAAAACACTTTAAATAGGATTTGACCTCTGGGGAAAAAAGGAATCAAACAACATGTTTTGGCAAAGATAACAGAATCAGTTGCCTAGTCTCCCAAAATTTAGTGCTGTGCTCTGCGTGGTCTTTACTAAGATTAAGATAGTATTGGATTACAGAACTCCCTAAGAGCAGGCATAAAACAAGGATGTCCATTCTCACCGCTTCTATTCATTATTGTACTAGAGCACATAGCCAGTACATTCAGGCAAGAAAAATAAAAGGTTTACAGATTGGCAAGAAATAATACTGTCTTTATTTGCAGAGTATATGATCATCTATGTAAAAAGCCCCATAGAATCTAGGAAAAGGCAACTAGAATAGTGAGTTCAGCAGGGGAGTAAAGTACAAGTTCTATATATATAATCAATAGTATTTCTAAATGCCAGCAAAAAGCTATTAGAAACATTTTTAAAAAATACTATTTACTGTTATATCAAAAAACAAAACTGCATTCATAGGCCTTCTCATAAAACGTAAGATACTTTTAGATAACTTCAATAAAATACATTGAGGCCAGGCCTAATACACCTGTAATCCCAGCACTTTGGGAGGCCAAGGCAGGTGGATCACTTGAGGTCAGGAGTTAGAGACCAGCTTGACCAACATGGTGAAACCCTGTCTCTACTAAAAATACAAAATTAGCCAGCCATGGTAGCGCACGCCTGTAAATCCCAGCTACTCAGGAGGCTGAGGCAGGAGAATTGCTTGAACCCAGGAGGTGAAGGTTGCTGTGAGCCGAGATCCCACCACTGCACCCCAGCCTGCGCAACAAGAGTGAAACTCCCATCTCAAAAAAAAAAAAAATACGCTGAAAATGACATAACATTGCTGACAGAAAAAACGGTGCAAATGATGGAGAGATATAAAATGTCTCCTAATACATGTTAGTGAGTTAGATTGAAAAGTCTAGGACCATGTCAGTAATTTGGTGTATTTATTAGAGAGGAAGAAGAAGTAAGCTACTGACACCTAAAATATAACCAAATTAGCATCCTAATTTTGCTCATAAAATTTTTTCCTCAAAGATTAAAGATATTTAATAACCATTTAAAAACCTATTATGCTGGCCAGACATGGTGGCTCATGCCTGTAATCCCAGCACTTTGAGAGGCCGAGGCGGCCGATCACTTGAGCTCATGAGTTTGATACCAGCCTGGGCAACATGGTGAAACCCCGGTTCTACTAAAAATACAAACAATTAGCCAGGCGTGGTGGTGTGTGCCTGTAGTCCCAGCTACTCGGGAGGCTGAGGTGTGAGGATCACTTGAGCCTGGGAGGCGGAGGCTGCAGTGAGCCAAGATCACGCCACCGCACTCTAGCCTGGGAGACAGTGAGACCCTGTCTCAAAAAAACACAAACCTATTATGCTGTTATGATTAAATGCCATTATCACAACAGGTCACGCTGTGAGGCATGAAAATTTTTATTACATTTTTTATTCAAATTCAGTTGATTTATTCATCAAACATGAGATGTCTGAAAAACATTTCATATGGTGCAAGAGTTAAATTAGGCAGGGCACAGTGGCTCATGCCTGTAATCCCAGCACTTGGGAGGCCGAGGCAGGAGGATCGCTTGAGCCCAGGAGTTTGAGACCAGCCTAGGCAACATAGCAAGGCCCTGTTCTTTAAATAAATAAATAAATAAATAATTCAGCGTCAAGTTGTGTTTTGTGAGAAAGATGTTCAAAAAGTTAAATTCAGGTTTTGCTGTTTCTAAATGGTAGGTAGAATGTAACAGATTGGTAAATCTAGAATTAAGAAAAGTAGAACGATTCCTAGTATTTAAGATATGAAGCTCTTTTTAGACAGTTTTGAATTATGAGTCATGTGTTTCATATTTAATACAGTAGTTGATGTGCAGTTTTTGTTACTTTAACTTTCACAGTGGTTTTACATATTTTTACTGAAATAAAGACCTGGCTGGGCATGGTGGCTCATGCCCATAGTCCCACTGCTTTGGGAGGCTGAGGCAGGTGGATTCCTTCAGCCCAGAGGTTCGAGACCAACCTGGGCAACAAAGCAAGACCTCATGTCTGCCAAAAAAATACAAAAAATAAGTTGGGCTTGGTGGCAGATGCCTGTAGTCCCAGCTACTGGGGAGGCTGAGGCAGGAGGATCAATTGAGCCTGGGAGGTTGAGGCTGCTGTGAGTCGAGATTGCACCACTGCACTCTAACCTGGGTGACAGAATGAGACCATGTCTCAAAAAAACCAAACAGAAAGTTGGTTCAAAATCAGAGCAATTAGAAAAGAGAGTAAGGATCAGGTCCATCCTTCAACTTCCATAAAGACAGTCCCTCTAAAACATCAGTTAGCTTGAAATACAAAGAATTAGGTACTCCTTTCAGATACTTCTGCCTTGTTTATGGGTAACCTTATTTGTCTTTCTGTAGTTACTAGACTAATTGGTTGGGAGAACATCTCACTATGTCAGTTAAATAGACAAAATCCTGAACCACAATACAAATAGTTCATCCATACAGCACTTACCTTGTTGCATGCATTCTTCTAAGTGCTTTGCATGTATTAATTTCTATAAGGACCACAACAACTTTTTGAGGTATATGTTATGTCTCTATTTTAGAGGTAAGGAACCTAAGGCGGAGAGGTTGAGAAGCTTGACCAGGGTTACATAACTTAATAAGTGGTAGAACTGATTCCAGGCTTCCTATATCTGTTTCACTCAAAGGAGCAATGGAGCCAAGTAACAGTATTACAGTCACTAGTTCTTAGTAGTGCCAGAAGTGACTTAGCCTTTGTTGGGTGGATGATCTTTCTGGAAACAAAGCCAACATTTCAAAATCAGTTTAAGGTAGAATTATCTCTTATTCCAAAAAAAGTTTAAACTCCTTTAGTTACTTTATTGAGGTACATTTTACTTATAATAAATCCACATATAGAACATGTACAACTCAGGCAGGGCACGGTGGCTCATGCCTGTAATCCTGGCACTTTGGGAGGCCGAGGTGGGTGGGTCACCTGAAGTCAGGAGTTTGAGACCAGCCTGGCCAACATGGTGAAACCCTGTCTCTACTAAAAATACAGAAATTAGGCATGATGTCTCATGCCTGTAATCCCAGCTACTCGGGAGGCTTAGACACAAAAATTGATTGAACCCAGGAGGCAGAGGTTGCAGTGAGCCAAGACTGTGCCACTACACTCCAGCCTGAGCGACAGAGTGAGACTCTGTCTCAAAAAAAAAAAAAGTACAATTCAATGAATTTGTGATAGGTGTATGCTCCCATGAAACCACTATCATAAGCAAAATGTCAAACATTTCCATCAACCCCAAAAGTACTTATGCCCCTTTACAATCCATTCCCCCCTCTACCTCTATCCCTGGGCAACCATTGATCTGCTGCTATTACTAGAGATTAGTTTGCATTTCTAGAACTTTTTATAAATAGAATCATACAGTAGATACTCTTTCATGTCTGTCTTTCACTCAGCATGATGGTTTTGAGATTCATCCGTGTTGCATGTGTTGCTGTTTTGTTCCTTTTTATGTCTGAATAATTGTATGGGTATATATCACATTTTGCTTATCTCTTCAGCTGTGGATGGACATTAGAGTTGTTTCAGGTTTTGGCTGTTACAAATAAAGCTGCTGTGAACATTCATAGACAAATCTGCATGGATATGTTTTCATGTCAAATACACAGTAGTAGAATGGCTAGGTCATATGGTAGCTATGTATTTAACTTTATAAAAAAATTAAGCTGGGTGGCTGATAATTTTTTACAGTGGCTCACACCTGTAAACCCAGCACTTTGGGAGGCCAAGATGGCCAGATTGCTTGAGCCCAGGAGTTAGAGACCAGCCTGGGCAACATGGCAAAATCTCATCTCTACAAAAAAAAAAAAGTACAAAAAATTAGCCAGGCATGATGGCATGAACCCATAGTCCATCTACTCAGGAGGCTGAGATGGAAGGATAATTTGAGCCCAGGAGGTCAAGGCTGCAGTAAGTTATGATCATGCCACTGCACTCTAGCGTGAGCTACTCCATCTCCCAAAAAAAAAAAAAATTATCAAACTCCTTTGTAAAATTATTGTACCATTTTACATTTTAGCCAGCAATGTATGGGAGTTCTAGTTATTTAACATCTTTACCAGCACTTGTTATTCTTAGTCCTTTAATTTTAATCATTCTAGTGAGAGTGTAGTGATATCTCATTATTTTTTTTATTTTTATTTTTTTACTAGACAGCATGGCTCTTTTCAGTTTATTGCATGAAGAAGTTACGTTAGTCCAAGTTAAAAGCAGACCCCTCATTGTGGTTTAATTCGTATTTACTTAGTCATTAGTATATATTCTTTTCTGAAGTATCTGTTCAGACCTTTTGCCCTTTTTAAATTGAGTTTGTCCTATAATTGAGTCATAAAAAGTCTTTATATCTTCTAGATGTAAGTCCCTTGTCTGATACGTTAGTTGAGAATATTTATCCTATATTCTGTGGCTTGATTTTCTTTTTTTGTTTGTTTGTTTTCTTTTGTAGAGACAGGGTCTTGGTACATTGCCCAGGCTGGTCTTGAACTCCTGGACTCAAGTGATCCCCGCTGCGTTGTCCCCCTAAAGTGCTGAGACTGCAGGCATTAGCCACTGTGCCCAGCCAGTTTCCATTTTTTTAATGGAGAGATATGTAAAACCTGGAGATCAGAAAATGTTTCAGATTTTTAAGGAGGAGAAATGGATTCCAGAATGTAGACTGAGAAGTTTTACGTCAGTTAGGAAGGCAGCATGCCACAAGTCAGTAACAGATTATGGAGCCAGACTGCCTTGTCATTTACTAACTGCAACCATGGACATGTTCCTTAACCTTTCTGTGCTTCAGTGTCCTCTTCTATAAAATATAGAAAGTAATTGTACTGAGCCCATAGAGTTCTTATGAGGATAAAATTAGTAACGTGAGGCCGGGCGCGGTGGCTCACGCCTGTAATCCCGGCACTTTGGGAGGCTGAGGTGGGTGGATCACCTGAGGTCAGGAGTTGGAGAGCAGCCTGACCAACATGGAGAAGCCCCATCTCTACTTAAAAAAATACAAAAAAATTAGCCGGGCTTGCTGGCACATGCCTGTAATCCCAGCTACTCGGGAGGCTGAGGCAGGAGAACCGCTTGAACCCGGGAGGCAGAGATTGCAGTGCGCCAAGATGGTGCCATTGCACTCCAGCCTAGGCAGCAAGAGCAAAACTTCATCTCCAAAAAAAAGTTACTATGTATAAGTGCTTGGAACAGTACCTAATACATCGTAAGGGCAATGCTGTAAAAGTGTTACAGGACAGATTATTAATAGGTCGCTTGTGAGTGTGATACTTTGAAATAAACATTAAAAGGCAATATGGATTTATTGAAAACACAAGTCATGCCATGCCTAGTTTCTTTTATGAAAGATTACTAGTAAATCAAAAGAATGTTGCAGGACCATATTTCTTTAGTGAGCATAATGAGATTCCCTGAGGTTTCTGAGATACAAGATTGTGCCAGGAATATACTTGAAGTTTAATTGGCATAATTTATTCAGAGATTAAATAATGACTTTTTATATGAAAT
Source organism: Gorilla gorilla gorilla (assembly GCF_029281585.2). Classification (NCBI taxonomy): domain Eukaryota; kingdom Metazoa; phylum Chordata; class Mammalia; order Primates; family Hominidae; genus Gorilla; species Gorilla gorilla. The sequence goes on from NC_073236.2 coordinate 52,699,343, forward strand.
GGAATTTTTAAGACTAGAGTTCAAGAAGTTCATGAGTTGTTAAGGTAAACCATGAAACTTGAAATACTTCTGCTGTGTGTGTGATTGATCTCTTTAAGCTGTAACCCCTAGACCTCCTGACTACAAGAGTTTACTCCTATCTGCCTATAGATTGTTTTGGTCAAAATGATTGAGATTGAGAACCACTGCTGTAGAAAGGATGGTTACAATTTTAGAAGGGCATTTCCTGTATTTCAAATATCAACAGAATAGAAAAATAAGACTTCAGTGTAGTACAAACAGATCAGACCCATAAGAAGGAGAGTAGTAGGGAGTAGAGTGGAGAAGCATAGTGTTCAAAAAGATGCTGAATTTGATTTTGAAATAAACTCAGATGTTATCAAGTTATTAATATCTTTCTAATTAAACCCATAGATTGCTAATAATAGATAAATCCTAGATGCAAGAAGAGAGTAGATTCTTCGTAGCATGCCATAGGTATTATCTTGCCCTTATCCTGCTTAAAGTTTTCACCAGTAATGTGAATGAAGTCATAGACTGAATGCATATAAAAAGTACGTGTGGGAGCCATAGCAAATACCAAGATTAAGATCATTTGAATTTTAAAAAATTCTCAGGTGGCTGCGGTGGCTCACAACTGTAATCTCAGCCTTGGGGAGACCAAGGGAGGAGGATCGCTTGAGGCCAGGAGATCAAGACCAGCTTGGGCAACATAATGAGATTCCCGTTTCTACAAAATATTATTTAAAATTAGCTGGGCATGCTAGCACACGCCTATAGTCCTAGCTATTCTGGTGGCTGAGGCAAGAGGATCACTTGAGCCCGGGAGTTAAGGCTGCAGCGAGCTATGATCATGCCTCTGCACTCCAGCCTTGGGGACTCTGGTTTTTTAAAGAAAGAAAGAGAGAGGTGGGGTGGGGGTGGGGAGTCAAAGAAAAGAAACAAAGAGAAACCTCATTTAGGAATAGTGGTCTAGGCTGGGTACAGTGGCTCACGCCTGTAATCCCAGGACTTTGGGATTCCGAGAGGGGTGGATCATGAGGTCAGGAGATCGAGACCATCTTGGCTAACACAGTGAAACACTGTCTCTACTAAAAATACAAAAAATTAGCCGGGTGTGGTGGCAGGTGCCTGTAGTCCCAGCTACTCAGGAGGCTGAGTCAGGAGAATGGCGTGAACCTGGGAGGCGGAGCTTGCAGTGAGCTGAGATTGTGCCACTGCACTCCAGCCTGGGGGACAGAGGGAGACTCTGTCTCAGAAAAAAAAAAAAAAAAGAAGAATGGTCTAAACCCATAACAAGATGAAGTATTAATTCCTGCATTTAGAAAAATAATTCAGTCAACATCCATATCACATGGGAGAAGATAGCCAATATCGGGGGGGAGAGATGCTACCTCCAGGATTTTAACAATTGTAAAGGTCATTAGAAACCAATAATATGATGACTATTTAAAAAATAACTAATGCTAAAATAAAATGGTAAGGTTGAAAATAATGTCCAGGTTAGAGGAAGAGATAATTTCACTTTACTCCACAACAATCACAGTCTGTATTCTTCAAACTATATAATGCTGCAACCTTTGTAATGAGTAAATATATAGTAATCACTATGCAAGTGAAAGAGAGGTGATGTCAAAATTTTCTGAGGAAAGATTTCTACAAATGCCTAGAGTTCACTACCGAGCTTTCTTTCCCCTAGTGGTTCCTGTTACCCATCATGTGTACTGAAGTTTGATACATATACAATTAGTTCAGACACCCAACTGTTTTAATTTGTAAGGAATTTCAAGGTACATAAAACATCTGCAGGTTGTTTAAACCCAACTTGACATAGAGGTATTAAACACATAGAAGAATGGAACAGGAAAGGAGAGATGTGCAAGATACTATACATTTGATAGAATCTGGATTTGTTCCAAAATCAAATTCACTGCTTTTTGAATGCTTAATGCTTATTCATTCCACTCCCTACTTCTCTCCTTCTGGGGGATAACAACAACAGTAACAACTCTTCTTCCTCTTCCTTACTTTCTCTGTCAAAGATAACTTTACCCAGGATCAAGGCCTTAGAATTGTCTCTGCCCCCACTCTCCCGTCTATCTGCTCTTCCCAGCTATCACAAATTCCTTTGATTCCACCTTTAGAATATCTCTCATATTCTTCCCTTCCTTTCTGTTAGCTCTGCTACTTTTTTGGTGCAGCCCAATAATCTCTTGCCTGCAACAGCTACCTAACAATATCTCCATTTTGAGTCTCTTTTTCTTCCCCTATTGACTGCAGAATTAAATCCAAATGTCCAAATAAGGCATATTATGATTTAGCATCATTCCACCTTTAGCACTGTCTTTCACTACCTTTATGCATGTCTTGTTTTATCTAAAGCAGAAATGCCTTTTCTAATGCCCTTCTGTCCTCCAGAATACCCTTTCTTTACTCATGTTTTTTTCTCTAAATTTTACCCATCTCCTTAAGTGTCCATTCAGAATCTATTCTTTTCCACAAACCCCTCACCAAGAACACATTATACCTTCTTATGTCTTACAGCACTTTACACATTTTTGTCTTGCATCATAGTTCTTTGCATATCATTTTTTACAAAATTATGAATTCCTCAATATTAACAATTGTCTTGTTCACTTATTCCCAATGTGTGGAAAAGCTATGTGCAATGTAAGGGAAAGGGTTGAGATAAACCAAGGTTTAATATCTGCCTTTATCAAATAGCACATGTGGCAACATATTTTAATTTCTTTAAATCCCAATATCCTAATCTTTATGAGAAATTCTTGCAAAAGTAAAAAACTGAAACAATAATCTATTGTTTGGCATACAGTAGGCATTCGATAAGGTTCATCTCTTTTTTCCTATCCTTTCCCACAGTACTCACTAGAGTACCTTGAAGACAAACTCAATAAGTAGTGATAAAGTTTAATAAAGTCCAAAAGCATGGAGAACTTGAACTAAATAATGTTATAGGTATTGAAAAATGAAAGAATAGCTTTGAAAATATTATAAAGCTAGAACAGACATGACTCAGGAAAATGGCTGAGATTTTGAGCTTGAGAATATTTTGCTATTTAACATAAAAAATGAGAGCTTAGTTGGCAAAGGAATTAAAGGTAACCCCAAGTTTCTTACCTCAGCTTACAACATTGCCTTTTAGAAATGCCTGGTTGGTATTAAGGGTTGAACCAGGAAGGAAATTATTGTTCTATTTTAAGATATCTTGAGCTTCTAAATAACTAGTCCTCAGTAAACTTTCCATGTATACTGATTTGTTTGTCACCAAAAGACAGTATTTACCTGTTCTTATTAAAGATTTATTTTTGTAGAGACAGATGTCTCAATGTGTTGCCCAGGCTGGTCTCAAACTCCTGGTCTCAAGCAATCCTCCCAGCTCAGCCTCCCAAAGTGTTGGTACTACAGGCACGAAGCACTACGCCACACCAAGATTTTTAATGGAAAAGTCACCATCACATCACCATGTCAGTTTTTGTACACTAATTCTGAGTCAAGGGAAGTTCTGAAAACCTTTGAATTAACCTTTTTACCTTGCTGACCTTAGAGTCAAATGTAATTAAGTCATTTATTTTAAAACAACTAAAAAATAATTGAGATATTATATATAATATATATATATTTTTTGAGACAGTCTCACTTTGTCGCCCAGGCTGGAACGCAGTGGCGCAATCTTGGCTCACTGCAACTTCCACCTCCTGGGTTCAAGAGATTCTCGTACTTCAGCCTCCTGAATAGCTGGGATTACAGGCATGTGCCAACATGCCCGGCTAATTTTTTGTATTTTTAGTAGAGACAGGGTTTTGCCATGTTGGCCAGGCTGGTCTCAAACTCCTGGGCTCAAGTAATCCGCCCGCCTCTGCCTCCCAAAATGCTGGGATTACAGGCATGAGCCATCACACCCAGCCTGAGATACATTTTTAATACTCTTCAAGTCCTTTCTAAAATGTTTCTGATTTATAATTATCTTGAGCACATAATATTTTTAAGCAAATCTTTTTAACCCATACACTGGCATTAATATTAAGATTAGTTTGAAGATACCCAGTATAACTTAAATATTTATGGAGTTTTTAAAAGTACAAAGTCATGTATGTTTTTTGCAAAAATTAATACAGAGATGTACAAAGAGCAATATGTTAAATGTTTGACCCTACTCATTTTCTGACCCAATTTCCCATTTCTCAAACCCCATTAAGTTTAGCATATATCTTTTCAGATTTTTTTCTGTGGATACTGAGCTAACACACCAAGATCAGACTGTCAGATCAAACTCATCAGGTTCACTAATTATTTCAAGGATACAGGCAGTCAAGAGACTCAACTGAAGCAGCGTGTCTAATACATGAAGGATGGCTCCTCAGACCATGTAATATGGTTAGGCTTTGTGTCCCCACCCAAATCTCATAATGAATTGTAATCCCCATAATCTCCACATGTCAAGGAGAGACCAGGTGGAGGTAATTGAATCGGGGGCAGTTTCCCCCATGTTGTTCTTATGATAGTGAGTTCTTCCGAGATCTGATGGTTTTATAAGGGGCTTTTCTCACTTCACTCAGCACTTCTCCTTCCTACCACCTTGAAAGGAAAGTGCCTTGCTTCCCCTTCACCTTCCACCATGACTGTAAGTTTCCTAAGGCCTCCCCAGCCATGCAAAACTGTGAGTCAATTAAACCTTTTTCCTTTATAAATTACCCAGTCTTTGTTATGTCTTTGTAACAGTGTAAGAACAGACCAATACACCATGTTTTCCCCTTTGGACATGTATCTCTGGCCCAGAATAAATAGTTAAGGTTTCTAAGTAAGATTCACAAGATCACCTCACACAGTGGGAATGTTTAAATTGTGACTCATCTCCATGTTATACCCTAGAGAGTTGTATAGCTTATGTGGCATTCTTCAGAAAGAGATGTCTCATAGATTCTGGATTTATTTACTACAGCTAATCTTTAGCCAGGGACATCTTGCTAAGAGCATGTTAGTGGTAAGATCTCTTCCTCCCAGCAAATATCATTAGGCTCTTTACTTGAGGTCTGGATGTCACCATCCTTGTCTTTTTCCCTCTTCTCCAGGAAAGGAAGTGAATGGATTGGAGGCCAAATGCATTAATTCCTTCCTTACAGTAAATACATATGTATATACTTAAGTTTGGGTTGTATATGTTGGGTTGTTTATACTAAAATTGGATTTTATGATTGAGCAATTGATTGAGTTCTACATATTGTTTTTCCCGTTAATATATCATGGGCATTTCTCCATGACATTACATATGATTCTAACTCATCCATTTAAACTGCCATGTAGAAAGTACAATTTTGATGTTACATGATTGGCACCCTATGTATAAACTGGTAAACTTCTATAAAATAAATTTTAGCTGTTAGGAACTTTAGATTGAAGTATAGACCCCAAGTGTAAATGTAGTAATTTTGGCATAGATTATTCATTAAGTGAGAAACACTTTCAGCAAAAGTTGTAGAAGCTAATATGTGAATATGACTGTAGCTTTGAAGGGCTTGTCTGAGCTCTATTTAGTGAAATTTTTGTGGTTGTATTTGTACCAGCCATGTAAGAAGGTTGCCTACCACAGGTTAAGATAGTCTGTGGGCTGGGCTCAGTGGCTCATGCCTGTAATCCCAGAACTTTGGGAGGCCAAGGCGGGTGGATCACCTGAGCGCGGGAGTTCGAGACCAGCCTGCGCAACATGGCGAAACCCCATCTCTACAAAAAATACAAAAATTAGCCAGGCACAGTGGCATGCGCCTGTACTCCCAGCTACTCAGGAAGCTGAGGCAGGAGAATCACGCTCTGGCCTGGGTGACAGAGCCAGACCCTGTTTTAAAAAAAAATAAAGATGGTTTGTGGTTCCCCCATGTGATTCTCAGGTGACATTGGTGATGTATCTAGAATCATTAGCTGTCTTAAAATCGACTGCATTTCTTGAGATTGTTAGCTTTAAAACATAAAATGCCAAGACTGGATTTCTTAGCCCAGGCTTTCAATATTGGTGCCCCAGTAACTTTTCCTTCAGGATGGTGTTTTGTAGACTAAAAAATATGTTAGTATATTAAATATTACAGTCTTACTAAATATTTTCATATTAAAATTGTTATTCTAATGAGCAAAAATTTATTACTCTAGCCTTGCAAGCACTCAGAAAATTAAGATTTGAGATGGTATATGAAATATAGTAGTTGAAGTTTAAAAATATTACCTTAACTATTTAATATAATCTTCTGTCTTACCTCTCTTTTATTGATAGATACCACATTGAATGAACAAAGACTGAACTTTGTTTACAGATACCTTTTATAAAAGATGTCTGTGGAGTAGTGTTACAGTTCAAATAACAAAGGATTTTGCATTATGAGGTAGGTTGAAAATAGAAGGAATATGTCCTAATGTCACTTTTTAAATGTAGTGGGTAAACTTCATATATGTCATCTTATTTAATCCATACAAGAAAAGTATTGTCCTTTTGATGACTGACTCAGAGAAGGGAAATAACTTCCTGACTTACATTTGGGGAAGTAGGATTTAAACTCAGATCTTTCTAATTCTGAAGCTCATTTTCTTTTCCTTTCTCCATTCTGTCTTCTACCTTATCCAGAAAGCCACTGTATCAGTTTTTGTGGTAAATATAAGGAAGATATTATGAAGCTTGAGCAGGAAAATATTAATATAAGTCAAGAGATATTATAGATCCCCAGAGTCTTCCTTTACTAATCAAATTAATCAAAGGTTACAACACAATATGCAGCAGTCTTACCCTTGACTTTGCCTTGTTTTCAAGGCACAGGATTATAGAATGCTAGCATTGGAAGGTAAAATGTCTAATGATCGTACTTCCTTAGTTTATAGATGAAGAAACTGAGATCCGGAGGAGTAGTGATTATTTTTAGATAGTCATGGGCATGACTAAGCCAATAAATGAGATCTGATTCCGTGTCCAGTGTTACTTCCTTTTATGTGGTATAGCTCCTCACTTGTATCATCTTTGCTGTATAATAGTATCCTGGAGAAAGAATAGTCTTTTGTATACTACATTACAATGGTCTTTTCCCATTCTGCTCTTCTCATGCTCTGAGACCTGGATGAGCTACTGGATCTCTTTAATCTGTGGTGTCTGGGATACCAAAAGTAGTAGATACATTTACTTAAATGAAACATAAGGCCTGCTGTGTTTTTTTAGAGAACTCATCTAGTTTTCCCCCTTGATAATCATGTCAGAAACTGCATTTTATTTCATATGTGATGGTTGAGATTAAAGTACCATAATTACAGTCATGTCTTAGCCTTGGATTGAGAGAACTTGGATTCAAGCCTTGACTCCACCATTAATTGCTGAGCAAATCACTTTGACCTCTCTAAGTATGTTTATTCAACCTGAAAAATGGAAGTGACAATCTCTGTCTTGCCGTAATTCTTAATCTACTGTATTCTAGTCAAGTATATTTTGGGCTCAGTCTTCAGAGCCCAGAGGTCTAAGAAATAGTCAAAGGGCGGGCTCTGTGATAACTTGAGTTTCATTGAAATTTTAAAAATAACTTTCATGGGATTATAAAGTAATATTCAATGTAGAAAAATACAGAAAATATACATCATTCATAACTGTGTTCTGAAAATGTTAGTGTCCTTTTCCCTACATTTACATTTTAGTTACTCTTACATGGTTGGCTTTAAATATATTCAGAGATTATTTTCTGTTATGGCTTGAACCCATAACAGTTTATTCCTTGTCTCATTTAAAAGTGTGGAGTTAGGCAGTACAAAGCTGTTAGGACAGTTCCATGATCATCAGAGAGGACCCAGACATTTTCTTTTTATTCTAAGGCCCTGACTTACTTCCTCATGTTCTCTGATGACTGTTTCATTTCTAACCATGGCATCCTCATTTCAGCAGCAGAAGGGAGGATCCCTCCTAGAATCCTACACAACACTTCAGCTTTCTTCTTATTGACCAGAATTATTCACATGGCTACATCTTGCTTTAAGAATGGCCAGAAAATGTAGTCTAAAAGACTAAAAGCTAGACACATTTCCTAAGGTTTGTTACTAAGGAAGAAGAAAAAAATGTATTGGAAGGCAACTGGTAGTCTCTGTCACAAACAGAAACATAAAACTTTATGTTAGAAGTAATTCTAATCATAGGATTATCTACTGAAGCTGATACTTTGATTTGAAAGCAAGTGAAATTCTATTCGTAAACTTTTAGTTCGGACCAAATATATTAAAACTCATAAGTGCTTTTCCAATTTATAGTTCTTTTCAATTTATAGTTCTTTGGGGTATATACCTAGGGTAGAATAAATGTGGAGTAATTTCTTCTTAAATAAACAAATCTTATTTATTATTCCAGGGTAAAAAAAAATTGCTCAAAAAGTTAGGGCTTTACAAGCACAGAGAGACAAATACCATATGATCTCACTTATACATGAAATCTAAAAACTTAAGGAAGTAGAGAGTAGAATGGTGATTACCAGAGGCTGGGTGGTAGGGTGGGGGAGTGGGGACAGAGAAAGGAAAGACATTTGCCAAGGGGTACAAAGTTACAGGTAGATAGGAGGAATAAGTTCTGGTGTTCTATTGCACAAGAAGGTGACTATAGTTCATGTATATTCAAAATGTATTTATTATTTCAATATTTTTTAAAGTAGCTGTAAAAGATTATTTTAAGTGTTCACATTGCAAAGAAATGATCAACATTTGAAGTAATGGCTATGCCAATTCACCAAATTTGATTATTCCACACTATATACATGTACTGAACTATCACATTGTATTTCATAAATATATACAATTATTACTTGTCAGTTAAAAATAAAACTATATAAAATATATTGTTATAAAAATAAAGTATGTTTAAACATTTTTAAAAGTTAGGCTTTATTTTCAGATTTATAAGAAGCAAATTAATAAAATGAAGGTGAATTTTGTGAATTTTCAGATGGTTGGTCTATGTTGATGTGATTATAAACTTTGAATTATTTAATCTTTGTAACAAGATTGTGTTTGGTTTCAGATGAGTGAGAGTGGAGAATTGGACAAAAATTGATTTTTGATCTCTGAATCGTGGTTTTTAGCTCACCAGTTATTGTGTAGTCTCACTATTTGAAAGTTCATGCTGAAAAACTGAGTGAATATGATCAGATTTCTCCACCAAATTCTCAGCCTGATAAGGGTAAGTAAGGTTCCATTCACCTCTTTATTCATCTCTGTGCCATCTGTGGTCCTTTGGAACTGGCTTCTTTCACATAGCATAATGTCTTCAAGCTTCATTTGTGTTGTAGCATATATCAGTACTTCATTCCTTTTTATGCTGAATAATATTATATGAATATACCATATTTTGTTTATCCATTTATCAGTTGATGGGCATTGGTTGGTTATTTCTACTTTTTAGTTGTAATGAATAGTGCTGCTGTGAACATTTGTTTACAACTTCTTGCATGGACATAGGTTTTCATTCTTTTGGCTATATATGGGTGGAATTGCTAAGTGGAATTGATGAAACTGCTGCTAAGTTATTTTCCAAAGTAGGTGCACCATTTTACATTCCCACAAACAATGAATGAAGTTTCCAATTTTTCCACATTCTTGCTAACACTTACTAGTATCTTTTTTTCACTATAGCCCTCCTAGTAGATGTAAAGTAAAATCTTTTTATTACCAAAAAATTTCAAACATACTCAAAAATAGAGAAAATTGTATAATGAACCTTCATGTACCCATCACCCAGTTTCAACAATTATCAACATCTTTTAAATCTTATTAGTGACTTTTTTTTTTGAGACGGAGTCTCTCTCTGTCACCCAGGCTGGAGTGCAATGGCACAATCTCGGCTCACTGCAACCTCCACCTCCCGGGTTCAAGCAATTCTCCTGCCTCAGCCTCCCAAGTAGCTGGGACTACAGGCATGTGCCACCACACCCGGCTAATTTTTTGTATTTTTAGTAGAGACGGAGGTTTCACCATGTTGGCCAGGCTGGTCTCGAACTCCTGACCTCAGGTGATCTGCCTGCCTCAGCCTCCCAAAGTGCTGGGATTACAGGCCTGAACCACTGCACCCAGCCATTAGTGACTTTGTAAAAACAGCATTATTGAGGTATAGTTAACATATAATAAACTGTATGTATTTAAGGTATACAATTTGGTAAGTTTTGGCAGATGTATATAGCCATGAAAGGATCACCACAATCAAGATAATGGACATACCCATCACCGCCCAAAAAATGCCCCTTTAGAATCTTTTCCTCCCACCTCTCCCCAAGCAACCACTGTTATTATAGTTTCCATTTTCTAGAGTTTTATATAAATGGAATCATATCGTATGTACTCTTTTATCAGACTTCTATGACTTTTTATTTATTTATTTTTAGAAATGGGTTCTCGCTGTGTTGGCCAGGTTGGTCTTGAACTTCTGAGCTCAAGCAGTTCTGCCACTTCAGCCTCCCAAAGTGCTGGGATTACAGGCATGAGCCACTATGCCTAGTGTATCACTATTTTAAATAGTAAAAAAGAATTACAGTTATTTTCGTTATTTTGAGATTCACTCACGTCATGTGTATCAATATGATTTATTCCTTTTTATCACTGATAGTATTTCATTGTATTGGTATACCACTGTTTGATTTAATCCATTCACCTGTTGATTGACATTTGAGTTTCTTTTCTTTCAGGGGCTATCACAAATAAAACTATATGAACATTCATGTCTTTGTATAGACACCCAGTCATGTGTCCGTTAACGACCAGGATACATTCTGAGAAATGTGTCATGATTTTCTCATTGGGCAAACATCATAGACTGATGGTATAACTTACTACACACCTAGGCTATATGATATAGCCTATTGCTCCTAGGCTACAAATCTGTACAGCATGTTACTATACTGAGTACTGTAGACAGTTGTAACACAACAGTAAGTGTTTGTGTATCTAAACGTATCTAAACAAAAAGACACAGTAAAAATATGGTATGAAAGATAAAAAAAAATAGTACACTTGTGTGGGGCATTTAGCATGAATGGAGGAGCTTGCAGGACTGCAAGTTGCTCTGAGTCAGTGAGTGGTGAGTTAATGGGAAGGCCTAAGATATTACTGTACACTGCTGTAGACTATAAATACTGTAAACTTAGGCTACATTAAATTAATTTATTTATTTATTTATTTTGAGACAGAGTATCTCTCTGTCACCCAGGCTACAGTGCAGTGGCGCGATCTCGGCTTATTGCACCCTCCGCCTCCCAGGTTCAAGCAATTCTCCTGCCTCAGCCTCCCTAGTAGCTGGGATTACAGGTGCCCACACCACACCCAGCTAATTTTTGTATTATTACTAGAGATGGGGTTTCACCATGTCGGCCAGGCTGGTCTCCAACTCCTGACCTCAGGTGATCTGCCTACTTCAGCCTCCCAAAGTGCTGGGATTACAGGCATGAGGCACCACACCCAGCCCATTAAATTTATTTTTAAAACATTTTTCTTGTTTTAGTAATAAATTAACCCTAGCTGACTGTAATTTTTTCACTTTATAAACTTTAAAATTTTTTTAACTTTTTGACTATTTTGTAATCACACTTAGGTTAAAACACATTGTCCAGCTGCACAAAAATATTTTATTTCTTTATATCTTTATCCTAGCCTTTTCCTATTTTATTCTTAACTTTTTTATTTTTTATTTTTATTTTTTTATTTTTTTGAGATGGAGTCTCACTCTGTTGCCCAGGCTGGAGTGCAGTGGCACGATCTCGGCTCACCGCAACCTCTGCCTCCTAGGTTCAGGCGATTCTCCAGCCTCAGCCTCCCAAGCAGCTGGGATTACAGACATGCGCCACCATGCCCAGCTAATTTTTGTATTTTTAGTAGAGTCGGGGTTTCACGATATTGGCCTGGCTGGTCTCGAACTCCTGACCTCAAGTGATCCACCCACCTGGCCTCCCAAAGTTCTGGGATTACAGGCATGGGCCACCACACCTGGCCCTATTTTTTTTTTTTCACTTGTTAAACTTTTTTATGAAAAGCTAAGACACAAACACACACATTAGCCTAAGCCCTCACAGGGTTCAGGATCATCATCACTGTCTTCTCCCTCCACATCTTGTCCCACTGGAGGGTCTTCAGGGGCAGTAACATGTATGGAGCTGTCATCACCTATGGTGCCATCTTCTGGAATACCTTCTGAAGGACCTCCCTGAGGCTGTTTTACAGTTAACTTTTTTTTTTAATAAGGAGAAAGAATATACTCTAAAATAATTTAAAATATAGTATAGTAAATAAATCATAAACCAGTTATCAAATCTTATGTACTGTACATAGTGTATGCTATACTTTTATATGGCAGTATAGTAGATTCATTTATACCAGCATCACTACAAACACATGAATAATGAATTGTGCATTATTCACATTACTGTGACTTTTTCAGCTCCACTATAATTTTATGGGACCACCATCATATATTCAGTCCATTGTTGACCAAAAGATTATTATGCAGTGCATGACTGTATCTCCTTTTCCTTTAAGGAAATACCTAGAAGTAGAATAACTGCATCATATGGTAAATGTATGTTTAACTTCTTAAGAAACTGCCAAACTGTTTTTCAAGTGGTTGTACCATTTTACATTCCTATCAACAATATTTGAGAGTTCCAGATCCTTATCAGCACTGGTATTGTCAATCTTTTTCATTTTAGTCATTCTGGTAAGTGCATAGTGGTATCTCATTGTGGTTTTAATTCACATTTACTTGCTGATCAGTGCTTTTAAACATCTTTTCATATGCTTATTGGCCATTTGCATATATTCTTTTCTGAAGTATAGGTTAAAATAGTTTGCCCATATTTAAGCAAGCATTTGTTACATTATTTTTTATTATTTTTCTAGTCAGAATTTGTATACTATTTAAGTTGAACAAGAACTATATTTTCTAACTTGCCAAATTAGGCTTCATTTAGATTTTCTTTTTAACCTCAAATTTCCAAATTTGAAAAACTGGCTGATCATTAGTCTCAAAAAATTAGGAGGGAGTATATCCCATGTAGAACTGAACATTTCTTCCCTTTAGCAGAAACAAGCCTTGTTTCTGAGAGCTGAAATGTTCAGTTCTACATGGGATATATGCCCTCCTAATTTTTTGAGATAAACTGTATCACCAAAAATATATAGGGCAGGTGGGACACAGTGGCTCACACCTGTAATCCCAGCACTTTGGGAGGCCAAGGCAGGCAGATCACCTGAGGTCAGGAGTTGGAGACCAGCCTGGCCAACATGGTGAAACCACATCTCTACTAAAAATACAAAAATTAGCCAGGCGTGGTGGTGTGCACCTGTAGTCTTAACTACTCAGGAGGCTGAGGCAGGAGAATCACTTGAACCCTGGAGGCGGAGGTTGCAGTGAGACGAGATCGTGCCATTGAACTCCAGCCTGGGTGATAGGGCAAGACTCCATCTCAAAAAATATATATATATATATATATTTTTTTTATATATATATAATATTATAATTTCATAGTAAGTACATTTTCTGCTATATTTGTATTTATTCAGGATTTGAGGTGAGGAAAAGAATCAGGAACAGTCTTGCCCTTCCCCCCAAAAAAGAATCAAGCAAACAAAAATGGTGTATCTACTGCAAGTTTCTTCTGAAACTTTTCTCCAAATCAGTCGTATCCCTTTTCAGTTTTCACCACTGTTTCTTCCCTTATTCCTCTCACCAGTACTTTAAGAGAGAACAAACCAGAAGACATTCTAGAATGCTTTTTTCACCAATCAGAAGTAGTGGAATGAAATCCAAGCCTACACAGAAGATACAGAACTCTGTTCTTTCATCTTCCCTCATACCTGATACCTAAAAGTAGTTTTCATCTTATAACTGAATTTCTGATTTTCAGCATTCCCAATCAATTTTATAAACATCCTTTTATTGTTAAGTCTTACAGTACTCTCGTCAGGTGAGTACGTTTATTTTATCTTGAGTAAACTGAAGATTTTAAAAATCAAATTCTGTATCTGTGGTTCTTTTACTTCTCTTAGAAACTAATATACAGGAAACCAATTCATGAGAACCTCAGAAATTAATTGAACATTAATATCAAGCCACCCACCATGGTTGTGTGGTTCCTATCCACACATCCCTGCTTATCTCACATTTTAGCCCTATGACAGCAACATGTGTATCATCAGTTCCTTTCTGCCCTCTTCGTCTTACTTCTGAGAAGGGTAAAGTTACTGGTACGTGACCTGGGAGGTATCTGACCATCCTGATGCTATCCTTTGGCATATAATGTCAAGATACTCAGCTTTTATGCTGAAATAGGTTGTAATTTGTTTGAGCTGCTTTGTTTTTCAGAGCTCTTTTTAAGAGCAAAGGAGGCCAGGTGCAGTGGCTCATGCCTGTAATCCTGGCACTTTGGGAGGCTGAGGTGGGTGGATCACTTGTGGCCAGGAGTTTGAGACCAGCCTGGTCAATATGGTGATACCCCATCTCTACTAAAAATACAAAAATTAGCTGGGCGTGGTGGCACACACCTGTAATCCCAGCTACTCGGGAGGCTGAGGCAGGAGAATCACTTGAACCCAAGAGGCAGAGGTTGCAGTGACCCAAGAGCACCCCCACTGCACTCTAGTCTGGGCGACAGGGCGAGACGCCATCTCAAGAAAAAAAAAAAAAGAGCAAAGGAAATGCTCAGGACAAGATGATCTGGTAAGAATTTTCTCCCTTTTTTGCAGAAAATCCCGTTTTGTCAACCTAATGAAGCATTCAAAGAAGACATATGACTCTTTTCAAGATGAACTTGAAGATTATATTAAAGTACAGAAAGCCAGAGGCTTAGAGCCAAAGACTTGTTTCAGAAAGATGAAAGGGGACTATTTGGAAACCTGTGGGTACAAAGGAGAGGTTAATTCCAGACCCACGTATAGAATGTTTGACCAGAGACTCCCATCTGAAACCATCCAGACCTACCCAAGATCATGCAATGTTCCACAAACAGTGGAAAATTGGTTGCCTCAGTGGTTACCAGCCCATGACAGCAGATTGAGACTAGACTCTCTGAGCTACTGTCAGTTCACCAGGGACTGTTTCTCAGAAAAACCAGTACCCCTGAACTTTAATCAACAAGAATATATTTGTGGCTCACATGGTGTAGAACCTAGAGTTTACAAGCACTTCTCCTCAGATAACAGTACCAGTACTCATCAAGCCAGTCACAAACAGATACATCAGAAGAGGAAAAGGCACCCAGAGGAAGGCAGAGAAAAATCAGAGGAGGAGCGGTCTAAGCATAAGAGAAAAAAAAGCTGCGAGGAAATTGACTTAGACAAACACAAGAGCATCCAAAGAAAGAAAACAGAGGTGGAAATAGAAACCGTACATGTCAGTACAGAAAAGCTTAAGAATCGAAAGGAGAAAAAAAGCCGAGATGTAGTCTCTAAGAAAGAGGAACGTAAGCGTACAAAAAAGAAAAAGGAACAAGGCCAAGAAAGGACAGAGGAGGAAATGCTTTGGGACCAGTCTATTCTTGGATTTTGAAGCTTTCAAAGTTGGTTCTCCCAAAGTTAAATTGAAAAAATAGGTGAGAGCTTGGTTTTATGATATCCGTGTTCATACCACTTTTCTTATGTGAATAGGTTCTTTAACTTCTAACAAAGGCCTAGTAAACAGAAAGTGTTTAGCATGCTTGCTCTCCAACACAGAAATTGCTTTTCCTCATTTTCTAAAAGCATTATTACATTTTTTGAACATATAGTGTAATTTCCTTTAATGAAAGTGACTCTGCTTTTATTCATCAAATTGCTTTGATGGTGGAATTATTTTCTGTTGGGAGGTTATTTATTTTAAATTGGAGGATTAATGACCTTTGTACAATCCGTTTCTTGATTGGGTTTGTTATAGTTTTGAGTTGGGTATTTTATGTTCATTGGTTTTTCTCTGTGAAGCAATTTTTTTCTCCTTTATTAGATCTAACTTGCAGTGTATTTTCTAGGCTGGAAAGTGGAAAATGAAATATATTATAATCTTAGGTTACATAAAGTTTCTAAAGTTTCAAAGAGTCTTGATACAAAATCAGTTTATATTCTGAAAATATTTATAATAAAGTATTCTAATTTCTACATGTTGCGTGTCAGTCTGTTCCTATTTAACAATGATTTTTCTCTTGGGAGGAGGAGAGAATAACTTGGCAGTTCATACTTAAGAGGCAAGATCTTTTGGGTAGGTCACACTTTGAAGCTGTAAAAATTCCTTATCTATTATACCTTGCTTACTCACATTTGAACCTGGTTTTTAAGGTAGAAATCTATGACTGACTGTTACAGGACCCCACCACTTACCCAAAGTTAGCCTTTGGGTCGGGGGTTTCGTCACTATAGTCCCTTCACTGGTCGCCAGAATGATGTTATAGGAAAGGGGTCCGAATCTAGACCCCAAGAGAGGGTTCTTGGATCTCACGCAAGAAAGAATTCAGGGCAGGTCCATAGAATAAAGTGAAAGCAAGTTTATTAGGAAAGTAAAGGAATAGAAGAATGGCTACTCCACAGACAGAGCAGCCCAGAGGGCTGCTGGTTGCCCATTTTTATGGTTATTTCTTGATGATGTGCATCCCCCTTTTAGGTCATATAGGGTAACTTCCTGACTTGGCCATGGCATTTGTAAATTATCACGGTGCTGCTGGGAGTGTAGCAGTGAGGAAGACCAGTGGTCACTCTCGGTGGCCATCTTGGTTTTGGTGGGTTTTGTCCGGCTTCTTTTCTGCAAGCTGTTTTATCGGCAAGGTTTTTATGATCTGTATTTTGTGCTGACCTCTTATCTCATCCTGTGGCTTACAGTGCCTTAACCATCTGGGACTACAAGCCCAATAGGTTTCAGCCTCATTTTACCGAGCTCCTATTCAAGATGGAGTTGCTCTGGTTCACATGCCTCTCACATGCCCACAGTTTTTTCAGATAGTTAAAACTGAAGAGAGAGGAGTTTATCAGAAATAAAATGCCATTAAATTATTCTGTCCTAATCATTGTTTTCATTCTAATAATCCCCTTTTTTGTGATACGCATCTCAAGTATTTAAGCATCACTATTTTGTTGTAGAAAGACTGATGGCCTGAGAATCTGAATCGCAGGAGTCTAGTCTCAGCTATGCTATGAAGTTGTTATGTGACTTTGGGGAAGTCAATTACTTCATCTTCCTCATTATCAAATATGACTAGAAAGACTGGCCTCTAAAAATGCCTTGGATAACAAGAAGACTCTGTGAAATGAAAATTCCCAAGCCCCACTTAAAAAAAGAAAAAAAAAATTCTCTTTGTATTCTACAATGTTGTGTTTACATGTCTATTATAATATTAACATTAAAATAGTTTTGCTAAAATTATTTTTCCCATGGTAGGGAGATGGAAATTCACACACAAAAGTTAGCTGCCCTTCCCATTTTGTATTCTAAAATACAACTTTTAGCCTGAAAAGATAAACACTGGATAAAATCATTATTACTTAAGCTTTTATTAGCATGCCTATACTCTTAACTCTTCCCATCTGTGATTTTTTTAACCATCTGTGATTTTTAATTGTGTGTGTCACCTTGACTGGGCTAAAGGATGTCTGAGTAGCTGGTAAACATTGTTTCTGGGTGTGTCTGTGAAGGTGTTTCCAGAAGAGATGAATAATATTTGAATTGGTGAATTAGTAAAGCAGATGGCCTTCCCAATGTGATCATCCAATCTGTTGAGGCCCCAAACAGAACAAAAAGGAGGAAGAAGGGCAAATTTGCCTACTCTTTTTTTGCTGAGACATCCATCTTCTTTCCTTGGACATTGGTGCTCCTGGTTCTCAGGGCTTCACATTCAGCTAGAACTTACACCATCAGCCCTACCCCCCCAAGTTCCCAGGCCTTCACACTCTGAATTAAACCACAGGCTTTCCTAGTTATCCATGTTACAGATGGCAGATTGTGGGTCTTCTCAGCCTCCATAATCATTTCACATGAGCCAGTTCCTATAATAAATCTCAAAACACACAGGCCAGGCACGGTGGCTCATGCCTGTAATCCCAGCACTTTGGGAGGCCACCAGAGTTCAGGAGTTTGAGACCAGCCTGGCCAACATGGCGAAACCTTGTCTCTACTAAAAATACAAAATTAGCCAGGTGTGTTGGCACACGCCTGTAATCCCAGCTACTCGGGAGGCTGAGGCAGGAGAGTTGCTTGAACCCGGGAGGTGGAGGTTGCAGTGAGCCAAGATCGTGCCATTGCACTCCAGCCTGGGCAAAAAGAGTGAAACTCCATCTCAAAAAAAAAAAAAAAAATCATCTTAGACTGTGGCCTAGAAGGGGAAAAGGTGACCATTAGAACCCAACATAGAATTGTTATAGGAGTTATTAAGAAATTATTTTAGGCAGCTAGAGAGGAAAAGGGGGTCCTTGGGAAGTTGTTTCTTTTAAAGCAGCTCCAGAAACATTTATCTAGCAGGAAAGCCCCTGCTCTTAGAGCTGGGCTGGCAAGCTTTGCTATGCAAATCCCGGCCACTAGAAACTGGGTCCACCCAGACATGGCGATTCCCTCAGTCTTCTCCCTTGCCCCAACATATCCCCATGTGTGTAGAATGACATGGCACCCTGCATTTGCATGTTAAAAGGCTAGGATGGGAGGGCCAGTTTTTTCACGGGCTACGTGAATGACATACCTGTCTAACCAATCCCCTGGGCCCTATGGAAACCAGACACCGCCTCCTCCAGCATCCCAGTATAAGCAGCCACTTTTCTGCAGCACACAGGGTTTTCTCTTTGTTTGAATCCCCCCCCCCTCCCTTTATCTCTGTACAGGGGAGCTGTTTTCTTCTTCTTTCCTTCTTTCTAGCCTATTACACTTTTTGCTTCTTAAAACCAATCCATGTGTGTCCATGTCAATCCTGTCAGCGCAAGACCAAGGACCCTGGTGTTCCTCCAGTCATCGGAGCTGTATCAGAATCACCAAGAACAGAAAAATTAGACTATTCCCGTTCCTTGATTACTTAATCCTATCAATAAGGAAATAAACTTAGTGATATATTTGCCTATAGGTAAGGAATATAACTTTTTTTTAAGATTTGGACAAAATGATAATATAGGCTAAAAAACTATATGATTAGGTAGATTTATAATTGACTATGTGACTAGTCTCCAAGTGACTGAGTAGATCCCCAAATCAACTGTTCTTCCATGGCACTGACAGAGTAAGATTATTTTGTGCAGTGATTTTACTCCCTCTGTTTTTAACATGTCTGGTCTACTGGTCAAAAGAAAACCGAAGTAGAGCACAAGCAGGCTGTGAATTATCAGTCCTAAAAGATTCCTTCTTCTCTGAAAACCCCAAGATAGTATAGTCTTTATTGATAGGTATTACAAACAAGGTCAGCTGAATTATCAGCATTTTTAGAGTTGACAAAATTCTTTTCCACAGGTTATTTTGAGTCTAATGCTTGGGGGAAGTTCAAAACTACCGTTGACCCTTGAACAACATGGCCTTGAATTGCACAGGTCCACTTATACACAGATTTTCTTCTGCCTCTGCCACACTTAAGACAGCAAGACCAAGGCCGGGCGTGGTGGCTCATGCCTGTAATCTCAGCACTTTGGGAGTTCGAGGCGGACGGATCACCTGAGGTCGGGAGTTCGAGACCAGCCTGACCAACATGGAGAAACCCCGTCTCTACTAAAAATATAAAATTAGCCGGGCATGGTGGCGCATGTAATCCCAGCTACTCCGGAGGCTGAGGCAGGAGAATCACTTGAACCCAGGAGACGGAGGTTGCAGTGAGCTGAGATCACACCATTGCACTCCAGTCTAGGCAACTAGAGCGAAACTCCATCTCAAAAAAAAAAAAGACAGCAAGACCAACCCCCTCCTCTTCTCCTCCTGAGCCTACCCAACTAATGTTGAGGATGAAGATTTTTATGATGATCCACTTCTACTCAATAGTAAATCTATGGTCTCTTTCTTATGATTTTTAGTAACATTTTGTTCTCTAGCTTACTGTATTGTAAGAATATAGCATGTAATAGAGGTAACATGCAAAACAGGTGTTAATCAACTGTTTATGATATGGTAAGTCTTCCAGTCAACAGCAGGCCATTAGTAAAGTTTTGGGAGAGTCAAAAGTTATACTCGGATTTTCTACTGCACAGGGTTCAGAGCCTCTAACCCCCACGTTGTTCAGGAGCCAACTACCTAAGAATATTCAGTAAGATACCAAAGTACTGTGATTTCTTCCAAATGGTTTCAAAATAGATGCCATGGTTCAGTTGTTAGCAGCACACAACTGAACTACACTGAGTGGAGCAGGCAGATTCTTTTTCCAATTTTTAAATTAAAACCATAAAAACTGAGTAAGGGCATACTACAAGTATGTGATAATGACAGTCTTGAGGAAGCACCTATGAGTTGCATGATAGTTTTTAAAAATTTAGGACAGCCAGGTACGATGGTTCACACCTGTGATAAAAGAAAAACTTCAGCCAAATTAAATTTAAAGGAGTTTAATTGAGCAATAAACAGTTCAAGAATTGGGCAGCCTTCCCAGCCAGAGTAGGCTCAGACACTCCAGCGCAGTCACACGGTGGAAGGTTTGCGGACAGAAAATGGAAGTGAGGTACAGAAACAGCTGGGCCTGGCTACAGCTTGGCATTTGCCTTATCTGAACATGGTTTGAACAGTTGGCTACATTTGATTGGCCAAAACTCAGTGATTGGCACAAGTGTAGTCTGTTTACACCTCCACTTGTCACGATATACAGACAAACCTTTAGGCCAAACTTAAATATATAAGGAGGCAGCTTTAGGCTAAACTTGATTTCAATACCTGTATTCCAACACTTTGGGAGGCCAAGGCGGGAGGATCACTTGAGCCTAGAAGTTAGAGATCAGCCCAAGCAACATAGTGAGACCTTGTC
Source organism: Gorilla gorilla gorilla (assembly GCF_029281585.2). Classification (NCBI taxonomy): domain Eukaryota; kingdom Metazoa; phylum Chordata; class Mammalia; order Primates; family Hominidae; genus Gorilla; species Gorilla gorilla. The sequence continues at coordinate 52,720,276 of NC_073236.2, forward strand.
TCTGTGAAAATAAATTAGCCAGGCATGGTGGCATGTACCTGTAGTCCCAGCTACTCAGGAGACTGAGGCCAGAGGACTATTTGAGCCCAGGAGTTCAAGGTTGTAGTGAGCTACAAGAGCGCCACTGCGCTCCCTCCTGGGCCCCAGAGCAAGAACCTATCTCAAAAAGAAAAAAATCATGACATAAGCAATTATGTGGAAATAAGGTCACGCCTGTCAAAGTAATCAGCTGAAAGCAGTTGCCTCTGAGGTGCAGGAAAGGGGGAAAGTGGAGATAAGGGAACTACTTTTCTTTAAAAAAAAAAAAAAAAAGACATAAAACTAACACTTCAGGCCAGGTGAAGTGGCTCATGCCTGTAATCCCAGCACTTTGGGAGGCCAAAGCGGTTGGATCACCTGAGGTCAGGGGTTCGAGACCAGCCTGACTAACATGGTGAAACCCTGTCTCTACTAAAAATACAAAAATTAGCTGGGCATGGTGCCGGGTGCCTGTAATCCCAGCTACTCGGGAGGCTGAGGCAGGAGAATTGCTTTTACCCGGGAGACAGAGGATGCAGTGAGCCGAGATTGCACCATTGCACTCCAGCCTGGGTGACAGAGCGAGACTGTCTCAAAAAAAAAAAAAAAAAAGCAAAAACAAACAAAAAAAACTAACACTTCATTACCTCTGAATGGAGTGACATTAAAAAATGTTTTAATAAATAAATAAAAACAATTTAATACTTCAAACTATGGGCACACAAAACGTTGATAAAAATAAAAAATTTAGAAATCTATTATTAATAGGACAGCATGTTGAGAGACTTTAAAGGAGTTTTTTTTAAGTATTTTAAAAATAATCTCAAATTTATAGAAGTCTTGGAATTAAAGTACGAAGAACTTTTGTTTTGCTAAATGATTTGAAAGTTCCTGAGCTGACTCCTTATAACCCCTACATACTGTGTGTCTTCTGTAAACAAGGACTGAATCCAATAAAATTGTAATATAGCTAGCAAAAATCAGGAAATCAACATTACTATATTTCTACCATCCAACCAACAGACCTATTCAAGTTTTGCCAAGTCAGGATCCAGTTCAGAATCACCACTGCACTTATTTCTCACATCTCTTTCATCTTCAGTCTGGAACAGTTCTTCAGTCTTTCCTTAACTTTCATGACCTTTACACTTCTATTACAGGCCAATTATTTTGTAGAATTTTCCTTAATTTGAATGTGTTGCTTTAGGATTAGATTCCAATTATGTATTATTGGCAGGAGCATCATAGAAGTGATGCTGTGTTCTTCTTGCTAGACTATCAGGAGGCACACGATTGCAATTTGTCCTATTACGGATGATGTTCGTTTTGGTTACTTGATTAAGGTGGCACCTGCCAGATTTTTCCACTGTGAAGTGACTTCCTTTTGTAACTAATGAATATTTTGTGAAGAGCTGCTTCGAAATTACGTAAATATCTGTTGATTTGAAAATACAACAAAATTATACTACGAATTGAATAATACATCTAAATTAATTTGCATTTTATCAATGACAACCAGATCCACATACTTTTGCAAAACAGTTGCAGGTGTGTGTGTGCAACAGGTTGTTGACTTAGGCAATGTGTGGAATGTTCTGGATTCCTAGACCCCAGGCAGTAGCTCTAAGACAGTTTTGAACTTCCAAGTAAGACAAACTTAGTTTTGATTTCCAGTTGTACACTTAGAAGCTATGGATGGCGATTCTTTGTTGGGGAAAATGGCAAAAATTCTCACTCCCTGTGTCCACCCCTTTGGTTGTCCCCTTCCATACCAGCTGGCCATGCCCTTGTGACCTGCTTTGGCCAATGGGAGAATAGCAAATATGACATAAGTGAGACATGGAAAGTTCTTGTGTTGCTGCCCTTATGCTGCTTTTGCAACTCAACCCCTATGTTCAAGCTCTCCTGGATAATGAGACTTGTGGTTGCATCCCCATCACCCAGCTGACGATGAGCTCCTCCTGTCCCTAAAATATGAGGCCCCTTGGCCATCCGGCCCCCAACCAGTTGTTGAGAAACAAGTATTACCTGTTTGAAATCATAAACAGTTGGGTGGTTTATGATGCAGCAAAAACTAACTTACTACAACATGACCTCATGTGAGTTTCTTAATTTCTCTGAGTCTCAGCTTTCTCATCTATAGGATGGAGATAAGGCAATCACCCTTGCTATTTTGAGGATTAAATGAGAAAATATATGGGAAGTGCTTGGCATAGCATAAATACTCAACACATATGGTAATTTTTTTAAAAACCCTCTATATTAGTCCCTTTTAATTAAAATTTTAATTAAAAGAAAAACAAAACAAAACAAAAAACTCTGCTGGCTGGACTAGGGGCAGCCCTCGGGCTAGATGCACTGATTTAGTACTTTTAATAGTGGCAGGAGGCAGACAAACCCCTAAGCAGATAGCGGCATGTCCCTAATGAAACCCAACTTTCAAACCAAAGGCAGTTTAAAGCCTGAAAGCTAAGCTACAAGTCTTGGATAAATCCATGGACTGAACTGAGAACCTCTCTTCCTGTTGGTGCACTTTCCTCTGACTGATCCCCACCCTTCACTTACTTTACATGTATCTACCCTTCCCTAATTGGTTTTCTACACTGTCATGCCACCTTTGAATGGTGCCTTTGTTTTAGCCTTTTTTGCATACTCGTAAACCAATCAGCACGCAGTCCCCACTTCTGAGCCCAGAAAAGCCCCGGACCCAGCCACACTGAGAGAGACCACTCGACTTCAGGTCAGGGACCACCCTCGCATCCCCTCTCCACTGAGAGCTGTTTCATCACTTCATAAAACTCTTCTCCGCCCTTTTCACCCTTCCATTGTCAGCAAAGGGTACGAAGAAGGCAGTAACACCATAGCCCTCCACATCTCCCCCACCGTCTGTGCCCAGTGGCAGCCCCTTGCCATGAGAAGCAGTGCAGGGCCAGGCCAGCCAGGGAGCCTCCAGCAGGAGCAGGCAACGGGACTGACAGAGTTGTTAACACACCCCCCGTTTGTTGTTAACATGCCCCTGTTTGTCAGGCTGCTGACAGTGGGACTAAAAGAGCTGTTAGCATGGCTGTAACACCCCCTCTGGGGCTTCAGAGTCGAGCGCTTTCCTGTTGGGGTGCCACCATGTTCCCTTCATCTGGATGCCAGAGTTCACCCCCGGGAGTCGCTTCTGACAGGCCTGATCCAGCTGCAGGCCCCAAAGGGACCCCGCTCCTGTGCCAGCACTTGGAGTGGCTGGCAAGATGAGGCACTCACTTGATCACACACCCCCTCCTACTGGGGCTGAGCATGCAGTCTCGGTGGCTGCAGGATCCCCACCAGAGTGCAAGCCCAAGTGGGCAGGGCACCTCCTGCCTGGGGCAGAGCTAGGCATGGGCAGGGGCATCGCCAGCCAGAAGTCTGCAGTTGGAAAATTGAGAAAAATCCTGCGTCACTTTGGAAGCAGTCTTCCTATCCTAGAATGCCAGAGGGCAAGCATCTGAAAGATCTGGAAGGATAAGGCAGCAAAGGCCAAGATGTAAAAGTGCACTGCCCCTGTCAGAGGCGATCGAACTAGAGCGATTCCATCTTGAATAGGGGCTGGGTATAATAAGGCTGAGACCTGCGAGGCTGCATTCCCACTAGCTTAGGCATTCTAAGTCAGGATGAGATAGAAAGTCCGCACAAGATACAGGTCACAAAGACCTTGCTGATAAAACAGGATGCAGTAAAGGAGCCGGCCAAAACCAAGATGGTGATGAAAGTGACCTCTGGTCATCCTCACTGCTCATTCTATGCTAATTATAATGCATTTCCATGCTAAATGACACTCCTGCCACTGCCATGACAGTCTACAAATGCCATGGCAACATCAGGAAGTTACGCTATAGTGTCTAAAAAGGGGAGGAACCCTCAGTTGCAGGAATTGGCTTTCCCGGAAAACTCATGAATAATCTACCCTTTGTTTAGCAGATGATCAAGAAATAACTGTAAGTATAGTCAGTCGAGCAGCTCATGCCGCTGCTCTGCCTGTGGACTAACCATTCTTTTATTCCTTTACTTTCTTAATAAGCTTGCTTTCACTTTATGGACTTGTCCCAAATTCCTTCTTGCAGGAGGTCCAAGAACCCTCTCTTGGGGTCTGGATAGGGACCCTTTTCCAGTAACATCCCCATCACAGCCCTAATCATTAGGGGACCCTCTAGGCTCTTCCCTGCCCTCCCCAGACTGTCTCCCTTAAACATGCTGGATGCAAGGGTGCATCAGTGACTCCGCTGGTGCCTCCAGGAACATAAAGTATGGACCTCTGTGGACAACAAACAACCCAAAGAAAAGACGACCCCTCACAGGCAGGATGGATATCCACTTATACGTACGTCGGTGTGCTGGGGCCGGGAGGCTTCTAATAACAATGTTACCGCTGCTTCACACGGAAGAAAGCTGAGGCTCAGAGAGATTAAGGAACTTGTCCAGGGCCATACCGGAGTCCAGGCCCGTGTGCTGTCATGGTCTGAGGTTTGAACGCCAACAGTTTAAAGAGCTGGGATAGAACTGGGGAGGGAGTGTGGTGGGTGGAAACAGCGGGCAGATAGATGGTGGCTGGACTCCAAGGGGCCTAGGGTCTGCCAGAGGGACAACAAGTGAGGAAAACAGGCCTCGGGGTGGATGAGCGAATCCTCAGAGGAGGATGGGCGCAGACCTGGAGGGCCGTGAAAGGTGACAGGGTTATTACAATCTTGGTCACATAAGAAAGGGGGTAACTAGCGGTTTCTTGGCTGAAAAAGAGGAGGTGGGCTGGAGGTTCCCCCCTCCAACCGCGCGGAGCACGCAGCCTCTCAGCAGGCTGCCACACAGGGTCCCCTACCTCCGCAGCTGCGGGGCCTGAACTCGCCAAAAGGAGGTTCCTCCTGCACGCGCGGCTTCACCCTCCCTCCAGGGCTCCCGTTGCATTTCACTCCCTGCCTAAGGTCGCCCGCCAGTGAGGGCGGAGGAAGAAGAACCGCAGCTCCCGAGGACAGAATCCGCTTCAAGGCACCTTGACCGTCGCCCACCCACACCCTGGCTGCGGCCCGCCGCCCTGGTCCCCATCGCGCTGCACGGTCTTCCCTTCCAACACACAGGGCGCTGCAAGGCCGCCCTGTCCCTGCCACTCATTCTTATTAGTGACTCCTCCCCCATGCTTTCCTCAGGTGAGTTCCGACCGCTCTGCCCGAAACGGTTTCGTCCCACACACTTACGGCCACTTCACCCCAAATTCCCTTCCGTCTGGGCAAATCTTGTCCTTTACCCGGCATTGGGGTCGCTCCAGAGCTTTCAAACCAGCTTCCCCAGGGCGCTGTGCAGGGCCCGGCCCCTTGGTGGCCACGCCTCCCGGGCGCAGAGCGGGTGGGACATGCAAATGAACGGCCCTTGCGACCAAGGAAAAGGGGCGACAAAGCTCGAAGTCACTAAGAGTCAAGAAGCGGACAAAATGTCTCAAAGGGCCTATGTTTTCAATATAATATTTACATCAGAAAGCAGCTGAGATGTTTACCGAAGGTGAGGTTTCTCACCGTGACCTTAAGGTGGATGAAAGAAGGGAGGACGTGGGAGGACCCATACAACTGGTATCCCTTGCTCGGCCTTTTGGCTAAAGTCAAGTGTAGTATCTGTTCTTATCAGTTTAATATCTGATATGTTCTTGATTTGAGGACGCTGTATTAAACGCATGTTTGGAACTGGGAGATGGGAATATAGAGCTTGCTCTATCCACTCTACGCGTAGATCGGGTATGGCAGTAGTTCCAGAAACGGTGTGCTTACTCACTATTAGTAACAAAAACAGGCTTGTACTTTAGGGAACGACGAAAAGTTGTTTCTAATTTCACAGCAATATGGCTGAAGAAGGAAGAACAGATATGCTTGCAGTTTACGAAGCGCAGGTATGCATGCAGTTTACGAAGCATGGGTCTACAATTTAAATTAAATTTTCGAAGGCGAGGTGGCTGACACAGGCAATCTCAGCTCTTTTTGAAAGAAAATTGCTTGAGCCCACCAGTTCAAGATTAGCCTGAGCAAATATGGCGAGACTCAGTCTTTTGAGATAGTGCGATCCTGGCTTACTCACTGCATGTTTGGACTCCTGGGTTCGAACATCCATATCAGCCTCTCAGCAGACACGTGCCATAACAACGGGCTAGTGTGTATTTTTTTGTTTTCATATGTATATATGGTTTTTGTTTTTGTTTGGTAGAGAGGGATGTTTCCCCCGCGTTACCCAGACTAGTCTCAAACTCCTGGGATCTGGGCTTTGGGATCAAGCGATCCTCACCCCCAACCCCAAAGTGCTGGGATTACAGGTATGAGCCACTGCACCTGGCACTCTACCAAAAAAAAAAAGTTTTTAATTAGCTAGGCATGGTGGCTCATGCCTGTAGTCCCAGCTACCCAAGAAGCTGAAGTGGGAGGATCGCATGAATCCAGGAGGTCAAGGAGCCATGATTGTGCCACTGCACTCCAGCCTGGATGACAAAGCAAGACCCTGTCTCAAAAAATAACAAAGATAAAAAGGAGGCCGGGCGTGGTGGCTCACGCCTGTAATCCCAGCACTTTGGGAGGCCGAGTCGGGCGGATCGCCTGAGGTCAGGCGTTTGAGACTAGCCTGGCCAACATGGTGAAACCCTGTCTCTACTAAAAATACAGAAATTAGCTGGGCATGATGGTGGGTGCCTGTAATCTCAGCAAAGAAGAATCGCTTGAACCTGGGAGGTGGAGGTTGCAGTGATCCAAGATCCCGCGACTGCACTCCAGCCTGGGCAACAGAGCGAGACTCTGTCTCAATAAAAAAAATAAAAATACCAGCCTGGTCCACATAGTGAAATCCCATCTCTACTAAAAATACAAAAATTAGCCGGGCGTAGTGGCGGGTGCCTGTAATCCCAGCTACTCGGGAGGCTGAGGCAGGAGAATTGCTTGAACCTGGGAGGTGGAGGTTGCAGTGAGCTGAGATCGAGCCACTGCACTCCAGCCTGGGCGACAGAGAGACCTTGTCTCAAAAAAATAAAATAAATAAGGAAAGGCCAGGTGCGGTGGCTCACGCCTGTAATGCCAGCACTTTGGGAGGCAGAGGTGGGCAGATACCCTGAGGTCAAGAATTCGAGACCAGCCTGGCCAACATGTTGAAACCCAATCTCTACTGAAAATACAACAATTAGCTGGGGCGTGGTGGTGCACGCCTGTAATCCCAGTTACACCCGGCCTGTAATCCCAGTTACACCGGAGGCTGAGGCAGGAGAAACACTTAAGCCCTGGAGGCAGACGGTGCAGTGAGCAGAGATCCACCACTGCACTCCAGCCAGGGTGACAAAGGGAGACTCCACCTCAAAAAATAAAAATAAAAATAAATAAATAAATAAAAGGGAAAAAGGCAGGTTTCATATTAAAACGGACGGCATAAGGGATAGAGCCATACTGGAGTCATCAGTTACCTGGAGCACCGTTCTTCTGCTCCTAAAACCCACTTATTTTGTTCTCAGGAAGTGGATGTGTCAGATATTACATAATAAGCACAGATACTACCCTTGATCTTGGGTAGAAGCAATAAATTGCATTTTTGATTACAAATCTTTAGTCTTTCTATAGGTAAAATAAAATTTCATTTGCAAAACTTATTTACTCCTAAGGGCTTGAGGACACAGCCATTGATTGGAAAAGGTGTGGTGTTTTTGAGTCTTTCTTCTACTGTTGGTGGAGGTGGGTTTATATCATCCTTGGGTACGTTATGACAAGATTAAAGGAAGATGGGGAAATGAGTTGCTCATTGAGGAAAGGTCAGGGAAATCTAACTGCATAGTTCTTTTTCAAAATAAAAGTTGCATAGCAGCCTCACCTCATCTGTTATAAACCAGGACAGGACAGGCATGGTGGCTCAAGCCTGTAATCCTAACATTTTGGGAGACTGAGGTGGACAAAGCACTTGAGCCCAGGAGTTCGAAACCAGCCTGGACAACATGGCAAAACCCTGTCTCTAGAAAGAAATACAAAAACTTAGCCGGATATGGTGGTGTACGCCTGTAGTCCCAGCTACTTGGGAGGCTGAGGTAGGAGGATCACTTGAGCCTAGGGAGGTTGAGGCTGCAGTGAGCCATTATAGCTCCACTGAACTCCAGCCCGGGTGACAGAAGCAGACCTTTTCTCAAAAATAAATAAATAAAAAATAAAAGCAGGACAAGGGAGTTTTATACCCTGGTACCCCCAAAAGAGATGTTGAAATGGGAAGTATGCAGTACTTGTTCCCCTTTGTGGGCTAAGCAAGCATGGGCTTTACTTGGTTATTGGAACTTTTGGCCCTCCAGGGTGAAACCATAGACATAGGAGCAGCTTAGGGACAAGAGAGAGCCATGGAAATAATGGATAAAGTAAGCAAGAAAGTGATCTGTTTAGCATATAAATACTCCACACCAAGGTTTATTTCAGGGCTGGAAGAGCCTTAAGGAGTCTGGGTGGGGCAGCCCTTGTCCATCACAGCAACAAGAATATCCCTTTTTGATAAATTTCAGCATCTACAACCCTTGGCAATGCCATCATTAAGTGATTCCTGGCCCAGCTCAGTGGCTCAGGCCTGTAATGCCAGCACTTTGGGAGGCAGAGGCGGGTGGATCACCTGAGGTCAGGAGTTCAAGACCAGCCTGGCCAACATGGTGAAATCATGTCTCTACTGAAAATACAAAAATTAGCTGGGCATGGTGGTGCATGCCTGTAGTCCCAGCTACTCGAGAGGCTGAGGCAGGAGAATCACTTGAACCCTGGAGGCAGAGGTTGCAGTGAGCCGAGATTGCACCACTGCACTCCAGCCTGGGCTACAGAGTGAGACTCCATCTCAAAAAAAGAAAAGAAAAGAAAAGAAAGAAAGAAAGAAAAGAAGTGAGCCCTTTCCTGCTTTCACTTCATCTTGTCTGATAATAACTAGCATCTGCCTTCTGTATATTAGATATCTTCCAAGTCTCTAGAGCTTATAAAACAGCAAGAGCAGAAATCCCACACACTGTGGGGAGGTAGAATGGAAGGAGGGCAGGCATTGGCCTTGGAATCAGAAGATGGGCTTGAACATGCTATTTTTTATAGGTGGCTAAGGGCAGGTCACTTAACCTCTTTAAACTTTACTTTTCATCTTAAAATGGAATTTAAAAAAAAAACCCATTTGCCTCAGCAAGGGTTATTTGAAGATGAAATGTGCCAGCACCATGCCCATATATGTTACTTGAATCAAATAATCAGAGCGCAACATTAGGGAGCCCACAATAAAGTGTGAAATTTCATGGTGCTGAGCCTGACATTCAGGGCTGCCCAAAGGTGAAATCTGTGCCTACCTGCTCAATGGTGACAATAATCTCACCAAGACTGGGCAGCTACACAGCCTGGACTTGCAGGGGCATCCATTTTGTTTCTTCTCCCACTTTATCTTCCTTTCTCCCAAATTTCTTCACATTGCAATTTTTTTTTTTTTTTTTTTTTTTTTTTTTTTTTGAGAAGGAGTCTTGCTCTGTCGCCCAGGCTGGAGTGCAGTGGCGCGATCTCGGCTCACTGCAAGCTCCGCCTCCTGGGTTCACGCTATTCTCCTGCCTCAGCCTCCCGAGTAGCTGGGACTACAGGTGCCCGCCACCACGCCAGGCTAATTTTTTTGTATTTTTAGTACAGATGGGGTTTCGCCGTGTCAGTCAGGATGGTCTCGATCTCCTGACCTTGTGATCTGCCTGCCTCGGCCTCCCAAAGTGCTGGGATTACAGGCGTGAGCCACCATGCCCGGCCTTTTTTTTCTCTCTCTCTCTTTTTTTGAGACAGACTCTCACTCTGTCGCCCAGGCTGGAGAGCAGTGGCGCGATCTCAGCTCACTGCAACCTCCACCTCCTGGATGCAAGAGAATCACTTGCCTCAGTCTCTCAAGTAGCTGGGATTACAGGCGCATGCCACCACGCCTGGCTAATTTTTGTATTTTTAGTTGAGATGGGGTTTTGCCATGTTTCCAGGCTGGTCTCGAACCCCTGACCTCAGGTGATCTGCCCACCTTGGGCTTCCCAAAGTGCTGGGATTACAGGAGTGAGCCACTACACCCAACCTGCAAATATTCTTTTAATAAAGTCCTTATCTTTGTAAGCTTCTTCAGTACTTGAAATCACACCTAGCTGGGTGCTGTGGCTCATACCTGTAATCCCAGTACTTTGGGAAGCCAAGGCAGGAGGATCACTTGAGCTCAGGAGTTCTGAGACCAGCCTGGGCAACATGGTGAAAGCCTGTCTCTACTGCACACACCTGTGCATGTGTGCATGCCTGTGGCACACGCCTGTGGTCCTAGCTACTGAGGAGGCTAAGGTGGAAGGATCAGCGGAGCCCGGGAAGTCAAGGCTTCAGAGAGCCGTGATCGCGCTACTGCACTCCAGCCTGGGTGAGAGTGAGACCCTTTCTCAAAAAAATAAATAAAAAATTTAAAAACGAAATTACATCTGACATAAATAAGCAAACCCACAAATTGCACAGGCATTATATGTGACATTGGGCCTAGGGCTTAAAACGTGTGGCCTTTCAGGATTCTAGGAGAAGTTTGGTGGACAAAGTCCATCTTCTGGGAACACAAAAGAATAAAGAATGCTTATATAAATGGAGCCGTAAGCCATATTCATATACTGAAAGTTGTAATGCTGGAAAGATGTCAGTTCTCCTCAAATTAACCTACAGATTCGGTGTAGCCCCAAGCAAAACTGCAAGTGTTTACAGAAATTGATGAGCCAGATTTAAAGTTTATATATAAATAAAATGCCAAGAGAAATCAACACATACTTGAATACGGAAAGACAGGAATAGGGAGATGACTTGCTCTAGCAAATATAAAGACTTCTCATGAAGCTACAGTAATGAAGACAGAGGAGTACTGGTGCAAAGATATGACAGAATACAGAAACCAGATGCAGAACTATGAACAAATGGACATTTGTTGAATAACAAAGGCAGATCTGTTTGCAGTTCATAAGCATGATGATTGGGTTTTCACACTCATGTGTGGGATGAGCCTTTCTCAAACCTGGTAAGGTCTGCCTGTTACCAGTCCAACATAAGAAAAAAATAAAATAAAATAAAATAACAAAGAACTTCAGAGCAGTGAGGGAGACAAACTTCAATAAATGGTGTTGGAAAAGTATGGTATGTGATATTGTGAGATACATATTTGGTCTTCCCATTTCCTGGCATACAACTCCTAAAATCCTTAGACTCTCCAAAGTGATATATTTTTGTGTGCTAATGAGTTGATTGATGGCTGGCAACCCCTAGGTAGCTTCAGAAGGGAGCTAGTCACCAGAAAGACCAAGGCAGGATTAGAGGGGTGGGATTTTTGTGCTCTGCCCCCCAACCTCCAGGGAGGGGACAGGGGCTGAAGGCTAAGTTGATCACCAATGGCCAGTGGTTTAATCAATCATGCCTATGTAGTGAAGCCTCCATAAAAACCCAAAAGGACAGGGTTCAGATGAGCTTGTGGACAGCCGAATGGAGGTTCCTAGAGGGTGGAACATGGGGAGGAGCTTGGGAAGGACCTGGAAGTTCTGCCCCCTTCCCTCATATCTCACCCTCTGCAGCTCTTCATCTAGTGTTCATTGGTATCCTTTCTAATATATTTTATAATAAACTAGCAACCATAAGTAAGTGTTTCCCTGAGTTCTGTGAGCCACTCTGGCAAATTAACTGAACCTAAGGAGGAGGTCCTGGGAACCCTAATTCATAGCTGGTTGATCAGCAGCACAAGTAAAACAGCCTGGGGCTTGCAACTGGCCTCCAAAGTCGGGGGCAGGGGCAGTTTTGGGGACTGAGTCCTCAACATGTGGGACCTGATGCCATCTCCAGGTTGAGAGTGTGAGAAGTGAATTAGATTAGAGTGCACCCACTGGTGTCAGCTGCAGAACCGACTGTTTGCTTGGTGTGTGGGGGAAAACTCCATACATTTGGTCACAGAAGTCTTCTGTGTTGATTGTTGAGTGAGAGAACAGAAAAAACAGAAACCCTTTGGTTTCCCCCCACCATATCTTCAAACAAATGAAGTAGGATGCCTGCCTCACGGCTTGCACAAAAATCAATTCCAGTTGAACTATATATATATATATATGAAGCTTTTACTTTGTATTTACTTATTTTATTTTTTTGAGACAGAGTCTTGCTCTGTCACCCAGGCTGGAGTGCAGTGGTACAATCTCAGCTCACTGCAACCTCCACCTCCTGGGTTCAAGCGATTCTCCTGCCTCAGCCTCCCATGTAACTGGAATCACAGGTGTGCACTATCATGCACAGCTAATTTTTATATTTTTAGTGGAGATGATGGGGTTTTGCCATGTTGGCAAGGCTGGTCTGGAACTCCTGGCCTCAAGTAGTCCACCTTCCTTGGCCTCCCAAAGTGTTGGGATTACAGGTGTAAGCCACCTCACCCAGCCACCATGAAGCTTTTTTAAAAATTTTTTTTATTTTTTTGAGACAGAGTCTCGCTCTGTCATCCAGGCTCGCGTGCAGTGGCATGATCTTGGCTCACTGCAACCTCCGTCTCCTGGGTTCAAGCGATTCTCTTACCTCAGCCTTCCGAGTAGCTGGGACTACAGGCGTGCACCACCATGCCCAGCTAAATTTTTTTATTTTTAGTAGGGATGGGGCTTAGCCATGCTGGCTAGGCTGATCTTGAATTCCTGATCTCAAGTGATCCGCCCACCTCGGCCTCCCAAAGTGCTGGGATTACAGGCGTGAGCCACCGCACTGGCCCACTATGAAGCTTTTATAAGGCGTCATATGAGAATATGTTTATGATCTATGGCAATGTTTCTGAAACATGGGGACTTCTGGCAATGTCTGAAGACATTTTTGGTTGTCACAACTAGGTTGGAAGGGAGTTGCTACTGTTATCTAGTGGGTAGAGGCCACGGATGCTGCTAAACATCCTATAATGCACAGGACAGCCCCTCTCAACAAAGAATCATCTGACCCAAAATGTCATCAGTGCCAGGTGGAGAAACCCTGGTCTAGGATTAGGAAAATATATCTTAAACATGACATTAAAAAGCACTATCCGTCTCGGGAGGCAGAGGTTGCAGTGAGCCGAGGTAGAGCCACTGCACTCCAGCCTGGGTGACAGAGGGAGACTCCATCTCAAAAAAAAAAACAAAAAAAAAGCACTATGCCTGTTAAGTTTGATTCCTATGTTGGACAACATTAAAATTAAGTGTCCATCAAAAGATACCACCACCCAGGGAATGAAAATACAAGGCAAACAGTGGGAGATCTCCACAACACACAGAGCTAGCAGAGGGCTCATTCTTAGAAGACAGATAAGCAAAAAATGCAAACGACCCAACACAAGAATGTTCTAGAGACCTGGACCCCCGTGGCACAAAGAGAAAAACACTGGCCAATAGACATAAAGAAGGTACTCAGTACCATTGTAAACAGGAAATGTTGATTAAAATCACAATTAGATACGGAATTCAAGGTTTGACAATTACAAGTGTTGGAAAGAATGTGAAGCCCCCAAACACTGCTGGGGGGAAGGATGTGAATTGATATTAACTGGGTGGGCGCGGTGGCTCACGCCTGTAATCCCAGCACTTTGGGAGGCCGAGGCAGGCGGATCACGAGGTCAGGAGTTCGAGACCAGCCTGGCCAATATGGTGAAACCACATCTCTACCAAAAATACAAAAATTAGCCAGGTATGGTGGCGTGTGCCTGTAGTCCCAGCTACTCAGGAGACTGAGGCAGAAGAATCGCTTGAACCTGGGAGGCAGAGGTTGCAGTGAGCTGAGATCACACCACTGCACTCCAGCCTGGGTGACACAGCAAAACTTCGTCTCAAAAAAATAAATAAATAAAATAAATACAAAAAATAAGCCAGGCATGGTGGTGGGCACCTGTAATCCCAGCTACTCCGGAGGCTGAGGAGGAGAACTGCTTGAACCCGGGAGGCCGAGGCTGCAGTGAGCTGAGATCACGCCACTGCACTCCAGCCTGGGCAACAAGAGTGAAATTCTGTCTCAAAAAAAAGAAAAAAAAAATTGGTATTAACCTCTTTTGAAAAACCTTTGGTATTACTATGTCTGGTAAAGCTGAATACACCATGTTTTGTAGCACAGAAATCCCACTTCTAGGTAAACACTCTGTAGTAATGCAAGTTTATGTATATCAGGAAGTATATACAAGAATATTCATGACAGTGTTGTTTAAAATGGCCTGGACTTGGGACAGTCACAATGTCCTTGAACAGATCAATAATCTGTTAATATCCCTCTATCTATATACATACACATATACACATAATGCACACATATATATGTGTGAATATATGAAATATATATACTTTTTTTCAAGAATAGAATACCATACAGCTGTGAAAATGAACGTGGTAAAATTCAGAAATACACTGTACAAAAAAGTGCAGTGTACAATTCCATTTACATAAAGTACATTCCAAAAAACAGGCAAAACTATAGTATTTCGAGTCTTGCATGTAAGTAATAAACCATCCAGAAAAGCAACGATGAGATTCCCCCAAAAAACACAGGCTAGTGGGGGACAAAGGGACAGTTAAGGTTAGGAGGGAAAGGAGACGCATCTGGCATGTGACTCGGTTCTGTTTGCTGACCTGAATGGTGGTTGGATGGACTTTGTCTTAGTGATAAACCATTGTGCTGCAGATTTTTGTTTCGTGCACATTTCTGCATGTATGCTATATTTCACAAATTAAGAATTAGTGTTTTATTAAATTTTTTTCAAGATAAACTCTTCAGACAGGATGTAATAATACTGATTAGGTTATAGGCTGATTGCGTTCCAAGGCGATAAACTTGGGCGTTCCTAAATCACTTTAGTGTCTGTAATTGAATTTGTTTCTCCTGAGAGTAGAGCTGTGGGATGAGAAGGCCTGAAACCAAAGAGGCGGGGGCGAAGGAGGGGGTGTGGCTTCCTGCTTCCTGGGACGGGTAAGCAGCGAGGAAGCTGGAATTCTCCTGGAGCTCAGAGTAAAGCTCCCCGCGCCGTGCTAGGGCTCCTAATTTGCTTCTGAGTTCTATCTAACCAGATGGGCCTCTGCACTCTGTGGGGCCCCGACGACTGTAGTCTAAAGGATGTGAGGGTTCCATCTGTTTTGTGGAAATTTCTCTCAGTAAACTAATGCATGGCAGTGATTCCAGGTAAGAGGTGAACCAGACGTTTGGCGGCGTTTGGATGGCTAGTTGTTAAGGAAGACGGCTGAGGGGCAAATGAGAGGAGGCTGTGTGGGACGCACAGCTGAAGTGGGTAGGACTCCTTAGATCTGGGGTTCTTAGTGGAACTAAACGTGTTGGGAGAGGTCAGGGCCTTTCTTCACTCATGTATTCATTCAGCGAGTATTTATTAAGCATCTACGTCAAGCACAATTTGACATGTTGAGGAAACAGCAGTCAAGGAATCTCTACCCAAGAGGAGCTTATCCAAGTGCGGTAAGATAGAAAACAGACCAAATGTAAAATGGCCCGGAGCGGTGGCTCACGCCTGTAATCCCAGCACTTTGGGAGGCCAAGGCGGGCGGATCGCGAGGTCAGGAGATTGAGACCATCCTGGCTAACACGGTGAAACCCCGTCTCTACTAAAAATACAAAAAATTAGTCGGTGTGGTGGCATACGCCTGTAGTCCCAGCTACTTGGCAGGTTGAGGCAGGAGAATCGCTTGAACCCGGGAGGCAGAGGTTGCAGTGAGCCAAGATCGTGCCACTGCACTCCAGCCTGGGCGACAGAGCGAGACTCCGTCTCGAAAAAAAAAAAAAAAAAAAAGCAGACCAAATGTAAACATTAAATTGTGAGGTTGTTGCTACTCAAATCGTAGTCTGGGTATGAGCAGTTATCAGCGTTGCTAGGGAGCTCGGTAGAAATGCAGAATGAGAACCAGGGTCTTTTTTTCTTTGAGGCGGAATCTCCCTCTGTTGCCCAGGCTGGAGTGCAGTGTCGCCATTTTGGCTCACTGCAACCTCCGCCTCCCAGGTTCAAGCGATTATCCTGCCTGAGCCTCCCAAGTAGCTGGGACTACAGGCGTACTACCATGCCCAGCTAATTTTTGTATTTTTAGTAGAGATGAGGTTTCACCATGTTGGCCAGGCTGGTCTTAAACGCTGACCTTCAGTGATCCTCCCACCTCGGCCTCCCAAAGTGCTGGGATTTCAGGCGTGAGCCACCACACCCAGCCAAGAGAACCAGCATCTTAACAGCTCTGCTGGGCGCAGTGGCTCACGCCTGTAATCCCAGCACTTTGGGAAGCCAAGATGGGTGGATTGCTTGAGTCCAGCAGATCCAGACCAGCCTGGGCAACATGGCAAAACCCCATCTCTACTAAAAATACAAAAAATGAACCGGGCGTGGTCACGTGCACCTGTGGTCCCAGATACTCAGGTGGCTGAGGTGGGAGTAATTGAGTAATCGATTACATTAGCCCAGGAGGTCAAGGCTGCAGTGAGCTGTGATTGTGCCACTGCACTCCGGCCTGAGCAACAGCGCAAGACCCTGTCTCAAAACCCTCAAGATATCTCAGTATCATAAAGCACTCTATTAGGGAATGGTGATGTCGTGGAGGAAAATCAAGCAGGGAAGGGGCAGAGGGTGTCCCATGGGGAGTGTCGTCAAAACTCTGAGAAGGTGACATTTCCAGCTAAGACCAGGGAGGCAAGGGGGCTTCCGGTGTGGGTGCAGAGGTAAAGAGCTTTGCAGGGTGAGGGACGGGGAGGACCTGAGGCCAGGGTGTGCTTCTCTGCTGCCTTCCAGCTGGGAGACAAGTGTGGCTGGACAGGAGGAGCAAGAGGACGGTAGTCAGAAACTGGAGGCCTCAGGACAGGGAGTGACCCACAGTGTCAGGCCTTGTAGCCACCGTGGGAATCTGGGCTTCCTTCTGAGGGAGGGATGGAGGAGCTCTCTAATGCTTTTTTTGTTGTTTGTTTTGGGACAGAGTCTCGCTCTGTCGCCTCCACCTCCTGGGTTCAAGCGATTCTCCTGCCTTAGCCTTCTGAGTAGCTAGGATTACAGGCGCCTGCCACCACACCCAGCTAATTTTTGTATTTTTAGTAGAGACGGAGTTTCACCGTGTTGGCCAGGCTGGTCTTGAACTCCTGACCTCAGGTGATCCGCCCACCTTGGCCTCCCAAAATGCTGGGATAACAGGCATGAGCCACCGCCCCCGGCCCTCTGATGGTTTTGAGCAAAGGATTTTGAGCTCTCTACTGGTTTTGAGATAGCCAGGATGACATCACATGAAAATGGTTATCCTGGCAGCTGGTTTGGAAATAGACTCATTGAGCAGGTGCTGGAAGACCAGTGAAGGGTGACTGCCCTGATCCAGGGGACATGTGGCACCCTGGCCCAGACAAGAGCAGTTTAAGTAGAATTGGTCAGATTCTGGACAAGCTTTTTTGTTTTTTGTTTTTTGTTTTTTTTGGGTTTTTTTTGAGACAGAGTTTCGCTCTTTTTGCCCAGGCTGGAGTGCAATGGCACGATCTTGGCTCACCACAACCTCCGCCTCCCGGGTTCAAGTGATTCTCCTGCCTCAGCCTCCCGAGTAGCTGGGATTACAGGCATGTGCCACCACACCCGGCTAATTTTGTATATTTAGTAGAGATGGGGTTTCTCCATGTTGGTCAGGCTGGTCTCGAACTCCTGACCTCAGGTGATCCGCCCGCCTCGGCCTCCCAAAGTGCTGGGATTACAGGTGTGAGCCACCGCATCCCACCGGCCGAGTTTTGAAAATAGAGCAGTTGGCAGGACCTGCTGATGGTGCTGGCTGTGAGGTGTCGAGTAGTGGGTGTCTCCCGGGAGTTCGAGGCTTCAGTGAGCCATGATCATGCCATTGCACTCCAGCCTGAGTGACCCTAACTCAAAAAAAAAAAAAAGAAAGAAAAAAGAAATTAGTAAACTAAAATGGAGGCAAGTTCTCAGAATAAGACTGCTAGTAAAATATTTAATGCTACTTGTCCTCATTCCTGCATCTTAATGAGAACATTAATAGCTACAAGTCACTGGCCACTTGCTGCATCTCTGGCGCTTCAGTTGTAGTCACTGTCTTAGTCCCCACAACACCTATAAGGTTGATACCAATCTCAGAGATGAAACGCATTCTGAGCTACAGAGTATGACTGAGCAAGCAGGCTCTGAACCCTCTCTCCCTGGGTTTAAATCCTGCCTGTACTTTTTGGCTGTGTGTGACCTTAAGTAAGCAACCCAAATTCTCTGTGACTCAGTTTCTTCATTTGTTAAAAAAAAAAAAGAATAATCATAGTTTGGGAGTTTAACACAATAAATAGCATCTTCCTCTGTTTTTTCACCTCAGCTATTAGATTTAAAATAGATGGAATGTGAGTGACCTGGGAATATGTTTAATTATCTCTCTATTATTTCTTTCTTGGCATATAATAAGCACAGGACTAGCTTGTTCTGTTTTTGTAGAATTTATGAATGATTTTAGATTAATTTAGTTGCTTGTCTATTTTCTTGAAACAATTTTCTTTTTTTATCACACAAGTGATAGTATTTTTGGCAAAAATCCAGAACAATTAAGTAAGACTAAAATTATCTAAATTCCCCCTAAACCTGGGGTAACCACTGATAAATCATATGCCTATCTATATGTGTTATATTTATTTATTTTATATAGATCCTCAAATGTACACAGTGTTTTAAGGCTCATTTTCTTAGTCCATTATATTTCATGATTCTCAGTCTATGTCAAAAATATTTTCAACATCAGTGACTAGGTAGTACTTACAGTATATTACATAACATAATCTCCCCTAGAAATTGGAGTCTGATCTTTTTTTTAGGACACACAAAAAAAATCATAGCAAAATAATACATTTAACAGAAAGCTTCCCCCCATTTTCCCTAACAGATTCATCCGTAATCAATATAATGGAAAATTCTAAGACTTCTGACTCTTTTCAACATGAACTGGAGGATTATATTAGAAAGCAGAAAGCCAGAGGATTGCAACCAACGCTTTGCTTTACAAAGGTGACGGAGGACTCTGCGTGCCAAGAAAGGGGCCCCACTGAGCCTCGGGGGCCGGAGCAGCAGGGACTCCCCTTCTGGAGGCCCCACGTATTCCCCGCTTCCTTGGAAAGACTGAGGACCGTGGAAAGCCGGGTACCTCCCTGGCCTAAAATTCCTTATGCGCCACGAAGACTGGAATCTGTAAACCACGGTCAAAATAATCAGGACCATTTCTTCAAACACCGGTGGTTTCCAAGCCCATCTGGGCAGGGAGAGAACACAGGCGTCCGCGGGGCGCACGGCAGGGAAGGTTCCTGTTGCCTCTTCTGGGAGCCCCGCGGCAGCGCCCAGCAGGCGGACCGTGGGGACCGAGGCCTGAGGAGGAGGCACGGGGAGGTGGGAGGATGGAGAGCGGCCGGGGAGGAGCAAGCAGAGCCCAAGAGGAAGCACCGCGCGAAGGGAGACTCACACAAAGGGAACAGGGGCAGGAGAAAGGCCGAGGGGGCGCCAGGCAGTGCAGAGAGGCCCAGACGCAGCAAGAAGAATCACCAGGGTGGGGATGCCGCAAAAGAGGCGAGAAGGTCCGGGAGAGAGAAGAAGGGGTCAGGCAGGGAAGGCCCAGAGGAGAGGGACCTGTGGGATGAAGCCATCCTCGGCAGTTGTTACTGATGACTGCGGACTGGGGGCCCCAGTATTAAATCATTTGAATCCACTGGAAAGGATGGATTAGATAACACTGAAGCAGTTAAATGGCCACCTGCTTGGAAGAAAATAAAATCTAATCGTCACCTCACACTCTTATTCAAATATTAAAACCCAGATGGTTTACAGATATATGTGTAAAAACTAAAATATAAAAATATTCAAAGAAAATATGGGAAAAGTATTTTTAATCTTGAAGTATGGATGGCCTTCCTAAATAAGACACAAGCCAGAAACCATCAAAGAAAAATTAATAGATGTAACTGCCGAGATATTTTAAATTTGTGTAAAGTGGAAGATTTTGTTGTAAAATTTGTAAAATGGAAATTTAAAAAATAAAGCATTGTATGTGTGCATCGAACAGCTCTGAAAGATACACAGTGCACTGATAACTGTGGGTTCTGGGATCAGAGAACTGAGTGGGTGGGGAACAGGTTGCAGTTGACTAACTTCTTTCTTTTTTTTTCTTTTTGTTGTTGAGATGGCATTTTGCTCTGTCACCCAGGCTGGAGTGCAATGGTGCAATCTCGGCTCACTGCAACCCCCGCCTCCTGGGTTCAAGTGATTCTCCTGCCTCAGCCTCCTGAGTAGCTGGGATTACAGGTGCCCACCACCATGACCGGCAAATTTTTGTATTTGTAGTAGAGACGGGGTTTCACCATGTTGGTCAGGCTGGTCCCAAACTCCTGACCTCGGGATCCACCCGACTTGGTCTCCCAGAGCGCTGGGATTACAGGTGTGAGCCACTGCGCCCGGCTTTCTAATAAATACTTTTAAAGACAAGCAACAAGTTGGGGAAAATTTTATTTGCCTCACTGTGAATATCCCTGTGCAAGTTACGGAATTATTTGCCTCTGAGCTCCAAAGCAGTCTTTTTGCTCTGCAAAACAGGACCTTAAAGGACGCCTCTGGTTTGCCAGCTGGCTTGATGCTAGTCTCTGCCAGTAGAGGGCGCTGGAGGGTCATTGTGAAGTGGCAGGTGGAAAAAGGTGCTTTGCCTAAGTTGGCCCTTTTCTTTGGGGCGGGGGGGGCGGTGTCCATCCGTCCTCGTCCGTGTCCGTGTCCTATGTCCTCTAACAAATTTCTTTGTCCTTGGTGGACTGTGTGACCTGGTTTTCTCTGCAGAGGTCTGAATCTCAGTTGTGGGGGACAGACCCTCTTCCAAGTTTCTCAGTTCCTTGTTCACCACCCCTCCACCCCATAGATAGGGCTTGGAGGGCCGGCACACTACCACCTGCAGATCAAATCCAGCTTTTTTACTGCCTTCGATCTGAGAAGATTTTACATTGGAACCTCAACTAGGCAAAATGTTATCCCAGCAAAATGGATCCCATTCTTTTCATTAATAGGACGTTATTCCAAAACGTGTACTCATTATTTTATTTTGAATTTCATGTTTAAAAAAATGTGGACATTTGCTTCTGTGTTGTTATATGAGGACCTGCCTAATGTCTTTGATTGTGCCTCTTGCCTACAAAGCCTAAAATATTGCCTATCTGGCCCTTTACAGAAAAAGTTTGTCAGCCCCTGCCTTATAGTCCTCTTGAACCACTTACGATAGTTAACCGTCTTTTATCAGCTAAGAATTCTTGGCCTGGCGCAGTGGCTCACACCTGTAATCCCAACATTTTGGAAGGCCGAGGCAGGCGGATCACCTGAGGTCGGGAGTTAGAGACCAGCCTGGCCAACATGGTGAAACTCCGTCTATACTGAAAAAAAAAAAAAAAATTAGACGAGTGTGGTGGTGGGTGCCTGTAATCCTAGCTTCTCAGGAGGCTGAGGCAGGAGAATGGCTTGAACCCGGGAGGCAGAGGTTGCAGCGAGCCAAGATCGCGCCATTGCACTCCAGGCTGGGTGACACAGTGAGACTCCATCTCAAAAAAAAAAAAAAAAAAAAAAAAAAAAAAATTTTCCAGGCTGGGCACGGTGGCTCTTGCCTGTAATCCCAGTACTTTGGGAGGCCAAGGCGGGCAGATCACTTGAGGTCAGGAGTTCAAGACCAGCTTGGCCAACATGGTGAAATCCCATCTCTACTAAAAATACAAAAATCAGCCAGGCATGGTGGCACACGCCTGTAATCCCAGCTATTTGAGAGGCTGAGGCACGAGAATCACTTGAACCAGGGAAGCAGAGGTTGCAGTAAGCTGAGATCGCTCCACTGCACTCCAGCCTGGGTGACAGAGCAAGAATCTAACTCAAAAAAAAAAAAAAAGAATTCTGTTTGTTTGAGACAGGGTCTCCCTCTGTTGCCCAGGCTGGAGTGCAGTGTTGAAATCATAGTTCACTGCTGCCTCCAGCTCCTGGCCTCAAGTCATCCTCCCACCTCAGCCTCCCAGGTAGCTAGGACTACAGGTACAGACCATCACCCCCAACTAATTTTTAAACATTTTTTGTAAAGATGGGGGTGTCACCATGTTGCCCAGGCTGGTGCTGAACTCCTGGCCTCAAGCAATCCTCCTGCCTTGGCCTCCCAAAGTGCTGGGATTACAGGCATAAGGCTCCACACCCAACAACATTAATAATTCTTTTTTTTTTTTTTTTTGAGATGGAGTCTCGCTCTGTTGCCCAAGCTAAAGTACAGTGGAAAAAGGAGGGTCTGGAGGGAAGGATGGCTCCTCCCCTTGTCCAGGGAGCTGGGCAGGCATGTGTCTGGGCTGAGTTCTGGCTTCCTTGTCCCACAGGTGGCTCAAGCTGCCTGACCCGCTGACAGAGTTCTCTTCCTCCCAGGTAGGTGTCTAGAGCAGAATTGGCCAGTGTTGCTGCTAGTTCTGATTCAGGTAGAGCGGGACCCACCTCCTGGGTCCCCTGATTCACAGGATACAGATACAAGTGTCTGTGTACATTGGGTATAAGGTGACTAAACAGTGGCAGGATGCCTCTGCTTGGGTTGTCCTTAAGGCAGGAATGGTGAGAAGCAACCCTGGAGCTGGAATAAGGGGGTGGGGGGTAGGGAGATGCTCTGCCTGCCTTTTGGAAGTAGCCTCTGAGAACATAAAGGAAAACAAACTCTGTTTTTCCTGTACTCTCACAGCATGAAATATTTCTGTGACCTCAGATGTATGGGAGTTTTCCCCCACATGTCAATCCTCCAGGAGGTGACACCAGCTAAGTGTTCGCTAATTAAATTCAATTCTTTGGGGTTTTTCGTTTTTGTTTTTGTTTGTTTGTTTTTTTGAGACGGAGTCTTGCTCTCTCACTCAGGCTGGAGTGTAGTGGCGCAATCTCGGCTCACTGCAAGCTCCGCCTGCTGGGTTCATGCCATTCTCCTGCCTCAGCCTCCCGAGTAGCTGGGACTACAGGCGCCCGCCACCACGCCCAGCTGATTTTTTTGTATTTTTAGTAGAGACGGGGTTTCACCATGTTAGCCAGGATGGTCTCGATCTCCTGACCTTGTGATCCGCCCGCCTCGGCCTCCCAAAGAGCTGGGATTACAGGCTTGAGCCACCGCACCCGGCCTTGTTTGTTTGTTTGTTTTTGATACTGAGTCTCTCTCTATCGCCCAGGCTGGAGTGCAGTGGCACGATCTCAGCTCACTGCAACCTCCACCTCCTAGGTTCAAGTGATTGTCATGCCTCAGTCTCCCGAGTAGCTGGGATTACAGGTGCCTGCCACCATGCCTGGCTAATTTTTGTATTTTTAGTAGAGACGGGGTTTCACCATGTTGGCCAGGCTGGTCTTGAACTCCTGACCTCAAGTGATCCACCCACCTCGGCCTCCCAGAGTGCTGGGATTACAGGCATAAGCTATCGCGCCCAGCCTTAAATTCAATTCTGACACTACTTACCTGAGAAAGTGTCAGATCCCACAGGCTGAGGGCTCAGTCCCACAAGACTGTCTCCCATTTCTGATGCCAACCACAAGCCCCATGTCGTTTTACCTGTGCTTCTGACCAAGTGGTTAGAAATTGGAATTCTTAAGCCCACCTCCTTGGGTTTAATTAATTTGCTATAGTGGCTCACAGAATTCAAGGAAAAACTTACTTACATTTACTGCTTTATTATAAAGGATATTACAAAGGATATAGATGAAGAGATGCATGGGGTGGGGTTTGGGGGAAGAGGCTTGGAGCTTCCATACCCTCCCTGGCGTGCCACCTTCCAGGAACCTCCATGTGTTCAGCTGTCCAGAAGCTCTCCAAGCCCTGTCCTTTTGGGGTTTTTTGTTTTGTTTTGTTTTGTTTGGAGTCTCGCTCTGTTGCCCAGGCTGGAGTGCAGTGGTGCCTTCTTGGCTCACCACAACCACTGCCTCCCAGGTTCAAGCAATTCTCGTGCCTCAGCCTCCCTAGTAGCTGGGACTACAGGCACACTCCACCACGCCAGGCTAATTTTTGTGTTTTTAATAGAGATGGGGTTTCACTATGTTGGCCACGCTGGTCTCAAGCTCCTGACCTTGTGATCCGCCCACTTCAGCCTCCCAAAGTGCTGGGATTACAGGCGTGAGCCACCGCACCTGCTTTTGGGTTTTTATGGAGGCTTCACTACTTAGGCGTGATTGATTAGATCATTGGCCATTTGGTGATCAACTCAACCTTCTGCCCCTCCCCCTCCCTAGAGGTTGGAGGGTGGGGCTTACATTTTTAGTCCCCACCCTCTCATCCTGTCTTGGTCTTTCTGTGACCAGCACCATTCAGAAGCTATCCAGGACCCCCAGTCATCAGTCAACTTAGTAGCATACAAAAAGACTTATCACTTTGGAGATTCCAAAGATTTTCGAAGCTATATCTCAGGAAACAGGATGAAGACCAAATATATATTTCCCAAATCATACCCCCTTAACTTCCCACCACCAAGTGGCTGATTCGCCCTCGAACCTGAAAAGCTCAGAACTGGTCATTTCCCCAATAGGTGACCAGGCCTGCCAGCCCCAGGGCTCTGACCCAATGAGCTTTGTAACATCCTAAGTGGAAGCTAGTCCACGCCATTCAAAGGTTTATTAATACTTGTGGATCATTCTAGAACTGAAGGTCCCTCTGAAGAATCAACACTCTAGGTTGCAGGGTCCTAAGGAAAAGAGACTAGAAGGAGTAGCCACATGCAAAATTTCACCCTGGTGCAGTTTTATTCATGGTTCAAGCAAAAACTCAGAGTGGTTTTGTTATCAGGGTAAACAAACTTGTAATTTTACTTTCCCCAGTGTTAGGAAAGCTCCTTCTGCACTGTGAATGCTGAGCCATGAGTATGAATTAGGGTGTGAACTTGTAGGACATTAAATAGACATGCAAACTTGTGTGTCATGCAAACATGCAACAATGTGTGTGCAAACACATTGACGTGCAGCTCCCATTCACAATCACAGACATGAACACTGGGAAATAAAAGTAAATTACTAAGCCCCCCAACCAACTGAACAGATCCCATCTTGGCCAAGGGGACCCCAGAGAAAACATAAAAACTAAGTTTCTAGCCATGACAGGATGGGACTTTAGACATACCTCATTGTACTACCCCGCCCCACCTCGCTAACTGCCACTAGGCTTTCTTCCCTAAGGGTTAAACAAAAACCGGAAACCAGAAAAAAGATCCTCTGGCTAGGCTCAGTGGCTCATGCCTGTAATCCCAGCACTTGGAGAGGCTGAGACAGGGAAGCATTGCTTGAGTCCAGGAGTTTGAAATCAGCCTGGGCAACATAGTGAGACCCCATCTCTACAAAAAAAATTTAAAAAAATTAGCCGGGCAAGGCGAGGCACATGGCTCATGCCTGTAATCCCAGCACTTTGGGAGGCTGAGGCAGGTGGATCACCTGAGGTCAGGAGTGTGAGACCAGCCTGACCAATATTATGAAACCCCGTCTCTACTAAAAATACAAAAATTAGCCAGGCATGGTGGCATGTGCCTGTAGTCCCAGCTACTCAGGAGGCTGAGACAGGAGAATCACTAGAACCCAGGAGTCAGAGGTTGCAGTGAGCCAAGATCACGCCATTGCACTCCAGCCTGGGCAACAAGAACAAAACTCCGTCTCAAAAAAAAAATTAGCTGGGCATGATGGTACATGCCTGTAGTCTCAGCTACTCGAGACGTCGAGGTGGGAGGATTGCTTGAGCTGGGGAGATAGAGGCCGAGGCTGCAGAGCTGTCATTGCACCACTGCACTCCAGCCTGGGCAACAAAAAGAGACTCTGTACCGCCCCCCATCCCCCACCAAAAAAAAAAATGTGCTCCACTGCTAACTTCAACCAACCATGTGACTGGTTCTCCATTTTGTAATTTCAACACTGACCAACGTTCCTTCCTGATAAGAAACCACTGCCCACAGGAGTGGTTCTGGCCAGTCTACAGAGGTTGCACACAGAGGGCCTTCATGTCCTCTGCTTCACCTTTTGATGTATAGGGCCTAATTGTAATACATTAGGTTAACCATCTGTGACAGTTAATATTAGGTGTCAACTTGATTGGATTGAAGGATGCCTAGATGGCTGGTAAAGTCTTGTTTCTCACTGTGTCTATGTTGCCAGAGGAGATTGACATTTGAGAAAGTGGACTGGGAGAGGAAGACCAACCCTTAATGTGGGTGGGCACCATTCAATCGGCTGCCATCTCGGCTAGAAGGAAGCAGGTGGAAGAAGGTGGGCTAAGCTGGCTTGCTGCGCCTTCTGGCTTTCACCTTCCTCCCAGGCTGGATGCTTCCTTCCACTCCTCCTGCCCTTGGACATCAGACTCCAGGTTCCTCGGCCTTTGGACTCTTGGGCTTACGTGAGTGGTTTGCTGGGGGCTCTTGGGCCTTTGGCCATAGACTGAAAACTGCACTGTTGGCTGCCCTGCTTTTGAGGCTTTTGGACTGGGACTGAGCCACTACTGGCTTCCTTCTTCCTTAGCTTGCAGACGGCCTATCACGGGACTTCACCTTGTGATCATGTGAGCCAGTTCCCCCTGATAAACTTCCTTTCATATATACATATATCCTATTAGTTCTGTCCGTCTGGAAAGCCCTGACTAATACAACATCTAAAGTTGAACATAGGATGCATGTTGCATTCATTAGCCTACTATGCCTGTGCTTCCTTTTCATGAATATTCATAGCTCCTCTTATAACCTGTTGAATATATATACATGGCCAACCCACTCAGAGTAAATTGCTGTTTCCTTAACCCCTCCCTTGAAGGGCTGCTGGCTACAGTCCATGCTTCCTGACCTGTCAGAATGGCCACCTGCAGCCTGCAACCCTTTATGAGAAATAAAGCTCTCTTTTCTAAACTTATGAACCTTGTCATTTGTCAGGTGACAACATAGTGATACACATACACACACAGCAACCTCTAGTCCATCAACCTGAAATAATCAAAGGGATTAGAATAGAACTTTGAAGGGCTTATTTAAGCACGAAGTTTGAGGACATCTACCTGGGAAATCAGGACAAAATATCAACATAAACAGGAATTTGGAAGAAGTTGATTCCAACCCTCATGGGTGACTTTGAGGGGCTCAAAACTTCAGTGGAGGAAGTCACTGCAGATGTGGTGGAAATAGCAAGAGAATTAGAATTAGAAGTAGAGCCTGAAGATGTGACTAAATTGCCAAGATCTTATGATTAAACCTGAACAGAATTGCCAAACTTGAACAGAATTGCCAAAATCTTATGATCAAACTTGAAGAGTTGCTTCTTCTGGATGAGCAAAGAAAGTGGGAACATACAGAAAACAAATATTAAATGGCAGATTTAAATCCCACTAGGCCACTAATTAAATACAATGGTCTAACACAAGTAACAGAGACTAGCAGAAGAGATTAGAAAGTACAGCCCAACTATATATGTTGGTTATAAGAAGTGTTCTTCAAATATAATGACATAGGTAAGTTAAAGGATGGAAAGAAGATATATTATGCAAACAGTAATCAAAAGATAGCTGGAGTCGCTATAAAGTGGGGAAAAAAAATGACCAGGAACAAAGAGAGACTTTAAAAGGCCATATCACCAAGAAGGCACCCTTGAGTATTTTATAAATGTCAGTTCATTCCATTTGGTTGATACTGTTGTTCATGTCCTCTCCATCCTTGGCAATTTCTTTTCTCTTCTTTTTTTTGATACAGTATCTCGCTCTGTTACGCAGGCTGGAGTGCAGTGGTGGCATCACAGCTCACTGCACCCATGACCTCCTGACTCAAGCGATCCTCCCACCTCAGCCTCCCAAAGTGCTGGGATATTACAGACATGAGCCACCACATCCAGCCTGGCAAACTTTTTATGTAGGAGTTCAGACAAGTATCTTAGCCTCTATGGGCCGCATGCAGTCTCTATTACATATTTGTCTTCTGTTTTTTTTTTTCCTTAACCATTTAAGTACATAAAACCTATTCTTAGCTCACAGACTGTACAAAAATGGGATACAAGCCAGATTTGGTCATGGAACATGGTTTGCTGACCAAGGATCTAAATAGATGCAGAGAAATCATTTGATAAAATCAAATATCTGTAATTAAAAAAAATCCTCCGCATCTAGAAATAGAAGGGGACTTCCTCAAATAGACGAGGGACATTCAAAATTTTCACTGTGCCTCCTGATGAGGAGGAAGGGATGGCCATGACTTTTTTCATGGTGTTTGTAAAGAGTAGGGCAGATATAGTGAAAAGTTTCTGTCCTGGTTGGTCATTCTTTTCCCAACACTTTGGCTGGAAAGAGTAAGATTTTCTTAGGGCGTGTTTTGTCTGTGAACGTTGGCATGTCTGTGTTATAGGCACTTTGAAAGCCTGAGGCCTGGTTATGTAAGGAGTCAAAAAAACCAGAAACCTAGGGAATTCATCATTAGGTCATTCCTGGGTCTCAGGTTACTAGCCAGTTTGTCTTCTTTTCTTCACTTTTTCAGAATCTTCTGTTAGTTGCATTATAAATTTTATTCAGTTTTTTTTTCTTTTTGATGATTAATGAGGGAATAGCATGGTATGTGCTTATTCCATCTTTTCGTAAATTAGGGGTTTGAGATAGCTTTTAAAAAATTATGCATAATTAGTTCTCACTGTTATTTTTGTTTTTTAAGCCTAAGGATTTTATTGGGGCAACTTCTGTTATTTTGTTAGCTGTTGAGTAGTGTGTTAACATGAATATGTACATTGTTAAGATCTCATTTTAGTTCTGAGCATCTCGTTTTTAGTCTTATCAAGTTTTCAGCCTGTACAGATGTGAATTTCTGTTTTTGCTAAGTACCCTACAGATAGCCAAAATAAGGAGTGGTTAGCACGGATTGTCAACTCATTCTTTTTTTTTTTTTTTTTGAGACAGAGTTTTGTTCTTGTTGCCCGGGCTGGAGTGCAGTGGCGCGATCTCGGCTCACTGCAAGTTCCGCCTGCCGGGTTCACACCATTCTCCTGCCTCAGCCTCAGAGTAGCTGGGACTACAGGTGCCCGCCACCACGCCCGGCTAATTTTTTTTTTTTAATTTTTAGTAGAGATGGGGTTTCACTGTGTTAGGCAGGATGCTCTTGAACTCCTGACCTTGTGATCCGCCTGCCTCGGCCTCCCAAAGTGTTAGGATTACAGGCGTGAGCCACCGCACCCGGCCGCTGTTCTTACTGTCTTTATGACCAATAAGGTAGAAGAGTACATGGTGTACAGATTTTTATATAATGTGTTGACTATATTAACATTCCTCTCCTTGCCTTCCAAAAAAGTCTTCAGTAATGAAGAGAAGGAATCCAACCAAGAGAAATTATACCAAGGTATGAGAGGTCTAGGTGGGCAGATGGCTTCAGCCCAGAAGTTCAAGACCAGCCTGGATAACATGGTGAAACCCTGTCTCTACCAAAAAATACAAAATTAACCAGGCATAGTGGCATGTGCCTGTAGTTCCAGCTACTCAGGAGGCTGAAGTGGGAGGATCACTTGAGCCTGGTAGGTTGAGGCTGCAGTGAGCTGAGATCATGCCACTGTACTCCAGCCACAGGGAAAGAGTGAGATCTTATCTCAAAAAAAAAAAAAAAAAGAAATTATACCAACATATTTGCAGTTGGATAGTGGAATTGGATAGATTATTGACATTTGAATTGTTTCTTTGCTGTGTTTGGTGAGCATAAACTTAGAAATATCAAAAGAAATATATGCTTATATTCCTTAACATTTTATTTAAGGATGTGATGCATTAAAGGCAGTATTTTTTTTTTCACATGTTTTTATTGCTTAAAGGTGGGAAAGGTTTTTATTCCTGGACTGCCAGCTCCCTCTCTGACGATTTCCAACACAATGCCTCGGCCCAGTACTCCACTTGATGGCGTTTGTACTCCAAAGCCTCTTAGTAAACTCCTTGGATCATTGGACGAGGTAAGAAAAGGGCTAGGTGTTGCCGAAAAGTTAACATTTTTAAAAGAAGTTTGGTTAAACATTAGTTCTTTCCATGGTTAACTTAATTTTAGTTTCTACTTGCAGAATAAATGTTTTCAAACAGAAGTGATTCAGTTAACATACACTGACCTCCCTTGTGATGTATGTGATACTTTTTGAAGGTGCTGGAGAGATGGAAATGATACACTCTTTTCCATCTAGGGATCTCACAATTGTGTGGAGTTGATGTACTGTCTGCATAAGAAATTAGAATTTAAGAAAGACTCATGACTCAGTAATGTGGAAAAGAGAGTACCATCGTTGATTGACTGATGGGAAGATAACATCCAATGGGAGGACATGGCAAAATCAAAGCCTCATCTCTGAGAGACACGTCAGTCTTCGTTTGAACCTTGGGGATGAGTAGGATATCTGTAGGTAGAAAGGAGCATTCAGGGCAAGGAGAAACCACACAGGCACAGGCAGGAAGGCCAGATAATGCGGAACATTTTTTAATGGATATTTGTATCTTCATCTCCTAGTCATAAGGACTCAATAAATCTGTAGAATAAATACTTATAAAAGTACAAGTAGTCTGTAGGGTGAGGCAGGATAGGGTTTGGATAACAATAATAACCTTTTTTGAGCATTTTCTATGTGCTAGGCATTGTTCTCAGTGCTTTATTAGTATTAATTATTTCCTTAGAACAGCTTTATTGAGAAGATAGTACTATGATTCTTTTTTTTACAAATGAGATAGAGGTTACAAATGAAATAAACCTACTAAGTGGTAGAACTGGGATTTACACTCTTACTAATGTGCTCTTAAAGGGAGAAAGGATGAAAAGGTGGTTTTCTTCTGAATGCAATTGACAGGGCATTACAGGATTTTGAGAAAGGAGTTATGAGGTTTTGGATCTGTTTTGTAAATAGGTGTATTTTGGGATTAAAGATAAGGAGACCAGTTAGCCTCCAAGTGAGGTTGTCTGTGTCAGTTTAAGAAGTATGAAGAGGGTCTGAGCTAGGGCAGTATATGTGTGGAAAGGAGGGATTAATATGAGAGGCCTTGAGAGGTGGAAATGAGTTTGTCAGCTGATTGGTTTTGTGCTGCTGGGCTGGGGAAAGGTGATGTGGAACGAGGCTCCGAATTCTCTGAACGACCTGGGAAGGTACCCGGATTTACCAAGTTAGGAAGCCTGGAGAAAAGTGGTTTGTATTTAAAGGACATGTGAGCGTGGATGTTTAGGGACGGTTCAAAGGGAAGGTTAGTGCTATCTGCTGTATTTGATAATGTCTATGTCTTCATTATATTTTTAAACATGTGCCACATTGAATTTTTTTTCCTTCAAACCAGCACATTTGCAGAACATTGAAAGGGGGAACTGGAGAAGTGTCAGAGTGTTTTGTGTGATTTGGAAGAATTTCTTTTATAATGGAAAATGGTTTCCAACTTTTTTAGAATTCTATAAGCCTGGTAATAGTGCCTTTCTGATAGGTGTAAGGTCATGGAAATGATAGTCTAACACATTGGCTGATGGCTTTTCCACTTCTCTGGAAGATTTTGCTAGTAGACTTAGAGCCAGGACCAGTGGAACTGAATTTTTCCTGGTGACTTTTAGAGTAGAATCTGGAATAGAATAAATACATCTTAGTCTTGATTGTCAGTGTTGACAAGATATTCACTTAGAGATATATAAATTGAATTAAAGGAATCAAAAAAGGATCAGTGGGCATGACTAGAGATTAAGATTGGAAGCATCTGCATGTAGATAGTAACTAAGACCATTTAAATTTTTTGTTTGCATATCTGCAGTTAAGCAAATAAATGCTGTTCCTGTATTTTTGAATAAATAATTGCCTATAGGGGAAATACCACTAAATACTGGTCTCATTTGTTGGCTTTTTCATTACTGTCCTTTCTTCCTGGGCTCTTAGTTCCTCAGCTGCCTCAAATCACAGTTTAGTCTTTTTTTTTTTTTTTTTTTTTTGAGATGGAGTCTTGCCCTGTCATCCAGGCTGGAGTACAGTGGGGCAATCTCACCGTACTGCAACCTCCACCTCCTGGGTTCAAGCGATTCTCCTGCCTCAGCCTCCCAAATAGCTGGGACTACAGGCACCCACCACCACACCTGGCTAATTTTTGTATTTTTAGTAGAGATGGGGTTTCACCATGTTGGCCAGGCTGGTCTTGAACTCTTGACCTCAAGTGATCCGCCCACCTCAGCCTCCCAAAGTGCTGGGATTATAGGCATGAGCCACCGCGTGCCCCGGCTCACAGTTTAGTCTTTAGCCCTGTAAGGTTGCTAACAGTGCTGCTGGCTTCCCTCCCTCTTAGCTATGACTTTCCTTGCATATTGTCAGCCTTTCCATATGTTCCTCTTACCAGCAAAATTTGCAGATGGCCAGAGCAGAAAAAGCAAGGTTCTCCAAGAACGTTGGCCCCCTTCCCTGCAGTTGCCTTCCCTCCTAGATCTTGGTCCCTCAAGTCCAGGTTGCTTCCACAGCTTTTCCACAGCCACCAATCAGATGTTTTCCTTTTACCTACCTTTTCTAGTTGTTTTCTGTGAGGACCTTGGTTTGCTGGTACTTCACTGTATCTGGAACAAAATGTTTTAAAGAGCCTGGGTCTTGCCGTGTCATCCAGGCTGGAGGGCAGTGACTATTCACAGGCTCACTACAGCCTCAAATTCCTAGGCTTAAGTGATTCTCCTGTCTCAGTCTTCTGAGTAGCTGGGACTATACAGGTGTGCACCACCATGCTTGGCTTGGAGCAGAATGTTTTTGAATCATTACATATTATTGTTTGTTAGACCATATGCAAAAAAGAAATAGTTAAATTTCCTTGTCCTTAATTTCTCAGAAAACAATTCATTTGTGTTGTATTTATGACTTTTTACAGGTTGTTCTGTTGTCCCCAGTTCCAGAACTGAGGGATTCTTCAAAACTTCACGATTCTCTCTATAATGAGGATTGTACTTTCCAACAGCTTGGAACTTACATTCATTCTATCAGAGATCCTGTCCATAACAGAGTCACCCTAGTAAGTATAAACATTTGGTAGCTTTCCAAGAAGTGGGCTGGCATTTCAAATTTGACAGAATACAGAATTTTGTCTGAAAAATGACAACAAACATTTCTCATGATTTAAAAAAATCTATTGTGTCATTTTTTGGCACTGTTTCACTTTTTACTATACAGTAATTCTGCTTGTTTTCTACAGTTTCTGTATTATTAAAAACTTAGTGAAAACAAAAGCTTGTTGAGTCAGTTGAATTGTATATTGATGTGATTTTTTGTCTTCTCATTAAAAGTAAATGTCCTTTTGATGATGCTGACTCACTGTATAAAGATTAGACACTTTTTATTAAAAGAAGCATTTTGGAAAACATTTTGCAAATAATTACATTTAAAGTTTCTGAAATTTGGAAGTGTTCATTTCTGTTTGAAAATTGTTTTTCATTTATTTTATTGCTTTGATGGGCAAAGTCTTGTACCAGCTATTTTTAAGACATTGAAAGACTTAGAATGCACAGATTTTATTTACTTTCTCATTTGTTTCCATCTAGGAACTGAGTAATGGCTCCATGGTTAGGATCACTGTTCCTGAAATTGCCACCTCTGAGTTAGGTATGATTGAGAAGTTTCATTTATAAGACATGAAGTAATTGTGATTTACATTAATAATTGGGGTTTTAAACATTATTTTGCCATTTTTGATGCCACTGGATCAAGTTCTTAGCTTTGTAGAGAAGCTTTAAAGAGCTAGGGAGTGCTTTGTGATGTCCACTCTATGTGTGCTCTAAGGCTGGAGTACAGGTGAAGGATGTGCTATTTCTGTTCTCTGAGGTTCTTCTGTTGGGGAATATTGTGCAGTATAACAATATATGGACATGCCTGCTGGGCATGGTAGCTCACACCTGTAATCCCAACATTTTGTGAGACTGAGGCAGGTGGATCGCTTGAGGTCGGTAGTTCGAGACCAGCCTGGCCAACATGGTGAAACGCTTTCTCTACTAAAAATACAAAAATCAGCGGGGTGTGGTGGTGCAGTTCTGTAATCTCAGCTACTTGGGAGTCTGAGGTAGGAGAATCGCTTGAACCCAGAATGCGGAGGTTGCAGTGAGCCGAGATCCTGCCACTGCACTCCAGCCTAGGTGATAGAGTGAGACTCGGTCCCCCAAAAAAAAAAAAAAAAATATATATATATATTTATATGTATATATATGGACATGCCTCTTGCAAGAACATCTGGGAAACTGGAAGCCTAAGCAACTAAGATAATTCTTGGCATATTTAATGTTTTTTTCTGTAATGTATTAATGATGTTTTTAATTTTAAAATAAATATCTCAATTTTCAGATAAATTGTGAAAGTAACCTAATTGCCTTAATTGAATAAAACTTAATATTATTGTCAAAATACAATCAGAATTATCTTAATAAATATTGGATTCTGCTTGAATTATTCCTGAGATGCAACTTCAAAAATGCTAGAGGAGAATATTTCTGAACATAGCATAGTAAACAAAATGTTAGAATTGAAGGGATTTGCCAACAAACGTAGGTTAAGAAAAGAATGCCTGTATGATATAAGGAAGTTCATGACATATCTTGGTTTCAAATCTAACTGCCAAAGCAGGACATTGCCAGATTGTAGACAAGAATGACTTTTTCATTTTAGGAATCTTCACTGCTGGTAAATGGTATTCCAAGTTGCTATAGAGATTCCTTGCCTTCTAAAAGGTATTTCGTAATCACAAGGCCAGGTACCTAGAAGTATTATAAGCCTAAGCAAAATATATAAAAACAAATAATAATGGAAGAAATTAAATAAATAAAAACAAAAAATCATACCCCTTTATAGCCAAATAGAAGCCCCATAGTTTATGCACATAAGTTTATGTACTTTACCTGCAAAGGGTTCTCACACACTCATGCAGCATTGGGTTTACACTTATTTTGGATTCAGCTATGACATACTTGGTTATTTGGTATTTTAATATTATTTGCTTCCAACCTGTGCTGTGTGAGTTTGCATATTGCAAACTGATGGGATAGAGGATATGTTGATGAGGGTGGGCCCAGTGGCATGACAGTGGAAAGGGAAAAAAGAATCCTGGAAGAGAGGATATGTGAGTACACAAACATTGCAGTTTGGGATTATTTACTACTAAAAGCAGATTTGGGTCTCTTCACAGTGGTAGCCCTGGCCACTCTGAGGGGATCATTGTATGACAGTGTAGTGCTATAATTGATGTGGAGCCACTGAGAATGGTATAAGGCCAGGTGTGGTGGGCTCGTGCTTGTAATCCCCTCCCTTTGGAAGGCTGAGGTGAGGGGATTGCTTGAGGCCAGGAGTTTGAGACCAGCTTGGACAACATAGTGAGACTCGGTCTCTACAGAAAGAAAAATAAAATTAGCCAGGCATGCTGGCATGCATCTGTAGTCCTTGCTACTTGGGAAGCTTGAGCTGGTGGACCACTTGAGCCCAGGAGCTGGAGGTGACAGTGAGCTATAATTGCACCACTGCACTCCAGCCTGGGGACAGAGGAAGACCCTGTTTCCGCTTACCAAAAAAACAATGGTGTAAATTATGCGGTATTAACTCTTAACCCTTTTAAGGCAGAGAGCATGTGAAACATTTTAGAAACTGAACGACATCAGAAATAAAGTTATAAAGCTTTGGTTAATAGGCATGTTAAGTCATTTAGAACATCATGTAATGCTAGCTAAGCATTGCTATTCGTGGATGCATATATTGAATATTATATATTTACTGAAGTATGTAGGCAGTATTTTATATAAATGTATAAACATAGAAGTTGTATGTTTTTCATAGTGACTTTTTTTTTTTGAGACAGTTTCGCTGTAGTCATCCAGGCTGGAGTGCAATGGCGTGATCTTGGCTCACTGCAACCTCTGCCTCCCAGGTTCAGGCGATTCTCCTGCCTCAGCCTCCTGAGTAGCTGGGATTACAGGTGCCTGCCACAATGCCCAACTAATTTTTGTATTTTTAGTAGAAATGGGGTTTCACCATGTTGGTCAGGCTGGTTTTGAACTCCTGACCTCAGGTGATCCACCTGCCTTGACCTCGCAAAGTGCTTAGATTACAAGCGTGAGTCACCATGCCTGGCTCATAGTGACTTTTAATTTGTCACCCAAGCTAGAACATCTTTAAGAGTGAAGGGGAGCAGTTAGTAATTGCTGGGCAATGGATGTAAATCAGGACTGTCTCTGGCAAACTGGGCTATTTGGTTACTTTATTTCTGATGCAAAATTAATGATCAAAAAGCTGTCCTTGGCCGGGCACAGTGGCTCACACCTGTAATCCCAGTGCTTTGGGAGGCCAAGGCGGGTGGATCATGAGGTCAGGAGTTTGAGACCAGCCTGGCCAACATGGTGAAACATGGTCTCTACTAAAAATACAAAAATTAGCCTGGGGCAGTGGCAGATGCCTGTAATCCCAGCTACTTGGTGGCTGAGGCAGGAGAATCGCTTGAACTCAGGAGGCAGAAGTTGCAGTGTGCCAAGACCGCGCCACAGCACTCCAGCCTGGGCAACAGAGCGAGACACCCTCTCAAAAAAAAAAAAAAAAATGCTGTCTTCAGACCCCTTTCAAGCCCTGTTGAATTCAGTAGTTGGTTTTAGTTTCAGATGATGGGTTAGGTAATGTTTGCATCTCATTGGCTCTTTAATGACAGTTTTCTTTTCATAATAATTGGCCTTTACATAGTAGAAGTTAAAAAAACTTGGTTATTGAAAGGGGAAAAGAAATGCATGCAGAGTAAGAATACTAAAATTAATCTTTGCTTTTAATAGTACAAACGTGTTTCCAAGCAATTAAGTTTATCCTGCCAAAAGAAATAGCAGTTCAGATGCTTGTCAAGTGGTACAATGTCCACAGTGCTCCAGGAGGACCCAGTTATCACTCAGAGTGGAATTTATTTGTGACTTGTCTCATGAACATGATGGGTTATAACACAGACCGCTTAGCATGGACTAGAAATGTAAGTAAATGCAATTGTTTTCTTTATGAGTTATTCTGTTAATGTAATGGTTGCATAATTGGTAATATAACATTGAGACTACATAATAGGCGTACCATATTCAAAATAATAGAATAATATTAAGGTTTATTGTATCTATATATTGTAAATCAAATCTCACTTAATATTTAATATTAACATTTTACTAGTGATTATAATTACTGAGCTTTAGGATGTTAAAGCATATATGACTATTTCTCATTTCACCTTTGTAAAATGACTGCAAGTTATGCTAGGATTAGTGATAGTCTTGGTTTTATTGATGAAGAAACTGGATCACAAAGAAATCACAGATCTGTGATTTTTTAAAAACTATGACTAGACTGCATCTTCTGACTCCTTGTTTAACATTGTTTTCTGAAGACAAGATTGTCTTTTTACACACATATTGCTTGGGATGTGAAGAGGAAGGTTTGATTTGAGGGAGATGTAAAGTACTTTAGCCTGAGTATCTACTCCGTTAATGGTATAAAGCCTTACCTCTCACCCTCTTCCCCCAGTAACATCCTTACAGGCCCTTATTAGATTATTTACAAAATCAGCAGAGTGGTGTCTTCAGTATTGGTGATCTCCTTCTAGCTTTGGAGATCACTCCCATGACAACTTTGCCTGGGTCACTCTGAAAAAAAATCACTGTAGACTATAATTACCCCTTTTCCAGGTAGCTCAGCTGTACCATTCTATATGTTTTAGCCTTGCACACCAAATCCTTTTTTTTTTTTTTTTTTTTTTGAGACAGAATGTTGCTCTGTCACCTAGGCTGGAGTGCAATGGCGCAATCTCAGCTCACTACAGGCTCTGCCTCCTGGGTTCATGCCATTTTCCTGCCTCAGCCTCTCGAGTAGCCGGGACTACAGGCGCCCGCCACCACGCCCGGCTAATTTTTTGTATATTTAGTAGAGACGGGGTTTCACCATGTTAGCCAGGATGGTCTCGATCTCCTGACCTCGTGATCTGCCCGTCTCAGCCTCCCAAAGTGCTGGGATTACAGGTGTGAGCCACCGCGCCTGGCCAGCAAATCCATTTTTAAAACTTGTTTTTTGTCTTAATTATGAAAGGAAAATGTGGAAAATGGAGGAATTAAGAAAATAATTATACTACTCAGAGATAACCACTCTAAATATTTTTGATGTTACCTTCTATATAAAAATACCAATGAAAATTTCACGTATCATTAAAAATTTTTTCTAAAATATCTCCATCATTTCTTCATAGTGTAGTTTTATCATAATTAACCAATAGCTAATAATTGTGCCTTGTGAATCTGTTGTTTTCGTTATTGTAATTTATAAACTTCCTTTTTCTCGAATCTTTAACCACATCTCTAGTTACTTCCCAAGAATTGAATCTTAAAAGAGAAACTGTGAGGTCAAGTAATGTTTGGAAAGGGGTTCCCAGGTGATATTCTTACTAGCATCATTTAAAAGCGCCCATTTCACCACAGTGTTTATTTGTGGTGTGGTGAACCTTTGCCAGCTTCCTGAGAAATTTTATCTTGTTTCTCTATAAGTAAATGGGAATGGTTTTTTCAAAATTTCATCAGTTATTTATAGTTCTTATTTTTTGATTCGTATTTCATGTCCTTTGTCTATGTTCCAGTCTCTTCTCAGACCAGTGGCCAAAGTAATCCTGTTTGATAACGTCAGGTTGCGTTAGTCACGCCTCTGCGTAGAATCCCCCAGTGACTTCCCATGTCACTCAGAGTAAAGGCCATAGGCTTATAAGATGCCATGTGACCTAGCCCTTGCTCACCTTCCTGGTCTTATTTCTTAATGCTTTGCACACATCATCCCAGCCACATTGGCCTCAGCTCTGTTCCCTGAGCACTGCCAGCATGTTTCTGCCTCTGAGTGTTTGCACTTGCCATTACATCTCTATGGAGAATGCTTTCCCTCTGACAAGACGTGCTTAGGTCTTTATTCAGATGTCACCTCAGTGCTGCCTGTCCTGCCTCTCTCTATAGAATTACACCTGCCTCCATACCTTTAGTGCCATTTACCTGTTTTTCTTTCTTCTCACTTAATTAAATATAATATACTATATGTTTTACTTATTTTGTTTTGTGTCCCTCCTCCCCCAACTGGAATGTAAATTCTAGGAAGGCAACGATTTTTGCTTAGTTTTGTTTACTACTCTCTCTCTCCAGGATCTGTGGTATTGCCTGACATAGAGGGATACTCAGTGAACATTTGTTGAGTGAATGCCGTTTTCCATCTGAGTGAGATACTGTTTTTAAGAGTTTGTGTCTATTTGAGCACATGAAGGAATTGCTGTCTGCAATTTCCTTGAGAAAAATCTTATGGGAAAATAGGGACAATTTTCTTTTCTTTTCTTTCCTTTTTTAAGACGGGTTTTCACTCTGTCGTCTAGGCTGGAATGCAGTGGCGCTATCCTGGCTCACTACAACCTCTGCCTCCTACGTTGAAGCGATTCTTGTGCCTCAGCCTCCCGAGTAGCTGGGATTACAGGCATGCACCTCCACACCTGGCTAATTTCTGTATTTTTAGTAGAGACGGGGTTTTGCCAAGTGGGCTATGCTGGTTTCAAACTCCTGAGCTCAAGTGATCCTCCCACCTTGGCCTCCCAAAGTGCTAGGATTACAGGTGTGAACCACGGCTCCTGGCCTTCTTTTCTTATTTTAAACAAGTGTATCCAAGTGACATTATCCCCAATTTTTCTGTTCTTTATTACATGTGAAAAGATTAAGCCGCATAGAAACTGGATTTCTACATTATGAAAAAGCACGTCAGCTTTCTGTAGTTTTGTGTATCATTGTCCTTGGAACTTGTTGATGAGTACAGATTGTTGTGTCCTAGTCTCTGGCAGAGAACCTATGCCCCCTCGCGTTTCCATGTTTTGGGGAGGACTGAGCACCTACCCATTTTTTCCTTTGCAAAGAAGGACATGGCTCTTTGACTTACTTATTGCATGATAATTATAAAGGAAGGAATAAGGAAATCAATTCTTGAGGCCAAGTTGCTTTGCCATTTATTTATAGGACTGCATGGTTAAACCCTTGCTATCTTTTGTCCTCATAGTCAAAGCTTAGGATGAAATGGTCCTCATTGGCAAATGGTTTTCATTTTGCTTTGTTCAGATTTATTCTGTTTGTTTTCACATATATAATGTGGTGGAGTACAGAATTTCTGCCAATGACTCGTTACACAATTTTTGGCATTTCTTTGTGCTTTCTTTAATTTGCTGATGTGTTACATGAGTGCACTGGACTGTACATTGTAGGAACAGTTGCATTTGGGGTTAACTTTTTGTGGCTTTTGGGCTGCTCTTTTTTTCATTAGATAAATATTGAATCCCTGCTGTGGGCCAGGCATGATGCCAGGTTTCTCACATATACCCCAAACAAAACAGATTGTTCCTCTGGAATTGACTGTCTTGAGGGAAACAAATAAATAATATTTGATACATGTGTTATGATAGATGAACGGTAAGGGTCCATAGGAGCATATAACAGGGTTGGCTAACCTGAGACACATTGAAAGAGTGAAGATTAAACAGATCCATGTGTGGCACAAAGAGCCATTCTTATCAGGCAGTTTCTACTTTCTCATAACTCCAGGCCTTATGAATCTGATAATTATAGCAGGGACATTCTTTTTGACTGTGGGACTTTGTGTGTGTTACATTTTGGTTGAAGTTTCAGGTTAGATAGTTACTGTTATATTTGTTGCTTTGATTTCACTGTTACTACCAGGTTTTTTATAATATATATGAGTTGGGCTGTTTTTTATTTGAATGCTTCATGAGCAAATCTTCTCTCTCAATAACATTCGGTTTTAAAAATCACTTTATTGCTACCTATGTTTAGTTTTTATATAGAAATCAACTCTGTTTAGGTGAGTGAGTTGATAAATATGTAAGTTTTTCAGCATAGGAAAATAGCCATTGCCATCTATAGAGTTACAGTTTATTAGTTGATGGTCAATGCCCATGTGAAGTAGCTGGGGCAGCAAAGATTATGCCAGGGGAAATTGAAGAAGAGCAACTTGCAGAAAACTGCTTTGATGTAGTTGTACTAGTTAAAAGATAGGCTCACTATTGTAATAGAAAGGCCTCAAAAGATACAATGGCTCAAACACAATAAAAATGTCTGTCTTGCTTACATAACAGGACTTAGCAGATAAACAGGCCACACAGTTATTCAGGAACCCAGGTTGATGGAGGATCTTTTGTCTTCGGTTCAAAGCTTGCCGTTGGTTGACTGCATTCCAGTCAGGTGGAAGGGGCAAAGAGCCTGGAGGAGCAGGGGTAGGACTGGACTGGTCCTGGAAGTGATGACAGTGACTTCCATTTATAATTAACTCTGTCAAAGGGTCACACCTAACTTCAAAGGAGGCAGACGTATGTATGTAGTCTGGCTGTGGGTTCAGGAGAAAGAGGAGAAAAAAGATTTTCCAGAGTAGCTACTTGTCTCTGCCATAGAATTGTTAGATAGTTTACTGTAGGTGGACTGTAAATAAATGTTTGCTTAGTTCTAACATTTGACTGATATTGGGTTGATCCTTTGAGACTTGGTATATTGTGGATAAGCCTAAAGTTTCTTTTTCTACCAAAGATGTGATGTAATCTATGTTGTTACAGAAGTAGGAGAGGGAAGGAAACTACCATTAAAATCAGTACGTAGGAGCCCAGGCACTGTTCCAGATGTTTGCATATATTAATATGATTTCATTTCATCTTTACAGTAACCTAGAAGAAAGATATTTAAATAATGACTTTCCAGATGAAAAAATGAGTTTTGATGGCTTTTCTCAGTTTTCATAATTGGCAGAACTGATTTCTGAATCCTTTAAGTTGATCAGTTGACAGGAATGCATTTATGATTTTTATCTTTTCTTTTGGGGTTACTTTTCAGTTTGACTTTGAAGGATCACTTTCCCCTGTCATTGCACCCAAAAAAGCAAGGCCTTCTGAGACTGGATCTGATGATGTAAGCATTATTATTTCTTGCTAATATAAATTAATTTATGGATATTCATACTATTCTTCCACTTCTGTGGTATTCCTATCAATTCCTCTATCTTTCCAACACCTTTCACTTTATTTATTTTAATACTGAATAGCAATTATTTTGAAGAGTAGGAT
Source organism: Gorilla gorilla gorilla (assembly GCF_029281585.2). Taxonomy (NCBI): domain Eukaryota; kingdom Metazoa; phylum Chordata; class Mammalia; order Primates; family Hominidae; genus Gorilla; species Gorilla gorilla. The sequence continues at coordinate 52,762,364 of NC_073236.2, forward strand.
CTGTTACATTTTCTATGGTCTTTAATGATTATCCAAAAATTAATGTATGTATTACTACATGATTTCAGTTTGGGTGTGTAGACATTTTATTATCAACTGATCACCTGAAATGACAGCATTTACCTTTTTTATGCAGTGTTTTTTAAATTAAGGTTCTCAGTCGTATCAGGTTCCATGGTATATTCCTTTTTTTTTTTTTTTTTTTGAGACGGAGTATCGCTCTTGTTGCCCGGGATGGAGTGCAGTGGCACGATCTGAGCTCACTGCAATCTCCGCCTCCCAGGTTCAAGCAGTTCTCCTGCCTCAGCCTCCTGAATAGCTGGGATTACAGGCGCCCGCCACCATGCCCGGCTAATTTTTGTAGTTTTGGTAGAGACAGGGTTTCACCATGTTGGCCAGGCTGGTCTTGAACTCCTGACCTCAAGTGACCTTCCTGACCTTGGCGTCCCAAAGTGCTGGGATTACAGGCATGAGCCACTGCACCTGGCCTCCATGGTATTATTCTTAAGTGGTCCAAATATGCTTTTTTAAATTGTGGTGTAATTTACAAAAATGAAATACATCTTGCGTTTACAGTTTGATCAGTTTTAATATATGCACACTCATGTAACCTACACTCCTATATAGACACAGAATATTTTTATAACTCCATAAAATTTCCTTGTGCGGTTTTTTTTTTGAGACGGAGTCTCGCCTTATCGCCCAGGCTGGAGTGCAGTGGCACAATGTCGGCTCTCCACCTCCTGGGTTGAAGCTGTTCTCCTGCCTCAACCTCCTGAATAGCTGGGATTATAGGCATGCGCCACCACGCCTGGCCAATTTTTGTATTTTTAGTAGAGATAGGGTTTCACCATGTTGGTCAGGCTGGTCTTGAACTCCTGACCTCATGATCTGCCCACCTCAGCCTCCCAAAGTTCTGGGATTACAGGCATGAGCCACTGGGCCTGGCCCCTCTTGCTGTTTTTAATCAGCTTTATTCTCTTCTTCTAGCAATCACTGATCTGAATTCTGTCACCATATCTTAGTTATGCCTGTTCTGGAACTTGATGTAAATAAAATAATATAGTATGTAATCTTTCGTATAAGATTTATTCAGCATAATGCTTTTGAGATTCATTCATATTGTTACAGATACCCGTAGTTTGTGCTTTTTTATTGCTGAGTAGTATGAATATACCATAGTTTGTTTATCCATCCTTCTTCTGCTGGTAGATATCTAGGCTATTTCCATTTTTTTTTAAGTCTTATGAATAAAGCAAGCTACTGCCAAAATTCACTGGCAAGTCTTTGTGGATATATATTTTCTTTTTTTTTTTGGAGGGGACAGAGTCTTGCTGTGTCATCCAGGCTGGAGTGCAGTGGCACGATCTCGGCTCACTGCAACCTCTGACTCCCGAGTTCAGGCAGTTCTCATGCCTCAGCCTCCCCAGTAGCTAGAATTACAGGTATGCGCCACCATGCCTGGCTAATTTTTGTATTTTTAGTAGAGACTGGATTTTGCCATGTTGGCCAGCCTGGTCTTAAACTCCTGGCCTCAATAATCCGCCCATGTTGGCCTCCCAAAGTGCTGAGATTACAGGTGTGAGCCACCATGCCCGGCCCGTGGACATACATTTTCATTTCTTTTTTTTTTTTAAGAGACGGGGTGTCGCTTTTTGCCTACGCCGGACTGCAGTGATGCTATCGTAGTTGGCTGTAATCTCGAATTCCTAGACTCAAGCCATCCTCCTACCTCAGCCTCCAAGTGGCTAGGACTACCGGTATGCTCCATCATGCCTGGCTAATTTTTAAATTCTTTTGGCAGAGACAAGGTCTTACTATAATATGTTGCCCAGGCTGGTCTCAAACTCCTGGGCTCAAGCAGTCCTCCTGCCCCTATCTCCCAAAGTGCTGCGATTACAGGCATGAATTTTAATTTCTTTTAATTTAATTTAATTTCTTTTAAATTAAAATTCACATCTGTAATTTTAATTTCTTTTAATTTAATTTCTTTTAAATGAAAATTCATGCCTGTAATCACAGCACTTTGAGCGGTAGGGGCAGGAGGACTGCTTCAGCCCAGGAGACCAGCCTGGGCAACATATTATAGTAAGACCAGTTGTCTACCAAAAAAATTTGAAAATTAGCCAGGCATGATGGCACATAACCTGTAGTCCTAGCTACTTGGAGGCTGAGGTTGGAGGATGTTAAACACTCTTTCATGTGCTCATTAGCTGCTTATGTATCTTTTTGTGAAGTTTCTGTTCAAATCTTTATCAACTTGTAAATTAGATTTTAAAAAATATGTAAGCTGGTGAAGTTCTTACATGTTCTAGACATGAGTTCTTGACCATATTTTCCCTTAGAATGTGGCTTTAACAGTGTCTTTGATGAGCAGAATTTTTTATTTTAGTTATCCAATATATCAGTTTTTTATTTTATTTTATTTTATTTTTGAGACGGAGTCTTGCTCTGTTGCCCAGGCTGGAGTGCAGTGGCATGATCTCAGCTCACTGCAAGCTCCACCTCCCAGGTTCACACCATTCTCCTGCCTCAGCCTCCCGAGTAGCTGGGATTACAGGCACCCGCCACCACACCTGGCTAATTTTCTGTATTTTTAGTAGAGACCACGTTTCACCATGTTGGACAGGCTGGTCTTGAACTCCTAACCTCAAGTGATCCAACAGCCTTGGCCTCCCAAAGTTTTGGGATTACAGGTGTGAGCCACTGTGCCCAGCCAAGGATATTCTTTTTATAACATTTTCAAAAATTAAGGCATATTGTGTATGCAGGAAAAAAAATGAAGCCTATGATTTATATTTACAATTGCTTTGATTTTATACAAATTAAAATATTACTGTTTATGAGAATGAGATTCTAAATGTAAATGGAATTCACAGAATGCATAATTTTTTTCTCGTTTAAAGAAATAGAGTCTCGCTGTATGCCTAGGCTGGTCTCGAACTCCTGGGCTCCAGCCATCCTCCCATTTCAGCCTCCCAGAGTGTTGGGATTACAGGCGTGAGCCACCACGCCTGGCCTTGTACATGTTATATAGTGAACATTTTGCACAAGATTGTTTGCCAAATGAATAATTTAAAAAAATCCATTTAGAGTACTTTCCTTTAAATATTTTCACACCTGGAGTTAAAACATTGTATTTTATAAAATGTTATTAATATAAAAATACTTGTAAATAAACTTGTGGCTATGTAGAATGTGGTAGAGGACTTTTGCATTAGCTCAGAGCCTAGTTTCTAAAGGTCTTTAGAAATATATAATAGACATAGAGGGGAAAGAGTTGGGGGAAATCAGAGGGAGGTATAATTCTGGTCTCTCGTCGTTCAGTTCTTTTTCATTCAGTTCTCTCAGGCACGACTCCAGCCACTTAGTTTTATATTTCAACTGGATGTTGACCCAATTAAAACAATTCACAGCTCCTGAAGATGAAATACTATGAGTCCCTGCTTTGGACACATCTGTAGTAGAGTAGGAAAAGATAAATATAACCCAAGTAATTGTTACAGAATCTTCTGAAATATACTAATGGTAAAAGGTTTTGTAGGGCTTGTACTGGGGAAAAAGATAATTTTTCAACATGAACCTTTTAAGAGCTTGTGAGTCTCAAAGAGTCTTTAATTGATAGGTGATATGGATAATACTCCCCTTTGGGAGGAGGTTTATAATACATAAACAGCCTCCCCACCCTTCCCTCGCAGCTTTCTGTCCTGTACTACAAGAACAACAAAACTCCAACTAGTCAGAATTGCAAGTGGTTTATGGCCCCCCATATAGATTGAAAACTTGCTAAGAGACTGCACTGGAGAACCTGAAAGGATGAGGATGGAGAAGATGATTATACTTTTCATTTGCAACAGGGCTTTCATTTGATTCTCACATTAATCCCATGTGGTAGTTAATTAAGGTAGCATTACAAGGTTCAGTGAATTGCCTGAGATCTCACAAATACAACCTAGATAAGAACCCAGGTATTATTATTTTCAGTCTTGCAATATTATTTTCCTACTTGCAATATTATCTTCACTCTTCATTAAGTTTGCACAGCAAAGTAATGGAATAAGTTCTGGGCTTTAATCCTTGAGTAGTTTGGAATTGTAATGTGCTACATTTGAGAGAGAGCCCTTCATTTTGAATAAAACCTTGGTACTGATCCTGATCTTCTAACTTGGGTTAATGCTCTTCCCCTTTTCATGATTTTTTTCATTTGTGAAATGAAGTAGTTGCACTAGATCATTTTCAATTTTCCTCCCCACTTAAATCAATTTTAATTAAAAAAATTGCAGATGCCTTTTCTCAGATTGGAGTACACTTTTTGCTCCACACAATATCTGGTGTGTAAATTAGTATGTTCTGTGGAGTAAATACCTTTCCTGACTAGCCATTAACTTACTTTTGATTCCTGAATCCACTAATTTAACTATTGTTGAAATTACTAAAGGAAATTTTTCTTTAGCAAATGTAAAAACTCATATCAGGTCTCAGGTTTGATGTTGTAAAGCACTCTGACTCTTAGGAAGACTCTTTTTTTCCCCCAACCTCTCATAAACAAATTATTTCATTCATTATAAAATTTCATTCATTACATTTTCATTCTTCAGACTTGCAGTGTTTCCTCTCTGCTAAGTATAGTGTTAAGCACTGGCAAAAGAACTCTGGACACAACACCATGAACTTGCTCTCTGGGATCTTATAATCTAGTTGCAGAAGCAGATTGGTAAATACATAGTATAGCACAAGTACTATAATGGAGGCCTGAACTGAGTGCTGTGGGGGTACACAGATGAAGGCTTCTGGGAGACATCATGGCATAACTAGACCTGGAGGATGAATAAAACTTTGGCCAAGTAAATACAGAGATACACGAAAAGCATGGATAAATGGCACAAGTAGGTTCAGGGATGATAAAAGTGTTAGTATGTGGAGAGTGTACAAGTATTTTGGGGAATGGGGAAACAGATTAAATTTGGGGCCAGACCCTGAAGGATGTGGGGATCCCATCAAAGTCTTTTAAGCAGGAGAATGATCAGATGCATTTTTTGGTATACTACCTGGGGGATAGGAGGAAGTGGACTACAGAAGGGGAGATCAGTAGAAGGAAGACAAGTTAGGAAGCTTTTCAGTCATTTTCATTAAACATGAAGCTTAATACATATTGTTCTAAGATCAGGAATACAGCAATAAAGAAAAAAACTTGCTGTAATGAAACTTACATTTTCTTGGGAGAGACAGAAAATAAACATGAAAAACAGATGTGTTCAATGGTGATAAAGCAGAAAGGGAGATGGGGAGTCAAGTGCATATGGGGAGGGTGTTTAGGGAAGCACTTATGAAAGAGTAACATTTGAGCAAGGAGCCCTGATACAAGACAACAATCCAGACCCAAGACATTTGAGGAAAGAGCATCCATATAAAGGGAGTGGGAGGTAGAGAAAGCCTGGACCAGGAATGAGCCTGGTATGATTGAGGAAAACACAAGGGATGTGGCCAGAGAATAATAAGAGAATAAATTAGAGGGGTAATAGGCAATTGTATAGGGCCTTGTAAGCCATTGTGTGGACCTTGGATTTCACTCTTGAGTGACCTGGGAGCTAATGGGGGATTAAACAGAGGAGGGACAGGATCCTCTATGGTATATGGTAAGTGAGTAGTATGGTAAATGAATAGTAAAAGGAACTGCTGTGGTAATTTAGGTAACAGATGATGATGGTTTAGGTGAAAATGGTTGGATTGTGGATATGGTTTGATTGGTGTTAGAACCAATAGGATTTAGTGGTGGCTGGATGTGGACAATGAGAGAATAGAATGAACCAAAGCTATTTTAAACGTCTGGAAATCAGATGAGGACTTGACCAAAGGCATTGGCAATGAGAAAGTAGACAGGCACCATTCATGAGGTATTTCTTAGCTTTGATAGAGTTGGATATAAATATCTGGAATTTTTAGCTGATTGAAAGGTTAGTTGAAATGAATGATACCACTCAAGGTATGTGTGTCAAGAGGTATGGAGAAGAGCACAGAAGTTTTTGGAAACCAAGGGAGGAGAAAAGAAGGGATAGTCACAGAGCAGTAAAGAAAAATAAAGGTTAAAAATAGGTCACAAGATGTACATTATCCTAAGTTAAAATATTTTAAGGTTTGAATGAAAGGGTGCTGCAGGGTTTGCAAACTGGTGGGCTTCAGGCCTAAAATCTGCCTATGCTGTTGTTTTTGCCTGACAGAATATCTTAAAATATCTGTATTTGAAAGCATTTAAGGCTTGACTTGTGCTCTACACTCCACAGTCTTATCATTCATAGTTTCTTGGCAAACTCACCACTCAAGGTGTGCCTCACTTATTTAGGAGATCTGCCTCACTAGGGTAGACATTTTAGGTTTATGACTCTTAAGTTTTCACCTGGACAGATTGGCTAACAAAAAGAACCTCACAGGTGGGTGACCTTGAATTCACCAGGTCATGCCATCAGTTCAGAGCGGCCGGAGAACTCTGTTCTCTTGTGCATTGATGCCCCCAGAGTTGTGAAACACAGTGGCCCTGCTTCAGTTTTTTAGATTTAGAAACTGATCAGTGTCAGAGCGATCAGACACAGGAATGTTAATTCATGTTCAAAAATAATAACCAGGCTACCATTTGTTTAGCACTTGCTATGTGACAGGTACTGTTTTAAGTGCTTTACATGAATTGTTTAATCCTCACAACAACCCTGGGAAATAGGTCCTGTTATTAGGCCCCCTTTCTACAGATGAGGAAACAGACAACAGATTGGTAAATTTCCCAAGATCACAAAGTAAGTCAGCAGGAACTCAAAGTAACCTGACTCCAGAGCCCACACTCTTTTTTTTTTTTTTTTTAGCTGGTTCACATCTCTTTAATGAGATCAAAGGCTCCTGTGTATGTCTTGTGGGGGTAAAGCTAGCACAGTCCCCCAATACTGCCCCTCTCCTCAGGGCTCCAGCCCTTTCAGGCAGATTCTAGGTAGGCAGGGAGGGGCCAAAAGGAACGCAAGGAGTTGGGACTAGGGCTGTATCTGGTGGGCAAGTAACCCATCCACCCTCTCAAAACTACTTATGGGATGTCCCCTTCACTGGAAGACAGCCCCATGGGAAAGACCTCCGGTACAGAATCTGGGGGCAGTGCACACGGGGAGTAGTCCTCCAGATCTGGCAGGGTGGCACTAACCCTCACCTCCTTGACTGGCTCACCCTCACCGGAGGCAGGACAAGGGCAGAGCTCAATACCGGAGTCGCCAGTTAAACGGTGATAGCGGCAGGAGGGGGGTGTGGGGGCAGGGGTCACCCCTGCCCCAGGCTCACCCTCCTGATGAGGGGGGGCACTCTGGTGGGAGGAAACACCTTCCACATTTGTTCCTTCAAGATGGGCAGGGCAGCTGGATGAGGAGGAACAGCAGGTTTGTTCACTGGAAGCAGTCAAGGGGCGGCCTGGGGCCACAGTATAAGGGCGGGGGGTGGTGTGCCTGGGCGGTGAACCACATCCTTGTAGGCTGAGGGCTTGAAGGTGCTGAGGAGGCGAAGGTCAAGCAGTGAACCGGTAGGGAAAGGACCAGCCCCATGGCATGCCCCATGATAGGCCAACAAGTTGATTTCACGCTGCCGCTGCTGTTGTTGCAGCCTGAGTTTAGCTCGTCGGTGGCGGAAGGCGCAACAGCAGCTAAAGAGGATGAGGACAGTCCAGAGCAGCCAGAACCACCAGAGCTCATAGTAGTAGGTGCAGCAGCCAGTCTCCCCGCAGCGGTGACCACTCTCACAGAGGTAGGGCTGGTTGTTCACTCCTGGGCACAGCTCTCGAAGCTGCTGTTGCGGCGCCCGAAGTGCCCCGCAGGCCTCCTCGCTGCCGTTCCCGCTGCTGGCCCGAGCCATACCTCCACCTACAGCCCTCTGAGGACCACAGCCTCCTCTACCGCCAGCCGCCCCGCCCCTGCCACCTCTGCTGCCACCGCCATGGTCCCTGCCCGGCCCATCTTTGCTGAGGCCACCATCACTCCGCGGCCGGAGCTTCCATCCCCAGAGCCCACACTCTTATCTGAGCATATACATCCCCATCACAAGAGAACGCCAGTTTATTCAAGTAAAATAAGGACTAGAAATTTACATCAGGGAATGTATTCTTTCACTGTAGAATGCTGAATGGAAAACCAAATTTCAATAGTTGCCTACTGAACAAGATCATGAGGTAACAACAAGGGAGTTGATTATAAATGACTAGAAGTTTTAAATGGCATCGGCGCTGATAAAGTGATAATCTCAGCTCTATGATATACTTGTCAAGCAGTTACTTACATCAATCTGCCTTCTAGGATATCCTTTCTCCTGGTTGATGCTTATATGATAGTGCTTTGTACCTTTCCTTTTTCACTGCTTCCATTGCTGACCAAACTACTCACCTCCATATTTCTGGTAGATATATTTCTTTTCATTGCATGTTGGTATCTTAAATTTAGTCCTATCTTTTACTTGATCCTCCGTGCTTGACTTCCTAATCTATGTTCTGGTTTATGTTTTAGTTTTACAGTTGAGCTTTCTGAGGACATTCTTATTCCCAGTATCTTTTTTTGGGTGGTTGGGTTCTGGGAGGTGGTATTTGACTGCTGCTGATGTGTACCAACCAAGACAGTAGTCATTAAGTGACTAACAATAATGATTTCAGCAGATTATTATTACTCTTGGCAAAGAGCAAGCTTTCTCTATTATAAATGATTTTATATTTGTTTTGTTTTTCTTTATTTGTAATTTGAGTTCTAGCTTAACATTATTACTTCAGATAACTGTTAATACATTTTCATAAATCATACTCACATTCTTGAATGGCAAATAAATAAATAATCAAGTTCCAAGTAGTTTCTAAAGAAAGTAAACATTAAAAGTAAACATAAAACTACACAAAAATCGATCACAGTCTATTCATAAAGTTGGTATGAAAATAAAGATCCTAGATTTGGAACCCTCATGATACTCAATATTTTACATATATCAGAGTTTGTAATTTCCATAACTTCATTTGGTAGTTAGACATATAGACAGAGAAGATAATAATATATCATTATATATATATTTATATATAATATTCATATTATATATATATGTCTATAACATATAGACAGAGAAGATAATAATATATTCATTTTATAGTTTAGGAAACAGACTTGGAAGGGCAAATAACTTGTCTAAGATGACTAAGCAGCTGAGTGAGAACCACAGCCTATCTATGGCATTCAGTTTCAGCCATCTTTCCCTTGCTTCATAAGGATAGTTACTCTGGTATCAGTTGCTGGATTGGGATTTTGGGCATTTATAAATGTTTTTATTTTGGATATTACTGAATCACAGACAATTTCATCTTAGTTAATTAAAAATTCATCTTATGTGACACTTGTCTAAATCTTAAAATATACCTTTTTCTAAATCTTAAAATATTAAAATTTTAATGTATAAGGATGTTAATAATCTTTATATTTTAAGAGACTATGAAGTCAAGTCTAGCTAACTTAGATCTGTAAGTTTTTAGCTATGGAAAGCAATTCTATTGTGTACAAGTTTCAGCCTGTGAAGGGAATTCATTGAAAATGTATAGAGATCAGAAGAACTAACACCTTTCTTGCATGGATTTTTCTTGATTATTGGCAGTTAACAATAAAATGTTATTAGATCACTGGTGCTTCTGTGTGGGGTTGAGTTTTTTATGGTATCTTCTGTTAGACACATAAGGGAGGCTGTGAGTTCTTTTCTACATCCTTGGAATATATAAGATCCTCTTTTAAAATTATATTTTATATAAGCACATGAAAATGGAATGAAATAATGAACTGACATAGGAATTACCTACATATTTTGGCTGTACGTTTAGTGCACAAAATATCCCTTTTTTGAATGCCAAATGGCCAAGTGTGAAAACAAATATTTGTTAAAGCTGGAGCAGAAGTCGGTATCATCATCATAGAGTAAACTTCTGGCATATGTGAAGATATGAAATGTTATCCCTGAAGTTATTATAATTTATTCTCAGAAATATTAGTAATCTTATTTTAAGAGTAGGACATTATAGTGCAGTAATGATAATTTTCTCAGTGCTGCCTGTTGCTAGATTGTTCCTATGATTGCTGTCATGCACATACAGACACTAAATTGAGGGTCACTTTCCACTGAAGTTAGTGGAATACAAAATAGGTGGAGGAACTTTCTTCCTCTAACGTCTTTATATGTGTCTGTGTTTATATATACGTGTATGTATATAAATATGTATACACATATATAATATCTGGAGCAAAAATGATTATGTTGTAAGAACTTTTGGAGGTTTTCCTCCTCATAAAATTCCGAAGTGGTAGAGTTAACATTCTGCTTTTAATTTATCTACAAAAACATGTGAAGAATCCCCAAATAAGATTTTCTCATAGAAGATTCATGGATTTTGAGTCTCAGAAAAAAAAGGAAGAAAAAAACTTCATGGTATAAAACAACTAAAAATTAAATATAGTCTTTATAAATGATTTTGTTTAGTATAATTAATACTGGTATGACAACTGAATGCAATTGAAATTATGATATAAAATTTCTATTCTGCTTTGTATTTTTCATTAAAGTTTTTATAATTGTCATCTGAAAAAGGATTTAATATTCTTAAATTCATTAGCTAACTCTCTCAATATTATTACACTATTATTTGCCTATTTGAAAATTGTTACTTTCTTTCGTACATAAATAGCATTCATAATCGTTGTGACATTTTCTTCTTGCATTAATGTACATTTATACTTCATCTAATTAAGAAAATTTTAACATACAAAGTGACACAAAAAGATTTTCATTCCAAGTTTTATGTAAAACACCTAAAATTGGAAAATGAATATTCAGATACTAAGAGTAAATTTTTTTTTTTTTTTTGAGACGGCATCTAACTCTGTCACCCAGGCTGGAGTGCAGTGGTGGGATCTTGGCTCACTGTAACCTCTGCCTCCCGGATTCAAATTATTCCCCTGCCTTAGCCTCCTGAGTAGCTGGGACTACAGGCCCACAATGCCACGCCCGGCTAATTTTCGTATTTTTTTGGTAGAGACGGGGTCTCACCATGTTGGCCAGGCTGGTCTCCAACTCCTAACCTCAAGGGATCTGCTGGCCTCAGTCTCCCAAAGTGCTGGAATTACAGGCGTGAGCCACTGCACCTATATGACATACTTGAAAAAATATTCTTGGGCCGGGTGTGGTGGCTCACGCCTGTAATCTCAGCACTGTGGAAGGTTGAGGGTGGATCACCTGAGGTCAGTAATTCAAGACCAGCCTGGCTAACATGGTGAAACCCCATCTCTACTAAAAATACAAAAATTAGCTGGGTGTGGTTGCATGCGCCTGTAATCCCAGCTACTTGGCAGGCTGAGGCAGGAGAACTGCTTGAATCCAGGAGGCGGAGGCTGCAGTGAGCAGATTGCACCACTGCACTCCAGCCTGGGAGACAGAGCGAGTCTCCGTCTCAAAAAAAAAAAAAAAAAATTCTCACTTTCTGTTGTTGTTGTTTGTTTAATGATTAATAGACGATTTATTTAAGCAAGAATACATAGTCATCATTGCCAGACTTAATATGACAGGTTAAATGTTGGACCCAATTTTCCTTCCCAGATAAGTTTTTCTTTCCTATCCCTGTCAGTTTTGAAAACATAATACCAGAAGAAGAGGGGCCCAATTCCACACAGAGCTCCCAAGAGTGAGTTTTTAGGAGTGGGTCTGAAATTAGGAAAGACACTTGCTGATCTTGCATAGGTCCAAGGAATCAAGGCAGGATTTTCGATGAGCCCTCGGCAGTTAGGGTAAGCAGGTTTCAGCCAGGCTCTTAATGGTCAACCACTTGGCTTGCGCCCGCTGGGTTTCCGAAGACATGTCCTATTCGGCTGGTTTGAGGGCATAGTGGCCAGGGGTGAAGGAGTATACTTTGGGAACGACATCTTGGCGACCCAGCGCACAACTCACTTTTTTTTGGAAACGAGGTTGGCTCTGTCGTCCAGACTGGAGTGCAGTGGCGCAATCTCGGCGCACTGCAACCTCCGCCTCCCGAGTTCGGGCGATTGTCCTGCCTCAGCCTCCCAAGTAGCTGGGACTACGGGCGCACACCACCACGCCCGGCTAAATTTTGCATTTTTGGTAGAGACGGGGTTTTGCCATGTTGCCCAGGCTAGTTTTGAGCTCCTGGGCTCAAGCGATCTGCCCGCTTTGGCCTTCCAAAGTGCTGGGCTTACAGGCATGACACTGTGCCTGGCCAGATTTTTGTTACACTGTTTAGATATGATGGTAACTGAATGATCATGCAATCTCTGACCATGTGACATGCAGGGATACCAAAAATGACTTGAGATGGGCCAAGGCAGAATTGGAGAAGCATACTTTGGCTGAATACTTAGGCCAAAGTATAATTTGGAACATTTCTTTTAAAAAATCTACTCCCCTATGCCTCCCAGTTGCAGTACCTTACAATTACAGTTAATCTAGTAGCAGATACTTGATTGGGATATTAGGTATTTACAGACCAAATGCCCATTGGGATATTACTCGGTAACAGGCAGTTTCACTCTGGTTCACTGTAGATTCATCCAGTAAGCATTTCTAGAGAACTGCTATATGAAAATATTGTGGAAAGTATCAACTTTTTAAACTTTTGATGTCATGACACCTAGAAGATTATTTTCTGATACTCATATTCTAAGGGAATTTTATTTTCTGAGATTTGTTTCTGTGGAATTTCTAGTTCCCCAGTCTGCACTGAAAGCCTAAATCAAGAGGATAATTTGAAAGGTAATGAAAGTAAATCAATTCTAGCTTAGATACCCAAGAGAGTAAATGAAATATAAAAATAATAACTTTTAAAATGTCTCAAAAAAAAGCTATGGCAAGCTAATTCTGTTTGGTTTATTCATGCAATAGTCTGTCTCTGCTTATGACATAAAGTATAATATATTTTAGGAATAGTGTGGTTTTCTTCATGATGTCAAACATACAAGCTTATGGATATATTTAAAAATTCTTAATTTTCTAGATTAATGTTCAGCACTACTTCTTCCATCTTGCATTGGATGGGGGCAGATAATTAATAATTATCAGATATTTTCTTATCAAAAACAAATTTGTTGGAAAAAAAATTTTTTTTTTTTTGAGATGGAGTCTTGTTCTGTCACCCAGGCTGGAGGTGCAGTGGCGCAATCTCAGCTCACTGCAAGCTCCACCTCCCGGGTTCACGCTGTTGTCCTGCCTCAGCCTCCCACGTAGCTGGGACTACAGGTGCATGCCACCATGCCCAGCTAATTTTTTTGTATTTTTAGTAGAGACGGGGTTTCACTGTGTTAGCCAGGATGCTCTAGATCTCCTGACCTCATGATCTGCCTGCCTTGGCCTCCCAAAGTGCGGGGATTACAGGCGTGAGCCACTGCCCCCGGCCGTTGGAAACATTTTGAAGGAACTCTTTGTAAATAAAATACATGGCATGCCTTTCTGTTTTACTATACAGTTGCTGATTTATCCTTTACTTGGTTACTTTGAATCATCATTAACATCTGTTGTCACCATAATCCCTGTGATCACTAGATGTCATACTCCATTTTATGTTTTATTGTTGCCTTGGGGAGACTTTGAGAGTATGAGAGGTGTTCATGCAGACTGCTGCTGAGTGTTGCATAGAGATGGAATAAAGTACAAATACCTTCAGGAACAGACTCCAAACTTGGTCTATTCCAGCTTCCTTTCATTTTTTTTTTTTAAACCTATTCCAGATCATTTTTCATTGGTATTCTCTGAAGGAAAATAAGAGAAATTTCCTCTTAGAATCCCTTCTCCTTGGATTTGTAACCTTTCCCAGTTCATTTCTGTGGAAGTACTTGTAGTCCGGCATAGTAATTCTATTCAGATATGTATAGTTCAGTTAAGTCACGAAGGGAAAGGAAGCTTTCGTTGAGGGCTATCTACTAGGTGGTACAGTGCTAGGTAATTAACTTTATCTCAATCCTTAAACAACTCTGCAGTGGTAAGGGTGATTAATTCATCCCATTTTGTAGAGAAGGAAACTGAATGTTAGAGGGATGGCATAATTTGTTCATGTTCATATAGGTAGTACATTGGGAAGCAGAATTTGAACACAGATCTTTCTGATTCTAGAGCTTTGTGTTCTTCTACCTTGCTATGATGTTAAGTAATTAGTTTTAACATGCCACTTAAGTTTAAAGCCTTAAGTAGTCCTTTTAAGAAATCTTTTGTTGCTGGTTATTCTCATTTAACACTCCTATTTTAATTTCCAGCTTCAGGTGACCTCACTTTGCCAGAACCGTGGGTCTTCATGAAATAAGAGATTTCATTTGGTTTTTGTTTTGGTTTGGATCCTCTCTAACTTTAGGTAGAAATTGCTGTTACGGCAATCACCTACCTCACTATATTCCACTCTCTCTTCTGGATATTGGTGCTCAGCCCTTTTTTGAACTGCAAACCTTATTAATAAAATAGTTTTCATTCTTTGAGCGTTCCTCTTCTCACCCCGCCCACCGCCCCCCCCGCCCCGCCCCCAGCCTACTGACTTTGATGTGGAGCTGAACTGAACCACTCTTTTTTTTTTCTTTTTTTCTGAGACGGAATCTCGCCCTGTTGCCCAGGCTGGAGTGCAGTGGCACAACATCGGCTCACTGCAACCTCTACCTCCTGGATTCAAGCGATTTCCGGCTAATTTTTGTAGTTTTAGTAGAGACGGGGTTTCACCATGTTGGCCAGGCTGGTCTCGAGCTCCTGACCTCAGGTAATCCGTCCGCCTTGGCCTCCCAAAGTGCTGTGATTACAGGCATGAGCCACCGCACCAGGCCTCAATAAAATATTTTATAAATACCTTTAAGGAATAATACAAACACAACCAGAGCTTAAATAAATAAATGTAAATCGATCTGCTTGCTGGTTAAGTAATGAGTTCAGTGTTTCCGCACAGAAAGTGGGAGAGATAGATGAAGAAGAAAATAAAGCTTATTACATGTTGGGAAGGATTCTAGGCACTAAGTTCCTTTTTTTGAGACAGAGTCTCATTCTGTCGCCCAGGCCGGACTGCAGTGGCTCCATCTTAGCTCACTGCAACCTTCGCCTCCCAGGTTCAAGAGATTCTCCTGCCTCAGCCTCCCAAGTAGTTGGGACTACAGGCACCTGCCACCACGCCTGGCTAATTTTTGTATTTTTAGTAGAGATACGGGTTCACCATTTTGACCAGGCTGGTCTCGAACTCCTGACCTGAAGCGATCTGCCCACCTTGGCCTCCGAAGTGCTGCGATTACAGGTGTGAGCCACTGTGCTTGGCCAGTTCTAGGCATTAAGTTCTAATTGGTTCATTTGGGGACTCGAAATTCTCCATTTTATTTTATTTTATTTTTTCTGCTTTTGTCACAAAAGCACAGACATTGCTTAACAAAGAGGTCTGAGATGGGATATGAATGTTAAGCTCAGGGACATAGGGTCAACACTTTTGAGTGCACAGACTGGGAACCTGGCAGAGTTTTAACAATCCCCTCCCCTATTTTCACCATCCCTTAGTCCTGTAGAAGTAGAGCAGATGATTACGTATTCACTGCTGTATGGCTTATTACCTTTGTAGGAATTCTAACTGAAGGGCTTGGCATTTGGCCTGACTGAATATCAGAATCCCTTTATTTTTCATTCCATTGCAAAATAATTTTTTGTGCCATCAGTGAAATAACAGCTATGCAGTGGCATATACAGCTCTGGAGACCAGGCATTAGAAGACTGTGAGACAAGAATAACCAGAATGATGATAAGGAGACACTGGAAGTCACTTTAGATTGATGACCAAAGATTTCCTTATTCTGACCAGGAGGTCAGATCTCAAGGGTCCTTCTGAGTCCACTTTTGATTAGCCAAATTGTCTTTTCTTTCAGTTTGACTATAGGTTAGTCAACCTTCCCTCCACATTCATCAGGGAATGTTAGCAATATGTCATATTTTTTTCTTGGTGTACCATTAAGCAATCTAAAGCTATGCTGTTACCTGTAACCACTTGGATTAATTATTTTAGATTAGTTGGTTATACTTCTAGGGCTTTATGGCTTTATCTTTTCAGTCAGCATTATTAACCAAGTTTTGATAGCTTTTTCAACTTTTGTAACCCCCATCCAGGGAGATCAGTGTCCTCTCAGACACTTCCAGGTAAGCATGATCTCCTGGAAGACGTGAGAAGTCTCTTAAATTGTCTAATTATTACATTGGAGCTACATAATAACTCCAATATACCTGGAGTTATTATGTGTATATGCAAGTTAGGTTCTAATGAGGCAAATATAAGTAAATATGTTGTTGATTCAGGAGGTAAAACTTAGGAGAGCCACATGTAGTTTTAAAAACAAAAGAGGAATTACTTGTAACAAAAGTAAATAAGAAAGGAATTCTCAGTTATCTCTTGGGTAGAGATACCTTGCATAGAGTTCAGCAAAAATTGCAAAGGTTGTCATAGGACTATGGAGGCCATTAGGCTAATTAAAATTTATAATATTGCCCATATATTTGTACTAAGTCTCATTCCTGAAGGATTTTATATTTGGGTTGAGGCTTTGAGAAATTCTAAGACTGGCTTGAGCAGTAAAACAAACCAAGTACAAATTGCCATGGCTGTAGATAGTCAAAAAGGGGTAAGCTAAGTTTCTGCAAACTAAACAATTTCAGAGGGTGTAAGAATGTATTGGATAAAGGATGAAGATAAAAAGCACTTTGGAGACTATTGATACTCATCAGATTTTACCACTGATAATTTTTCAAGAGGAACTGTTTATGAAACTATAAAGAGAAAATGGAGATACAAAAAGCCATCCAAGATGTAAATGTCGAAGGCCAAGTTTTGAGATAAACAGAAAATCACAAAAACTCATGTCAGGTGGTTCTTCCATGGCCCCAGTGTGAGCAGACAGTATTTTCCTTGAGGAGAAATACTAGTTTGGTGGGGGTAAGGTAGGGAGTTAGTTTAAGGATTAATCAAGAGAACTATACATATGCTATTTAGGTTGAGGGAAAAGATCAGAGTAGGCATGGGCAACGCCTAGACTCAATCAAGTTACCTATCAAGCAAGCTGACATATTCAGACAAAGCAAGACTCCATCTCAAAAAAAATAAATAAATAAATAAAAAGAATTCCTTCATTATTTTGTCATGCTTTAAGGCCCAGGACAGGCCTAGGCAAAAGTTTTGATGGCCTTTTGTTACATCCCAGCCTTTGTATAAGGGCACTGGCTTTTAGTATTTAACTTCATTCAGTCATTACTGAAACAGTTGTTATGGAAGTCTGCATTAGTGAGACCTGGCCTGCCACAGGAGGTTGCAGTGAGCTGAGATCGTGCTCCTGTACTCCAGCCTGGGCAGCAGTGTGATACTCTGTCTCAAAAAAGAAAAATGATGCAGAAAGATTTGTTTGACACAGAGTGGGCATAAACTTTCAGTTTGTCAAAAACATAGTATCTGTGAAGTACAATAAAATGTAGTGCAATAAAATGAGGTATGCTTGGATAGCAAAACATCATGTTGTACCTAGTAAAGGTATACAATTTTTATTTGTGAATTATACCTCAGTAAAGCTGGACAAATGAACTGTATTTGCAACATGGTAGGAATATATGACATTGGGTATTAATGCAAATGGAATTTTCAGTGCCATGGTGAAAATGTTATACCACTGAACAAAAAAAAAGTAGTGTAAAATGAAGTAAAATGTGAAAATCCCTAATAAATGCAGAAATATGAACTGCTTATCCAAAAGAGAAAAGTCTTTTGAGTTCCTCAAGAAGATTCTCTCTTTGGATGCTGGGCGCGGTGGATGCCGGGCACCTGTATCCGAGCACTTTGGGAGGCCGAGGAAGATGGATCACTGGAGGCCAGGAGTTCAAGACCAGCCTGTCCAACATGGTGAAACCCCGTCTCTACTAAAAATACAACAATTAGCCGGGTGTGATGGCACGTACCTGTAATCGCAGCTACTCGGGAGGCTGAGGCACAAGAATTGCTTGAACCTGGGAGGCAGAGGTTGCAGTGAGCCGAGATTGCGCCACTGGCGTCCAGCCTGGACCACAGAGTGAAACTCCGTCTCAAAAAAAAAAAGAAAGAAAGGAAAAAAAAGAAGGTTCTTTCTTTGGGCACTCCTTTTCAACATATTCAGCATAAATGAATTAATGATACCATTTTTACTAGGTGAGTGTGTTTGGGCAAGTTGCTTCAGTGCTCATTCTCTTGGTTTCCTTTTTTTTTTTTTTTTTTTTTTTTTTGAGACAGGGTCTTTCTCTGTCACCTAAGCTGGAGTGCAGTGGAGTGAACATAGCTCACTGCAGCCTCCAACACCTAGCCTCAAGAGATCCTCCTGCTTCAGTCTCCCAAATAGCTGGGACTACTGGCATGTACCACCATGCCTGGCTAGTTTTTAATTTCTCTTTTTTTGTAAGCACAGGGTGTTGCTATGTTGCCCAGGATGGTCTTGAACTACTGGGCTCAAGTGATCCTCCCACCTCAGCCTCCCAAAGTTTTGGATTACAGGCATGAGCCACGGTACCTGGCTGTCTTTTGCTTTCCTTATCTGTAAAAACTAAGGATAATAACAGTACCCTTACAAAGTTGGTGGAAGAATGATATTAGTTAATACAAATGAAGTGCTAACAAAAAGAGCTTTGGAACACAGCAAGTACTTGTTAGGTATGGTTATTGTCATCAAAACACTTTTCAAGGCAAACTTGTGGTTTCACCTATCACCTGAGACATATGACTTCTAAGTCCATCAGATCTTCTCTTTTGGTTTTTATTTTTAAATTAATTAAATATTATTATTCTTATTATTTGAGACAGAGTCCGCTCTGTCGCCCAGGCTGGAGTGCACGGGCACGATCCCAGCTCACTGCAACCTCCACCTCCCAGGTTCAAGCAATTCTGGTGCCTCAGCCATCCAAAGAAGCTGGGATTACAGGCATGCACCACCATACCCAGTTAATTTTTGCATTTTTAGTAGAGATAGGGTTTCACCATGTTGGCCAGGCTGGTCTTGAACTCCTGGCCTCAAGCAATCCACCCATCTGGGCCTCCCAGTGTGCTGGGATTACAGGCGTGAGCCATCGTGCCTGGCCCTCTTTTCATTTTAGAGATAGGAATCTCATTCTCTTCCAGAGGCTGGAGTGCAAAGGCATGAACATAACTCATTGCAGTCTCCAATTCCTGGGCTAAAGGGATGTTTCCCCCTCTGCCTTTGGAGTAGCTGGGCCTCAGAACTGTGCCACAACTACTGGCTTCCATCAAGATCTCTGTCCTACCATTTCATCTTCCTACTAGGCTATCCCCACATGGATAGATAAATGGTACCTCAAGTGAAAGAAATCAACTACCTAAAATAGGATTTTCCACTCCAAACTAGATTTTCTTTACATGTCATTTCTGTTAATGTGGGTCACACACACTGGTAAGCTCAGAATCATCTTTTTCTTTTCTTTTATTCACATCCAATATGGTTGAAATAAAACAAAACAAAATGCTGTTTTTCCTTTTTTAGAAAGGCAATACTTGTTCATTATATCAAAATTTAGAAAATATGGAAAAACAAAAAGGATAAAAAATTATCCACAACCAAAATAGCCCAAATTTCCAGTTAAAAATATCAACGCATTTGATATTTGTCCACATAATTAAGACTGTAATGTTTACACAAATGTGAGCTTTTAAAATCTAAAAGGCTCCCACTATCAAAAATGTTTTGTTAAATTTTGTTTTAAAAGTAAGATTTTAATATCCAAATTCCCAAAATAGACATTTTTGAAGATTTGGAAAATACAGACGGCTGAAAATCTTTACATTATTACTGTTAAATTTTGGTATGTTCTGTTATTCTGCTAGTGAAATATATATAGATTTGGGGGGGCTATTCCTTTTCCTTTTTTTTTTTTTTTTTTTGAGACAAGTGTCTCACTCTGGTGCCCAGGATGGAATGCAGTGGCGCTATCACAGTTCATTGTAACCTGGAACTCTTGGGATCCTCCCGCCTCGACCTCCCAAAGTGCTGGGGCTACCGGCTTGAGCCACTGTGCCAGGCGAATGGCTATTCCTATATACACAGTTGACCCTTGAATAACATGGGTTTGAACTGCCTGGGTCCACTTATAAGCCGACAGAAAATACAGTATTGGAGGGGCCTGCATATAGAGAGGTCTGACTTTTCCTCTAAGTGTTCCACCCGCAGGACTGACTGCGGGATTTGAGAATGCGCTTTTTTTTTTTTTTTTTTTTTTTTTTAGGAAGTCTTACTCTCGCCCAGGCTGGAGTGCAGTGGCGCGATCTCAGCTCACTGCAACCCTCGCCTCTCAGTTTCAAGCGATTCTCGTGCCTCAGCCTCCCGAGTAGCTGGGATTACAGGGGCCCACCTCCACGCCCGGGTAATTTTTTGTATTTTTAGTAGAGACGGGCTTTCGCCATGTTGGCCAGGCTGGTCTCCAACTCCTGGCCTCAGGTGATCCGCCCGCCTCGGCCCCCCAAAGTGTTGGGATTACAGGCGTGAGCCACGGCGCCCGGCGGGCAAGACACCCTCAGAGCACAGGGTGCTGCCAAGAGCCCGGCCGAGTGCAGCTCGAGCGCCGACGTCGCCAAGGATACACAGTGCTGACGCAGTACTCAAGTTCGTCACAGTGGTTCTCCGCCGGCTACACCGCTGCGTCAGTGGCTTGCAGGCGCATTCCTCTTGGAATTGGCGACTGCTGCGGTGCTGAGCGCTGGTTTCACGCGTCTCGGGAGCCAGGTTGGCGGCGCGATGAGTTGCAGCAAGGCCTACGGGGAGCGGTACGTCGCCTCGGTGCAGGGCTCCGCCCCGTCGCCTCGAAAGGTGAGTGGATCGCGAAGAGACCGGCGGCCCCGATGGCTCAGGCGTCATGGCTCCCGACGGGCGCTGCTCCCTGGCGCGCTCTGTTGAGGCGCTGGCCGGCTAGCGCAGTCCCGTGGGCGGCGTGGCGCTTGCAAGCGCAGGAAGAGTCCTGGGGGGACCGCGGTGGGCAGGAGACCGTTGGCGCCGGCGCTTCCTCTTTCTCCCGGCTTGTTCCCGACGGGAACGTGGCGGGATCGTGGCTCACTGCAGCGTTGACGTCCTGGGCTCAATCCGTCCTCCCACTTTAGCCTCCTGGGTAGCTGAGACTACAGGCATGCCAGCTACAGGCATGCGCCACCATGCCCGGCTTTTTTCTTTAATGTAGAGATGGGGTCTTACCATGTTACCCAGGCTGGTCTCCAACTCCTGGGCTCAAGTGATCCTCCCGCCTTGGCCCCAAGTGCTGAGATTACAGGTGTGAGCCACTCTGCTCAGCCTGATTTTTTTTTTTTTAACAAGCTTAAAAAAAAAAAAAAAAAAGCAAGCTTAGAGCCTTTCTGAGATTCTTAGTGGGGACCTTGGCTTCCAAAAGATTAAAAACCACTGGTCTAGACAGAAGTTAGAATGTTCTTTCAACTACATAGCTTTTACATTAAATAAAGTGGAGTGGTAGCAAAATTTTGAGGATTGGTTATTATGACCACCTCTCTTACACTTACAGAGTCTTTTTTCCCCCCCAAATTTAAAGTCATTTACATTAGAACCTGGGGATTTCAGCGGAATATGGATTAACTAGTGAGTAACTTTGGAACATGTGAAGCTATTCTGTAAAGTTAGGTTTGAGTGAAATGACAAAACAGGGTGCTTTGGATAGAAGGTAAAGAATGGAGGGAGAAGAGGCAGTGGCTGTGAAGAATATAAAGAGGTTAGTATTCTCCCCCACTTTGGCAGAGGCTGGCCATCTGTGAACTGCCCATGCTTTCTAGAATGTCTGAGTTTTGGAGTGTGATGATGTGTCTGTATATCATATCTTTCTAGTCTTCCATTGTGCTTTCATTTGTTAGTCTTCTCTTGTTTTGCCATTTTTCTACTCCCTCACATGTGCTTTTGCCCTTCTTAAAAATATTCTTCGTCTGTAATCCGAGCACTTTGGGAGGCTGAGAGACCAGCCTGACCAATATGGTGAAAATCCGTCTCTATTAAAAATACAAAAATGAGCCGGGCGTGGTGGCAGCGCCTGTAGTCCCACCTACTCGGTAGGCTGAGACAGGAGAATTGCTTGAACCCTGGAGGCAGAGGTTGTGGTGAGCAGAGATTGCACCACTGCACTCCAGCCTGTGTGACAGAGCGAGACTCTGTCTCCAAAAAAGAAAAAAAGAAAAAAAGATTTAATTCTTTCTCTAGTTTTTCTTTTTCCAGATGGCTTCTGTTTAGTTTTTCTATGTTCTGTCAAGTCGGTTTCTTATTCTGCAGCTGATTCCTACTTCTCAAAGTCTACTTGACAGCTCTTATTTTTATTTATTTATTTTTTAGAATAGGGTCTTGCTGTGTTGCCCATCAAATTTTTGGGCATAAATGATCCTCCTACCTCTGTTTCCTGAGTACTTAGGACTACAGGCAGGCACCTTTGACAGCTGTTAGCTGTTTTTTCTGCCCTTTACATCTATACTTCATACTTCTGAGTAACACACATATATACTTTTGTTATTTTTAATTCCCTTTCTCCCATTTTAGACATTTTCTTTTCTTTTCTTTTCTTTTTTTTTTTTTTTTTTTTGAGACGGAGTCTCGCTCTATCGCCTAGGCTGGAGTGCAGTGTCGCGATCTCGGCTCACTGCAAACTCTGCCTCGGGGTTCACGCCATTCTTCTGCCCCAGCCTGTAGCTGGGACTACGGGCACCCACCACAACACTCGGCTAATTTTTTAGCATTTTTAGTAGAGACGGGGTTTCACCGTGTTAGCCAGGATAGTCTCGATCTCCTGACCTCATGATCCGCCCGCCTCAGCCTCCCAAAGTGCTGGGATTACAGGCGTGAGCCACCGCGCCCGGCCCCATTTTAGACATTCTTTACTGGCTATTATGCTCCTCCAAAACTGTCCTCAGACACTTTGGTTTGCCCCTCATTCTTTCAGTACTGTTATTGCAGTTTTTGTTTAAATGAATAGTTAACATTTATATAAATATAAGGTAAATATTTTTGCATTTGAATTGCCCTTGTTGTGCAGTTTTTTTTTTTTATTATACTTTAAGTTTTAGGGTACATGTGCACATTGTGCAGGTTAGTTACATATGTATACATGTGCCATGCTGGTGCGCTGCACCCACGTTTTCCTGGACTGAATAATTGCTTTATTTTTTGGTTTGCTTGTATGTTGTGTTACTACTTGCTTACTTAAACTCAGCAATTTAAACCCTCAAATGTGGTCAGACTGGTCACATAATCCCATCAATTTCAGCTTAAAACATTGATTGATTGATGGATTGATTGTCTGTCTACCTGGAATACCCTTACTAACCAACTTCTCCAACCCGGATTGGTTTTTCTTCCTCTTTGCTACACAGCTGTGCTCTTGGGACTTCCCTTTATCACCAGTTTGAGAATTCCCTTCATCTTTTTTCTGAGTTAGACCCTTTGTTTCTTGTATCTCATGTCCTCTTCATTTACTTTGTTTTGGTGTAGCATAGTCTCACTTGCTTTGAGGAAAAGTGGATGAGAGGTTTTTTTGTTTGTTTTTGTTTTGGGACAGAGTCTTGCTCTGTTGCCCAGGCTGGAGTGCAGTGGCATGGTCTCAGCTCACCACAACCTCCGCCTCCCGGGTTCAAGCAATTCTCCTGCCTCAGCCTCCCGAGTAGCGGGATTACAGGTGTGCGCCACCACGCCCGGCTAATTTTTTCTATTTTTAGTAGAGATGGGATTTCACCATACTGGTCAGGCTGGTCTGGAAACTAATGGTATGTCTTTAAAACGTCTTTACTTAATTTGGTTGATCATTTGGTTATCGAATTCTGAGTTTGAAATAAATTTTTTTGCAATTTTGAAAGCATTGCTCCATTTTCTAGAAGTTCTGTTGTTAGGAGTCCCATGAGATTCTTGTTCTTGGTAACTTAAAGGTTTTCTGGAAGTGTCCTTTCAATTGGGAAACTCATTTCTTTCAGTTCTGTAGCATTTCTTGTATTATTTCTTTGACCATTTCTTACCCTTTTTTTAATGATGTTTACCTGAAAGCTGGAGTTTCTCTAATTTTTCTCTTATTCTTCTCTTTTGTTTGTTCTGCCTTTTGAGAGATTTCCTTACCCTTATGTTCCCGGGGAAGAAGATTGGGGAACTCATGGTTCAGTATCTAGACTTTTCCTCATTGTCCTGTATAATCACGGCCCTCACCCTTGTTGGGACTCCACAGATTTGGAGCTGATCAGATGGGTTTGTTGAGAACAGCAGCTTTTTTGGAGGATTTTAGGGGGAGGGAGATTCATTTGACTGTGCAAGATGGGTGACAGAGCGAGACTCCGTTTGAATTAAAAAAAAAAAGAGAGAAATTTAGAACTGCATAATGAAAAAGTAGGCCACAAATATTAAGTTTTGGACAATTACAATTACATCTCTATCTTACTGTGCAAGATAGCGATGATGTGGCATCTCTTAGGGTCTTACTGTTCCTGTTTTCAGCCCTGCATCAGTTCTTGATATTTGGCAGCTTAAGTGAATTCAGGTATTTGCTTATAGTGACATCTGCTGTCATGTAAAGAAGTACTGCTTGAATCAGATATTGTCCTGTTTACATAACATGGGCTGTGCTCCTTCCTAGCTGTATATCTTTAAACAAGACATTTACCTGCTTGAGCTTCAGTTCCCTTGTAAAGTGAGCAGGTTAGAGGCAAAAGATCATATAGAAGAATAATTTGTAAAGTTGTTTAATTATCTTAAGATTGTCTACTTTAATAACATAGTTGGAAGCAAAGAAGGTAATGGAATTATTTTTCTATTATGTTTTGGCATTGTACCTTGAATCTATTTCTTCATTCTGAAAAGGGAGAACTGGCCGGGCTCGGTGGCTGACGCCTGTAATCCCAGCACTTTGGGAGGCGGAGGAAGTCAGATCACAAGGTTGAGAGATCGACACCATCTTGGCCAACATGGTGAAACCCCATCTCTACTAAAAATACAAAAATTAGCTGGGCATGGTGGCGTGTGCCTGTAGTCCCAGCTTGTACCTGGGACGCAGAGGTTGCAGTGAGCTGAGATCGAGCCACCGCACTCCAGCCTGGCGACAGAGCAAGACTCCATCTCAAAAAAAAAAAAAAAAAAGGAAGGGGGGAACAAGCCTTGTTCCTTTATGTGCTGTCCTGACTGTTGTGTATTATTTTTGTTAAGATTGCTATAGTTCTTTTTTTTTTGAGACGGAGTCTTGCTCTGTCGCCAGTGCTGGGATTGCAGGTGTTAGCCTGGCATTGAGCAACGTTTTGTAATTTAAGCATACAAGTCTCTCACCTCCTCGTTTACATTTATTCCCAGGCATTTTTTTCTTTTAGATGCGATTGTAAATGGAATTGCTTTCTTAATTTCCTTTTCTGATTGTTCGTTGCTGGTACAGTAGTCCCTTCTTATCCACAGTATTGCCTTACGTGGTTTTACTTACCTGCGTCACCCGTGGTCCAAAAATATTGAATGGAAGATTATATAAATAAACATTTCATGAGTTTTAAATTGCAAACAGTTCTCAATAACATGATAAAAATCTCACGGCCTCCTGCTCCGTCCTACCCAGGACACGAGTCATCCCTTTGTCCAACATATTCATGCTGTATGTGCTCGCCACCCGCTAGTTACATACTAGCCATCTCAGTTATCAGATCAGTTGTTGGAGTATTGCAGTGCTTGTGTTCAAGTAACCCTTATTTTATTTAAAATGGCACCAAACAGCAAGAGTAGCGATGCTGGCAGTTCACATATGCAGAGAGAAGCCATATAGTGCTTCCTTTAAGTGAAGAGGTGAGCTTTTGACTTAGGAAAGAAAAAAGATCATATACTGGGGTTGCTAAGATCTATGGTAAGAACAAATCTTTTGTCCATGAAATTGTGAAGAAGGAAAAAGAAATTTGTGCTGGTTTTGTTGTGACACCCCAAACTTGAAAAGTTACAGCCACAGTGTGTGATAAGTGCTTAGTTGAGATGGACAAGACATTAAATTTGTGGGTGGAGGACACAAACAGGAAACATGTTTCGATTGATGGCAACCTGGTTTGATACTATTCATCGTTTTGGACATTCACTGGGGTCTTGGAATTTCAAAAATAAGATGTTTGAGTAGCTGTATACTCTTTATCACATGGGTGGAACATACTCTGGTTGTATCAGCATTTTTTTTTTTTTTTTGAGATGGAATCATTCTGTTGCCCAGGTTGGAGTGCAGTGGTGCGATCTTGGCCCACTGCAGCCTCTGCCTCCCGGGTTCAAGCGATTCTTTGCCTCAGCCTACCAAGCAGCGGGGATTACAGGTGTGTGCCACCATGCCCAGCTAATTTTTGTATTTTTAGTAGAAAGGAGGTTTCTGTATGTTGGCCAGGCTGGTCTCGAACTCTTGGCTTCAAGTGATCCACCTGCCTCAGTCTCCAAAAGTGCTGGGATTACAGGTGTGAGCCACCGCACCCAGCCTGGTGTGCATCAGCATTTTGGACTTTGGAGTTTATGTAACCAAGGAGCCAGGCTGTGGACCTCATCTATTACTTGAAGAATTCAATATTTATTTCTGCCTTTTTGACTCCTTGACTGTAAAATACTGATCTGATCTGTAGAGAGAACAGTACATGTACTATTAAGGCACAGGGAATCCTCAGTGCCTTAATAGATCCTAAGTACTTACTTATTCTTTCCCATAGAGGCTTACACATGGTAGGAAAAGAGATTTCTGGAATACCTTTCCTCCCCAAAGAAAGCTGGTTTCTTTTGTTTGTTAAGTGAGAGAGTGGTACCACAGGGTTTCCAAGATTTCCAAGGCTGATGAAAATTCTTAACTTCTGTTGTCTGCTTGTCTTGCTTTCTTGAATTTATTTTTTGTATGTTATGTATTTATTATTTAGAGACAGGATCTCCCTGTGTCACCCAGGCTGGAGTGCAGTGTCACAGTCATAACTCACGGCAGTGTCAACCTCCTGGGCTCAAGTGATTCTCCTTCCTTGGCCTCCTGAGTAGCTAGGAATACAGGCATGCTCCACTATGCCTGGCTATTTTTTTCCTCCTGGAGACAGGATCTTGTTGTGTTGCATAGGCTGGTTTCAAACTCTTGGCCTCAAAGCTAGCCTCCCACCTTGGTCTCTGAAAGTGCTAGAATTAAATAGAATTAAAGATGTGACCAACTGCACCCAGCTTATTTATGATGACGATGATGATGATGTTTGGGAGATGGAGTCTCTGTCGCCCAGGCTGGAGTGCAATGGCACGATCTCAGCTGACTGCAACCTCTGGCTCACTGCAACCTCCACCTCCTGGGTTCAACTGATTCTCGTGCCTTAGCCTCCCGAGTAGCTGGGATTACAGGCACCCGCCATCATGCCTGGCTAATTTTTCTATTTTTGTAGAGACGGAGTTTCACCATGTTATAACGCCAGGCTGGTCTCAAACTCCTGATCTCAGGTGATCCGCCCACTCCGGCCTCCCAAAGTGCTGGGATTACAGGCATGAGCCGCTGCACCCAGCTCTATTTTTTGTTTTGTGATAGGAAATTATAAAACATGGAATTATGCATTTGTCAGGCTTTAAAAAAAACTTTTAAGTGAATGAAAATGGCATATTTGAACATAAACTTAGGGCAGATTTTTACTACTTTTGAAAAAATGTTGGAAAATATTTCTGTATGAAACGTAAAACAACTTTTAATTTTTTTTAGAAGTCAATGAGAGGATTCTATTTTGCAAAGCTGTATTATGAAGCTAAAGAATATGATCTTGCTAAAAAGTAAGTACAAACTGTAACATGTATTCTTTTTTTAAAATCAATGCCTTTTCTAATTTTCTTCTTTGAAATAGGTAAAAATATGTTCTTAGTAGTTCTTCCTAAGTGTATTCTGGAATAAGGGATTTATCACTCAGACTGATGCTAAGGACCAGCCTAGATTCCATTGAGATTGAAACGGTAATTAGTGTTTTCTGCATGCTGCTGCTTTATACCAAGGGCAAGAAATTGTTTGGCTTAAAACACTTTTTCTAAAAATGGTCTTCTGTTGGAGTAAAAGAGGACCATGCCTATATCTTAATTTGTTTTTGGTTAGATATCTGATACCTTAATCAGATGGAAAATAGCAATGAATAAAAAATTAAACTGTAATTGTAAGGCAGGAGAATAGCTTGTATAAAAGATCTTTAATTGACACAATATATGATGCTGTAAGGCTCTGTCCTGGGGATAAGAAGCTTGGTGATTCTGATTTCCTGACTGGGAGTGGATTAAAGCAGGAAATTAAGAGGGAGGCAGGCTTTTTTTTTTTTAGGCAGTATCTGTCTCTCTTGCTCAGGCTGGAGTGCAGCAGCTGGCTCCATCTTTGCTCACTGTAACCTCTGCCTTCTGGGCTCAAGAGATCTTCCCACCTCAGCGCCCCAAGTAGCTGGGGATACAGATGAGCACCACCACCCCTGGCTAAGGTTTGCATTTTTTGGTAGAGACAGGTGTCACTATGTTGCCCAGGCTAGTCTTGAACTTCTGAGCACAGCAGTCTGCCTGCCTCGGCCTCCCATGGTGTTGGGACTACAGGTGTGTGTTACTGCTCCCAGCTGGGAGGCAGGCTTTTAAAGGCATCCAAAGGAAGATGGAAATGCTGGTAAGAAAGGAAAATGGTGGTACATAAATTATGTAACTAGCAGCACTGTGACTGTTAACTCTTGTACCTTTTTACTGTGAGACTTTAATCCCTTAGTTTGGGTCTGGCCTAATTTCTCTGATGGTAATACTGTCAAGGAACCTAGAGGATATTTACTTATTTTAGTTGTTACTTGATTTGAGAAATGGAAATTTCCTGTATTTGGTACTGTAATTAGTAATTTGTATTCTGTTCGATTTTAGCTGGATATAGTACTGTTAGAAATTACTTTCTTGCTTAAAGGGTAAGTGTATTTCCCTTTGTTGTTTGGGAAATTGTTGCTGTTTAGTATTTTGCATTATGATAACTTTAAAAATGTTTACTATAATCACTTCTAATTTATTTGCAAAACTGTTAGTGCTTTATTAAAATGTGATCAGGAAGAAAAAGCAATTTATATGTTCATTTCTTATGCGTGGATAACACTGGAGAAAAATTTGGTAAATGTGACATTTAATGGTAAAATGAGTATGTGGTCAACTCTATGTACGTGTTTTTAAGTATTACCCATTTCTTTCTATGAATACTTTTGAGTTATCTGCATAAATAGTGGTAGTTTTGAGTAACAATATAAACGAGTTTAGTGGTTGCTTTGGTTTAAGATGTATTCTTCGGTTAGCATTTAAAAGTACAGTTCTAAGTTTAATTTACTTTTGTATTACTTTTGAAAAACAGATACATATGTACTTACATTAATGTGCAAGAGAGGGATCCCAGAGCTCACAGATTTCTGGGTCTTCTTTATGAATTGGAAGAAAACACAGAGAAAGCCATTGAATGTTACAGGGTAAGTTATAGGATTCAAATATAGCCTTTGCATAGCCAAACACATGATGCCCAGAGAAATTTATATAAGTAAGTCAAATATATTTTATGAATATCATAAAACAGGCATTGGTATCATAGTACAATTATGTGACACAGCTTGGAACAGATTTAGAATTGTTTAACACCTATAAATTATAAGTCTAACATGGTCAGAAATGGTGTTCTTTTGTGTTTTTTGCATTCAAATGACACAAATATAATTTTTATTTGATTCATTTCCAGAAAATTCCAAGACACTTTTATTTTAACACCTTTGAAGTAACATGTTTTCTCTAGAAGTAGAATTTTTTAAGGGTTGGAGTGATAATTTTTAACCTTTATATATAAGTATATAAGTATATATACTCCTACATACATACATACAATTTATTTACTAATCTTTAATTTCTTTTCTGATATTAGCGTTCAGTGGAATTAAACCCAACACAAAAAGATCTTGTGTTGAAGATTGCAGAATTGCTTTGTAAAAATGATGTTACTGATGGAAGAGCAAAATACTGGGTTGAAAGAGCAGCTAAAGTTTTCCCAGGAAGTCCTGCAATTTATAAACTAAAGGTAAACAAACAAAACACAAAGGGAGAAAACTTAAGACATAACCGTTTCTAATATTTGGAGTTTAAATTACTTTTCAATAGCAAACCTTAAGCCCAGGTGTTTGTGTTTCCTTTAACATTTTTCTTTTAAAAAGTGTATTAAAACCTTTCTGAGCATCTGCTGTCTTATTAGGCATTGTTATACTTTATAAGTGACATCTCATTTACCCTTCTGGAATAATTAATATTTTAGGGATTTTACAGTTTAGTAGCTGTAAACTAAGTAGAGCTAATATTTACATTAAGTTCTGTCTGGTATACAATTTTTGCTTCATTAAGTGAAAATTACCTACAGGATGACAATTTAGGGATATTTTAAAGAAGAGTTTTCTAATAACTATTGTCTGAAAGTAGAAGGGATTGTATTTTGAGATAGTAAAGTTTTCAAGCAAAAGATAAAAGGTGGTTTCTCTAGTATATAAGACGTAATTACTAAAAATGGTAGGAAGTTCTTGCTAGTGTGTTGACTGGTCCTGATATTCTTTATAGAGTAAAATATAGTTTACCAAGTAACTTTTCTGGAGAAAATCTACACAAATATGTTTGGCAAACATTTAAAATGTATATTGTAATGTTTTATATATTAATGTATACTTTATTGTGTATGTACAATATAAAATTATAAATGTATATTTGCCTTTAGCCTCCTCCTACCCCCATTATATATGTTTCTGATAGAAATTTTAAAAATTTTAATTTTGAAATAATTATAGATTTTTTTGCACAGGAAGTTGCAAAGATTGCACAGAAAGATCCTATATGCTACTTCATTTTCCCCCAATGCTTATACAGGTTGAGCATTTAAAATCCGAAATCCTAAATGCTCCAAAATCTGAAATTTTTTGAGCACTGACATGATGCTCAAAGAAATGCTCATTGGAAAATTTTGGATTTCAGATTTTCAGATTTGGGATGCTCTGCCTGCTAAATATCCTGCAAATATTCCAAAGTCTGAAAAAATTCAAAATCTGAAATACTTCTGGTCTCAAGCATTTTGGATAAGGGATACTCAACCTGTTTAACCCAATCAAAGCACAATATCAAAATCAGGAATTTTGACATTGGTACAATGTGTATGTATAGTTTTCTTTCATTTTATCACGTGTAGATTCATACCACCACTGCCGTCAAGATACAGAACTACTCTATTACCACAGAGATCTTCCTCATGCTGCCCCTTTTGTAGTCATGCTATTTACTTCTCTTCACTATGCCTGACCTCTGGCAACCATTAATCTGTTCTCCATCTTTATACTTTGGTGATTTCAAAATGTTATGTAAATGTCATCATGAAATGTTTGACTTTTTTTTTCTTTTTTCATTGTTTTTGAGACGGAGTCTTGCTCTGTTGCCCAGGTTGGAGTTCACTGGCGCAATCTCGGCTCACTGCCACCTGCGCCTCCCAGGTTCAAGCAATTCTCCTGCCTCAGCCTTCCGGGTAGCTGGGACTACAGGCACATGTTACGGCGTCCCGCTTATTTTTGTATTTTTAGCAGAAACGGGGTTTCACCATGTTGGCCTGGCTGGTCTCGAACTCCTGACCTCATGTGATCTGCCCACCCCAGCCTCCCAAAGTGCTAGGATTACAGGCGTGAGCCACCGCACCCAGCCAAGCATGTGACCTTTTGAGGTTGGCTTGTTCAGTCAGCATAATACCATTTGTGATCCATATTAAGTTTTGTATATCCATAGTTGGTTCCTTTACTTCTGAGTAGTATTTCGTGGTCCACAATTTAACCATTCACTTTTTTAATTTTTTTTTTTTTTTTGAGACAGAGTCTTGCTCTGTCGCCCATGCTGGAGTGCAGTGGTGCTATCTCGGCTCACTGCAACTTCTGCCTCCCGGGTTCTCAGGTGATCCACCCACTTTGGCCTCCCAAAGTGCTGGGATTACAGGTGTGAGCCACTGTGCCCAGCCTTAACCATTCACTTTTGAGGGGCATTTTGGTTATTTCTAGGTTTTGGCTATTGTTCAACTGCTATGAACAATCATGTCCAGATTTTTGAAGCTGAAAAAGCATTGAAGATGCTTCCAAAGATAAATATTACTGATAAGTTTTTCTCCCCAGTAATAAGCAGCTGGATTTTAAATATTAGTCTAAAACGTGAGGTCTAATTGTGCAGATTTCTTTACTCTCTTAGGTGTTATGCCTCAAACATAACTCCCATATTGGGCGTGGCAATCCAGTTAATCTGGTGTCAGTAGTGTTAAAGAACATATGTAATGGCAGGAGATTGTTTTCTTGCAGTGTAACAAGTTAGATACTTTGAAGCATTCTTTAAAGATTTTCTTTAATAACTTGAAGGCACTGTTACACCTTTCCTGTATCAGATTTTTTTTTTTTTGGAATTGAAATCCATGAGATTTATAATTGTCATGCAAAGTAATTCCATTTCTCCTAAAATTTAAGGCTTGCCAAGGTAAACAGTTTCTGACATTTGTTTAATGAATGAGAGTATTACTGTTGAGAAGGCTTTTTCTCTCAAGTATGAGATAGAACTTTTTAAAAGCACTCATAGTGGTTTTTAAAAAATTTTTTTAACATAGAGTCAAAGACTAGGGCTTTTGCAATAGGGAGAGGCCAGGGTATCATCCATCTCGTCCAGAAGAGGAGAAATTGATAAAGGAGAGAGGGGAATGAAATACAGAATAGTAATGGGCGGCTTGGTCTTGAGAGCTGGGGAAAGACGAGTTTAAGTAGGTAAGGTAAAATGGAATTTATATGTGATAGCATCAGGTTTCTCAGTGAAGGATGAATCTAGGTCATAAGTTGAAAGTGAGGGTCAAAGGAAGGTATGGGGAAGTTGGGGAAATAGGAGGTGTGAAGTGTGAGGGAGTGGAGAAAGTGAGTCTGTTAGTACTAAAATGGTATTTTGTTTTAGGCAGCACCAGTTTGATGGTTGAGATAATGCAAATGAAATCAGTTAGCTTGGGGTTATGATTTCCCAAATCTAAGCACACAGAAACCAGTTAGGAGGGTTCTGAGGGAAAGAGGGAATTAGTTGAAGGGATCTGTAAGCAAACAGTAATTATGGATATAAGGGATTATAGCATTTTTTGCCTGACAGAAGAAAGTGTGTGTATTTATATGTGTTTACAGGTGTTTAAAACTTGATGATGTTATTGTCTTGAAGGGAACTTGTCATGTGGTGGAGAAGTATATTTCTGAAAGTAAGGTTATGTAGGCCCTCAGTGAGGTGGAAGAATAAGAAGGATGGTATGGTGGTTTCGGTGGTATGACCAAAATGCAGATTTTGAAGACCTGTGTCAGTGGCAAGTGGATGGTTGAGGTTGGAGTAGAGGATAACATCACTGGAGATGAGGTGATTAAGGAACTGAGTAGTCAGCCTGGGCAACACGGCAAGACCCCATCTCTACAGAACGTTAAAAAAAATTAGCCGGACATGGTGGTGCATGCCTATGGTCCTAGCTTCTTGAGAGGCTGATGGAAGAGCATCGCAAATGAGAAGCGAGTGGCCACAAACCCTACCTCCTCTCCTTGTGTGTAAGTTCAGAGAGAAAAAGCCATCATGGTAGTGGGGGTTATCCTGAGATGATACTGTCTTCATTTAAGGTCAGGAGGTGATGACAGTGCTTTGAGATGATGATGAAGGTAACAGAACAGTGGGAGGAGAGGGGATGTGGGATTGAGTCAGATTTAAGGAGATACAGAGCAGTTTGAGCATAAGGACCTTGTTGCTGAGGATTGACTGGGGAGGTCTAGGCTTCTGGTGGTGACTCAGATGGACAGGGATGTGTGGCAATAGTCCTGGTAGTCTCTGAAGAGAGTATGAGCTACTGCAGTAATCACAGATGCTCTTCTTCACATACAGTTCTTGAGGCTTAGTTTCTGGGTTGTAAGCAACTCTCAGAAGGGACGAATAAGGTATATAGGATGGTGTTTTTGGTGGCATCATCATAAAACTAGACATAGTGGAATGGTGCTTTTTGGGAGCATGACTTGTTTAAAATTGCACAAGTGTTACTCTAATAATTTTTCTTTTTCCTCTCTAAATAGGAACAGCTTCTAGAAGGTGAAGATGGACGGAATAAACTTTTTGACTTGATTCTGTCAGAACTTTATGTAAGACCTGATGACGTCCATGTGAACATCCGGCTAGTGGAGTTGTATCGCTCAAATAAAAGATTGAAGGATGCTGTGGCCCGCTGCCGTGAGGCAGAGAGGAACATAGCTTTGCGTTCAAGTTTAGAGTGGAATTCGTGTGTTGTACAGACCCTTAAGGTAGATAAAAGCTATTGGGTCTTTACATTTCTATGTAGGCAATTAGCATACATCTTTTTGTACTAAAGCAGCAGTGCCCCGCAGGACTTAAATTTCTTTTATTTAGGTAGAACAGTTATAAAACGAAATTTTTACCAGGATCAGTTAAATTTATAATGGGAAAGTTGGGGAGATAACTATGATAAATGTATATATTTTTGGTGTTTTCATTTATAAGGTTGATGTAAAAATCAATGTAGTTTCACAAATGTGGTTGGAGTGAGAAAAGGAATTTGTAGG
Source organism: Gorilla gorilla gorilla (assembly GCF_029281585.2). Lineage (NCBI taxonomy): Eukaryota > Metazoa > Chordata > Mammalia > Primates > Hominidae > Gorilla > Gorilla gorilla. The sequence continues at coordinate 52,797,003 of NC_073236.2, forward strand.
CATAAAGTGGTTAATTTCTTAACACTTGATTAAGTTTTGTAACTTACTATTCATTCCACAAAATAGGAATATCTGGAGTCTTTACAGTGTTTGGAGTCTGATAAAAGTGACTGGCGAGCAACCAATACAGACTTACTGCTGGCCTATGCTAATCTTATGCTTCTTACGCTTTCCACTAGAGATGTGCAGGAAAGTAGAGAATTACTGGAAAGGTGCGTTGACTTTGAGGAGAATGCTTTAGTATAAATTGTAGTTTTTCTTTTTGCAGTAAGTTCATTGCTCTAAATTTCTTTACTGAATCATTATTTCTATAATGTACCTAGGAGTTAATACAGTGAACCACTAGGAGGCAATCTTATTTTTCTTCTTTTCCGGGAAGTTCTAATTGGTTTTATATGACTTTCCTTTTTAGAGAACTCTTATAGTTCAAGCTTCATTAAAATTAGCCTTATGGTTACTCAGTTTTGTCATAGTCAAGCTTAAAATGAATGTTCTAACTGCTATTTCATATTTTATTTTTTTATAATAGTATAATCGAGTGAAAATTAAAGTTCATCTGTCATCAGATGGCTAGGTTCACATGTACTAGTATAAGCACTTAGCATCACTGGTATTTCAGAAAATACTGTTTTAGCTAAGAAACAAAATAATTCAACTATGTGATTTACCTTTTTTCCTAAATTTTGATTTTGAAAACCAGTGTCTCCATTTTGAAAATAAATTCCATTGAACAAAAACATCACTTGGATTTGTATAAAGATGTTAGTTTAGAGCAGGGGTTGGTTAGAACTTGTGGGCCAAATATGGCCCCTGCCTAATTTTGTTAATATTTATTGGAATGCAGCATGCCTCTGTTTATGTATTGTCTGTGGCTGCTTACATACTACAAGGTTGGAGTTGAGTGGTTGCAGCAGAGATTGTATGCCTGTAAAGCCAGATTAGTAATCTCCTCCTTTTTGTAGAAAAAGTTTACTGATTGCTAGTTTAGGCTGTCCATTTGTTTGGAAGTTAATTTATTTCCCCATCTGGTATAAGGAAAGAAGTTCATTTCACTGAGTGCAGGGAGTAGGTAATTTTCTTGAAAAAGTACATAGTGTCCTAAATTGGTAGGGTAAGAGCAGTATCTAAAAGAACTAACATAACTTTAAGATTATTTTAGAAAACATGTAGGATGTTTTATTTTGTGTTCTTTGTATACTCAAATTTTTTGGTCACAAGTTCCTTTTACATTTTTCTTAAGGACATCAAAGATCTTTGTATGTGGGTTCCTTTTTTTCTTTCTTTCTTTCTTTCTTTTTTTTTTTTTTGAGATGGAGTCTTGCTCTGTCACCAGGCTGGAGTGCAGTGGCACGACCTTGACTCACTGTAAACTCCGCCTCCCGGGTTCAGGCGATTCTCCTGCCTCAGCCTCCCGAGTAGCTGGGACCACAGGCGCACACCACCACACCCAGCTAATTTTTGTATTTTTAGTAGAGACGGGGTTCAGGATGGTCTCAATCTCTCTTTTTTTTTTTTTTTGAAACTGAGTCTTGCTCTCGCCAGGTTGGCATGCAGTGGTGCAGTCTCGGCTCACTGCAACCTCTGCCTCCTGGGTTCAAGTGATTCTCTTGTCTCTGCCTCCTGAATAGGTGGGACTACAGGTGCCCGACACCATACCTGGCTAATTTTTTTTTTTTTTTTTTTTGAGACAGAGTCTCGCTCTGTCACCCAGCCTGGAGTACAGTGGCGCAATCTCGGCTCACTGCAAGCTTCACAATTTCCTCTCAGTGCTCTGAATAAGAGCTTATCCTCCTGCCTCAGGTTGTTCCCCACCAGGAAGCCCCAGGAGGGCCCTGAGGACAGCCCTTGTCCCTCAGAGGGGGAGGCTCAGGAGGGGAGATGACCATGGGGTTGGAGTCACTCAGGGTAGAATCTGGACCATGAGGGGGTGACTTGGGGGCCGAGGGGAGGACCCTGAGGAAGATAAAAAGCTGGTGCCACCCTAGGCAGTTTCACAGTGTGGCTTAGGGCGGTGGGTGACAGATGGTTTGTCAGATCAGTTAATCAGGACTCATGGGCCCTTTGTTACCCCCCTTGTGAACCTCCCAGGTTCACACCATTCTTCTGCCTCAGCCTCCTGAGTAGCTGGGACTACAGGCGCCCACCACCACGCTCGGCTAATTTTTTTGTATTTTTAGTAGAGACGGAGTGTCCCCCTGTTAGCCAGGATGGTCTCGATCTCCTGACCTCGTGATCTGCCCTCCTCGGCCTCCCAAAGTGTTGGGATTACAGGCGTGAGCCACCGCGCTCAGCCCACACCTGGCTAATTTTTGTATTTTTAGTAGAAACAGGGTTTCATCATGTTGGCCAGGATGGTCTCGATATTTTTTTTTTTGAGACGGAGTCTTGCTCTGTTGCCCAGGCTGGAGTGCAGTGGCGCCATCTCGGCTCACTGCAAGCTCTGTCTCCAGGGTTCACGCCATTCTCCTGCCTCAGCCTCCCGAGTAGCTGGGCCTACAGGTGCCCGCCACCACACCCAGCTAATTTTTTGTATTTTTAGTAGAGATGGGGTTTCACTGTGTTAGCCAGGATGGTCTTGATATCCTGACCTTGTGATCCGCCTGCCTCAGCCTCCCAAAGTGCTGGGATTACAGGCATGAGCCACCGTGCCTGGCTGGTCTCGATCTCTTGACCTCTTGATCTGTCTACCTTGGCCTCCCAAAGTACTGGAAGGTCTCAATCTCTTGACATCGTGATCCGCCTGCCTTGGCCTTCCAAAGTGCTGGGATTGCAGGTCTGAGCCACTGCACCCGGCCGTATGTGGGTTATTTCTGTCAGTGTTTATTACATTAGAAATTAAAACAAATAAAAAATGTAATCCATTAAAAATGTAATAAGCCCTATTGTGTGTTAATAATAATAGCTTTTTTTTTTTTTTTTGAGACGGAGTTTTGCTCTTGTTGCCCAGGCTATAGTGCAACAGTGTGATCTCGGATCACTGCAACCTCTGCTTCCCAGGTTCAAGCGATTCTCCTGCCTCAGCCTCCCAAGTAGCTGGCATTACAGGTGCCCACCACCACGCCTGGCTAATTTTTTGTATTTTTAGTAGAGATGGGGTTTCACCATGTTGGCTAGGCTGGTCTTGAACTCCTGACCTCAGGTGATCCACCCGCCTCAGCCTCCCAAAGTGCTGGAATTACATGTGTGAGCCACCGCGCAGGGCCAATAATAGCATTTTTTATGAAAAATAATTATTTTCCAACAGCAAAAAAGTAGTCAGAAAAGTGTCATTGTTTTTGCATTTTTGTAAATCTTTTTAATGTCTCGCTTAATAGAACATAGCTAGATTCTCATTTACTTCCTCTTTCAGTCTATAAAACTATTACATGTCATGAAGCCTCTAGAAAACTCAGCTCAGCGGGTCGCGGTGGCTCAGGCCTGTAATCCCAGCACTTTGGGAGGCCAAGGCGGGTGGATCACGAAGTCAGGAGATCGAGACCATCCCAGCTAACAATGGTGAAACCTTGTCTCTACTAAAAATACAAAAAATTAGCCGGGTATGTTGGTACACGCCTATAGTCCCAGCTGCTCGGGAGGCTGAGGCAGAAGAATCACTTGAACCTGGGAGTCAGAGGTTGCATTAAGCCAAGATTGTGCCACTGCACTCCAGCCTTGTGACAGAGTGAGATTCTGTCTCCAAAAACAAAAACAAAAAAACTCAGCTCTACATACATGAGAAAATGAGTATGTAATATATAAATTTTTTTTGGTATTATTGTAAAAGTAATTTTAACTTCATGGATCCCCCGAAGGGGTTTTTGAGCACCCTCAGAGATCTTTAGACCTCACTCGCTCTGGTTGCTTTATTGTAAGCCACTTTAAAATCATGCTTCACATTTAAGTGTTTGCTTTTTGCTTTTACTTTTCTTCCATAGTGAGGATTTGGAGAAACATTAGGATTTAGAAGAACTAATTTAGAATATAGATTACAAATAATAGGCCAGGCATAGTGGCTCATGCCTGTAATCCCAGCACATTGGTAAGCTGAGGCGGGCGGATCGTGAGGTCAGGAGTTCGAGACCAGCCTGGCCAAGATAGTAAAACCATGTCTCTACTAAAAATATAAAAAAAGTTTAGCGGGGCATGGTGGCAGGTGCCTGTAATCCCAGCTACTCAGGAGGCTGAGTCAGGAGAATCACTTGAACCTGGGAGGTGGAGGTTGCAGTGAGCTTAGATTGTGCCATTACACTCCAGCCCAGGCGATAGTGAGAGACTCCGTCTCAAAAAAAAAAAAAAAAAATTTATTTAACACTGTAATGATCTATATAGTAAAAAGAGCAATTACTGTATTGATACTCAAATACCTGGCAGTTATTTACTTATAATTTGGAAATGGTATGTCTAATTTGAGAAATTACAACTGTTAATTAAATAATGAAATTATGTGATCAGGAAGAAACTACAAAATAGTCTCCCAACTTTATCCTGGTTTATTTTGAAATGTGCACCTATAATCACTAATCTTATATTTATCCTGTGATTGGAGGGCTGGAAATAACTGGGAATAAGACATCATTTGAGAGGTTAAGCATGAAGTATAGGAAGTATGCAGGATAAAAATAAGCATTAGATGATTCATAATTTATAACATGGGGAATAAGAATTATTAGAAGTTGAATGTGGAAGATGAAGCTTGAAATAAAATTTTTATTTTGTTTTGAATTAAATGAACCATGATTATTCACAGTGCAGTAAGTGTGTATCATCTGTTTGGTATTTTCATATTACAGTTTTGATAGTGCTCTTCGGTCTGCAAAATCTTCTTTGGGTGGAAATGATGAACTGTCAGCTACTTTCTTAGAAATGAAAGGACATTTCTACATGCATGCTGGTTCTCTGCTCTTGAAGATGGGTCAGCATGGTAGTAATGTTCAATGGCGAGCTCTTTCTGAGCTGGCTGCATTGTGCTATGTCATAGCATTTCAGGTAAGTCTTCCACTTGTAGGAGCAATTGACATTTCACGGAGTCTTGATGTGTTTTAAATGAAGGTGTGCTCTGGTATGTAATGACAATATGTGAACAAACCTGTGGAATTAAAGTTAAAATGAAATAGTCAATTTGATACAGTGGAAAATAACTAAGCATACACAATACTGGTGAGGCTGGTGAAACAGGGATGTTGAGTGCACTCTTGTCGAAAGCCTGCATTGCTATGATTTGTTTGTAGACAAATTTGAAGAGTTTGATCTTTTTACTCTGCCATTTTTGGGAACATGATAAAGATGTAATCTCGTATTATGGGTAAAGCTTGATTCAAAAAGATGTGTTACTTGGACAAAATCCTAATAAGTAGATGTAGGGCAATGGCTTTATAGCCTATGATAGAAGAATATGATTGCAATTTAACATGTTAATTGAAACACATGTATATAACATTTATGACTGTATTGTGTATATGTAACAGTATATCTATTAATCTTTGAAAACATAAAACCTTTTCTTATTTTTTATTTTTTTATTTTTTTTGAGACCAAGTCTCTCTCTGTTGCCAGGCTGGAGTGCAGTGGCGTGATCTCGGCTCACTGCAGCCTCCACCTCCTGGGTTCAAGTGATTCTCCTGCCTCAGCCTCCCGAGTAGCTGGGACTACAGGCCCGTGCTACCAAGCCCAGCTAATTTTTTGTATTTTTAATAGAGATGGGGTTTCACCATGTTGGCCAGGATGGTCGCAATCTCTTGACCTCGTGATCTACCTGCCTTGGTCTCCCAAAGTGCTGGGATTACAGGCGCGAGTCACTGTGCCTGGCGTGCCTGGCCTTTTTTTTTTTTTTTTTTTTTTTTGAGATGGAGTCTCGCTCTGTCGCCCAGGCTGGAGTGCAGTGGCACGATCTCGGCTCACTGCAAGCTCCACCTCCCGAGTTCACACCATTTTCCTGCCTCAGCCTCCTGAGTAGCTGGGACTACAGGCACCCGCCACCACGCCTGGCTAATTTTTTTTTGTACTTTTAGTAGAGACGGGGTTTCACCGTGGTAGCCAGGATGGTCTCAATCTCCTGACCTAGTCATCCACCTGCCTCGGCCTCCCAAAGTGCTGGGATTTACAGGCATGAGCCACCATGCCCGGACTTTTTTTTTTTTTTTTAATGAGCTTGCATAACTTTTGAAAGGAAAAGAAATAAGCAGTCTTCCAAAAAAGCATTAAACCAGGCTTAGAAAAATGATTAATTTTAGAGAAGGATTTTTTGCTTGGGGAGGGAAAAAAAAGGATTCATTACTTTTAGAGAAGGTCCCTCCTTCTAATATAAATCTTTTTTTCTTTTTGAGACGGAGTTTTGCTCTTGTTGCCCAGGCTGGAGTGCAATGGCGCCATCTGGCTCACTGCAACCTCCGCCTCCCGGGTTCAAGCGACTGTCCTGCTTCAGCCTCCCGAGTAGCTGGGATTACAGGCACACGCCGCCACCACGCCCATCTAATTTTGTATTTTTAGTAGAGATGAGGTTTCTCCATGTTGGTCAGGCTGGTCTTGAGCTCCTGAACTCAGGTGATCTACGCGTCTCGGCCTCTCAAAGTGCTGGGATTACAGGCAGTGAGCCAGCATGCCCTGCCTAATATAAATCTTTTTATTTTTATTTGAGACGGAGTCTCGCTCTGTCACCAGGCTGGAGTGCAGTGGCGCAATCTCAGCTCACTGCAACCTGTGTCTCCTGGGTTCAAGTGATTCTCCTGCTTCAGCCTGTCACGTATCTGGGATTACAGGCACACACCACCATGCCTGGCTAATTTTTTGTATTTTTTAATAGAGATGGGGTTTCACCATGTTAGCCAGGATGGTCTCGATCTTCTGACCTCATGATCCACCCGACTCGGCCTCTCAAAGTGCTGGGATTACAGGCATGAGCCATTGAGCCCGGCCTGTAAATCTTTTAAAAACACCGTTGATAGACAGTTCACATGTTAAGTGCTAATATTTGCTCAGTAGAAACTTCTGTGTTCATAAGGAATGGATTAGTGAAAATTAACGGATTTAGTGAGGTTCACTAGGTAATACAAACATTAAAAGGTTCTTATAGAAATTCTCAAGTAACTGATAGTTCTTACTTTTATTTATTTATTTATTTATTTTTTTGAGATGGAGTCTCACTCTGTCGCCCAGGCTGGAGCACAGTGGCACGACCTCGGCTCACTGCAAGCTCCGCCTCCTGGGTTCACGCCATTCTCCTGCCTCAGCCTCCCGAGTAGCTGGGACTACAGGCACCCACCACCACGCCTGGCTAATTTTTTTTTGTATTTTCAGTAGAGATGGGGTTTCACCGTGTTAGCCAGGATGGTCTCGATCTCCTGACCTCATGATCCGCCCACCTTGGCCTCCCAAAGTGCTGGCATTACAGGTGTGAGCCACCGCGCCCTGCCAATAGTTCTTATTTTTAATGGAAACTTTAAAATTTATCTGTCTGTGTGTCTATTAGAGTCTTGCTGTGTCACCCAGGCTGGAGTGCAGTTGCGTAATCGTAGCTCACCGTAACATTGAACTGGGCTCGAGCTTCCCAGAGTGCTGGGATTATAGGTGTGAACTACTGCGCACAGCCTAAAATTTTTTGATATGTAGTTTTGGGAGGCAGAGTCTCACTCTTGCTCTGGCTGGAGTGCAGTGGCATGATCATAGCTCACTGCATCCTCGAACTCCTGGGCTCAAGTGATCCTCTCCTGCTTCAGCCTCAGCTCAGTAGCTGGGACTACAGGTGCCTGCCACCATGCCTGGCTACATTGTTAAATTTTTTGTAAAGACAAGGTCTTGCTATGTTTCCCAGGCTGGTTGGTCTTGAACTCCTGGCTTCAAGTGATCCTTCTGCCTTGCCCTCCCAAAGTGCTGAGATTACAGGTATGAGCCACCACACCTGACTGTGAACTTTTAATCATAATAAGTTAGTTTCCCTCTTAATCCATTCACTCAGGTCTCCTTTCCTAGATGACAGCTACTGTTAGGAGTTTCTTGGGTGTTCAGAAATATTTTTTGCATCTGCAAATGTGCAATACATTCTTTCTCTGCTTTTAAAAAATATTGTGCCTCAATGTGGGTGTGCTTTACCTATTGCCAGATGCCTTGCTTTTCTAAATGTTTCTTCATTGTTCCACTTCAGCACAGATACCTACCTCAGTCTTTATTAACTACCACATATTTGTGTAGAATGAATATATAATAGAAACATCTTAGGTGCTTGTATTTTATTTGATCGGTTTATTTTAAAGCTTAATGAACAAATGATTATAAGCATAAAATGTAGGTTATGTGCTGGCATTTGGGTATTTAAGAATTGGCTAACTTTTATGGCAAGATTTTCAGACTCTTAATCAGAGGAATACTGTGGTTCTAGTAAGTGCATCTGCATTGCAGCTAGGTAGTTAACAAAGTATCTTGAAACCTTTTAGTTAAGATGAGGAAATAGCCAGGCGTGGTGGCTCACACCTATAATCTTAGCACTTTGGGAGGCTGAGGCGGGCAGATCGCTTGAGGTCAGGAGTTTGAGACCATCCTGACCAACATGGTCAAACCTCATCTCTACTAAAAATACAAAAATTAGCCACGCATGGTGGCGGGTGCCTGTAGTCCCAGCTACTTGAGAGGCCAAGACAGGAGAATTGCTTGAAACCAGGAGGCGGAGGTTGCAGTGAGCCGAGATCGTGCCACTGCAGCACTCCAGCCTGGCGACAGAGCGAGACTCCATCTCAAAAAAAAAAAAAGGAAATAGTGAATTGAGATGATTTGATTGAGTGGATTCACAACTAATTAACTGGTCACAGATTCAACTGTTGAATAATTTTGTAAAAGAGGCCGGGTTTATGAATTGAGGTCAGTTTGAAAACAAAAAGAATGATGTCAACATTTTGTTTCTTACTTTGTGTGCTCTTTTCAACATATAGATGACAAACTTTGACATGATGTTTAGAAAACTTGTGAGTAAAAGGATAGGCGATACGAATATTTCTAAAATTCAAAATCAGAAGCTTTTAGGTTCATAAATCATATATTTTGAAAAATGAGCATGTTTGGAAAGAATTATATATACATGGTTTAAAATTCTGGCGGCTCTTAAGAATATGCTATGAAGACTCCTTTCTGTTCCCTAGTTATTTACTTTCTCCACCCCCAAAGAAACTAATGTTATTGCTTTCTTGTGTGTTCTTCAGGAAATGTTTTATGCATCTCCAAGTAAACACACATATATCCCCTGTCTTTAAAAGAAGGAGGAAAACATTTGAACATTGCATTTACTTTATTTCCATTAACTGTATCTTGGAGATGTTTCCATGTCAGTATATATAAAGGGCATTCTCATTAGTTTGGATGCTTGCATATTATTCCATTGTATGGATGTACTGTAGTTTTGGAGTTTTTAAAACCAGGGTCCTACAACCAGGACATTAGCTTGCTTTTACTTTTTTTTTTTAATGCTACTTCAAGTAATTTAGCAATGATTAACTTGTGCCATGAATTCCTGAAAGAATTGCAGTATCAAAGTATATCTGTGCATTTATAATTTTTAGAGCTGTTGCCAAATATCTAACCCTAAAGAGGTTGTATCAAATTACATTTCCACCACCAATTAAGAAAGTGGTGATAGAATTAAAAGCCGATGCTCTAGTCACCCATATATTTACTTTTGGCATGTTTCTAGTAAGTGGGCATTGCCTGTGACTGGACGTTTTCAGTGATGGACATTCATTACTTTTCAAGATAGCCCAGTGCATCTTTAGGTGGTTTGGCTCTTGGTACTTCCTTATATAGAATAAAAATATTCTTCAAGCCTTCTACCTGTTGGTCTTGTTTCTTCTTTTGATGATTTCTTTTATAAAATAATTATAATATCTGAAGGCAGCTGTCACGTCTTCCCTTCGCCATTCTATTCATCATGCTTTTTTTTTTTCCATAGGTTATTGCGTTAGGATCTCTTTAATTTCCTGGTTGTTCCATTTATTCTAGTGCTATCCCCTATTATCCATACTCTGAAAATGTGTTATCTACAATGTGGCATTTCCAAGTGTCATTTCACCTGTACTTTTTAAAGTAGGGTGTCATATCTACTCAAATAGGACAACATCTGCTGTTGTCCTATTTATGCAGGGTAGAAAAGTAATATAATTAAATTTTCCATTTCTCTGAATGTAACATGAATGTGCTTTTAGTAGAAACTAATTTCTCAGAGCTTCTCTGTGTATGCTTTTTTTTTTTTTTCTTTTTTTGGAGATAGGGTCTCACTCTGTCGCCCAAGCTGGAGCACAGTGGCATGATCATGGCTCACTGCAGCCTTGACCTCCTGGATTTAAGTGATCCTCCTGCCTCAGCCTCCTGAGTAGCTGGGACCACAGGTGTGTGCCACCACTCCTGGCTAATTAAAAAAACTTTTTTTAGAGATAGGGTCTCACTGTGTTGTTCAGGCTGGTCTTGAACTCTGGGCTCAAGTGATCCCCCCACCTCGGCCTCCCAAAGTGCTGGGATTACAGGTGTGAGCCAACATGTCTGGCCCCTCTTTTTTTTTTTTTTTTTTGCGATGGAGTCTCGCTCTTTCACCCAGGCTGGAGTGCAATGGCGCAGTCTCGGCACACTACAACCTCTGCCTCCCAGGTTCAAGCTATCCTTGTGCCTCAGCCTCCCGGGTAGCTGGAATTAATAGGTGTGTGCCACCACGCCTGGCTCTTTGTTTTTTTTTTTTATTATTTTTAGTAGAGACTGGGTTTCACCATGTTGGCCAGGCTGGTCTCGAACTCCTGACCTTAAGTGATCAGCCCACCTTGGCCTCCCAGAGTGTTGGGATTACAGGTGTGAGCCACCACGCCTGTACCTGGCCTTTCTTTCATAGGTTATATAAATTCCTTGGTTCCCAGTTTTTGCAGTCTTTTCCAATTCAGTTTAATTAATGGTTAACTGTTCATTCATTATCAAAAAAAGTGCAGTGTAATAGATAAGACCATGTTACTATTAGAAGTATGGGTATCATCAAATTAAGATTTTTGATTCTAAAATTATTAGGTTCCAAGACCAAAGATTAAATTAATAAAAGGTAAAGCTGGACAAAATCTGCTGGAAATGATGGCCTGTGACCGACTGAGCCAATCAGGTAATAGTAATATTAAACTAATTTAATTTAAAAAGAAAAAGGAATTTCTGTTAAGGCATATCTTATGATAAAATCTTCATCTGTCCAGGAGATAATTTGTCAAAATTATTTCTTTTTGCCGTATCAGTTAACAGCAATAGGTATGGAAGAGATGCGAAGAAATAGCACATTCTTTTAAAAAAATGAATATTTGATATTGTTTGTTCCTATGTGGAGAGGATTTCTTAACTCTTTCTTCATCTGGCTGCTAGAGCCTCTATCCTGAATATTTAGTCACTTCCTGAACTAAGTATAATTATTGATTTGCCAACCATTTAACACCAGCTGATTCTAAAAACACTGCTGTGGGGATATAAAGATGAAGAAGATACGGATCTGTCTTAAAGAGCTGAGAGCATAGTGAGGAAGATAGAAGATATATACTTACCTTATATTAGGCTCTTGGAATTTGTGGATTTTTCCCCCATTTTTGGCTTGGGATGAATCCTAAAGGTCTGTTGCATATTACCTGTGATTTTGCTAAGATACAAACTTTAAGGTAGTTAGATGGCCATTGAATCAAGCAGTGAACTGAAGAAACATAATGCTTTCTATAAGGAGCAGTTTTGATACAAAATTGGATGAATTTTGTAAAGAGCAAGATGTAATATTAAATCAAAGTTATTATAAGCTTTGGTGTATAGTTAGGCTGTTGGCCAAAGCTCACATTGCTCTTTTATTCCATAGCCCACTTTTTTTGTGGGAGTTAGGCTTTCAGTCCTTAAAGTGACTTTCTACTTTTTTCCTTTTCTCTTTTCCTTCTACCCTTGCAGGGCTCTCATAAGTGCCTTTGCATGGTGTCACAGTTAGATAAAAATTGCCTGTATTTTTTTTTTATGTCTTTGATCTGGGCATCCCGAGGGTGCCTCTGTAAGTGTGCTGAGACACAACTGTGTAGTGGTAACCAAACCTAATTGCCCAGCAGAATTAACTCGAAGGAGGGTTTTTTAAAAAAGTTCAATTGAAATATAATTTGTATACCATACGCTTCACTCATTTAAAGTGTACAGTTCAGTGGCTTTTAGTATGTTCATAGAGTATTACCATTGTCACCACAGTCAGTTTTAGATTTTCATCACTCCATGAGGAATTCCTTACCTATTAGCAGTTACTCCCCATTTTACCCAAACCTCTCAGCCTTGGCAACCGCTAATCTGTCTCTGTAGGTTTGCCTATTCTGAACATTTCACATAAATGGACTCATATAGTATGTGGTCTTTTGTGACTGGCTTCTTTCATTCAGCAAGGTTTTCAAGGTTCATCTGTGTTATAGCATGTATCAGTACTTTATCTGAGGACTATGATTTTTTGATTGCTTACTGTAAACCTATGGAATAAAAATCTCTGGGAACAAGGCCTGGAAATAATTCTTTTTTTTTTTTTCCTGAGACAGTCTTACTCTGTCGCCCAGGCTGGAGTGCAGTGGCGTGATCTCGGCTCACTGCAAGCTCCGCCTCCCGGGTTCACACCATTCTCCTCCCTCAGCCTCCCCAGTAGCTGGGACTACAGGCTCCCGCCACCAGGGCCGGCTAGTTTTTTTTTTTTTTTTTTTTTTTTTTTGTATTTTTAGTAGAGACGGGGTTTCACTGTGTTAGCCAGGATGGTCTTGATCTCCTGACCTCATTATCCACCCAGCTTGGCCTCCCAAAGTGCCGGGATTACAGGCATGAGCCACCGTGCCCAGCCGGATATAATTCTTAAAAGCTGTTTAAAGGAGGATTCTGATGAGCCAGGTTTAGAAATCAGTGTATCAGATCAGAGAATAAGAGCTTGTCCCTGTTCTCCTATGGCCACTTAAATCCAGACCTTTTCATCTAAAGTGCAAATATGTTTGGCATTTTTCATACACATTCCTGTCTTTTTTCCCCCTTCTGCTGTCTTATGTAGATACTGAGAATATTAAACCTGTACTCTTTTCATTTGCTACATAAGCACCCATTTTGTTGTCCAGCTGTATTTTTTGGGTTGGAGGGTTAGGTCTGCAATAATCATGTTATTTCCCGTTTGGGTATACAAATGAGACAACGTGAGCAAATACAATCTGTATTTTTAAAGTGATGGAAATAACTTAAATTTTTTTTTCAGGGCACATGTTGCTAAACTTAAGTCGTGGCAAGCAAGATTTCTTAAAAGAGGTTGTTGAAACTTTTGCCAACAAAATTGGGCAGTCTGCATTATATGATGCTCTGTTTTCTAGTCAGTCACCTAAGGATACATCTTTTCTTGGTAGCGATGATATTGGAAACATTGATGTACAGGAACCAGAGCTTGAAGATTTGGCTAGATACGATGTTGGTAAGTTATATGTTTCAGAGGAAATGGTCTCCGTCTTAATTCTTATAAATTGCCCATAATCTTATTACCCGGAAATAACGACTTAATATTTTCCTGTATTCCTTTTGTGTGTGGGTTGGGCTGGGGGGAGTTTGAATGTGGTGCTGTGGGGGTGGCATGTATTTTTTGTTGTTGTTGTTGTTTTTGAGACCAAGTTTTGCTCTTGGCGCCCATGCTGGAGTGCAGTGGTGCGATCTCAGCTCACTGTAACCTCTGCCTCCCGGGTTCAAGTGATTCTGCTGCCTCAGTCTCCCAAGTAGCGGGATTACAAATGCCCACCACCATGCCCAGCTAATTTTTTGTATTTTTAGTAGAGACGGGGTTTCATCATGTTGGTCAGGCTGGTCTCAAACTCCTGACCTCAGGTGATCCACCTGCCTTGGCCTCCCAAAGTGCTGGGATTACAGGTGTGAGCCACTGCGACCAGCCTTGTTGTATTTTGAGACAGGGTCTCGCTATGTCACCTGGGCTGCAGTGTAGTGGCATGATCGTAGGTCACTGCTGCCTTGAACTTCTGGGCTCAAGGGATTCTCTTGCCTCAGCCTCCTGAGTAGCTGGTACCATAGGCACATGCCATTCGGCCCAGATAATTTTTTTTTTTAATTGGTAGAGACAGGGTCTCCCTTTGTTGCCCAGGCTAGTCTCCAACTCCTAGGCTCAAGTGATCCTCCTGCTTAAGCCCCCCAAAATGTTGGGATTAGGCCCGGCACAGTGGCTCATATCTGTAATCCCAGCACTTTGGGAGGCCGAGGCGGGCAGATCACCTGAGATCAGGAGTTCGAGACCATCCTGGCCAACATGGTGAAACCCCGTCTCTACTAAAAATACAAAAATTATCCAGAGGTGGTGGCATGTGCCTGTAGTCCCTACTCAGGAGGCTGAGGCAGGAGAGTCGCTTCAACCCGGGAGGTGGAGGTTGCAGTGAGCCAAGATCACACTGCTGCACTACAGCCTGGGCGACAGAGCGAGACTTCGTCTCAAAAACAAAAAGTGTTGGAATTATAGGCATGAGCCACTGCATCTGGCCATATTTTTCATCTAAATGGTTATGTATGATTTACCTTGCTTCCTTCATGAATTCTCTCCCATAGTCTCTGTATTAAAACTATAAATATCACTTTTATTGGTAATATAATCTTTTTTGTGAAGTAGTCATAATTTGCTTGCTACTTTCTGTTATTGGGCATCCAAGTTTTCTCAACTTTTCCACTGTTAATAATCATACTTCAACAAAAAGTGTCTTCATTGCAAGTTATTTCCATAGAGATACCTAAAAACAGAATTACTGAGACAAAGGACATGAACATCTTTAAGTCTTGCAAATTGCTAAAATGACAGAAAGATTATACCTCTTCATGCTTCCAGAAGCGCATAACCTTTTCTTTTCTTTTCTTTTCTTTTCTTTTCTTTTCTTTTTTTTGAGACAGAGTCTCGCTCTGTCACTCAGGCTGGAGCGCAGTGGCGCAATCTTGGCTCACTGCAACTTCCGCCTGCCAGGTTCAAGCAATTGTCTTGCCTCAGCCTCCCAAGTAGCTGGGACTATAAGCATGTGACACCGTGCTCGGCTAATTTTTTGTATTTTTAGTAGAGACGGAGTTTCACCATGCTGGCCAGGCTGGTCTCGAACTCCTGACTGCGCATAACCTTTTCAATATTGACTTTCTTGTAGAAAAACAGATTTCTTTACTGTACCGATGGATTAATATAGTGGTGTTCCATTGCTTTAATGACTTAAAGGAAAACCCATTGTTTTGGGGTTTCTTATTAGGTTAGGTGTTCTTTATTTGGCTTTTGTCAGTTGATTTTGGTTTATTGAGTTCTAGTCAGTGTCATTTTTTAAGATGGACTTAAACATTCTTCATCACTACTATTTTTATTAAAATTTCTAGAAATAATCAAGTGAGAATGCATTTAATAGGAACATGAGATTTTGCCTAACATAGAATTCCCTCCAGCTTTGATATAGAAAAGCAGTTATATAATTAAGATATATATAATGTGAATTGTTTATGTTGGCAAAACTAATGGCACAAAGAAAAATTTCAAACCCTTAAGCCAATTTTTTTATTTTATTTCAGGTGCTATTCGAGCACATAATGGTAGTCTTCAGCACCTTACTTGGCTTGGCTTACAGTGGAATTCATTGCCTGCTTTACCTGGAATCCGAAAATGGCTAAAACAGCTTTTCCATCATTTGCCCCAGGAAACCTCAAGGCTTGAAACAAATGCACCTGAATCAATCTGTATTTTAGACCTTGAAGTAAGCAAAGATTTTAACAAATTAAATATTCTGAATTTTGTTTAATTTTTTTTTCTAACTTAACTTTTCCTTAAATAAAACAGGTATTTCTCCTTGGAGTAGTATATACCAGCCACTTACAATTAAAGGAGAAATGTAATTCTCACCACAGCTCCTATCAGCCGTTATGCCTGCCCCTTCCTGTATGTAAACAGCTTTGTACAGAAAGACAAAAATCTTGGTGGGATGCGGTTTGTACTCTGATTCACAGAAAAGCAGTGTAAGTAGTGAAACAAAAATATTGCTTTCACTTAGTGCATAGGTTTTACCAGGGATTTAATCCTCATATGAAGATTTAATTTGTCATGTGACCCATTAACATATATGTATGTAAGCGCTGAACTGTGTATTTAGAAAGCAATTTTAGTAAATTGAACTATTTTTTAGACCTGGAAACTCAGCAAAATTGAGACTTCTAGTTCAGCATGAAATAAACACTCTAAGAGCCCAGGAAAAACATGGCCTTCAACCTGCTCTGCTTGTACATTGGGCAAAATGCCTTCAGAAAATGGTGAGTTTTAAAGTATAAGCATTTTTAAAGAACATTACCTTAATTTTTAAAAATCATGAACTTTTTATTGAAAGTTTTTTTGATCTGAAAATAGCAGCTTGGTCATATTATGACAGATGTGTTTTTTATTGCTGCAAAATAGTTAATGTAGTTAAATATAAGCACTTAGAGGAGCAATGCCTGGCACACAGTGAATGTTACATATTAGCTGAGCTGTTACTGTTATTCCTTAATAATTAAGTTCTGATAATTATTCAGCCTGAAAATTAAAAAAAATATTAGCACAAGGCTTTGTAGGTAAGACCATTATAGATCTTTCTAAATATTTAAGGTGTGTTTTGTGTCACCATTAGGTGTAGATGGTCAGCCTTTTGAACAAACTGACACTACAGAAGAGGCAGGTTTCAGCTATCTAAAAATGGCAACTGTTAAAAAGTAGTTTGGATTGCTACGTTAGGGTGGTATCATTAGAAGCGTTTAAAAGTTGAGTGTAGAGGCCGGGTGCGGTGGCTCACACCTGTAATCCCAGCACGTTAGGAGGCCGAGGCGGGCAGATCACAAGGTCAGGAGATCGAGATCATTCCTGGCTAACACGGTGAAACCCCGTCTCTACTAAAAATACAAAAAAAACTCTACTAAAACTACAAAATTAGCCAGACATGGTGGCAGGTGCCTGTAATCCCAGCTACTTGGGAAGCTGAGGCAGGAGAATTGCTTGAACCCGCACGGCAGAGGTTGCAGTGAGTTCACTGGTATTAAGGTGGTTTAGTTATTACAGTATTTGGAAGTTGAACAAATGACTATTGAGGTACCATTTGGTTTTGACTTGAAATTTTAGCCAGTTCTTACAACTTGTAAATGAACTTTAGATCTAATTATGCGTGTTCCTTAAAGTTGTGTGCTTTTAACTTTCTTTTTTAGGGCAGCGGTCTTAATTCTTTTTATGATCAACAAGAATACATAGGGAGAAGTGTTCATTATTGGAAGAAAGTTTTGCCATTGTTGAAGATAACAAAGAAGAACAGTATTCCTGAACCTATTGATCCTCTGTTTAAACATTTTCATAGTGTAGACATTCAGGTAACAGAGTTCCTTTATGAATTTATTGGAGATGGGAATTTCCAGTTTATAAACAAAGACATGGAGCTATAAACTGCTTAAATTAATTGCCTTGTTATTTAACGGTAATCTTGTTTTCTAAATTCACTAGCTCTCACAGATAAGATATGACAGAGAAGAATAATGAGATGTTTGTCTCTTAAGATCATAGAAAATCTTTGGAAAATCATTTGGGTTTTATATTCTGAGTATAAACAATTTGACTAAAACTATTCTGTGTGTTTAGGCATCAGAAATTGTTGAATATGAAGAAGATGCATACATAACTTTTGCTATATTGGATGCAGTAAATGGAAATATAGAAGATGCTATGACTGCTTTTGAATCTATAAAAAGTGTTGTTTCTTATTGGAATCTTGCACTGGTAAGTAGATGCAGTACTTGAGCTAAAAGTTTTTATTTATTTATTTATTATTTTTTTTAAAAGACGGGGTTTCTCTGTTGGCCAGGCTAGAGTGCAGTGGCACAATCTTGGCTCACTGCAACCTCTGCTTCCCAGGCTCAAGCGATTCTTGTGCCTCAGCTCCCGAGTAGCTGGGATTACAGGCATGAGCCACCATGCGTGGCCAAGCTGAAAGTTTTTTGTTTTAAAAAGCTAATGATTTCATAAAAGCACTATTTGTATAGATTTTTCACAGGAAGGCAGAAGACATTGCAAATGATGCCCTTTCTCCTGAAGGACAAGAAGAATGCAAAAATTATCTGAGAAAGACCAGGGGCTACCTAATAAAGATTTTAGATGACAGTGATTCAAATCTTTCAGTGGTCAAGAAAGTAAGTATCAGGTTGTTGTATGTATGTTCTTACTGATAACCCACTGGTCAGTGTTTTTGCGTTGGTGTTATATTTTGGTAATTTCAAAAATACTCAGTAATATGTTGTTATTAATGCACAGAAGGGATGTGTGTGTCTAAATGCTTATATTTGCTTGCTTTGTCTTAGGTTTGGTGTGTCTTTTTAAACTTGGGAATCTAGATATATGCTCTTAAAAAGTACTTCTTGGGGAATTAGAAAAGATTTCTAAGATAAGACATTGATTTTGTTATCTTAGCAGTGTAATCAAAACAAATATTATAACCTCAGGACTAATTCTTAATGAACTTTGCTGAAATTGAAAGTTGTTGCTGACAACTTAAGAGCATTTCTTCTCATCATCATCAGCCATTATGAACGCCCTTGTTTTCTTGCTGTCAGCTGTTTGAGATTGTCATGATGATGTTAAATTATGTTCAGTCTTCTGAGTGTTTTGTTGGTTAATTTGTGTTACTACTCTTTTATTAGGATTTATGTTGTCTGGGGTATTGTAGCATCTGTATTTCTGTCACCATTGAAAATCAGAAAACATCAGTAACTTATTTTGTTCACTTGGAAAAGCTTTCCAAGTTAACATTCCTCTACAATTATCATGGTTAACAGAAGTAATAGAAAGAGCATGGACTTTAGAATCAGAAGATGTTAGATTGTACACACTTTTCTGTGTTCATGAAGAAAAAAATAGAATAAAGACAAAAAAATAAAAATAATAATACAAAACAGCAGAAAAACAAAGAAAAAAGATAATTAAAAAACACTTTCACGTGTATTATTATTTAAAGTGTAAAGTGCTTATTAAAGTGACAAAAATGTAAATAAGATAAAATATATCATTTTAGAGTTTTTACTTTTGGAATTTTTTGCAAATGAAAGCCCTTAATTAATGTCTTTTATTTTTAGTTGCCTGTGCCCCTGGAGTCTGTAAAAGAGATGCTTAATTCAGTCATGGAGGAACTCGAAGCCTATAGTGAAGGAGGTCCTCTCTATAAAAATGGTTCTTTGCGAAATGCAGATTCAGAAATAAAACATTCTACACCATCTCCTACCAAATATTCACTATCACCAAGTAAAAGTTACAAGGTAAACAGGAAAGAATGGAATCATTTCATTGTGAAATTGTTTCTAAGTGTTTTAAATGCTCTTTTGTTATTTTTATTTTTTTTTTTTAGTATTCTCCCAAAACACCACCTCAATGGGCAGAAGATCAGAATTCTTTAATGAAAATGATTTGCCAAGAAGTAAAGGCCATTACGGTAAGTCACTTAATTTCTCTAGCTGTACTTTTTATTCCAAGATTCCTTCCCTGGCCACTCTCTCACTTTTTTCTGAAGCTGGTCAAAATGTCCCCTTGCCATCCAAATAGTATGGCAAGGGGATGTTTTGGTCTTTTTTTTTTTTTTTAAGGCAGGGTCTTGTTGTGCAGGCTGGAGTACAGTGGTATGATCACAGCTTACTGCGGCTTCGACCTCCTAGCTCAAGAGAGCCTCTTGGCTTAGCCTGCCACGAAGCCAGGACTACAGACAGTCACACGCCACCAGGCCCAGCTAATTGTTGTATTTTTTGTAGAGATGGGATTTTGCCATGTTGCCCAGGGTGGCCTTGAACTCCTGGCTCAAACAATCCTCCTGCTTCAGCCTCCCAAAGTGCTGGGATTGCAGGTGTGAGCCACTGTGCCCAGCCTGCATACCTTGGTCTTGACCCTTTGCCATATTTTGTTTTGTTTTGTTTTGAGATGGAGTCTCACTCTGTTGCCCAGTCTGGAGTGCAATGGTGCGATCTTGGCTCACTGCAACCTCCACCTCCCAGGTTCAAGCGACTCTCCTGCCTCAGCCTCCCGAGTAGCTGGGATTACAGGCACCCGCCACCAGGCCCAGCTAGTTTTTGTATTTTTAGTAGACACAGAGTTTCGCCATGTTGGCCAGGCTGGTTTTGAACTTCTGACCTCAGGTGATCTGCCCGCCTTGGCCTCCCAAAGTGCTGGGATTACAGGTGTAAACCACCGCACCCAGCCCTTTACTATATTTTTGAAAGTACTTTATATGTCTCTCTCCTCATCTTCCACAAAATTTGAGACCTTCAAAGGTAGAAACTGTTTTATTTAAAATATAAGAGTTCTTGACACAGAGAAGGTTCCCGAGTGATTGAACTGCTATAATGTACTAATCATACTCTGGTCTTTGAGTTCATTCTCAGATTAGCTGTGGATTACATGTGTTTCAAATGTATAGCTAGGAATTGAAAAGTGGTCTGAGCTTCAAAAAGTCTTACTATATTTTAATACTTCCATATGAATTTGACTTCATTATGTAAGGAAATAGTTATGTATATATATCTTATTTTAACAATAGGGTTCAAAGGAGCTTGACTTTTTTGGAATTGGAAATAAAAGTAGGTTCTTCCATGTTTATCAGGCAAGAACTAAATTATACTGCTAAAGTTACATCAAGGATATGCTGACGTGTGGCGATTATTACAGTGTGATCAGCAGTATTTGCAAATTAAGAGAATACTATTTGGTGGGGAAGACATTTTTGAATTTGCACAAAAATCTTGAATGTTAATTCTGTGTAGTCATGGCCTATGACAATTACATACAATTTTGACTTAACATACAGGTTTCAGGCTCCCAACATTGTATTCTGTGGAAGTATAGTGGAGCACTAGTCCATGAGCTTGAAAAGCTTGGTACTAGTACTGACTCTGCCATTAATTAATGATCTTGGGCCAGTCACTTCCTTTGTGACTGTTTGGCTTCTTATCTTTAAAATGAGAGAATTATTGAAGCCAGTTCTCATCACACTGAATGTTAAAAATTACAGTTACAGCAGTGATTGCAAATTCAAAGCTCTGGTGCGGATACCAACAGTGACCATAAAGTTTTCTAGGTGATTCCACTAGTTTCTTATTTCTTGGATGTGTATGTGTAGCATCTGGACTAGGCACTGTAGATGGATGAGTGGGGGAAATTTTATTTAGCTTGAAAATTGAGATAGTTTTGGACCTCATGGTTAGGTCTTTCTGGGAAATTTTTATTTGAAACACTTGTAGAAAAAGAAAGCAGACATGCTAGATCTGTCCCTGACCTCACTTGTTAGAACTGGTCGGATTCCTGGGCTGATACAGAGAAGTTTGAAACTTTTCAAAATTTACCTGTTTTCTGATACCACTACAATTTCTTTGGAAAAAGAATTTCCTGTTAAGTGTCTGTTTTGTAAGGGGACATTTTGTAGGTTCTAGGGTTGGGTATGGTGCTGTCATTTAGTTTTCTTCAGCAGAGATCAGGTAGCCACATAGCTACACTAGACGGCATTGTATCTATCTGCCATCTTGTCAAGGCAGCAGAGTTGTGTTAAGAAAACATTTTTGGAGTCAGATGTGGTTCAAAGTCCAGCTGTTATTCCCTGCATCCCTTTCTCTCATTTTAAGATAGGAGCTAATATTGTTTACCTAACAGTGTAGATAGTATAAAAATTAAGAGTTTAAGTGCATTGGACGTATTATTATATACATAATAAATTATCTGCAGCTACTGCTTTTTTCCCTTTGCTGGTGGAGCATTTCAACATCACCTGGAGAATTAGTTGTATTTTGTTTCAGCATGAGGTTAAGTGAAAAGCTAATTTGGGGAGGTGATTTGGAATGTCAGGTAGTCCAGATTGCAGTGTAGAAAGAACACACTGAAAGGATGGTCAGTGTAATGTTAGAGGACTGTGAAAGTTGGGGAAAGAAGTTTAGTTTGTAGATACTTGTTTTTTTGAGCAGGGAATTGTCTTGGCTGGAGGTGAATGTCAGAAAGGTTAATGTAGGCAAGTGTAGAATGGAAATGAAGGTGTGATCATTTAGGAGGTTATTTGTTTAGGTGAGAGAGTTAATAAATTAGGTTTTGTATTAACGAATGAAAATGGGAGCAGATAAATTTTTAACAAATTAAGAATCATATTTTAAAATCAGCGCCAGGTACCTAGAACTCATTGGCAAATAGAAACTTTCAAAAGATATAATCAGGTCCGGGCGTGGTGGGTCACACCTATAATCCCAGCACTTTGGGAGGCTGAGGTGGTGGATCACTTGAGGTCAGGAGTTCAAGACTAGCCTGGCAAACATGGTGAAACCCCATCTCTACTATTATACAAAAAATTAGCCGGGCGTGCTGGCTGACGCCTGTAATCCCAGCTACTCAGGAGGCTGAGGTGGGAGAACTGCTTGAGCCCAGGAGGTGGAGGTTGTGGTGAGCCAAGATTGTTCTATTGCCCTCCAGCCTGGATGACAGATCGAGACACCATCTCAAAAAAAAAAAAAAAATCAGTTATCTAAATTTAAAAGAGTAAGTTTCCCCAGCACTGTTTCTGGCATGATATAATTAAATGTTTAAAATTATTTGATTTTTTTTTCTTCCAATAGAAAGAAATGCAGGAGTTGAAACTAAATAGCAGTAAGTCAGCATCCCGTCATCGTTGGCCCACAGAGAATTATGGACCAGACTCGGTGCCTGATGGATATCAGGGGTCACAGACATTTCATGGGGCTCCACTAACAGGTGAGCTGGCAAGTGGATAATCGCATATTTTAGTAAAACTACTTTACTTCCCTCTTTTAAGTAGATAACGTGTGAAATCACCTTGTTTATATATGTTTGTTAATATACATGTCAACGTCTATTTATATGTGACTTCAAAAGCTGTATTTGGTGTTACGGAGATTTTTATAATCCCAAGCAGAAAAAACAAGCTGTATGTGATCACGTGTATATAAAGGCTTAAAGAACACTTAATCCACACCTCAGATGAGCTGAGATGAGATTATTCCTTAAATTGAAAAATGTTATTGAATAGAGTTATGCACTAAGAAATGCTTAATTAAGAACCTACACCTCTGGGGAATTATTTTGATGATAATGATGAGAGGCAGGACGTTATATAGGAAATCTTACTTAATTTGAAATATTATGGTTATATAAAGAAAGAAAAGGAGTTTGGAACTGAATCATACTGGGTTTTTTAGTTCTGCTCTATCACTTACTATAATAGCTGTGTAAGTTAAACTGTCTGAAATGTGGAGATAATACCTGCCTTACATAATTACTATGAGCATTTGTGTATGTGCAGGTGGGCGTGGGTGTGTATCAGACATTTATTAGAGTATACAGTAAACAGTTAATGAACTAAGGTTACTAATAGTGTTTACTGTGGGTTGGCTATGTGCAAAAGTGCTTTGTGAATGTAATTTTATTTAATTACAGTAACTTAGAATGGCCGGTACCATTATTAATCCCTTTTTTATAAATAAGGAAATGGATAAAGAAAGGTTAGGTAACTTACTCATTATTATACAGCTAGTTATTGATAGAGCCGAGATTCACACTCCAGTGGTGTAACTCCAAAGCACTTGCCAGTATAATACATTGCTCCCAGGCAGCCAGAAATAACAAAATTGTTCCTTTTACGTACGACAGACTTCTGAAATGGTAGTAGTAGTGCCCTTTTTTCTTTCTCTTTTTAGCCCAGGAAAGATTTAGAATAAAATCTAGTTTAGATGAGCACATTTGTGTGATGGCTCATATAGTTAAGGCAACCCCACTAGCCTTTTGTGATAGTATCTTCTCAACACAAGCAAAATAACAGAAAATCTTTGTGAAGTCAAGCTTATTAAATGTCGTAAGTCATAGATAAGTATATGAAATGTCTGACGTTCAAACCTTGTTTTCTTAAAACCTTACACATCATACAGGTCCTTGTAAGAGGATAAACAAACCGGCTAGCCTTTCCTGGGGCTTTTTTAGTGATGTGTGCAGTCAGTTATTTGGTGCCTTGTGGGTCGTGATTTCCATTTCTTCTGTGTACAGGCATAAAAGGTCTTCTGTTCTTATACAAGCATGTAAATCCAACATTCTCATTGTCTCATTTTATTCTTGCAATGACCCTGTGAAATGTGTAGAACCAGCACATCCTCATTTTACAATTGAGAAACATGGAGACTCCAAATGGATTATTTACAGGTTCACAAAACAGCTTTGTGGCACTGAAAGGGCGAGAGCCAAGATCTCCTGATTTCTGTTCCTGTGTTCATAGATTCTTTTTCCTTAATGAAAGTAAACATATATCAAGATGGTCCTTGTTTTTTAAAAATAAGATGATTAAAATTAAAGATTAATGAGCTCATAGGAGATACTCAGAAATACTGAACAGGGTGAAGAAAACTAAAAACTAACCACCTTATTAACATTTCTTATATTTGAGAGCATTTCCTTCTGGTTCTTTCTCTATACATATAGTATTTTTTATGAGATTGTTACCATGTTACTATGTTGTGTGTAGATGAGCTAGCCTGTTTTTTAAATGTTACTTTAGTTCTGAGCATTTTTAAACTTAAATGTTTTTTGAATATTAATGAGTTCATGGTATCCCATCACATGCAAGTACTGTAAATTCTGTTCCTTTATTTATGTTGTTTCTGGTTTATGCCATTACAAATTCTAGGACACTGTCCTAGTTTTGTAGGGTATTCAAAATATTCAGTTTATGCTCTTACCACTAGTATCTGATAGTGCCATTTTCACACTTTTGCTAATGCTGACTTACTAGTTTATAAAATCCTTTGCCAATTTGTAGGAACAAAAGTGATATCAATTTTTAAGTTTTTTTAATACTAGTCATGCTCAACAATTCATGCAAATGGCAGTTGGTAGTTTTGCCATCTTCAACATGGGTACCTTCCAGTTGTTTGGTTTCTTGGTAAAACTCACACAAAACAGATGGAGAAGAGTTTTTGTATATCAACATGAATGTTATGTTAATGTGATTTTTTTAAAGCCAACGAACACATTTGTGTTCCTTGTGAGATCCTGTGCTTGAATTTGTCAGGTAATTTTTTTGACCTGAACATTCTCATAATAGCTTCAATTTGCACAATGCAACCTCGTCATTTTGCGGATTTTCAAGGCTCACTTCAAAAACATGTTCCTTGAGGCCTATTAACATTTCTTTCCTAAATTGTCTATTCATACGGTGCTTTAAAAAATTAGATTACTTTTAGTAGATTTATTAGAGCCGCACAGTTTAGAGTCAGTAGTCAATTAAAGTCCCTACTTAAACTTCAGACTAAGATTTTTTTTTTATTTAATATTTTATTTTTTCTTTTTGCTTTCATGCAGACAGACATCTTGCAAGACTTTAAGATTCTTGGGCCATTTCTGTCAGGTTGTTCTGTGTTCTGTGCCTGCTTCCTCCCCATAGTAATTTCAAAATAGCTATCCTCACCTCTGTAAGGTTTCCAAAATCAAACTTGGGCTTCTGGCTAGCCTTTTCTAGGTCTTGATTTTTCAGTGCTTTCCAGAGGCAATTGTTTGGAACCTCTTGGCACAGTTTCTGTTTCTTCTTCCATGTACAGGCATAAAAGGTCTTTTGGTTGTTTTCTGGTAAAACTATCATAAAACAGTTCAAGCAAATGACTATTGGTAGTTTTGTCATTAACATGGGTGCCTTCTAGTCGTTTTGTTTCCTGGTAAAACATACCAAACAGAGGGAGCAGACAGTTTGTACATCTGTATGAGTGTTGATGTGCTTTTTATTTTAAGCCAGGGAACACATTTTATGTTATTTATGACATCCTTTCCATGAATTTGTCAGGTGATTTTTGAGCTGAACATTCTCAGTAATAGCTTTAGTTTATAAAATACAACCTAGTCTTTCTGCAGATTTTCTAGGCCCACTTCAAATGCATTGACCATCAGATGGCATCTTGGTTCCTTACGTCCTTTCTGTGACTGAATGTCCATAATTCCACATCATACTGATCTTTCTTAGAAAAGACAACAGTTACTTTCTTCTTTATTCCTTTTTTAATGCTTGTGAGGTAGTTCTTGTTGATCACAGCGATGCTATTCTCTTATTCTTCATGTCATATTTAGCAATTTTTTTCTAGTTTGTCATTTGATAATCTTGACTGGTGTATTTTGATGTACAGAAATTTAAAATTTATGTAGTCAAATCTTTCTTTAATTTCTTTTGCTTTTGTATTTATAGCTCTTGCCTAGATAGTCCTAACTGTAGTATAGACTTTAACAGTGTTTTCTTTCTTTTTTTTTTTTTAGTTGCAACTACTGGCCCTTCAGTATATTACAGTCAGTCACCAGCATATAATTCCCAGTATCTTCTCAGACCAGCAGCTAATGTTACTCCCACAAAGGTAACAAAGGAATAATTTATACATTTATAATTATTTTCTTTTTAAATTGTTTAGGGTTCCTTCAAATAAATTCAAGAGAGCAGTTCACCATTAAAACTTTTATGTCCCTTAAAATGTAGATATTTTAAATTTATCTCCAAATATAGAAATTATCCTTCTTAGTCACCTTATTTTTGTGTTAATAAGTGTGAATATTTAGAATATTTTAAAAATGGGAGTGGTGGTGGTGGGTCCTTCATCGTTCTGTTTTAACAGAAATAGAACTGTAATGCCCTTGCTGACCCACTATGTGGTAAGTACTTTCAGGCCTGATACAGCTGTATATATAACAATTGATTGAAGACTCAATATTACAGTGGTAGTTGAATGTGACAGCTTTGAGGACAGAGTGTTGGGGTGCATTTAGACCCTTGTTCTTCTGCTTATTTTGACCACAGGCAAGTTTCTTAACCTCTCAATGCATCAGTTGCCTCATATGTAAAATGAGGATAATAATAATACCTTAATTCATAGGGTTTTTGAGGATATTAAAATGAGATAATAATGTAAAGTGCTTAGAACAGTGCCCAGCTGGCACATTAATAAATGCTCAATAAATGTTATCATCATCATCATCATCATTATTGTTAACATCATTTGATAAATTGTTTAGGAATGAAGAAGGTATTTATTTCATGACTATTTTGGGCATGTGGATCAAGAAAATTCACCTTCATTTATGTTTCAGGGTTCTTCTAATACAGAATTTAAGTCAACCAAAGAAGGATTTTCCATCCCTGTGTCTGCTGATGGATTTAAATTTGGCATTTCGGAACCAGGAAATCAAGAAAAGAAAAGTGAAAAGCCTCTTGAAAATGATACTGGCTTCCAGGCTCAGGATATTAGTGGCCAGAAGAATGGCTGTGGTGTGATTTTTGGCCAAACAAGTAGCACTTTTACATTTGCAGATGTTGCAAAATCAACTTCAGGAGAAGGATTTCAGTTTGGCAAAAAAGACCCCAATTTCAAGGGATTTTCAGGTGCTGGAGAAAAATTATCCTCATCACAATGCGGTAAAATGGCCAAGAAAGCAAACACTTCTGGTGACTTTGAGAAAGATGATGATGCCTATAAGACTGAGGACAGCGATGACATCCATTTTGAACCAGTAGTTCAAATGCCTGAAAAAGTAGAACTTGTAACAGGAGAAGAAGATGAAAAAGTTCTGTA
Source organism: Gorilla gorilla gorilla (assembly GCF_029281585.2). Classification (NCBI taxonomy): domain Eukaryota; kingdom Metazoa; phylum Chordata; class Mammalia; order Primates; family Hominidae; genus Gorilla; species Gorilla gorilla. The sequence goes on from NC_073236.2 coordinate 52,824,603, forward strand.
TTCACAGCGGGTAAAACTATTTAGATTTGATGCTGAGATAAGTCAGTGGAAAGAAAGGGGCTTGGGGAACTTAAAAATTCTCAAAAATGAGGTCAATGACAAACCAAGAATGCTGATGCGAAGAGACCAAGTACTAAAAGTGTGTGCTAATCATTGGATAACAACTACAATGAACCTGAAGCCTCTCTCTGGATCAGATAGAGCGTGGATATTTTCAGCCAGTGATTTCTCTGATGGTGATGCCAAACTAGAGCAGTTGGCAGCAAAATTTAAAACCCCAGAGCTGGCTGAAGAATTCAAGCAGAAATTTGAGGAATGCCAGCGGCTTCTGTTAGACATACCACTTCAAACTCCCCATAAACTTGTAGATACTGGCAGAGCTGCCAAGTTAATACAGAGAGCTGAAGAAATGAAGAGTGGACTGAAAGATTTCAAAACATTTTTGACAAATGATCAAACAAAAGTCACTGAGGAAGAAAATAAGGGTTCAGGTACAGGTGCAGCCGGTGCCTCAGACACAACAATAAAACCCAATCCTGAAAACACTGGGCCCACATTAGAATGGGATAACTATGATTTAAGGAAAGATGCTTTGGATGATAGTGTTAGAAGTAGCTCAGTACATGATTCTCCATTGGCAAGTAGCCCTGTGAGAAAAAATCTTTTCCGCTTTGATGAGTCAACAACAGGATTTAACTTCAGTTTTAAATCTGCTTTGAGTCTATCTAAGTCTCCTGCCAAGTTGAATCAGAGTGGGACTTCAGTTGGCACTGATGAAGAATCTGATGTTACTCAAGAAGAAGGGAGAGATGGACAGTACTTTGAACCTGTTGTTCCTTTACCTGATCTAGTTGAAGTATCCAGTGGTGAGGAAAATGAACAAGTTGTTTTTAGTCACAGGGCAGAATTCTACAGATATGATAAAGATGTTGGTCAATGGAAAGAAAGGGGCATTGGTGATATAAAGATTTTACAGAATTATGATAATAAGCAAGTTCATATAGTGATGAGAAGGGACCAAGTATTAAAACTTTGTGCCAATCACCGAATAACTCCAGACATGACTTTGCAAAATATGAAAGGGAGAGAAAGAGTATGGGTGTGGACTGCATGTGATTTTGCAGATGGAGAAAGAAAAGTAGAGCATTTAGCTGTTCGTTTTAAACTACAGGATGTTGCAGACTCGTTTAAGAAAATTTTTGATGAAGCAAAAACAGCCCAGGAAAAAGATTCTTTGATAACACCTCATGTTTCTCGGTCAAGCACTCCCAGAGAGTCACCATGTGGCAAAATTGCTGTAGCTGTATTAGAAGAAACCACAAGAGAGAGGACAGATGTTATTCAGGGTGATGATGTAGCAGATGCAACTTCAGAAGTTGAAGTGTCTAGCACATCTGAAACAACAACAAAAGCAGTGGTTTCTCCTCCAAAGTTTGTATTTGGTTCAGAGTCTGTTAAAAGCATTTTTAGTAGTGAAAAATCAAAACCATTTGCATTTGGCAACAGTTCTGCCACTGGGTCTTTGTTTGGATTTAGTTTTAATGCACCTTTGAAAAGTAACAATAGTGAAACTAGTTCAGTAGCCCAGAGTGGATCTGAAAGCAAAGTGGAACCTAACAAATGTGAACTGTCAAAGAACTCTGATATCGAACAGTCTTCAGATAGCAAAGTCAAAAATCTCTTTGCTTCCTTTCCAACGGAAGAATCTTCAATCAACTACACATTTAAAACACCAGAAAAGGGTAGGTACTTTGTTGTTAAAGTTAAGCACAATTTTTCTTTCTTTTAATGTTTAGCTTGATGCAGACTCTTTGTGGGATACTAATGTTGGGATATAAACGATGCTTTGTGAACACCCCCAAAATATTTGAGCAATTTTTTTTCTCCCTTAATAAGTTCACAGTGAGGTTTCAAAGAGCAAGAGAACTTAGTTAAAGACATTTCAGTAACTGGAAGATACTTCTATCATGCTAGGGCAGAGCAAAAGAACTTGGTACAGTGTACGGACTCATGCTTGAATCATGCTCATTAACGTGAGTCTTTTTTAAAAGTGTTCATTTTCATTTGTTCTGTTTCTTTTGTCACTCAGAAAACATGATATTGAGGCTGGGCACGGTGGCTCACTCCTAGAATGCCAGCACTTTGGGAGGTTGAGGTGGGCAGATCACTTGAGCTCAGGAGTTTGAGACCGGCCTGGCCAACATGGTGAAACCCTGTTTCTACTGAAAACACAAAAATGAGCCGGGCGTGGTGGTGCATGCCTATAATTAGCAGCTACTCAGGAGGTTGAGGCAGGAGGATCGCTTGAGCACAGGAGATGGAGGTAGCAGTGAGCTGAAATCATGCCACTGCACTCCAGCCTGACTGAGTGACTGAGTGAGACTTTGTCTCCAAAAAAAAAAAAAAACAAAAAAAAAACACATGATATTGAGATGTTCTCATTTTATATGTTGTATGTCAGTCTTGCTCATGTATTAAATGAGCAAAGAATGAAACTACAGTGATAAATGAATATGTAAGACAGTCAGATTGGTGGTATAAATTGAGGGATTCTGGCTTTTTATGTTTTAAAAGCATATTCATTTTGTTTCCTAAAATGTTAAAAAATGAAATATTCTTTATTTTCTAGGATGTAATTTTAGCCTTTTTAAATCTAATCCCATGGCCTTTTGGACTAGCACCCCTTCCTCACAGCCTGAGAGCAAAGGTATAGAACTAGCATTCTCAGTATGAGATAACAGCAGTTTTTAGCAGCTGGTAGCCCTTAGCAAAGTATTAATAACTGTGGCTGTATGAAATTAAGTACTTACCACTACAACATGCATGTTAAAGAATGCCAGTTTAAGCAAAGTACCTTTTGACTGGTGGCATGACACCCTTGTTGGTTTGCTTTTTAAAATGTACTGGGATGCTGATTTGTAATGTACTTCATTGCTTTGCTATTTCAGGTCTGCTCAATGAAGACCTATGTTTTATCTAATGTTTATCTTTAGCCACTAACGTCTGCCAGTATGCACATGTAGTGGCAACGGCATGTATACAGTATGGAAGAGTGTCCCTGTAGGGCTGTTCTTTTGTGCATGGTTTAGAAAAATGTTGTATTTGAAAATGGACCCCATTTTTAACAGCCAGCATTCTACAGCTTGCATATTATATATGTTGCACAGATCATTTTTAGAAGTGTGGCTACTAGAGTGGAGCAAGAAGTGGGATCTGTTGAAGGCCTTCAAGAACAGGTTAGGGAAGTGAAATCTCACCCTTAGTGACCAGTAACACATGTTAGCCATGCCAAACAAGTACAATGATAAAGTAACAATCTCTGATTTTTTTTTAAATATACCAGTTTTATTACCAGCTAAGGTAGCTCTTAATCTTTTATTTTAAAGATACGGTCTTTGAGAAATGTGAAAAGTGTTAACTTAAAAGTGGATGTATACTTGTGTACAGTTTCTGTGAGCTCTAGGTTAGGATCCCTGACCTAAGAATGAATGTGCCTGTACACTACTGTAGAACATAGAGCCTTATTCTGTTTTGAATCTGATAATGTCATTGTCCCAAGGGACCTTAGAAATGAAGACTTTAGACATGAGTAAACTGAGGCCAAGAGAGGCTATCTGATTTACCCAAGGGGTCTTTACTGAGTAATAGCAGAAGTGGAACAAGAATCTGTATCTTACGGTTTACTGTTATTTCTCCTAGCTAGGAAATGATACTAAGTTTTTGTTTATAATGAAGGAGAGGGACAAATTTAACATTGTAAAAGGAAGGGCACTGGTTCTGCAGAGCAGTGTCATCCAATAGAAATAAAATATAACCTGTGTATGTAATTTCAAATTGTCATTTGGTGCAATGGCTTGTGCCTATAATCCCAGTTACTTGGGAGGCTGAGGCAGAGGGATCACTTGAGCCCACAAGTTCCAGGCTTCAGTGAACTATGATCACATCACTGCACTCCATCCAGCTCTGGGTGACAAAGGAAGACCGCATCTCAAATAAATACATAAATAAATAAATTTTCTAGTAGCCATATTAAAAAGAATAAAAAGAAACAGTTAAAAAGGGAAACAGATGAAAGTAATTTTATTGATAGATTTGATTTAACTCATTATGTCCAAAATATCATTTTAACTTCTAATTAATAAAAAAATTAATGATATTTTACATTATTGTTTTTCACCAAGTCTTCAAAATCCAGTGTGTGTGTTTACACTTACTGTTAGCATGTCTTGATTTGGACTAGCCACCTTGTGAGGTTTTAATAGAATGTGGCTAGGCTACCATATTGGACACCATAGCTCTCAGAATGTTTCCCTGTCACCAGTTGGTATACATGGCGTGCTTCATGACTGGCTTACTTTATTAAACTCCTTTAGCCAGAAGTTCTTCTTTACATTAATAGATCAGAACAGGTTGCATATAGAAGTTTTTTGTCTTTCTAATTTTTTGCCCTTTGCATTGATGATGGCTGGGGATGGGTTGTTTTCAGCCATATGAATGGTCTTAGATTTTATAGTGTTAGCTACCCATAGAGTAACAGTTTTTATTTAATTTTATCTAGTATCATGCTTAAACACAGGCAAACTAGATGCAACTGTAGTCACCTTCCATTCTTGGCAATTGTTAACTTTCCTTACAGGAACTAATCACAGTTGGCTTTGGATTAGTTTCATGTGTTTACTAATACTTGCTTATGTTTTAAGATTTTTTTCAATTGCTGCAAATGCATGGATATTTTGGTAAACTATTGTATGCTGAGTATAGTTAGCAACACTTTAAAATTTTTAACCTTTTTAAATTCTAGAAATTTGTAGTAATTCTTTTCAATGACTATTAAGTAAACACAAGATTTTTTTTTTGTTTTCTTTGGTTTTAAATAGATTCTGTGTTCGCTTAGGGTTTTTGGTAGAACACTAAATCAGGATGCTAATTCTAATTCATGATTATCGTACATCTCTGCATCAAAGTATATGTGTTTTTTATCAGTATGCTGTTTTAACCTATAGATAGGTTCCATGGTTTTTACTTTCAGGTAGAGTATTAACGTCAATACTTAATACCTTATCTTTGTCAATTTTTTTGACTGGTGTTACAGCAAAAGAGAAGAAAAAACCTGAAGATTCTCCCTCAGATAGTCTCGGTCTCCTGACCTCGTGATCCACCCGCCTCGGCCTCCCAAAGTGCTGGGATTACAGGCATGAGCCACTGCACCTGGCTGACACATGTCTTAATTCTGGTATTCACCAGATTTGTTTCGTGTTCTCCGTTGTTAGTCATCAAATTTGTCTACTTTTTAAATAGAAACATTAGCTAGAGCAAGGAACTTAGAAACACTCAAGCGGCACTGAATGTGTAGAATTGCATAACCAATATAGCTTCTTTGCTTTCACATTTACAATTAGTTGGAGTTTTAGTTCAGCCGTACCCAGTATCTTCCATTCTGCTTCCAGGAAGAAATGGAAAAATGTCAGCCATGATGATGCAGTATTTTAGTAGCAAGTTGATGGTGTTTTGGTTTCCCATGGGAAATATTGTCACTGGAGCATTAGCAGCTATCGGTCACTTATTAGGGTAAAAAAGCAACTTCAGAAGAATTTAACATATGCCAAAGAATCAACAAAGGAAGTAATCAGCTAGGGCAAAGGTCGCACAAGAGATTGTAATCTAGCAATCAGCAGTGGAATAAGCAGTCAGCTTACCAGAAACCCAGGAAAATGCTTCAGAAAGGGCAGTCAGGACTAAGGCAATTTAATGAAATGCAAAATAAATGAAATATGAAGTTTAAAAATCTAGATTACAATTCTGGTTTCTAACTCAGTTATGAGACCTTGGGCAAAGTCATTAAATTTCTCTGAACTTCAGATTTTTGGGAGTCAATAAACCAATACATGTCAAAGGGCCTGATAAACTTTACAGTTTAGAGCAGGCGTGGTGTCTCACCCCTGCAATCTCAGCACTTTGGGAGGCCAAGGCGGGTGGATCACATGAGGCCAGGAGTTTGAGACCAGTCTGAACAACATGGTGAAATCCCATCTCTATTAAAAGTACAAAAATTATCTGTGCAGGATGGCATGCACCTGGAAGTCCCAGCTACTTGTGGGGCTGAGGTGGGAGGATGGCTTGAGCCTGGGAGGCAGAGGTTGCTGTGAGCCAAGATCGTGCCACTGCACTCCAACCTGTGTGACAGAGTGAGACCCTGTCTCAGAAAAAATAACACTTTACAGTTTATCAGCAAACAGGAAAGTCTTGCTAGACAATGTAATTGATTAGTTCCGTGCCCTGGATTCTGGGCTCTTAACTGTATGAGCACTGTAGGTGTGAGCAGCAACAATTAAGAAGCTGCAGAGGTAAAGGTATAAGGGCAGTGATTGAGGATGTCTACCAAGCAGATTTCAGCAAGTGTGTTTCAAGAAGTATGCAGCAATCTGAAATATCTAATCCTGAAAAATTGCTAGAATCTAGTCTTTTAATTTTGGCCAGTATTTAGCAGTAGTTTGGCCCTCTACTCTAAATTAATAAAAAATAAGTAGTACTATATTGTGAGCTGTGTTATCTAACAGTTTATCTTAGCTAGTAGCAATTAATTTATAGCTTCTATTAAAATGACTAACGTAGTTAAAGTTTGATGACTAAGTTTTTTTTTGTTTGTTTGTTTGTTTTGAGCTGGAGTCTCACTCTGTCGCCAGGCTGGACTGCGGTGGCGTGATCTTGGCTCACTGCAACCTCCGCCTCCTGGTTTCCAGCAATTCTCTGCCTCAGCCTCCCCAGCAGCTGGGATTACAGGCACCTGCCACCGTGCCTGGCTAATTTTTGTATTTTTAGTAGAGATAGGGTTTCACCATCTTGGCCAGGCTGGTCTTGAACTTGCTGACCTTGTGATCCACCCACCTTAGCCTCCCAAACTGCTAGGATTACAGATTTGAGCCACCACGCCCGGCCTTGATGACTAAATTTTAAGAAATGTTTTAGCAATTCTTCATACACCTTTCACTTATCTTATAGTTACTTAATTCCTCTACTCCTATCATTTGATATTTTCATTTTATTGTGTATCTCTGTAAGGCCGAATCAATAGATTTTGAACAATCTCACACTTAACCTTTAAAAAAAAATCTAATAGGCCCAGTTTCCTCTCAACAATCTTTGAAGAACCTTCAAGAAAGGAGAAACACAGACCTCCCACTTCTAGACATGCACACTGTAACCCGGGAAGAGGGAGAAGGCATGGAGACAACTGATACGGAGTCTGTGTCTTCCACCAGCACATACACACAGTCTTTAGAGCAGCTGCTTAATTCTCCCGAAACTAAACTTGGTCTGTTACTCTGTCTAAATATGTTCTTCTTCTTTAATTTCACTGTCTTATTTAATTACTATTACTCTACGGTACATATGCTTTTTTGGGCTGCTCCAATAAAATTTCTTTCAATATTCCACTACCTGTTTGTATTAGGGTTCTCTAGAGGGACAGAGCTAATTGGATGGTTGGATGGATGAATGGATGGGATGGATGGATGGATGCTTATTAAGTATTACCTTACACGATCACTAGGCCATCTGCAGACTGAGGAGCAACGAGAGCCAGTCCAAGTTCCAAAACTGAAGAACTAGGAGTCTGATGTTCAAGGGCAGGAAGCATCCAGCACAGGAGAAAGATGTAGGTTGGGAGGCTAGGCCGGTCTCACCTTTTCAGGTTTTTCTGCCTGCTTTATATTCGCTGGCAGCTGATTAGATGGCACCTACCAGATGAAGGGTGGGTCTGCCTTCCCCAGCCCACTGACTCAAATGTTAATCTCCTTTGGCAACACCCTCACAGACAACACTCAGGATTAATACTTTGCATCCTTTAATCCAATCAAGTTGACACCCAGTATTAACCATCACACTGTCCAAATGGAAAAATTATTAAACAAATCTTTTTTAAAATAAAATGCTATCTCTTGCCCTAGGCTTGAACCATAAATAAGTGGTGGGAAGTTTATAGTCACAAATAGGTGGTGGGTATTAGAAACCAGGATAAACTATCCTCTCACCCTTCCAAGAAACTGACAGTTTCAGTTTATTCCTCTTGATGAAGTAATGCTAAATTTTTGTAGTGATGTTTTGGTATATTTTATTACCTGTAATTAATATTACTGTTCAAAATTTAGGGGGAATCTGTCATCTTCCTGAAACTTCAGAATCACCTGGAGTAAGGGTCATTTGTATTCATGGTCACTGACCACGTGGGGTAGAAACTGCAAGTCATAGTTCCTTCAGGCAAAGTTAATAGTGGTGACATGGAGGATCATGATAGAGCAGCAGACTCCAGAAGCCAATTTGACTTTGTGATTTCTGAAAAAATTACCTGTCAACTGTGAGCCTGTTTCATCGTCTGTAAAGTTTGAATAATGATACCTACCCCGTGTGATAGAAGATTCTTATGAGGGAACATGATACGTGACCAGTAAATGTTAATGCTTTCCTTGTATGTGAAATGACATAAAATCTTGGAATATTAATAGATGGGAAGAAGATGTGTAATAAAACTGTCTGTAAACACAATTCTGACAGATTTCAGAACTGGGACTCATAGGGCTTTATTCCGTTAGATTACATGCTTTACAACAGAGATACTGTTTTATTTGTGTCACCTACAACATATAATCCATTGATTGAGGTATGCTGAATAGATGAATGGCAAAGAAAGCAGACCTATAAAATATCACATAGTAAGATATTTATGTTTAGATTTTTCTTATTTAGAATCTTCATCTGTAATGTATGATTTTGAAAATTAATTCTTGGAACAACATGTTGCAGAGCCTCCATTATGGCATGCTGAATTTACCAAAGAAGAATTGGTTCAGAAGCTCAGTTCCACCACAAAAAGTGCAGATCACTTAAACGGCCTGCTTCAGGAAACAGAGGCAACCAATGCAGTCCTTATGGAGCAAATTAAGGTGAGATCAGAAAACCTGGCCACTGTGAAAACTGCCAGTTTGGTTTTCTGGACACTCCATACACATGCACCCAAGTTTAAAAATTCACATTGCAGATGCATCTATAACGTCTTGATCTTTATATTAGATTCCTGATGGTGAGAAATATTGCCTTTTTTTTTTTTTTTTTTTTTTTTTTGAGACAGTCTTGCTCTGTCACCCAGGCTGGAGTGCAGTGGCACGATCTCGGCTCACTGCAAGCTCCACCTCCCAGGTTCACGCCATTCTCCTGCCTCAGCTTCCCGAGTAGCTGGGACTACAGGTGCCCGCCAACATGCCTGGTTAATTTCTTTGTATTTTTAGTAGAGACAGGGTTTACCATGTTAGCCAGGATGGTCTCGATCTCCTGACCTCGTGATCCACCTGCCTTGGCCTCCCGAAGTGCTGGTATTACAGGCGTGAGCCACCGCATCCAGCCAAAATACTTCTTTTACACCTATTACATAAAGATTATTTCTTAATTCCTACTTTTCCTAAGAAACCGTAATAGATTTAGAAACCAGAGAGATGTTCACAAATCATTGTTCACATATGCTTAAAAAATGGGTGTGAGTCTTTGAATTCTAAAGATAACCAGTGAATTTAAATTATTCAACTGATATTTATAGTACTGAACCACTAAACAGTTTTCAGGTGGAGTTGGCAAAGTGGCATGGGAAGTTTTTCCTGTTTAAAGTAGACACCAGAAACATCTAGGAATGTTGCAGAACAGTTGAGGATTACTCAAATGAGGTATTTCCACCCTGGCTCACTGATAAATCACCCCTCAGAATATAGTCATACTGCTTATTGAGGAGTTCTTATGACCCAGGCCCTGGGCTCTACATACATTATTTAATCTCATCACTGGTTGAGAGAAAAATTGAAGCTGGTAAATGGTGGAACAAAATTCAAACTCATAGCTGTCTGAAAAGTACATGCTTTTCCCCTGTACTTTGCTGCTCCTAATAGATCTGTCCTGCCACTGTGCAAGGCCACTAGCTATCCTTGTCAGATTATTTTAAAGCCGAATTCAGTTATTTTCAGTAAATTGTATATATCATGACATTCCACCATTAAATACTTCAGTATGCATCTCTATAAAATAACATTTTCCCACTAATAAAAACATTATCATAGCTAACAAATCACTAACTAGCCCAGTAAACCTAAATGACTTATTTAAATATTATATTTTCTTTTTTTTTTTTTGAGATAGTCTCGCTCTGTCACCAGGTTTGGAGTGCAGTGGTGCAATCTCAGCTCACTGCAATCTCCGCCTCCCAGGTTCAAGCAATTCCCCTGCCTCAGCCTCCCGAGTAGCTGGGACTGCAGGCACGCACCACCATGCCCGGCTAATTTTTTTTATTTTACTAGAGACACAGTTTCACCATGTTGGCCAGGACGGTCTGAATCTCCTGACTGCGTGATCTGCCTGCCTCAGCCTCCCAAAGTGTTGGGATTACAGGCATGAGCCACCACGCCTGGCCAAATGTTATATTTTCATAAATTTATACTCTCTTCATGATTTCTTTGTCTTCTTTATTGTCACTTTTTTAAATGGTCCTAGGTTTGAGGACAAAGTTCACTTACTTTCTTGTCTAACCTAAAATGAAAATATACTAAAAGCTATGGCTTGGTTTCAACCTGGAAATCTTCCTCAAAGACTTGAACATGATATTACCTTTTTTATATCGTTCTTTGCCTCATTTCTCTGATAGTGTTTTACATTGTCTTATATTCCTGAATTTTCACTGTGTCTGAACTTTTGTTTTGATTAAGTGCCGTTCACTGTGGACGTCTTAACTGCCTGGGACTTTAGGAACAGCGTAGGGGCAGGGGGTTAGTGGAGGCTGCCGATGTTCCCCTCAGCCCATTTTCAGAGCCCCATGCCATACTGGCTTAGTTTCTATCAAAAGTAGAAGGCAGAGGGAACATCTTGGTACCAACCCATGGCTCCAGTTAGTTGCTCCTCATGGACACGTTCCATCAGTTCCCCAGCTTTCAACTCCATTTCCATGATACCCTGTGCTTCTGAGACAAGAACTCCAGTATTTGCACAGGATGCATCCTCTCCTCTTGTCAGTGATACTTGGTAAGCTGCTGGACTGACTCATTTCCACCTCTTCATCTGTTTCTCGTGAGAATTTCTTGATGTGTCTCATCTACTTTTTCTCCTCTTGTATTAGCTTGTTGCTTTTCTACTTCACCCCTCTTCCTTCCAACCCCAAATAGCTTAGGACAATGGAGTCATATAGCCCAACACTTGGTTCATATGCAGCAATCCACTTTCTAGGCAAATGCAGCTTTGAAACTATCTCATAGTTGGAGTTCCGGTTTTCATGTCAAATGGATTTTATATGGTGATATCATAAACTCCTTTGAAATGCTTCACATGCAGCTGCTGTAGTTAACTGAATTCCTTCCTTTATTGCCATATGGAGGGAAGGGGGAAATTTGGGGGGAAGAGAAGAAAAATACATGAGTTCAGTCTGCCATATTTAATCAGAAGCTCCTAAAGCCCATTTTTAACTCATTTCTCTAACACCAGCTTCTCAAAAGTGAAATAAGAAGATTGGAAAGGAATCAAGAGCAAGAGGAGTCTGCAGCTAATGTGGAACACTTGAAGAATGTCTTGCTGCAGTTCATTGTCTTGAAGCCAGGTAGTGAAAGAGAGAGACTTCTTCCTGTTATAAATACGATGTTGCAGCTCAGCCCTGAAGAAAAGGGAAAACTTGCTGCGGTTGCTCAAGGTGGGTAAAAGGAGAGTCTCAGAACTTCTGACTTCTAACTTAAACTAAACAGCCTGGTGGTTGAGAAGTTGTCTGTATGTGTAACTTTTCAATTTTGCTCATTTGAACTGGGTCTGTCATATGAGTAGGCCGTGACTAGATTTGAAAAGCTGACTTTTTAACATCTTGAGGCAACTGTAGTACATTTATATAATTTTAACATTCAGCAAAATACAATAAGTGCTTAGCTTGATCTTCTAGCTCTTTGAAAATTGGATTTTTATCCTGGTGTTGAGTTCTGGTGTTCAGCTGAATGTGGTTTTGTTTTAAATTCTGCTTTTTAAAAAACATTTATTAGCTTGTTCCTTTTCTACTTCACCCCTCTTCCTTCCTCCAACCCCAAATAGCCTAAGACAATGGAGTCATATAGCCCAACACTTGGTCTATATACAGCAGTCCACTTTCTAGGCAAATGCAGTTTTAAAACTGTGCCATAGGCCAGGCGCCGGTGGTTCATGCCTATAATCCCACCACTTTGAGAGGCCGGGGCAGGCGGATCACAAGATCAAGATACTGAGACCATCCTGGCCAACATGGTGAAATCTCATCTCTACTAAAAATACAAAAATTAGCTGGACGTGGTGGCATGCGCCTGTAGTCCCAGCTACTCAGGAGGCTGAGGCAGGAGAGTCGCTTGAACTCACGAGGCGGAGGTTGCAGTGATCTGTCACGCCACTGTACTCCAGCCTGACGGCAGAGCGAGACTCCATCTCAAAAAAAAAAAAAACAAAAAAACTATGATGTAGTTAGAGTTGGTTTCCATGTCAGATGGATTAAATACTGTGATGTCATTAAGTTCTTTGAAATGCTTCATATACAACTGCTATAGTTAACTGAATTCAAGCTGCATCTTAAGAATTATGGTTTCGTTTTTGTTTTAGTTTTAAATTACTTTTATTTTTGACATTTACAAGCACAAGGAAGACGCTATAATCTCTCTTGAGTTGTCACCCATCTCTAACAGTTTTCAACTCATGGACAATCTTTTGGCGTAAATAGGGGAGAGTTAGAGACTTAAATCCCACACATCATTTCTTTCCCCAGTGAAGAATTCAATGTTTATTGGATTTCTCTGTCACCTATACCTAGTTTATGTTCATTTTGCCTGTGTTATTGTGAATGTCTTTTTATAGTATCCTAAATAGGGCTCATATATTGCATTTGGTTGATGTTCCTTAAGCTTTATTTTGTTGTTGTGTTTTTGTTTGTTTGAGACGTAGTGTTGCTCTGTCACCCTGGCTGGAGTGCAGTGGTCCGATCATGGCTCACTGCAACCTCTGCCTCCCAGATTCAAGCGATTCTCCTGCGTCAGCCTCCCAAGTAGCTGGGACTATAGATGCACGCCAGCTAATTTTTCTATTTTTAGTAGAGACGAGGTTTCACCATGTTGGCCAGGATGGTCTCAATCTCCTGACCTTGTGATCTGCCCGCCTTGGCCTCCCAAAGTGCTGGGATTACAGGTGTGAGCCACCACGCCCGGGCATTTTGTTGTTTTTTTATCTATAACAATTATATATATAAATATATTTTTAATGCGCCACTTATTAATTGAAGAAAGTGGTCATTTATGCTATAGCAGTCCTATATTTGGGTTTTAATCATTACAGGGTAACACACTGAGCTTGTTCCAATTGCCTATAAATAGGAAGATCCAGGTGCAATTGGGTGGGATGGTGGACAAAAATACATCATAGATGGTATTGTGTGCTTTCTAAGACATCAGGAGGCCCAGAATGTCCAGACATCTACTTTTGACTGATTGACCTTATCTAGTTGGTGCTCTTTAACATGTTCCCCATCCCCTGTAAATCCTAATAACTAAACTGATAAGAGTCATCCTCAAAATTGAGCAAGCATCTGAATCATCTGGTATACTTACTAAAATTCCAATTGCTGGTCCCCAGTTTCTGACCCAAGATTCTGCATTTTTAGCAATTTGTTGCTGATACTTCTGGTCTGGGGCCCATACCTTGAGAACCCCTGGTCTAGAGGCCTGAGAAGATTCAGGCTTAATTTTTTTTACAAACACACTTCATAAGTAGTATTGATAGTTTCTTTGAATCTGGTTTTTTATAATCTTTCTAATGATGAAGGAGGAATGTTCTCAATACTGACAGTAATCTCAGCTCTTCAAACTATAGGATAGGTTTCTATAGCCACAATAGTATTTTTGTCACAAGGGCCCAAATAAGAATACATCATGTATATTTTTAGTAGTTATTCAAATTACAAATTCACTGTCTTTAATTTATTCTAACAAAAGTAAACCTAATTTTATAGTTATGAAAAAGAAGAAATCTACTTCTAGTCACCTAAGAGTAAAACTGCCCCTATAAAAAACAAGACAGAAATCTCAAAATTATAACTAATTTTATAGTTATAAAATTAACCAGGACTTTAAGAACGTTTGCATTTTAAAATTAAAGTTTTCAATAGTTTTCAATACAATGATATTATCTCAAAATAATTAGCATGTCTAACAGCCCTCTTTTAAAAGCTCAGCATGTTTAATGTAGATGTTGCTAACGTCCAGGTGGCTCCTATAAGTTAAGGGTCCATTGATTTAGAAGTTCTAAAAGAGACTAACCTAAGGGATACCAATAACAGATATTTTTAAAGAATTTCATAGAGGAGATACACATTAGAAACCCAGAACTCTAAGATGTGCATTTGCTAAGTCCTGTAAACAGACAGGAAAACACATTTACATTAGTTTACCCTTTAAAGATTATTTCCTACTTGTCTCTTATCAATGTGAGTACATAAAAGAGACCTTATTACAATTAAAAACAATGATGGTTTAGCAGCAGATTTAGATACCTTACATTCTCTCTTTAAGAGAGAGAATGTAAGGCCTGGTGCGGTGGCTCACACCTGTAATCCAGCACTTTGGCAGGCCGAGGAGGGTAGATCACCTGAGGTCAGGAGTTTGAGACCAGCCTGGCCAACATGGTGAAACCCCGTCTCTACTCAGAATACAAAAATTAGCCGGGCGTGGTGGCGCATGCCTGTAATCCCAGCTACTTGGGAGGCTGAGGTAGGAGAATCGCTTGAACCCAGGAGGCAGAGGTTGCAGTGAGCCGAGATGGTGCCATTGCACTCCAGCCCGAGCAACAAGAGCAAAACTCTGTCTTAAAAAAAAAAAAAAAAAAAAAAGAATGTAAACTACAAGATAGTTCAAAAGAAATTACACAGAATTCAGCATGGGAGAAACAAAAAAGAAGAGTGGGAAAAGACATCAAACATGTTTTTACTAATCGAAGTTCTTAAAGGAGAGAAAAGAATACAGCACAGATAATATATGAAGAGAATGGCTGGAAATCTTTCAGAGCTGTTGAAGGATATCTATCCACAGATTCAAAAACCCAATAAAATCTCAAGCAGTATTTAAAAAAAAGAAGAAATCTACTTCTAGTCACATAAGAGTAAAACTGCCCCTAAAAAAGACAGAGAGAAATCTCAAAAGCAGCCAGAGAAAGAAGACACATTGCCTCACAATAGACTTCTCAACAGCATTGGTGTAATACTATCTCATGTACTAAAAGAAATAACTGCCAACCTTTTATATTTTCCAAGATCTCTTCTGGAAAACAAAAACTTAAGAATCTGCCTTCATTGAAAATTCTTAATGATGTACTTCAAGCAAAAAGGAAAATTTCCTAGATAAAAGGTCTAAGATGCCAGAAAGACAGACATGCAAAGGAAACTTACCACCATATTACAGATATGGACTGTCAGTCTGAGTGGTCACACTAGGGGCATTTTGTTACCAAGGCCTTGAAAATAATAACCAACACTACATACATGAGGAATGCCAGAAGAAAGGTCTGAGAGCCACTCTTCCTGGCACTGAAGGAAACAGGGCCCATCAGAGCAAACAAGTACCTTTTGCCTCTCTTATCTCCTTGGAAGCAAATGTTTATAATCTCTGGTTTTGTGTAAAGTTTATAACAGTATTTTTCATTCAGGTTGCTACCTATTAGTGGATGGTGAAATTAATTTGGTGGATCACATTCAGAATATTTTTTTAAAATCAAAAGAATACAAGCTGGGCTCAGTGACTCACACCTGTAAGCCCAAGAGTTTGGGAAGACCAGGCAGGAGGATTGCTTGAGAACAGGAGTTCAGAATCAGCCTGGGCAACATGGCGAGACCCTATGTCTACAAAAATTTTAAAATATGCCAGATCTGGTGGCATGTGCCCATAGTCCTAGCTACTCGGGAGGCTAAGGCAGCAGGATTCTTTGTTATAAGGAGTTCAAGGCTGCAGTCAAACTTCTGGTCGAAATCCTGGTCACGCCACTGCATTTCAGCCTGGGCAGCAGAGTAAAACCCCATCTTTAAAAAAAAATTAAGAAATAAAAATAATATGTGAGACATTAGAATATGCTGAATCTAGTAATGGTAAGCAATTATTTCTTGAAACTCTACATATATACATGAGTGTTGGTAAATACCTGACTGTATCATCAGCTCTAGATATAAAATGTTTATGATGTTGGCTGTGAGTTAATGAGGAATAGTTTTCCTTTCTGTGGGTTTGGGTGTATTTGGGAAACATTAGCTTAGGGGGTAAAGTAGGTTACCCAACTCTGAAAAGCAGCATCAAAGTCTTTATAATAAACACATATTAGGGGCCCAACTTAAATTTCAAGCAGATGTCATGAGCTGCTCAGAGTAGTGTGTTACAACTCTGCGTTATAAGGTAAAATGACTTAGAGTGTAGCAGTAGTCCCCAAACAATATCAAATAGACAGTGGTAAGTATAGATTGCTCTTCTCCTTGCATCACAAATGTTAATTCACCCTGCCCCCACACGCATTAAAACTCAGCATATTTCACAAATTGAGTGTTTCATTTCTATTTGAGATAGACTTATGGTAAGTCAGCTTTGCTCCCCAAATAAGTTAGCCATATAGTACTTCTATATGCAAAATTTGAATCTCAATTTTACTACTCAAGCAGGAAGTAAAAGTCATTTTTCTATATTTTCTTTGCTCCCAGATTGGGTTACAGTTTACAGATCTGAATATTGTCACTTGTGCACCATACATACACAGAGGTCTAAAACTCTCTACAAGTAAATAAAGAGGAAAAAAAGCCCATCAACCCAATAGGAAAATAGGCCAAGCCTGTTATAAGCTTTTTGATCATCTCCAGACTGGCAGGAAGAGAATGCATACTCACACTGTAAGTGCCTGATTTGATTTGCAGAGGATATAGAACCTTATCAGAAAACAGCCTTCCAAGGCAAGAGCAAATGCACCCTATCTAAGCACAGCTTTTCTCCAATTCTTATTTACCTAAGGAGATGAATAGCTGCCAGGAACATTGTTTGCACAAGGGCAGGAGACTGCCAGATCTGAGAACACAGCAAAATTTTTATTTTGTCAAAAATCTTATATTCAGCTTACACCATTCATTTCAGGTGAATATATAAGAGTCTGCATTTCAGTTTAGGGAAATGTTTACAGTCATCTGGTTCTCTTTATTCCTGGGAACAAGGTTACCTCACTTGGAACACATAACCAGTGCCAAGTTGTCCATCCCTAAGCAATATCGCTTCCTTCTACTTTCTAGAAGTTCTTCAGATTGTGGAAGAGAGACTTTTCAGAGTTCTTTGCCCTCATTCCCTCCTCCAGAAATTCATGCCTTTGTATAATCTCTTCCCCTTGAGAGCCAGTAGGCTAACCTAATGAGTTATTTTTAACCAGTAGAATACAGCAAAAATGATAGGTTACAAGAGATTGTGGCTTCTATCTTGCTCGCGGACTCTCTCTGTCTTCTCTGCTTGCACACTTTGTTGAAGCAAGCTACCATCCCAGAGGCAAGGAACACAGGCCATCAGTTTAGCAGCCTTGAGGAACTAAATTCTTCCAACTACCACATAAGTTTGGAAGTAGATTCTTCTCCAGTCCAGCCTTCAGATGAGACCCCAGCCATGCCAACATCTTGATTGCAGCCCTGTGAGAGACCTTGAAATAGAACCATTTCTTGAAATAGAACCATTTCTGATCTCCTGACCCACAGAAACTGTGAAATAAATATGTGTTAAGGTACTAAGTTTGTAGTAATTTGTTACGCAGCAGATTGTAAATAACACGCAGATAAAACCAGACAGAACAGAAAAATAAAATGGCTTTAACTCTAGAAGTTTCCCCATGTAAAATTTTGAAAATGCTACTCTGCCTAAGGTCAAACCGTCATACATATATACGTATGAAAACACAGAAAGGTGTCTGGAAGGGTAATACCAAATTAAATCTTTATCCAAGAGGAATGAAAACCAGTATTCACACAAAAACCTATGCACAAACCTTGTGAATATATTAAAAACCAGTGACTTATGCACTTTAAAAAGGTGAATTATGTGGTATATGAATTGTATCTCCAAAACATTTAATTAAAAACCTGTACACAATTATTCATAGAAACTTTAAAATTGCTAAAAACGAGGAAGATCTCAGTTATCCTTCAACTGGCAAATGAATAAACAAACTGGTACAGCCACGCAATTGAATACTGCTCAGCAATAAAAAAGAATGCACTGCCAGTTCAGCAACATGGATAATTCTCAAATGCATTATGCCAGTTGACAGAGGTCAGACTCAAAATACTATGTACAGTGTGATTCTACTTATATGACACTGAAAAAAGCAGTACTATAAGGACAGAAAACAGGTTAGTGGTTGCCAAGGAGTGGGAGAAGCAGCCAGGGAGAACTTTGAGGAGGTAAAAATGTGCCAGGCCTTGGTCGGTGGTGGTACATAACTGTGCATTTGTCAAGACTCAGTGCTATACGCTGAAAAGGGCAGGTTTTACTGTAAGTAAGTTGTACCTCAATAAACATGATTTTTAAATGATTAAAACTTTGGTTTTTGTTTGTTTTGGTTCAGTTTTAAGGTTTACCATAAATCTATTGGTTTTAGATTCTAAGTTGTATATAAGCTTCTGTTTTAAAAGAATTTTTTTAAAAATCCTCTTATCGTCAACAATATTTAGTTGTGCTGGAAATTTTATTTTGGAATTGTTTAATAGAGAAAGACAATAAATAATGTTCAAGAACAGACATTGATTCATAACATCAAAGTATATTGTGAGAAGATGGTATTTCAGAATAGAGGAAGAATTTCTTATGTGCTGGTAAGATTATAGATAATCATTTCTGCATAGTTTTCATAGCTGGATTGCTTTAATAAAGCCACTTAAAGGTTAAGTTCTAGATTGCTTCATGTTGCTTATCAATGTTTTAAAGCTAAAATATAAAATTAGCTGTTAAGTTGGCTCAACCGGAAATTCAGTATATCCTTTAAAAAGAGAAATTTAGTAAGCAATGTGTCTAAAGAATGACATATGGTTGGGTACAGTGGCTCATGACTGTAATCCCAACACTGTGAGGCTGAAGTGGGAGGATCACTTGAGCCCAGGAATTTGAGACCAGCCTGGAAAACAGTGAGACCTGCATCTCTACAAAAAAACAAAAAATTACCCAGGCATGGTGGCACACACCTTGTGGTCCCAGTTGCTTGGGAGGCTGAGGTGGGAGAATCACTTGAGCCTGGGAGATCAAGGCTGCACTGAAGTCTCATCACGCCACTGCACTCCAGCCTGGGTGACAGAGCAAGACCCTGTCTCAAAAAAAAAAAAAAAAAGAACCCCCCCCCCACCAACAAAAAAGGCATGTGATCAGTAAAAAAGACATTATTTGCTTATATTATAGAGTGGTTCTAAAATATAGATTTTACATTGAGAAATTTTAATACTCTCTTTTTTCTTTTTTTTTGTTTTACTTTCCAAAGGTGAGGAATAAAATGCTTCCCGTTCTTCTGGATGGGCATCCTATCTTCATAGTTGGTTTGGACTTTGATAGGTGGATGGAAGGAATATTTTTATTAACCAAATAGAATCTATTTACAAAAATGGTTCATGTATATTACCATCATTCTTTTGTCAAAAAGTGTGTATATATGTTTGCATTTACATATATTTGTACATCTATATGACAGATGTATTTTAAAAGTTTCAACTTGAAGTAAAAGTACAACAGCTTGAAGTGTTGATAGCAGGCCACAGCCCTCTAACTCGTGTGATCTCCCATGCATGCTGCCAGAATAAAACCACCAGGAATGAATTCACTCCCCACTTCTCTGGAACCTCAGGACCCGCCCATTTCTCAGCAGTACTGTGAATTTTGAAGTTAAACTAAATTTTGGTACCATACCAACTGGAACTTAGGCTTTAAAAATAATGTTTCAAGGCCAGGTGTGGTGATTCATGCCTGAAATCCCACTACTTTGGGAGGCTGAGGCTGGAGAATCGCTTGAGGCTAGTGAGCTGTGATTGTACCACTGCACTCCAGCTCGGGGAACAGAGCAAGACCTTGTCTCTAAAAATAATAATAGTAATAAAAATAACACTTTATGACTATTTATTGCAAGGTCAGATTTACAGATTGTTATAAATTGTTGAGAAATTTTTGTGATTAGAATATGAAGGAAAAAGCTTTATTGGTAAAAGTGACATGTTAAGGGGCTATGAAGTAAATATGCTGCAGTTAATTATGCTAAGTTAAAATACAGTTTAGTTATTGGCTTTAAAATAAACTCTTCTTTTTTTCTTTAAAGTATACTATCTCAAAACTCATTATGTTGTCAGAGCCCTAGAGCTGGCTAGTGTAACACTGACTATGAATAGGTGGGCCCACCACTTGAGTTGAGGTGATTTCATGGTGTCTTTCCAGGCTCTTGATAGGGTGTCACTGCATGCAAGCCATGAATCTGTTTTGAGAATCCTCTCCATTTTCCCAAACAAAAACCTGTCCCAACAGTGACTATATCACTCAGCATTGGATCTAAATATAAAACTGGTGCTTTCAGTGTTTTTGGCAGATAGTGTTCCATAAGCTTTCCATCAGAAGGGATTTTAGACACCTTGGAGGTCCGTGCTACATCTTCACAGTTCCTCTGAATAAGCTTAGGTGGTCGTGTTACTTGCCTTTGACACCTCTGCATGTGTTTTAATGACTAGATCCAAACTGTGTTGTCCTTAAATCAAAAATTGGATAATTTTTAATATTTATGTATTAATCACACAGTATGCTCTCTGAAGTTCTCTTAAGCCTTCAGTTTATACTCTTAATTTTCTTTCTGAGCTGGGGAACTGACTTTGGACTTTGGTTACACAGAACATTGGTTTCCAATTTAGTTTAACTGAAATTTGCTGCTGATATGTTGAGTTTGTTCTTTAAAAAATATCTCATATATCTCGTCTTTCCTCCTTAGAAGAACAGACCTAACTAGCGAATGTATGAATGAAAATGCATCTATTTCAGAGCCGACATGAAGAGTTTAGTTTTTTTACTTTATAAACTGTGAATATGAGTATGCCAGCTGCATACAATGTAACTAATCATATTTAAATATATTTCACTTTCTCTTTGACTTGAGACCTTTTGAAGTCTGTATAAACTTGTTTTGAAATATAGTCTCCACTTACGAATGTCATAACAAAATACTTTTTTGCATGATAAAAAATTACTTTGATTACAAAAGGCATATTCTTTCATGGTTTCTGCAATGAGAGGAAGTGTAATGATTATTTTAATATTTCTATTAAATATGTTTAACTGTATATTTTTATGGCTGCTCTTTTATGTTATACACTGTTTCTTTGGGGTTGTTAATTGGTTTCTGAAAGGGAACTTCAAACTCCTTTACTACTGGCCTTCCATGGTTGGTCCCTATTAGGTTGTTGAGAGAACGTCGACCAACTCTTTGATACCCGCCAGGTAGACCGTAGTACCTGCTATGTCTGACACCCTGCATCCAGCTAAAACCAGAAACAGTGCTGGGCCTCCCTGTGGACAAGACATTGATTTGACCAGAAGCAGATGTCTGGCTAAGGCTGCCAACCAAAGGGTGGCCTTAGATGAAGGGCTTTGTTCAGTTAGGGGCGGAGGTCATTAATTTTTTTTTTTTTTTTTTTTTTTTTTTTTGAGACAGAGTCTTGCTCTGTCGCCCAGGCGTGAGTGCAATGGCGTGATCTCGGCTCACTGCAAGCTCTGCCTCCCAGGTTCACGCCATTCTCCTGCCTCAGCCTCCTAAGTAGCTGGGACTACAGGCACCCGCCACCATGACCGGCTAATTTTTTGTATTTTTAGTAGAGACGGGGTTTCACTGTGTTAGCCAGGATGGTCTCGATCTCCTGGAGGTAATTAATTTCTTTGGATGTTTGGACTAGGAGATGGGGAGAGACAGAGCAGAAAGAGAAACACAGATGCCACAAGAAGGAGGAACAGAGCTAACCCTGGATAGGACTGGACACAGCAGCCAGACCAAGAGAGGCATCTAGTGAGAAGCAGCTCTTCAGCCCTGGGCCTGGTGCACACATCACTCCTTGGTTTCTAAGAACCAAATTTGGCCCAGCACAGTGGCTCATGCCTGTAATCCCAGCACCTTGGGAGGCCAAAGCGGGTAGATCATGAGGTCAAGAGATCAAGACCATCCTGGCCAACATGGTGAAACCCCGTCTCTACTAAAAACACAAAAAAAATCAGCTGGGCATGGTGGCGTGCACCTGTAGTCCTAGCTACTTGGGAGGCTGAGGCAGGAGAATCACTTGAACCTGGGTGGCAGAGTCCAGTGAGCCGAGATCACACTACTGCACTCCAGCCTGGTGACAGAGTGAGACTCCGTCAAAAAAATAAATAAAAATAAAGCCAAATTCATACAGTCCCTGAGGAGTGGGAACTGATGCACATCTCTTGTATACAATAAGCTATGCTTGTGCTCTGAACAGTGTAAGATTGAGAATTGTATTCCTTTAAAGAAAGTTTGGCAGAACTGTAACTGAATTACTAACAAGGCACTGAGAAGGCATACCGTACTTTGTATTCTTTTTAAAGTCCCTGTTAGGTGGTGATGTAGCTGGAAGTGTATAGTATTGAGGATGTAAAGTTTCCCCTAAAAATTTTTTGGTATTTGGCGAATGGCATAACACATCAAAAAATTGGTTGTATCATATGATTAAATTGCAATGTGATGATTTCAACTTGGTGGAAGACTTCTACTTTGTCTTGGTATGTGAAAATCCCCTTTGCTTCAAACTTAATACACACCAAGGAAAACAACCTGATACAATTTTGCAAGTGTCTTTGAGCTAATGGTTTTTCATGGGTATTAAAAAGCATTGGGTTATTTATGTATAATTATGTAGAAAGAAAATATTTGTTCCATTCAAAATACGGTTACACGAAAAGGCATCTAGTTGTGACCTTCAAATTATTACTTACATACCTATAGAAAATTCCTATAAATAGGCTGGGTGCTATGGCCCACACCTGTAATCCCAGCACTTAGGGAGGCCAGGGTGGGCAGATCACCTGAGGTCAGTAGTCCAAGACCAGCCTGGCCAATATGGTGAAAACTTGTCTCTACGAAAAATACAAAAATTAGCCAGGCATGTTGGCCCATGCCTGTAGTCCCAGCTACTCAGCAGGCTGAGGTAGGAGAATCGCTTGAACTCGGGAGGGGAGGCTGCAGTGAGCCAAGATCACACACCACTGCACTCCAGCCTGGGCAACAAAGTGAGACCCCCATCTCAAATAAGGAAAGAAAATTCCTATGAAGAAACACTATACCTCTGAGTTTCAGTAATAGAGATGATTAACCCAGTTTCCCTGCAAGGATGTGCTCACTGTGAACAGATGTGGTTACCACTCCAGATGTCTGCCTAGCATTTGAGACAACAGTCCCTGTCACCCCTACCTCTCTCTGGGAACTTTTGCCCCACCACCATACAGAGGGGAAGTAGGCCCAGCCATAATTAACTGAAACAGATACAGAGTTATGACCTGAGCCTAGGCAATTAGGTTTTCTCAGGAATATGGATCTGGGACTAAAGAACTCAGCATCTTCCTGTGACTGGAATTGTAGCATGTAAGTACAGAAGCTTTGGAGTGCCCAGAAAGAGCAGAGAAAGCCAGCCAAGAGAGTGCCAGGTTTAAGTTGACAGAAGAGGTCAACAAAATCGTGAAGTGAGTGTTCTGGGGACCTGAGAGTCAAGGGACTGGATTCTATACAATGTCTCTGCATCGTCATAGTAAACTTCCTACACATGCTTTGAAAGTAAATATCAGATAATTTGGAGCACAGTATAATGGTAAAGTATAAACTGTGAACTTACACAAGGACACCACAATTTCCGCCTCACTGACGAATAACTTGGGGCATGTTCTTGACTGCTCTGAGCCCCCATTTCTTTATCTGTAAAAAGGAAATAAATTACATAGTTGTGAGTTATTGGATGACATAATAAAACCCAGCACAGAGGGCTGGACGCAGTGGCTCACACCTGTAATCCCAGCACTTTGGGAGGCCAAGGTGGGTGTATCACAAGGTCAGGAGATCGGGACCATCCTGGCTAACACAGTGAAACCCCGTCTCTACTAAAAATACAAAAAATCAGCCAGGCATGGTGGCGGGTGCCTGTAGTCCCAGCTACTTGGGAGGCTGAGGCAGAAGAATGGCGTGAACCCAGGAGACGGAGCTTGCAGTGAGCTGAGATTGCGCCACTGCACTCCAGCCTGGGCGACAGAGCAAGGCCCCATCTCAAAAAAAAAAAAAAAAAACCAGCACAGAGTAGGCATGCCAGCATTCTCTCCCTTCTCAGCCTGCAAAAAGATTTACCAACTTACCTCATTTTCTTCTGTTCCTTGTTCTGACCTCAGTGCATGACCCATAGCACCAAGTGTTACTGTCGTTTATGAGTGAACAATTGTGTTAATAAGGAAATAAATGGAATGTTTTCCAGCATTTTGACCTTATTTTTTAAAACTTTCTACCTCCCAGAGCTGGGAAGAGATTCCAGATTTCCAGACTTACTCCAGAGTCATGACTAATGCTGGACTTCATCTATAGCTCTTATTGAAATGTCAGAAAACATTTTTTGCCCCAAAAACTATTAACTGTTAAATTTATAGCATCAAACTGCATTTTTTAAAGGAGGCTTTTTGTTTTTTCTTTTTTGAGAGAGAGAGAGAGTCTTGCTCTGTCGCCCAGGCTGTAGTGCCTTGGCATAGTCTCAGTTCTCTGCAGTCTCTGCCTCCTGGTCTCAGGTGATTCTCCTGCCTCAGCCTCCCAAGTAGCTGGGACTACAGGTGTGCACCACCACATCCGGCTGATTTTTGTTTGTTTGTTTTTGGTAGAGACGAGGTTTTGCCATGTTACCTAGGCTGATCTTGAACTCCTGGACTCAAGTGATCCACCCACCTCAGCCTCCCAAAGTGCTGAGATTTCAGGTGTGAGCCACCACACCTGGCCAAAAGAGACTTTTTTTTTTTTTTTTTTTGAGACGAGTGTTGCTCTGTCGCCAGGCTGGAGTACAGTGGCATGCTCTCAGCTCGCTGCAACCTCCACCTCCTGGGTTCAAGCGATTCTCCTGCCTCAGCCTCCCGAGTAGCTGGGACTACAGGCACACGCCCCCACACCCGGCTAATTTTTTGTATTTTTAGTAGAGATGGAGTTTCACTGTGTTAGCCAGGATGGTCTCGATCTCCTGACCTCGTGATCTGCCCACCTTGGCCTCCCAAAGTGCTGGGATTACAGGCATGAGCCACCACGCCCAGCCCATGTCTGGCTAATTTTTTTTTTTTTTTTTTTTTGGATCTTAGTAGAGACAAGGGTTTCACCATGTTGCCCAGGCTGGTCTTGAACTCCTGAGTGCAGGCAATCCGCCCACCTCACCCTCCCAAAGTGCTAGGATTACAGGTATTTGGTTTTTTGTTTGGTTTTCAAGCAACCTTTCTAAATTTTGCTATGCTCACTCTTTCTTCACATGTTGGTACTGGCTAGATACAGATTTTGCTTTCCTATTGGAGACTCTTTTGAGAGCTGGCTATCCCCTCTTGCTCCTTTTCTTTTTTTTTCTTCCCTACTTTCAAGTTTCTTGCTCTTTTTCTTACCCCATAAGTTACCAGAAATTCATACCCCCTTGAGAGGGCTTTTTGTTTGAACTTCAGTCTTTAGTTTCATCAACTTTTCTAAGGAAATTGATCTGTTAATGAAAGTTGGCTTGCTTGACTTCAGAATATCTGTATTATTCAGTGATGTGTTTTTCTGGTTGTTTTGTTTGAGCATAGTGTAAATATCACCCATTGCATAGCTATGGCAGTGACATAAATCTAGCAGCATAAGATTGAGAAAAGCTAGAAGTCCCACCACAGATTGTATTTCAGTGAAAGGGATTCATTTTAACTGCTTATAAAACTAAGGAAAACTTATAAACATGGAAAACAATTATTAAACCCACCATATGCTCATACTGATATTAAATGGTGTGCCAGATTCT
Source organism: Gorilla gorilla gorilla (assembly GCF_029281585.2). Lineage (NCBI taxonomy): Eukaryota > Metazoa > Chordata > Mammalia > Primates > Hominidae > Gorilla > Gorilla gorilla. The sequence continues at coordinate 52,850,698 of NC_073236.2, forward strand.
AGAAAGAGTTACCTTTTGGTAAGAGCACTGCTTGTTAACTATGGTTGGTTGCTTTAGATGTCTAGTGTGTACACAAAAGCATGAATTTTATTCCTTATAACCAAAGTAGAAACCTACTCTGAGCAATTTGACAAAAGGTTTACATTATTTATTTTAGTGTAGTTTAAGATTACAGTAAGATGCAATTCCCAAAGAGTGAAATATAAGGCTGGGCGTGGTGGATCACGCCTGTAATCCTAACACTTTGGGAGGCTGAGGCGGGTGGATCACCTGAGATCAGGAGTTCGAGACCAGCCTGGCCAACATGACGAAATCCCATCTCTACTAAAAATACAACAATTAGCCAGACGTGGTGGTGCGCACCTCTAATCCCAGCTACTAGGGAGGCTGAGGCAGGAGAATCCCTTGAACCTGGTGGGGCGGAGGCTGGAGTGAGCTGAGATCATGCCATTGCACTCCAGCCTGGGCACACTCTCAAAAAAAAAAAAAAGAAAAAGTGCAATATAACTTTTCACAAAATATGGAACTGTGGTAGTCTAGAACAATGTCTCAATATATCTCCTACACGAAGTATAATAGTAAATATCTGTATTTGGTGGCATAATATGCTCTTAGTATAAACCAAAAACACATGCTGAGCATTGGACATTGTCCAATGTTTAATTCATATGATTCATTCTGAGTTTCTGACTGAGATCATTCTTTCAGACTATGTGTATTTCTCCTGGGATCCATAAAATATGCAGCCCTAACATGATTTCATTTTTGTTTCCTTTCCTGGAAAAGGAGAAATCATTCAGATCAGCTTTCATATTGCCTTATAGGCAATGACTTCAAAATAGTTTGAAAGGGACTCCTTTGTTCTAGAACTGCTCTAACACAGTAGCCACTAGCCACATGTGGCTATTGAAAGATTGAAATGTGGTTATTCCAAATCAGGATGTACAGTAAATATAAAATACACACCAGATTTCAAAGGCTTACGTGAAAAAAGTAATGTGAAATATCTCACTAGTAGTTTTTATAGTGATTACATGTTGAAATTTTAACATTGTGAACATATTAGTTTAAATAAAATATATTGTGAAAATTAATTTCATGTTTCTATTTACTTTTGATAAAAGTACTACTAGAGGCTGGGTGTGGTGGCTCACTCCTGTAATCCCAGCACTTTGGGAGGCTGAGGTGGGAGGATCACGAGGTCAGGAGACCGAGACCATCTTGGCTAACACGGTGAAACCCCGTCTCTACTAAAAACACAAAAAATTAGCCAGGCGTGGTGGCAGGCGCCTGTAGTCCCAGCTACTAGGGAGGCTGAGGCAGGAGAATGGCGTGAACCCGGGAGGCGGAGCTTGCAGTGAGCTGAGATCGTGCCACTGCACTCCAGACTGGGCTTCAGAGCGAGACTCTGTCTCAGAAAAAAAAACACTACTAGCACATTTTTAAATTACTTGTAGTGATCTCATTTGTAACACATTACATTTCAATCGTATACTGCTTTTCTAAAGAGTCACTGCTAAGCCCTGAAATTAACTCCAAATACCTCCCTGGGATACAGTGCCAAGGAAGGGGCTTCCTTGGACTTCAACCTCTAAAAGTAAGCAAGAATTGAGAAATATCTTCTGCTTTGAAAAATATTCACTCCCCAATGCTAATACATCAATTACATATTATTCGGGGGCTAACTAAGCTCCTATTTTAAAATGTAAATTGAAGAAATTAGGCCAGAGTCATTCCCATCTTAGTGCCAATCATATAATCAGATAATTAGATTGCTCTTTCCCTAAAGCCTGTTTAGTTTTTTTGTTTGCTGGTTTTGTTGTTGTTGGGTTTTTTAATTTGTTTTTGTTGTTGTTGTTGTTGTTTTGAGATGGATACTCACTGTGTCACCCAGGCTAGAGTGCAGCGGCATGATCTCTGCTCAGTGCAACCTCCAACTCCTGGGTTCAAGCGATTCTCCTGCCTCAGCCTCCTGAGTAGCTGGGACTGTAGGTGCATGCCACCACGCCCATCTAATTTTTTTGTTTTTTGGTTTTTTTGTTTGTTTTGAGACAGTCTCGCTGTTTCCCAGGCTGGAGTGCAGTGGCACGATCTCGGCTCACTGCAACCTCCACTTCCGAGGTTCAAGCGATTCTCCTGCCTCAGCCTCCCAAGTAGCTGGGACTACAGGTGCATGCCATTATGCCTGGCTAATTTTTTGTATTTTTAGCAGAGATGGGGTTTCGCCATGTTGGCAAAACTGGTCTCAAACTTCTGGCCTCAGGTGATCCAGCCGTCTCAGATCAAAGTGCTGGGATTACAGGCATGAGCCACCACTCACAGCTCGCTAAGGCCTTTTGCCAAGACAAATTAGCTCTTAGAGAACCACAGGATTCCTTTTGTAATGTATTACAAGCTAAAGTCTTACCTACTCTTGAAGAGTAGAAAACATGAAAAGGTTCTATGTTAGCCCTTAGAATAATTAAAAATTCATAAGCTCTGAAGTAAAGACAGGTAATAAAATCATTGCATATGACAAAACAAAAGTTTAAATTGGCGTTTGTAAACTCTGCATGAAAGCCAGGTTTCTCACTACTAGAAAAAGAAAAAAAGTTATAAATAAGCCAAAGAGAATTCCAGAATGAATCCTGTGGTGCCAAATATATGTTAACTACAAGGAATAAGAGTGACCTTACACTGGAAACACCTTAACCATGGGCTAAGGTTAAAGATATAACAGCTTTCTCACACCCCTTACACAGCTACTCCCAATGTTAACATAACTGTTAACAAATTATCAAAACTAAGAAATTAGTCTTGGTATAGTATCACTAACTAAACTCCAGACCTCAGTCAGGTTTTCCCAGTCTTTCCTTCAGTGTCCTTCCTGTTTCAGGATTCAATCCATGATCCTTGACACTTGGTACTTTGTCAGATGTCCCGCTGTATGGGTTTGTTTGATGTTTTCCCATGATTAGGGATAGACACTGCAAGACTCAGAGCTACTTTACAAAGAAGCCTCTAGGGAGCTCCCCAGAGAAGACAGGGGAGACAACACAAGGACACGAGAGGAAATTTTAGCCTCTGACATCCATGGCTATATAGCGAAGAGTAAAAAAAGCCTAACTCCTAGCCAGAGAAACACAAAATCTCATACTAAAGCCTTATTTAACTCAGTTCCTTTCACCCAGTACATCATATACAGCCTCAAACAAAAAATTACAAAGCATACTAAAAGACAAGAAACCCCACAGTTTGAAGAGACAGAGCAAGCATCAGAACCAGACTCAGATATGAAAGAAATATTGGAAGTATCCAACCACGAATTTAAAATAACTAAGATTAACATGTTAGGGGCTCTAATGTAAAAATGGCAGAACATGCAAGAACAGATGGGTAATGTAAGCAAAGAGATAAAAACACTAAGAAGAAATGAAAATGAAATACTAGAAATAAAAAACACCATAACAGAAATGAAGAATGCCTTTGATGGGTTCATCAAAAGAATGGATATGGCCAATGAAAGAATCAGTGAGCTCAAAGAGATGTCAATAGATACTTCAAAAGCTGACACACAATGAGAAAAAAGAATGAAAAAGAAAAAACAGAACAAGAGTCAAGAACTGTGAGACAATTACAAAAGGTGGAACATGGAGACTTTTTGGAAATACCAGAAAGAGAAGAAAAAGAGAAAGAAAGCCGGGCGTGGTGGCTTACGCCTATAATCCCAGCACTTTGGGAGGCCGAGGCGGGCAGATCGCAAGGTCAGGAGATCGAGACCATCCTGGCTAACACGGTGAAACCCTGTCTCTACTAAAAATACAAAAAATTAGCGGGGCATGGTGGCAGGTGCCTGTAGTCCCAGCTACTCGGGAGACTGAGGCAGGAGAATGGCGTGAACCTGGGAGGAGGAGCTTGCAGTGAGCTGAGATCGTGCCACTGCACTCCAGCCTGGGCAACAGAGCAAGACTCTGTCTCAAAAAAAAAAAAAAAAAAAAAAGAGAGAGAGAAAGAAACAGAAGAAACATTTGAAGCAACAGTGAATGAAAATTTCCCCAAATTCATGATAGATAAAGCTATGGTCTGAATGTTTGTGTCTCCTCAAAAGTTATATTGAAACTTAATCCTCAATATGATAGTACTGAGGTGGGGCTTTTGGGAGTCAATCAGGTTACGAGGGCTCTATCCTCAGGACAGAGATTAGTGCACTTATGAAAGAAGCCCCAGGGAATTAGCTAGCCCCTGACACCATGTGAGGACAAAGCCAGAATGTGTCATCTATGAGGAAGCAGGGCCTCACCAGACACTGCTAGTGCCTTGGTCTTGGACATCACAGCCCCTAGAACGGTGAGAAATAAATTTCTGTTGTTTATAAACTCTCCAGTTTATGATATTTTTGTCACAGCAGCCCAGATGAACTAAGGTAGACATAAAGGAACAGATCCAGGAAGCTCAAAATACATCATTTCAATAATGATCTTTAAAACTTTGTATTAAATTATACTGATCATTCCGCTGACTGCTGAATGACCTGGCACCGTCTCAGGGTTTTAGTCTGGAGTTTTTGTTTATGCTCATGGCCTCACGGAGAACAATATTCACCTGAAGTGATGGCGCTTCTCTTTTTATGTTGTTGAGAAGCATGATTGGCTGTTTTTTTGCAAAATTATTCACAAACTTAAACTTTGATTCTGAATTATTGAAGTAACATGGTGAGGCAGAGTAATATGTGACTTAAATTTTATGGAGTACTAAGGAAAACGGGCAGACTTAATATAAAAGTGGTGCATTGGTGGTGCTTAAGGGCAAATACCGATAGCATGGTGTACAAATAAAGGATCCCGATGATTCAAACAGGTGGAAGTGATGGGAGAACTGAGTTGTCACACAGTACCATATCCACACTGTCACACAAATCTCACCTTTATTTATTCCCTTTTGCACTAATGTAGCCAGAAATGTGAAACGATGACAGTTTTTTCAGTAGGATTTTTTTTTAGTTTTTAGCATTGACCTTTGAGGTGCACTATTAAATTGCTCAGTCCATGAAAATAACGGATTGCTGATTTAAAAACTGGTTCCTTGCTTAGCTTCAGCAAAACAGCAAAGTATACCACATTAAATGTATATTGTTTATTTGATTTTTATTGACTTTGTTGTTTTAACTATTTAATTGCAAATCTGTCTTGGGGTTAACACTGTGTAAGAGTTTTAAGCATAAGAAGTTTGTACTTAGAGTTTAGATGTAGTTTTATATTTGTACATGTTGATGTAACATTTTAATAATAATAATTCAGGTCTGCTGGGCATGGTGGCTCACGCCTGTAATCCCAGCACTTTGGGAGGCTGAGGCGGGTGGCTCACCTGAGGTCGAGAGTTCAAGACCAGCCTGACCAACATGGAGAAACCCTGTCTCTACTAAAAATGTAAAATTAGCCAGGCATGGTGTCACATGCATGTAATTCCAGCTACTTGGGAGGCTGAGGTAGGAGAATCGCTTGAACCCGGAGGCGGAGGTTGTGGTGAGCCGAGATCGCACCATTGCACTCTAGCCTGGGCAATGAGAGCAAAATTCTGTCTCAGAAAAAAAAAAAAATCAGGTTAATTCTGGGATCTGAGCAAAGTTTTGCTCCCTTCCGAGAGGTGAACACGTTATGCAATTATTAATAATATCCCTGTGGGAAGGGGCTTTACAACAAATTATTTTACAGGTGAAGGGCAGAAATGAAAACATTTTCTAGAGCCACTCCTGCCCTTCACACTCAGGAATGTCGCAGTAGTCATATCTCTGTTCTGGATCAGTAGTATAGCACCAGGGCCCCTGCGCATCGTTGTCTGGATTCCTCCAGTCCCTCTGAGGGGTGTGTAGCAGGTGAGAATCTGGGGAGGATGGAAGAGAAGCACTTAGACTATATTCTAAAAATCAGCTTGCTATTAGCAAGGCAGAAGGAGATGCTCTTGATTCCCATCTGAGATTGTCATCCAAATGCATTTCAGCTGGGTGCTGCAGCATTTGTGTGGTCAGATTTTCAATTTCTCTATTGATAGGCTGCTTCTGGCACAGTAGCTAATATTACCATTGCTACTGTGACAGCCAAGTCTTAGACAGAGAGCCAAAATATTTCTATTGCACAGTCGGGAGAATTATAAAGGCCTCAAAAGCCTGCCATGGTCTTAATTCATTCCAAACACCTGCTTTTGTTAGTTACCCTTTTCTCTGTAAAAATTTTCGTAGTTAATACCATTTTGTCCATGTGAACTATGTGCCAGGAATTCCACTAACATCTTTCTACACATTCTCTCTTTTAGTCCTAACAAAAAAACCATTTGAGGAAGGTGTTATTATCCCTATTTTACAGATGAGAAGACTGAGTGGCAATGTAAAACAAAACAAAACAAAACTTGCCTAAGCATGAATAGCTGTGAAGAAGCAGATCAAGAATTCAAAGTTGATCTGTCTAATTCCAAAGTCCTAATTTTCTCTGAAATGCAGCTTGAATTATTGGGGATGGAGGAGGGATTTAAACTTATTTTCAGTTCTAGAGATGAGTTGCTGTATAGAGACAACCATTTAGATGACAATCACAAGACTTACAGTCTAGAAAGGCAGGTTTTATTTCTGGTTCTTCTGTGAACCTATTTGGGGTAACCCCCACCCCCCAAGACCTCAGTTCCCTCATGAAGATGAGCCTAGACTACCTCATAAAAATGGCCCAGAGTGTCTCCATGGCCCCCGATAGTCTCTGACTTCGCCATTTGGTTGAATCAGTTTTCATTAACTCACGGGGAATATTTGATCTGCTCATCTCATAGGGATATAGCAAAGGCAATTTGTTGAGTGTTGGGGGAATGGATAAAGTTGAGTAACAGGCACTAAGTTCCTATTTGATAAGTGTCGTTACTGAGAACTTAATGCCACCTAACACCAAACTTGGAAAAGCACAAAAAAATGCACTAAAATAAATAACAGGCAAGTTGCGACATTTGAATTTCACGTATCTTCATTTTCATTTTTATATTTTATTTACTATTTTGCTCCACAATTTGAGTCAAACATGTGATGAGAGTTCTAACTTGATATGTTTACTTCAGTCCCAAACATAGTCATCTGTGGTCTTTTCTCAGATTTGGCCTAAAACTCGTAGTTTCATTGATTTTTTTTTTTTTAACTAGGCATTCTTCTATGTTCTAGGTCTTCAAGAAACCTCCATACGCAAGAAAAAATAGAAAGCAACCATGTTCTACTATGGTGCCAAAAATAGTTGAACATCGACATCAAAAAGATTCTTTCTGTCTGCTTATTCACATATTCTGGTTTGAATTAAAAGTGATGAAATTATCCTAAATACAGTTGGCCCTCTGTATCCATGGGTTCCACATCCACAAATTCAACCAACTGTGGATGGAAAAGACTTGAAAAAGATGAGAGAAAATAAAAATATGACAATAAAACATAATACAAATAAAAACAATACAGCATAACAATGATTACATAGCATTTACATTATATTAGGGATTGCACAAGAGAAGGTATGTAGGTTATATGCAAATACTGCACCATTTTACATAAGGGACTTGAGAAGCATGGATTTTGGTAGCCACAGGGGTCCTGGAACCAATCCCTCACAGACACAGAGGGACAACTTTACAGTAGATGAACACAAAGATGAAAGGGAAAGTCTTACCTAGGTCTGCGGGGAGAAGTGGAACTCCATTTTTGACAGGTGATGCCATTTTTTGTTTTGGACATCGTCCCTCTGTAGTTCTTTCCATTCCCAGTCTTGCACTCTGAAAGATACACTGAAGGAAAGTCCACACAGTGGTCAAAGTCTTTCACAAGACACCACGTGAAGGTCTGCACAGAATAGTCACATTGAGAAAAAGATCTCATGCACCAGACCCCCTGTTTCAGCTTTCCAAAAGATCATCTTTTGCATCTGCAAAAAGGCTGCAGTAAACTGGGCCATTCCATACTTTGATTCATGTATTCAAATGCTACTTATGAGCTCTCTGTGTATCAAGCCCCACCAGGATGCTGGGGACACACGGGGCACAGTGCAGCCAGAGGCTTGGCCATCATAGAGCTCACATTCTAGTGGAAACAGGCAGGGGGGTTACAGTAAATATTCAAGGAAACAATATAAAATGAGATCACTTAATGATGATACATGTTACATACATGATGAGACAGAGTAAGAGAATGGGGAAAGGGTTTTTAGATGGGGGAATGGCAGGCTTTTCTGAGACTGAAAGAGGTCCAACCCACTTCTATTTCTTCAGGCTCCCAGTGATATGAAAAAGTGCCAAACAGGGCTATAGAATTGTGGTCTACTGTAAATGGTTTGCAGTAAAAGTTCTCAACCAGCTTCCACTCAACCAACTCACCAGTTAGACAATGGGCCCTCTCCTGTGTTTAAAACAGTCCGGTGCCCACCTGGGTCCACATGCAGCTGGCAGGTGTTTGCTAGTGTGCCCACCCATGTCTGTTCCCCCCAGGTGAGTTATGTGCTTACAACGAGTCATTTCTTTGCATTTTCCAACTTTCTTACATTTATATTTAATTAAAGATGATCTAAACTGAGAAATGAATGTGAAAAGAAACAAAGCTCTTTTTTGTTTGGTTTTTAAGTAAATTAAATGTTTTTAACAAGTTGAAATGTGAATCATTTAAAAAATTGCTATCAGATCCACAGAGGGCAATCCACTCATATAGTTGACTGTAAAGCTTGAGGAGGAATTCATAAAAATCTAAAGGTTTTACACATGCGGATTGATTAATAAATGTCGAGATATGGTCCACTTCAAAAATAAGGAAAGTAATTATTGTAGATGTTGCACTAGAGCATAGTTTATGCAGGAAATGCACCAGAGACCTTCTACTGGTGACCCCATACTCGAAGACAAAAAGCCTCTGCTCTACATCAAAAGGTGTCAAGTACACTTGTGTTTTCAATGAAAATATAAAATGTTTAAGGTATATTGGCACCATCATTTAAGGTTACCCACTTTAGCCATTTTTAAATTCACTGATCAATCACATGGGGAACGTATTCCTAACATACCTACAGCAAACTAATGCTTTTAACCCAATACTACGTATTATGATTGCCAGTACATCTTCATTGGGACATAGTATTACAGTAGACATAAGACACTCATCAAAGTGTAAACTCAAGGTACTTTGTGAAAGGGAGGTCTAGGGGTCAAGGAAGATTTGCAAAGGAGGTGATGATTGAGCTGACACCTAGGCGATAAGAAGGAGCTGGCACAGCAGGACAAAGGCGAAGAGGGTCCCAGGCAGGAGGGCATGTGCTTGGGGTGGTGAAGGAACAGAAGTAAGGCCAGAAACTTTGTAGAAAAGTTTAGCAAGCCAAGCAAACAGCAGCCGGGGGTTACGTAAATAATGCCGGGCCCTGGCATATTTGGGAAGTCTTTGGGTCTTATTTTAAGGGCACTAGGAAGGGCTTTAAACAGGGAAGTTACATTTCTTCGAGATCAGGTGTACAGCTACAAGTAGCCCCAACCAGTGGTGATAGGGTCTTGGACTCGGTGAAGGCAGTGTGGCTGGTGGCAAGTGGCAGAAGTAAATGTGATCTAACACTGACTGTTCCTGGCAAAACCCTGGCAGGTAAGTTAGCAGCAGGTCAGTATCCCACAGCAAAGAAACAAGGACCAAAAAATGACTGACTTTTGACTTTTCACTTCTTTTTTGTTTGTATGTACCCACCAGAGTTTATATAACCTTTCGCTCCCTTCTGTCACTTTGAAAACAAGCAAACTAAGCCTTCAAACTTCAGGCTTCAAACTCAACCTACAGTCATTCCCATGTTCCTTCTGGTTAACAATTTACAAATGACATATTTAAATGTTAGCATTTTGTAGATAGAATCAGGAGAATCAGGGTTTTTTGTTGTTTTTTTTTTTAAATCTGGTACAATTAGGTGATCCTATTTAGTTTACCGTTTGCTTGCTACTTGTAAGAACTAATAACTTCACCAGATAAAGTTTAGATTTAATCTATACTTTAATCTCAAGAATTCAAGATAAATAGTGGTAAGGAAGAAAGTACAATGCGTACAGCTAATGAAACCCAGGAAGATGAGTCAATGCATAGAAATAATTCCAACCCAAATAAATACTATTTAAAATGCTACTTAGAGTTTTGCCGTGATACTAGACACAATATGGCAAATCATCCTCAAGAATACAAGAACTAAGGTGTTTCCAGTCCTCTTTAACACCTGTTATGCAGAGTATTTGGAGAGCTAAATTGTTATTATTAATGGTCTTAATACCTGGCCACCAACACAGTAGAGGAAACAGTTTTTAAAGTGTCATACATCTCTTCAAATATTCATATGCTTAATGAAACATTTGCACATCTAAAAAGGCATGCAATTTCTATTGAAATCCTGTGTGCCTCTTATTCTAAGCAGTGGGACTATTGACCCACATTTTAAAATAAACTATAGAAAAGGAACTGTAACTTTTACACATTTTTAAAAGACAACATTTCAGAAATCTGAGAAAAATACAGACCATGTCCCGCAAAATGTGAAAAATTTAAAGTAAAAAATAAGATTTGTGTCCCAATCTAAATGTTTCTGAGGATTAAAACACCTCAGTATTTCTGTTTTACAAGGCTTCATCCAGATATTAGGGCCCAAGGACCATGGTCACCCTGCAGAATAAGAAGCCAAGACCAAAAGGAATGCTTAGACTTCCCATCTCCTTGTTAAATATAAAATAATATTTTAAAAATCTTATTTTCAGGGTCATAGAGGTAGAAGTGATTTTGTAAATCTAATCCTTTCATTTTTTGAACAACAAAAAAATTAAATCTAGGAGGTGAAGTAATATACTCAAGCTGACATGGTTAGTTAGTAATCAAATCCTGTCCTAACTCAGAATTCAATTTTACAACACCATAGCGCCTTCCTCCTCTGGTCTCATAAATTAAAGATAGAATAGAGAAAGAGGAAGAGTGGGAGGATGGGGAGGACAGTAGGAGGAGGAGGAAGAAAATGTACTCACTTTACTTTTCAAATAAAACTACATCTCTCATCCTGATGATTATTGAGGACTTCCTGTTTTCAGCCATTATCACACACTGTTGCTCTTTACTGTGATATTGGAATGCCCTGCAGAACGAAGCAGGAAATCCAATAAGTATTTTTCTTTATTTAAAGAAAACAAATGTTTATTAATAAGTGAGAAATGCTAAAGATCACTGAATATCTTGGGGGACCAGAGAGCTCAGAATTGCTGCCTCTTTCAGTTATTTGGGCATGGCATTGATGAAGTACTGAACAAAATACACCAACGTGGCAGTAAATCTTATCTGCCCTTACCTTCCCTCCCTCATAATTTTCTCTTTCTTTCTGTTTCAACTGCTTTACTTCTTCTTCACTCATCTTCTTAATTTTTGTTTTTGGGTCAGAAAGAAGCAACTCTGGTTGCTTTGAACCCATTCCCCAAGATAGTCCATCTCCATGACCTCCCAACTCTGATCAGTTCCCCTGAACCTCTGCTCCACATTTCACCCTGCCCTGGCCCCTGACCCCTCCCATCTCCATCCCGTGGTCCTGCTATGGGTGCTCAGTCTGGCATGCATAGCTACTTTCCCAGGCTCATCACCTACACAAAGTCTCTGCTTTAGTCAACTTGATCTCTTAATGGTCCCCCTCAGAAAGTGCAGGGCCGCATCTTCCCCTGCCTTCCTGGTGCTTTTCAAGAGCTCTCTCAACTCCAAACCCAGCTCAGTTCCCACCTCCTCCCTGAGCCTTCTCTAGCTGCCTCAACCTTAGGCATTGTTCTTTCTTCTGGATCTGGGTAGAGCATGCATTGATTATGCCTGTACCTCACTTAGGCTGTCTTTTTTTTTTTTTTTTTAGCATTATATCCAGTCACCTTAAATACTGAAGGGCAGGCACTGGATCTTGTAGCTATAAGTCATTGCTCAGATCTATCTAGGACACTTTCATTCATATGATCCTCAACAAACATTTACTGATGATGATGTTAAAAACTGGAGCTCAGAACAATAACTGCTAATGTCTATGTCCGGTGTAAAAACAACTAACTTCCTTTTAGGGTATTTTTCTAACGAAGACTCCAGTAAACCTTAACAAGAGGCTGTTAGTATGGCTTCACATACTATGAGCAAATATAGTTCCAAACTCTGGCTCCATAAATTTCTCTTTCCTCTTAAATCGTTAATAAATTTGTGAGTAAATTACTTGCCATCTGAATTACAGATTTCTGGGTAGGTGCAACGACGATGAAAATACCTGCAGGTGAATTCTTTGTCCTCCTCACATTTTGCTGCACATTCTTCTCTGCTTCCTGCCCCCAGCTGCTTCTTAGTGACACTGAACAGTGAAGACCCCTGGGTATTCACATAGTCATCCAGAGGCTCTCCTTGACCTAGAGGTGGGAGATCCAAGTGGAATAAATGGTCAGTAAATCAATGCCGATGTCTAATTGTCATGACTTCCTTTTAATCTATTTGGTTTGCATTAACCAAATAAAACTTGCTGTTTACTGGAAGTAGAATGGGTAGCTATGAATCAAAATGTTTAGTTAAGAACACACAGTTGGGCATGTGGACATAAATAAAGATGGCAACTAAAGACACTGGGGACTACCAGAGAAGGGAGAGAGGGAGCGAGGCAAGGGCTGAAAAACCACCTATTTAGTAGGTATTTAGCTCACTACCTGGGTGATGGGAACCATTTGTACCCCAAAGCTCAGTGTCACACCATTTAGTGATGTAACAAACCTGTACATGTACCCCTGACTCTAAAAGTTGAAATTATAAAACAAAGAAAAACAGTTTCATTAACAGATTGCAAGATAGTAAAAGATTAGCTGGATTGATAAACAGGTTAGAACTATGGAACCACTACTATGTTACCATATTAGTGGATATAAATCCTTAAACAAGAACAAATTTTATGTTTGCTATCAATTGTGCCATGTCATGAGAGAAGAGTAAGGCACCATCAGTGGCAGTTGTGTTACCAAGATTGATGATGATTTGTTCATCCTTGGGTAGAAATGGAACTTGGAGGCCATTGTTTGATTTCCTACAATATGCGCTTTGGTTCTGACACTGTCACTTGAACTGGTGGGAAGCATCCTCTGAATGGTCCCTCCTTGAGACACATAAATTTTGGTGCATAGATGATGGTGGAAATAAACAAGAACTGAACTAAATTATGCTGCCACCTTGGACAAAAATTGGGCAAAACACTGGAGGGTAAGAAGCTCCCCAACAAAGAAGGCCATTTTTGTACTGGGCTGATGACAGTCACACAACACTACTAACTGGGGAGAAATCAGTTTTTCCAAGGTGTTGACAGGTATCTGCATTTTGGAGGAAATTGTAAAAAAGCAGAACCTGGGACAAATACTGGTCTTGGTTTTTCTTTGAGATCAAATCTGAGACAACGAATCTGTCCGAAAGCTGCTTTCTGCCTGGTCGTGGCAGAGGGTGGCCAAGGGGGCCTCAGCTGTGCTCCCACCACAAGGCTACAGGGTGTTCCCTTGTCCTGAGGCTCTTGCGGACATCTGGCTGAGCTTTGGTAGGTCTATTCCAAGCCTGGAGATGCCAGCTCCATCCTTCGCACAGAATGCTAGTGATTTTCACAGGGGTAAGAGGCCAAAAGAGGCTAATAAAATGAAGATAGCCAAGCTCCATGGAATTAGACAACAGGACAACCTTGACCACTTTGAGGGGCGTGGTGGGGGCCGCAGGCAGAGGGAGTGGGTTATAGAGCGACTAGGAGAGCAGTGGAGGCGGCAGCAGGAGACAAGCCTGGCTCTGAAGACAGCGAGCCCTCCAGGGAACATGCGGTCAGGGGAGGTTCTGAAAGATGACACACTGCAGAGCGCATTGGTTTGTATGCTGATGACAAATATCCAGTAGGAAGGCAAATGAACAGATTCTCCTTCTCAGAAAGGCCCGTCCTGACCTCCTGAGGGTACACAGAGCACAAGGGGCAGGACAGGGAGGAGGATGCATGCTCATCGATTCATGCAAAGTCCTTGGCCAAAGTCCCCCTGCTCCCCACCTCTGGGACTTTGTCCTTCCTCAATTTAAGACATTCCGGGCTGGAAAAATGGATTATTGAGCAGGAGTTGGCTGATGCATTCTAAACCTAATCCACTAAAAAGCACTTGAGAGATGTATCAAAAGATCACAAAGAAATAGATGCTTTAGGCCCATATCCATGTCTTTACCCCGCACTTTCTGCCAACTTGAACTCTCATTTCCAAGAAGAGTTGTGTTTTGGTTAATTCTATAGCTCACAGTGTGACTTCAAAACACACAATAAATCCACAAAGTGTGTCCTACGGTGAGTTCAGTTAAACTTTCTGAAGAGTTTTTTTGAAGTATAGCAGAGCAGGCTACAACTGATATTCAAAAAAAGAAAACTTCCATTTATTTCCCCCTTCAATTAAGTTCTCTGTGTCATGTTATTATGCTTCATAGCGCATCACTGCTGAGATCCCCTCCCCAGCTCATGTCCCTAGGAAATATCCCAAAACAGAATCAAACTTTAATTTTTCTTTTTAATTTGAAATAATTTTCCCCCATTTTTTTTTCTCTTATTCACCTCTAGGACTCATATGGCAATAGGATTTGACAGGGCTTATTTGCTGGCAAGGAAACATCAAACAAATCTTTTAGTGGAAAAATACATTTATATTATAGGCAAAATGCAGATGTATATTGCTACTGATGCAAATGTATTTTATTAATGGTGTGAGAATTTTTTCCTCACTGTGGTGTGTGAATGTGTATCCATATTTGCATGTGTAAAAGACTTAATTTGTGAAATGGAAGATGTTTCTCCAGTTCCCACTAAGCATGGCTGTAAAAGAAACTTTTTCCTCTCCCCGGGCATTGCAGCACACTGGAAAGATGATACATCCACAGAAAGCCTGGCTTTCCAAAAGAGCTTATGAGAGAATGCTCCCCCCAGGTTGGTTAAAACATATGTTAATCCTGTGGCAGAGAAGTTTGTTCTAGCCTTTGGGTGTAGCCCACTGAATAAGTTCACAGTGATCTATGTCATAGTTTCCATGCATTGAAATATAATATTCATACCCCCAACATACACCAATTTCTTACAAAAATTTCTTTAATTTTCTCCTGCTCTGTATTTTGTTTGATAGCTCCTTGAATGGCTTCCACTAAATTCAAATGTATTTGACTCTAAAGTGCAACTTGTAAAATTTTATCTGGTAATTTATAGATTGAATTTCAAGTATACATTATTTACATGAAGAACTACTAGCAAATCGTATGATTCCGTTTGTATGAAATGTTCAAAATGGCAAAGATATAAATACAGAAAGTAGATTAGTGGTTGCCAGAAGCTGCAGATCGGGGGTAACAGCTAAGGAGAGTGGAGTGCGTTTTTGGGGGTATGAATAGTTTTAAAATTTATTCTGATGGTGGCTGCACAACTCTCAATATATTGAAATCCATGGGATTGTATGCCTAAATGGGTGAATTCTATACATTAATTATATCTCAATAAAGCTTTTTTTTTTTAAAAAAAGAAAAAGAACTACTAGGACATGTTTAGAATATTATTTCAAAGGCTCAAACAAAGCTGAAAAGTGAGAAGAGCCCTAGATTCCTTCTGGGAAACCTGGCTTAAATCCAGTTTTCTTTATTTCCCAGATTTGAGAATTTGGTCACTGAGCAAATAACATGATTTTCCTAAGTCTAGATTTCTTTGTTTATAAAATGAGGATGAATATGCTACCCTACCTATACCGTGAGCTAAATAAGCTAGTATTTGTAAAGGACACACACTCACACTCACATTCACACACAGGTATGTACGTATGTGTAAAACTGTAGTGACCTAACCCAAGCACTAAGTGAGTATTTGTTGAATCACTATCTGCACACAGCATCTGGCAAATGGATGCGTGTGGTTTTTCCGGGGATTAGAGGCAAACGTATACTGATGGAAAGCCTTCCTCAGGCCATAACAAAGGGAGAAATGCTGAGTCCCTGACCCTGCCGCCACAATGAACTGGTGAGAGAACAGAATATATTCAAAGAGAAATTTCATTGTTTTAACTTGCAAGTGAGGGGAGCATGACACCGTTAACAGAGATTATATAGTCAAACTGAGAACCAGGCGAAGAGCTTAGCCGTCCTTTGCATAGTTAGCTACATTGGCTCTTTTTCAATTAGACTGGCCATTATGTGGGTGCACTCATTTAGATTTGAAAAATCACCCATTATTTTCTCTGCACATTCATTCCAGCACCCTGACAATCTTCACAGGAAAACTAAACTTATTTCTTGAAGAATTCCTCAATCTTATACAAGATTTTCAACTGGGAGTTTCATGAATCAAAAATTAAATGAATTGCACATAAAGCCATGGCGTATGTATTTTTACTGCATTGTGGGAGAAAAAATAATTATTATAATTTAAAAAAACTATGTCTTACCTGATTTCAGAAATAAGAGAAGTAGAAGAACCACTTCCTTATGTTCCATTTTGGGACTGGCCAGCAGTGCCCAGAAAGTGTGTCCCAATCCCAGGATGTTGTTGACTTACATGAGAGTAAACGCATCCACAAACCAGATAGTCAAATTAAGTTAATGATTCTCTCAGAGACCCACGCCACTGGCTCAGCAGGGTTCAAACATTACCTTGAATAAAGGGTCCTTACAAAATGATTGAGGGTGGAATCTGCAATAGATGCCGGGAAGTGGTGAAAGCAATCTCCCCCCTCAGCTGCTCCACGCTGCCTTCATGTCTCCTTACTCCTTCCCTCACCCTTGTACTTTATCTCTCACAATTAGTCTTATTTCCTCCCCTCTTCTTTTATTCCCTTTCTTTTGGAGAAAATGAAATCATAAAAGTATCTCACATTTGCTGGAACCTTCCATGACGAGACCCTCTGCCAAGCGCTGCACGTCCATAGCCTCCCTCAAGCTTCCCAACAGGCAGTGCTGTTCTCATTCCTGCTGTACAAGGGATGGGGCTGAGGCCTTCCCCAAGGTTGTGTCGCTACCCAGGGGTGCAGCTGATAGACAAAACCCTTTCAGGTCTTGGATGACAAACTTAAGTTAGGTGTAAATGTTAATATCTCCACATCCTACACCAAATGACATAGAAATTACGACATAAGTGAAAGTATCTTATTATCTTCAAAATTTCTTTATTCCCAGTGAACTCACATGTTTTCTGTAATTATAAATTATGTTATAAGACATCAATCTTTCCCCCAAAAGAACGTATGGCATATTATTATATTCTCATTCTCATGAAATAAAGCAAGACTGGTAGCACTAAGTGGAAAGCGTCTATCTCAATTTTAAATGTTGAATCTGTACTTTTCCCTGGCTTAAGTCTAGAGCAACCAGGTAGTATATATGCTGTAAAACTTCTATTTTAGTGTTCAAAGATATTTAGGAATAAATCAATTGATCTCTCTATTTTAGATGTGAAATAAGGACCAGAAAGCATTGTTCCTCTTTCCAGGCAGTGAAATTCCTGCCTATTCATTAACTGGCAAAACAGTAGAGGTGGGAGCCCAGTGGTCTTGGGTGGAATGTCCTGTGGAATTCCCTGGGATTGAGGAAACATGCAGAACCCTCAAGAAGAAACCACACTGGGCAACAAGAGGGTGGCCCCATGTGAGGGACAGGGGGACCGAATCGCATTTCCTGATTTCCTATTTTAGCCTCACTCTCTTCTCTCCTCAAATTCTTACCACTCCCTTTATCCTCTCTGACTCACCTCGTGGCCCAGTTCATTAAAGGGGACAGAAGGTGGAGGCAAATTGAGAAACCAGCAGTGGGCAGATGTTTTATTTTTAATGTGAAATGTCTCTTAGGGGGCTTATGTTGATGTGCTTGAGAAAGTACTTTGGGAAAAAAAAAACAAACTCTACTAATATATAATGCTTCCAGCATGTATTTATTTCCACTTAAAATATTATTGTAGCAGTTCCTCTTGGATAAGGCACCTTGGGAATGATGTTATCAGAAATTCTACATCCACATAGTTTTCTTTTCCTGTTGTTTTGGTTTTGAGTTGGGTGGTGTTGGTATAGCTTTTGCCCACCTTTCCCCTGGTAGTTGTTGGATGCATTAAATTCTACAAATGTGATTTTATAAATTAGTTGCCCTCCTAATGGCCTCCTGGCTGTACATTCTTCCCTACCTTCATAATCCATCAGCATCGTGAAAGCACAGAGGGACATTGAGCAGAGTTCTGTGCTGGCGCCACCGCACTCTGTAGCCTGTAAGAGAGCAGCAAAGAGGAATGAGTTGCTCAGGTATAGACGGGGGTGGGTGCATAGAGACTTCCGCTGTGGCACGGCCCTTCATGTCCAGGGTAGGCATGAAGCAATGGACTATTCCAGATTGTGCATAGGAAACCACACTGCACTCTTAGACGGATTTTTGCTCTAAAGAAAACTAATTCAAAATAAGGTGCTTTCTACCTGAAAGAATGGCATGAACTGAGAAAAGAGATATATAGAGAGATCTCTGTGTACTACGATCAGGTTGCACATATTCTGAGATTTATGTATTCTTATTTAGTTCAATTCCTTATTTATTGACCACTTACTGTGTACAATATTGTATTAGATTCTTTTAGGATTACAGTTGACCCTTGAACAACTTGGGGGCTTGGCACACTGACCATACACAGTAGAAAATCCAGGTATAACTCTGATTCCCCCAAACTTAACTACTGATAGCCTGCTGTTGACCAGCAACAGTTAATAACATGTTTTTTGTATGTTATATGTATTATATACTGTATTCTTACAATAAAGTAAGCTAGAGAAAAGGAAACGTTTCTAAGGAGAAAATACATCTATGGTACTGTTATGTATTTATCCATACAGTAAGTTTACACCGCCTGTTTACAAGATGAATCATCTGTCTGAAATGGAAGCAACCCCAGCTACAGACCTCAGTCTCTGTTACATATCAAGCAAATCAAGTTTTTCTTGTAATGTCAAATGTCATGACTTTTCTCTGCTTCTTGGGAGCACTTCCAGCATCACTAGTGTCACTTCATGTGGATCCCATGGTGTTATTCAAGGTTTACAGTACAGCACGAAACAGGACGAAAAATACATGTGAACAGGGAGAGGGCACTTTTTACTGTGGTGCGCAATTCACTGGGGATGAACTGCTCATGATGGAATGTTGAGTATCACAGAACGTTTTAAGTGGATACTTGCAACACCTGAGCTCATTGCAACAACAACAGGAGGAGGCTATGAAATTATTACTGTACTGTGGTATGCACTACGGTTAAATTTATGCAGTTACAATTTAATACTGCATCTTGATGTTTGTATACACTTCTCTCAACTGAGAATAGCACCATATACGATCTGTGAGTGTGTACATAAGTTTTACTAAATTTTAACTTTTGCAATAGTTTTGTTATATTTTATGGTAGTAAATAATAAAATAGACTAGGTATCTACATACATTTTATGCATTCATGACATACTTAACTTTTTCTATTTTTGTTGATATTTCTAGCTGCATGGTTTGTCTTTGAGTTTTTTCAAATTGTTGCAAAACTCCAAAACATTTTCTAACACATTTATTGAAAAAAATCTATGTGTAACAGTTCAGACGTGTGTTGTTCAGTGATCAACTATATGTCTAAAGAGTACAAATCAGTCTGTAACCTTCCCCAGCCTCTCCATGCTAAAGGAACTACAGGAAACTTTCGCACGCAAGATGTGTGGAGATTCTGCTGCTGCACTTGTAGCAGGCATAAGAACGTTCAAATAGGCCGGGCGCGGTGGCTAATGCCCGTAATCCCAGCATTTTGGGAGGCCAAGTCGGGTGGATCACAAGGTCAGGAGTTCGAGACCAGCCTGGCCAGCATGGTGAAACCCCATCTCTACTAAAAATACAAAAAATTAGCCGGGCATGGTGGCATGCTCCTGTAGTCCCAGATACTGGGGAGTCTGAGGCAGGAGAATTGCTTGAACCCAGCAGACAGAGGTTGCAGTGAGCCGAGATCGTGCCATTGCACTCCAGCCTGGGTGAGAGAGCAAGACTCTGTCTCAAAAAAAAAAAAAAAAAAAAAAAAGAACATTCAAATAAGATTGGAGACAAATCGAATTTCCTTAGCTCTGCCCAGCATAAGGCCTGCAATCAAGATCCACTCAGGTCCTCTTATGAAGGAATAGACATCTCTTCCAGCATTAAAATGGTAAATTCCTTGCATGTATTTACAAAGAAAGTTATAAACACCAGGAAACATCAACCTCACCAGGAGGTGAGGTAGAGTTCACCCTTCCATCTCACCTGAAGTGGAAAATGCAGCCAAGTCACAGCTTCCTAGGTGATGCACGTCCATGCAAGCTGGACTGCATTGCTGGCCTGACATTTGCACCTGGCAGCTCCTCGCCACCCCCTCTTTCCACCTTCCTTGAGCCCAGGCTCTGCTGCCCGGGAACTGCCATTCTAGGACAGCTCATTTCATCAAGATGAACTTCTCCGCATAGCCCTAAGAGGACAGTATCATTTCCAACTGGAAATAGCAAGAACTTAATTAATCTACTAAGGATTCATATAAAGCATCCCTCTGTAGTGGTAAGGGTCCTCGGCAAGTTTATCTGTGCCCTCGATGCCAATGTGCAGATTGTTTTTACTGCTGTTTTAGTGTATTAGGGCATATCAGCGAGGAGACTTGTACTAATTAACCTGGAGGTGGCTCTTCTTTCTTTAGTTGCTCTTTTCCACATGTTAGCCTTTGTTCATCAGTCCCCAGGACCATGCAATGAGGTGCTTATCAGCCCTCATGTCCCGTAAAGAGATAGCAGGCTATCTCTCAAGTTAGCACAGTGGTTAAAATGTAATCCACTCAGGGGCATTTTCCTTTCCTTTCTTTCTTTCTTTTTTTTTTTTTGGAAACAAAGGCTGGCTCTGTCAACTAGGCTGGAGTGCGGTGGTACAAACACAGCTCACTGTAGCCTTAACCTCCTGGATTCAAGCGATTCTCCCACCTCAGACTCCAGAGTAGCTGGGACCACAGGTGCATGCCACCATGCACAGCAATTTTTTTTTTTTTTTGTATTGTCTGTAGGGACAGGGTTTTGCCATGTTACCCAGGCTGGTCTTGAACTCCTGGGCTCATGAGATCCTCCTATCTCAGTCTCCAGAAGTGCTGGGATTACAAATATGAGGCACTTTGCCTGGCACTAGGGGACACTTTCTCAGTGAGACCTAACTCATTTGGGGCTCAGTGAGGTGATATTTTCTTAATTGAGTTGTGCTTGAAAAAATCCAGATATCTATTCATCTTTGAAAAAAATTAATTTTCATTGGCTGTCTCCTCATCATTAATAAGCATGGCTGTGTTACATGCTTAAGACAAATATTAGCAGAGAAGAAGAAAGTCAGACCCGGATAACTTAGCAGCCTGCACTGAGGTGGCACCAGGACTCCCCAGAGGAGAGACGAGGGTCCTTCTGCTCTGAGGTCCAGACTCACCATGGATAAAACAGAGATGCACCAAATCATCCTTCCCATCTCTCACATTCATTGTTCTCTAAGCTCATTCAGAGAAAAAAAAAATCTTATCTCACAGTATGTCAGGGAGATAAGTCATGTAGAAAAACATTAAAATATTTTCAGGAAAGCAAATGAGTGCACAAAAAACCTGGTGAAATCTGAGCAAGGTCTGCAGACTAGTTTCTGATATTGTGCCAATGGCAACTTTCCAGTTGTAATCATGAACTATAGTTATGTAAGATACTGCCTGAGGGAGGCGGGGCCATAGGCACAAGGACCTCTCAGTACTATATTTGTAACTTGCTGTGTTTATACTTATTTCAAAACAAAAATTATATGTGTATATTTATATATATGTATACATGTTATGTTTGCAATACATGTGCCTATATTTGGATACATGTGTCTATTTTAGGAGGACCTAGGATGATGTAACTGCTTTCATACTAGTTAAGAGAATTCCCAAATTTCAGGGAAAGTCTAAAGTTATAGAGTTTGTAACTCAGGGTGCAGAACTCAGATTTTGGCTGATTCTTGTGAGCTCCTGGGATGAGTGGGTGGGACAGAGAGGTTTCTCCACCACCACACTCCTTCCCTGGCTGGAGACCAGATGGTTAAGGACTGATGGGTGCCAGAGAGCAGCAGCCCCCCATGTGGGTCCAGAACCCAGAGGCTGGAGTAGTTCATGCCTGCTCCTGCCTCCCAGGTATTCAAGAGAAACCCACCATCTCCACACACCAGCAAAACACCAGCAGAACAGAGGCCCCAAATAATGACTTCTCCTTTCTCATCTTATCTTGCCACCTGACCAGCTCCTGGGCTCCTCAATCCAAAGTTGGGGAAGAGAGAAGGGAATGTCAGTGGAAACCACTTTTGCTATAAACTCTCATCCTTCAGATGTTCTTTCAGTGGGTACAGTGTTTAGTGCTGTGCTAGGTGCTGGGGAATCAAGAGTAAATAAGAGGCCATCTTTGCCCTCAGGGAGTTTTTGGTCTCATGGGTTTGGGGCAATGCAGGTCTGTAAACTGGAATTGTAAAAGTGAAGTGGCCCAGGTCCCATTTGTTGTAGTGGTGCACAGAGAGACAGTCTTGAGAGGTGAGGAGACATTTCCCAGAGGAAGTAACATCCAAGTTGAGACTTAGAAGACAGCTGGAAGGATGAGAAAGGAGAATAATTCTGTGGAGTCCTAATTAGGCAAAAGGAATCAGGCTGGTGACACTGAGGAAAAAAGAAAGAGAAAGCAGATAAGCTATAAGTTTGCCTTTCTTCATGGTCCAGGACCATAGCCCTCCTGCACAAATAGCTCACATTCTTCCTGTGCCCAGCTATCACCAGGCCCTCAGCTGATGGAAAAATGCAGGTTATCCCACTGCAACCTTGGTGTTATCAGTACTGCACAAAGCCCTCTTCAGCACGCAGCAAAAGCAACATCCTATAAAACCCCCAGCAAGACTTTGTCTCTTGGCATTCAGTTCCTCTCTTGCTGGCCTGCTTGTTGCTGCCTTGCAACATATTTTCATACTTTCTTCAATAAATCTGCCTTTATCTACAACTGTCTTGGTAAATTCTTCTTACTGCCCATGGTATACTGGCCTCAGATAGTTGCTTCACCTGCTACACATTCTTTTTTTTTTTTTTTTTTTTTGAGACGGAGTCTTGCTTTGTCGCCCAGGCTGGAGTGCAGTGGCGCGATCTCGGTTCACTGCAAGCTCCACCTCCCGGGTTCACACCATTCTCCTGCCTCAGCCTCCCGAGTAGCTGGGACTACAGGCGCCCACTACCACGCCCGGCTAATTTTTTTGTATTTTTAGTAGAGACGGGGTTTCATCGTGTTAGCCAGGATGGTCTCGATCTCCTGACCTCGTGATCCGCCCGCCTCGGCCTCCCAAAGTGCTCGGATTACAGGCGTGAGCCACCGCGCCCGGCCTGCTACACATTCTTTAAGCAGAAGAAATATATGTGCAGGGTCCCAGAGGCAGGAGGAGCAGACAGACGAGAGGAATTTGGCTAACATGGGGAAATGGTCCAATTGTGCAGGCTTCTCACTCTGTTTCAAGAAGTTTAGACTTCAGCCAAAGAAAGGCAGGGACTACTGTTACTGAAGGCTTTTAAAATCCAAGGGTGGCTTGATCCCTCTGATTGCAGCACAGTGAGGAGGTCATAGGAGGTGAGAGATGAGAGGGGGTGAAAGAAGGCAGTGGAGAAAGAGAAAAAAGAATGGATTAGGGGGATGTTGAGAAAGTAGAATTGACATGATTTTGCGACTCATTGAATGTGGGGAATGAAATCAAGTATGCTGCCTGAATTTCTGGCTTGGACATCTGGTGGACAGTGGATCATTCATTAAGAAGGAATGCATAGGAGGGAATAAGATGAAATTGCCTGGGGACAATGTTATGTTTAGGAACTTGAGAAAACCCAAGTGGAAATTTCCAGAAGGGAGTTGAATATTCTGGTTTAGAACAGGAGTTGGCAAACTATAGCCCATGAAGCAGGCTTATTTTTTTTATTTTTTTTTTTTTTGAGACGGAGTCTCGCTCTGTCACCCAGCCTGGAGTGCAGTGGCGCGATCTCCGCTCACTGCAAGCTCCGCCTCCCGGGTTCACGCCATTCTCCTGCCTCAGCCTCCCGAGTAGCTGGGACTACAGGCGCCCGCCACCGCGCCCGGCTAATTTTTTTGTATTTTTAGTAGAGACGGGGTTTCACCATGTTAGCCAGGATGGTCTCGATCTCCTGACCTCGTGATCCGCCCGCCTCGGCCTCCCAAAGTGCTGGGATTACAGGCGTGAGCCACCGCGCCCGGCCGAAGCAGGCTTATTTTTATAAATCAAGTTTTATTGGAACATGGCCACACCCATTCTTTTACTATTTTCTGTGGCTATATTTGCACCACCTTAGCAGAGTTGAGCAGATGTGACAGAGACAGTACAATGACCAGCAAGCCGATAAAATATTTGTTATCATCGCTTTACAGAAAAAGTTTGCCAATTCCTGGTGTAGAGCCTAGGAAAGAGGTCTGAGCTGGAGATGTGGAATCAGCAGTTGTCAGCAGATAGGTGGGACTGAAGCAATGGGGGTGGACAAGCTTGCTCAGAGAGAGAAAAAGAGGCCCTAGGATAAAGCCCTCAACAACACAAGGACCCAGAAGAAGAGAATTCTGTAGAGATGACTGAGAACAGTTAGCCAGAGGGGAAAATTGACAGTGTGAGTCCAGAGAAGCCAGCAAAAGTGAAAACTGTAAAAAGGTGGGAGTGGTCATGGGTACCAAAGACTTGTGAGAAATCAAGTGAGATGTATCCTGTTTATGCCAGAAGGTAAGAGCAAATGAGGCCAACATAACCTTAATAATACCAATCTCAATGGCCCAGACTCCAGCAAAGTCTACTCTGGCTACCGCTACCACTAAACATATGTAAAACTCAGTAAAATAGCAATTTTAATTAAATTCCTGACCTATCTCTGTAATACTCCTTTCCCAACATTTTTGCCTGCGTATTCTTTGATTGCCTCTTCAATAATGTTGTAATATCATAGTCTATGAGAGAAGAGAATAATAAACTATTTTGGCTCTAGTATTTTATTATTGATAGATTTAAATTTTTCTTCTGGCTTCATAGCTCAGGATCGATAATGGAAGATAAGTTTTCAGGATTCTTGGCACACTTAGGAAAATCTTTATCAAACTATTTTTATGTATGAACTGTAAGATTTGGAACAATTCCCAGATGGGATGAGCTACACTCTTTTCTAGCTTTGTACATTTCTATTTTTCTTATTCAACTTTTATTTTAAGTTCAGGGATGAAAGTGCAGGGTTGTTACATAAGTAAGCATGTGTCATGGGGGTTTGTTGTGCAGATTATTTCATCACCCAGGTATTAAGCCTAGTACTCATTAGTTATTTTTCCTGATGCTGTCTCTCTTCCCATCCTCCAACCTCTGATAGGCCCCAGTGTGTGTTGTTCCCCTCGATGTGTCCATGTGTTCTCATCATTTAGCTCCCACTTATAAGTGAGAACATGCGATATTTGGTTTTCTGTTCCTGTGTTAGTTTGCTAAGAATAATGGCCTCCAGCTCCATCCATGTTCCTGCAAATGCACATGTCATGTGACACAATCGTGATGTAATCTATGGTCTTGCATATTTACATTACACCACCAGGTAAGTCAGCACAAGGGAGGTGAAGACTATTCTGAATCTGTTTTACACAGGGACAGCTAGCAATAACATACACAGAAATGACTCCATACCACATAAATAAATCCCATGGAATCCAAACTCAATGACTCAACTCAATTCTTCTTTTGCTGGATCCTCAAAATGCCCACATCCACTCCACCACCACCCAACATGAGGGCAGAAAGAGATCAGAATTTTAGCCAATTACAGCTAAAATGTCTGCTTTTGTCAAAAGCAAATGACCAAATGGTTACATTGCCAGGGCCCCTCCAGAGCCTCAGAAAGGGCCTGTTGAAGTTGTCTTTTGCTATGGGATGAATCAAACCAAAACACAGTGGCTTAAAATAAGACGAATTATTTTATTTCTGAATTCTGAAGGTCTGCTGGGCTTGGCCAGGTGATTCTCTTTCTTGTGGTCTCTTATGAGGTCAGTGGTGGCTAGGGCTGAAACCATCTCAAAGCCTTCCTCACTCACATCTCATGGGTGACCCCAGCTGTTGCTGGAACCTCATCTGGGACTATCGGCCAAAACACTCAGAACTTCTCCATGTGTCTGGGCTTCCTAGAAGACACTGTTCAAGTAGAGGGCAAGACAATCAAGAATCTCAAGCTCTATTTCAAAACATTTCTTCCCACTCCACTACTGCTCTATATATTTTTCACAATACTTTACACCTTCTAACATAATAGTTATTATAGATGTACATGTATGTCTTACTATAACATAAACTCCATGAGGGAAGATATTTTTAGTTTTGCTCAATGAAATATCCCCAGTGCCAAGGAAGCACTGCCCTACACATTCATCCAAATAGTAAAGTAATAAATATCTATTTTTAAACACTTTGTTAATTCTGCACACATTTACTTTTTCTAAAGGGAGAAATGTGGAACACTGAAAAGCTCCTTGAATCTTAGAATTTGTTTTTAATTAATAGACTTAATACATGGCATAACATCTTGTACTCAACTTACTCTTCATGCAACGTGTAAGCATAAATGCCAAAGATCTTACTTTCAAGCATCAGCATTAATATAGCAAGTTAGGAAGGTAGATGGTTTGGTCATTACAAAAGCTCTTGAAGTAGGCAAAAACCATTGTTTTACATGGTAGCCAAGATCACACTAATGATAAGTATTTCTGGCTTAACCAGTCCTCACAGCAATATGCTAAATTAATGAAAACAAACATGGGCATTGTTTGGGTGTTACTGACATCAACTACAAAACAGAAATGAACAGAAATTGAAAACTATATTGTCAAATACAATTAAAATAGCCAAATACATTATTTCTAGGTAAAATCTTTATAACTTCAAATACTGCAAGTTTTCTTTCAAAAACTTACAGTACTTGAAAGAACGAAAATCAGCTTAATCCAGCACAGGGGAAAGAAACACATGAGATAACTGAATTTTACAACCAAGGTCAGAGAGAATATCATACTATCACCGCGGGAGGAAGGGTGAGTGGGTAGAAATACCTGTTATTGGTTTTTAAGTAGATCATAGCCAAAGCTAGAGTAGCACCTGGACAAGTCACATCCACATTTTTGGTATCTCCTTCCTATTGAAAGAAGAGTTTATGCATGTAAAAGAGTTCTAAATTATTATAAAATTCCTCTGATAACTATGCTTAAAATTAACATATTTACCAATGTCAGGATGAACACTAGTATTTTCCAATTAACTTCCCAGCTTCCAGACTTTTGATCTATTACTTTGCTGTGTACTTACTTTGATTTGATAACTTGGTGATTTATGTTTCTCCCTATGCATTCCTGTTTGAAAGCGCCTATGTCCTCCAACCATGTACTGATAGAGCTGCTCAGGCACATTGAGATCAGACATACCTATCAAATTGCTGCCATGCTGGAAAAGACAATAACAGACGAGTGAAAAGAAATTTTATGGAGGAAGATCCATAACACATACCCATAACAAATATAAAAATGAACTAACTTTAAAGCAGGTTATTTCAGGTTTTGTTTTTTTTATTTCCAATTTAAAGCAAACATTAATCATGAGTTAATAAATATTAATAATTCTCATAAAAGTTTTAATACATGAATGTTCAACTTTAAGTACTGTCTTAAAATACATAAGAGCTTTAGAGTTAGTTACATTTAACAATAAAGAAAAATATTAGTTATATAATTGAAACCTGAACTGTAAATACCTGAATACTGTCATTATTGTACTTAAGAACTTTTCCAACAATAACTATGATAATAATAGTAATTTATTAAATGCATGCTCTGTGTCAGGCACTATTCTGTGTGTTTAACATGAATGAACAGCCATATCAAATAGCTACTATTAAAACCCTATTTTATAAATAAGGAAAGTGTGGCACAGAGGGATTAAGCCCAAGGTTATACAGCTATTATAGTAAGTTGCAGGGCTATATATAAAACACGGCCATCTGGCTCAACAACCCATGAAGCTGATTAAGCAACAGACAATAATGTAGTTAAATGACTTGACTCACTAGTTAGGACCAGAATTCAAGATGCAATTCCCTGTGTGATTCTTTTCTTTTTTTTTTTGAGACGGAGTCTCGCCTTCTTGCCCAGGCTGGAATGCAGTGGTACGATCTCGACTCTCTGCAAGCTCCGCCTCCTGGGTTCACACCATTCTCCTGCCTCAGCCTCCCGAGTAGCTGGAACTACAAGCGCCCACCACCATGCCCGGCTAATTTTTTTGTATTTTTAGTAGAGACGGGGTTTCACTGTGTTAGCCAGGATGGTCTGGATCTCCTGACCTCGTGATCCGCCCATCTCGGCCTCCCAAAGTGCTGGGATTACAGGCATGAGCCACCACACCCAGCTGATTATTTTCCATTATACCACCAGCCTCTTTAGCTCACGTGCCAATGTGAATTCAAGGCCCTAACAGATGGTCAACCACAAGGTGGATTTTCAGAACACACATGAGAAAAAATTCCTTCCACTATAACTTTTTTTTTTAAGATGGAGTCTCACTCTTGTTGCCCAGGCTGGAGTGCAATGGTGTGATCTTGATTCACCACAACCTCCGCCTCCTGGGTTCAAGCGATTGTCCTGCCTCAGCCTCCCGAGTAGCTGGGATTACAGGCATGTGCCACCACACCTGGCTAATTTTGTATTTTTAGTAGAGATGGGGTTTCTCCATGTTGGTCAGGTTGGTCTCGAACTCCTGATCTCAGGTGATCCGATCACCTTGGCCTTATAACTTTCTTTATATCATTTAGTTTGACCATAACAATGTATTGGTGGTTTTTCAAGGGGAACCACATTTCAAGTGAAACAATCATTTAATGAAACATTTCTGGTAATTCTGTACACATCTCTTGGATGGAGTTAAAGATGGGTCAATCTGATACTGCATTTTGTCACAAGGAAGATGCTACTGGGACAACATTCTGGGATACACAGTGAACATCACTATGGCAAAAGGGGGTTAGGGTTTGTTTCAAGCAGCTACTATAGACTCTTAAGGCTCCCGATCATATACGTTTTCACTATTCTCTGTTTTCAGTCATAGTGGGCTGTCACTTATTCATTCTATGTCTTGAACATTTAAAAAAAAAAAAAACTTTATTCCCTTTAGTTTGTTCATGAACACTGTAAGCTGGAGGAAAAGAAATCTTAAAGTCTCACTCTTGACCACAGTTTCTCTCAATTTGCAAATCTGGTACCTTGAAAAATATCCAAAAAGACAAGAGAGCTGGGCAGAAGATTAAGTCATAGTAAGGGACAATATTCAGGTTTAGGTGTCAACGTTATTTGTCTCAACATGTAGATGTCCTAACTGAAGCATGGGAAGGCATAGGCTATGCTTACCCCCAAGCAGACCATGCCCAGGGCCAAGCCAGCAGCTAAGGAGTATGACTTTCTGTCAGTGCAGTATTCCATTTCAGGACCAGGAGGCCGTCCTGTAAAAAGAAAAGCAACACAGTTCTAACTAGCTTCTCAAAATCTCATCTCATAAAAATCTTAGAGTTAACTTTCTAGCAAGTTGCACTGGAGATACGAATGGAATATAACTCCATTCAGAAAGTTATGACACTATAATAAATGGTGTCCACAACTGTAGGTTTACCTACCAAAAAAAAAGGGCCCAAAATAGTTCTTTTTAAATTGCCAATTTAAGTCTTTATAAGCAATGATATTCAAATACTGTGAAACTTTGAGTCTTATCAAAAAAATTACCAAGTAGTAGAAAAAAATTTTAAAGGAAAAAAGGTAAGAGTATTCGAAAAAAAGTTTTATTTTTTTTTTTAAAACATCTCGGCCGGGTGTGCTGGCTCATGCCTGTAATCCCAGCACTTTGGGAGGCTGAGGCAGGTGGATCACTTGACGTCAGGAGTTGGAGACCAGATGGCCAACACGGTGAAACCCTGTCTCTACTAAAAATACAAAAATTAGCCAGGGTGGCAGGTGCCTGTAATCCCAGCTACTCGGGAGGCTGAGGCAGGAGAATCGCTTGAACCTGGGAGGCGGAGGTTGCAGTGAGCCAAAATCAGGTCACTGCACTCCAGCCTGGGCGACAGAGTGAGACACCATCTCAGCAACAACAACAACAAAATATCTTACATTTTGTTTTCATTACTTTCAAATCCACACATCACATGTGGTGAAACATGTTCGAATGATGATAATGAATAAGGAGGTCACTTACTTATGTTGTTAAGCTGTTAAATATTATGTTTAGACATTTATTTCGAGTGTATATAATAATGAGCCCTACTATGGTAGACTTTCTGTGTACTGATCCTAGAAGTCTGACTGGATACAAAATTCACACTTTTAAAAAGCATCCTATAACTCTAACACCACCTTGTTGAAAACGATAAAATGTACTATGTATTAAAACCCTTCCCTCTGAAAAAATGTTCACATTCCTGAAATTTTATCCCTATAGGAAAAAAATGCAATTTAAAAAAAAAGAAAAAAGGCTGGGCGTGGTGGCCCTTGCCTGTAATCCCAGCACTTTGGGAGGCCAAGGCAGGCGGATCACTTGAGGTCAACGAGTTCGAGACCAGCCTGTCCGACATGGAGAAATCCCATCTCTACTAAAACTACAAAAATTAGCCAGGCATGCTGACAGACACCTGTAATCCCAGCTACTTGGTAGGCTGAGGCAGGAGAATTGCTTGAACCTGGGAGGCAGAGGCTGCAGTGAACCGAGATCGCGCCACTCCACTCCAGCCTGGGTGACAGAGCGAGACTCTGTCTCTAAATAAATAAATAAATAAATAATAAAAATTAAAGAAAAAATCACACAAAGGTAATCAGTGTAATGTTTATACATAACAACAAAGGATTATTAGAAACAATCTAAAAAGTTCTAAAAGTTAAAAAAAGGCATTTTGCAGACCATCGACTCAATGAATATTATACAAAATGTGTTTTAAAATACATTTATAACAATGATCTATAAAAACAATTTTTAGGCTGGGCACGGTGGCTCACGCCTGTAATCCCAGCACTTTGGGAGGCTGAGACAGGCGGATAACGAGGTCAGGAGATCCAGACCATCCTGGCTAACACGATGAAACCCTGTCTCTACTAAAAATACAAAAAAATTAGCCAGGCGTAGTGGCGCGCGCCTGTAGTTCCAGCTACTCGGGAGGTTGAGGCAGGAGAATGGCGTGAACCTGGGAGGCGGAGCTTGCAGTGAGCCAAGATTGCACCACTGCACTCCAGCCTGGGCAACAGAGTGAGACTCTGTCTCAAAAAAAAAAAAAAGTTTTTAATGTACATTCTGACAGTAATTATATAAAAAGGCATATACATATGAATTAAAGATGAAATCTTCTATATACAGTGTGAAAGAGGTATGCCGCAGCTGTGAGACTGTGCAGTGACATCATTAGACATCATCATGATATAGTCAAAGAAGGGTAGAATATTTTGCAGATGAACATGCTTTAACAACCAGTGTTGAATATTTTCAGAATAAGCATTTTTCAGATCTCTGACTTATGCTACCATGCATTGTGATAGCCAAAACATTTCAACTTTGGGAACAATTTCATTTATCATTATAGTAGACTAAACTATGGGTCCCAATCTTCACTGGTTCTCTCTTAGGTTTCTATCAACACCACGCGAGAAACACACCCTCCAGCCTGGGTCCCAGAATGAGGCAGGTGAGGCAGAACAGCAGCAGAACAGCCGGCTACACATCTACAGCCTAAAGCAGAGCTGCCTGGGCCAATGCTATGCCTGTATGTATGTAGCATCACTGTGGCAATAGCTATCTGATACAATTATACTAAAGAATAATACATCTTTAACAATATATTCACAAATGCATATAGAAAAGATCTTGAATAGGACATATAAGTATGTAATAAATTGTTGAGCATATTAATAATGCCAATAGCATTTCCATTTGGCAGAAAAAGATGACAACACATAAATACAGATTTCCAAAAAGTTTGGACCCAATAAAAAACAGAGACAATGTTCACTAAAGTGAGTGTGTGGACCTTACCATTTCCAGGTTCATCACCAACATACCCACCAGCATGTAAAGGAGGAAAGCAGGAGCCCATTACTTGACTTCTATTGGAAGTGCTGTTATCCAACACAGTAAACACTGTGATGTGTTTAGTTTAGTGTCTCTCAGGGACCAAAACAATCTACTCTGAGTTTTAAGTGCAGGCCACTGCTAGACACTGCTGGTAAAGCAGGATAAACAGCATACTCATAGGTGATTAGAACCACAGGTACCTCATTAAATGTGACCACTGGAATTCAGTAATGAGCTAGCAAATAAATATGGAGGTTAATAACCTGCAGTTACATTAGCCTTGGATAACATTACTTAGAGTTTTGTTGTTTTTTTTTTTAATTAGTACTAGATCATTCTTTGCTCACAAAAGCTACCATTGTCTTTCCTTAATTTTTATAATTTTACTATCATTTTTACTTGGGTTCATGTGGAGTGGAGAGTACATGCCTATGAAGATTCAGCACTATTAATCCCTTACCTATCTCAGCCAACAGGACTTCTGCAGTATGTCTGTGAGCTGTCCCTTGATATACAAGGCCAATGCCAACCACTGCAGCCACTTGGACATTGTGAGGAACATCCAGCTCTGTGGACGTTGGGGGTAAGAGAGCAGGAATGTGAATGCTAAGAAGCCGAGTAATAGACATATCCGTGGTGCCTAGTTTTGCAGCAGAAACACCAAGTAGCAGTCCAGTGCTTGTCATTTCATGGCCCTAAGATAGAAACAAAACAAATACATAGTTTAAAATAAAATACTGCCTGCCACTTTCAAGAAGTACTTTTATGCTGACAGGCAAGGTGAGAGGCACTGAGAATATAGCAGTAAACTAAACGAACATGGTCCTTGCTCTCATGGACCTAATGTCTTAATAGGAAAAAAAAGTGTTAAATTAAAAAACATAAACAAACATATTATTAAAAAGTAGTACAATAAGAAAGTACAAAGTATTATGAAAGAGTATTTTAAAATAGCTTAATTTAAATTGGGAGGGACTAGAGGATTATTAGGGATGAAATCTCTAAAGATTATACAAAGAAATTTATATTAGGACCTGAAGGATGAAAACAAATTAGCCAGGAACAGTGGCAGGAAAGGGGACACTCAAGTTTAGAAGGTGAGGAAGATTGTTTCAGGTGATAAAACAGCATGTAAATAAATGGCTCTGAGGCGATTCAGAAATAAACCTTCACATTAACATCAACTGACCACAAGGGTGCCAAGACAATTCAATAGGTAAAGGGTAGTCTTCAAAAAACAGTGCTGGGACAAGTGGAAGGACACATTCAAAAGAATGCCACAATATAACAAGTGTTGGCAAAAACATGGAGAGATTGGAACTCTCATGTACCGCTGATGGGGTTGTAAAATGGTGCAGTCATTATGGAAAACAGTTTACAGTTCCTCAAAAAGTTAAACAGAGTTACCATATAACCCAGCAATTCCACTCCTAAGTATGTACCACTACTTACCATTACTTCATTACTCTTGAGTAATGAAAACATACATCCGCACAAAAACATGTATACAAATGTTCATAGCAGTATTATTCGTAATAGCTAAAAAGTACAAATAACCCAAATATTCATCAATATATGAATAAAATGTACATTCATAAAATAAAACATTTATTCAACAATAAAAAGGAATGTATTGCTGATAGATGGCACAACATGGATGAACCCTAAAATTATCAGGCTGAGTGAAAGAAGCCCATCCTAAAATACCATATTTTGTATGACTCCATTCATATGAAAGGTCCAGAAAAGGCAAACCCATAGACACGGAAAGTAGATTAGTGGTTGGCAGGAAGTGAAGTGAAGGTGGGGGGGTGAGGTAGAGGAATGGGGAGTCACCACTAGTGGGTACAAGGTTCCTTTATGGGGTGAAAAAGATGTTCTAAAATTAACAGTGGTGATGGATGCACAACTCTGTGAATATACTAAAAACCACTGTACCACATACTTTAAACAGTGAATTGTATGGTATGTGAATTTTATATATTTATAAAATTCCTTAAAAAAAATAACGCTGTGAAGTGAAAGAGTTTAGTTTGCCAGGGAGCTAAAACAGCCAATCTGTATGGTTAGAGTGTGGGGGAGCAAGAAGAGTGGGGCTGGGTGCAGAGGCTCACGCCTATAATCCCAGCACTTTGGGAGGCTGAAGCGGGCAGATCACCTGAGATCAGGAGTTCAAGACCAGCCTGGCCAACATGGTGAAACCCCGTTTCCATCAAAAATACAAAAATTACCCAGGTGTGGTAGTGCGCACCTGTAATCCCAGCTACTCAGAAGGCTGAGGCAGGAGAATTGCTTGAACCTGGGAGGTAGAGGTTGCAGTGAGACGAGATCACACCACTGCACTCCAGCCTAGGTGACAGGGTGAGACTCCATATCAAAAACAAAAACAAAAACAAAGAAGAACAGTGGTACCAA
The DNA here is from genome assembly GCF_029281585.2 of Gorilla gorilla gorilla. NCBI lineage: Eukaryota > Metazoa > Chordata > Mammalia > Primates > Hominidae > Gorilla > Gorilla gorilla. The sequence continues at coordinate 52,885,337 of NC_073236.2, forward strand.
CTAGGGCTGGAGAAGTGAACAGGATCACACCAGCTCCTAGAATGTATATTAAGAGCAATGGTCGATCCCCCTTTGCCCTCTGGTGTTGGGAATGTTGGCCTTGTTCTAAACCAGTTTCCCTTCACAGAAGTTCAGCCATCATGTGGGATCAGAATAAGGTCCTGGAGCAACTAAAGGTATCTGGCCAAGGGTACATCCGAAGGACCCTACACTGGCCCCCAGTCCCCAACAGCCTGTTCAGGTGTCGGACAAAGACTTCCAATCTTTCCTATCATGTTTTTCCTACTGCTCTTCTGAGAAATGTTACTTAGTTATGTGTCTCTTTGAGAAATTGCTTCTTTTCAGGGCAGGATGCTGGGTTATGCTTGATGAAACTAAATAAACTGCCAGCCAGATGAGAATTATAGACAAATAATATGCAGGGACCCCCTGGATTCATCTTAGTCTTGAGCTCATATAGAATTCAGAGAAATCAAAGGCAGTTGACAAGGAGGGTCAAGGCTGAGTGCAAGTGAACACAACAACTCCTGCTGGCTTGATCCTCCCCTGGTCATGAATGGCCGTTGCGTGCACATCTACGACCAAGGCAAGCCTGAGAGACGCCTTGGACTCTAGCACAGCAGAGGGAAAGACTAAGGATGCCTTTTTCTCCCCTCTCTCTTTCTAAATGGGTAGCCTGCACTCCTCTCAAGTGCATCGAGACATTGGGACTCCTTTGATCCTCAGACTCTGAAGAAAAAATACCTGGTATTTATCAGTACCAAGGCTTAGCCCAGCTAGAAGTTGGAAGATGGGGACACCTAGTCAGCTCGGGAAAATAACAACTATAATACTATCCTATAGCTAGATCTCTTCAACCACAGAGAAGGAAAATGGTCCAAAATTCCATATGTATAGGCCTTTTTTGCCCTGCAGAATAACCCCAAGCTCTGTCAGCAATGTATAATAGACCTTGCACTTATAGCAGTGATATCCAGCCAGACTTAATCCAGGCAGAAGGGAAAAAACAGTCTGCCTCCTTAGAAGAGGAGACAGAGGCCCCTGCACCAGCCCAGGTCCCAGCTCCTCTTGGATCATCTCGTCCCCCTTATCCAGGCCCCCTTTTGAACCTCATCCTGTTAGAAGAGTTCGACCTGGATGCGCTCCAGCATCACTTCTTCCTTTACAGGAAATGCATAGTGAATATGGTCCTACCAAAGTACAAGTCCCCTTTTCTTTACAAGATTTGAGGCAGATAAAAAGAAATCTAGGACAATTGTGTCGACCTTGTAGGTATACTGAAGCCTTTCAGAACCTTACTCAAGTGTCTGAGCTTTCAGGGAAGGGTATCGTGTTACTTCTCAACCAGACTCTTCGAGCTTCAGAGAAGCAGGCGGCTTTACAGGTCACTGAGACATTTGGAGATGAAATGTTTATCTTATTATGGCACCTACCAAAAGGCGGAAGAAATTAGGGAGCCCTTTCTGACAGCCAAGCAGGCAGCATCCACCAATAATCCTCAATGGGACTCAGACACTGCTCTAGGAAAGTGGCCGAGAAAACATTTTCAGGGATGCACAGTGGAAGGTCTGAGAACTAGAGCCAAATCTCTCAATTACATTAAGTTATTAACCATAAACCAAGGGTCTGAAGAGAACCCTTCTGTTTTCCTGGAAAAACTGAGAGAGGCTTTAATTAAACACACATCTCTCTCCTGACTCTATAAAAGGACAGTTAATTTTGAAAGACAAGTTTATAACCCAAGCAGCCCCAGATATTAGAAGAATGCTGCAAAAAGTTAGCTATTGCACCAGACAGTACTCTAAAGAAAATCCTGAAAGTCACCACCTTGGTCTTTTATAATCGGGACCATGAGGAAGCCCAAGAAAAAGGGAGAAAAGGAACGAGAAAAAGGCAGGGCAGTAACAGCTGCCATACAGGCATATAAACTTCTCGATCCCAGGGAGCTTCTCATTCTATGACCGGCTGTTATCAGTGTGGGGGCACTAAAAGAGAGTCTGCCCCCAAAATCAGAAGCAGCCCCCACGGCCCTGTCCGATCTGTAAGGGAGACCACTGGAAGATGAACTGCCTCCAGAAACATACGTCCCGAGGTTCAGAGCCGGCTTCTCAAATGGTCCAGCAGGACTGATGGGTCCCAGGGCTCTCCTCCCCAGCTCTGACAGCCCAGGCTGCATTACCATCCAGGAGTCCCGGGTGAGTCTGGAGGTCAAAGGACTCAGAGGACGGACTTCCTACTCAACACCAGAGCAGCCATTCCTGTTCTCCTCTCCATTCCGGGCCTCCCCTCCTCCCTTAGCACAACTGTGAGGGGCGTCTCAGGAAAGCCTCTGACTCGATATTTTTCTCAATCCCTTAGCTGTACCTAGGGAGACCTTTCGTTTACCTATGCCTTTTTAATCATACCTGAAAGCCCGACTCCTCTGAGGTAGGGATATTTTAGCTCACATGGGAACCACCATCCTTATGGCTCCAGGACAGACTTTTTGCCTCCCTCTGGTGGAGACTGATATTAATCCAGAGGTTTGGGCAATTCAGGAAAATACTGGCTGAGCTACAACAGTCTCACCAGTCCAAATCCATCTCAGGGATCTCATCTCCTTCCCTAATTAAAGACAATATCCCCTAAAACCAGAAGCTAGGAAACAGTTAGAAGCCATCATTAATAACCTAAGGATGCAGGGCCTTGTTAAACTCTGCAACAGTCCTTGTAATACCCTAATATTGGGAGTACAGAAAGAAACCCAACAGGGAATGGAGACTGGTCCAGGATCTCCACCTCCTTAATGAGTAACTGGTGTAATTAACCAATTTACCCAGTGGTTCCCAATCCCTATACTTTGTTAACTTAGATACCTGAAGGAACTAAATGGTTTGCATTCTTGGATTTAAAAGATGCTTTTTTTCTGCATACCATTATACCCCAACTCCCAAAACTTGTTTGCATTCAGGGATCCCTCCAACCAGACTACCCAGCTAACCTGATGGTATTACCACAGGGTTTCCAAGACAGCCCCCACCTGTTTGGACAGGCATTGTCAAAAGATCTCTCTGAGTTCTTTCAAACTCAAGTTAGTCTTAATATGTAGATGACACTCTACTCTGTGCCCCAACTGAGGAAATTTCTCAGAAAGGCAGTAAGGCTCTTCTTAATTTTCTAACTGACAGAGGACATAAAGTTTCAAAGTCCAAGACTCAACTCCGTTAGACTTCAGTGAAGTACCTATGCCTGGTCTTGTCAGAAGGGACCAGGGCACTGGGCGAGGAGAGAATTGGACCCATTTTCTCCTTCCTTCTCCTCAAGACCCTCAGCTAACTAAGGGGATTATCAGGCATTACTGGATTCTGCAGCCTATGGATCAGAAATCTAATTAAAAGCATTGCAATGCCTAATTATAACATATCTAATAATCTAGGGGGACATGCCCATGACAACCCTATTTTGCAAAATCCTGGAATAGAACAGTCGATTTTCAGAGGCTTTCTTCCTGTCCTTTCTAGGTGTCCCTAATATATGGGCATGGATTTTCCCCCTTTTAGTTCCTCTTTGTGTTCTCTTAGTAATACTCATATTTGTTCCATGTGTACTTAACCTCCTTGTAAAATTTGTTTTTTCTCACCTAGAGGCCATCAAACTCCAAGTGGTCATGCAAATGGAACCTCGGTTGATGGCTCTCTTTTACCAGGGGACCCTTAGATAGGCCTCTAAGAGAGACCTGACTGCTGTTTCCCAAAACAACACCCTCTGTCAGCATGAAGCAGAACAGTCATCACCCCTATCCTAACAGCAGTTAGATATACCTCTTCAGAGCGGGGATTGATAGCGGTAGGAGGCAGGTAAATTCTCAGATGAAACTCAACCTTCAAGCCAAGGACAGTCAAAAGCCTGAAAACCAAGCTACAAGTTCTGGATAAATCCATGGACTAGAGAGCTCTCATTCCTGTTTGGCATGCTCTCTCCTGATTGGTCGTTATCCTTCACCTACTTTACATACACCTGCCCTTCCCCAGTTGCCTATTTCTAAATGGTGCTTTTTCAAGCATACCCACAGACCAATCAGCATGCACTTCCCCCATTTCAAGCCCATAAAAACCTCTAGACTCAGCCTCGTGGCTGGCAACCCACCTTCGGGTCCCCTCTCGCTGTTGAGAGCTTTCCTGTCACTCATTAAATTCTACCATGCCTTACTCAAAAAAAAAAAAAAAAAAAAGCAATGGGAGATCATTAATTAAATGGCTTTGACCAGAGAAGTGACATACTCTGATTTATGCTTTAGAAAGATTATTCCATGTACTATGAGACAAATGGACTTAGAAGTACAAGAATGAAGAAAGAAGAGCAAATAGAGCAATTAGGAGCTACTACAATAGCCAGGCAAGGCACAAAGCCAGGCACTGGGAGCACAGGTCTCACCTTGGTCAAGTAGTCATGGATATTGAGAGTCGCCAGCTTGGTAAGGTACCTATTCAAACCCAGAGCCATGAGAAAGCCAGCATACTCATTGGCTAACTCAGCATGCTTGGGCTTATTGTAAACAATCCAAGCTGAGTCGATCTGGGAGGCAGGAGCTATCTTCAGGCCAGCAGCCACACCATTATGAAAGCTGGCCCAGCTTGTCATGTTGGGAGGCACATCGATGTTTCCACTATTAAGGTCTACTGTTGTGTTCCGAGGAGGGGCACGCCCTATCCAGCCAAACGAAGAACATTGAGAGAATAAAAATTCACAAAACCAAGACTGTTAAATTTAGATCTTTGAGACTAAGATTACTTACATTTTCTACATTCAAAACCATTAACCCCATAATGCCTGGAATGTTAGGTCTCTATGACCACTTAAAACTTTTGTACATGTGAGTCAAACTTAATGGAACTGGAAAAACCATCACTGTCTAAACAGTTCATTGTCCTTTTTGTTAAAATGTATGAGGCTAGATAATGAGATAACTGATACCAATTTAACATTATACAGAGATGACTGGGATAATCACTGCTTTGAAATCTTTCTTTCAAACAGTAGAGAGCTTAGAAACCAAAATGAAGACTAACATCACTGTTAAACTATACAAGTTATAAATCCCAACATCTGATGACATTGATGTTAATTTCAAATGTTCTATCCTATATTTTCCCCTGGACATTAAGGAAAAATGACATCTTAAGAAAAGACAAAAGCCAGGCCTGGTGGTGCATGCCTGTCCCAGCTACTTGGGAGGCTGAGGCATGAGAATCACTTGAACCTGGGAGGCAGAGGTTGCAGTGAGCCAAGATCATGCCACTGCACTCCCACCTGGGCAGCAGACAGAGACTGCATCTCAAAAAAAAAAAAAAAAAAAAGACACAAGAACCTTAATAAATCTGCTACAGCTCTTACCTATATATGCCCCCTTCTCTCTTTTCTTCTCTCTCTCTCTATATACATACAGATATAGATATCTAATTATATGCTATTATTTAAAATGCTTAGAGATAGTTTTGTAAAAAGCATCCTTTTATAGACTTGAGTCACCCAGTGAACTTCAAAAGGGCATTCACTAGATTTACTTTTATGGTCCATTTATTTAAGAACAATGTAAATTATATGTTCACAATGCTATATGTTCTCTATGAATTTTTTCTTGATTCTTTTCTTTTTGATCTACATTATATACAGCAAACACTGAATCTTTTCAAATATATTTTGAATACTGTCTTAAGTCACGGATAAAATAATTAACATAAATATTTTAATTACTGCATAAAGTTATCCATTTCACTGCAGCTTTAAAAATACCATTTGTAAAGAGTTCTAAGATGTTATGTAAAATAAATTTTAAGTAGATGCAGAGTGTCTTATTTGTAGCATGTACACATACACACACAAAGCACAAAGTAAGACTTATTTGTCTTTACTATATGCTTTTTGTACCTAAAAGCTAACTCAACTGCTAGTGTTAGCACCACAATGAGTAATAAGTTCATAAGTTACACTTGCACTTTCTCAAAAAAGGCAGACATATCAATATGAAAAAACTGAGTGACCTTTCTGAAACTTTCATTCATCATATGCAAAAGACATAATATTTATACACAAGAGAAAATAAAATGCAAAGGGTAAGGTAAATTTTCTTCAACGAGAATAACAACATACAAAAGTACAACAGGCCACATCAGTGTGGGTTAAGCAACTATTTAAGAAAATATTTTTTCCTAAATTAACAGGATAACCTTTCTTTTTGGCCTATCAGAATGACTAAAAGAATAAAATGCTGAATTAATGTCATAAACACATTTTAAATCATGCAAATTCAATTAAATGTATTCAGAAAAAAAGATGCATATATATATTTTTTAAACCCACCCAAGTATCACTTGAGCGCTAAATCACCCAGATTGAATACATTTTAACATTTGCCAATTTTGCATTAGATTTTCTTTTTAACCCGCACTTATTATATGAAATCTTTCATATAAACAGTTGGAAAGACTACTAAAATGAACATCTATATACCATGCCTTCCATCAAGAATCAATAATTGTTAAAATTTTGCCATAGGTGCTTTACCTCTGAGACAATTTAAATATTAAAAGCAACTCTGCTCACTATGTTCCTCAGTGAGATTAGGGCTCAGAATAAGCATGATATGGAGATGGGAATGTGTTCTTCACTTAGTCAATCTCATTTCCTGCATGCTGCTCAAAGCACAAGCTTTTCACAAATCTGAGTGGAACTCTGGATTTTTAAAAGTATGCAATTTAAAATACTGTACAATTATGTTTGCATATATTATGTACTATTTATCATATATTAAATTATACATTATATACTACTACATATACTATACACTACTACAACATACGTTATACATACATTTTGTATAGGTTTCACAAAACCATATATACTATAATAGAGTTTCAATGATAATTTCAACTATGTAATTGTCACCTTTAGAACACATTCAAATCAGCATTAGGGGGACATACACTATAAAACTCATTGTAATCAAGACTATAACTACAGTTATACATAGCAGAAATAAAAACTTGTGCCAACCAGAAAGGCAATTTGACATGTTCCTTAAAACCATTCATCTTGCTGTCCTAAGAGTTCTACTTCTAAGCATTTAGCCTAAATACACAGGACGAATACGCCCCAACAATGTTTATAATACCAAAAAACTGTAATTTCCAACAATACCAGGCTGCTTCTATAAACTATGGTATATCCACTGAATGAAATACTCTGAAGCAAATAAAAATGAATGTATCGATTAAAAACACGTGTATACAATACATACACATAATTATAAACACATACATTTATTTGCTAGCTATAAAAGGATGTTCACTGTAAATTTTAAAAAATATCTAAAATAGATTTAAATTTTCTGATAATTAAACAAATATAAAATTATAAATATGTGGAAATAAACTTAGTAAACATATATACTAAAATGTTAAAAGGAGTGACGCAGAAGAGTGGGAGTACTGCAAGTGACCATTTTTTCTCTTTTTGCTTAGTACATTTCTTGATTTATACAATGATCATCTGTTTAAACTATGACATAAGACATTTTAAAACTAAATATTTTTACATATTATACTCAAGATTATTTAAAATTCAATAGTCTCATCATTATCAATTATATCTTTCTGAACTTCTCCAAGTGACTTTTTATATCTTGAAATCACCTCATTAAAAAGCAAAAATGAGTAACGAACTATATTCTGCTTCTCTCAAGGTTTAGTTTGACATGGTATTTGAGCTTTGATAACCACTATAGCAGCTATTAGGAAAATTTAAAATCACTGGGGATAGAGGGAGCATTTCTTTTGTTTTAACTAATTTAAAGAACTACACTTAATGCATGTACTTAATCACTTTCCTTTCTCACTGAGCCCAGAATTTAACATACCAGTCAGATTCAATTTAGGAATAGGCAATGGCTCTGTTGGAACAGGATGGTACAAAAACAAGGTAAACATTCCTCGTCCTACAGGAAGAGCCATAGTTTGCTGACACAATTGGAGCAATCTGTAATTAAAGTAAAAACCAACATGTGAAAATGTTTAAAGCAAAGCGCAATTGAAATATCATCTGTAAGTATTTCAAAAGAAGGTGTACTGTGTAAGATGAAGTTGTCTCAAAGTAAATTCATACAGAGATGTGAGTGAACTACCCAAACATGATTATTTTCATTTTAATATTCTTGTTCCTATTACACTCTTAGAGAGAGACATATTTTCCTCTGTTTTGTTTCATATTTACATTGAATGAAAACCACCTGGCCTATAAACCAAGCCGACTCTCTCTAGGCATTCAAAAAAAAAAAGAAATTTAAAATTCCACTCCGATGGATGCTAACCTTCTCAAAGGAAAATACAGTACTTTTGGGGGTTTTATCACTGTGTTAATTTCAGTCTAGCCGTCCTCAGTACATGTGGGATCCTCCTCCCATCCCTTTTGCCAATATAGCCTCAGAAGTACCATTTCTGTGGCCTGTACACAAGAAAAGAAACAAGGTCCTTGTGTTAGAGGCGAATGGATTTCATGGTGTCTCCAAGGGAAATACAGATTGGTTTCACTTACATGATGGCTAGATTTATAGGACTAATACCATTATGTATCAGGTATGTTCAAGGTTAAAATGGCTTCTGTCGGCTCTACTGTGAAATTAATACACCACTCTTCAACTTGTTCCTATGTTAAAATAGCTTAACATTCCATATAGCCACTTAAAAAAAACTAACAGAAATTTTGGAAGTAGGGCATTTATAACTAAGAAATGCTTATACAAGTTATATCTGAAGACACAGAAATATCCCTTCAGAGGCTGACAACTGACGAACATTTTCTCTGCAGACAAAGCTATTCATAAGCATACTCCCTCCTTAACTGGACACACATAACTGCTTTTCTAGCTAACTGGAAAGAAAAATTTTGCTATCTTAAAGATTCTCTGGGAACATGACCGCCACATTAATTTGGGATCAGCAAAATTCAAAGCCAAGAGGCTGTTGCAACCCATAGAATTTTTTTAGAGGAAATCTTAACACATAATTCACTTCAACTTTGCACAAGTAACAAAATTATAATGAGAACAATATTATATCCCCTGAATATAAGATGCCACTGATAAGATGTATCATTATTTCATGAGAAACTAAGAAAGAAAAAGCACTGCCAGTTAAACTATGACACCTGTTCACTGAAATACACATCCGATTTCAGAGATATTAAAAAGTGAAAAAACTTGCATCTTAGAATCAATGAACTCTACTACTAATAATGGCTGACTGCACTGAGCTTTACTATGTATTGGGCAGTATTCTAAGTGCTATGTAAAAATAATTCACTTGATACACAGCACCATCCCATGAAGTATGCCTATTTTTACAGATGAGGCAACTGAGGCAACAAGAGGTAAAGTAATTTAACCAAAGTCACCCAGCACAGCATGGCCATGCCTGGCTCTAGAGGCCATGCTCATAAATCCTATGCTCTAAACTCAACTTCTGTCACTCCATCTTTTTATTCACAGGTAACTAATAACTGGGTACATGTGGAGAGGAAACAGTTAATAGGGAAATCACAACTAATTCAGATCTTCAGCAGCCTGTGGCTAAGTGTGGGTGACGGTTCCCCTCAAAACAGTACCATAAAAAAAGTAAAGAGAACTAGAAAACAGTGACAGATGAATGATAGATGATAGAGACAAGCAGATAAAAGAACAGGAGAGAATTTTAAAATAGAAGTGTCCCAAGAGAATAGCTCTGGAATGTCACAGGCATGTGAGTCTTATAATGTATCAAGGGATGTATCCTGTGCAGGGGAGTGGCAGAAGAAAGGCTTATCTATTTTTATTTGGAGTATTATCTATCATATCAAAAAAAAAATACTGATATAAGTTTAAACTACACTAAAAACCCCACTAACCTCAAAATCTATTCCTGATCAAGACAGAAAAACAAGTCCAGTGTTTTCTTTGTTTGTAAATTCTTAAGGTAACTATCAGGCAAAATAGTTTTACATTCACCTTTTCTAAAGAGTAAACTGTTATATGTATTTCAAGAGGAGGACGGTATGAAATACAACAATTACATCCTCAAAAGCCAAAGACATTTTGCTAACACACGTGGTTTGTTGAAGTTGGATGAAAACTTAAAACACAGGGCATATTTTCACTTGAAAGTATCTTTTAAATCTCTTTAGGGTTTTAAAAGCTAAAAACTTGAAGGAAAAACAAATATAAACAAGACACAAATGTAACAATGAAACGTGACAAGAGATAGTGCACGTGTTTTCTTTCACCTGTTTTCCTTTTCCTCAATGAACTCGTGGTCACTGAGCTCTGGGTACTGCACTACATTGACATGGACAGGGTGCGCACTCTGAAGAAGCCTTCGCACATCCTGCACCCTTAAATCTTCACTCCATATTAATGACGTGACCTCGTGATTCATGTCATTCATGCCATCATCTTCCTCCTCAGTTTCTGTTCCTGAAGGAACATCTGATGAGAGCACCTGAGTAACAGATTTATTGTAATAATAATTTCAAAAGCAGTTAACGAGCACTTACTGAACATTAGGATATATAGGCTGATGTGCCATGACTATACTAGCACAGAGAAAATATGTTTTCCAAAGCAGGCATGGGTTGGGGCCGCAATGTATACTGGGACTCTAATCTACAAATCTTTCTAAAAAGTACTATATTGCTGGCTGGGTGTGGTGGCTCACACTCTGTAATCCCAGCACTTTGGGAGGCCGAGGTGGATGGATCACCCGAGGCCAGGGGTTCCAGACCAGCCTGGCCAACATGGTGAAACCCGGTCTCTACTAAAAATACAAAAATTAGCTAGCCAGACGCAGTGGCGCACACCTGTAGTCCCAGCTACTGGGGAGGCTGAGGCTGGAGAATCACTTGAATGCGGGAGGCAGAGGTTGCAGTGAGCCGAAATCGTGCCACTGTACTCCAGCCTGGGTGACAGAGTGAGATTCTGTCTCAAACAACCAAACAAAACAAACAAACAAACAAACAAACAAAAGTAGTACATTGCCTACTTGGAAATATTTGGAAATGACAGGGAGAGTTTAAATTTAGGACAACAGTCAAGGGGCTGGATACGAACAGAGAAATATTCTGAATAAACTATAAAAAAAATCTAACTACATCCTGATCATTTCTTTAAAAAAATTATTGCAAGTAGAATATGAATACTAGTCACTGCTAATAATGCTAATTTAAATATTGTCTGTTCATTAATAGAAGGAGAAGGAAAAAAGCCTGAAAGGATATACACCAAGGGTTGGGGGAAGTCACACAATGAAATACTTTTTACTTTACTACTTTAAATAGACAGGATCATGGTTGGATTCCATTATTAAGTTTTTTCTTTTTTTTTTTTTTTTTGAGACAGGGTCTTACTCTGTCACTCAGGCTGGAGTGCAGTGGTGTGATCCTGGCTCCCTGCAACCTCCACCTCTTGGGCTCAAGCAGTCTTTCAACCTTAGCCTCCCGAGTAGCTGGGACTACATATGTGCACTGCCCACCCAGATAAATTTTTTTATTTTTTGTAGAGACAGAGTCTTGCCCTGTTGACCAGGCTGGTCTTGAACTCCTAACCTCAAGGAGATCCACCCACCTCAGCCTCCCAAATAGCTAGGACTACAGGCACATACCACCACACCTAGCTAAATTTTTAAAAAAATTGTTTAAGTAGAGATGAGGTCTCACTATGTTGCCTAGGCTGGTCTCAAACTCCTGGGCTCAAGCAGTCCTCCGCCTTGGCCACCCCAAAGTGCTGAGATTACAGGCATGTGCCACCACACCCAGCCAGTTTTCACTATTTTTAAAAAATGTGTTTCCAATAAAAATTTCTTAGGAGGAAAAGTACTGAACTACAGCAAAACAAGTAAGAGGGTAAATTCCTTGATTGTCATCATGTTCTAAGCCCAGCACGTGCTTTAATATGGGGCTTCCCAGTCCAAATAATTAAATCTAACTGCAACACAGATGTGAATTGCATGGAATCATATCATATTCTCTCAAAAACAGTATTATACTCTTTTAACAAAAGAATAACTCCAAGTTGAAATGTTAAAGTTTTGCAACATTTAATGTGAAACCAACAAGGTCAGCCAGAAAAAAAAGTAGATACGACCAAATAATCACTTTTAGTTCCTAAAAATTCATTTCTAGTTCCTATAAAATATCTAATTAAAAAAACTATATTCTAATGGGTGAGTTAGCTATAAAACATAGTCTCAAACAGTGACAAAATAAATTTAGATGGGATTAGTTATAAAATGTAGCCTCAACTGAACAAACTGTATTTAGACATAATTACTTAAAATGACATTCAAATACAGATTAATGTCTTAATGCTAATGGTGCTGAACTGCTCTCTCTCACAGGAAAATCATCTTATAAGCAAAAAGATTTGTTTTCTGTTTAAAACAGGATGTAAATACTAATTCAACGAAGAGCTGTGATAGAGGCGCAAAGTAAAGGAGAGACGTGCTGGGATGACCGTGCTGGAGATCAGATGCCCATGGAAACTGACTCCGGCATGGGTAGACATTAGGCAACTCTGAGGTTAGGAGTAAGTTTTGATATAGGCTCTGAAGAAGTAGTAATAAACCTAAGGTGACTCATAGTTACAATGTACTGATTATTATGTATTGATTCAAAAGCTACTAAGAGGTAAGGCCAAATTCCCACTGTCTTCTCAGGGACATGAACATAAAAGAGTCACCAGGAGTGGAATTATTATTCCTGAATCCTCCTCGATGAGATTCTACTATTCATTTTTTAAAGTTACCTAGAATTCTAGAATAAGTTTTAAAAGTTTCATTTTCAAGTTTTGAGGATGATTTTAAAAAGATAATTGGAGAGTAATGAAATAATTTTACTTTCTACTTGCAGGATTCCTAGAACTCATTTAAAACAAAAAAACAGACGATGATTGATGAAAGACAGTATTTCGGGAGGGATAGCTTAAGACATCTTTTTAAACAACTCTACTAAAAAAACACATTTTTTCCCCGGGGCTGCAGTTTTATGTGATTAAATAAATATGTTTACACCTATTTAAAAGGTTAAATTCAAAAAATTCAACACATCGAAAAATATGCAGTAGAAAATATTTATATATAATTACTCATCCAAATTCAGGATATATGTGCTCTCCCTTTTCCTATGTAATAATTACAAAGTGGTTAATTACCAATATGGTACAAGTAGGGAAATAGCCATGGTAGTTTCCATGACTACCCTCAGGACTTGTCCCAATTCAAGGCAAAGAAAGATCCAGGCACAAGACAGAACATTCACAAAATCTCCTGCTCCTATGCTCAACTTAACAATTAATAAGACGCATACAATTACAAACCCCGTCTGGCATATAATATAAAAGACAAGCTAATATATATACTTAGAAAAAGCCTTAAAGGAAAATGAAGAACATTTCTACTTTATGATTTTATTTAAGGCTAAAATTGGAACTCTGAACTTTCTATGTTGATACTCACAGACTTCCGTTTGGGTAAGTTTCCTTCGCAGGCCTGCTTGGAAAGATCCTGATGTCCAATCAAGAGACAGACAGCTTCTGGCCAGTCTGAGGCAGGCTGCTCACGACAGTGATAAATTGCATCTCTGATGGGAAGAGCAATTCCAAAGGGAAGAGTTTCCAAATCTCTTAAAGTGAATCCTAATGGTTAAAGGAAGAGAGAAAAATTTTAATTTAGACTTGCCACTGTCCCAATTATCCTGACTGAAGTTGGCAACAATATCTATCCTGACAAATAAATTCATTTTATTCATCTTACTACCAGACTAATGTCTTAACATCAGGGACTAGTATAGGAAGTCTCTTTGAAAGAACTTGTAAAAACCTGAAGAAAAAAAGACAATCTAATAGAAAAATATAAAAGACAAAAAGACATTTCCTAGAAAGGGGAACATAAACGGGCAACATGCATATGAAAAGATGCTCTACCTAATTAGTGATCAGGAAAATGCAAATTAAAGCCACTGAGAAATGTAAATGTCAAAGCCAATCAATACCAAGTGTTGGCAACTATGTAGAGCGATAATAATTCTTTTTATTCTTTTTTTTTTTTTGAGATGGAGTCTTGCTCTGTCACCCAGAATGGACTGCAGTGGTGTAATCTCGGCTCACTGCAAGCTCCTCCTCCCGGGTTCACGCCATTCTCCTGCCTCAGCTTCCCGAGTAGCTGGGACTACAGGCACCCACCACCATGCCTGGCTAATTTTTTTTGTAGTTTTTTTTTAGTAGAGACAGGGTTTCACCGTGTTAGCCAGGATGGTCTTGATCTCCTGACTTCGTGATCCACCAGCCTTGGCCTCCCAAAGTGCTGGGATTACAGGCATGAGCCACCGTGCCTGGCCCAAGCAACAATAATTCTTTTCCATAGCCAATGGTAGAGTAAACTGGTACAACCACTTTGGAAAACAGTTGGTATGTATAGGTCAGTCCACCCATTTGATCCATCAACAGCCATATAGAAACTTATACCCAGGTACACCAAGACACAGATATAAAAATATTCATTAGCAATACTGGTTTGTTATGGAAAAAAAAAGATGGAGAAAGGGGTAAGTCCGATTGTCTATCATTAATAGAATGGGTAATTAAATTGTGATATGTTCAAACAAAGTAATCTCTATATCAGAGAAAATGAATGGCCCACTGCTACTGCTACATGAGTCGACATGGATGAATCTTTAAAAAACAAAGTTGAGTGAAGAAAAAGGAACATATATTTACATCTATATATTTTCAAAACTACATAAAACCTAGCAATTTATAAAGATGTAAAACTATAAAGAAAAACAAGAGTAAGGTAACACAAATGTAGGTAGGGCAGTGGTTCACTATAACATTGGGGTGTGTGACAGGAGGGGACCATCCAAGAACAGATATGTAAGGGCCTTCTACTATGCGGGTAATGTTCTGTTTCTAGGGGTGGGTGACCAGTACATCAATATTCACTTTAGTACCATTCTCTAAACTAAACATATACGTTTAACATATTATTTTGTAAGTATACCATATTTCATATTTAAATTTTTTATCCTCAGGTTAATTAAATCATGTTTTTCTTATCATGATTTTCTAAATTTTATAATACTATGCATTATTTATAATATAAAAGTCAATTAACTATTGAGGCAAAAAATGTTTCCTTATATGAGAATAACACTTATTAAATATTATGCAATATACAAATGGATAGAACTAATCCAATATTTTTCAGCATAGGTATCCTGTATGTATACTATGCAACAGTTATTGTCATTTTTAAGGTAAAATGCAAAAAAAAAAAAAACCTGTCAGAAACTTCATTTAGAACATACTTTAGATAAGACTTCAAAAACATCTTTTAATATTCATTAAAACTTTACTTTTTAACATACATCCCATATAATATCCTCATTTTTAAAATCATGTCTTTGTGGCAAAATTAATTTTTAATTTTGTTTTTCAGTTCTTTGTGAAAAAAAATTTCTTTGGTATTTTACTTAATTTAAAACCTAGGAGCATAGGTTTGGGGAATAGGGAATATAGAACTCTTTTCCTTCCTCTTCCTCTTCCCAGTTCAATGTTCATCTTGGTGCCTGAAATCCCTTCAAAAGTGCATTTATCCTTCAAAAGTATACCCTGAAATGTTTATATTATTGCTTTTAGACTTTGCCAAAACCACCCATTTCTGATGTCTGAGTATCACAATGATTTCAGGTGTGTATGTAGGGTGATTAGAGTTCTCCATTCTCAGAGACCAGCTTACATAGCCACAGCCTCAAATGTTCCAATTAAATGGCAAATAAAGATTCCTTATGCACCAAGATAAAAAGCTGGTATCCCACATATTATTATATGAAAGTTGTGAGATTGTCGAGAAAAAAAGAATATGGCTTGATGAACCATAATCTCAATCTTGTGAGGCCGTTTCACAAAGCCAGAGCCCCTCTCTCCTCATGCCTTCCACTTCTAGCTAGTCTGGAGGAAGCACGGCCTAGTTAGGAGGTAACAAAGAAGCTCTCACCTACATCAGTCATCCAGACAACCAATCTTTCAGCTAGACTAGAAACAGACGTAGAATGCCTGAAACTAAACCTATAAGAGAATAAAACATAAAGTTATTAAGCGGAACAGTAAATAATATTGTTTTAAGTGTTTGACATAAAAGCACAGTCTAAATAAAAGTCACCTGTTTTCCTCTTGTTCTACTTGCAACTTCTGGGGGGCTAAAAGGCAATAAAATGAAACTTAATTTTGATAGTCATCCTGGTAAAGAAAACATGTAACATGTAGAAGACATTTGAAAATAAGAATCCATTAGCAAACAACATCTAAAAAAATAATAAAATAAGCAATACTGTGGCAGGCTGAAAAGCACAGTCAAGGCCCTCAGAATACTCAGGGGACTGGTTAGGACACCCCATGCGAACCCAAATCTGTGCATGCTCAAGTCCTGCAACTGGCCCTGCAGAACCTGCATATGGGTTTCACATCAGAGAATACTGCATTTTCTATCTGCATTTGGCTGAAAAGAATTTCATTGTAAGTGGACCCACACAACTCAAACTCATGTTGTTCAAGAGTCAATGGTACAATAATTTCCTTCAGGCTAAAATAGTCCTTTTTACCTGCACTGAAAATACAAGATTTATTAGATTTTAAGTAATCCTGATACCTGAAAATTAGTTGTGGACAACAGACCGCAACAGACCAGAACAGTACTAAAAAGGTAAGACAAGGCCGCCAAAGCAAACAAGAAAAATTCAATTCTTTTTTCAATTCTGATACTGACATCTACAAAAATTTGTTTCCAGAGGCAATATTGCACCAACTTACCTACAGTTATTCTGGTTAAATACTGTGAGGATTCATCAGAAACCGAGCTCTCATCACCAAGTATGTACAGTGCAATACTCTGCAAAAGAAGAAAATTAACATTATTTTTCTCTTTCCAGAGACAGCATCTTACTTTGTCACCCAGGCTGGAGTGCAGTGACACAATCACAGCTCACTGCAGCCTCAAAGTCCTTGGCTTAAGCAATCTTCCTGCTTCAGTCTCCAGAGTAGCTAGGACTACAAGCACACACCACCATGCCCAGCTAATTCTTTTATATTATTTTTATTTTTTGTAAAGATGGAGTCTCGCTGTGTTGCCCAGGCTGGGCTCAAACTCATGACCTCGAGCAATCCTTCTGCCTCAGCCTCCCAAACTGCTGGGATTATAGGTATGAGCCACCACACCTAGCTACATAATTGAAGTATAACTAGAAAATAATTATAACATAGAATAATTCGTCCATTTTAGGTGTACAGCTCTGTGAGTTTCGACAAATGTTGTATCACATAACCACTACCACACTCACAATATAGCATACTTTCATCATACCAAAAAGTTCCCTTGTTCCTTTTGTAGTGAATCCTTTCCTCCTACACCAGCACTGGAAACAATTCATCTGTTTTCTTGCTCTACAGTTTTGTCTATCCTACAATATCATGTAAATGAATCATATGATACGTAGTCTTTTTTGTGCTACTTCTTTAACTTAGCATAAGTCTTTGAGATTCATTCACGTCTCTCCAAGGATCACTAGTTTCTTCCTTTTCATGTTGAGTAGTATTCCATTATACAGACATACCAAACTTTGTTTACCTACTCAAAAACTGATGAACATTTGGTTCCAGTTTGTGGTCACTATGACCAAAGCTGCTTTATTTTTTATTTATTTATTTTTTTTGAGACGGAGTCTCACTATGTCACCAGGCTGGAGTGCAGTGGCACAATCTTGGCTCACTGCAACCTCCACCTCCTGGGTTCAAGCGATTCTCCCACCTCAGCCTCCAGAGTGGCTGGGATTACAGGCATGAGCCACCACGCCCAGCTAATTTTTGTATTTTTAGTAGAGACAGGGTTTCACCATGTTGGCCAGGATGGTCTCGATCTCCTGACCTCGTGATCCACCCTCCTCGGCCTCCCAAAGTGCTGAGATTATGCCACCGCACCTGGCCCCAAAGACATTCACATACATGCGGGTCTTTATGTAGGCATATGTTTTCATTTCTCTTAAGTAAATACCAAGGAGTTGGGATTTGTCTTATATAAGTGTATGTTTAACTTCACAAGAAACTGCCAAACAGTTTTCCAAAGTGCTGTGCCACTTTTGCAGTCCCACCAGTAATGTATGAGAGTTTCGGTTGCTCCATATCCTCACCAAAAGTTATTTTCAGTCATTCCAACAGGTATCGAATAGCGCTCTCTCACTATCTAAGAAGTATCTAGTAGTACAGAGCTGTAGTGGTATTTGCTTTGAAGAGGAAAAGAAAAAGATAAGACAAAGGAAAAAGTCTCTCAAAAGAGTTCAAATATTCAACATATAACACAAACACAAAAGTACATAAGATCTCTGTATTAAATGAGAAAACATACATAAACTTCCTTGAAGACAACAGACTCCCAATAAATGTTATCTCACTTCCTTCCTTTCCCTCATTTCAACAAATGGTACACAGACAATGCCATCTCCGCATATACAAGTGACTCAATAGAAAAAGAGCCACCATAAGCTAGAAGGTTACTACAAATGTCTCATTAGCTAAACATCACATAAAAAAAATTTATCACTTGCGGTCAGGAGTTCAAGACCAGCCTGGGCAACATGGCAAAACCCCATCTCTACTAAAAATACAAAAATTAGCCGGGTGTGATGGTGTGCACCTGTGGTCCCAGCTACTCAAGAGGCTGAGGTGGAAGGACTGCTTGAGCCCCGGGAGGTTGAGGCTGCAGTGAGCCATGATTGCACCACTGCACACCAGCCTGGGTGACAGAGTAAGACCTTGCCTCAAATAAAAAAAATAAAAAATAAAAAAAGTCCAATAAGACTTATAATGACGAAACCAAAAACCTATCAATAAGGGCTTCTGTTGATATTTTTCAGAATATTTTTATAAATAAAAATAAATTCATATTTTTATAAATAGATCTCTGAGCTGACAAGTTATAAAGGAATACCAAGAGGATAAAACTAAGATGAAAGGCCAGAGAGGTAAACTGAGCACTCATGCCAGTTTTACTGAAAATACATTCACAGAAAAACCTATAGAATGGGATAAAATATTTGCAAATCATGTATCTGACACATTAATATCTAGAGCATAAAAATGCCTAAACTCGAAAATAAAAATCCAATTTTCAAATACACAAAAGATCTGCATAGATATTTCTTCAAAGAAGATACGTAAGTGGCCAATAAACACACGAAAATATGCTCAATATCACTAATCATTAAGGAGGCAAATCAAAACAATGAGATATCACTTCATAAATACTAGGATGGCTATAATTTTTAAAAAAACAAATAGAAAATAATAATATGTGTTGGCAAGACTGTGGAGAAATTGGAACCCTTCCTCTTGCATTGCTGATAAGGATGTAAAATGGTATAGACACTATGAAAATGAGTTTAGCAGTTCCTCAAAAAGTTAAACATCGAATTACCTACCATATGACCCAACAATTCCACCACCAGGTATACATTAAAAAGAACTGAAAGCAGAGACTTGCATACCCATGGTTCACAGCAGCACTATTCCACAGTCAAAAGGTGGAAACAACCCAAATGTCCATCATCAGGTGAAATGATAAATTGTGGTATATCCATACAATGGAATACTATATAGAATACTGCCTTTAAAACAATGTAATTTTGATACATGCTACAATATGGATGAACATTGAAAACATTATGCTAAGTGAAATAAGCCAGACACAGAGATAAATATTGCTGGATTCCCATAATATGAGGTACTTACAAGAGACAAATTCATAAGAAAGAGAACGGAATTACCAGGGCCTGGGAGGAAGGGGAATGGGGAGTCACTGTCTAATAGGTACAGAGTTTATGTTGGGGATGATGAAAAAGTCTTGGGTACGGACAGTGGTGACGGCAACGTAACAATGTGAACGTATTCAACGCCACTGGATTGTACACTCAAAAATAATTTCAGGCCAGGCGCAGTGGCTCACGCCTGTAACCCCTGCACTTTGGGAGGCCAAGGTGGGCAGATCACCTGATGTCAGGAGTTCAAGACCAGCCTGGCCAACATGGTGAACCCCATCTCTACTAAAAATACAAACATTAGCCAGACTTGGTTACTCACGCCTGTAATCCCAGCCACTCGGGAGGCTGAGGCAGGAGAATCGCTTGAATCTAGGTGGCGGAGGTTGCAGTGAGCCGAGATTGTGCCACTGCACTCCAGCCTGGGCAACAGAGTGACTCCATCTCAAGAAATAATAATAATAACAATTTCAATGACAAATATTATGTTATATATATTTTGCTATCATTAAAAAAATCTGTGTTTTTTAAACAGAATCATCATTCTGTATGTCTGTTTTGGAGCCATGGGGGGACTCTGAAGCACTTCTCACCATGAAGCAGAGCAAAACGTAGAGTAAAGAAAAAGAAGGGAAGGGGCAAAGACATTTGCAGTCTGCCAACATTTGAGAGAAGGGACAAAAGCATATGGTTCTCCTGCAAGCCTGGGAAGACCCCACCTGAAAAGGCCCACAAGGGGCCTATGAGCAGGCTGCTCCAGGATGGGGGGACTGAGGAACAGGTATGCCAAGAAACTTACCTTATCCACTGTTACAGCCCTATGGTTCTATATGAAGGTTTGATCTTGGACATGTATTAACCAGTAATAACAAACTAATTTCTAAAAATAAATAAATCATGAGATTTGCAGCTAGAGGTAAATAAAAAATAATAAAAATAAATAAAGAAGTGTTTCTTTGAAAAAAATTTCAGCAGGATTTTTCTTTGTAGCTATAGACAAGCTGATTATAAAATCAGTATGGGACAGGCGTGGTGGCTCACACCAGTAATCCCAGCACTTTGGGAGGCTGAGCCAGGCAGATCACTTGAGGTTGAAAGTTCAAGACCAGCCTGGCCAATATGGTGAAATCCTGTCTCTACTAAAAATACAAAAAAATTAGCCGGGCGTGGTGGTGGGATCCTGTAATCCCAGCTATTTGGGAGGCTGAGGCAGGAGAATCGCCTGAACCCAGAAGGTGGAGGTTGCAGTGAGCTGAGATCACTCCACTGCACTCTAGCCTAGGTGACAGAGTGAGACTCTGTCTCAAAAATAAAAATAAAAATAAAATCAGTAGGAAAAGGCAAGAAGAGTAATGAAGGGAGGAGTAACGCTAATCAATTTTAAAGACTTACTATAAAGCTACAGTAATTACAGCGTAGACAGCCACAAAGATCAATGAACCAGAATAGAAAGTCCAGAAACAGACACACAAGAATGTGGCCAAATTAACTTTTGACAAAAGTGCAAATGCAATAGAGAAAGGATAGTCTTTTCAAAAAACAGTGCTGAAAGAACTGGATATCCAAATGAAATAATAAAAACCTTGACTTAAAACCTGACATGTTATAAAAGATTAACAAAATGGATTAGAGATCTAAATGTAAAACATGCAAAGAAACCCAGGAGAAAATCTTCAAAACCTGAAGTTAAACAAAGAATTATTAGACATGACACTAAAAGCAACATCCATTAAAGAAAAATACAGATAAACTAGCTTCATCAAAATTAAACACTTTTGCTCTTTGATGTATTAAGAGAATGACGAGACAAGACAAGGTAGAAACCAGAAGAAAATATCTGCAAACCACATATCTGACAAAACCTCATACCTAGAACCCTGAAAACATCATTAGCCATTAGGAAAATGCAAATTAAAACCACAATGAGGTATAACTACACATCTCTCAGAAAGACAAAAATAAAAAAGAGTGACAATACCAAACACCAACAAGAATGCAGGTAAATGATCTCTTAAATATTGCTGGTAAAAATGTAAAATGGAAGAGCCACTCTGGAAAACAGATGACAGTTTCTTTAAAAACAAAATATAAACTTAACTATATGACCCATCAATCCTACTCCTAGGTACCTGTCCTAGAGAAAGCAAAACTTACGTTCACATAAAACGCTAAGCATGAATGCTGACAGCATCTATATTTACAATTGCTAAAAACTGAAATCAACCCAATTATCTTGAATGAAAAACCAACTATGGCACATTCATGCAATCAACTACTAATTAGCCATAGAATGCAATGAACTGTCGATACAGGAAACAACTTGGATAAGTCTCAAAATCATGAGAGAAATTTTTGAGGGTGATGTAAATGTTCTATATCCTAATTGTAGTAATTACATGAATCTATACACGTACTGAAATTCACAGAACTATACACAGAAAGAAAAACTTAATATTAGGTGTACTTTTTAAAACTAAATTTTAAAAGAAAAAGGAGATAGGTAGTAACACTCCACATACATACCAAGACTACAAGTCTGCTTCTTTCACAGATTCCAGGGAGGTAAGGATAAGGTGGCATTCCTTCACCCTTCAGACAAGAACTCACCCACTGATAAATACTTGGTGGCTCAGACGTAAAAAATGATGGATGATGCATAAATCCTGTTTGACCTTTAAAATTAGATAAATATTCAAAAAGACACGAAAATACATTAAGACAACATTATTTTATTTTAAACGGAAGATGATCAACAGTTACTTGTCATTTTGAAACAACTAGAATAATATTTTTCCAGCCGGGTGCAGTGGCTCACGCCTGTAACCACAGTACTTTGGGAGGCCCAAGCAGGTGGATCACGAGGTCAGGAGTTAAAGAACAGCCTGGCCAATATGGTGAAACCCCGTCTCTACTAAAAATACGGAAAAAAATTAGCTGGGCCTGGTGGTGCGCACCCGTAGTCCCACCTACTTGGGAGACTGAGGCAGAAGAATCACTTGAACCCGGGAGGTGGAGGTTGCAGTGAGCCGAGATCACGCCTAAGAGACAGAGTGAGACTCTGTCTCAAAAAAAAAAAAAAAAAAGGAATAATGTTTTTCCATATTCTCCAAAATGCTTCATGTTTTCTGCCACAGTACATAAGGAACTATGTTATTAAATGTAGAATTTAAATGACTTCTATTTTATCCCACCCTGGATAGAAATTTAGCAAATTCTTGTTCCCAAGGCATATAAAGAATCTAACCAAAGGCTGGATGTGGTGGCTAACACCTGTAATCCCAGCCCCTTGGGAGGCTGAGTCAGGTGGATCACTTGAGGTTAGGAGTTCAAGGCCAGCCTGGCCAACATGGTGAAACCCCATCACTACTAAAAATACAAAAATTAGCCAGGCGTGGTGGCACACACCTATAACCCCAGGCAATCCCAGGCACTTGGGAGGCTGAGGCAGGAGAATCGCTTGAGCCTGGAAGGCAGAGGATGCAGTGAGCCAAGATCGTACCACTGCACTCCTGTCTGGGCGACAGAGTGAGACCCTGTCTCAAAAAAAAAAAAAAAAAAAAAAAAAGAAGAAGAAGGATCTAACCAAAAATTTTGCCCTAACCCTAAAGGTGAAAAAAACAAAGAAACATCCAGGATTCAGCTCTGTTCCAATAACTGGGCCCCAAATTTCAGTACCTTTAGCTCAGGGTCTAGGACAGTACAGTAGTGATGGAAATGTTCTGTGTCTGTATCTGCACTGTCCAATATGGTAGCACTAGCCCCATGTGGCTACTGAGTTCTCAAAATGCGGCTAGTACACTGAGGAAATATATGTTTTATTTTAATTGAATTTAAGTAGCATATGGTTAGTGGTACTAACTGTACTCTACAAGTCTAAGTTAAAAGCATCCTTGGCGGCCTGGTGCGGTGGCTCACGCCGTAATCCCAGCACTTTGGGAGGCCGAGGTGGGTGGATCATGAGGTCAGGAGATCAAGACCATCCTATGTAACATGATTAAACCTCGTCTCTAATAAAAATACAGAAAAATTAGCCAGGCGAGGTGGCGGGCACCTGTAGTCCCAGCTACTCAGGAGGCTGAGGCAGGAGAATGGCGTGAACCCAGGAGGCAGAGTTTGCAGTGAGCCGAGATCGCGCCACTGCACCCCAGCCTGGGTGACAGAGCAAGACTCCGTCTCAAAAAAAAAAAAAAAAAGCATCCTTGACCCTGGAAGCTCTTTCTCTGACTTTTGCAAGTCAGAACCTTAGGGATGGGTAAAATTTTCCCTATACACTGAAGATATTATGGCTTACTACGTGTCAGAAAACAAGCACTACGAACTAAAATCTGCCTGGTGGAAAGGCACTGCCCCTGACTTAGAAGCTAATGGTAAGAAATACATCCTCTGCTATTCATTGAGAAAGATACAAGGAAATATCACTACACTGTTGACAAAATATTTAAAAGCACGACTACTTACCTGGATCAATTGTGCACACTTGTCCAGTAGTTCTGACAAGCGTTGGGTAGTCTCTATAGTAATGATCTACATAAGGCCCCAATTTTAAGTCCCTAAAACAGTAAGGGCATGCAAAAAAGAAGGTATTACAGCACTTTCTCCCAACAGAATTGGAAGGATTAATTAGTTGAATCTTTCAATTTAAAAACTTACTTATGAGAAAGATAACCAAATCTAGAGTCTCTCTATTGTATTTTTGGACTTTAAAGTGCCCAGTGTGACAAATGGAACCCAATCTCTTTTTGCTAAATTTTGTGGAAGTAAAACTACAGTAAAAGCACCATGATCTAGTTCCTCCTCTGCTATTTATTAGCTGTGTGATCTTCCATAAGTCATGTCTATAAACCTCAGTATTTTCTTCTAGGAAATGGGGCAATACCAGCTCACTTACTCTGAAGTTTTAAAGAGTAAATAAGCTCTCCCTCTCCCTCTCCCTCTCCCTCTCCCTCTCCCTCTCCCTCTCCCTCTCCCTCTCCCTCTCCCTCTCCCTCTCCCTCTCCCTCTCCCTCTCCCTCTCCCTCTCCCTCTCCCTCTCCCTCTCCCTCTCCCTCTCCCTCTCCCTCTCCCTCTCCCTCTCCCTCTCCCTCTCCCTCTCCCTCTTTCCACGGTCTCCCTCTGATGCTGAGCCGAAGCTGGACAGTACTGCTGCCATCTCAGCTCACTGCAACCTCCCTGCCTGATTCTCCTGCCTCAGCCTGCCGAGTGCCTGCGATTGCAGGCACGCGCCGCCCCGCCTGACTGGTTTTCGTGTTTTTTTGGTGGAGACGGGGTTTCGCTGTGTTGGCCGGGCTGGTCCCCAGCTCCTAACCGCGAGTGATCGGCCAGCCTCGGCCTCCCGAGGTGCCGGGATTGCAGACGGAGTCTCGTTCACTCGGTGCTCAATGGTGCCCAGGCTGGAGTGCAGTGGCGTGATCTCGGCCCGCTACAACCACCTCCCAGCTGCCTGCCTTGGCCTCCCAAGGTGCCGAGATTGCAGCCTCTGCCCGGCTGCCGCCCCGTCTGGGAGGTGAGGAGCGTCTCCGCCTGGCCGCCCATCGTCCGGGATGTGAGGAGCCCCTCTGCCTGGCTGCCCAGTCTGGAAAGTGGGGAGCGTCTCTGCCCGGCCGCCATCCCATCTAGGAAACAAGGAGCGCCTCTTCCCGGCCGCCATCACATCTGGGAAGTGAGGAGCGTCTCTGCCCGGCCGCCCATCGTCTGAGATGTGGGGAGCACCTCTGCCCTGCCGCCCCGTCTGGGATGTGAGGAGCGTCTCTGCCCGGCCGCCCCGTCTGAGAAGTGAGGAGACCCTCTGCCTGGCAACCGCCCCGTCCGAGAAGTGAGGAGCCCCTCCGCCCGGCAGCCGCCCCGCCCGAGAAGTGAGGAGCCCCTCTGCCCAGCAGCCACCCCGTCTGGGAAGTGAGGAGCATCTCCGCCCGGCAGCCACCTCGTCCGGGAGGGAGGTGGGGGGGTCAGCCCCGCCAGGCCAGCCGCCCCATCCGGGAGGGAGGTGGGGGGGTTAGCCCACCGCCCAGCCTGCCGCCCTGTCCGGGAGGGAGGTGGGGGTTCGGCCCCCCGCCTGGCCGGCCACCCGGTCCGAGAGCTGAGGGGCGCCTCTGCCCGGCCGCCCCTACTGGGAAGTGAGGAGCCCCTCTGCCCGGCCAGCCGCTTCGTCCGGGAGGGAGGTGGGGGGATCAGCCCCCCGCCCGGCCAGCCGCCCCGTCCGGAAGGGTGGTGGGGGGGTCAACCCCCCACCTGGCCAGCCGCCCCGTCCAGGAGGGAGGTGGGGGGGTTAGCCCCCTGCCTGGCCAGCCGCCCCTTCCGGGAGGTGAGGGGCACCTCTGCCCGGCCGCCCCTACTGGGAAGTGAGGAGCCCCCCCGCCCGGCCAGCCGCCCCGTCCGGGAGGGAGGTGGGGGGGGTCAGCCCCCCGCCCGGCCAGCCGCCCCATCCAGGAGGGAGGTGGGGGGGTTAGCCCCCTGCCTGGCCAGCCGCCCCATCCAGGAGGTGAGGGGCGCCTCTGCCCGGCCGCCCCTACTGGGAAGTGAGGAGCCCCTCTGCCCGGCCAGCCGCTCCGTCCGGGAGGGAGTTGGGGGGGTCAGCCCCCCGCCCGGCCAGCCGCCCCGTCCGGGAGGGAGGTTGGGGGGTCAGCCCCCCGCCCAGCCAGCCGCCCCGTCCGGGAGGTGAGGGGCGCCTCTGCCCGGCCGCCCCTACTGGGAAGTGAGGAGCCCCTCAGCCCGGCTAGCCGCCCCGTCCGGGAGGGAGGTGGGGGGGTCAGCCCACCGCCCAGCCTGCCGCCCTGTCCGGGAGGGAGGTGGGGGGTCAGCCCCCCGCCTGGCCAGCTGCCCCGTCCGGGAGGGAGGTGGGGGGGTCAGCCCACCGCCCAGCCTGCCGCCCTGTCCGGGAGGGAGGTGGGGGTTCGGCCCCCCGCCTGGCCAGCTGCCCCATCCGGGAGGTGAGGGGCGCCTCTGCCCGGCCGCCCCTACTGGGAAGTGAGGAGCCCCTCTGCCCGGCCAGCCGCCCCGTCCAGGAGGGAGGTGGGGGGGGTCAGCCCACTGCCCGGCCAGCCGCCCCGTCCGGGAGGTGAGGGGCACCTCTGCCCGGCCGCCCCTACTGGGAAGTGAGGAGCTCCTCTGCCCGGCCACCACCCCGTCTTGGAGGTGTACCCAACAGCTCATTGAGAACGGGCCATGATGACAATGGCGGTTTTGTGGAATGGAAAGGGGGGAAAGGTGGGGAAAAGATTGAGAAATCGGATGGTTGCCGTGTGTGTGTAGAAAGAGGTAGACATGGGAGACTTTTCATTTTGTTCTGTACTAAGAAAAAATTCTTCTGCCTTGGGATCCTGTTAATCTGTGACCCTACCCCCAACCCTGTGCTCTCTGAAACATGTGCTGTATCCACTCAGGGTTGAATGGATTAAGGGCGGTGCAAGATGTGCTTTGTTAAACAGATGCTTGAAGGCAGCATGCTCCTTAAGAGCCATCACCACTCCCTAATCTCAAGTACCCAGGGACACAAACACTGCAGAAGGCCACAGGGTCCTCTGCCTAGGAAAACCAGAGAACTTTGTTCACTTGTTTATCTGCTGACCTTCCCTCCACTATTGTCCTGTAACCCTGCCAAATCCCCCTCTGCGAGAAACACCCAAGAATGATCAATAAAAAATAATAAAAAAAAAAAAAAAAAAAAAAAAGATAGAGTCTAGCCCTGTCACCTGGTCTGCAGTGGCACGATCTTGGCTCACTGCGGCCTCTGCCTCCCGGGTTCAAGCAATTCTCCTGCCTTAGCCTCAGAGTGGCTGGGATTGCAGGCATGCGCCACCACACCTGGCTTTTTGTATTTTTAGTAGAGACGTGGTTTCGCTATGTTTGCCAGGCTGGTCTCGAACTCCTGACCTCAAGTGATCCACCCACCTCAGCCTCCCAAGGTGCTGGGATTACAGGCGTGAGCCACTGCGCCCGGCTCCATATATGTTTTGACTAAGTGTATTACCATCCCCACTATTGTCAGAATGCCAGGGCAGAAACTTGGGTGGCAGAGTGATCACCAAGTGGCTTTGGTGGAGGCTCTTTTATTAGGCCAAATTTTTATTATTTTAGTAAACATCATTAGTTGGTATTGTGAGATGGGGCAGAGGAATTCTTGTTACTCATTTATTAGGTAGTGAACAGAAATGACCATAGTCAACATTTGCAGGCAGGTGGAAAGTTCAGAATAGGTCTTCAGGGTGTTGGCCTGATAGTGTAGTGCAAGGCCAGTATACAAATGGCCACTGAGTGAAGACTCTCCTCCTTCCAAGTTCAGCCTCATATCCTACCTTTCTCTTCACTGCAGCTTCAGCTAACATCTTCCTTCCATTTGCTCATTTATTCACTTAGTATTTCAATCAACATCATCTCTCAGGGAAGAAATAACTTAAGCCTTGAACTTTGAGTTTACTTTTTAGTGGACAAGTACAGAACTATGGCCAGTAGTGCCAAAAGAACGTAGAATGCAGTCTCCAAGGTCAGTTCCCTCTAACCTGTACCCCAGTGATCTGCCCTGTGTACCTGTTTTAACCACAATCAGTTTGCTGGAAACTGAAGAAGGACACTGATCATAGGATAGGTCAGGTTTTAGAAGCACTATCTGATAACCCTGAAGGGACAATATGTGTAATAAAACTAGGAGAAACTATGAAAACAGAAAAGCCTCAGGAGACAGAAAAGGCAGAATTATTCCTTTTCCCTGGAAATGAAATCTCATGGCCTTTTAAACACAGTGCTTAATTTTCCCCTGTGATTTTTAGTTATGTTTTGAGAAGTACCATTTTCCTTCTCCTTCACATATGTTAGACAGTAAGAACTGGCAGTGCTGGGATGGTAAGACTGATGGGTTTTCCATACACCCAACAAAAACCCATTTCCATCAAGGGCTATACTATGGCAGCTGAGAGCTTCATAAAAATTTTTCAGCATTGTGTGCTGGGCACTTCCAGTTCTGTGAACTCATGAAAGTCAACCAACCAGGTCTAAAGACAGAGACTGCTTCCACTGAGCACAGGACCACAGAAGGGTACCACTCTTTGGAGATGCTGCCAGGAAGTTAAAGAAACCTCCGACTCTTTTTTTTTTTTTAATTTTTTATTTTTAAATCTTCTACCTCCAACCTGCTGGCTCTCTCTGTACTACCACTCTAGAAGACAGGATGGGATAGAAGAACTGTGTGTATTAGGTCTATCTCTCTACAGCCCCAGAGACTGAGTAGCCTGCTTGGAGATAGATCCGTGATTAGAGGAATTTTTCCCTTGTCTTCTTTTTCTCAAGTGTGTCTTTCTTTGCTCCAGATTCCCATCTTCCTCTCTACTTTGAATATTAAGAGCTAAGCTTAGGTGATTTTGTACTACTAAAACAATAAAGATGTACAACTCAATGTCCAGTTTAAATTGAAGAAAAATACAACAAGACTAACTTACTGTTTTGCTGGACACAAAATCCACAGAAAACTTGTCATTGTAACACTGAGGGAGAGACAGCTTTATCTATGTAAACCACGGACAAATATTGTGAGGTGAACACTGCTGAAAAGCGAGGCCCCAAGGTAGAACAAGAGCACTGAACTTGTAATCAAGATTATCTGTCTCTGAGCTCTGTAATTTACTACCTATGTCCTTTAGCAAATTTCAAACTCCCTGTGCCTCAGCTCCTTCATCTGTGAAATGGAGATAATTATACTGGTCCTTACCTACTTCACAAGGTTAGCATAATAACAAGAAAAAAACATGGGATCACTTGCGAAAGTAGTTTGTAGACTGTGAAGCACTATGAGCGGTAGAATGGGATCACATTCTCTTCACTAAAGGAAAACCCCAAATTCTGATAGCTGACTTATTCTTCCAACAGAATACAACCATCGCTGAATACTGGTAACAGTTAAAAAACCTGCTCAGCAGGGCGCGGTGGCTCATGCGTGTAATCCCAGCACCTTGGGAGACCAAGGTGGGCGGATCACGAGGTCAGGAGTTCGAGACCAGCCTGGCTAGCATGGTGAAATCCCGTCTCTACTAAAAATACAAAAATTAGCTGGGTGTGGTGGTGCACACCTGTAATCCCAGCTACCAGGGAGGCTGAGGCAGGAGAATGACTTGAACCCGGGAGGTGGAGATTGCAGTGGGCCGAGATGGTGCTACTGCATTCCAGCCTGGATGTCAGAGCAAGACTCCATCTCAAAAAAACAAAACAAAACAAAACAAAACTGCTCACAGCTTCCAGATGAGGTAAAGAAAAGGTGCAGTAATGAGGAGTGATGACCATCAGCTTGCAGCACTGCGATGCACTTTCTGTTTCATATAGAGAGACAATGACATTCTCTACCTCCCAACTATTCCTAGGAGAATTAAGCTGCTCCAACCATGACCATATAGGCATGATTTCACCAACTAGTGCCAGCCTTTCTACCTCTGTATTGGTTCCAGCTTGGTATCCCTAACTGCCTAACAGGTATTTCCACTTGGATGTCCACAAGCTCAATTTATTTATGTCAAAAAAAATCATCTTTCCCACCCACATTATTTTCCTGACTCTATTCCTGTCCTCTGTATCATTTTCCCCTGTCAGTTTTATTGAGGCATAATTGACAAATAAAAATTGTATATATTTAAAAAAAAAAAAAAAAAAAAAAAAAAAAAAAATAAAGAGTAAATAAGATAAAATATGTAAAAAAAAAACCTGATAAAATGTAAAACATCATACACATTACTTATTTCAGACAGCCATGATTATGGTTTGGAAATTATTTAATTACAAAATAATTTTCATGATAGTAATGACATCCTAAGAGATATTTACCATTGATTAAAACTGCCATGTCTCAGGATTGAATTTCAAGATCTCAAAAAAGACAACAGAAATTAGAAAATGTACTATGTCTTAACTCAGAGGCTGACATTTCAATTCAAATTCAACTTCTTTATCACCAAAGGTCATAAAGGTCAAACAACACACAAGTATGACCCTAGAATTCTGAGCCATACACAAGGTGCTTCAAAGCTCTTCAAAGGTGTTGAAACGTATTATTAGAACTATCTTATTGTGGATCTACTATGAGTGCCTCAAAGACAGGGACAACCTCAGACTGCAACAAGGATAGCATAGCAAAATGAGTCTACAACTATCAAACACTCATATCCCAGGAAACAAATTTAGGCAAGTTTCCTCATCACTAAAATAGGAAACTTACGTTGTTTGAGACTTTATATGTAAACTATGATTTTGTCAACTATAAAGCACTATTTGAATGTGGATATTACAAAACAGCAGATGTTATTCTAGAACTCCCACCGCAGTATAGCCAGTCGGTCATCCTGTCAAAACGAAAATCTGAGCAGGTCATCTCCATTTTTTCGTGACCTTCCACTAATCTCAGGACAAAGACTAAAAATCCCTGCATGGCTCACAGGCCCTTAGAAAACCAGTATCTTCAAACAACTCTGTGGTTTACAGAGATGCCCTAGTTTTCTGAGAAGGTAGATTTCAGAAACGTATTTACAAGGTCCCTATATGATATCATGGAAAAGACAGTCATCTCAGGACTTCCTGGCAGTTTCTAACCTACAAACAAATTTACCTTGCCAACTGAACGAGAAGTTCAACAAGTGAACAAATTCCTTCTCCCATTAGATTATTCAACTTAAGCTCCTCATACACAAGGTGAAGAACGAAAAAAATTGCAGGTATGTGAGTAAAGAGAAGTGTAGAAGAATCCAGACTGAGATTCTGTGAAAAATCCTCATCCTTCATCTGTGAAGCTTCTGAAGGACTCAGACATAAAGATCTGTTCAAAAGATGAGACTCAACATTCTGGTGGTAGTCTGAATTTAGTAAATATTCCCAGTCCTGAGAAGAATAAAAAGAATATTAATTTTTAAAAATAATACCTCCTTATCATAAGAAAATTAATTCACTTAAAACAATTCAAGTTTCATTTTCACATTAAGTTGATCTAAGAGTATGTTAAAAAAAAGATAATGCTAAGAATGAAGTAACTATAACATAGCAAGCCAGTTATAAACGTTAAGGCAAGCCACCTTTAAAAACCATTAAAAAAAATCTTTTCATGCCCTTTTAGGAAAGACATTGGGAGAAGAATTCTACTATTTAGGTAGAGATTGAGAGAGAAAATTTAAGATTATCTCAGGCTAGGTTTTATAGGAAAAGTAGATGGCAAGTTAGTGGCCACTACACTGAACTGTGTTTTGGTAAGAAGGAAGGTCCACCTGCATTCATCTGGTGTATTCATCTTTCCACATGTATGAGATGCCAGGGCTAGTAATATAATCTAATAATCAACTGATTTTTATATTCAGACTGATTGGACTACATTTTCCAAATGTTCGGTCTATTTTGGTTCTACTTGTGATTTACTGCATTTGGTTCAGAGAATGTGGTTTATGCTATTTCCAGATCTTGGAATTTACTGGTGTTTTTATAAGGCTTAACACAGTGTGTTATTCTAAATTAAAAATTCTTGGACTAGATACAGAAAGAACTAACCATAAAAGAAAAAACTGGTCCGGGTGCAGTGGCTCATGCCTCTAATCCCAGCATTTTGGGAGGCCGAGGCGGGTGGATCACAAGGTCAGGAGATCACGACCTTCCTGGCTAACACGGTAGAACCCCATCTCTTCTAAAAAAAAATACAAAAAAATTAGCCGGGTGTGGTGGCGGGTGCCTGTTAGTCCCAGCTATTGGGGAGGCTGAGGCAGGAGAATGGCATGAACCTGGGAGGCAGAGCTTGCAGTGAGCTGAGATCATGCCACTGCACTCCAGCCTGGGCAACAGAGCGAGACTCCATCTCAAAAATAAAATAAAATAAAATAAAAAACTGATATATTGGATAACTAAAATAAAAAATTCTGCTCATCAAAGACACTGTTAAAGCCACATTCTAAGGGAAAATATGGTCAAGAACTCATGTCTAGAACATGTAAGAACTTCACCAGCTTATATATTTTTTAAAATCTAATTTACAAGTTGATAAAGATTTGAACAGAAACTTCACAAAAAGATACATAAGCAGCTAATGAGCACATGAAAGAGTGTTTAACATCCTGCTACCTCAGCCTCCAAGTAGCTAGGACTACAGGTTATGCGCCATCATGCCTGGCTAATTTTCAAATTTTTTTGGTAGACAACTGGTCTTACTATAATATGTTGCCCAGGCTGGTCTCCTGGGCTGAAGCAGTCCTCCTGCCCCTACCGCTCAAAGTGCTGTGATTACAGGCATGAATTTTCATTTAAAAGAAATTAAATTAAAAGAAATTAAAATTACAGATGTGAATTTTAATTTAAAAGAAATTAAATTAAATTAAAAGAAATTAAAATTCATGCCTGTAATCGCAGCACTTTGGGAGATAGGGGCAGGAGGACTATCTTGAGCCCAGGAGTTTGAGACCAGCCTGGGCAACATATTATAGTAAGACCTTGCCTCTGCCAAAAAAATTTAAAAATTAGCCAGGCATGATGGAGCATACCGGTAGTCCTAGCCACTTGCAGGCTGAGGTAGGAGGATGGCTTGAGTCTAGGAGTTCGAGATTACAGTCAACCACGATAGCATCACTGCAGTCCGGCGTAGGCAAAAGAGTGACACTCCGTCTCTTAAAAAAAAAAAAGAAAAAAAAAGAAATGAAAATGTATGTCCACGGGCCGGGCATGGTGGCTCACACCTGTAATCTCAGCACTTTGGGAGGCCAACATGGGCGGATTATTGAGGCCAGGATTTGAGACCAGGCTGGCCAACATGGCAAAATCCAGTCTCTACTAAAAATACAAAAATTAGCCAGGCATGGTGGTGCATACCTGTAATTCTAGCTACTGGGGAGGCTGAGGCATGAGAACTGCCTGAACTCAGGAGTCAGAGGTTGCAGTGAGCCGAGATCGTGCCACTGCACTCCAGCCTGGATGACACAGCAAGACTCTGTCCCCTCCAAAAAAAAAAGAAAATATATATCCACAAAGACTTGCCAGTGAATTTTGGCAGTAGCTTGCTTTATTCATAAGACTTAAAAAAAAAAATGGAAATAGCCTAGATATCTACCAGCAGAAGAAGGATGGATAAACAAACTATGGTATATTCATACTACTCAGCAATAAAAAAGCACAAACTACTGGTATCAGTAACAATATGAATGAATCTCAAAAGCACTATGCTGAATAAATCTTATACCAAAGATTACATACTATATTATTTTATTTACATCAAGTTCCAGAACAGGCATAACTAAGATATGGTGACAGAATTCAGATCAGTGATTGCTAGAAGAAGAGAATAAAGCTGATTAAAAACAGCAAGAGGGGCCAGGCCCAGTGGCTCATGCCTGTAATCCCAGAACTTTGGGAGGCCAAGGTGGGCAGATCACGAGGTCAGGAGTTCAAGACCAGCCTGACCAACATGGTGAAACCCTATCTCTACTAAAAATACAAAAATTGGCCAGGCGTGGTGGCGCATGCCTATAATCCCAGCTATTTAGGAGGTTGAGGCAGGAGAATAGCTTCAACCCAGGAGGTGGAGAGCCGACATTGTGCCACTGCACTCCAGCCTGGGCGATAAGGCGAGACTCCGTCTCAAAAAAAAAAACTGCAAGAGGAAATTTTACAGAGTTATAAAAATATTCTGTGTCTTTATAGGAGTGTAGGTTACATGAGTGTGCATATATTAAAACTGATCAAACTGTAAACTCAAGATGTATTTCATTTTTGTAAATTACACCACAATTTAAAAAAACATATTTGGACCACTTAAGAATAATACCATGGAGGCCAGGTGCGGTGGCTCATGCCTGTAATCCCAGCACTTTGGGACGCCAAGGTCAGGAAGGTCACTTGAGGTCAGGAGTTCGAGACCAGCCTGGCCAACATGGTGAAACCCTGTCTCTACCAAAACTACAAAAATTAGCCGGGCATGGTGGCGGGCGCCTGTAATCCCAGCTATTCAGGAGGCTGAGGCAGGAGAACTGCTTGAACCTGGGAGGCGGAGATTGCAGTGAGCTCAGATCGTGCCACTGCACTCCATCCCAGGCGACAAGAGCGATACTCCGTCTCAAAAAAAAAAAAAAAAAAGGAATATACCATGGAACCTGATACGATTGAGAACCTTAATTTAAAAAACACTGCATAAAAAAGGTAAATGCTGTCATTTCAGGTGATCAGTTGATAATAAAATGTCTACACACCCAAACTGAAATCATGCAGTAATACATACATTAATTTTTAGATAATCATTAAAGACCATAGAAAATGTAACAGATCCTACTCTTCAAAATAATTGCTATTCAGTATTAAAATAAATAAAGTGAAAGGTGTTGGAAAGATAGAGGAATTGATAGGAATATCACAGAAGTGGAAGAATAGTATGAATATCCATAAATTAATTTATATTAGCAAGAAATAATAATGCTTACATCATCAGATCCAGTCTCGGAAGGCCTTGCTTTTTTGGGCGCAATGACAGGGAAAAGTGATCCTTCAAAGTCAAACTGAAAAGTAACCCCAAAAGAAAAGATAAAAATCATAAATGCATTCCTGTCAACTGATCAACTTAAAGGATTCAGAAATCAGTTCTGCCAATTATGAAAACTGAGAAAAGCCATCAAAACTCATTTTTTGATCTGGAAAGTCATTATTTAAATATCTTTCTTCTAGGTTACTGTAAAGATGAAATGAAATCATATTAATATATGCAAACATCTAGAACAGTGCCTGGGCTCCTAAGTACTAATTTTAATGGTGGTTTCCTTCCCTCTCCTACTTCTGTAATGACATAGATTACAACACATCTTTGGTAGAAAAAGAAACTTTAGGCATATCCACAATATACCAAGTCTCAAAGGATCAACCCAATATCAGTCAAATGTTAGAACTAAGCAAACATTTATTTACAGTCCACCTACAGTAAACTATCTAACAATTCTATGGCAGAGACAAGTAGCTACTCTGGAAAATCTTTTTTCTCCTCTTTCTCCTGAACCCACAGCCAGACTACATACATACGTCTGCCTCCTTTGAAGTTAGGTGTGACCCTTTGACAGAGTCAATTATAAATGGAAGTCACTGTCATCACTTCCAGGACCAGTCCAGTCCTACCCCTGCTCCTCCAGGCTCTTTGCCCCTTCCACCTGACTGGAATGCAGTCAACCAACGGCAAGCTTTGAACCGAAGACAAAAGATCCTCCATCAACCTGGGTTCCTGAATAACTGTGTGGCCTGTTTATCTGCTAAGCCCTGTTATGTAAGCAAGACAGATATTTTTTATTGTGTTTGAGCCATTGTATCTTTTGAGGCCTTTCTATTACAATAGTGAGCCTATCTTCTAACTAGTACAACTACATCAAAGCAGTTTTCTGCAAGTTGCTCTTCTTCAATTTCCCCTGGCATAATCTTTGCTGCCCCAGCTACTTCACATGGGCATTGACCATCAACTAATAAACTGTAACTCTATAGATGGCAATGGCTATTTTCCTATGCTGAAAAACTTACATATTTATCAACTCACTCACCTAAACAGAGTTGATTTCTATATAAAAACTAAACATAGGTAGCAATAAAGTGATTTTTAAAACCGAATGTTATTGAGAGAGAAGATTTGCTCGTGAAGCATTCAAATAAAAAACAGCCCAACTCATATATATTATAAAAAACCTCGTAGTAACAGTGAAATCAAAGCAACAAATATAACAGTAACTATCTAACCTAAAACTTCAACCAAAATGTAACACACACAAAGTCCCACAGTCAAAAAGAATGTCCCTGCTATAATTATCAGATTCATAAGGCCTGGAGTTATGAGAAAGTAGAAACTGCCTGATAAGAATGGCTCTTTGTGCCACACATGGATCTGTTTAATCTTCACTCTTTCAATGTGTCTCAGGTTAGCCAACCCTGTTATATGCTCCTATGGACCCTTACCCTTCATCTGTCATAACACATGTATCAAATATTATTTATTTGTTTCCCTCAAAACAGGCAATTCCAGAGGAACAATCTGTTTTGTTTGGGGTATATGTGAGAAACCTGGCATCATGCCTGGCCCACAGCAGGGATTCAATATTTATCT
Source organism: Gorilla gorilla gorilla (assembly GCF_029281585.2). NCBI lineage: Eukaryota > Metazoa > Chordata > Mammalia > Primates > Hominidae > Gorilla > Gorilla gorilla. Next base: position 52,922,259 of record NC_073236.2, read on the forward strand.
AATGAAAAAAAGAGCAGCCCAAAAGCCACAAAAAGTTAACCCCAAATGCAACTGTTCCTACAATGTACTGTCCAGTGCACTCATGTAACACATCAGCAAATTAAAGAAAGCACAAAGAACTGCCAAAAATTGTGTAACAAGTCATTGGCAGAAATTCTGTACTCCACCACATTATATATGTGAAAACAAACAGAATAAATCTGAACAAAGCAAAATGAAAACCATTTGCCAATGAGGACCATTTCATCCTAAGCTTTGACTATGAGGACAAAAGGTAACAAGGGTTTAACCATGCAGCCCTATAAATAAATGGCAAAGCAACTTGGCCTCAAGAATTGATTTCCTTATTCCTTCCTTTATAATTATCATGCAATAAGTAAGTCAAAGAGCCATGTCCTTCTTTGCAAAGGAAAAAATGGGTAGGTGCTCAGTCCTCCCCAAAACATGGAAATGCGAGGGGGCATAGGTTCTCTGCCAGAGACTAGGACACAACAATCTGTACTCATCAACAAGTTCCAAGGACAATGATACACAAAACTACAGAAAGCTGACGTGCTTTTTCATAATGTAGAAATCCAGTTTCTATGCGGCTTAATCTTTTCACATGTAATAAAGAACAGAAAAATTGGGGATAATGTCACTTGGATACAATTGTTTAAAATAAGAAAAGAAGGCCAGGGGCCGTGGTTCACACCTGTAATCCTAGCACTTTGGGAGGCCAAGGTGGGAGGATCACTTGAGCTCAGGAGTTTGAAACCAGCATAGCCCACGTGGCAAAACCCTGTCTCTACCAAAAATACAGAAATTAGCCAGGCGTGGAGGTGCGTGCCTGTAATCCCAGCTACTCAGGAGGCTGAGGCACAAGAATCGCTTCAACTTAGGAGGCAGAGGTTGTAGTGAGCCAGGATAGCGCCACTGCATTCCAGCCTAGACGACAGAGTGAAAACCCGTCTTAAAAAAGGAAAGAAAAGAAAAGAAAATTGTCCCTATTTTCCCATAAGATTTTTCTCAAGGAAATTGCAGACAGCAATTCCTTCATGTGCTGAAATAGACACAAACTCTTAAAAACAGTATCTCACTCAGATGGAAAACGGCATTCACTCAACACATGTTCACTGAGTATCCCTCTATGTCAGGCAATACCACAGGTCCTGGAGAGAGAGAGTAGTAAACAAAACTAAGCAAAAATCGTTGCCTTCCTAGAATTTACATTCCAGTTGGGGGAGGAGGGACACAAAACAAAATAAGTAAAACATATAGTATATTATATTTAATTAAGTGAGAAGAAAGAAAAACAGGTAAATGGCACTAAAGGTATGGAGGCAGGTGTAATTCTATAGAGAGAGGCAGGACAGGCAGCACTGAGGTGACATCTGAATAAAGACCTAAGCACGTCTTGTCGGAGGGAAAGCATTCTCCATAGAGATGTAATGGCAAGTGCAAACACTCAGAGGCAGAAACATGCTGGCAGTGCTCAGGGAACAGAGCTGAGGCCAATGTGGCTGGGATGATGCGTGCAAAGCATTAAGAAATAAGACCAGGAAGGTGAGCAAGGGCTAGGTCACATGGCATCTTATAAGCCTATGGCCTTTACTCTGAGTGACATGGGAAGTCACTGGGGGATTCTACGCAGAGGCGTGACTAACGCAACCTGACGTTATCAAACAGGATTACTTTGGCCACTGGACTGAGAAGAGACTGGAACATAGACAAAGGACATGAAATACGAATCAAAAAATAAGAACTATAAATAACTGATGAAATTTTGAAAAAAACATTCCCATTTACTTATAGAGAAATAAGATAAAATTTCTCAGGAAGCTGGCAAAGGTTCACCACACCACAAATAAACACTGTGGTGAAATGGGCGCTTTTAAATGATGCTAGTAAGGATGTCACCGGCGAACCCCTTTCCAAACATTACTTGACCTCACAGTTTCTCTTTTAAGATTCAATTCTTGGGAAGTAACTAGAGATGTGGTTAAAGATTCGTGAAAAAGGATGTTTATAAATTACAATAACGAAAACAACAGATTCACAAGGCACAATTATTAGCTATTGGTTAATTATGATAAAACTACACTATGAAGAAATGATGGAGATATTTTAGAAAAAAATTTTAATGATACGTGAAATTTTCATTGGTATTTTTATATAGAAGGTAACATCAAAAATATTTAGAGTGGTTATCTCTGAGTAGTATAATTATTTTCTTAATTCCTCCATTTTCCACATTTTCCTTTCATAATTAAGACAAAAAACAAGTTTTAAAAATGGATTTGCTGGCCAGGCGCGGTGGCTCACACCTGTAATCCCAGCACTTTGGGAGGCTGAGACGGGCAGATCACGAGGTCAGGAGATCGAGACCATCCTGGCTAACACGGTGAAACCCCGTCTCTACTAAAAATACAAAAAATTAGCCGGGCATGGTGGCGGGCGCCTGTAGTCCCGGCTACTTGGGAGGCTGAGGCAGGAAAATGGCATGAACCCAGGAGGCAGAGCCTGTAGTGAGCTGAGATTGTGCCATTGCACTCCAGCCTGGGCGACAGAGCGACATTCTGTCTCAAAAAAAAAAGGATTTGGTGTGCAAGGCTAAAACATATAGAATGGTACAGCTGAGCTACCTGGAAAAGGGGTAATTATAATCTAGAGTGATTTTTTTTCAGAGTGACCCAGGCAAAGTTGTCCTGGGAGTGATCTCCAAAGCTAGAAGAAGATCACCAATACAGAAGACACCACTCTGCTGACTTTGTAAATAATCTAATAAGGGCCTGTAAGGATGTTACTGGGGGAAGAGGGTGACAGGTAAGGCTTTATACCATTAACAGAGTAGATACTCAGGCTAAAGTACTTTACATCTCCCTCAAATCAAACCTTCCTCTTCACATCCCAAGCAATATGTGTGTAAAAAGACAATCCTGTCTTCAGAAAACAATGTTAAACAAGGAGTCAGAAGATGCAGTTTAGTCATAGTTTTTAAAAAACCACAGATCTGTGATTTCTTTGTGATCCAGTTTCTTCATCAATAAAACCAAGACTATCACTAATCCTAGCATAACTTGCAGTCATTTTACAAAGGTGAAATGAGAAATAGTCATATATGCTTTAACATCCTAAAGCTCAGTAATTATAATCACTAGTAAAATGTTAATATTAAATATTAAGTGAGATTTGATTTACAATATATAGATACAATAAACCTTAATATTATTCTATTATTTTGAATATGGTACGCCTATTATGTAGTCTCAATGTTATATTACCAATTATGCAACCATTACATTAACAGAATAACTCATAAAGAAAACAATTGCATTTACTTACATTTCTAGTCCATGCTAAGCGGTCTGTGTTATAACCCATCATGTTCATGAGACAAGTCACAAATAAATTCCACTCTGAGTGATAACTGGGTCCTCCTGGAGCACTGTGGACATTGTACCACTTGACAAGCATCTGAACTGCTATTTCTTTTGGCAGGATAAACTTAATTGCTTGCAAACACGTTTGTACTATTAAAAGCAAAGATTAATTTTAGTATTCTTACTCTGCATGCATTTCTTTTCCCCTTTCAATAACGAAGTTTTTTAACTTCTACTATGTAAAGGCCAATTATTATGAAAAGAAAACTGTCATTAACGAGCCAATGAGATGCAAACATTACCTAACCCATCATCTGAAACTAAAACCAACTACTGAATTCAACAGGGCTTGAAAGGGGTCTGAAGACAGCTTTTTTTTTTTTTTGTGAGGGTGTCTCGCTCTGTTGCCCAGGTTGGAGTGCTGTGGCGCGGTCTTGGCACACTGCAACTTCTGCCTCCTGAGTTCAAGTGATTCTCCTGCCTCAGCCACCAAGTAGCTGGGATTACAGGCATCTGCCACTGCCCCAGGCTAATTTTTGTATTTTTAGTAGAGACCATGTTTCACCATGTTGGCCAGGCTGGTCTCAAACTCCTGACCTCATGATCCACCCGCCTTGGCCTCCCAAAGCACTGGGATTACAGGTGTGAGCCACTGTGCCCGGCCAAGGACAGCTTTTTGATCATTAATTTTGCATCAGAAATAAAGTAACCAAATAGCCCAGTTTGCCAGAGACAGTCCTGATTTACATCCATTGCCCAGCAATTACTAACTGCTCCCCTTCACTCTTAAAGATGTTCTAGCTTGGGTGACAAATTAAAAGTCACTATGAGCCAGGCATGGTGACTCACGCTTGTAATCTAAGCACTTTGCGAGGTCAAGGCAGGTGGATCACCTGAGGTCAGGAGTTCAAAACCAGCCTGACCAACATGGTGAAACCCCATTTCTACTAAAAATACAAAAATTAGTTGGGCATTGTGGCAGGCACCTGTAATCCCAGCTACTCAGGAGGCTGAGGCAGGAGAATCGCCTGAACCTGGGAGGCAGAGGTTGCACTGAGCCAAGATCACGCCATTGCACTCCAGCCTGGATGACTACAGCGAAACTGTCTCAAAAAAAAAAAAAAGTCACTATGAAAAACATACAACTTCTATGTTTATACATTTATATAAAATACTGCCTACATACTTCAGTAAATATATAATATTCAATATATGCATCCACGAATAGCAATGCTTAGCTAGCATTACGTGATGTTCTAAATGACTTAACATGCCTATTAACCAAAGCTTTATAACTTTATTTCTGATGTCGTTCAGTTTCTAAAATGTTTCACATGCTCTCTGCCTTAAAAGGGTTAAGAGTTAATACCACATAATTTACACCATTCTTTTTTTGGTAAGCGGAAACGGGGTCTTCCTCTGTCCCCAGGCTGGAGTGCAGTGGTGCAATTATAGCTCACTGTCACCTCCAGCTCCTGGGCTCAAGTGGTCCACCAGCTCAAGCTTCCCAAGTAGCAAGGACTACAGATGCATGCCAGCATGCCTGGCTAATTTTATTTTTCTTTCTGTAGAGACCGAGTCTCACTATGTTGTCCAAGCTGGTCTCAAACTCCTGGCCTCAAGCAATCCCCTCACCTCAGCCTTCCAAAGGGAGGGGATTACAAGCACGAGCCCACCACACCTGGCCTTATACCATTCTCAGTGGCTCCACATCAATTATAGCACTACACTGTCATACAATGATCCCCTCAGAGTGGCCAGGGCTACCACTGTGAAGAGACCCAAATCTGCTTTTAGTAGTAAATAATCCCAAACTGCAATGTTTGTGTACTCACATATCCTCTCTTCCAGGATTCTTTTTTCCCTTTCCACTGTCATGCCACTGGGCCCACCCTCATCAACATATCCTCTATCCCATCAGTTTGCAATATGCAAACTCACACAGCACAGGTTGGAAGCAAATAATATTAAAATACCAAATAACCAAGTATGTCATAGCTGAATCCAAAATAAGTGTAAACCCAATGCTGCATGAGTGTGTGAGAACCCTTTGCAGGTAAAGTACATAAACTTATGTGCATAAACTATGGGGCTTCTGTTTGGCTATAAAGGGGTAAGATTTTTTGTTTTTATTTATTTAATTTCTTCCATTATTATTTGTTTTTATATATTTTGCTTAGGCTTATAATACTTCTAGGTACCTGGCCTTGTGATTATGAAATACCTTTTAGAAGGCAAGGAATCTCTATATCAACTTGGAATACCATTTACCAGCAGTGAAAATTCCTAAAATGAAAAAGTCATTATTGTCTACAATCTGCCAATGTCCTGCTTTGGCAGTTAGATTTGAAACCAAGATATGTCATGAACTTCCTTATATCATACAGGCATTCTTTTCTTAACCTACATTTGTTGGCAAATCCCTTCAATTCTAACATTTTGTTTACTATGGTATATTCAGAAATATTCTCCTCTAGCATTTTTGAAATTGCATCCCAGGAATAATTCAAGCAGAATCCAATATTTATTAAGATAATTCTGATTGTATTTTGACAATAATATTAAGTTTTATTCAATTAAGGCAATTAGGTTACTTTCACAATTTATCTGAAAATTGAGTTATTTATTTTAAAATTAAAAACATCATTAATACATTACAGAAAAAAACATTAAATATGCCAAGAATTATCTTAGTCGCTTAGGCTTCCATTTTCCCAGATGTTCTTGCAAGAGGCATGTCCATATATATACATATAAATATATATATATATATATTTTTTTTTTTTTTTTTTTGGGACCGAGTCTCACTCTATCACCTAGGCTGGAGTGCAGTGGCACGATCTCGGCTCACTGCAACCTCCGCATTCTGGGTTCAAGCGATTCTCCTACCTCAGACTCCCAAGTAGCTGAGATTACAGAAGTGCACCACCACACCCCGCTGATTTTTGTATTTTTAGTAGAGAAAGGGTTTCACCATGTTGGCCGGGCTGGTCTCGAACTACCGACCTCAAGCGATCCACCTGCCTCAGTCTCACAAAATGTTGGGATTACAGGTGTGAGCCACCATGCCCAGCAGGCATGTCCATATATTATTATACTGCACAATATTCCCCAACAGAAGAACCTCAGAGAACAGAAATGGCACATCCTTCACCTGTACTCCAGCCTTAGAGCACACATAGAGTGGACATCACAAAGCACTCCCTAGCTCTTTAAAGCTCCTCTACAAAGCTAAGAACTTGATCCAGTGGCTTCAAAAATGGCAAAATAATGTTTAAAACCCCAATTATTAATGTAAATCACAATTACTTCATGTCTTATAAATGAAACTTCTCAATTGTACCTAACTCAGAGGTGGCAATTTCAGGAATAGTGATCCTAACCATGGAGCCATTACTCAGTTCCTAGATGGAAACAAATGAGAAAGTAAATAAAATCTGTGCATTCTAAGTCTTTGAATGTCTTAAAAATAGCTGGTACAAGACTTTGCCCATCAAAGCAATAAAATAAATGAAAAACAATTTTCAAACAGAAATGAACACTTCCAAATTTCAGAAACTTTAAATGTAATTATTTGCAAAATGTTTTCCAAAATGCTTGTTTTAATAAAAAGTGCCTAATCTTTATACAGTGAGTCACCATCATCAAAAGGACATTTACTTTTAATGAGACAACAAAAAATCACATCAATATACAATTCAACTGACTCAACAAGCTTTTGTTTTCACTAAGTTTTTAATAATACAGAAACTGTAGAAAACAAGCAGAATTACTGTATAGTAAAAAGTAAAATAGTGCCAAAAAAATGACACAATAGATTTTTTTAAATCATGAGAAATGTTTGTTGTCATTTTTCAGACAAAATTCTGTATTCTGTCAAATTTGAAATGCCAGCCCACTTCTTGGAAAGCTACCAAATGTTTATACTTACTAGGGTGACTCTGTTATGGACAGGATCTCTGATAGAATGAATGTAAGTTCCAAGCTGTTGGAAAGTACAATCCTAATTATAGAGAGAATCATGAAGTTTTGAAGAATCCCTCAGTTCTGGAACTGGGGACAACAGAACAACCTGTAAAAAGTCATAAATACGACACAAATGAATTGTTTTCTGAGAAATTAAGGACAAGGAAATTTAACTATTTCTTTTTTGCATATGGTCTAACAAACAATAATATGTAATGCTTCAAAAACATTCTGCTCCAAGCCAAGCATGGTGGTGCACACCTGTATAGTCCCAGCTACTCAGAAGACTGAGACAGGAGAATCACTTAAGCCTAGGAATTTGAGGCTGTAGTGAGCCTGTGAATAGTCACTGCCCTCCAGCCTGGATGACATGGCAAGACCCAGGCTCTTTAAAACATTTTGTTCCAGATACAATGAAGTACCAGCAAACCAAGGTCCTCACAGAAAACAACTAGAAAAGGTAGGTAAAAGGAAAACATCTGATTGGTGGCTGTGGAAAAGCTGTGGAAGCAACCTGGACTTGAGGGACCAAGATCTAGGAGGGAAGGCAACTGCAGGGAAGGGGCCAACGTTCTTGGAGAACCTTGCTTTTTCTGCTCTGGCCATCTGCAAATTTTGCTGGTAAGAGGAACATATGGAAAGGCTGACAATATGCAAGGAAAGTCATAGCTAAGAGGGAGGGAAGCCAGCAGCACTGTTAGCAACCTTACAGGGCTAAAGACTAAACTGTGAGCCGGGGCACGCGGTGGCTCATGCCTATAATCCCAGCACTTTGGGAGGCTGAGGTGGGCGGATCACTTGAGGTCAAGAGTTCAAGACCAGCCTGGCCAACATGGTGAAACCCCATCTCTACTAAAAATACAAAAATTAGCCAGGTGTGGTGGTGGGTGCCTGTAGTCCCAGCTATTTGGGAGGCTGAGGCAGGAGAATCGCTTGAACCCAGGAGGTGGAGGTTGCAGTATGGTGAGATTGCCCCAGTGTACTCCAGCCTAGATGACAGGGCAAGACTCCATCTCAAAAAAAAAAAAAAAAAAAAGACTAAACTGTGATTTGAGGCAGCTGAGGAACTAAGAGCCCAGGAAGAAAGGACAGTAATGAAAAAGCCAACAAATGAGACCAGTATTTAGCGGTATTTCCCCTATAAGCAATTATTTATTCAAAAATACAGGAACAGCATTTATTTGCTTAACTGCAGATGTGCAAACAAAAAATTTAAATGGTCTTAGTTACTATCTACATGCAGATGCTTCCAATCTTAATCTCTAGTCATGACCACTGATCCTTTTTTGATTCCTTTAATTCAATTTATATATCTCTAAGTGAATATCTTGTCAACACTGACAATCAAGACTAAGATGTATTTATTCTATTCCAGATTCTACTCTAGAAGTCACCAGGAAAAATTCAGCTCCACTGGTCCTGGCTCTAAGTCTACTAGCAAAATCTTCCAGAGAAGTGGAAAAGCCATCAGCCAATGTGTTAGACTATCATTTCCATGACCTTACACCTATCAAAAAGGCACTATTACCAGGCTTATAGAATTCTAAAAAGGTTGGAAACCATTTTCCATTATAAAAGAAATTCTTCCAAATCACACAAAACACTCTGACACTTCTCCAGTTCCCCCGTTCAATGTTCTGCAAATGTGCTGGTTTGAAGGAAAAAAAATTCAATGTGGCACATGTTTAAAAATATAATGAAGACATAGACATTATCAAATACAGCTCATAGCACTAGCCTTCCCTTTGAACCGTCCCTAAACATCCACACTCACATGTCCTTTAAATACAAACCACTTTTCTCCAGGCTTCCTACCTTGGTAAATCCAGGTACCTTCCCAGGTCGTTCAGAGAATTCGGAGCCTCGTTCCACATCACCTTTCCCCAGCCCAGCAGCACAAAACCAATCAGCTGACAAACTCATTTCCACCTCTCAAGGCCTCTCATATTAATCCCTCCTTTCCACACATATACTGCCCTAGCTCAGACCCTCTTCATACTTCTTAAACTGACACAGACAACCTCACTTGGAGGCTAACTGGTCTCCTTATCTTTAATCCCAAAATACACCTATTTACAACACAGATCCAAAACCTCGTAACTCCTTTCTCAAAATCCTGTAATGCCCTGTCAATTGCATTCAGAAGAAAACCACCTTTTCATCCTTTCTCCCTTTAAGAGCACATTAGTAAGAGTGTAAATCCCAGTTCTACCACTTAGTAGGTTTATTTCATTTGTAACCTCTATCTCATTTGTAAAAAAAAGAATCATAGTACTATCTTCTCAATAAAGCTGTTCTAAGGAAATAATTAATACTAATAAAGCACTGAGAACAATGCCTAGCACATAGAAAATGCTCAAAAAAGGTTATTATTGTTATCCAAACCCTATCCTGCCTCACCCTACAGACTGCTTGTACTTTTATAAGTATTTATTCTACAGATTTATTGAGTCCTTATGACTAGGAGATGAAGATACAAATATCCATTAAAAAATGTTCCGCATTATCTGGCCTTCCTGCCTGTGCCTGTGTGGTTTCTCCTTGCCCTGAATGCTCCTTTCTACCTACAGATATCCTACTCATCCCCAAGGTCCAAACGAAGACTGACATGTCTCTCAGAGATGAGGCTTTGATTTTGCCATGTCCTCCCATTGGATGTTATCTTCCCATCAGTCAATCAACAATGGTACTCTCTTTTCCACATTACTGAGTCATGAGTCTTTCTTAAATTCTAATTTCTTATGCAGACAGTACATCAACTCCACACAATTGTGAGATCCCTAGATGGAAAAGAATGTATCATTTCCATCTCTCCAGCACCTTCAAAAAGTATCACATACATCACAAGGGAGGTCAGTGTATGTTAACTGAATCACTTCTGTTTGAAAACATTTATTCTGCAAGTAGAAACTAAAATTAAGTTAACCATGGAAAGAACTAATGTTTAACCAAACTTCTTTTAAAAATGTTAACTTTTCGGCAGCACCTAGTCCTTTTCTTACCTCGTCCAATGATCCAAGGAGTTTACTAAGAGGCTTTGGAGTACTAACGCCATCTAGTGGAGTACTGGGCCGAGGCAGTGTGTTGGAAATCGTCAGAGAGGGAGCTGGCAGTCCAGGAATAAAAACCTTTCCCACCTTTAAGCAATAAAAACATGTGGAAAAAAAAATACTGCCTTCAATGCATCACATCCTTAAATAAAATGTTAAGGAATATGAACATATATTTCTTTTGATATTTCTAAGTTTATGCTCATCAAACACAGCAAAGAAACAATTCAAATGTCAATAATCTATCCAATTCCACTATCCAACTGCAAATATGTTGGTATAATTTCTTTTTTTTTTTTTTTTGAGATAAGATCTCACTCTTTCCCTGTGGCTGGAGTACAGTGGCATGATCTCAGCTCACTGCAGCCTCAACCTACCAGGCTCAAGTGATCCTCCCACTTCAGCCTCCTGAGTAGCTGGAACTACAGGCACATGCCACTATGCCTGGTTAATTTTGTGTTTTTTGGTAGAGACAGGGTTTCACCATGTTATCCAGGCTGGTCTTGAACTTCTGGGCTGAAGCCATCTGCCCACCTAGACCTCTCATACCTTGGTATAATTTCTCTTGGTTGGATTCCTTCTCTTCATTACTGAAGACTTTTTTGGAAGGCAAGGAGAGGAATGTTAACATAGTCAACACATTATATAAAAATCTGTACACCATGTACTCTTCTACCTTATTGGTCATAAAGACAGTAAGAACAGCGGCCGGGCGCGGTGGCTCACGCCTGTAATCCTAACACTTTGGGAGGCCGAGGCAGGCGGATCACAAGGTCAGGAGTTCAAGAGCATCCTGCCTAACACAGTGAAACCCCATCTCTACTAAAAATTAAAAAAAACAATATTAGCCGGGCATGGTGGCAGGCACCTGTAGTCCCAGCTACTCTGAGGCTGAGGCAGGAGAATGGTGTGAACCCGGCAGGCAGAACTTGCAGTGAGCCGAGATCGCACCACTGCACTCCAGCCCGGGGAACAAGAATGAAACTCTGTCTCAAAAAAAAAAAAAAAAAGAATGAGTTGACAATCCGTGCTAACCGCTCCTTATTTTGGCTATCTGTAGGGTACTTAGCAAAAACAGAAATTCACATCTGTACAGGCTGAAAACTTGATAAAACTAAAAAGGAGATGCTCAGAACTAAAATGAGATCTTAACAATGTACATATTCATGTTAACACACTACTCAACAGCTAACAAAATAACAGAAGTTGCCCCAATAAAATCCTTAGGCTTAAAAAACAAAAATAACAGTGAGAACTAATTATGCATAATTTTTTAAAAGCTATCTCAAACCCCTAATTTACGAAAAGATGGAATAAGCACATACCATGCTATTCCCTCATTAATCACCAAAAAGAAAAAAAAACTGAATAAAATTTATAATGCAACTAACAGAAGATCCTGAAAAAGTGAAGAAAAGAAGACAAACTGGCTAGTAACCTGAGACCCAGGAATGACCTAATGATGAATTCCCTAGGTTTCTGGTTTTTTTGACTCCTTACATAACCAGGCCTCAGGCTTTCAAAGTGCCTATAACACAGACATGCCAACGTTCACAGACAAAACACGCCCTAAGAAAATCTTACTCTTTCTAGCCAAAGTGTTGGGAAAAGAATGACCAACCAGGACAGAAACTTTTCACTATATCTGCCCTACTCTTTACAAACACCATGAAAAAAGTCATGGCCATCCCTTCCTCCTCATCAGGAGGCACAGTGAAAATTTTGAATGTCCCTCGTCTATTTGAGGAAGTCCCCTTCTATTTCTAGATGCGGAGGATTTTTTTTAATTACGGATATTTGATTTTATCAAATGATTTCTCTGCATCTATTTAGATCCTTGGTCAGCAAACCATGTTCCATGACCAAATCTGGCTTGTATCCCATTTTTGTACAGTCTGTGAGCTAAGAATAGGTTTTATGTACTTAAATGGTTAAGGAAAAAAAAAAACAGAAGACAAATATGTAACAGAGACTGCATGCAGCCCATAGAGGCTAAGATACTTGTCTGAACTCCTACATAAAAAGTTTGCCAGGCTGGATGTGGTGGCTCATGTCTGTAATATCCCAGCACTTTGGGAGGTGAGGTGGGAGGATCGCTTGAGTCAGGAGGTCATGGGTGCAGTGAGCTGTGATCCCACCACTGCACTCCAGCCTGAGTAACAGAACGAGATACTGTATCAAAAAAAAAGAAGAGAAAAGAAATTGCCAAGGTTGGAGAGGACATGAACAACATTATCAACCAAATGGAATGAACTGACATTTACAAAATACTCAAGGGTGCCTTCTTGGTGATTTGGCCTTTTAAAGTCTCTCTTTGTTCCTGGTCATTTTTTTTTCCCCACTTTATAGCGACTCTAGCTATCTTTTGATTACTGTTTGCATAATATATCTTCTTTCCATCCTTTAACTTACCTATGTCATTATATTTGAAGAACACTTCTTATAACCAACATATATAGTTGGGCTGTATTTTCTAATCTCTTCTGCTAGTCTCTGTTACTTGTGTTAGACCATTGTATTTAATTAGTGGCCTAGTGGGATTTAAATCTGCCATTTAATATTTGTTTTCTGTATGTTCCCACTTTCTTTGCTCACCCAGAAGAAGCAACTCTTCAAGTTTGATCATAAGATTTTGGCAATTCTGTTCAAGTTTGGCAATTCTGTTCAGGTTTAATCATAAGATCTTGGCAATTTAGTCACATCTTCAGGCTCTACTTCTAATTCTAATTCTCTTGCTATTTCCACCACATCTGCAGTGACTTCCTCCACTGAAGTTTTGAGCCCCTCAAAGTCACCCATGAGGGTTGGAATCAACTTCTTCCAAATTCCTGTTTATGTTGATATTTTGTCCTCCTCCCATGAATCATGAATATTCTTAATGGCATCTAGAAAGGTGAATCCTTTCCAGAAGGTTTTTTTTTTTTTTTTTTTTTTTGAGATGGAGTCTCCCTCTGTTGCCCAGGCTGGAGTGCAGTGGCGCAATCTCAGCTCACTGCAAGCTCCGCCTCCTGGGTTCACACCAGTCTCCTGCCTCAGCCTCCCGAGTAGCTGGAACTACAGGCACCCACCACCATGCCCGGCTAATTTTTTGTACTTTTAGTAGACACAGGGTTTCACCGTGTTAGCCAGGATGGTCTCGATCTCCTGACCTCGTGATCCACCTGCCTCGGCCTCCCAAAGTGCTAGGATTACAGGCATGAGCTGCCACGCCTGGCCCAGAAGGTTTTCAACTGACTTTGCCAGATCTCTTAGAGGAATCACTATCTATGGCAGCTCTAGTTAAGTAATGTATTTCATAGTAAGACTTGAAAGTCAAAATTACTCCTTCACAGGCTGCAGAACAGATGTGTCAGCAGGCATGAAAACAACATTCATCTCCTGTACATCTCCCTCAGAGCTCTTAGATGACCAGGTGCACTGTCAATGAGCGGTAATATTTTGAAAGGAATCTTTTTTCCGAGCAATGTGTCTCAACAGTGGGCTTAACACATTCAGTAAACCATGCTATAAACAGGTGTGCTGCCATCCAGTCTTTGTCGCTCCATTTATAGAGCCCAGGCAGAGCAGACTTGGCATAATTCTTAAGGGCCCTAAGACTTTTGGAATGGTAAATGAGCACTGGCTTCAACTTTAAGTCACCAGCTGCATTAGCCCCTAACAAGAGGGTCAGACTGTCCTTTGAAGCCAGGCACTGACTTCTCCTCTCAGGTTATGAAAGTCCTAGATGGCATCTTCTTCCAACAGAAAGCTGTTTCATCCACACTGAAAATCTGTTTAGTGTAGCCACCTGCATCAATTATCTTAGCAGCTTCTACATCAGCACATGCTGCTTCACCTTGCACTTTTGTGTTATGGGGAGGGCTTTTTTCCTTAAACCTCAAGAATCAACCTCTGTTAGCTTACAACTTTTCGTCTGCAGCTTCTTCACCTTTCTTGGCCTTCACAGAATTGAAGAGAGTTAGGGCCTTGCTGTGGATTTGACTTCAGCATAAGGGAATGTTATGGCTAGTTTGATCTTCTGTCCAGACACTAAAACTTTCTTCATATCAGCGATAAGGCTGTTTCGCTTTATCAGTTGCCATGTTCACTGAAATAGCACTTTTAATTTCCTTCGAGAGCTTTCCCTCTGCATGCGCAAGTTGGCTCTTGTGCCCAGGTGGTCTGGCTCTCGACCTATCTCAGCTTTCAACACGCCTTCCTCACTAAGCTTAATCATTTCTAGTTTTTGATGTAAAGTGAGAAACTTGTGATTCTTCCCTTCATTTGAAAACTTAGAGGCCATTAGAGGGTTACTAATTGGTCTAATTTCAATATTGTTTTGTCTCAGGATATAGTGAGGCAGGAGGAGAGAGAGACAGGAAAGGGGTCAAATGATCAGGCAGACCACACAAAACATTTATCAATTAAGTTCCTCATCTTATATGGGTACAGTTCGTGGTGCCCCAAAAGAATTCCAATAGTAACATCAAAGACCACTGATCACAGGTCACCATAACAGATAAACTAATAACAGAAAGGTTTGAAATATTGCAAGAATTATCAATATTTGAAAGTGACACAAAATGAGCACATGCTGCTGGAAAAATGGCACCAACAGACTTGCTCAACACGAAGTTGCCACAAACCTTCAATCTGTAAAAAAAAAAATGCAGTATCTGTGAAGTACAATAAAGCAAAGCACAAAACGAGGTACGATGGAATACTATTAAATGTATACATCACACTGAATGAGTAAACAACAGTACGCATCAACACAGACAAATCTAAAACAAATATAATGTTGAGCAAAATAAGTACATCAGAGGCGAGTACATGGTATTTTTTATATAAAAATTCAAAAACAAGGAAAACTAAATAATGCATTCTTTAGTGATACATACATAACTGTAAAAACTAGTAATACAAACAACTGATTTATCACAAAATCAGGATTCTGTCTATCTTGAGGGCAGGGGAAGATAGGATGCAATCAGAAAAGAATGTAATAAAAATAAGGATACTGGCAATATTCTATTTCTTAACCAGAGTACTGGGTAGATGAATATTCACTTCATTATTATTATTCAAATTGTATGTATTTAAATTTCATAATTTAAATTTGTAAAATGTATATTCTCTATGTACATTTCACAAATGTTAAAAAAATACAGCTAACAGCCAGGCGCGGTGGCTCACGCCTGTAATCCCAGCACTTTGGGAGGCCGAGGCGGGTGGATCACGAGGTCAGGAGATCAAGACCACCCTGGCTAACACGGTGAAACCCCATCTCTACTAAAAATACAAAAAATTAGCCAGGCTTGGTGGCGGGCGCCTGTAGTCCCAGCTACCTGGGAGGCTGAGGCAGGAGAATAGTGTGAACCCGGGAGGCGGAGCTTGCAGTGAGCCGAGATCACCCTGGGCAACAGAGCGAGACTCCATCTCAAAAAAAAAAAAATACAGCTAACATATACCACATTTAATATAGTGAAACTTTACCAAAACTTTAGTACTTACCAAAGGTACCCATGCTTCAATTTCAAAACTAGTTTAACTTTAAAAAAAAAAAAATCTACCTATACTCATTGAAGGTTCCCATCTGTGACAGGTTTAGAGTACCAATGCATTTAATAGCAGTGAGCCATAGCCCTCCAAATTAGGACCCACCTAAATGGGAAGCTTCACTGAGAATTCTTAACAAAATTCTTCTGCCAAATTGTGCAGACAGGAACATAACAAATTTAAAATATCAATCTAAAGTAACATTACAAATATTCATGCAGGCAGCCTGAAGTCCTACTAAAGGCATGAAGTGCTACTTATTGCTTACCCGAACCACTCCTGTGTATAGCACCAGGTTTCCACTGCCTTCCAAGACCAGCATGGTGTCTATTTTCTTAAAAAAAAAAAAAAAAGGACAAAAAATTTATTTCCCAATCTGAGCAAATTAACAGATTTTTTGACTGAAAAATCTGATGAAGCGTAATTGTCAACTTCTCAAATGTGCCTACATCACCTCCACTGGTGCTGCATCCTTTGCTGGTATGTTGGTCACTGAACCAAAGATGAGCTGGGTTTTATCATTACTCTCCTGAAACTTTACACAGCTAAATAATAAAATAAAAAAGAAACTTGATACATGCAACAACCTGTATGGGTATTAAAAGTATTATGCTGAACAGAAAAAGACAATCTCAAAAGTTTACATACTGTATGAGCCCATTTATAAAACATTCACAAATGCCAAATTATCAAGATGGAGAATTAGTGGTTACCAGGATCAGTGGGTAATGGTGTATGTGACTATAAGGAGTTAACGTAAGACAGATAAAGATGTTTTGTATCTTGATTGTGGTGGTATTTACACACATCTACATACGTGAAAAAACTGCATAGAACCATACATACACATAAATGAGTACATGTCAAATTGATGAAATTTGAAATAACATGTGTAGATCATCTATTTCCTGGTTATGATAATGTATTATAGTTGTACAAGAGGTTACCTGTGAGGGAAAAAGAATGCAAGGTACACAGGACTTGTTTACTATTTTGTAACTTCCTGTGATCTATCGTATTTCAAAATATGAAGGCAAATAAATGGGCAAAAGATCTGAATAGATATTTTACCTAAGAAGATAAATGAATGGCTAATAACTTCATGAGATGATCAACATCAGAATGCATTAGAGAAAAGCAAATTAAAGCCACTTCACAACCACTGGAAAATAGCTACAATCAAAGAATGTGATGATATCCAATCCTGTCAAGGATAAAGAGACATTCACCTTCATATTTTGCTGGTGGGAATATAAAATGATACAGGCTATTTGGAAAACAGTTTGGTGATTTCTTAAAAAGTTAAACATGAATTTACCATTCAACCCAATGACCCAATCCTAGGCATTTACTCAAGAAAAATAAAATCACATATGTCCACATTTTTGCTCAAGACCTTTGTTCAAATGTTCATACTGTCCCAATTCTCAACAGTCAAGAGGTGGAAATAAACCAAAAGTCCATCAGCTGATGAACAGATAAACAAAACATGGTGGTAGATCTATACAATGGACTATTACATAGCAATAGGTATGAAATAATGATACATGTTACAAAATGGTGGATCCTAAAAACATCACGCTAAGTGAAAGCTAAACACAAAAAGCTACACTGTGTGTACATACATTATATATATATAAATGTCCAGAAAAACTAATCTATAAAGGCAGAAGCCTAGCATGGTTGCCTGAGGCTGGAAATGGGAACAAGACTGACTACAAACAATCACAAGGAAATCTTTTTATGGTGATATAAATCTTGTAAAATTGGGTCATGGTGATGGTTGTATAACACTGTAATTTACTAAAAATCATTTAATTGTACAGTTAAAACATGTTAATTTTATGACATGTAAATTATTTCTAAATAAAACTACTTAAGCCAAAAAAAAGGAAAGAAAAGAAAAAGAAAAAGCAGTGCTGAGTTATTTATACAGAAACAATGGGAAATACATACACCTACCGTAACTGGAGCTGGGACTCTACTAAAAAGCACAGGAACTTTTGCCCACATAGGTCAGATGTAATAAACACTTTTGAGGCTTGTGAATTTTTCTCTCTATAATAGATACATTAATAAAGTAACTGTCAGCACTGGTTCAAGAATCTACCACAGTAACTATTAAAAGTCTTTGAGGCCGGGCGCGGTGGCTCACACCTGTAATCCCAACACTTTGGGAGGCCGAGGCGGGCAGATCACGAGGTCAGGAGATCCAGACTATCCTGGCTAACACGGTGAAATCCCGTCTCTACTAAAAATACAAAATAAATTAGCCAGGCATGATGGCGGGCGCCTGTGGTCACAGCTACTCTGGAGGCTGAGGCGGGAGAATGGCATGAACCCAGGAGGCGGGGCTTGCAGTAAGCCAAGATCGCGCCACTGCACTCCAGCCTGGGCGACAGAGCCAGACTCCGTCTCAAAAAGAGAGAGAGAGAGAAAAAAAAAGTCTTTGAAAATATTCTGCAAGAAATCTAAAAACTACTTAGGTCAAGCAATAATCTCAAAGACACAAACATTTCTAAGAAATAAACTTCATGATCTCTAAGATCTTTTCAGTTCTTTGATTATGAGCTCATTACACAGCTTTGTTGGGGAAAGCTACAATAAATTTAACAATTACTGATGAACTTTTAAATTACATACTATGTAAGCTCCCTGCTTGTAATGCAAACTAAGCCACCTACTTGTAAAGTAATACATGCAAACTTGAATTCCTATCCCGCAAAGGGCCAGATCTTTCATAATGCTATTTCTCCTATCTACCCCCACTCCTTCTCAGATTAGGCCTCATTCACATCTCTTTTTGAAATCATATCTCTAATTCCCAAACCCTTCCTTCTAAAGTGCTACAGAAGGCCGGGTGTGGTGGCTCACGCCTGTAATCCCAGCACTTTGGGAGGCCGAGGCGGGCAGATCACCTGAGGTCAGGAGTTCAAGACCAGCCTGACCAACATGGAGAAACCCCGTCTCTACTAAAAATACAAAATTAGCCAGTAATCCTGTAATCCCAGCTACTCGGGAGGCTGAGGCAGAAGAATCAATTGAACCTGGGAGGCAGAGGTTGCGGTGAGCCGAGATCGGGCCATTGCACTCCAGCCCGGGCAACAAGAGCGAAACTCTATCTCAAAAAATAAATAAATAAATAAATAAATAAATAATAAATAAATAAATAAATAAAGTGCTACAGAAGACCCATAAATCTAAAAAATAAGAATCTATAATATATTCAACTTACAAATAAGTTATTTAAAGAAAAATGATCTATAATTGTAGGATACTTTTATTTGATATATGAGAAACAAACCAGAGAGACTATTTCAACATTGTATCCACATCTTTACTTTCTTCAGACTACCTATCCCCCATTTCATTCTCTCTAAGATTATGCATTTGCCTTCCATTTCAGATAAAACGAGGCTCTAAGGCTTGAGCTCAACCTCCTGCCTTACGTATCTGATCAACCTTCACTTCTTTATCCCAAGGCTAATCTCACCACTTGTGCACCTTTCTGGTTACTTGTTCCATCAATCGTTTCCTCTCTTCTGTATTTTCAATACTTTCCCTTGAGTATAGTCCGTATAGCCTACTATTTCACATTAAAAGTCTTAAAATATAAAATGGACTCAACATTAGAGTATATAAAAGACCTTCTCAATTTGACTGGATATAAAACTTGTATTGTGGTTAGGTAAGAAAATATCGGGGGCCAGGCACAGTGGCTCACACCTGTAATCCCATTACTTTGGGAGGCAGAGGCAAGCAGGTTGCTTGAGCCCAGGAGTTTGAGACCAGCCTGGGCATCACGGCAAAATCCTTTCTCTACAAAAATTAGTCAGGCGTGGTGGTGTGTGCCTATAGTCCCAGCTACCTGGGAGGCTGAGGTTGGGGAATCACCTGAGCGCAGAAGGCCAAGGCTGCAGTGAGCTGTGATTGAGTCACTCACTGTACTCCAACCTGGGTGACAGAGTGAGACCCTGTCTCAAAAAAAAAAAGAAAAAGAAAATACTGGGGCAAGATGTCATGAAAACTAATTTTATTATAGTTCAGCAAAAACAAAACTCTCCTTGACCAAGACTCCCTCTAATTTTGTATCTTCATTCCTATTCAAAGGCAAACTCCTTAAAGAGTCTGTATGCCTATGTTCATTTCCTCAGTCCCCATTTACTTTTTCTACCCCACTTTCCCCCGCCACCCTCCCAGCTTAAAATGCTTTGGCCAAGGTCACCAAGGAACCCACTGCCACCCAGGTACCTCCTCTCTGGGTTCAACTCTCAGGGCCACACTTCACCAGTACCTGGCAATACTGGCATCTCTGTATTCTTGAAATGTTCTTTTTTGTATTCTGTATTTCCTGCTGCTTCTCCCATCTGACCTCTTTTGCTTTGTCTCTCTGCGCCAGCTTTGTCTCTTTCCATTCCCCAAATCTTAAGTTTCCAGGACTTCAGTTCCTAGCCCTCTTCTCATTCTACACCACTGGATTTTAACTATTTGGAGGCCACCAATCCCTTTGAGAATCTAAGGAATGTTTAAACCCTCTCCTTGGGAAAAGGCCTATATACTACATGTACACACAATTATTGAATACAATAATTCTTCAATTCTAATCTAATTCTCTTACCTCAGTCACCACTTATAAGCTGACAATTCCACATTTATTGTTCTGCTCTTTCCCAAACTTCCGACACACTTATAAAGTGCCTTCTTACCGCTGTCATCAAACAGACCAGAGGCCTAAAGGGCAATCAGTAATCTCTCAAGCCTCCTTTTTTTTTTTTTTTTTTTCAGACAGTCTCACTCTGTCACCCAAGCTGGAGTACAGTGGTGTGCTCTTGGCTCACTGCAACCTCCAACTCCCAGGTTCAAATGACTCTCTCACCTCAGCCTCCAGAGTAGCTGGGACTACAGATGCACACCATCATGCCTGGCTAATTTTTGTATTTGTAGTAGACATGGGGTTTCACCATGTTGGGCAGGTTGGTCTTGAACTCCTGAGCTCAAGTGATCCATCTGCCTCAGCCTCCCAAAGTGAGTGATTACAGGTGTGAGCCACTGCACCTAGGAAGGCTCCTCTTCATTAGCCTTTTCCCTCCCCTCTGCAAAAACCAGAGTGGGAGTACTTGTAATTCCCTAAATACACCACGCACTCACCAGAACTTTTGTTCTGATCCCAGCTGCCGTCTGTGGTCTTTCTCAACTTACCTGCCTAGCAAATACCTATTCATCTTTCAAAGCCCTACCAGCAAAAGTAGTCCCTCCTGTGTCACCATCCTTCAGCTATCTGCCTCTTTTGAGGACAGGGACAGTGACTTATTAGACTGTTAACTAGCACACACATTGGCATATAAATTAACACGTGAATTATTAAAGAGAATATAAAAGAAGAAAGGTCACCCAGAACAGAGATCTAAGCTATGTTTCCCAAAAAGTAAAGCTGGCACTCAACTAACATGAACATAAAACTTAGGAAACATGCTAAAAAACCCACATTTCCTCATTGATAGAAATTAACTGTTTCTCCCCAGAACAAAAAACACCTGAAAAATGAGAGATTATTACTATAAAGGAAGAAATATCAGATGACAAAATAATATTTTTATGATGACTTTTTTTTTGAGATAGTCTCACTCTGTCACCCAGGCTGGAGTGCAGTGGCACGATCTCAGCTCACTGCAAGCTCAGCCTCCTGGGTTCAAGCAATTCTGCCTCAGCCACCTGAGTAGCTGGGATTACAAGTATGCACCACCACACCCAGTTAATTTTTGTATTTTTAGTAGAGACAGGGTTTCACAATGTTGGCCAGGCTGGTCTCGAACTCCTAGGCTCAAGTGATCTACCAGCTTCAGCCTCCCAAAGTGCTGGGATTACAGGCATGAACCACCGCGTCCAGCCTATGATCACTTTAATATCATTAATATCCTCTACTGAAACTGAGGTGGCCTTAATACATATCTCTATATATTTTTACATATATTAATAACTGATCACATTAAAAGGAAACTTTAAACAAAATGCCATATATTTCCCAAGACTTTCAGCAACATTTTTCTTTGAATATAATAATATATATAACAAACCTTATATTAGTAATCGTTTCTGTCCACAAATGGTCAATACACAGTTCAGGAACAATTGGCTCCATTTCTGGTGCAACAAAGGAGCCATTAGAATTACTATTTGGAGAATGAGAAATACTATGTCTCTTTGGAGACTGATTATGGCTTGAAATGTTGAACCTTTGCACCCCTGAAAAAGAGTGCACTCCTAAGGCAGGAGAATGAGCACGACTGCAAAATAAACAGAGGAGAGAGTACATCACAGTTAGCAGGGCAGGCTTATATGACACACACTCCAATGACACTTCCCAAAATTCCACAGACAGAAGAGCATTCATGGCATAATCCAGGTCAGAAATTAAAATTTTTCAAAAAGGAGTAGCTATTTAAATGGTTCATGTCAATGTGCTTTACTATATTCTAAAGATTTAGAATTATTATTAGAAGAACTCATCTTTTACAACTAAAACTTAGATCATCTTCTTTTTCGGAAAATGAACTGATTATTCAAAAAGCTCTAAACTATGTCCCTGTATAGTCAGACATATATATATCAACAAAACTATGTCCCTGTAGCACCAGATATACATATCTGGTGATTTAAATATATATCTATATAGAGAAATCGATACATTTAGATATCAAATAACAAGAAAAAAAAGAAAAACTAACATAAATTAAGGCAAAAATAAAACAGTGCCACAATATTTTGGGAATTAATATTCATCAAACTGTTGCCCACATAGTGGTAGAAATGAGGCAACTAACCTTAG